>NC_058118.1:21497500-22994166 GCF_914725855.1 Thunnus albacares
CCCTTATTACAGTCTCTTCCTGGAGGAGTTCTGTCTCCCCATCAATCTGCCGTGGAGGATGGGGAGTGCACAACATAACTAAAAGTTGAAGGTCGGACCACACAGTTTCGCTTTCGATAACGTTCCTGCACATTCTCACACAAGGTTTATGCATGTAAAAGAAGTTTATACTGCACGTCTAAGTATAAACACATGAATCGTAAAACAATACAGCATAAGAGTAAAAATTTCCATCACACGCTCTCTGGTCTCAGCTTCTCAAATGTGAGAATTTGTTGCTTTTTTTTCCACTGTTATACGATTGTAAATGGGATACTTTTTGGGTTTTGGACTGTTGATCAGACAAGACTATCTGAAAATGTCAGTTTAGGCTCTTTTCACACATTTTCACAGTTTTCTGACATTTTATACCCAATTGATCTATTAAAGGGGACATATCATACACATTTTCAGGTCTATATTTATATTCTTGGTCTTACAGTTCAAAAAACTCTTTATTTATCTTATACTGGCTCTTTATGCAGCCCCTTAGTTCAGCCTCTGTCTGTAACAGGCTGTTTTAGCTCCTGTCTCTTTAAGGCCGGCCTCTCAAACAGACGATAGAGATAGAAAACATTTAGGGCATAAAATTTTAGATTTTCATTAAAAGGTAAATATAACAAACCCGTAACATGACGAGGTGCGACTTTTCTTTTCTTGGCTAGTAGCAGAGAACAGCAGAGTGACTTTAGTAAACATTAATAATTAAAACGTCTTTACTTATTAATGAAAACAATATTCCTGTTGAGGTAGTGATGTCATCTTCCTTTGTTAAACATGTATTCGTTGAACTGGATCCTGCTACCAGCACTGCTTCCGGCAAGTAGCCACCAGGGCATTATGGTCTGAATGGACAATACTATAAAATACACAATAAACACAAATAAATCTATATAAGATACTCAGATTGCTGGCAAGTAGCTCGCTTGAAGATGATTGAGAAGAGATTAAATATTTACAAGTCTTTTAAAAAATGGTTTGATGCAGGCGGTTGATTTTCCTACCTCAAAAACCTTGGAGATTCATTCACATTCAAAAGGCAATAAAGTGCAAGTAAACAAAACAAAACACTGCAAACTTACATAACTTCAAGTAACAAATGAGTAAAAAAAAATCAAACGGAGGTAATTACTATTCTTATAGGCTATATGCAGACATGCTCTACAGAAACCCATTATTGTAACCTAAAGTTTTTTTTGTAACATCCACATTTTTTTTTGCAAGGAAGCACAAAGTCTAAAATTCTAAAATTAACTAGACTGAAATTCAAAGGAATAAAAGTCATGTCACACAAATAGAAATGAATATCTTTCACAGACTATTTTAAGACCTCACACTGCCCCCAAGCAGCTTAATCTTATGCATTATCTAGTAACAAATGAGAAAAAAACACAATCAAATGGAAGTAATTACTATTCTTATATATGCAGACATACTCTACAGAGGTGAGTGAGAGTGACACCCGTTACTGTATCCTAAAGTTTCTTTAGATTTTTCTGCTAAGAACACCAGCATGTCAACGTGCTCCTCTGTAAGTTGTGCACCCTTCCTGAACTGCAAATGAGCCCTGACGTACTAAATACACGTTGTGAAGCTGAGCTTGAAAGCGGAGATGCACAAATACTTCTTAGCAAACTGAGCAAGTTGAGATAAAGTTTTCTCATTTATCCTCCACTGTGTGAGTGGATCATCTTCTTGCACTGAGTTCAGGCATCTTTTCATCATTGTGATTCATTGTGAACTCTGCACCATCTTCATTTCTTCATTTACATGTTCTCAGTAACTTTCTCAGCAGCAGTAAGGTTTCTTCACGATAAATACCACAAGAACTGGTTAGACGAGTGGCTAGCAGAGAGAAATAATAGCTACCATGTCATAACTTACTGACAAAGAAGGAGGATTAGTAGAAAATATAAAGATAGAAAAAGATGTCACATTTATTCTGGCCTCAGGTGGGGCGTATGCAGCTGTCAGGATGTTTAAAACCCAAACACAGGTACTTTAAATGACATTTTATTTCCCATTTTCATCTGCAGCGACATCTGCTCACTTGATAATTACACTGATGAAGCCTCAGCGGCTGCACTAGTACAGCTGAAATGACTAAAATGTTCCTATGATACGCTGTAGAAAACAGATTATTCAAAATCGGTACATCACTAACACCATCTAATCCCGGAATTTCTGCGTATGCCAAAACTTCTCAGCGGAGCCTGTGAGCCTGTGCTAGCGTACTCTCGGTGGACAGGGCACCAGTCTGTCACATCATTTTAGAGACTTAAAGCCATCTGACTGGTTTACAGGCGAACTCCATTCAGGATGAGCCAGGTCAGGGAAACAAACACCGCTCTTTTCTTTCTTGCTCTCTTGTTATGAGGCAACAGCGCTGCTCATCTGTATATGAAATATAAGGGATTGTTTACTGTTGAGTTTTGTAGATTTTCACATGCTTTCCTTCAGCTTGACTTGCATTGTTACACTATTTGTCTTTGAGCAATAACAGCTGCTCGCACCCGACGTTTTCCTCCAACATCCGTACTGGGTTTCTATGCTGAAGCTCACCCTAGTTGAATAGCACAAGGGTGGGTTACACATCCCGTGAAGTGGTAAAATAGCTGACACATGATTTTCTTTCCCCACCTGCAGTTTGGTGTCCAGATTCTGCTGTTTGCTCAGGTCTGATCTGTTGCACATTTTCATAGAGCACCCCCCCCCCCAACCCCCTTTTAATCGTTCATTCAGACATAGTGCTCTCGGCAGTGTCATAGTCAGCCAATTAATTAGCTCCCCAGGCGACTTGGCTTTCCCAGCATGCATTAGTCAACCCTCTCACTGTTTGTCTTATTGTAAATGTTTTGGGCTGACACTAAACTATGCACAGAAAATGTGGCTTATACCGGCTGATAGCATTCAACTGAGAGCTAAACTGAAAGGATCCTGTAAACTGTGTCAGGTTTAAGTTTTAGGTCCCTACTTTTCTATCATGTTGTGGTATGTTAAGTTAAAGCTGCTGAAATATTGTCAATAGGAGAAAGTGGAATTTTAATATTATTGTGGTTGATGTTTTGGATGGATCTGGCAAATTTCTAGCATTGAAATGCTGATGGGTGGTATACACATAAGAAATATGTGCTTTTGTTTCTGCTACTGCGGAAATGGGTTTAAAATTTAGGTGCTGGTGCTGGTTTCTGTTTAGCCTGATTTCAGATCAGTCATCTACATCCTCGGTTTGCTCAGTGGTTCAAATAGATCTGGCGTCGCGCTCATTGGTGGCTGTTTCCGTTGGATTGGAGAAACAATTGAGCAATCTGAGTTTTATAGGTAGGATTAGGAATTAAGGATTTCATCTTCCACTGCTAGGTAGCTACCAAGCTAAAACAGCAACAAAAATGGCCGGTAAAAATGGCAACAAGCATGGATGTTGTTAGTCGACTTGCAGATTAAACTCTTAATTTTCTTATTTCGTCAATCATTGTCAAGAGATTAACTGCTCCGAGCCTCCATGTTCACTTAAAACGACACGACAGGGACAGATGTGTGATTCAGTACTGATTGTTAAGGGCAAAACAAAATATAATCCCAACCCCCTTCCCACGAGTAATCGGCTATCATGAACATTGAAGCTGAAAGGATGAAGTGAAATGAAATGGCAGTTCAATCAGATTACCAGTTTGGGTTTGGACATAATATCTCTAGGCTACAATTTGATTTGATAAACATTTCCAGGACTGTTTGATATCATTAATAATCCAAAGTATTATCCATATTATTGAAATTAAACATAAAGGGACTGTGCTAGTATAATCTAGGTTAGATTAAATTACAAGCAACTAATCTGGATTGGATTCTGGACCAGACTGGTCTTTGAACAATGAGACAAAAAAGTGGTCCGGGCTAGAGCTGCAACGATCTGTCGATGAATCGATTAGCCGATCAAGAAAAAATGAATCACCGACTTTTTTGATAATCAGTTAATCGTTTTGAGTCATTTTATGAGAAAAAATGCCGACATTCTTTGGTTCCAGCTTCTTACATGTGAATATTTTCTGGTTTCTCTGGTCTTCAGTGACCATAAACTGAATATCTTTTGGGTTGTGGACAAAACAAGATATTTTAAGTTGCATTGTGGGCTTGATTGACATTTTTCACCACTTCCAAACATTTTAAAGACCAATCGATCAATCAAGAACATAATCAACAGATTAATCATTAGCTGCAGTACCTATTCTGGGCTAATGTTCACGTCTTAACTTAAAGCAGAGTGACGATTACCTTTTAGATTAATCATAAAAAAATCCTGCTGCTTCAGTTCTTAGCCACGCTGTTGGACATTTCCTCAGTTTTTTTTTTTTGCACATGTGATTTTGTGTGTGTGTGTGTGTGTGTGTGTGTGTGTGTGTATGCAACTTGTTGCATTGTCTGGCTGCCACTCATTGCCCCTCCGGCTGATGTGAGCCATGCATAAAAAGGAGGACACAGCTCGTCACATAGCACTTGAATATAACACCGCTTGGCCACGGGGCAGCCTGTCTGTGTTTGTCTGTGTATGCCTGTACAGAGTGTACTGTATATGCCTGCATGCTTGATTCTTCTATTTTTATACCCCCGCCACCACGATCACGTTAGGCAGGACGTTCTCTCCCCATGGTGGCGTCTGCCTGTCTCTGTGTGTTTACACATCCTGAACAATACAACACATGATATTAGACAAACTTGATGCTTATACTACCGGTTCCCCTCTATTAAATTTGCATTTTAACAAGGAAAGATTGTTTTAGCTGTTTCTTCTTCTTGTTGCTTTAGTTCATATTCACATCATTAGCTTATTATTTAAATTAATGAGTTCATTAGCAAAGCTGGTTCTGTTTTATATAGCACGGTGATTACAGCAGGATGTAGGGAGCTTAAAGTTTAAGGTGGTTCACATGTTGTACATATGTCTGCCTGTTTTCCAATGTATGGGTGGGTATATATAGACATATAATGTACGTTTATGTGCTGAAATGTAATTTTGTTTGCGTGGAGAGAAGAGCATTTTTGTGTGCCTCTGTAACTCTCTGGGCTTCCTGCTGTCTTTCTCTGGCTTGTTTGTCTTTGTTAGGATTATAAAGTCCCCCTGTCTGGATGTTTTTCCAGTCTAACTCTCATCTTTCTGTCTGCCTTCATCTTTTGGGACATCATTCTGTTTTTTCTTTGACTGATGATCTGTCTCCTTACTCCTGTATTGATCTCCAAATCTCTGGTTCCTCCTCCCTTCTCTCTGCTCCTTTCCAAACTTTCTTCCTTCATTTAGCCAGGAGTCTTATTTTTTATTTGTCAGAAATGTTCTGCCCCACCAAAACCACATTATTTTTTATGATACGATTGTATTTCATTCTCTTTTAATAGCGCTCTCTCCCTCACACAACATGGTTTCATTGACTCTGACAGCTGGTTGCCTCCAGCTATTGTCCTGCTTCAACTCTGACAAACTGCAGGTTTAGACAGTGCTGTTACAGTATGGGACTGTAATGCAACAAAAAACCAATAGCATGACAAAGCAACACAATGCTGCACTGTTACACAGCAATATTTTACTTATACTTTGTAATTAGGGCTGCGACTAATATTTGTTTGCATTATGGATTAATCCGCTGATTATTCTCTCCATTAACTGATTAATTGTTTGGTCTATAAAATATCTGAAAATAGCAAAACATTTCCCAGAACTCAGGTTGACATCTTGAAATTGCTTGCTTTGTCCAACCAAGTGCTTCACAGAAAAGAAGAAGAGATCATAAAAAAAAACACTGCTTTTGCTTGAAAAACATTTAATTGAAAGAGATGAATCTACCGATTATTTTCTCGATTAATTGTTTAGTCGATGAAATTTTAAAAAATACTGAAAAAATTGCAATCACGATTTCTCAGAGCTCACGGCAGTGTCTTCAGTTTGCTTGTTTCGTCTGAATAACAGTCCAAAACCTTAATGTCTTCAATTTACTGTATTTGTATGAAAAAGAAAAACATCAAATCATCACATTTGAGAATCTGGGATCAAAAAACGTTTGACATTTTTGCTTGAAAAATTACTGAAACGATGAATCTGTTATCAAAATAGTAGCTGATTAATTTTCTTTTGATTGACTAATCGATTTATCGACAAGTTGTTGCTGTAAAAAAGTTGAGTAATGGTTACAGGTGGTCATGTTGGAGGAGAAACAATTACACATTTCTTGAAGGACGTCTTGCGGAGTAGAATAAATGTCATCGCTGTATTTGCACAGGTAACCGGTGCATTGGAAACCAATTGCTGTAATATTCATTGCTGTCATTTTCTAAATGGGATTCTTCCTTTTGGATTGAGCCAGATGCTGTTGGAAATGTAAAAGACATCACTTCCTGTGCACTGTAGAGGATTTTCTGCCCTGACAGGGAGTGTTTTTAAATTGAGATAACAAATGTAAAAGATTTGGTTGAAAGTAGAATTAATTGTTGTTTAAGTCAGCAGTCTTCACGCGTAGCAAAATCAGAGTCAAAAGTCAAATTAAAAATGGATTTAATTCTAAAAGAAAAAGTGACTTAAAGCATTTGAATTCTGGCCGTAGAGATAGAAGCACGCAATTCCTGTACCATCTGTTATAGCTGTTTGGCAAGACAGTACAGAGACTGTCACAGGCTCTCTGTTTCTCTCTGAATGTCTCCCCACCTCTCTCTCTCTCTCTCTCTGTGTGATTACTCTATATGTTCAACGAATACTGACGTCCAAATTGAGTACTGGAGTACTCATGCCCGTCCCTAGTGCAGACCTTGAGTCTGGTTCACTGAACTGATTGAGATGAACTTGTACATTTGTGAGTCTTTTCCGTCATCCTTTCTTTCCCTCCTTTCACCCACTCCATCTCTCCAGAGAACAAGAAATATCTCAATCTACACTCTGGGCTCTGGTTCACTGGATTGATTGAGACAGGGATTGTGTGTACGGCATGAGAGACGGAGAGCCATACAGTAGATGTGGAAACTAAGGATGAGAGATAGAGTGGAAGGAAAAAGAAGGGTATCAGGTGGAGGGAAAGAATAAGTGAGACACAGTGAGAGATGGAGAGAGTGAGGAAATCAAATTAGAAACTTGTCTTGGCAGTTGCAGAGCTACAAGTCCGCCTTGTGTCGCAGATGATCCCGCTCCGTAAAAGAAGGGAGGGAGATTTTAAGAAGATACGGTGACATTTCCAATTACTGTCACTTCTTTTAACTTTAACGGGCCAGCAGTTCCCCTCTTACATATGCTTTTAGAAATGCCGGACTGCCACCAGGACAAGAAGTTAAAGAGACTGTCCTGTCAGCTTATGATCACAGGTTCGGTCCGCATGACAGCTCCATGTCACAGAGACACTGAACCCCTCGTCTGGTCGCTATAGTTACCACTAAATTCTTAAAAAGAGGATATCAATCAGTCAGAATGAAGCCAATAAATGGATTGGAAACAGATCTCATTGTTTTGTGTTGTGCAAGCTGATAGACTAAACAACTTTAGCAGCCAAAAGTGCCAGGTGATGGTTTCCCACTCTGATGAATACAGCGAGAAAAGCGGAAGCATCTCAAAAGAAGCAGTACGGTACTGCGAGTAGATCATTATAATTCTGTCTAATTTTCCCTTCTAAGTAAGTATACAATTAAACAAATGTTTGGACACTGCTTGGAAGTAGTTTTATCATAACGGGCATACCCAAGAACAGATTTATAGCTAAAATACTGGAACCAAACCAACTGGGACAGATGTAGAACCAAAATCAACATTACTCCCCAACCGCTGCTGTAACAAAAAACAAAATTATAGGGAGAAACACTGACAGGTATCTTCACACAACAGGGAATACATTTCTAAAGTTTCACACTTAAACAAGCAACAGCTGGTTAGCACTGTCAGCAAACCAAATGAAAACTATACTATCACAATACTTTGGTGCTGATTCAATATGTATTGCGATTCTTTTGTTACAATAAAGTTAAATAAAGTAGTGTTATAATAAAGTTAAAGTACTGTTATAATAAAGTATTGTTAATAATGAAATGAACCACTGGTGCTTTCATTCTGAAGCACCTGGTTCGTCTCGGCCTGGAAGTGTTGATGTAGTTAAAGTGAACTTGAAGCTTCTGATCAACAGAAGGTTGGACAACAACAGTTAGCTGGTAGCTAGTAGCTGTTAGCACTTAGCGGAAAGTTAAACTGTTACCAGTCAGTGGCGTTGTTAAATGTGAGGATTTATTCACTGTGAGCGGGAAACTGGTGACTTGCGGCCGCCGTTTGAACAAACTAACAGCTCTCCGGTTCACGCGTCGATGCTAACAGGCTAACTGGCTAGCTCCTGGGCTAACTGTAGCTGTTATTATATGTTTTATAGCTCAGTGTAAATAATAAAATAAAGGCAAGAAACAAAACAAGGATTTATTCCAAACTGTCAACCATTTGTGAAATGTAAAACCTGCTGTAGTAAAATAATTGCCTTTTTTTTTTTTAAGCTTAGCGGCTAGCTAGTTGCTGGCCTTGGTGAACAGAATGATGCACTTATGGTAATATTCTTCTGAAAGTGGTGTTTTGAAAATAAAAACTGCAAATGTGAAACTGAATGGCTTAATGGATTTATCTTTTCATTCTATTCAAAAGCACTTGAACCTCAGGTTCTGAGATGTTTGAAGTAAAATATATTAGCATTTGATAGTCTGATCTGCCAACCTTGGGAGTATAAAGATTGAGATTTTAAAAGCTTTATGTGTGTGAATTAAATTGGTTTGTGCAATTTATCTTGCCTGTGCAATATAGCAATCTCACACTCATTTTGGCACATTTTACTGAAAGTAAAACCCTTTGTGTTAGAACTTTAGTAAAAGGAAATTCCTCATCCAGGATGTCTGGAATTTAGACGTGTAACCTACTTTTTGTCTTTTGAGGTTTCCATCTTTCATCGGTGTCTAACCTCAGTTGGTCTGGATGGATGAGGCTAGGGGGACAGTGGGAGGGTCCAACGGAAATCTTGAAACTCTGTATCTTAAAAAAGTTCACAGCACAATTCAAATTGCAAACAAGGTTAATTCATACTTGTCAGTTCGAATAGATTTCTTTCTTTTTTTTTGTCATTGTATATTATTAGACACATAGGCCAAGAGATGCTATTGTGCATGTGTTGTGGGTTGTAGATAATCCTATATATGCACTTGGTGAGCTACTTTCCTTGGAATGACAGGGGGCTTTCTTGAAATACGGACTGCAGTTAATACATCCATAGTGTAGTGTGTTTCCCCCCCCTAATACATAGAGTCACCAGCTGCCTCCTTTCACCAAGCACTTTCACCAGGGCAGTGTAATGGGTGTGATCACACAAACACTCGACCAACCAGTCGGAGTCTATAGTGCAGTCAGTCAGCGCTACACCAGGTTTCACACGCTCGGACGGTGTCTGATCTATTTGATGGAGTGCCTTTCCAAGCTGGAAGCACTGGAGTGGGAATTGAACCCAGGTTGTTGTGTCGATGGGTGAGGGGAGGAAAGGAGACAAGTTTTACCCTCAGAACAACTGTGGGACTAACTAAAATTTCTAGCAGATCCTGTATGTCCCCCCTGTCTCATAAACCAAAACACACTGGATGTTGCATCGTTTTTTGGAAATAAAATTACTCTCAGCTCATGATAAATTTATAAACCTGACCTATCCATTTAAAAATGGTGTAGGAGCTTCTTGTATCTCATGCAACAAATCAAAACCATCACATTGATGGATGGCGCCCCACTCAGTTAAACTTATAATGAAAAATAACCCTGCACAGCTGTAGCCACAGATAGCTGCCAAATACGTAGGAGACACCTGAATAAATATTTTAGGCCAAAATAGTCCTATTTTATGCTCATACAGTCAACGGGTTAGCTAAAATCATAAACAAGGACCCAAAAGTTCTTAAATTTGCACCACAAGTAACCCCTGTTGATGTAAATGCTTCAAACAACACCAGAGTGTGTATATATATATGTATATATATATATATATAATAGATCCTCAAAAGTATTTCATGTGACAGTTTTCGTGAGAGTTCACATTTTCCTTTGGGTGGTCAGGAAACAAAAATTCACTGGGCTGCGTTTAAGTTATCCTGAGTGTGGTTTAAGTGGGTCGCCTGAGAGTTTAATAGGCGAGGGAGAAACCCTGAGATAGATACAGGCGTGCAGACTTGAAGTCTGACAGACGTAGCTGGAGGAAGTCAATGATGTACTTAACCGCTCTCCTCAAAGGCAGGAAGACGAGGGGAGAGCTAGACAGATGGGAAGAGGTGGAAAGATGGAGAGAGAAGCGAAAGAGGCCGAGGAAGTCAATAATGTACTTAACCTTACTCTGCAGACTCCCTGTGTCCCTGTTATTGTAAGGCAGGGAAGACGGGAAGAGGGAGGAAAATGGGAAAGAAGGAGAGAGTACGATGGCAGGACTCTGGAATGGAAATAGTCAGCGGCGGTGAAGAAGCGGTGTGTTTTTCTGTCAGCATAAATGTCAGAGTAGTTAAGTGTGTGCAGGGCAGGCGGGGAGGCTGGGGTACAGGAAGAGCCCCATATAAGAGGGAATAGCCCAGTTTTACGGCCACATAAATCTCTGTTCCCCACACTGAAGGTTGTAACCCACCTCCTCCTCTTTTGGCTTTCCTGCCTTGGTGTAGCATACGCTAAAACCTCCTTTTGACTTCTTGACTCTATATGCTGCTGTCTCTTTTACTTCATTTCTTTCTCTTTCAGACTCTCTTGATCGATGCTCTCCTTTTTTCTTCTTTCTGGCACTCTATATATTCTCTTTCTTGTGGCCCTCAAGCTTCCAGGGCACAAGATTAAAATTTTTCTCATGTTTTTTTTTTCTCCACTTTAATCCTTGTCAGGGACACTTTTATAATAAACCATCACTTTGTAAGATTTATTTAATTTTTAATCATAATATAACATCCTATTAGCAAGGTGAATTTGGTTGTTTGCTGATCAGAGTGTTCTCCTCTTTCACCTTAAAGCGCTGCTTCAAGGATAGGTTCACAATTTTTTTAGGTCCGACGCCCAAATGAATATTGACACGTTTTTTTTCTTGCTGTAATTCATAAAGCACTTTCAATTTAAGTGATGGAGGAAAAAATCCACAGTCCACTTTACATACAAAAATAGTAGTCTCTCTTTTTGTTACAGTCCTTCCACTTCAGCTGAACAGGAAAACACTCTCTGAGGAAACACAAAGAGAGGATTGTTTAGAGCTGCAATGATTAGTCGATCTATCTATTAGTCGCCAACTATTCTGATAATCAATTAATCATTCCGCCTTAAGCAAGCCTGGTCACGTTAGACCAACCCATTGTCGCTAATTTCATTGCTAACTCCCTTCACTTTTCCAGCAGTTGGGGAAACAACAGGTGAGACTTTTCTCGGTCTTGAGAAGCTGCAGCATTTTTTATTAACTGACACGCTGCAGTCTTTACCGTACATTTACTGCCACCGCCCACATTCACAGTGTGAGCGATGGCGGTAAATGTCACTTTTGTGCCACTCGCTCTCCCACACACATTATGCACTGCCCTATACCTTAACGCAGCTACACTACTCTGACAACAGTACCTGTCACGAAGATGTCCCTTTGAAGAATGAAGAGGGGGAGGATTCTGGGATTTGATGCACTAGTCAATGACTCAAAACAGTAACGTAGAGTGTTATCCTGCTCACACAGTGTGTGAGTGAAAATCATTAGTAGCACATTGATATTAATGATTAATAGTGAGAAATTTTTGCATCGGCGCTCATAATTCTGAATAAAGGAGAAACACTGGAATCTGTGACCGAACTGTCAGTGCTCGAGTAGCATCGTGGGTAATGTAGGCTCCGGGTTTTGACAAAGGAAGAAGAATATGGATAAAATAAGAAAAGACAATATTTATACTGTCCATTGTGAGTCTGTCAATGTTATAGAAGTGCAATACTACTCCATAGCCCTCTGTAGCCTGTGTTTAAAACTTTACACACAGTTTGCAAGAAAAACAATTCTTCATGATGATTAATCGACTAATCGTTGCAGCACAAGCCTGATCTATTTGAGTTTTCGCAGTAATTATCTCATAAATAGAAACTTCAAAATATCTATTAAATACAGATGCTATCCACGCAGAAGTTGCTTTTTAAAAAAAATGTCCCCTATCACTGTAAACTGTCTGCAGCTTAAAGCATTAAAAAGTGGCCTAGTTATTAGCTGGTTGAGAGGCTCGTGCTTTGTTTTGCTGTGTGTTGGTTTGGTTTCACTCTGTTGTATCACAGAAAGAGGCACCTACAGTATTAAAGTGGGGTAGACACATAAAGGAGGACTTGTATAATAGCTCTCAGTGAATACACTGCACTAATGGAGGATGAATTCACAGTTAACTTGTACAAGGACTCCCACTGTATTTGAAGAAACAGAACAACTGTATCATTGTGAAGTTCCCAGCGAGTCCAAAGTGCTAATGTGTAACGGTGATCAAGTCGGTTTATTCTGGCAGGCTGCCTGCTGGAAGCTCTGACAGATTGGTGCCATCAGCGCATTATTTCATTAACACTTGTGTTTTCATGGTGAACATCTTCTCACTCGTCATTTTTCTCTCTCTCTCTCTCTCTTGCCCCCCCCCCCCCCTCCATCCCTCCCTCCCTCCCTCCTTCCCTCCCTCCCTGCCAACCCTCTGACAGATGGAGAGCGAGAAGAAGAGGAGAAAATACTCCACGAGCAGCAACGACTCCGACACCACTGACAGTAAGTTGGAGAGAGAGATTCGGGGATGGAGAGGGAGAGAGGGAGGGAGGGAGTGTGTGACTCTCTGTGTGTGTGTGTGTGTGTGTGTGTGTGTGTGTGTGTGTGTGTGTGTGTGTGTGTGTGAGTGAAAGTGAGGTAGTAAGAAACCTGGAAGTGTCAGAAAAGTGAGTTCCTGTGCTGCTGTTGTACGGTGAGCTGCCTGGTTTTAGTCAACTCTCGCAGGATATTTCTCATATTTACTCTCCAAACAGACTTCCTTCCTGTCCCTCCTCATTAAGACTTCTCTTTTTTAAACACAGCTACAATAAAAATATGGACAGGTGGTGCAAACATTACGCACATCATAAAAATATGAAACACTATATTCAAAATGTCTTTTTTTTTTACCCCAACAAAGTCAAAATAATCTGAGAAAAAGTCATAAATATAACAATAAAAATCATTCTTTTTGGGAGAAAAGGTTGCTTTGAGAACAAGATGTTGTAAATGTTTTAGCATTTCCATAAACTGTATAGTAACTCTTTTTGTTTGTTTGTGCTCGGTCACTTTCCTTTGACTGGTATACAGCTCTGGTCTGTATCTGCAGGCTCTGTCACCTAAACTTGAATTTGAACTTGACCACCAGTGTCTGTGAAATCATCACAGGCTGCAGCTGCACTCTTCTTTCTTTATATAAGACATTGGTGTTGTTTGTTTTGCTTCATTTACCTCAGGATTATAGTGAGACTTCAACCATATCACACCATCTCCACCTGCTGCACTCTGAGCCGCTGGACCTGCCGCTCCTTCCTTCTCTCCACCAGCTTGTATTGATATATTTGTTCCTTTTTTTTATGTTCTTATTATTAAATATATTTCCCATGAAGACCAAGTGGTATATTATTAATTAAATAATTAGACCTTTTGATATTTTGAAGTGCAACAAAGTCATCTTTTTTTTTCCTGAGCTCACTTGCAGAATGCGTTTAGTCCAGGAGCTGACTGCATAATAAGCTGCTGCTTTAGTAAATCAGGAGCTAAATACATGCAGGTTGTGGCTGCAAATTCAATAAAACTTGCATTGCACATTTGTGCTCTGCCATTTTCTTAATAAATCTGAACCCCATGTGCTTTGGAAGTAATGTTAAACATATGCAATACGCAATTCAAAGTGTCAAAAATGAAATGAGTGCTTGTATGTGAAATAAAAATTGACTGATTGATAAATGGATTTTAGGCGATGGCTGCATAGACTGATAGACTGGCAGATGCATTTCTAACTCAGAGTCGTGACACAAACTGAAACAGCCAATCAGACAGACAGACAGCCATGGTGAGATACACTGCATGCTGGTGGGAACATCTGGTCAGTCTAACACATCACCGACACTGGCGGCTTCTGCTGGAAAGTCATCTTTATAATAAACAGCCGTTAAACAGAGGTACACTGTACAAGAACACTTGGCTCTTAAAGCTGATCACTGTCTACAAAATGTGAAGATTTAGTCACTGAAGACAGCTTAATTTAATTGCCGGTTTAATTGTAAATGTCATTCTTCATGGCCTTTGGCAGTTCAACATGACTAATTCTTGGAATTGTGTGGCGTAGATTTTTGCAAAAACAAGCAAACGCTTTTGTTTGGCCATTCCCATGACACTGTCAGGCTAGCATGGACAGAAAATTGGATATAAAAGTGAGCCACAAAACTAAATGTTGAGGGCAAGAGTTGATCTCACTTTTGGTTTTGTGTCTCCCTAAAAGTCACTGCACTGATGGGGTATATAAGACATGTTGATGCCAGGCTGAACTGGTTTAAATGGCAACTAATTATTCTATGTGTAGGAACCCTGAGTAACACAAGACACCAAAGCAACATGGCTTAATTTTATGACTACTTTAGTTATCCTTATTGAAATGTCTTTTTTGTTTGTTCATACCAGTGTGTGTGTGTTTGTTTTACTGTCGCACACTCTTAAAAGTCACTCTTGATTATTTCTCCATCTAGATGCCTAAAATAAAAAAGCAAAGTTTTTTCACTTGACTTTTGGCACAGTTTTCTTTACTTAAAAAACATTTACTTATAAGACATTTTAATGAAACTTTTTTATTTGGGATTTTCCTTCTCTGGAATCAATGCAAAATCAAATTTCCTATAACGGTGTAAGAAAAATCCAATAAGCTGGTACCTCAGTAATAAAAAAGAATAGATAGAAAAGGGAGTCAAAATAAAACTGTAGGCTAACATAATGAAGAATATATAATATGATAGTAATACACTTAATTTATAAAGCACTTTTCAAAACAGAGTTACAGAGAGCTTTTACATAGAATAATCAAGATAAAACAAATCAACACAATACCATTGAATAAAACCAGGCCACTAAAAGTGCAGAGAATGAAATAGGATTAAGTATCCAACAATAAAACAATATAAAAAAGGTGAAAATGGTGAAATAATCAAATAAAACAGTGTCCTAACCCTTTTCATTCAAAATCGTTTTAACTAATTCAAACTCTAGATCTACGGAGAGGTGAATTCTGGGTATCGTAGTTATTCAAACTTGAACTGTTTACTGCATTTTAACCAGTGCGGGTCGAAATGACCTCATACAGGTTTAACTGTTATGTGTCACAGGTCTGCATCTGTAATATATTTTACAACAGCTTAAACAGGCTGTTTTTCAGACCTGACTGTGCCACCCTTGTGCTGAAGGCCGTAAAAATTAGCCGTTAGCCGTTAGCATCCGTGGGCTCCAGCTGCATCTGTTGACTGGAGGTTATCAGGTTTCTAATTGAAGGATGCCCATGATAATTTTGGCCGCCGTGCACCGAGCGGGGCTTTTAATTAACACACAGCCATGATGGTAACCTCCAACTGCGCTGCGGTCCTTTTGGTTATCTGGCCTCAGTGATGGAGTGCTGCAGCTGCCTCATATGGATATAACCGGCACGCACGCAAACACCATACACACACACACACTATTTCTCTCTTTCTCTCCCTCTGTAGTGCAGTGCAGATGCGTGACTACAGTCAAATGTTCCACTAAATACTGAATATTTTTTAGACCTACCACACACACACACACACACACACACACACACAGACTTGTGGTTGAACACACACACAGATCAGTGACAAATGAAAGGAAAAAAACACAACATACTGTTTTTTTAGTAAGGTGTTCTTCCACCTCAAACCTCCAGAACAACTTCAGTCCTCCTTGGCAGACATTCTCCAAGTCTCTTTAGTGTTTTGATGTTGGTGGCTGGATGGTGGTGCGCTGTCTAACTCGTCACTCCGAAATCTCCCATAGATGTTCGGCTGTGTTGAAAAATGAAAATAATGAGCACACACTCATACAGGAGCACAGATGCACACAAACACACACACCGCTTTCACCGTGTCAGTGTGTGTGTTTTTTTTTTTTTTTTTGGTTGTGATGTGTTTGTTCTTGGACAGACTAGAGTCTCTTTGGCCCCAGTGTGCTTTTAAAGGATAAAGACAGGTTTTCACACATACACACACACACACACACACACATACGCTTAAAGCACACATTGTGTCTGTCTCTCTCTCTCACACACACAAACACCCACACACACCCACACTGTTAAGTGGTACACTTTGACACCATCACTCAGTAAAGCTGAGAGACGGATTAAATTGAGGTCTTCTGATCACCTCAACCTACTAATGGTTGTCAATTCACACCATGTTACGTGTCTCTTTGTGACAGTGTATGTGACTATATGAGCATACATATGTGACAAATACATATATGTGTTAACAGCTCTATGTACAATATATGTTTGTGTGTGTGTGTGTGTCAGTCATTTTCAAGTCTGACAGCAGTTCTGCCCTCAGTGTTAGTCGTTCAGATGTCACAAGTAAAATTAGCATGGTGGCAGTGCTACTGTGGTGGCAAGGGAAATATGTTGAGTGGGAGGCAGCACACATAAACACACACACACACACACACACACACACAAGCACACATATAGTCACGGTCACAGTGTGCTATATTACACAGTATTGGGAAATTTGTGTTTTCCATTATGCCCTTGTGATGTAATTTAATTGCCAATGTGATGCAATTTTTAACGACGGCTTCTTCACAGCATACACATAAAAATGAGCTTTCGGCTATATGTGTTGCAGTGGTTTTGTGATTTAAAAAAAAAAAAAAGAAATAGAATATATGAACTTATACATACACTCATGCCCTCTCTTCTCTTCATATCAACATAGCCTCTGTTCACATACATGGGCATAGGCGCACACACACACACACACACACACAGGGCTGCTGATTGAAGCGGTGGGTGGGATATTGGCTCCAGCGTCTGGTTAATTGCCATTAGGTTGCGTATTAATGAGGTTGTAAAGGACCGCAGTGGACTAACTGCTTAACAAGATGCTATTTATACTGTCATTACATATTAAACCTCTTAATAGATCATCATCAGTCTGCTTCAATTAAAGGCCTGACACAGAGTGGTAGTAATGCTACAGCCGTCGGAAAAGTCACGAGAAGGGTTTTTCGTTCGGCTGCTTCTCTTTAGTGCTTCTCTAAACTGTTTGAATCACCTCCATCAGTGAAAATTACAGAAGGTCTTGAACTCCATCTCATGCTCATTTAAGATCTTTTGATGAGCAGCTTTTTGCTCTCTAATAAGTAACCGATTCTCTGGCGGTGCATGATGACTGCAGTGTTTTTTATTGTGTTTGTATTGTAAACCCTCTCTGCAAAACAAATTTCTCCAGTGGGACAATAAAGTTTCTTTGGAGTGAATTGGAACGCACGCTGTGCGCATGAAGTCTGATCTACAGCCAGGGACCTGTTCTTTATTTTCCCCTCTTTAAATCAACATTCACACTCAATAACGCACACTCTTGACAAACAAAACACAGATTAAGTTATTGTTTTACCGGAGTATCATGCTCCAGATAATACTTTGTCTTTACTTATTGAACTTATTAACACTCATTGTGTTTAGTTTAAAAAAAAAGATGTTTGTGAGTCTTAATTATACTGATCATGGTTTTTATCGCTACAGGTCAGGTGACATCATGGTCCAGGTCATCCAAGAATACAGGCACCAGCAGCACATGGGTCCGCCACCAGCACAAGAAACCATCAGAGGTAAGTTAGTGTGGCGGCTTGGTTCAGTGACTCAAGCACAAACAGTACACAAAAAAAGTGTTTAATGCAACACAATCTCTGTTTGGCCATTATGAGCTCACAGTTTTGCTCCACTTCACTGCTGTCTGTTGTCTGTTGTGGCTTCGCTGAGTTGTCATGAATGGTTGGATTCCAACATTTTGTTTGGTTGATGGCGCTGCTGAATGCTGGCATGATCTGCATCTTTTATTCAGTCCGTATTCATGAAATTCATCAGAAAAAAGAGAGTAGATTAGTAGCTAATGTAAAATGTATGTCCCCCCTCTGCTCAGAACTGTGCTTATTGTTACTTCAGTGCAGAATGTGCAGAGTTTGACACTAGAAGGCTGTTTTCTCATTCGTGGAAAGTTAAAAGTGAAAAGTTTTTCTGTGCTCATTGAAAATGTGATTGTAAGGGGGTGGGCCTACAAGCATGATTTGTGACATCACATTCAGCTGTTCAACTTTGACAATGTTTGCATATTTAATGAGTCCAGATTTTTCGGTGATGGCAAAGGATGAGGTGTCATTTTAAGGATTTTAATGAGGTAATTGGCCTTTTTTGTGTAGAAAAAAACATATTAGACACATATCAATGGCCCCCTATCTGCTGAATTTTCTGATTGTCGGATTTCAGTTTGCATGATGAGAACAAGGAAGGCTGCTCATAATCAGTCTGTCTGCAAGATAATCCCGCCCTTCGTCGTGACAGAAAAGTGACCTGACGAAAACCTCCAACCAGGTTCACTGGGAACATGTTGAGGCACAAAACCTCCTATCTGCATCAGCACCAGACTGAGCAGAATTATTCCCTAGTATATTACATTCACTACACTGGCCCTTCTTTTTACCTGAAAACAAACTTAATTTTATTTTTAATTTAATTTTAATTATTAACTTAATTTAGAGCATCGTTTTGTAGAACCTCTTCCAACTTGCAACAAGTGCAAAAGCTCCTATCTGCAAAATGATCCAGGAAAAGTGGGTAAAAACCTCCTATTTGCACTTAACGAGGCACTAATACCTAGTCGGTATTGTTAATACATAATATATTATGTATTGGGTATCCTTAACAAATAGTTTTCTGCAAGAACACGTTTTTTTTAGTTTTCTCTAAAAAGTGCATTTTTCAGATAGGAGGTTTTGCTCTTCGGCCGTCGATATTATTATTCTAAGCAGAGTATTTTTTATGCATGGTACAACATGTCTGGAGGGGATCTTTAATTTAGGGCTGTGTTTGGTTTCTGGACTCAGGTGGCAGAGTTGCTACTTGGGTGTGTCTTCTTCTGCAGAATCGGTTGCTGTAATGTTGAAGATTTTTAAGAGGCAACAAAATCCTGCACACCATAACGTGCAAAAACAAGATCATTCTCCTAAAAAAGCACACCTAACGACGAGACAAAAATTAAGTTCCTCAAAAAGCAAACCAGATGAATAGAGGCTGTGAAATCCTTTATCCAGCCAGTGCAGCTATGTATCAGTTCTTAACTGGGACAAACACTCCTGTCCAATGTAAATACAGCCATCTCCATCACCACAGCTAAATCAACCAGGCGCACGGATGGCACAGATCGGTTGGCTAAAATACCACGTTGGAACATCCATATGGTCATGATGAACGATCCCAAGGGCTCTCAAATGACCACCCTGGGGAAGAAACTGGCATAATCCAGTTGGAAAATGGTGCACTGAACCAGTTGTGGCAATACATTGCTTGCCACAATCACACATTCCTCCCACTCTGTCAGTGAAGTGGGTTCAAATCTGTTTAAGGAGAACTTGTCTCTTGCTGTTAGAAGAGTTTCACTCCAAAAATAACTATCTGCCATTTGGAACAAATTACATCTACTCTTAAAAATTAGCTTGGGTGATTTTTAAATAAAGAGGAGTAGGTAATAGCCTCTGATGGCACTTCTCACATTCTCAAGATCTTCAATGAAACAATTTAAACAAAGATTTCTCTTTTTACAGAGTGAATTAATACCATTTTAGAGGGTAATTTGTGCTCTCCACTGCTATGATTTCTCCCCACACTGTCAAAAACTGTTTAAATTGTAAGAGCACAAATGCTTCTTTTTTTTAAAAAAATTTTGAAAGGAAAATGCATTAAGTAAAATGGCACGCATGCCCCCGAACCACCCTGAAGTACAAGTCATCAGCAGAGCATCTGTCATGGCTGTGCATTGGAAGCTTCCTCCCCCTCAGCTCCATCCAGTTAACCACAGGCTGTTGGAAGGTCCTGTCAGCAATCAGTCTCGCAGTAATTACTACTGTAGCTCTCAAGCTCTGACCGGGGCCTCAGCTGAAGAGCCAGGGGCCACGTTCCCTTTCATACCGCTGCCTCCTCGCCTCGCTCCAGGGCGCAGTGCTCTTTTTGTAAAGGATGATGTTTTGCAGTAACATCTCTGCTTTTTTTGGTAGCAGTGAGTGACAGGGGAAGTTTTGAGCAGAGAAAGAGGGCGGGTGACATCTGACAAATGTTCAGTGCAAAGTTTTGAAGTCGAGAATGTAGCGAGTGCATTCGAACTGTCGTCAGAAAAGCTTGTTGAATGTGAAAAGTGTACATTGATCTTAGTGCTGCTGGAGAGATATTGACAGATGACACTGTTCTATATATTTTGTATCGTTACGGTCACAGTTGCACTTGTTGGGGGACTTTCTTACTTGTTAACTCATATATCTGTTTTGTTGCGTTGCCCATGTGATGTTGCTTGATGCTGTGGAAAGGTATGCCATTTCATTTAACTGTATCCTTACTGTATTGGCCTGAATATGAGACGACGGCCCTGATTATAAGACGAACCCTCCCTTTTCCAAAAATCAGTTTTTCAAAAAAGACTTTTTGAAGATACAGCACACTTTCACATTCCTGTTGGGAAAGTTTGTGAGATAATATTAATCCATCCATTAGTCCTCATCCCTGAAGTTTTTGCCTGTGGAAGTGAAATACTTAAAGCAGAATGTAAATCCCACATTTATGTAACATTAGCTTGTGTATCAGTCACATACTCACACTCCCTCCTGTCAGGCGCTTGGAAGTCGTTATTTTGTACGAGTACAGTTTGCATTTTTCAGACTTGTCTGTTTGAGCTCCTCGTCATCTGTGATAGCAGTAATTCTTGGCAGCTTGACAGAAGATTTGGACCCTGGTCTGTTTCTGCAGTAAAGACGTTGGAAGATGCTTTCGACTTTGTTTTTACTCGTCATGAATTTATTTCATCCACGGCAAGAAAACGCAAGCGTTACGCAAGCCTTCAGAAACTCCTGCAGATTAAATTGCGCTAACAAAACACTTTTAGGGCTGACTGACTCTAACAGACTTATATAAACTGACTTGAAGACACTCCCTAGCTTTAAGGCTACAAACAACCCACACACTCAGTGTAGGAGCTGCTGTTACACAAAATGTAAATTCAAATGTAAATTCGGCCCAATACGGAATATATAGATCAACGATGATAAACCTGGTGAACTTAAACTTGAAATTACAGCGTGTAGGATTTTATTATTCACGCTGACACACATAGAGACATTTAATTGCGGATATAAAAGTGCAACTCGCAATGTATTTTCATGTGAATTTATCAGCTTTCTTCAGCCATTGGCAAAGAAAAAATGTTATTTTAGAGGATGCCATTGTCTGCTTTTCTTAATCAAGAGCAAGGGATTATATATGGTACATTTACCAATCTACTGAGTAATTTTGGAAGCCCTTTACACAGTAAATATATTAGCCGTTGTGCATGAAGTCATTGGAGCATTGGTACAGCAGGACAGCAGCTTAGTTAAGTTAGTTCAGAGAAGACTGTCTGGAAATAGGCATTTGTTGCAATTGATTGTGTCGACTCCAAAGATACGTAGAAGACTTCTTGGAAAGATATATAGGGGAGGCAGTGGGACGCAGCAAGGACGAGGCTTTGACGGCCTTCGAGCATAGCCGTTCGAAACAGATATAAGCGATTTCGCCCTCAGACGTGGTCCGGCGACCCGTTCTACAACCTTGTTCATTTGAAGCACACTGAAGCCTTCAGTCAACTTGAGTGAGGAAACTCTTTGACTACATGTGCAGTTACTTATCTGAATCCATTTGTATGTTAATTAGGTAACTGCTCTTATTTCTGAAGGGCAGCTCTTCTTTTGACAGCAGTTTATAATGTGGTGATAAAGAAACTGTCCCTCTGCCAGAGTGTAAGACTTCAAACCCTTTAAAAACTACCGGTGGTATTTCAGCACTTCAACCAAAGGTGTTGGTAACTGCTGTCAGCGTGTGAAGTGTCCTGAGGCAAAGAGCTTTAACAACTTGTTGTATGTTTTACAGGTCAAAGGTCATGACCCTGATTAAATGGCCTCCGTCTTTTACTAACAATACTTAAGTTGGAGCAGACCGGCTGCGGGTCATTTTTCTCATTTTCACTCGCAATTTACTATCTTGAGCTTTGCAGAGGAGGAGTGTTGCTTCTTTTGCTCACCTGCCAAGTGCCAGCATCTAACCACTTCAACACTGACACTGTTTTGCTTTGTTCAACCTGCCAGCTTTTTTTTTTTTTTCCTTTTTGTACTTAAAAGAGAATCGGCAGCGGCTGTGACACAAACAGAAAACAGACACTCTGGAAAGGTGTGCAGCTTTTAAAGGAGAGTGAGAAGCTCTTATGTGTGATTGAGCATGACACAGACTGTTTTTTTTTACCTGACTAATCAAAGGGATGAAGAGGTTTTCTTTGTATCTAAGAAGCAGATAAATTAGGCTGATATAGATCAGAGACCAGTAATAAATGTCACATTTGCATGTGGCATTTGCTATAAGGAGGAATAAACATCCACATGTTTCATTGGTTGAAAAAGCCAGTTAGCAGATGATGCTAAAAAAAAAAAATCTGCTTTTTAACTTGACTTACCCATCAATCATTGAAAAATATTGGATATTTTGCAGTTTTTTTTTAACATAAATACTGACGGGAACGGTAACTGTAGCGTATTAGCTGTCATTGTGGAGTTCCTTGTAAGTGTACGAGACTTGTTTGGTCATAAATGTAGTTTGGTGACAGCCCGTCATCACTGAAACTAAGTTTGCAACCGCAGACCAGAATTTCAAAGTTATCGACGAAAAATGCAAGAAAAACTCAAGGAAGGGTGTTATTTTCAGGCAGTAAAAAAATCCTCATCAGTGCAACCCCGCTGAGAAGGAAACTGAACAGTGGCTCACAAAGCGGACACGTTTATAGAATGATACTCACCCTCGGTTAAGGGAGGTGTGGCGAATGGTAAACACTATGGACTTGTAATGACAACGTAGCTCTTTTCTAAAAATGAGCCGGCTCTATTTGCGCCTTTGCAAGTCTTTCACTCCAGCTTTGACTTTTCTTAGAAGTGGTTTAGAGGGCTTTACTTGGCGGAAGGAGGACACAGTCAAATGCTTCCTTTTTTTTTTTTTTTTCGTACAGCTGTTTTTATCTCAGTTTAGATGAGGGCTGAGATTGAGGATTTTGAAAATTTTGAAGATAAACAGGAAGTCATTATGACATACTGTATACACACAAACAGCACATATTTGGTCTTGCGGTTAACGGTTAGAGGCAGCGTTTGAGAACGAGAAGAAAAAAAAAAAAGACGGAAGCAGTAAACAAAGAGTGCGTACATGCGGCATTCAAACATAAAAAAAAACAACCCAGTACTTTAAATAAAATGCATTTTTAATGTTACGTAGCTGCAGCGGCACTGAGTCACCAGTCAGAGTGAGAACTTTTTTTCTTCAGCATCTCTTGGCCTCATCTCTTCTGACAAAAGCAAAGCTCCCTTTCTTCAGAGAAATCCCCTTGCTCTGCCCCAGGGGATTGTGTGACACTTGTCAAAACACTGCAACAACATGGCCAGAGGATACACACACACACACACACCCACACACACACACCCACACACCCACACACACACACACAAATTTGTCGGAGGGCGCTTGTCAGACTATATTGAGACAGAAACATGAACACACACGGCGGACACGCGCACACACACACGTACACTTGCACTCTGGGGATTTCTTCTTCCAGGCTTGTGCTTTTGAAATTCGTACCACGCACACACAGACACGGGACTGTCTGTATTCAAATTCTATGTTTCATTAGAATCTATTTCTGTCTGGTTATCAGTTGCTTTTTTAGTCTAAATATCAGTCCAGTCATGATCAGGCAGTTTATATGGAGATGCTATTGTGTTTCCTCTTTTTCGCATGCCACGCTAGATAGTCTGCAAAAGCTCTGCAGAATTAACAGCAATAATAGCAACCAGCGTCGTTGTGATGTCTGCACCTTTTCTTTCTTTTCTTTGGTATTTCTGCCACGTTAAATGTGAGTTTATAGCTCGTCAGTTACAATACTTCTCATTAATGGATTAATAAAGTTTTAAAGATAGAAAATACATGTTTTTCCTTCAAGAGGGTTTCATTTAAAGAGTTGACATGGTTTGGTTTTGTAGCACAACACAAGCGGATCAGGATTTGAAGCATAAATAAAGTAAAGTAAACAAATAAATACAAGTAAATTGCTTGAATCATAAAGTAAATAAAACAAATTAATTCCATCTAACAAAATGCCACAATGTTTGTCGCTGTTCAAAAAAAATTGCCAGACAAAAGTTCAGACAGTTAAGCATCATTGTTTTTTTTTCTTTATTAATGAGCATCAGTTGTTGTCGGCCAGACTGGAGCCTTTGATATTATAAAGATGATGATGCAAAATGAGTCATTTCCTGAACCCTATGATGAGAATGAGTGAACTAAATGATTTTTTTGGTTTTACTAAACCTCAAAGTTTCTGGGGAAAACCTTTTTAAGAGTGGTTTTAAGTACAGAATCTGAACCAGAGCTGCTATTTATGAAAAATTTGCCTTGAAGCCAAAATCTAATTCTAATGATCTGCTGGCATCTTCTTACATATATCACAAGTTCAACACTAATTTCTGTCATTATTCAGTTAACAGTTTACAACTTGTCAATTTAGCAAAAAAGCTGTGACTTACAATTAGGGCAACATTTAATAAGTGGGTATGTACAAGACCTCACAGTCACATCAGGGAAGTTGAGCATGATTCAAAGCAGAAGTAAAACTCATTCACTTCCTTCCGAGTTTTGATATCGCATGTCTTCTCTTAAAGCTCTCGGTTACTGTGTTTGATTTCCTTGCTGGAATGAATGTGTACAGTCATATCATCAAGAGTGATGTCAAACCATTTATTGTAACTTTATTTAAACCTGTAGTGCAGAACTTTTACATATAAATGAACGTCTGTTACATTGCTAAACAAGTTCATGCAATGCTCATTAAGCCCATCACCTCCAGTATACCTGAGTTTTTAATCTGGTGTCGGGTTTGACATTCCCGCGCTGGCCAGATGAATTCATGAATGCAGACTTCCAACGGGCCGAACTGACAAACGTCCAGTTACCTCTCTGCTAAAATAATTTAATTGTGCTTCTTCTAGACTTTCCAAATGTTATTGGACCGGATGGATTAAATTCTAATAGTAAAACGAATCATTTCACGGGGGGGTTGCGTGATGCTCAAAACAATTTATCTGCTGTTTTACAGCTGCAACAGTAGCGATGGGAGTAGGCTACGGCGGAGCCTATGATGTAAGCGCGCGCGTCGACTTCAAGGCATATTGCTCTTCGGTGGTGTGATGGAATGACGATGATGAAGGTCTCAGTTTGAAGAGCCTCAGTAGCCCTGCTCTGACAGCTAAGAGGCTACACAAAACGTTTTTTTTTAGCAGACTTTACAATTGGTTCTTCTGCAGCCCTGAAGAGGTTGTTATACAAGAAGTGTTACAAGGAGAACAAGATACTCCAGATGCACCATGGGAGGAAGGAAGTGGTATCGATCAATGGGGATGGCTGAGCATGTGTGAAACTCTCTCCTATAGCGCTGTTTACTTCATTACATAAGAGCGTGTGTATGTGTATGCGTGTGCAGGTGCAAAGCAAGTAGTCATAATAATATGAGGTTGAAACTGTGTTGGAGAGTTTGCAGCTTGTTGTATTCTGCTGGTCATACATGTATCTGTAATGTTTATATTGTGCTCATATATAATTGGCTGTGGGAAATGAAACTTCACTGCTAACTGGCTGGATTTATTATGAAAACGTTCAGTGTGTGTGAGTGATAATACATGACGAGATGTCCTGATGTACAAAAATAACTGCATTGCATCGTGGTGTTTTTTCCTCCAGATGAATTATTGTAAGTAGCAGACCTCCTGTGGATTGTATTATTGTCTCTGTACAGTAATGTGTGAATCATTAGTTCCGTTTCTCTGGTAACACGCATATAGATACCCTAAGAATCATATCCAGCTCGCCAAAACGGGAAGTTCCTTTGTAGTCGTTTGTAATTTTCTTTTCTTACTACTATTAGAAATCATAGCACATTGTGTGGTGAAAAGATCCAATGGAAAGAAGTTAAAAACACTGAAAGCAGCCAATTTGACAAAATCACAACAGATGAAAATCATTGTGCTGTGGGTTTAACACTGGAACATGCCAGCGGATATCAGTTATAATACAATAGGTAATCATTATTAACCATAATTACAGTAGTTTTTACAGAAAGTACGCTGTAGAAAAGTCATGGGAGACTGATACTCAAAAGGAAAACAACAGCAAGCCTGTTAATATTGTCCTCTTTTGTTTTTGCTCGCATTTGTTGAGGTAATATTGCAATCAAATTAGAACATCTGAAAATTCTCGAGGCGCACCGACACGCTCTGTGAACCATTCTTAAGTGTTTTTTTTTTTTTAACAACTTGTATGTTAAGCTTAGAGTCATTGTTCCAGATGTGCAGATGTTACTGGTGGATCAAGGTCAGTGGTTGATATTTATTGTGTAAATTCATTAACATGTTGAGCGTCACAAGTTCTAATTCACTGTAATACTGTTGATCTTCCAAGGCCATATGTATTAATGGTTAAGTAATCAGATACATGAACTCCCGAACACGTGTGTGTGTGTGTGTGTGTGTGTGTATGTGTCTTTGCAGGCTAACAGCTGTTGTAGCTCATTAGGGTCTGGTCGAAACAGCTGTGTAACTCCATGGCAACCAGATGAAAACAGCTACAGGAAAGCATGGAGTTGATGTTTCAGTTTCTCTCTCTCTCTCTCTAACACACACACACACACACGCACACACATGCACACACACACACATGCACGCACTCTCACTCTGTGTGCCAAGTCCATTGAATGGATGAGCAGCCTGGATGGATGGTGAAGAGCTTTGCATGTCGACACATACCAGCCGGTGATGAGTGCAAATAAACGTATGTGCACACACACACACACACACACACATACACACACACACATGCAGGAACTCACAGAGCCAGCCGTCATATTAAACTGTCATCATTGCGCTGGTTGTTCACCTGCCAGGTGCTCAACAAAAAAAAAAAAAAATCCCACATTATTAATACTCAAAGGGCAAAGGAAATAAGGATGGATCAGGAAGTATGGACGTTGAAAAGACGACTTAGGTGGACAGATGGAGGTGATTGGAGGGAATGATGGATATAAAGATGAAGAAGCGATACAGTGAGGGATAAAGAGGTGGAAAAATGGGCGGGGAATTAAAGAAACAGGTGGATGGAGTGATGGCTGCATCGATGAAGGATGAGTGAAGGACAGAAAAGTGCACGGTTGAAGGACTAGAAGATGATTTAAATGAACAGACCAAGGACAGCTGGAGGAAATTATACGTTTATAAGTGGATGGAAAATACCAGTTTTGTGATTGTTACTATTGTCAGTTTCCAGAACTGGTGAGAGAGAGATCACCGCTTTCATTCGACAAAATCTCTTACATCAAGCGTTACAGTCATATATGATTCAACCTAAAAGGAACATAATTTAATCAAAACATCCTGGATCTCTCTCATCATTTGTCCTCCTTTCTCGTGTGTTGTAAAAGTTCAAGCTTTCTATGTCTTAATGTGATCACAGTCCAGTTGTTGAGGTCTGATTGTCCACTTGGTAAAGTCCTCATCAGGAATCTGTTCCGCCATGTGGTCAGAAATGATTGAGTGAGATATTTTAGTACTGTACTTACAGCAGCTGCTCAGTAAATGAGTTATATAGCTTTTGTACAGATCTAATTAAACTGTATTGAACTAAGAACACTGATAAACTAATCAAAATTACTCATTGAGTGTTTTAAAGAGAGCTTTTTTTGTCTCTTGGCTCTCTCTGTGCCTTTAAACTTTTTTTTTTTTTTTTTGTTTGTGCTTCCATCTCCAGGCTCTTAATGTTTGTTGTTGACACTTTAACTAACAGAAGCAAAACCCACTTTGGGGAAAAATGAATAATAATCAGATGGTGTGTATGTTGTCTGGGGAGTGAATATTTGTGCACCCATGAGCATTTTTCTTTTCTCATTTGTACATCTTCTTTATCTGCCTGTTGGTTTCCAGTAAGCTAACACCAGTATGTCTGTGTGTGTATGTGTGTGTGTGTGTGTTTGTCTTTCATGGGTAAAGTTGCCCATATTTCCCCTTCAAGTCATGTGTGATGGGTTCATGGCAGCACATCAGAGGGCTGGATACTGTGCTGTACCTGGCTGTGGTGGTGTGGTGAAATCTGCAGAGAGAGAAATGAATGTGGAAAGTATTACACGGGAGGAATAAATGGAGATATGCAAGAAAGTTAGGGGGAAAAAGACGGTGCAAAAAAGTATAAAATAATACAGAAAAGTACTGTAGACTCCTCTAGCTTGTTAATTGTTGCACAAAAAACAGCTTTTCTACAGTTTTTTTTTTTTCTCAGCTGTACTACACTTCAAAGTGGTGGTTTTGAAGTCTGACCCGCGCTGGCATCAGTCTCTGTGTGCTGCTCAAGGTGTTGCTGTGTTTCTCTTAAAAGACTCGGCTAAATCAGGCTGCGGCAGCCAGCTCTGCTTTACCTCTGCTGCCCTGCACAAACACAGACACACACACACACAACATCACCATCAACACTATAATAACAAAGACAGAGAGGGAGCGAGAAGTATTCAAACGTGGCGAAACTGATCACTTAATGAAACTCTTAACTTATTTTGGATATTATTTGCTTAAACCTGCAATGACTGATTTTTATCTTGCAGCTGTCTGCTGCGGTTGAAAACATTGACCTAGGCTTGCTGCGGTAGCTGGTGTTACCAGTGTTACACTGTATTTGGACATACACTGAACACATTACTTGCCCACCGCCCATACCGTTGTTTTGCCTTTTTTATAGAAATAAAACCCGTTCAGTTCATTTTTGCCTATCAGCGCCCACGTTCATCAAATAAAAAACTCTACAACTACAGTTAGACTCTATTACTAGAGGTCAGAAACTACCACAGGCTACCTCATCATTTAAATATCGTCTAAATCAAGAAAGCACTATTATGACTCATAACAACAAGGTTCTTTCTGCGGTGGCAAGAGGTAACTGTAAGGTAATCCAAGCCGCAACATAGATTGCAAAGCATTCAGAGTAGTGCTTGTGACAGTGTTGTTCACATACCACCATGCCTCGGGCGACTTAATTTATCCTTCTGTACATTATGCAAAAATACCTTCCTGGTTAAAGGCACATATACAGATGATGACTTTATTATAGGCCTGTGACTTCTGTTTAGTGAAGTTATTTGTTGTTAGACTCTTAAGTGGTTAATGAAACAATATTTGTCTACTACAACTACAAAAAGGTCATAAAATGTGTCATTTTGTATGCAGTGAATTTGAATAGCAATACTTACAGAGCAAGGCCAGCCATAGTAGTAATATACTGGTCTTAATGTCTAACAACACTCCACCATGCAAATGACAAAGAATTATGATTTTTTTTTTTTTTATTAAATCAAGGATAACTTCTAACATGTTCTTACTATAGAGCAGGATATTTTTTGCTCATTTCATGTGGTTCTTCTCATCTCCACGGATAACCGACTGTTCAACAAAAGAGCAGCAATCTTATCAACACTAAATGTCAGGTTTTGACGTCAGTCCCTCAGAATCAAAGAGGTGAAGGCTTCATTTTATCCCTCAAGCTGCACACTCAGCAATGAGACGGAGAAAAGCCTCAGTACACCAGCATGCAATCCATCCATAAGACATGCTGAGTACAGAGCAAGAGACTCTCACTTTTGTCAACTAGGAGATAATCTCTGGTATATTGAATATAAAACGTTCATGAACATTTTTCCCAGGGGCTGTGAAAAGTAATTCTTGTGAATGTAGTGTAGAGCATTGGAGTAGAATCAGATGAGACAGTTTGAGGGACCAAAAAAAAAAAAAAAAGGTGAAGTACCACAGTATATAATATATATAAAATGACTCCTGGAACATACTGACCATCACAGACTGATAATATATTACTGCAAGAGTAAGTGAGTCTGAAAGTGGGTCTTTGCTCTTTTAAAAAAAAAGGATCTTTTGATGAGCACTTGTGACTTAAAATGATTCAGACCCTCTTAGCGTTCGAGTGGGCGTTAATATGAAGCCCGCTGAGAAGTTGGTGTGTTATTATTGAACTCTGCAAACTGATTCCTATCCGCAAGTTGTTTATTTGTTAATTCATTATTCATTTAATTAATTATCGTAAGTAAATTCTGCTGCTAAAAAAGCGTGACAACAGACTCCAGTTGCAGTAGACGCACACATGCAACGCAGCATTAATCATGTAGTTGTTTTGGTTGTTTTTCAGCCATGCATATCCAAAACTAGGTCACATCTCCCCCCAGCCTTTTGTTTGCCTTTTTACCAGATCGTGTGCCTGAGCCCGCCATACGAAGAATGATATTTGCATCGGACTCTGTGGGGGGAAGTTGACTTATCGCTGCTGCCTCTTAAGTCTCCTTCACTCTTTCTTGTCGGTGACCCAGTTTTTTAACCTTTTTATTCATTGAAGGAAGGCTTTCTGAGTTCTGTTCGCTCTCTCTCTCTCTTTACCTTTTTCAGAAACATCTCGCTTCATATTCATGATTTTACACACAGTCGCACCTGGGAGCTGCCGAGTACAAGCACAGCGTCTGCTGAGCAGTTCTGCTGGAATGGTTTGGGTTGCTCCATGCCTTGCTCAAGCCGGTTGTGTAAAAAGCTTGAATTGTTATATGAAATCAAAACTTTTCTTTTTCTTTCTTAGCTTATAATAAGCCATGGGATTATGTGCTCTCTATCAGCAATGTTTTGCTTAAATTTCCTACTGTTGCATGATTTAGCACGTGTCTTTGACGTATTGCCATTTAGAAGCTTCATTGAAGTAGACTGGAGGTTAAATGCCTAGCCCAAGGACATTCAGACTCCAGTCCAAGCAGCTTCTGGCTCAAAATCCAATTTACTTAACCTCTAAGCTACTGCAGTCCTGAATATTGATATTTGAATTGACCTTTGTGAACTAGCTGCACGGATCATTTCTGCCTTTAATTTTTCTTAAGGACTCTTTTGTCTGTGATTCGGTTCTTTGAATACATGATTGTGAACATGAACGGAGGGCAGAATCTTAGCTTGCTAGTGGCCAAAAATCACATCTGTTCCAACGGAGGAGCGCAGTCAGTCAGTCAAAGCCTTATTCAAGCGGGAACAAAGCTTAATTGCGTGACCTTTGAGTGAAGCCTTGGCAATCAGCCTGCCCTTGGCGTGGAGGGGAGCGCCGTCGCTCCACACATCATTCAGGCCAGGGGCTTGTGATGAGGAGCCAGCGTTCAGAGAAGTCTCAAAAGGACTTGTTCACTGTCTCGTCTCACGCTAATGAGGGGCATAAATTGTAGGCTGAGTGCCTTTTCAGAGCTCAGCAGGACGAAGCTAGGCTAAGAGCTGCGGATGTGACATTTCAGATCTAAGAGGGAAGAGGGGACTGTAGAAAGAGCAAGAGGAAATCCTTTTCACATTCCTATCAAATCTTTTATGCGTTATTTGAAAAGTAGCAGGTCGGCAAAGGCTGCTGATGTGAGTGATTCAGTGCAGCGAGACATAAGGTTTCTGTGTAATAATAGTGAATCCCTTCACTGTTGCTTTTGCACCTCTTCCCTCGCTCTTATCCGTCCTGGTGCTGAAGCAGGGTGCAGCGAGCGCCTTGAAAGGTTTCTTCAGGCCTGTGCTCACTTTGCCCTGCATGGTGCCTGTTCTGCAGCGCTCACACAAAGAACAAGCTGCCATCTGAACTATGTCTGACGCCCTAAGTGGTGGAAAAGGGGGAAAAAAAATGTTTTTGAATTGCACCTCGAGGCTCAGTTGTAAAAAAAAATCACAGGTGGGCTGTCAAAGAGCGTGCATAAATATAACCATTTGCGCTACTTGTGTTTGTGTAATGTGATACTTTTGATATGATGTGTATATAATCTTTATTTTGACATAACTCTTTGTGTGCTTATCAAGTTGATATGATATATAAATTCGTGTTTTAATGAGAAGTTGCAGTTACTACATTTTTGTACACACACACACACACAGGGAATGTGCCAGCTTTAAAGGTGAGAACAACTCGAGTAAGTGCCATAAAGGAAAGTTCAAGTCTGATAGGAGTAGGACGGAGGTGCCAACAGGCACAGAGGCAATGCATAAATGCATAGAGGCAGTTTTTTTTCCCCCCCCTTCAGTCCATCAAGTGCAGAGGTGTTGGAGAAAGAGCTGGATCTTTAGTTTTTTCTTAAAGATTGAGAGGGACTCTGCAGATCAAACAGAGTTTGGTAACTCCTTCCTACAGAGGAGAAGAGTCTGGCTTGCAACTTAGGGCCCTGTTGTGGTGTTAATACCAAGCGCCTTTCAATTGCAGAGCGTAGTGAGCTGGAGGGAGCGTAGACCTGAATGAGGGAGTTCAGGTAGGCAGGAGTTTTAGTTGCTGTTTTGTAAGTGAGTGTCAGGGTTTTGAATTTGATGCGGGCAGTAACGGGGAGGCCGTGGAGGGAGATGAACAGCGGGGTGACATGCTGAAAACCAGACGTACCGCCACGTTCTGGATCATCTGCAGAGGTTTGAACATACATGCTGGGAGGCCTGCCAGTAAGGAGTTGCAGTAATCAATGTGTGATATTATGAGAGCCTGTACCAGCAGGTGCGCTGCATGCTTAGGCAGGTAGGGTCTGATCTTCCTGATGTTGTACAGGGCAAATTGACATGACCAAGCAATTGAGGCCACGTGCACCTTAAAGGTTACCTGGTCATCAATCAGAGGTTAAGTTGAAGGTGGTGCTCTTTCATCCATGCCGATATATCGGCAAGGCAGGAAGAGATCTGAGCCGAGACTGTGCGGTCTTCAGTGGGAACAACAGGAAGAGTTGGGTATCGTCAGCATAGCCATGGTATGAGAAACCATGGGAGTGGATGATTGCACCAAGTCAGGTGGTATATATTGAGAAGAGAAGGGGACCTAGCAGTGACCCTTGAGGAACCCCTTTGGATAAGCTGTGTGGTTTGGACGCTTCTCCCCTCCAAGATACTCTAAAACATCTCCCTGAGAGGTAGGACATGAACCAGCAGAGGGAAGATCCTATCAAGAGATATCAAGCTCAGTGAGTATGGATTGTTCGTCATTTTATTAAAAACAAGTAGACCTGACAGCAAGTACTTTAACAGCAAATGTAGATGCTTTAGTGAACTGGGTAAAAGATAGAGAATAGCAGCATTATTAAAAAAAGTCATGGATATTTATTGTAAGAACACCTGAGCTGTGTGCTAATCCAGCCCTGATTACAGTCTTGGGACAGTTTCTTGGCTGATATGTGACAGTTTCTCTCAGTGCATATTTGTCTTCTAGATATACTGTCTTACTCTAAAGGTACCTTTCTTCTTCTTCTCTTCTCTGTTTTTACTTTCGCATCGCTTATATTTCTCAGATCACCTTGTCCACTGTTGAAAACTTAGATCTCCAGACTGTGAAATGGAGAGAAAGTGAGAGTGAAAAAAAAAAAAAAAAATGAAGATCCAGAATAAAACGCTTCTCCTGGAAGAACATCAGGAAAGAGTGCTAGCCAGTTGAATTTACACATTTTTTTTCTTCTCCATTCCTCTTTCTGCTACTATGACTACTGAGACAGACGAGCCAAATGTTTTCTCCTCTCCTTGTGTTTTGATCCCATTTCATCCTGTCCGTCTCTTAAATATATATCTTTGCCTTTTCTCGCACTAAAGCCCCCCCCCCCCCTCCCTCTCGCCTCCTCTCCGTCAAGCTCGGTGAGAGGAGAAACAAATAGGAGCGAGGCAGCCATTTTTCAGAAGCCTGTGGCCCTGCGATGAAGAAAAACATGGGAAAACATTACTGCTGTGGTAGAAAACAAACAGGGAGAAGAGGATAAAGGGAAGAGAAGAGAATGAGATTGTTTAGTATTTTAGTTACACACACACACGTACATATTTGTGTGCTTTATGTGACGTGGGGATTTTGTTATCTCAGTATTCTTGTCACGTACAGACCTTTTATTGTAACATGCCTGGTTGTTCCTGTTGGCATGATTTACAGTTCAAACAACTCCTTATTTATCTTATACTGGCTCTTTATGCAGCCCCTCAGTTCAACCTCTGTCTGAAATGGGCAATTTTAGCTCCTGTCTCTTTAAGACCCCCCCTCCTGATGAGCCCAGTTTGTTCTGATTGGAAGCTGCCCCCCTTTGCAGACTGTTCTGGAGGCTACTTATACAAACAGAAGTAGGATTTCACTTCTTTATCTCTTTACTTCTCAAATACATCCTTACATGTCCGAGCTGAATATGCAAGTTGGAAATCGCGAACAACCTGTGGAACAACCTTAGCAACAATGGACGGCCGTTTGTAGGCGAAAAATCTGATGTCATCATGAGGACGAAGTAGAGGTAACCTCGCAAACGGAGCGTTCAGACCAGACTGAATCTGACTTTGAGGGAGCATTTTGACATAGGTTCACCTCAAGTTTTGGATGTTTTGATGGTGTTTTACATAGACACCTCACGTCATAACTGTATAAAAATAACAGAATATCACAAAAAGCATGATATGGCTCCTTTAAACTTGTGCATGTAAGCCAGCTCCAACTTTGTTTTTATTGTTTTTGTGTTGATAATTTAATATTTTGTGTGCACAGACATCGCATTCCTGTGTGTGCATTTTATTTTCATTGTTGAAATTGGATTTTATTCATTGTAAAATACAAACATAGGAGAGAACAAAATGTTAAAAATGCTGCTCAGATGTTAATTTATTTTGTTCATCCTAATGCAAAAGAGCAATACTCCTTGCTTCCGTACAGACAACACAGATTCTGTTGCAAAATGATGTACTGTATCAGAGCTGACAGGCCATATGTGCACTTGTGCTGTATTTTCTTTGGTTGAAAGCTATAATTAGTTATATTCATGGCGCTCTGTTGGTATCGAGGTACTAGATTCCTGTCTTTGTGCAGGTTAAAGAGGCAGAGAGAGAGTGTGTGTGTGTGTGTGCGCTCACTGAAATCATTGAGTCACTGTATTAATCCACTGATCACTCCTCTCTCTCATTCTGTCACTCTCTCATCAACCCCTTTCTCTCTTTGTCTGTCTTTTACTCACTCTTAATCACCCACTCAATACTCTCTCTCTCTCTCACACACACAGACACACACATACACACACACACAGACGCACACACACACACACACACACGTCTCTCCGAGTCCTGTGGACCTTCCAAGCAGCCAATCATTAGAAGCCAGTCCCTGTGCTGTGATGTGGCTGCTAAAATTAGCCTCCTCTCTCTGTGAGTCGACATCTGCCATGACGCACTGGAGAGCCAGGTAACCATGATGCCCAGAGGAGAAAAAAACTCCTCTTCTGCTCATTCCTTCGCCTCTCTATCCCTCCTCTCCTCCTTTCTCATATTTTCTTTTCATCCCTTTTCTCCTCTCCTCTCCTCTCACTCTCTTTATATCTCTCTACGACTGCAAAATAGATGCAAGCAAATAGTATGCAAGGTTCGGAAGTGTCACGAAAAGGGCGCAATATCAAACCTTAGTCTCGTTTACTTGGTCTTTAATCTATATGTATATTTCCTAATTTAAATGAGGGAACTTTGCTCATGATCTTGTCTTGACTGCGTATGTTAAAACAACATTAAACAGTGATGCATGGAAAAGTTTGGCATGTTTTGTTTAATGAAAGATAGGATTTTGTAATGAATGTTTTACGTATCTCAAACTAAGGTACTCTCTTGGAACCTGTTTCAATACCGGTACTGCTTTCATCCCTTTTTCTCTGTGGCATGTTTGATACATCTTTACCTCAGTTTCTTGTCCTTTTTTGCCTTCACTTGTTAAGTCAACAGTTTAATGTCTTTTTTTTTGAGCCTGTTTGCGGCTCATATATGAGGTCTAACTCACTGTACGCTGGCGTTGGTTCAGCTTTCATTACTTTTTGACAGTGTGGAGTGATTATTATAAAACTTAACCTGGCATCATCGCCTTATTTGACAGTTTATTCCCTGCAGAGGATCTGTTCTGGTGTTGGACAGCTAGTTTCCCTTATTCCCCTAAAAGCTGTAAACTAAGTAGCTTTCACTGTCTAGTCTGATTTCAGTTCTTTTGGTCGGCCGAGGTTCAGTCAGCACAGACTGTGTTGAGGGCTGAGATGTATCAGCATTTCTCTGGGCTTCATTTACTAGTGACAGATCTTTCCATCACTGCTCTGATAGTAGCTGTTTCTGAGTGCTTCGCTCATGGAAAACTCACATGCCGGAAAGTGGGTTGTGTTACCATGACGACCAGCAACTGTGAGCTGTCATGTCATTAGCTGTGGCATAAATGCATATCTAGCGGGGTTTGTAAAATGGTGATTTCCATGTTTTGAAGTGTTAGAAAACATAATATGTTGCTTATGTTTTTTATGTGATGAAACCTCATGAAAAATGTATTAAGTAAGACTCATTTTTATCCAATCTTGCGACAGCCTTGGCCCACCCATATGGCACCACCACTTTGGGAACCATTGATTTCTATTTTCTGAACTTTCATTTCAAATGTTTTATCAGGTTGAGCTATTTTCCTGACATTTTGTTCCCTGTATCACACTACAGGCTCCGTTAAGAGTCTTGAATTTGACTTTGTGAAACCTGCAAATATCGTCATGGGTAGAAGATCTGTTTCCACTGTGACCTCCCGTTGTGTAAACATGAACTCATTTTGTTCTCATGGTGGCCTAATTAAGAAAAAAACAGAAAAACATGCTGGTCGTGGGATGTCAGCCAGCTGCAGCAGTAAACTTTGCCTGCAGTGATTTAAAAAGTATGTGAACGTTCAATATTTCATTTCCTTCCTGCGAAAATTGAATTTTTTATTCTTGGCGTTGAATACGTTTTTCCCTCTGAGACAACTGGACTTGTTGTCTCAGAGTTGTCTTTTTCAACTTCATTAGAAAAATATTTATATTTTCAGTACATATCATATATCTATTTGAGATTTTCACTCAATCGTTCACACATTTCAGTTCAGTTTAGAGCGGACAGACTATTTTGATAATTGACTAATCATTTTAGTCATTTATTTAGAAAATATGCCAAAAGAATTGCTGGTTTTATCTCCTCAAATGTGATGATTTAATGATTTTCTTTGTCATTCATGATAGTAAACTGATTGTCGTTGGGTTTTGGACTGTTGTTTGGACAAAATAAGACATTTTAAGGCATATTCACTATTTTTTTCTGACACTTTATAGACAAAACGATTAATTCATTATTGAGAAAATGATCAGCAGATTAATCGATAATGAAAATAATCGTTTTCATTATCTCAAAGTAATAATATATAGTTTTGGCTGTGGTGTTGGGGTGTGATGTTAAGCTATGTTGTTTGATTTAGTTGTTTTTCACAATGATTCAGTTTTATTTTCTTAAAAATTGACTCTAAAGTTGTTATTTTGGTCAAGAACTTGGCAAAGTTCATTGTATCAGTAGTTAGTATGTTAAACTTGACTCACCATGCCACCCTGCTGTCCTTCTGGGTCCTTTGCATCTTACGGGGTGCTGTTGACTATGGCATCCATTATCACAGTAAAGAAGGCTCTGGCAGAGTTAAGCAGTCAAATTATAATAGCGGAATGGGAAGTGAAGGGCAGAGCATCCTCCCTCGCTTTCTATCAGTACTCTCATCCCTTTCAAAGTCACACATGAACAAGGCTGATTGTTTTTCAAGATAACCATGGAGTCAAATGATAGTGTGTGATGTCGGGTGGCCTTTAAAAGCACTTAAAGCACTTTGTCACTGTGCTTCAGGGAAACTGGCTCAGCAACACAGTAATAACAAGGTCTATTGTTTGTGTGAAGGCTGGGTGTGCACCTGTTTGAGTGTGCGCAGTGTGCTGTATATGGATGTATATGTATTGGGTGTGTGTTTTTGGGGTTAAAAGCATTCGTGTGTTAGCATGTACACATCCGTGTGTATGTCTCTGTTTTTTTCCCCTGTTGTGGGTGTGTTTAATTATGTTAGTACTGTGTGTCTACGTGTGTTCGCGTCTCTGTTTATGTGGATGTGTATTTCTGCCTTGAGTGTCGGTGTGAACGTGTCCGTGTGTATCTCTTATCTGCCTGCCTGACTGTGTGTTTCCTGGTTTGAAATGTCAACTTTCAACAGTCATCATCTGTGGTTTCTGTTCTGTTCGGCTCAGGGGGGAAGCAGACAGTGCTAATCTATCACCGCTCTGCAGATGGTCAGAGATAAGAGTTAGTCCACAAAATAAGATAGACAAGCAAACTGCCTCATACAGCATACAGACGAGCTGAATCAGAGCAGTGCAGAAGCTTATAGCCTATAGTTTACAGAACAAGGTACAGATTGTTCCTGGAAGATTGCAGGTTCAAAGTTTGGAAAAGCTTCTCATGGGTTTTGTGTTTTTGTATCTATAGTGGCAATTTATTTTTCCTTTGTGGCTCAATAATGCTGTATAGAAATATAGTTGTATAATTGTACTTATGGTAGCTGTAGAGGTTGCAGTACCCTAACCTCTAACCCTAGCAGTAGTAGTTATAGTCGTATATGGCAGCAATAGCGTTACTTTGGACACAGTAGTAGTATTGCCAGCTCAGTATTAGGCTAGTATTTGTGGAAAGTTGAGTAGTGGTAATAAAAGCACCAGTAGTGGCTGAAATAACACGAGTTACACTGTTAGTACTAGCAGAAGTAATTGTACTTGTGTAAGGAAAAGTGGTAGAAATAGCATCAGTAGTTTGCAGCAGTAGTTTGCAGTAGTAACATTAAACTCTTACGTTTTCCTGGTCTTAAAGTTTCTTGAAACCTATTTTATTATTTTCTGTTTTGTTTTACTGGAAAGTTCTTTGCAATTTTGTTCAAAAGTGTTCATTATCGTTATTATAATCTTACTATTACTTACTGGTATACTATTACTAATATTAGCAATGGCCATAGTAATAGTGGTACCATGCTTTAAACCAGTTGCACCACCAGCTACGACAATCTTTGTAGTTGCAGCTTCTCAAATGTGAGGATTTGAAGCTTTTCTTTGTCACACATGATAGTAAATTGAATATCTTTGGATCTTGGGATGTTTCATCAAACAAAACAAGACATTTGAAGACATTATAACGGGCATTTTTCAATATTTTTCTGACATTTTACAGATTTATAACTCATCGATTAATCAAGAAAATAACTGGCAGATTAATTGATCATGAAAATAATTGTTATATTTGTCATATTTGGGAACCTGAATAGTTGTGGTAGTCAACAGTAGTAGACTTTAGGCTGTATTCAGATCAAATCAGGTGGTGTGGTGTACAACCGCAGGGTTGAGCAGGGGTGTGTGTGGGAATGTGGGTGTGTTTGTTTGTGCTCTAGAACGTAACTGCTCTGAAACAGTCAAAAAAAACAACGTCTTATTGATCTGATTCACCGGCTTTCTCACTACCACCGCTCCCTCCCTTCATTCACTCTTAAGCTCTAACAACCACAGCTGCTCTCTCTCTCTAAAATGAGTCAAGAAGCCAACAGAAAAGTCTAACTTAACTTTTAACGTTATTAACCGAAGAGAAATGTCCTCCCCCTCCTTCCGTTAACGTCTATGTACTCCCTCGTGGCGGGGTTCACAGCTCTAATCAGTCTGATCTCTGGCTGTCATTGGCCACCGCAGCCTTCAGCCGCAGTGACGTTGGGTTGCTTTTCTCAAAAGGTTGGCTGGCCAAACTGTCCTCAGCTGAAACGCACTACCCCCATTCAAATGAATGGGACGCCGCACTGCCTGATTTGGTCTGAATACGGCCTTATAGAAGTAGTAATAGTGGGTGTAATTGTAATAATAGTGGTATAATAGTGGTAGAAGTATTAGCGGTAGTTATCATGGTTGTTGTAATATTAGCAGCATCGTCATACGTCTTCTTTGAACCGTCTTTATTAAAACACAGGTGATGCTGTAGTAGTAGTAGTAGTAGTGTTAGTATTGGGAATTCAGGACTTCATACATATACATGTGCTATCCCATGTGTGCCCATGTTTTTGAGTGTCATTATTAATGCCTGTCATCCCCCCTCTACCAGCACACACACACATACACGCACGCACACGCACACACATACACTCCATAGACCCTGCTCATGTCATCAGTCCAGATCTAGATTGGACTTAATGAGAGCTCTGCTTGCATACAGCTCATAACTCAACACAGCATACTGACCTACTGACTGACTGGACAGAGGACTGTGTGTGTGTGTGTGTGTGTGTGTGTGTGTGTGTGTGTGTGTGTGTGTGTGTGCGCTGATTTTTGGGTCAGTGGTTAAGGTTAGGGTAAGGGTTAGGTTAAGGCAAGGAGGGTTAGGGTAAGTCTCCAGGGAATTAATGTTAGTCTGTGTAAATAACTGTATAACTGTGTGCAAAAGACTGCTTGTGTTTGTTCGACTGTGGCTGCTTGCATGTCAGTTCTATCAGTATGAGGCTCTGTGTGTGTGTGTGTGTGTGTGTGTGTGTGTATGCAACAGTGACTGTGTGTGTGTGTGTGTGTGTGTGTTTTTCTGCTGTAGTGTTGAACTACTGTAGAGTTCCTACGCAGCCTTTATCGGAGCAGCTGAATCTCTATGGGTCTTTTTTCCTATCTTTATTCAAGAGCGTGGTATTTCAATTTGAGAGCATGATTTACTGATTTCACGTTCAGATTTTGTAATTCTTTCCTTCAAAACCCCTGCCCTCGCACTCAAATAGCCACTGCTTGCGTGCAGATTTGCTCTGCTTCTGCTCAAAGTGTATGCTTGCACTCAGATAAACGTCTACTCTCAGATATCTGCTCGGCTCTCAGATTTTTTTTTGTGCAATAACCCTGTCAAAACTCCCTAACCAATAGAAGGCCATGTATAGTGTAGACCAATGAAATGATCCCTGCCTCTTTGCGGGGCACGTTCGCTTTACTTCTTAGAGCGTCTCGTACAGGCGTTAACCGGGTTCGTCCACTCTCGCCCTCCGAGGCTTTGTTAAATGTACTTCCCTTGCCTTCTTCCCAGTTATAATATAAATACCAGTACTTTTTACTATAATAGCTACATATAATAGTAGCTGTATAGCACACTGGCCTCCCATCAATGTGCTAGAGGAGAAAATGATGTCACTTTCATGACTCAGGAGCAGGAGTCGAGCGGTTCGCCAAAATCATCGCCTCACCACTGTTTTAAAAATGTAGTTGCTCACTCTAGTTATCTTTGTTTTCTACTGTCTTAATGTGTCAGCTAGTTACTTTTGCTGTTGGTATTTTCCCCATCCCTAGACAATGAAATACAGATAATATTTTTTGTTAGTTGCCTAGCAACACTTGAAAGCCAAAGGGCGGGAGTGGATGAACCTAGTTAAAGAGTAACCGATTGTACGGGATGCTCTAAGAAGTAAAGCGCTTGCAAGGAGGGAGGGATCATTTCATTTATGAGCACTACACGTGGCCCTCTATTGGTTGGGGAATTTTGACAGGGTTATTACACAAAAAATCAGAGAGCAGAGCAGAAATCTTGAGAGCAGACGTTTCATGATTGCACAGAAGCAGCCCGACTGTGAAGAGAAGGGCTGAAGCTGGAGCAGGAAATCTGTGCAAGCAACAATATATGTGAGTGCAAGCATACAGGTTTAAACAGAAGAGGAGCAAATCTGCGTGCAAGCGGGGGCTATTTGAGCGCGAGGGCAGGGTTTCGAGGGAAAGAATTACAAAAATCTGAACGTGAAATCAATAAATCATGCTCTCAAATAAAAAGACCATGCTCTTGAATGAAGATAAGAAAAAAAAAAAAAAAAAAGCCCCATAAATCTCATCCATTTGGTTTCAGTGAGAGGTCATCGATCACTCTGCACTGCATGATTTGATAGCTTGTGATGCAAACCGTAGTGATGACTGAACAAAAAAAAAATTAAACTTGAGTTATTGAAATGCAAACGAGCTTGACGTCTGCAGCATGACAACCTGTCACATTTGGCTAAATGAGGAAGCATAGGCAAGAAAATAAATCATTTGATTGTCGCTGAATCGTGGATAAATAAGGATTTTAAGCATCCAGCTCTGCAGACATATAGAAGCTTCACAGAGGAGCGCGACAGATGTTGATGATGTTTCTGGTGTGTAGATAATGTTAGAAAGAGTAAATTAAGTAATAGCCTCTCAGCTAACCTCACTGTGACATTTTTAGCAAATAATTAGCTGTTTGCAGCAGGAAAAAAAAAAACACAAACTTGATGAGCAACGGACTGAAATGGCCACAAGCAGCTGAAAACAATGGATGATGGTGATGACATATGAATTAATCGCATGCTGAGGGGGATTTTCTTTCTATCTGTTGGAAATTTACAGTTTCATCCCCCCCCCCCCCTCTCTGTAAGAGTCGGGCATCCACTCAATATTTTCATTTGCAAATTATGATTTATCATATTTGGAAAGCTGAGTGGAAATGGCAAAATTCAATCACATGTCCTCGGAACAAAGTTATTACGGATGATTGATGCGGAAAATCTTTCCAGCGATAAATAAATCATGTGATAAATGGAAAAAGAAATGCACTTTTTGAGTAATTACTGACAGAGTTTCCTTGGCCGCTCCAGGCTCATTGCACAACAGTCTCTGTCCACCGAAAGAAGCCAGAAATGACGTTTTCTCCTGTCACTCGCAAAACATAACTCTTCATTAGTGGCTCCATTATAATACAGCCAAGTGCATTTCTTTGTTTTTTGTCTTTGCATGAACTACAGAAGACATTAAATGACTCTTAAGAAGATAAACAAGTTACTCAGATCTAATCAGCCTTTTTAAAGTACTGGTTTTTCCATTTTATGCTGCATATTTTTCCGAGGGAAATGCGCAGAATTTGTTTTTGCGTAAAATCTGCGTGATAGTTTGGTAACAGCGACTACTCGTCTGCCCCGACTTTCCCGCCCTGGTCGTAGCGTCTTTTTATAATGCCCCCCCCCCCTTTTTCCATCTGTTTGTCTATCATCCGTCATCCGTCATCCGGGCTGGGTGACTCCCAGCTGTCTGTCACAAAAAAGAGTAAAGAGGACAAAGAGGGCGGGCAGAGGATGAAAGGAAAAGAGGGATGGAGAGAGGGAGAGGCAGAAGAGAGAGAGAGAGAGAGAGAGAAACAAGGCAGAACATAAAACTGCAGGAGCTTGTAATAGTGTTTCCTAGACATTAATTAGCTGCAGTCATTCCTGTAAAAACACACAGTAATAAAACTGATATACTGAGATCCTCTCCTCTTTTCCTCTCCTCTGTTTTCTTCCCTTTCTCCTCTTTTCTCCTTCTTTTTCCATCTCTCCTCCTCACTTTTTTCTCCCTTCTCCCTTTTCTCTCCTCTCCTCACTTTGTCTCCCCTCTCTTCTCCCCTTTTCTTTTCCTTTTTCCCCTCACCTCTCCTCATTTTTTCTTCCCCTTTCTTCTCCTCTTCGCGCTTCTTACGTGCTTCTTTCTCCTATTTTTTTTTCCTCCCTCTCTTCGCTCCTCCCTTTTCCTCTCCTCTCCTCTTCTCTCCTCTCCTCTCCTAATTTTTCTCGCCAATCTCCTCCCTTTTCCTTTCCGTTTTCCTCACTTCCTCTCCCCTCTCTTCTCCTTTCACCTCTCATCAACTCATTTTTTCTCCCCTTTTCTCTCCTCTCCTGACTTCTTATCTCCTCTTCTCCTAATTTTTCCTCTCCTCTCCTTTTCTTCTCCTTCTTTCCTCTCCTCTCCTCACTTTTTCTAACTTCTCTTCTCTTCTTTTTGGCTGGACCGGCCACAGACCAGCCCTGTAACCGCGGCTGTCCATGAGCGAGTGGTCAGCCGGCCGAGCGTTGGAGTTTCCCCGTTGGCCGTCTGTCTTTCAGAATGAATCGGCACAGGATGATGGAAGCCGGGGACGCAGTATGACTGTGTTTCCTGCTCTCAGTTCCGGTGTTAAACGCAGTGAAGTAATCTAAACTCCTATTTTAAACAGACTCACACCAGCGTCTCCTCCTCTACTGTCCAGTGTGACCAACTCTTCGGCCGACAGCGCTGTCAGCGGCCGGCAGGAGAGACGCTCCGTGGTGTGTTTGGATTTTTATAACTGAACTAACACCAGGATGCAAAGTTTTTATTTCTCTGACGTTTTCACATCACAAACGATGAACAACAGCATTAAAACACCAGCCTCACGTCTGCTGTTATATCAGTTCGGTGTGGGACGGCTGCTCTGAAAGGTGCGCTTGATTTGACTGTAACTGCGGTAACCGGGGCGGAGATAAGCCTCCTGAATTTGCACCCAAAACTTTCATTTACAATTTCCAACGCAGCCTCCATGATCCTTGACCAGGAAAGAGGAGAGAAAAAAGTCACACAGAGGCATAACCATCACTCTGACAAAACACTCAATGCAGAGTGAAACAGATGAACGAGCAGGGGGAGTTAACAGGTAATTAGAATAGTTATAATTAGAATTAAAATAACTTCTCTTTCAAATCAAACATATGGATATGAGTGGAAAGTTTTGTTCTTGCAACTGCAACTCAAACGTAGCTTAAGCATGTCATGTGATAGGCTATTTCAGTTCACTTTACCAGCACATATTACCGGAAACTAAAGAAAATCGCAGATGAACATTTAATATCCAAGAATTCACAGAATAGACACAACCACTGACTATCCCTGTAACAAATTGGCCCCAATTTCACACATTGACCAGACACGGTCCAGCCATATACTAGGTTTTGACCTAGTCTTGTCTTCTCCTTTTACATCTCCTAATTTTTTTTCTGCCCTTTTTCTCTCCTCTCCTCACTTAATTTCTCCTCTCCTCTCTCCCTTTTTCCTCCCTTCTCCTCTCCTCTAGTTAGGAATAAGAAGAAAAAGTGAGAGAACGTAGTCGGGAGAGGAGAGAGAGAGACAGAAAAAGAAAAAAAAAGAGAGAAAGATTAAGGAGCAGTGGTTCGCCCTCAGTCTCTGTCTGTCCTCTTCTAGTATCGCTGTAGGCGAAGGCAAGATTCATCATGGCCTTGGCTCACTGGCTAACACACACACACACACACACGCACATTTTTAAACACGCGCACACTCGCTCATAAATGCAACACGCAGTCGCATACTCACTAACACACACGGTCGCAGAGGGGACGCACACGGGAAGAATGTGACACAAACACACAAAAAAAAGTCACACTGTGTCGTGCATAAACAAACATGCACGCACACACGGTTAAACCCACACTCGCGGTCGTTCACACGCGCGGCCTCTTGCACCGTTGCATTATTTATTTGTGCTGGCTGGCAGACGGTAAAGGCAGCCAAGCAGCAGAAGCAAGTATCCTGCTTTTTACATATGGCCTTTTCATATACTACTCTGTGACACACACACACACACACACACACACACACCAGTTTCAACCTCGTCTGTCCTTGTCTTTCATCTCTCTTCCCACTTAAATTAATATCGCTCCCCTTTCCTCTCTTTCTCTCCTGCTCACTCTCTCTCATTCCTCTCATACTTGGTGATTTGTCTTCTCCTTCTCCTTTCTCCTGCTCTCTTGTTCTTTCTCTCCTCTCCTCCCTTAGTTAACAATCAGTCTGCTCTTCCTCATCTCCCTCTGTCCTCCTACATCACTATCATCCTCTCCTCTCCTCTACATGACTGTCTCTTTTTCTTTATGTACAAATAGTATACAGAGTTTGGAGGTGTCATGAATAGGGCAGGATATCGAACCTTAGTCTTGTTTACTTGGTCTTTTAATCAGATGTTTCCTGACTCGAACGAGGAAACGTTGCTAATGATCTCGTCTTGACTGCTGGTGTTTAGAGCTGCAACGATTAATTGATTATCTTACAACCGTTCAATTAAATTACTCGCCAACTGTTTTGACAGTAGATTAACTGTTTTGAGTCCTTTGTTCCAGCTTCTCAAATGTGAATATTTTCTGTTTTTTTTTTAAGTCTTGTGTGATAATAAACTGAATATCTTTGTGTTGTGGAGTGTTGGTCGAGACGAAAGAAGACGTTTGAGGATGTCACCTTGGGGTCTGATCATTTTTCACCATTATGTGACATTTTTATGGACCAAACAGCTAATAAATGAATCAATAAAGTAATCGATAATGAAAATAATTGTTAGTTTCAGCCCTACTTGCTTCAAAAAGTTTAGCGCGTTTTGTTTAATGAAAGACAGGATTTTGTAAAGAATGTTTTTCAAACTACTTACACTAAAATAATAAAAAACTTCAATATGGGTACTCGTATCAATATCAGTATTGAAAATCTATACCAACTCCAAGTCAAACAATAAACCTCTTCTATGTTTTTGTGTCTACTAATTTTGGTGATCTCTCTCATGTTTTTATCTGAAGATAAAAATAGATAATAAGCACATACACTGGGGAAAAAAAAAAAAAAAAGTATTTATTCAGGGATGTTACTCATAACCTTGCGAGGCAGCTGGATTTGCGAGAGCACAACATCACGAGATCCAGCAAGAATCCATCCAGTCAGGCTTCGAGTTATGTGCTTGTGCGTGACCAATCGCCGTCGCAAATCCAGCTGCCTTAAAAGGTAAGATGTTGATAGACGACGATGGTGAGATTATTCATCTTGTTCACCTGCCAAGTCTTTTATTTTGAAAGCGCTCGCCCCCTTTTTTTTCCAACAGTTTTAACGGGCGACTTCTCAGATGGTTCTTTTGTAACAAACCATGTGGCGCGTCAGATTATGTTATTCAGGGAGCCAAGTTCATTTGCAGGAATGGTCCTGATCACACCTTCACACCTGAAACAAGTACAACCTGACTGACTGCCGGCCGCTGAGCAGCTCCGCTCGAGCAGCTGGAGGTTTTTGATCAAGCCCACTTCTGTGAGAGAGATATTTAGAGGTTACAGAGACTCAATGAAACTGAACCTCCTGTATCATTGCTGCTTATTGTTTACCTTGTTCTATATCACATAACGTCTCTACTTCTAAAAATACTGTCAATTTCTGAAAATTAGTGGCGGCAGAGGGTCATTCTATGTTGTGAAAGTGATATATATATTGTAATTAGAGCTGCAATGATTAGTCATTGATTAGTTTCCAACTATTAAATGAATCTCCATCAATCAAGTCATTTTTTCAAAATAGTGAAGTTAATATATTTGGGTTGTGGATTGTCAGTTGGGACAAAACAAGACATTTGAGCATTGGGAAACACTGACTGACATTTTTCACCATTTTCTGACATTTTACGGAGCCATCAACTAATTAATGAATCGACAAAATAATCAATAGTTGCAGCCCTAATTGAAAAATGGAAAATGTTACGGAAACTTAAAGGAGAACCTCCCTCTCCGTCTCTGTCAAGCTCTCTCTTCTACTAGATAATATAATATTTATTCTTTTTCTCACATTTTACCACATTTTTCCTCTCACCGGTCTCTTTTTTTTTTGACAAATCTTCTTTTTGGAGTCTCTTAGGTAAAAAATAAATAAGGTGAAAAATCCACATTAGTGGATTAAATGAGGGAAGGAGGGAGGGGAAAATGGAGAGGTTAATGGAGAGATGGAAGGGGGAGCAAGGGAGTAGGTTGGAGGAGAAGAGCTAATAAAGCAGGGATAAGGAGGCTTAGAAAGTAATGATAAAATGTAGAGTGAAGTCATACGGTTGATTTGGCACTGCTGTGTGTGTGTGTGTGTTGTGTGTGTGTGTTGCTTGTTTTCCTGTGTGGGTTAGTGTGTTTATGTGTGTGTGTGTGTTCTTGGCTGATGTCCTTGACTATATGACTGATAATATCATTGCTTCAGGAGCAGACAGAGAGAGAGAGACTGTGTGTGTGTGTGTGTGTGTGTGTGTGTGTGTGTGTGTGTGTGTTCATATTATGTGTGAGAATGATTGTGTCTGCTTGAATAACATCTACTCCCTCAGGTCCTCTAAAACACAACCTCACACACTCACACACACTTCTTGTTTGTTTTTATGAAATTATCCTGCATATTATACACACAAGCGCACACACACACACACACGCACACACACACACACACACGCAGATGTGTTTAATACCTTTTAATGAAAGTTGGTGCATCTCATTTATCTTAAATGTCTCCCTCACTTGCATCTTTTCGTCCCTCCTAAGTAAGACGAGATGCAAGGAAACGATGTGATTTCTGATGGCACAGCTGGATCACCCGTCAACACAGATGTTGTTCCTTTGAACCCTTGTATTCGAACATATAACGTAACGCTCTGTCCATATAGTAATAAAGATGCACAGTTACCAGAGCGAGCACTCCTCTCTACTCCCCCTTTTTCTCGTTTCCCTTCTTCCCTTCCCTCCTCTTCACCTCACTCCCTCCTCTTCTCCAGATGCTCACAGGCAGAATTTCGCCCCGCGAACACCCCAGAACGAGCAGATCAAGTATATGCCTTTTGCTATTTTTATGACTATTTTGCTAAATCTTTCTTTCTCCCTCTCTCCTCTTCCCTCCAGGTGTTTCGTACCGACTTCATCACGGCCATGAAGCTGCCGGACTCGGCCCAGCTCGGCCCGGACGACTTCTACGTGCTGTCGGACCCCTGGAGACAAGAGTGGGAGAAGGGAGTACAGGTCCCTGCCAACCTAGAGGCCATACCAGAACCTGTGGTCAGGTAGGACACACACCAAACACACCAAACACACACACACACACACACACACACACACACACACACACACAACCATTGACTCATGCAAGAGTTTGATGTCAAGTAAATAACCACAGGTATTTGTTCTTTTGATCTCCATTTCATGTCATGAAAGGAGAGTCAACACGTATTGTTCTTTTAAAAATGTTTCAAGACATGAAGACCGAAGCTAGCAGTAATCGCTGCTCAATAGCACAGAGACTCTTGCTATCTGTTTAACGGTGATTCACTGATAGTTCATCCTTTGGCTACATAGACATTATGTCATCTAAACACTGGCAGAGTTCCCACGGTCACAAAGATCTTAGAAAAGTCATGAGGTCTGAACATTTGTTTTCCATGACTACAAGTAGTTTTGGAAAATTGTCAAATTGTCAATGAACTTTCGAAACAGTTGTGAAATGTTACATTCTGGTGCAAAGTTGATACAACCCGTTAAAATTAAATTAATTGAAGTGTTTGAGTCACACAGCTCTCTTACATTCATTCACATGAAATATTCTGGAGAACAAAATAGCTGTAAAATGGAATTATACTTAAAAACATTATGTTTTTGTTAATAGTGAACATGCACAACTACAGACGGAGAGTACAAATACAGAAACTCAGCCTCTGCTTTCTACTGTCATTCGCACACAAACACACACACACACACACACACACACACCCACTATGGGAAGAAGAAGGTTGGGATGCACATGCAGGCAATGAAACACACACACACACACACACACACACACAGAAGCAAGCTGGTAGGCAGATGTGTGCAGGCATGCACTTCGACCCACTTATATTCACTCACATACTGTAGATTAGTCTGGGCTTGCTCTCTCTCTCTCTCTCTCTCTCTCCCCCTCTCTCTCTCTCTTTCTCTCTCTCTCTTTCTTTCTCTTTCTCTCTCTCTTTCTCTCTCTCTCTCCCCCGTCCCAGTAGGGTGTTGTGGATCTCTAGTACTGCCGCAGCTGCTTCACATACCCATGTGGTTTGTTTGGCGTTCGAGGAACTAATGAAAATGCTCAGACTGCCTGGTAATGCCTGTTAGACAGACATGTCATACTGGGAGGCCACACACACACACACACACACACACACACACACATACACATACACAATATCCATGCATTCTCATCAGGAGACAGGCAAATTATCCGGTCATGTGAGATTCGGTCAAATGTTGTGTATCCATGAACATTTTTTTTTTTTTTTCCTGCCTCAAGAAAACCAGATGCAGAAGGAAGTGACTCGTGCAGATAGGAGACAAGTAACACAATGTTTACACAGGCTGCGTAGTGAAAGCAGCAGCTTCAGTCCTCCCTCTCTGTCTACACAGGATGCGTTCAGGCACAATATTGAGTGTAGGTCACCCACGAATTGGCAGCGCTCAGATCACAACACACAGTCGCGGTAGCTACGTGTGTAAAACGGTAGAAAATACACTTCGGGACGCAGTTACGAGCGTGTAGCCAGAGTGAAAGGCGAGCTGATATGTTATAAGATTTCATAGTAAAGTTACATTTTTTCTTTTGCATGTGTGTAACACCCAAAAGCCACTGAAGAGTTGAAAATAAAACTGGTGAATAATACTGTGTCAGAGATGATGTGTGAGTTTCGGGCATCGGCTCTGATGTTTCAGGTTGGTCTTGAAGGCGTCACCTCCGTCTTTTCCTTTTATTCTAAATTCCTGTTATTCCAATTGAAGGACCAGAGTAGAAAAAGATGAATGATGTAGAAAAGATGTGATGCAAAAAGTAGAAAATCCATCAAATATGTTCACTCAGTCAAGTTTGAATCAAAAAAAAATTAGATTTTTGAGGGTCATAACAGAACTATGTCTGTTTAATACCAACTCTGACTGTGCAATTGGAGAAAATAAGAAATTCCAGTCAGATCCAATAACAAAAAAAAGAAAATTCTTCAGATAAACAAAATACAAATCATAAATCAAAACTTGTGTCGCCAAATAAAACGGCATATCTGAATCTTTGACTAGCAAGTCAAAACGAGCACATGAACGGTTTTACTCGTGAAAAAATAAAAACTGACAAATTTCCACATGAATGAGTCCTTCAGAGTCTTAATGAGGGCGGAAGACAAAGGTAATAAATAATAGAAATGAGAATACAAAAAAAAAATGATTTGGATTATCTTTTTATGTTTCAAAGATTTGTAAGGATAAATACTGTTTACATTGTCTGAATGGTTAATATCTCAGTACACACACACACACAGAGAAACATTATGGAGCTAACAGATTGAAGACAGCCTGAAGGCAGAGAGATGGACGAGCAGATTGGGAGAGAGAAAGAGAAATGGCATAGATAGATAAGGATAGATGGATGAATGAGTGCTCGCCTATTATCTTATATGTGATAGATAAAATGATGAAGTGATATACAATGATGTTGAAATGGAGTGATGATGGATAGATGGGGGGGAGATTGAGGAGAAGAGGGGTGAGTGTAAGTGTGACTGAGCTGATGGTCTATGTCAGAGTCTCTGACAGCGGTTTGTTAATCTTTTTTTCTTTCTCGTCTGTCATCTCGACGCCGCTCTTTTTCTCTCTCTCTTTCTCTCGGCTTCTTCCTTTTCCTCCCCTTCTCGCTCTGTTATTTGTTATGTTTGGGCCGAAATCGTCAGCAGCGTTTCAGACTTCCATGGTTTTTACCCCCGACGAGCCCGTGTGGTCGGGCGGAATCAGCGGTAGGAAACTTAATTCACACACAGGAAGCGGTTTCCTTTCGGTATTGGGTAAAAAAAAAAAAAGTTCTACAAGTAAGACATTTGGTCTTAACAAGGAAGAAGAAGACATCTTTAAACGATCTTAATTTAGAGTATAAATTACTAATAAGCCTATGCCACAAAAATCTTAAAAATATAGCGAAGCTGCTTAGCTTTTTTTTCCCCGTACTGATGTATCTGCCCGGCCAATTTTATAGTTCTGGGTCTAATTAAGGTGTTGTTGCCAAGTTCTGGAAACTCTTGAGATACAGAGATTGAGTTAAAATGTTAACAGAAATGCTAGTAAACATTTAAAAACTGCTTCTGCTCATACAAACAGGACAACGAGGACAGAGTGATGTTACAAATGATCAGTCCACAGCTGTCTGCTTCAGTCATTCACTGAATTTAAGAGTCTGCATCACGTTTTCTCCACAGTCAGAAAGAAAAGGCCTCCATATTTTATAGAAGTGAAACAACTCGTCCTTTAAGAAAAAAACCTAAGGCTTCCATGGGTATAAATTCCAGAGTAGATGTGATCCATTGTGTTATAACAGGATGTTCGGATATCCGCTGTAAAAGTATACATCATGTAGCAGAGAACAAAAGAATTTTAAGCAACTGAACTTTGTTAAAATTGAGGGAAAGCAGTGAGAGAATCCCCAGGATACAGGCAAATGGGGCAAAACTAAGCTGCCGTTTAGACCGAAAACAGCTGCCTGCCTTAAAACTACGCAGGTGGCTGCATGCGTGTGTGTGTGTGTGTGTGTGTGTGTGTGTGTGTGTGTGTGGGATGCTTCAGGTGTTCCAGGTACTAGTGAGATGTCTCTGTAAAGTTGCTCCTGCAGTAGATATTTTATCTTGCGTCACAACGATCGCGAGGTGAACCGTAGAACCGCGGTGTCCGTGTGACAAAGTCGTCTGCCGTGAATGTGCACTTTTACGTATTTGATCGTGCAACACAGCGTCTTGCTGGACGATGAGCCCCCCTGCGTTGGCGGTGCTAAAGTCGGTCTGACCGCTGCCTAAGAAATGACAGTGATTGCCTTTGTTCGGTGCAATCTCTCATGCCGCTGCAAAAACGACACTGCCGTTGACGTTTAGAGGGTCTTACTTTAAAAAAAAAAAACAACCAAAAACTGGCCATATCTACTACCTGCGCCCATAAGTGTCAACAAAATCTTATTTTTCTTAGTATGATGTGAAGCAGTGCTCGATTTTTACAGGTCATTTTTATTTTTTGGACGGTTGAAGCAGGAAATGTGGAGAGTTTTGCTTTGTGTTGCTTTTATTAAAGAGATTTTATTAAAAATTAGAGCAGCAAAAGTATGAATTGAGGTAGTTGTCCCTTTCTTCCCCCTCTCACTCTTTTCCATTTATGTCATGTTTCTTTCCTTTTTCTATTGCATATTTTCATCCTCATCCAACTCTCATGTTTCCTCTCATCACTTTCTTCCTTTCTCTTCCTCCCTCTTCTATGTCTTCATCTCTACATCTCTCCCTCTCAACTGCCTCCCCTCCTTTCTCTCCCACCTTCCCCTCTTCCCTTTGCTCTAGTCGAGCCGGAGGCGCAGACACATTTTTCTTTTTTCTTTTTTTCTTTTTTCTTTTTTTTTTTTTTTTTTTTTTATGAATAATGACATCATCTCCAAAAATTGTTGGAAAGGAAAAGGGCTGCGGGCCCCGTCTGGCTTTGACAACACTCCTCTTCTCTCTCTCGCTCTCTTTGGACCAAATTTGGCTGCTGCGGCATGATTTTCGGTAAAACTGTTGTTGCGGATGGTGAAGAGGTCATTATGGTTTGATGTTTTTTTTTGTGTCTCTCCCTACCAAAACACTGCAGGAGAGAGTACCCAGAGGAAGAAGATAGTCTTTATCTCTGTTTCCCTCTCTGTTTCCCCGTCCTTCTCCACTCCCTTTCTGTCTGTCCTTTACTTTTTTTTATCTGCCTTTCTCCTCCTCTTCTGTCTCTTCTTCCTCTCCTGTATCTCTGCCCTACATCTCCTTTATAGTTTCTCTCTCTCCCCCCCCCCCCCCCCCCTGATTTTCCTCTTGCTTGTCCCCCTGTCTGGTCATCTCTCCTCCCCTCTGTCTATTTTATTTTATCACACCCCCCCCTCCCCCTTCCTTTTCCTTTCTCTCTCTCTTTCTCTCTCTCTCTATGGTTTTGTCGGGGCCGAGTGGAAGTAATTAGCCGTTGCGTAACACCAGCTATGTGCAGACAGTGAACGGGGCTTTGGCAGCGACTCAATAGCCTGGGTCCCCAATGACAATGGCGAGCCGGAGAGGGAAATAATTACACATACACATGAGAAGATCTGCACCTTTTCACAAAACGAAAGAAATGAGATACCTGTTATTTTATTTATTGCTTCATTTTTCCCCCCTTCGGACTAGTGGCCGAGTTGGTGAATGGGAACCCGTTGTTTGTGGTTTGGCTAAACACATTGGCTTTCTGAATGGCGTGTAAAGCTGCGGCCACGAGGAGCGTCATATGGAGAGACTCCTTACCAAAGTGGTTTGTGTACCACTGGACAAAAAGATCGACTGTGCAGATTAAAAAAAAAACAAAAGCGTACTTTTTGGAACATTGCTTACCAAAGCATACAATTTCTTTGACAGAACAGTGATATTTAAAGGTGTCGATTGATTGATCGGTTGGCAAACTTCAAGAATGCGTGGCACTCATGAGATGTAAAGCTTACTTTACTGTAGCAGGACAATGGGGAGACTTGATGTGGTTACCAGTCATAGGATATCTGTAGGTCAGCTTTCCGGCAGCTGTCATCAGATGCAAAGCTTAGGTCAGTTACGCATGGATGCTATGTAAAACCTTAGGTCAACAAACTTTAAGCCCTGCCCAGAGGGGATGGAAGGTGTGAACACTGAGAGAGAATGTAGATACTGTTGCTTGATAAGGCACCAAGGCAAAAAAAAAGATGTCTGTTTCGGTTAAACTGCTGCTCACGATCAGGCAAACAAGTAAACTTTGCTCGGAGATGCTGCACTTTTAAAACATTCAGCTGTTTCTTGGTACAAATAAAATAGTAGAAAATAATAGCAACTCTCTCAAACACGACTGAAAGACAGGATCCAAAGTCCATTTCGACTATTAGTCCGCATGTGTTATTACAATCTGACAGCTGCCAAACACTGAACACATTATTACATTACAGGGATGTCAGTTTAAACTGAGTGCTGCTGAGAAAACATTAGGTAATTTGTTAAGATTTTTTTTCTGTGCTGGACTAAGAACCGTGGACTTGGCAGGTTCAGACTGGATGAAAATTATAATTGCCCTGGACCTTCCCCAGTAAAACTGATTGAGTTGGAATGAGGCTTTAGAGAGAGGAGGCGCATATGTCAAGCTTTGCATTCAGGTGCAGGTACGGAGAGGAAGCATCAGCCAACACAATTTGAATAGATTCATTCCTGTGGAACATCATATAGTATGTAAAAACAACGGGTTGCTATTAACTAAACAGGCAGTTTCTGTTTATTTATACAAATGAATCGGTTTGAGCTCATGCACACATATGCACAAAAACACACACACAACGCATCCTTTCACTGGATAAGTCAGACAGTGTTGCAGTGGGTCAGGAGGCTAATCGGCAGCTAATAACTCAGTGACTGTTGCAAGCATGCACGCATATACACACACAAACACACACACACACACACACACAGATAATGACCCCAGGGCAGAAAGATGGAGAGAAATGGCTGGATAGTGAGGATGGAGAACCGTCTAAATGTCATGTATTGCAAAGCTTCATTTAAAGCTTAAAAAGTCTACCTTGACATTTTCAGTCATCGCCGGTTATTTTTCTGCACCATAGCTCTCGTCACATTGCGAGTTTAATAAACTTTATATGTTCGCCTGTGTGCCTAAAATAGCTTTTTGGAATTGTTAACATTCTTCATTGAAATCATGGGACACAGCTAGCCACAAGTTAGCTCATTAGTGTGTTAGTGTGGTTATAGTGAGGAATGCTAAGAGGACAGTCATATTGCATTTTTATTAACTGTTTTGAGAAGACTTTCCGTGACTTTTCATAACAAAGTCTGAACACTACCATGACAGAAAAATGGCTCCTGCTGATTTTTAAATGTAAATTTCAGCTCAAAAATGTCTGCTGTTACACTCCAGTGGAGAAAAAAACAACAACTCAAAGCCACAGTCTAATAAAGTCAATGTGTGCAAGCAGATTTAAAAGACAGTAGTACATTCCTTCATAGTCAGCAATTATCAAAAAAAAAAAAAAAAATCTCTGATATACTGTCACTTGCTTGAAGAAATTATCAAACTCTCTAACTTTTCTTGTCTGGAAGAAAGCGAGTTTAGAACAGTGGGGATAAAAACGACATTGGTTTTTCTACCTTAATATATCTGATATAGATAAACAGCCAGCTAAAGGTCATGACAGAGTACAGTACATCAATGACACGCATAATACAAAAGGAAAACAAGGAGAGAAAGCGGAAAAGAGTGGTGGTTAGATGACTGGAAAGCTCCTCATGGAATTAAACTGCCTGGCCCAGCTGCAGCCTCGTCCACCAGCGCAAGTTCCTGAGTGTTTACTGTATGTACACACGTTTAATCTGAATGTGTGTGTGTGTGTGTGTGTTTGTATGTATCAGAATGTCCACAACAACATCTGGAAATTCCCCAAAGATACCCTGTGCTCATTCCAAAACGGCTTTTCATCAAATAATAAGATGACTCAGAGCAGCATCATCAGCCCCATAATGTACAGGGTCAGTGAGTTCACATTGGACTAATAGCTTCCACACACACTACTGATGTTTGTTGGTAATTTAATGTAACTGCTCTTTGAAAATGTCTGAGTGCCTTAAGTTACATGGATGGATGACGAACAGGCACAATCAGTATTTGAACCTGTTGCTCAAGGAATTGCTGCTTTTTCACTGTTGATTAGATTATTTTCTTGATAAATTGTTGTTTTCTCAAGAGTTTACTATCATAAATGACAAAGAAAAGCATAAAATAATCACATATGAAAAGCTGAAACTGGTAAATATTTGGCATTCTGCTTAAAAAAATGACTAAAATGATTATTCAACTATCAAAACAATTAATTTTCTGTCGATTGACTAATTGATTAATCGACTAATTGTTGCAGCTCTAGACTGGACATCACATTACGATCTCTATCTGAAAGAGTTCAACGCGTACTGCCTTCGATTCCCAGTTGAAAAACATAAATGGAGCTCCAGAATCTGAAGCAGTATAGGTTCATATGTTAATCAGTTTGTCCGGCTGCAGCTAGAAACCTGAAACCGGTGTGGCCAGACCTCCATCTCATCATGCTCTTTAGCTTTAGTTAGTTTTTGGTTGAGTTCAACCAAGTTAGGGCTTTTTAAATTATTATGATTATTTTGTGGTTGACTTTCTCCAGACGTCCAGCTTGTCATAGAGGTTTTTGGTTTCCTGAAGTGGTCATTTTAATTTATTTTTTATTTTTTTTGTTAAAACAGACAATTGAATAGGTTCTCTCTAATACCTGAGTATACTTTTACTATTCTTTGTTTAGAAGTATATACATTTACTGTGTACTATTAATACCGTATATATGCCAACCTTTCTGGTGGAGTTTCCCACTCTGAGGCTGTGTCCGAAATCACTCCCTCCTTCACTAATGCACCACTAACCATATAATAAGCACTCTAGTTTACTCTATAGTGAGCAGTAAATTGAGATTTCAGGCACTTGATTTTGCATCATATCTGACAGGCGTAGAGTTGCCCGACTGTAATTATCACATTTTTAGATGTCAAGAAATCCATATGACATGTTGTATTCATGCCATGAACACCACTTATTTCGTTCCACTGTGGGAATTTTTCAGGGCACTGTGTATAGTGCATATATTTAACAAACACTCAAATAAAATACTAAGATAATATAGCGCACTGTTGTGACTGGAGCTGTAACAATTGGTCGATTAATCAATTAGTTGACCGACAGAAGATAAATCTGCAACTATTTTGATAATTGAATAATCTTCTTAGTCGTTTTTTTAAGCAAACATGCCAAAATTTGCTGGTTTCAGCTTCTCAAATGTGATGATGTAATGCTTTTCTTTGACTGATTTTGTACTGCTGCTCAGATTATCCCGTCCCCCATGATTGCTTGACCCCTACCACTTACGTATAGTAAATATATGGTAAAGAGGAAGTGATTATGGCCTCGTGGGAAAAATGTTTAGCTGAATTTCTAACTGCTTCCCCTAGACGTCTTACTGACTTGCTGCGTGACTGATGGGATCACTTAACGACTTTATAAGTACAAACTGAATTCCTTGATGATGTGAATGGCAGCCAGACTGGGAGAACCGCTGAGTGAATGGATTAATTGGCTGTTTACTGCATGAATGAAGAAAAGGGCTTGCTAAGAAGAGGGATGATTTGGATGGAAGTCTGAGTGACCTGTTGATGGACAGTCAGAGCTACAGCACAACAAAAACCAAATTCACCCATGTTAACTGATCACTACATTGCTATGCAGGGTCAGTGGGTGTATTTCTGACCACAAACTGATTTGGTTGCTTTTGGCTGGATGAGTGGGTGAATATGAGAACTGTATTTTTTAAAGTACGGGCTAAGGGAGCCAAATTGGGCCCTTGTGCTTGTATCTGGTAGGTCCCCATGACAAAACTAATAACATTTTTCAGTGAGGAATAGCTTTTGATCTCTTTCCTCAGGGAAGGGGCTTAATAAACTTCTCAGTCAGGCTGGAGGAGAACCATAATGGCAAATAAAGCAACATAATAATACATTTCCATTTCTGGCTGGGTTCACCGAGTCACTGGGTACATCTTTAACCACAGTTAATGGAGACAAGTTTTCTGACTGAACCATGCCTGGTTGATTGAGTCATTAATTGGCTGAGTGACTGACTAGCTTCTTTACTGACTGGCTGAATGGCTGACCATTGACAGAACTGCTTACCATTTGGGGCGACTGGTTGCCTTGCTGGCTGATTAGCGTTTGACGTTTTTAATGACTTAATGAGAAAATGTATGGTGTTAAAATTTCTGTATAATCCTTGCCATTATCCGAGCACAAATTTTTTTTCTTCCTTATTTCTTGACTGGGTCAGTGGGGCTGTCGCTTACCACATTTCAGGCCCGCTGCCTTGACTGACTGACCGACCACAGTGACCACTTGCCTGGGTTGCTCACTTGTCGACTGCCTGGCAGAACAGGCTTTTCCCTGAGTGACTGAATGGATGAGTAAAGGGTCAATGAGGGGTTGAATGAAAATACGAGCAAAATTCTCTCTGCCCTTTTCATCACCGCCAGTATGTGGCTTGGTGCTTTATTAATCACATAAAAGTTAGTCATCAAACAAGGCAGCTTTTGACTTGTTTGATGACTAATTGCAATGACTGCCTGACTGGTTTGCTAAATGGACATCTGACAGTCTGAGTGAGGGGAAGGACATAAGAATAGCAGTGAGTTACGATTCTGAATCGATTTAACAAATGTCACAAATGCCGTACAGTGTATAGCGTGCACGCACTAGAGTTATCTTGTAGTTCATCTTCAAAAAAAAGGCAGCAGTTGCGAGCATTTTTTGATTTAATGACTAATTTAATGACTAATTACCTTTTACGAGATGAAGTATAATGTTCTACGTCATCACTCGGAGACTAACATTAGCGGAATAGAGCAGCGAACTCCAGTAGTAGCAAACGAGACCGGCTGACCAACACACACTGCAGCACTTAAACAACTTAAACCAACTCTGTGGTGAAAAAACATAACTCGGTGCTCAGTCTGTTTCACCTCAAAAACCCTGCGCCCGCTCAGTGTCTTGGACGGCGATGTCTTTCCCCGGAGCTAACGGTGCAGCAGAGAGGCTGCTCTCCACTGCTGCAGACATGACGTTAATAACAACACAGCGGAGCACTCCTCCTCAGTTTGTTATTCTCATACAGGCAGTAGACTGTGAGATGCTTTCAAATTAATTCATTAATTGATTAATGCAGTTAACTTTTTAAAATAAAACGGCTGCGGACCATTTATCTTAATTGCCAGTTATGTTTCATATTGTATTTCAGTGGACTGAGGACACCAGTGGTTGGTTTGGCACACGGTATACTGGAGCAAGAGACTGAAAATAGTGTCGCCTTTTCTATTCATTCAATTGAGAATCAATTTTGAATCGAATTGTGAGATTCCCAAAGATTCACACCCTTACAGAAGAACTTTTCTCTTCTACCGTTGGCCACCGACCAACCAAAAAGCACAATGACTGTTTGAGTGGTGCATCTTTTAACACATTTTAGGCCGGCTGCCTGACTGTATTGACTGACCGGCTGGCTTGGTGACGGTTGGCTGACCTCACAGAAATGACAGAGAAGTCTGAACTGGCAGGCTAACTGAATGACTGGTTGCCTGCCTGCCTGGCTGGCAGGCTGACTTTCTGACCACAGTGACTGAGTGTTGGCCAGAACCGAGCCGGTTTTCTGGTTCCAGCGAGTGAGTCAGACTCCAGCTAAACCCATTCACCTCTGGAGGCTTGTGGGCGAAGACTGGCTTCAGCCTGGGGACTGGAACCTGCGAAATTTAAACATTTCACCTCCAAACAATACTTGTTAACCTGCTGAGGTGTGTGTGTGTGTGTGTGTGTGTGTGTGTGTGTGTGTTGGAGCTGGCTAAGCAGCCTGCCAAAACCTAAATGTGCTGGCATGTGCCTACCCCACATTCCCCACCCAGAGATTCAGTTGGCAGTTTTTGATTTATTTAACCTTTATTTAGCCAGGGTACCGTTATTAAGTGCCATTGACAAAAAGAAACTAATTTGGAGACTTGACTGAGGAAGCAATAGCTGATGCTTGTACAGGGAAAAAAAAGTATGAAGAGGAGAACTGGCCTGAGTTGATAAATGAATGCAGCTTTCTTAAATTACATCGGGAGAAAAACAATTCTGTGTGTGTACTTGTGTGTAAAAAAGCAATTCCCCAGTTCACAACCCAGCATGTGTGGTGTGTGTGGCTGGTGGTGTTTAGGTTAGGCTGGTGGTGCAGGCTACCCCCGAGCTCAATGTGGGTTGATTTTGTGTGTGTGTGTTCATGTGTCTTTGTTGTTCCCCACATGGATGTCATGTGTCATGTGAGTAAACCCTAGAGCCATGTGTGGGAGTCTGGACTGTGTGTGTGTGTGTGTGTTTAGGCGCCTGCGTTCATGGATGCACAGTTTATGTATGCGTGTTTCAGTGTGTGTGCGATACATGTGTGAGTGATCCCTTGGGTATTTTCTCGTAAATGCTGGAATATCATCCGTCGCTCCTCTACACGAACACTCTCTCTCTTATTTAGACACACACAATCGCACAAACACCCACATTTTCGCTCCACTTCACTTCCTTTCTTCCCTCCTTCGTTTAAAGCCTTGGTTAGCATCCATTCCTCTCTCCTCGTCTACATATCCAGTTCCAGTAGTTCCTCTGTGGTATGGCAGATCAAAGCCCTTTGCCTTCTGCACTGTGGGTTCGGCAACATCTGGACCACGCCGTCCGCCTTTTACCAATCTACCATCTGCCAGCTTCACTTGACTGGTATGTGTGTGTGTGCGTGTGTGTGGGTGTGTGTGTGTGTGTGTAATGGCAACAGAGAGAGAGTGAGACACAGGAGACGATAGTAGATAGATAGTGAAGTCCCCCTTTTTTCTTCTACTGATCCCCTGTGTGCTCGCGTGCACGCTCAATTTGACTAACCGTGTCACAATTAATGTGTCAAGCTGCAACCGACACTTTGCTTTGTATCCGTATCACTTCCTTCTCTTTCTTTGTCTTGCTCAAAGACACTTCAGCAGTGGCGATAAGGGTTTTGTGCGTTGGTCCCTTTGTTGTCAATAGTAGCTTCTTATATCTGTGCCTCTCTTGAACCTCACCTCCCTGCCCCTCCCTAACGGTCACATAAGGGAGGCTGGTGCACCCTGGCTGGCCACTTAAACCCAACCGCCTCCAGGAGAGTAAACACTTTTTACTGCTGTGTTGTCTCCCAGCGGAGCCCTGAGGCCCAGGCTTCACATAAAATCTCCTCCCTGGATTTAGATGGATGGATATAAAAAAAAAAAAAAAAAAAAAAAGTAGATAAACTGACAGATGAATAGATGGAAATTGATTGACACATAAGACATTTTCTCTGTTGGTTTTGAACAGTAAGACAAAAGTGTATCTGATAATGTGACTTCCTTGTCATTTATATAAATGGCAAAGACTTCAGGAGAGAAATTGAACTGTGCAGAAACAGTGATCTGATTTTATGTTGACAGTGGAGATACAGCATAAAGGAAGGTTTGTGATTCTGGTATATATTGTTTAAATGCAGTCATGGTCTCCCTGCAGGTGTTTTACTTGAGCTCCAAAGTGAAAGACAAACCTAAGAATATTAGTCTGTTAATATATAAGCAGCAAAACTCTTGATCTGGCACAATGCAGTTAAAGAGGAGCAGCAGCAGCAGCAGCAGGCGCCAGTAACAGAACTTGGTAACTTGTTAAGCAGAACAAACTGCACCATATGTCTTTTGAATTTTGGTTTTGGAAAAATCATTCCTCACTTCTGTTTGGCTAAAAAGGAACAGATATGACCAAAGTGGTAACTCTTTTCCATGATATAGCAACTTTTCTGACCGCAGCTTATTCTCAAAAGATCAATCCACACACACAGCTACTTGTAGGGAGTGGTGGGATAATGTTAATATGTAAAAACGGATTACCTCAAATAAAGATCTTGAAAGTCCCTAAACACAGTTTGTCATTATTTGACTGTTTTATTATTTATTTTCTTGGGTGCCCGTCCGACAAGTTATTAAATTATTTAAAAGACAACAATCATTCAGTACAAAGGATGCATGCATTATACTTTTCATTCACTCCGACTTCTGAGGAAATTGACTCTTGCAAATAAACTCAGTCTAGCAAAAAAAAAAAAAGAAAACAAACACAGAAAAAAAACATTCAAGCCTTTTTTTTTTTTTTTCCAAGTTCAGTTTAGTTCATAATGAGAAAACACTTCAAAAGCAAAATAAGTTCCATAAAATGACCTTCTATGGAAAAAAGTCACATTACTCAAAGTGAGAACATACTGATCTTGAATACACATTAAAGGTGTATTACACCATATTACAGCCTCTGCAGGCACAAGATAAGCTGGATGGTTTTTAGGTATGTTGTTGATGGAAAATGAAGAGACACGTTAATGTTTAGTGTTGAACAGGTAGTCAAGGTTGTCACAAGTACAGTGTAGCTTTTAAATCTACAGATGTGTACTTGTTTTAATCTGCATTAAAAGATCCCTTAAAGAAAAATTTGGAACACATTTTGAGAAATACAAACTTCTTTTTAAGAATTAGATAGATTAGATTCAACTTTATTGTCATTGCACAAAGTACTGACACCTACGAAATGCATATGAGAAGCTTATTACCACTCTCATATCTGTACAATAAACAGTAAGCTACAACTTGCAGCAGGTTAGCATGGTTTAGCTAACAGCTAACCTAGCTGTGTGCGAGGATAACAAAATCCACCCACCAGCGCCTCTAAAGTTCACTAATGAATACTTTACACCCCCTTTTTTTACAAATCTGTTCAAAAACCAAAGCGTAAAAACAAAAAATGTGGTTTTACGTGGGATTATGTATCTGCTGGAGTACCTTTTTTTTTTTTTTTGGCCGGATGCAACAACCTCTTGGAGTCTCAACATGTTGCTTGGCAACCTCACAGTGACGACAAGACTCCAGATCTTCAAATCTAACTCTCGGCAAGAAAGTGATGAAGCATTTTTCCAAAAAAGTTGAACCGTTCTTTTAAAGTTCTTGATTTACTTGTACAAATGTGTACAAATTTTGGCACAAGTGATCTCACTAATGCACAAATTAGCATATGATGTCCCCTGATAGCAGCTTTGAGAAGTACCTATTTTTAAGCAGGGAAAACCCCTCAAATAGATATGAACTAACCGCCTAACTGTCCCCTTTTTCTTATCTAACACTAGTGTTAAAGATGACCTTTTGATGGCCTCTAACTGTCTGACTATATTTTCACTGTCATAAGGATAAACGGAAAGGAGGAGGAAGTGATGGAGAGAAAGAGGAAGTGATGAAGAGATTGAGAGAGAAAGAGCCAGACTGCGAGAGAGATTTTTTTTCTTTTGTGGTTCTCATGTACGTGTAATTGTTTTGTATATTGTGAACTCTTTTTTTTTTTTTTTTTTTTTAAATGCAATTAGGAAGGCGATTGTTTGCACTTTGGCACTGGTTGCACTTTATTGTTTGATATATTGTATTTGTAAATACATTATTGTGAAATTCAATAAAGATATTTTTCAAAAAAAAAGGAAAAGGGAGCAAAATGGAGGGATAGTGACAGAGAGAGTGAGGATGGAGTGAATTATCCAGAGAAGGAGGCGCAGATAGAGACACTGCGGGCAGGAGGGATGTTGATGGTGGAGGAACTGAGGGAATAAGTAAACAAACAGGTAGATGCGGCGGTTGAGTGGAGCGGTACGACTGCAGATCTGCTGGGAATGACAAAAGAGAGGGAAAAAGAGAGATGGACAAACAACAGAGCTTTGCCATTGCTTTAACAAATAACAGTAGTACCCTCATCCCTCTCTCTCTCTCCTCTCCTCCCTTGTGTTTCATATTCGCTGTTGTCTGTGTATGTGGGTTTAATCAAAGCTTTCAGGCACAGAATTAAAGCAAGTGGGAATGTACCTCTGAGGAGCAGACATGAAGCAGTGTACTCTGCTAATGCAAAGGAGAAATTGAAACAATGCTAATCAAAACAGCCCTGCAGCAGATGAGGGTGATTTTTTAAGAACACAGGTTGAGGTATTTGCCACTACAATAAAAAAAAAACATCCTTAATTTCCTCACAAACAAACAAAATGAAGTTATGGCACCTTATTCTCATCTGTTGTTGGGAGTGCCTCAGTAAAGATTCAGCAACACAGTTTACAGTTTACCCTTTTAGGAATCAATGATGTGTTTTTACTTGTGCTAGCTTTATGGCTTTATGGATGGCAGTGACAGTCGGTCAGCTGGTCAGCTGTGTAGCCGATACCGACTTTGGTGATCACCTAGTTGGACATTTTTGATTCGGAGTGAAATGTCTTGACAGCTATTAGATGGACTGACGTTCACGTCCCCTCATGTTGACTTGTAATAAAAGCAAAATCTCAAATTATCCAATACTTTGGTTTTTGGTGCTGATGTTAGCATTTAATTCAAAACACTGGTATGTCTCACAGAACAGCTAGCATGGTTTTAGACTTGTTTCACTTTAAATATTCATGGCATAATATTCATTAGGGTTGCAACTAATATTATCCACTATTTTCATCATCAAATAATCTTCCCTTGATTTCCAGAATTGAAATGTGAAAAAAGCTAATCACAGTTTCCTAAAGCCCAAGGTGACGTGTTCAAATTGCTTTCTTTTGTCCAGCGGTGCAAAACCTACAGGTATGCAGTTTCTAATCACATCAGACAAAGAAAATCAACAAATTCTCAAGAGTTTAGAAGCTAGATTTAGGGAATGCTTGCCATTTTTGCTGGAAAATTGATTATCAAAATAGTTACTGATCAATTTTCTGTTTTCTCTGATGCCGTTGTGGCTGGAACAGCTGACAAATGCACCAAACCCAACCAAGGATTTAGCTGCACCTGTGCTCTGTTTTTCTCCTCGTTCCCAATAAAAAAAGGTGGTGTTTGTGCCTTTGTGTGCGACAGAGCAGCGCATGTTTTTAGCAGGCGCTGCTGTCGTCTGGAGGGCTGGTGGTGGTGGTGGGCTGTTTTTTGAAGTGCTGGTGGGCTTACTGGAAGTGTGTCAGACAGGGGAGGAATGCAGGAAGAGGGTGGGAGTCTGTGTGTGTGTGTGTGTGTGTGTGTGAGAGAGAGAGAGAGAGAGATGTATGGAGACAGGGCTGGGTTAGCCCTTTACTCTTAATGTGTTCATATTTTTAGTATGTGTGTTTGAACATGTCTGTGTGCATGCGTGTGTGCGTGCACGTGTGTGTGTGTGCACGCCCAAGGCTTCATTGCTTCAACCCATTAGTCCATCCCCCTTGTCTCAGTTTCAAAGCCCACAGGGGTTTCCCACAATGTCTCTCGTAATAAAGTTGACACCGGGGTCGTTTCAGTGCCGAGATAGAGTAATATTTTCAGGATATAAAGAAAAACTTTCTTCGCTATGAATTGTGGAACCCTTGAATAAAAAGAAACAACTGTGTAGTCTACGAAAGTATCTGAAAGGTTTCTACATGGCAAAAAGGAGAGTTTTCCCATGACAACCTCAATTAAATTAAGAAAACACCCAGGTCATCTTTACTGTCCCTTGAGAGGAAATTAGTTTTGCAGCTACAAGAAGAAAAGGAAGACAGACAATAGCAGACGCACCACAACTGCTATCAGTCCCGTTTATAACTTGGTATGTAAACATCCTGGTCTCCCCTGGGCCTGCAAAAAAAAAGAAGAAAACAACTGAGTGATGTCTTAATATTCATGTTACTAAAAAGCCGGTAAGCTACAGCATCCAGCGTAGCCCCCTGCGGCTCAGATTTGGATCAGCTTCCTTAAAATTTGAAGCATCACAGTCGATGGCATCAAAAGAATCAAAGCTTATACAGATTATTAGCAGATCGTTTCTAATCTTTCCTCAGTCTGGTCGGGTTGACACTTTCTTCTCTTGGGAGGATCGAGTTTATCGCAGAATCCAAGCCAATTATTGGACTGTTCAGCAAAGCAGTTTATAAGAAATGACTTTCCTTTCAGCTGTTTTATAGGAGAGAGGTATGTTCTACCAAACGTATAAAGCTGCCAATTAATAATATTTTATAAAGCCTTCTTTACACTGAAGAAATTCAAGAAGTTAAAACAGCAGTTATCAAGAGTGCCACAAAGGATTCTGGCTAATCCTGCTAAATTAAAAGTACTCTTACTTTGCAGTATTTTCATTTAAGTAGAAATAAAATTACGTGTCAAAATCATTTTAAATAAAAGTGGCTACGTTTAATCATCTAAGGGTACTGAGTTACTGTTTAAAGATTCCCTCCAGACATGTTTTAAGTCATATAAAAATACTCTGCTTGGGACAATAATGTGTTTCTGATATTCCACAACAAAGTATAATTACCACTTTAAAGTCCTTCTCCCTCATTAAGAATCTTTGAATATGCAAATATGTTGCATTTCAGAAGTTTAACAGCTGGATGCAAGATGTATGTGGATGTGCACTGGAGGCTTCAAGCTTCCACATCACACTTGCGTAAATTGAATATTGGACCAGGATTGGCTCCAAACTAGTTGTGATGTCACAAATCGTAAACGTAGGACCGCCCCTTAAAATTGGATTTTCGATGAGCTCAGAGAAACTTTCCACTATCAGTAGATGAATGTGAAAAGAGTCTTCCAGTGTTAAAACTCTGCACATGCATCATTCTGCACAGTGAGGCTCAAACATCCAACTGTAGGAATAAGAAGAAAAACACATTTTTGAGTGCAGGGGATCTTTAACTAAATGTAGTGACGCATATCTTTCTCATGCATCATAAAAACATCAACACTACAATTCTAACTAGCATCTCCTAATTGGAAATAGACACAAAGTAAAGCATAAATGAACACAGTAATCTGGGGAACCTCCAACGGTTGAACCCTGTCCCAGATGTGATTTAAAATTGAGTACAATCCAATATTTCTTTAGTACTTACAAGATGCTGTTTTTAAATTGTGACATTCTAAGTTGTTTCAGTAATGAGACAGTTTAACAGTAATGAGGTTAGAGAAGTTTGTGAATGTACTGTAACTGGAATACCAAGCCTATCTACGAGCAGTAACTGTGATTAAATTACTAAAATTGGAAGAGTAGTGTCTTCCTTTATGCTGTTACGGGGGAAAAAAAAAGTAATATGAGCACAGAAACGACGCACACAACAGTGTCTAACAATGGTTAGAAATGATTACAGGAGAGTTTTCAACCTTCATGTCAATCAGTCACCAACAAGTTAAACCTCAGAGTTGAAACCCTGTTATATTTTATAGTGTTGGTGATTCTTCATGGATCAGATAGAACTGGGATCAGTATATCAATAATGACAATTCTGGCTGTGTTTATCTCTGGACAGGAGTCAAAACTCAAGTTGTTGTGGGACATAACTGAGTTTCCTCTTTCCAGTTACAAATATGTGTTTTATAAAACAAAGTGTCACGCTGCGATTGGCAAAATGTTTCTCTCTTTCTTGGAGTGATTTCTGCTTTACTGCTCCCTCCAGTCAACTTCCAAACCTCCAACATTTTACTGCAAGTTTCATCAACCCCCCTCTTATCCTTTAACCACAGGCCAGGTGTGTGAGTGTTTGTGTGTGTGCGTGCATGTGTGTGTGTGTGTGTGTGTGTGTGTGTGTGTGTGCTCTGGCAGCTGCAGAGGAGGAGGTGAGGTACAAACAGAAAACTGCAACCAGTCAGCCTTTCATACATTTGGCTGCAACTCCACTGTGGTCTCGTTTGTAATTAACAGGGGAAGAAGGTTAATGAGGAACTGACATTAAAATAAAAGACATTAAATTAAAGGACTACGAAAAGCCACAATGTTTTATTTGTACAGATTTATTTTGTTACCTGTGACCACTAAAGAAAATTCATTAGTGGATCAGCACTCTAATGAAATGCATTATAAATATAATCTGTTAAATCTTTTGGACAGCGTTATATTGAAAGACTCTTGGTTATCTTCCACTGCTATTTACATACATGAAAATAAGAGACATCACTAGTGCTGGGCGGTAAACCGGTTATTCTGGTATACTGGTTTTAATTTCCTTATGATATGAATTTTTCATACACAACCAAACAGCTGCATAGCTGAAACACAGGAACTAGCCGCGTGTAGCAGCATTATGGCTAACTGCATAGGGAACTACATCAAGTGCAGTTTGCATGTCGGTTTGTTTACATGTGAGGCTGCTCAGTCTCTCAACGAAATAAAATGGTTCATGTCTGCAAGTTTCTTAGTTGCAAGGATAAAATGACAAAATACGCACTGAGCAGTCGTCATGGACTACCTGACGGATGATAGAGATTTACATACTTAAATCCCTCACAGTTATGTGTTGAAATCGCATTTTTCTTACCGTGCGTAGCCTGAACGTTCGGTCCAGCCGGCCTCGCTCTTTTCATCCGGTCGATTCTGTGGAGGTGAAACGGTCTCCAGGACGACGACAGTGATAAACGCTGTAAATCCACTTGTAGTAGTTACACAGCTGGGATTATACTCTCATCTGTGGACACTTCTAGATGTTCCGAGTCTGGCAGCAACAGGTCCCACTCTGCAGGAAAAGTTTTCCTCTTCGCTCGTCAGGAGAGGAGAGCAGTGACTGCAGGAACAGCAGCAGTTCCTCTGAGGTAACCGTTACTGTACGTTGTCTTTCCTGACGGTCCTGTTGCCTTTCTGCCTCCATTTTTCTTCTTCCATTTGTTTTATATGCTCTCTGTGCACTCCAGCACAAATAAATACACTCGGTCAGTCAAAGTGAAATAACTCACGATTGTCCTCATAAAAGTCTTTAGGATAATCCGTCATTGCACTTAGTTTTTTTTTCAGTTTCCTTACATTCTAACCACAGTGAAAGTCAGCGTCATAAATGTAAACAAACCAGCATGTGCGGATGAATATGTGGGTGATTCGGTTAGCCAACAAACTGCCCTGCCTATAGATCTCTATGCAGTTAGCCATAATGCTGCTATAGGCAGCTAGTTCCTGTGTTTACTTCCGCTCAGACTCAGAAACAAACTTTTCTGAGTCGATTCATGTAAACTCTGTGTACTCCTGACAGTAGAATAAGTCACTGTAAACCTATATAAAGGCCCAGTCCTGAAAAAACAAACAAACAAAAACATGATATACCGTGAAACCACCTGAATCTTAAAAAATACTGTGATACAAATTTTTGGTCATACTGCCCAGCACTACACATCACACAAGATAATGCAATCCAGTATTAGCCATTTCATTTCAGTTCATTCATTCAGCCTGACACTGCGTTTGTGTTAGCCAAACCCTTTTTTGTTTTGTTTTTTCCCAACCAGTCAGTTGCGATCGATGTATCCTTACCACCAACGTCAATTTTAGTCGCTAGGAGCAGTTAATGTTTTAATATCAATCAAAGAAAGAGTTTCTTCTCTGATTTGACTTACAGGTTGTACAGCTGCATGAATTTCATCCACAATTCACACCATTTTTCTATTGCTATTTTCGTAAAATGTTGCTAGGTGGCTAGCTAGCTATGTAGCGAGATGACATTCCTTTTCTTGATCCCACCTACTAAGCTCTGATTGGCTGACTATTTCACCAACTCACTGCACACTCACACACACACCTGACCTCCTGTATACGATCGCTGAACAAATCTGAGATGTGGGCAGCGATTCAGAAGTAGGGAATCAGGCCAATCAAATCCAATAACAACTAATTAACTGGTCACATAAGAATTTAATTACAGTGCGTTTCTGACATTCCAACACTTGCACCACTTCCTGTTTTGTGCTGTAATACAACAATGCTGTTTTTGTGTGACATTTGGTTTCAAACAATGTAAAGGCCAGTAGAGGCGACCACAAGAGCCCTGTTTGTTTATGGTAATTAGACTAATCTCTGTAAAATGAATATGCTAATGGTTTAGTGATGTTAAAAATGCTATACTTAGCACCCTGGATATACTAGATTGCACGTCTGGGCTGTATTTGCTTGAGAAATGTTGATTTAGCAAAAGAAAAAAAAAGTAAGGGAGAAAAAAAAACCCATGCGTTGGCAAAAAGACAAATTGCCGGCAGGGTTGCTGGAGGCTCTGCAGTGAAGCGGCTCTCAGTGTCGGGCTGCCGGAGGAGCAGAGGCAGAAATTTGGCCTATTAACTCTTGTCTTGGGGTGACACAGAAGAGCAGATATGAAGAGAGGTGGGAGTAAGTGCTCTCGCTCTCTGTCTGTTTTAATCACCCCTCCCGTTCTTTCTCTCTCTTTCTTTTCATTCTCTTTCATATTTCATGCGATGTCTGTACTTTCTCTCTCTTTCTGCTGTCAGCGGCTCTTCAGATTTAGTCTCTTTCAGGATTAGTTACAATTAACCGACAGACGGGAATGGTTCAGGTCAGGTTCAAGATGGGCTCAAATCAGATTGTCAGAATATGAATTTGGCAGGACCTCGTCGGCGTCCTGCTGTGACAGTGTTGATGCCACGCTGTTTTCGAGCGACGAAACCACATCTTGAGCGAGACCTGTCCATATTAAATGTGTTTGATATCACCATGTGTGTCACTCGGGCCGCTGAAATTACCACCAGCACTAAGCCAGAGTGTCATTGAGAGTTTTAGCTGCTCTGTTTTTTCATTTTCAATGTGTCGGCAGCAATAATAAAGAAAACAGTTTCTGTTTAGTTTTGCTTTCTCGCTTACTGTGTATCTTTAGCACTTTTTATTAATCATGCTAGTTTCACCCAGGTAACAAAAGGGCAAACATGCATTTAATAATAATAATAATAATAATAACTTTATTTATTTAGCACCTTTTAAAAATGAAGTTACAAAGTGCTTTACAATAAAAACAGATAATATAAGTAAATAAGATCCAGAAAAAAGATATAGACAAGATAGAATAAATAAAATAGTACAACAATTACCATCAGTTAAGAAAAAGCCATATCATAAAAGTGAAGAAGAGATTTAAAGATGATCTCCAGGTAAGGAGGTCCACAGCTGAGGAGCCCGAACAGCAAAGACCTGGTCCCCTGTAGTGACAAGTCGAGATCTTGGAACCATCAGTAGGGCTTTGCTGGAGGATCTCAAGCAGCGATCAGGCTCATAAGGAGTTAGCAGATCACAGATATAGGCAGGGGCCTGACCATTCGGGGCTTTAAAAAAACAAGCAGCAAAATCTTAAAATCAATTCTACGACTCACGGGTAACCAGTGAAGGGCAGCAATGATTGGTGTAATTTGGTCGCTTCTCGTAGTACGTGTTAAAAGCCCGACAGCAGCGTTTTGTACCAACTGCAGCTGCTGAGACCAGAATAAAATGCATTGCAGTAATCAAGTGTGGAGGAGATAAAAGCATGGATGCATTTGTGTGTCAGATGAGGTGAGAGAGAGAAGTTACTCCTGAACCAACACGTAAATCATTCTTTAAAAAGCCAAAAGTATGTGGACAGCTGATTACATCCGTGTATAGTACCAGTTAAAAGTTTGGACACCCTCTCGTTCACTTGAATGACAAAATGTGTCCAAACTTTTGATTGATATTGTATGATAGTTGAACAGCTCATTATAAAGGCTTTCCACCTGATTTTGGAACATGGCTGCAGAGATTTGCTCACATTCAGCTACAGTTGCAAGGATTAATTGATTAATCGATTAGTGGATCAACAGAAAATAGGTTGCCGACTGTTCCAGCTGCTTAAATGTGAATATTTTCTAGTTTCTTTAGTCTTCTATGATAAAAAACTGAATATCTTTGGGTTTATGGACTTTTAGGTTGCATATGGGCTTTGGGAAATGGTGATCAACCTTTTTTTTTAACCATTTTCTGACTTTTTAAAGACCCAACGGCTAATCGATTAATCAAAACAACAATCAACAGATCACTGAAATAATTCTTAGTTGCAGCCTGACATTCAGTCACATGAACATCAGTGAGGTCAGGCACGGGTTCGCAGTCAGCACAACAGTTCAACCCAAAGATGATGGAAAGAGCTGAGTTCAGGACTTTGTGCAGACCAGTCAAGTTCCTCCACACTAAACTGGGAAAACCACTTCATCACGAACGTGACTTTGTGCACGGGGTATTGTCAAGCTGAAACAGGAAAGCGCCTTCCCCAAACTGTTGCCACAAAGTGGGAAGCACTCTATTGTCTCGAACCCTAACCCAGACAATGAAGAACAGCCGCAGACCAAAAGTGCACTAAAGTATATGATACATATCTATATCTATATCTATATATATATATATATATATGAGTACTTTTTGCCATATAGTGTATGTACCCACAAACACAGTGGTATCCCATAATGTTCTGATTTTCTGGTATGTAAATTGCATTCAGGAAATGGGACATGGCTTGAGACATAGTTTGATTTGTTTGTCCCCTCCTTGTTTGTTCATGTGTCAGTCTGTTACCCTCTTACGCCACTCTTCCTCCTTTTTCTTTTACTTCCTCTCTCCCACTCTTTCCCTCCATCTCTCCCTCACTTTTTGTCTCAAACCGTCTCACCTTTTCATATTTTAGTAGCCAAACTGACTCGTACAGTTCATAGACAAACTGTGTGTGTGTGTGTGTGTGTGTCTATATCTTTGTGTACTTAAAGGTGCACACTTGTCAGTTCGTGTGTGTGAGCGGTGTGGAAAGTCAAGCCTAGAGGTTATTCATCTGCTGATTAGCACTACGGGTGTGTTAAAATGCAGAGCTCATGACTCTGTCCCTGTCTCTGTAGTGTTTTTTTTTTTTTTTTTTTTTTTTTTAATTTTTTATCCCAATTGTTAAGAGTGTTGACAATGAACCAGTTCAGGACAGTTTATTGCAGCTAATTGGTTGTATATTCCTTTCCACAAACTATCTCGCTCTCTCTCACTCGCTCTCTCTCTCTCACACACTCACACTCACGCACACACACACACACTCTCTCTCTCTCTGTCTCTCTCTCTCTCTCTCTCCCTCTCTCTCTCTCTCTCTCTCTCTCTCTCTCTCTCTCTCTCTCTCTCTCTTTCTCTCTCTCTTGCTTCTTGCTTGACAACATGACAGCAAAACCACATCTCTCTCGCTCTTTCTCTCTCCCTCAGCCACCAACTGGTTTGTGTTAATATTCATGACCTGTATATGTTTCACAGAACTGAAAACACTTGGCTGTCTGCTCCCATCATTTTCTCTCACTGGGTGTGTGTGTGTGTGTGTGGGTCGGTGGCGTTTAAGGCGCCAGGGGAGCGACAATTCTTCATTCTGTATTTATACCCGTTTTTCTCTGTATTCAGGGCAGCACACCGGGCTTTGACAGGGAGAAGGAGGGAGTTAGGAGAGTCTGCAGGCTGTTCTTCTGAAATAGTAGATAGTGGTATTATAAATCACAGACTAGATTAGATTAGATCTGATTAGATTAAGTTTAATTAAATCATCCCTGTGGGGAAATCGGGTCATTTCTGGAGCAGATAGCTGCCCCGCAGCAGAAAATAAAAACAAAAATGAAAGCATCCAAATGAAAAGAGTGCAAATGGAGGATTGAGAATGGAGGATTAAGAATGGAGGATTGATGGATGGAAGATTAATGGATGGAGGATGTGACCATAAGTGACCATCGTTACATAATAGAGTTGTGCTCTAATGGTTGGTTCTATTTTGTATTTGGATCCCGGTTGCTAGAGTAGCCAGATTTGCTAAACTCTGAGGCCTGACGAATTTCCTTTTTGAACCTTTTGTTTTAGTCTGGTAGCAGGCCTCTCATGTTCTTGAAGATGTTTGTTTTGGCATTTTGACTTTATTCGTTAGTGACAATAGAGACACAAACAGGAAACATGGGGAGAGAGTGAGAGAGGACCATATCATGCAACATAGATCTCCGGCCGGAATTACACGGCCGACCTTGCATCTTAACCTCGGGGCCACCAGGATGTTGCAGGTTTTCTCATTTTTAGCTGCTGCCGACGGTTGTTTTCATCAGTGAAATGATAATGAGAAACGCAGCTGCTAGCAGATTGGATCAGCCATGACTAATTAATTTTAATGGCTAAGTAACTTGACAAAAGGCCAAAATGAAATTTTTGGTTGTTGTCTGGTTAAACTGCTTTCTACAAACTGATCTATACTTGGCTCAAGGTAACTCCTGGTAAAACTAGCATATCAAACGATATTTCAAGTTTATGCACCTTAATAGCACTGGCAGAACAAAGATCTCTTACTTGTACAACATCAGTGCATTCATACAAGTGGTGTACAGCCTACACTCACATATTTAGGTTTACTGTTAATTGCATTTGGGATAAAAGAACCCTTGTAGATCTTTTTTCTTTGCTGCGGTAAACTATAGTGTCGCCCTGAAAGGAGCAACTCAAACTCAGGGTGGAAGGATGTGTTTTGATTGACGGCTTTCCTGCGTACAGCTGTGCTATAAAGATCATCTAATGGCTTTTGTTGGCAGCCTACTATCTTCCCTGCTGTCTCAACAATCCTGGTCAGCTTGTTTCTATTTACTAAAGTCAAATGTCCAAGCCAGACAGAGATATTAAAAATAAGAATACACTTTTTCCAAACCACCAAGACTGACCCCAAACCCTTTCAGTTTCCTAATTAAAATAGTTTCTGACTATCTTTCTTACAAAGAAAATCAACATTTTCTGTGTAACTCAATTATGAGTCATCTATGTGTGTCCCCAGATACTTAAAACAGTTGACAGTTTCTACAGTTTGGTCACACAGTATCAGTGATGAGAGTCCGTCTGCTTGGTTTAGAACGAGTTCCTTTGTTTTTCCAACGTTAATTAACAACAAGCTAGAGTTACACTACTGTTCTAACTTGGAAACCTGAGCAAAATAATCAGAGACATCATCATTTTTACTAAAGTCATGTCATCAGCATATTTAAATAGCTTGAAATTGCTGTTGTGGGATGTCATTCACAGCCCTGTGGGGCACCTGTGTTTAAAACAACCTCATCAGTAAGTGCTTCTTTAACTTTGTTGGCAGTTAGTTAGAAAATCCTTGACCCAGTGCACAAGGCCCTGGCTCAACCTCCAAAGTCCAGAAGCCGTTGCAGGAGTACATGAATTTGCATCATGTTAAAAGCTAAACTAAAATCAACAAATGAAATCCGTACATATGTGTTAGTCTTCTGTAGGTGACTGGCAACCATGTTGACCATAGTGAGTGTGGCGTCCCCAGTCCTTCAGTGGGTTTTATAAGTAAACTGTAATGGGTCCAGTTGTTGTGCTATGGATGAAGTGAGACTGACAACCCTCTCCATGCACTTGGCCAGTACAGGGGTTACAGCCACAGGGCAGAAGTCATTCAAATCTTTGGACCCTGGCTTCTTGGGTACTGGTCTGATGCCTCCCATGTATTAGAGAACTGGAATAGTTTAGTTAAAACTGACCTTAGCTGGATGGAGCATGATTTCAAAACACGTCCATGTAGGCCATCAGGTCCTGTGTGCTTTATGGGGCTTAATCAGAGAGAGGCAGGTGCCAACCTCCTCCTCGGACAGCTGGATTATTGGGTTTCTGGGTATGTTGGTACAGATGGCATTGCTCCTGTCTTTACAGCCTGTGGTGCCAAATCTTCCGTAAGAATGTTAACTTCATTCACAAAGGAGAGGCTGTCGTAGAGCTGTCCTCTTGTCTTTTGGGCGTTTTATCCATCATTGTGTTAAGTCCCCCCCATGATTATCTGGGGTTCCCTGTGCAGAATCGGTTGTCTACTTTGTTTTTAAAATCAATTTTGGCTTTGTGTATCTTGGTCTTGCGCTCCTTCCTTCTGTCTTTTACACCTTCAGTGTCAACCATGAGGAATGCCACCTTTTTGTCATTACGGCATCTTTTCAAGTGACAGCCAGGGCTTGTTATTAGGGAATACCTTGACTTCCTTGGTGTTGGTTACAGATTACTCACAGAATTGTACATATGAAGTGATACAGTCTGTCAGCTCATGGGGGTCTCTGCATGAGTCAAAAAACATATCTCAGTTTGCAGTTTTAAAACAATACCATAGCTTGTTCTCACTTTCTCAAGCCCAGACTTGAACTGTTTTTATGGTGGGGTTTTCCCTCTTTACTTGTCGTCTGTACTTCTGCAATAAGTGGATGATGTTATGGTGTGATTTGCCAATTGGAAGTCTGTATATTGCCTTATTTGCATCCTCAATATTGCCATAACAGAGCTTCCTTGCTTTTTGTTTCTTCGTTCTCAGCCTTAACAAACCACAAGTTAAACTAATATCAGCGCCCAAGCTGTTTGTATTACCCCTACAGGGGAGCAAAAACTCCCTGGAATGGGTAGTAATGGGAGGCTGGAAAATCCCGTTGTCAGCGTTGTCGGCGTTACCTCCAGATATCAAATTTATAAATCCGCCAAAGCAACATAAGCAGCCGAGAGGTTCATGATGGTTAAGATAGTAGGCTAAACAAACAATATAACAAACGGTAGGACAGCACTTTACAACATACTTAAAACAATAAAAAACGATAAGGGAGCGGTGAGACACAGGGTCAGAGTTGCGCCCGACAACAGCTGGTTACAGATATCAGGTCAATCTTTGGGTTTTAGTTATTTTCAATTAAAGTTAATTACAAATATTGAGAGCTGAACTTGAGATTCATTAACGGATTCAAAAAGATTCGATGTGTGAATTCGATACTGAATTCACATTTGATAAAATGCTATTGAACTCCAACCGTATTACAAAATGACAAGGTCACAGGTGTGAAAGTGTGTAACTGATGGATTGTGAGGCAGAGAGGTGACGAAAACACAGCTCCGTCTGCGTGTGTCTGTATATTGATGCCTCGTATAGAAATGTAATCCTTGCTATCAAGTCAGTGTAGGAAGGGCTTAGTGTTTTTTTGTGTGTGTATGTGTGTGTGTGTGTATGTACACACATCTAGCATATACACACACAGTAGATTGCATTTGTTCCTGAGAGAAAATTGACTCATCCTTATCCCACAGCGGGTGAAAAGCAATTTACACACACTAACACACACACACACAGAGCATGTAAAATCGTAACTTTCATGACATCATCCAAAACAGGACGGCATTTGAGGGGTGAAATCACCAGCCTCTCTCTCTCTGTGACCTCTCTTTTTTTCCTCTCTCTTTTTTTTTTTTTTATTGTCTCTCTTGTTTTTTTTCATCTCTCCTTCATCTCACTGCATTTTATGCTCCTTTCTTTTTCCTATCTCTCACTCAGTAGCCCCCTATCTCTTTTCCCTTTCTCTCTGGTCTCTTATCTTTCAAGGGAGCTTTTTAAAACAACTCCCACACGCTTGCTCGGATCTGTCTTACAAAAGCACAGAAGAAAAACACACACACATACACACACACACACATACACACACACATACATACTAGTTGCAGTTTGCCTCATGCATGTAATGAGGGCCTGAGCCCTTAAAAACAAAACAGAGCTTGCTTATACACACAGACACCTATACTCACAAAGACCTATACTGCAGATGCATTTTGCTTTTAGGGAAACTTGCATAAGCAGACATGATCTCATATTCATAAACACTGCAATATTAAACACACACACACACATACGCAGACAGACAGAAGAACAGAGGCGAGGCAGTGCTATCAGACTGAAAGCCTGTCAACATGTTTTTCCACAAGACCTTTTATTTGCTCTGCAGACTATTTTTCTCCAGCGTTTTATTGGATCTGAATGAGGAGTCACATTTTTAAACCTCAGGCCGTAATCTGGGAGTGAACTAAGGGGCAGCTAAAGCTGTCAAAATATGGCATAGCAATCTTCTTGTTTTCATCATCCTCACATTGATCTTGGGACTTTAGCGCATCCTCAGATAACATGTGACAGTCCAACGAGTTTTTTTTTTTTATTATTATTTTTTATGTAGTGTTCAGCTGTAAAAATCCATTAATATGTAACAGACATAGTTTCAGTTGTGGCCAATCATGGAAGACTCCAGAAAGCTATTTTTCCATTTTCAACTCATAATGTCTCAATAAGTTTGAGAAGTTCTGTTATATTTGGGCCATATTGGCTTGAAAATAAGATGACATTGATTATGAAACGACTCCTCCTTGAGTCAGTATGAACAAACTAATCAGCAAAAGTAATTAAAGTGTACTCAAGGAGAGTAACCAGTGGAAGTAGCTGTACTTTCAGCTGAATATTGGCTGAACAGTGAGTCATTTACTCTGGTTTTCAGTCAAATTACTCACACATACTCCAGTCAAGCTCTCTGAAGTGGTTGTTTGGGTGTCTCTGACATTTTTTAGTGATTTTAAGACATTTACACCCTGTGTCTTTGCTGCTTGATATATATATATATGTCTGCATTGTCTCTGTGGTAAAAAAAAAAAGGTCAGGATGTTTTTCTCATGAGGACATTTCAGAAAAACATTTCAAATCAGCCATCAGAAAATGCTTGTGGGTTAAACTTTGCACTGTGTTGGCTGACTCACAGCCTGGTCACATGCCGCAAAATTCATATGTACAAAATAGGTGGTTTTAGATGCTTGGTGATGGAGGGACTACTCACAGGGCGAGTTGGTAAACTGCTGTAGTCGGTGAGCTAACCGCTATCACGCTAGCCTGTCGGGAACAATAGCTCCCTGAGCTTCTTGCTGTTTTCTCTGTGCTGGACCGTTTACTCCCCCCTAGCATTTTGTTCTCAGTATTGTACATCATTTCATTCAATAAAGAGTCATTGAAGTGAAGCGAGCTGGCTAACTGTCTCGTTAGCTTGGACGCTAACAGGACAATAAGTTCACACGGTTGATTCAAAGGATGTGTGTGTATTATCGCCTCCTATAACTGTAATCAAACCATTCATGCTCTTTTGTGGAGGAGTTTATATTTCCTTCCTTCAAAGGTCAACACGGCTTCGTACTGGTCAACGGTACAAATTTGTGTGTCAAAGTTCACCATTGTTAAACTTGATGCAAAAATTTGCACAGATTAAATTTGTGCCAGCATGCGAACGCATTGATTCCATTACAATAAATTATGGCATTTGGTGTGATTCAGCCTTTAAGTGATCAGATTGCCATTTGAACTGTGTATAAAACACCAAGATTGAATTGGCACAGCCGAGGTACCAACTTGGACGCAGTGCGCTGTGTTTGCTGATCAAATACATGCACGTTCCTGGTGAATATTTTGTAACAATGACATTGTCCACACAGAGGATAAAATAACTGTAGCCTCGATTTTCAGAGTTGTAAATGCTCTTATCTTATTGTAATATAAACTCTTGTGTTCTTGGATCATATCTTATCTTTTCACTAAGTCCTGTAGCAATACGCCTCCCGCCAACGCAGACATTTTTTTAAAATATAGTGCTCTTATTTGTCTGATTACACCACCAAGTCTTGCAGATACACTGTAGTTGGATAGATAGAAACCCACTAACCCAGCAACATTAATCCAAAAAAACTGATAATCCAACGCCAGCCCACAATTTCTCCACAAGATTTCCTGGAATGAAAAACATTTTCTTACAAGCCAATATATTAATCAATGTTATCAAAGTTAACATTAATAATATTATTTTCAGTTTAGGGTTTTAAATGAGCTGGTATGTCTGTAGAGCAGAGGACTGGGGAGGAGTTTCTGTTGACAGCTGCACAATGAAGGCGTCTCCCATCAGTGTATCTGTCCCATTCATTGTGTCTGTGTGTGCCTGTTCCTGTCAGTTTGTGTTTACTTGTGTCTGCATTTTGTGTGTTTCCTTGTCTGTCTGTGTTTTTGTGCGTGGTTGTCTGTGTTTGTTTTCCTGCCTTTTCATGTGTTTTTTTTCTGTGTGAATGAGTGTGTGTGTGTGTGTTTGCCTGTCTGGGTGTGTTTCAGCAAACTACCCCGCACACACACACACACACACACACACACACACACACACACACCCAGCATTGTGTAATTATTTATATAAAGAGGTATTAGTGTTTCTTGCTAAAAGCTGCATAGGGAACATTGTGACTCAGTTGAGTGACATTCCTGTCCTGCCTTTAGGACTGGATGACTGCAGAAAGCTTGTGAAGCTGTTGTTTTCTTAAACTTTTTCACTTGTTCACAACACTCAAAATATACAGTAAACTCTTTACATAGTGAACTGCAACTTTTTTAAAAAAACAAAAAAACTTTTTTTCTTTTTAGAATACTAGATATTGCGATTCGTGTGGGTGATTAAAGTAGGCACTCAGATATTCATACTCTTATTCAATAACTTGTACATAATGACATTAAAGTGATGTAATGTGTTCCTCATTTTCCCTGGAAAGTGCCCGCAACCCTCTTAAAGGAATAGTCCTCGCCTCAAATGAAAGTTCTGGCATTTTTTTACGCACCACCCCCGGCACTGGGAAGTCGATTGAAATTCATATGGCCACCATACACGACAAATGTGCTAATGCGTTTCAGCCTCCTCACTGCTTTCTCTTAAACTATTGAAGCGAAAGGGGGTCTGGTTCCAAAAAAAGGAATAAAGTGATAATCTAATTTCTCTTGAACAGCTTGTGCAGTAACCAAGCACTTGGCAGCTCCTTTTTCCTGCCAATGAGCATGCTGAGAAAGTTATGGTCTCTTCTTCCAGGAGATTTGAATTTAGATTTTACTGCACCAAGTTTAATGATAATTTCTGTCGAGTAATGGGGTAATGCTTTTAAGAATGGATCCCCAGTTTGTTAGTATCTTGCAAACCTGCAAGGATGCTCATGCATGCATGGGCACGTGCACAAGACACACTGCTTGCAAACAAACATGGATGTAGGTTTCAAAGTCTTCCAAAACTGGCAAATTTCTGGAAATGCAAGGATATACACAATGCATGTAGAGACAGAAACCTTAAATACCCGTTATCATATCTTTTAAACATCTCCTTTTTTTTATTAGCAAAGAAAAACATAGCTAACAATCAAGTAGTTCTGGCTGTTGCTGACTGCCGATTTTGCTGAATAAAGTGATAAACGTTGCTGGCTGCAGATTATATCAGCTGTATGTAATTATTTTTAATCATGTAACTTGACAAATTGAAACTTGGCTAATGTCTAGAGTAAGATACATCACTCGCTAACTCCACTGTATGACTGCGAGTGGACTGTGTGTATTTACATTTAAGCAAGACCAACAGAGCGGGGAATCTTCTTGACTGAAATGATCCGACCTCTCATGTCACGTCAGATTTACTTCTTGGAATCTCCCAGTTAAACTTTCATTCGTATCATATCAATAATTTAAGCTGATCAACTTAATAGTATTTGGAGTGTAAAAAAGTAAGTAGTCCAAAAGTAAGTAAGCTATATCTCTTATTCTAACGTGTCAGATTCATATTTAATACACATGTAATATCTTCTGCTGCTCATCTAATTTATTCTGCTTCCATTCCATACCTGTGGTGTTTCAGCTTTCTCGGCCAATAGACCTCAACTTTTTTTAGTTAAGTTCATTTTTACTTTGATGAGATAACAGATTTAGACTCGAGAAGAGGTTGAGGGAGGGGTAAAGAAGACAGTAGGGCAGAGAAAGAGAGCGGAAGTGGAATTGTGCCACGAAACATGAAAAAAAAAAAAAACCCCAACAATCTTTGGTGTCTCCTGTCAGCTCTCGCTTCCACTTTTTATCCTCTCTTTCTGTGTGTCTTACCCCTCTCACTGTCTCTGTCTCTCACTCCTGTGCCTCTCTGGCTCCCAACTAACTGAGTGGAAAATATGAATGAAAACATTCCCCCCGCCTCGTTTGCCCAAACCCTGCTCCAGGCACAAACACACTACTCCATCCTTCTCTCTCTTCTCTCTATCTCCCTCCACTGCCCCCTTCGTTTCTTTTCCTCTTTTTATTACGGGCCTCGTCTCTTTTGTTTAACATTGTTTGCACATTTCTGAGGACAGGACTGAAAGAAAGGAGCTGGGGAGGGGTTGGGGCGGTGGGAGTTAGTTTTTGTGTTTCTTTTTTTTTTTTTTTTGTACTGTTTGTGGAGGAACTGTGGGAGTTTGGAGAGGGGAGAGGGAAGGCAAACAGGGCGACAAACCAAGAGGGGTGTGTGTGTGTGTGTGTGTGTGTTTCTCTGTGTGCGTTTGTACTCGTGTTTATTTGTGTGAGCATTTCTTTAGGAATGCGTGTGGTCATGTGTGTTCGCTGTCGATAAGTTCGGATTGTGTGTGTGTGTGTGTGTGTGTGCGCGCCTGTCAGTATCTGTTTGTGCACTTGGCAGTATCCGTGTGCAAATGTAGTGTTTGTGTGCGAGCGGTAGCCTGCAGTGCTTTAGAGTAGTGGTGTTAATAAGTCTGAGTCATATCCATGACAACGGGCAGACTGTACTGGCATCTGAACCACAGACCAAAATGGCAGCTCACTGTAAAACACACACTGACACTGGCTTCCTGTGTACAGAGAATCCCTGAAAAACAATCCCCTTAACTCCATGAGTGGATATTAATTCCTTTAAACTTTGACCTAGAAGGTTAAATTTTTGGCTGAAAAAGACTAGAATAAAGTATTTGACTATTTAAATTCACAAATTCTATCAAGGCATTAGTGATATCCAACCATTTTTTAGATTTTTTTAGATTTTTTTGGATTCATGTAACTTCTCTTAAACTTGACATAAAACCCTTTAGATATAGTATTATGCTATAAATATTTCCTGTAACTTCTCTTAAACTTAAAGTATAGTACTGTATACTATTACTGCACAATACTTGGGGTGTGTGTAAACAAGAAACTTGTGGAAGAGTTGCATGATTTTACTATATTTTTCAATCCATTATGACGCCCCTACATAGACTACAAGACCTGAGAGTGTTAGCAAATTTGATGTATCTGGTTGTGCTGGACAGATATTTTTAAGTGCGTACGAAAACACGAGTAGGAGGTGGAGACACAGAGAGAGAGAGAGAGAGAGAGAGTGGCAGTGACATCAAGAGAAAGAGAGAGAGAAAGGCGGTAAGAGAGGAAAGGCCGTAATGAAGTCCCATTTTTCATTCATGAGCTCCTACTTAAAATGGTAATTCTGTGGATTCTCATTTTTAAACGTGTTCTCTCCATCTTCAGTGCTCAGCGCTCATTACTGTGGTGTTTCTACGCTGCACCTTTGCAGAGATCAACTGTCAGTCAAACAGTGTGGACAGCTCTGTAACATCCTCTCTTTGGTATTTCTGTTGAAAAAAAAAAAAGTTAGAAGAGTTCCTCAGACTAACTTTTCTGATTTTCCTCTTTTAATCCCCTCATCTAACTTCTGTTTCTACTGCAAGAAAACTCGGTTTCAGTATATTTTCTTGATTCTGTCTTCTACTGCCTGTTGCTATGATTATGTTTTTTATCAATATTTCATTAAATGTGGTCATCAGATCTGATTTGATAACAGTTTCTTTGAATATCTGTTCAGTTGTAAACAAGAAAAAGTTTTAAATTGATGCAAAAAATGCGGAGGGATGCAAATTGGTTGTTTAAAAAAAAAAAAAAAAAAGAAAAAAGTCTGCTTTCCATGATTGGGTGTGTGTGTGTGTGTGTGGTAGTCAAGCTGATTGCTATAAAAACAACACAGGGGTGAGTCATCTCTGAAAGGTCACTGTGCAAATGATGTTTGTGTTTGGGGGGGATGATTGATTTCATTGACATGAATATGACATGAAGATGACTCACTGCTCCCTGCATCACAGCACAACAATTTCTGTTTGTGTGTGTGTGTGTGTGTGTGTGTGTGTGTGTGTGTATGTGTCTGTGCATTTGACATATAATTACATTATTTATTTCATATCGATACTACAAAGATGACTCCCTACACTGAGGGACTTTCTTCATATGAATAAGACATAAAGACGATTCACTTCTTAATCCTGGAATATGTGTCTCTGTGTCTTTATGTGTGTACACATATAAACATTTTATTAACATCTCTTGGGTTCTGTGAGTTCAGTTCGTCCCCCCCTGCTGTGTGTGTGTGTGTGTGTGTCAGTATTGATGACATATAGACGAATCCGACTTAAACATGGAAGTAAACAAGCCGCCGTTACTGCAGTAGCATCTCACTTTTGCCAAGAAATATGTCCGAGAGATCCTGCAGAATATGTGACATGTTGAAATATAGTCATCAAATGCCATCAAAATAAAAGTTATAGTCTTTAAAACAAACTTTTCAACTGATTTCAGTCCAATTTGAACAGACTGTTAGATGAACACTAAAGACCAATGTCTGTCTGCAGTGTGCTGCTGATTTCTAGGCTAAGTGCAAATTCCACTTCTTGTCTTATATTTATAATAAATGATGAATTTCATCTGATTACAATGCAAGAAATCAGGGATAACAAGTTTGATTGATAATCACAAGCTTAGAGGGTAATGCTGGCGAGGATTTCAGAGTAGTTCACATTCAGACTGGAGGAGGAAGGACAAAAACTTTTGTCATTTTGTTTCACAAAGTCTGCGTCATAACCAGTTTGACTTCAGTAGTAGCTCATTGTTTTGGCTTTCTGGCCTGCAACTTTGCTATTGTGGTTCAATCACACACTCTCATTTTTAGCCGCAGCTGCTGGCATCTGTTTTCAGTGGAGAAAAGAAAGCTAGCAACAAAAAAAGCTAGATATATCACTCAGGAGTTAGGAGGAGTGAATATTTAACTTTCGTCCATATCAGTGTTGCATTCACAGCTTGTGTCCGCTGCCCCCACAAGTAGCCCCAAAAAAGGTTTGATGTGTTCTGTTCGCTCAGTGCATTCACTAAAGAGCAACACATTGGTCAGCCGGTGGTTGACTACTGATAGTTTTATCAGTAGTAGTTGTACACACACACACACACACACACACACACATGCACACGCACAGACTCCAGCACCACACAGGGTTGCCCCTGGACCCTGGGGTGGGTAACCCTGTGCCCCTGTTGGATGCTGGCCTGATTCTCCCGCTCCAGTCTGCATGCTGATATGGGGAGTGTGTTTTAGAGTAGGGGATTTTGTAGGGGTTGCCCAAGGATAAGGGGCTGTTGGCACAAAGCGCTCATACACAGTCATACACAGACACACACACACACACAGACACACACACACACACACACACACACACACACACACACACACACACAGAGTCTGGTGTGAAAACTAGGGGAAGAAAGAGGGGGATTACAGGGAAGAAAAGGGAATAGCTGTACTGTGACAGTGAGGTATTTCAAGAATGAGAGATTATTTAAACCACACACACACACACACACACACACACACACACAGAGTATGTGTACACACAGGGAAGCGATTGTTTGAATCTGACAAGAATGGTATGTTTGAACAAGTTGTTTTATCTTGTATTCAGAGTAACAGCCTTACCTTCAAGTGTTTTCAGCATGAGGACATGTTCCAGCTTTTTATTAAAAGAAACTTCCTCCTCTGTGATGTTGTGCTGTGTTGCTGTTGTTGTGCTGGTAATGTGCTCTGCAGCTTTGTTAGCAGATTTTACATTAACTTAACATGTGTGAAAGGTTATTGTATCTCATTGGAGGAATTTAAGAGAAGAGAGGAGCTTCTTGAAATAATTTTAAGTCTTGACTACGAGTCAAAATCAAATACTGAGACAGAGGGAAAAAATCCTTCCATCTCTTCTTTTTTCTCCTCTTCCAATTTCTTCCATCACATCTTGTTGCCTACTTTCCCAGCTGCACTCTTTCAACTTTTTTCTTCTTTTTCTCCTGCTTTTCTCCGTGTCTCTCCATCTTTCCTTAACTTTCTTCTTCCTTTGCTCCTGCCAGGGCTTCTCGATTATTTGTACTGTTATGATCCTGATTCCCTCTTGTATTCCCCATTCCTCCCTTTCATGGCTGATTGCTTAATCGTTCCTACGTTCGTTGAAATTGTAATTTTAAAGAGTTTTCCCAAAGGAACTGCTGGGTTGATACAAGTCCAGCTGGTTAATATGAACTTTAAAATAACTTCAACCCAAAGCAGACTCTAGTGGGTAAAACGCCTTCGATTGCTGATGTCCTTGTGTCTGACTCGCAGTCCAGTGGTGAGTTTTTTTTTTCCTCACACATCAGCACTTAACTGTGACTGATTGAACTGTTTGTCTTTACTTTTCCCAGCATGGAAAAAACTCAAAAGATTCTCTCTTTTTCTTTCTCCTGCGATCGCTCAATCAATCACCCGCCGGGCTGAATCAGACAGATCCTGACGCGTCTCATCTCGTTATCAACGTAGTTTCGAGATGAAGGTTAAACAGTCGCCTCACTGATCAGATGTGTGGACTGTTTCCGTTTGTAACAACATAATCATTTCATCTGACTTTCTTCTTTCTATAAAACACTGTGGGAAATCCTGAACCTGCAAATGCTGCAACTTTTAATTGTAGCTCAAATTATTAACCAAAAATTTAACATGTTTTAAAAGGATTACATTTCTCGTTGGCAATGGTCGATATTCTTAACTGCAATATTAGCTGTTGCTGGCAAATTTTATCAGCTGTAGCTAATTAAGAGTATTTCTGAGTTGTTTAAAACAATTAAACTCATGTTAGGATTGTTTGCTGTCAACTAGCAGATTGTGATCAATAGTCGGAATCTCTCGGAAGTTAAAGTTTTAAGCGTATTATATTACATTCCTTATTTTCCTCTGCCTTGATGTCTTTTTCTTTTTCTTTCTTGAGATAATTTCTTAATTCCTTCCATCCTACATCCCTTCCTTTTCTCCTTTCCCCTTTAACTCCTAATCAGTCATTTTTTCTTTCTCCGTTTCTGACTTCCTACCTGCCGTCCATGCCCTCCTGTTTATCTGTTTAGCCTCAGATACGTTTCCAGCCTCGTTTAAGCGGGACTTCCTGCTCTTCATAAATGATCTGTCAGGAGTGGAAGTCTGTTTAAACTAGACGTGTCCTGTGTGGGCAGAGTCAGACCGAGAGCTGAGCTCAGCCGCTGTCGCTCTGCCCACACTGGAAATGTCTTATGTAAACACCATCCACTTCATCCCTCCTTGAGAAAAGATTATTATTGACGTTTTATGAAAAGGAGGAAAGTGAGATTTACACAGTGGTGAGAAACATATGGGAGCGAGGAGAGGGAACAAGCTTGTAAGACTTGCAAGGCCAGGCTGACCTTTTTCACTCTTTTTCTTTCTTTTTTTATTTGATCTATCTGCATTTATAATCGAGCTGCATATTTTTCTCTGCTCCTGTTGTATGCTTTGTGCTTTCCCTCGCAATTTCACATTCAGGGCTCAGTTTATTAGGTCAACCTAGCTAAAACTAATGCAGTCTCACAAGTATCACCTCTCACTGAAGTATATAAAAGACAGGACCAGTCTCAGAAAGTTTCACTTGTATGGCGCACTTAATTCTCTTTTTAGCTTTCTTTTGGCATTTTGCCTTTATCTTACAGTGGTTTAGTGAAGAAGCAGACAGGAAACAAGGTTCATTTTTCCTGTAGACAGTGTTATGTGACTCACAGTTGGAGCTCTTCTATGGCTTTGATTGGCATGAAACTCTCTTGGTCAAATCATCAGTGCAAAAGATGAACATCTACATTAGAAAATATCTGGTTCTTTGATAAGAAGTCGTAGCGATCGGCGCCATTGAGCACCCACCCTTCTGCATCACACACATATCAGCCAGCCAGCTCAGGGAATATCAATGCTGGCATTCAAACCAAAATGGCGCACATCTACTCACCAGTGGAAGAGGTACAGTCCGTCCTGAGACTGTTGGTCGGTTAGCTTGCCGATCCCTGGCAACGAGCCATAAAAGTCCACAATTCTTAGTTCACCCATTTTACAGAATTGGATTATCACCCAGCTCCATCCTCTACTCCGTGGACCCACCATCAAAGCGCCAGGCTCCCAGATGGTCCATTCTCTGGAGCGGACAGCAGCGCACTGACCAGAATAGGGAGGTACTCTGGAGTTGTCAGAGCAGCACTAAGCTTGTCTATTAGATGCAAGAGGCGTTCCTTGGGATTATTCGTTTATTTGTTGCCCGTGGTGCTATTAACTCTCAAACTGAGTATTTTTGTTAGCTTACTGGGGATCCTGAAGAGGACTTTTATTGATATTTGAACTGTGGATTTTGTATTCAGCACTGACTGTACAATACACTGTGATGGCCTTCAAATTCTTGGGTGTTTGTTACTTTTCATCAGCTGGTGCCTTTGGAAATATCTGGTTGTTAGTGACTGTTAAGGGGCCATCAAGTCATGTACCCTTTGTAGCGTTGACTGGCATTTAACTGAAAAATATTATCATTGTCAGTCTTGCACTCTGACTGGCACACCGGCTCCCAGTCAAACTGCTACGGTATAAGACTGTGTACATAAAAATTTTGGGGTAGAAGTTAACTACAACTCTGGAGATGCATTTCGGCAACAAACAGCCAATAAATGAGTGTAAATTTTGTTCACATGCGACGTTAACGGTTGGAGGAAGGTAAAGATTACAACATTGAGAAAACTGAAAACGCAATCTGAGGCTTAAATTGGTTCCCTTTTAAATTTTGGTTCAATTGTGGATTAATTAAGCAACTATGGAGCTATCGTTCTGATTTGCGCCACTGACTGGCCTCTCCTCCATAGAAACGACAGCCATGGCTCATGGAAGCTGTAATTAGAGCTGCAATGTTAAGTCAGTTAATTGATTAGTGATCAACATTAAGTTAATTGGCAACTGTTTTTTTCAAGTAAATCAACCAAAATCTTGGTGTATTCCACTGAATCAAAGTCTGAAGAATTATTTGCATCAGTTATTTGACCTCTCTCTTCCCCTGTCTTTCTTTGTCTTTCTCTCTCTCACACACACAAACATATAAATCACCTGTCCTCCCCGGCCAAGCTCATATAACATCCTATTCAGCAGTGTTATGCCACAAGATATACTTTACAGTTCCCACTCCTCTGCTCCCCAGAGGCACTTCGTGTATAGTAAACCAAAAGACACTTCTGCTCAGGGCCTCAGAGCTGGCAGAGGGATGTGGGGGTGTTTCGGTTTCATTGTTTTAAGAATCAGAGCCCCACCGTGTGTAGTTCTTCCTGATAAATATTTCATGGGACGCACCATTAAGATCAAAGCAAACTCTGCTGTCGTATCATCATGATACCAAGGAGGGAACATCTAAATATTCCTCCTCTGCTGCTCTCCTCATTAGACTCCTCAAATGTAAACAGAAGGGATTTCTAAGGTTTCTTTATTATTATTTTTAACTAAAAACATTCTTTCCATATCCCGGTAATTGCTTTTGAAAGTTACAAAAAAGTTGACTGTTAATGTGAAATTATCAAGGAAATCTTTGATTCAGAATTTAGAAATATTTAGAAATCTTGAAATCTTTTAAAAAATGTGATCTGCTTTGGTGTGCGTCTAGGATACTTTGTTCCTTGTTTGCTCCCTTTTTTTCGCGATATTTCTTCAGTCAATCTCCAACAAAGCCTGATAATCTTGTATGTCATAAATACATAAGAATGTTATCAAACCAAACCAAAAAGACAGCTTGAAAATTATCCTTAAATCGACACACTGTCAATCTGCACAGATATACCTGTACAAGTACAACAATCTAAATTGAGAACAAATAAATTGAGAAGCATGTCCCATCCTCTCCATGTGAGAATGAAACGATAGATTCCAATGAAGTTTGTGATCAGTGATGTTGCGAAATCTGTGCATAAAAAGTGACATTTACAAGCACAATACAGTACACAATTGCCCCAGTGCAGCTTTGTAATGCATTTCATTATTAAAATGCAAATATTGAGAGTAGAGCTGCAACAATTAGTTGATTAATCAATTAATCTTTTGAGTAAATTAGTAAAGAAAAAGTGCTACGATGCTCTGGTTCCAGCTTCTTAAAAGTGAATATTTTCTGGTGTCTTTGGTCTTCTCTGATGGTAATCTGAATATCTTTGAGTTGTGGACTGTTGGTTGAGACAAAACATGACATTTTAGGTTGCATCTTGGGCTTTGGAAAACATTTTTCACCATTTTCTAACATTTTATAGACCAAACAACTAATCAACTAATCTAGAAAATAATCGACAGATTAATCGATATTGAAAATAGTCGTTAGTTGCAGCCTTAACTGATAATACAAGTGTGTTGTATGAGGTTTAAGAAAGCAGACACTTCAGCAGATTTTCAAAATGCTAATGTTGTAAAGTGCAGTTTTAGAGGCTTTTGGCTCCTCTAAACTTCTCAGGATTGGTCTAAACCCTATAAAAAGACAGAACATCTATTTACAGTTTTACACAGAGCTCTAATTGTTCTCAGTATTGACAGACGACTCTGCACTTTATCTCTGCCTTTGTTGTCACGATAAAGCCTAGACAAACAGGAGACCTTTCGCACATGGTTTTGTTTACCTACATTATGTAAGATCTGTGTGTGTGTGTGTGTGTGTGTGTGTGTGCGTGCATGCGCGTGCACTGTACATTTGTTTATGGGATACATGATACTTACCAGTGGAAGAACACATTGTACTCTGACCTCCTATTCACTCACTTCCTATTCGATGGGATGACTTGGCATTATTATGAGGCGACGCATCCCTTTCATGTTCCACTTCATGTTTCTTCTCTTTTACCTCTGACATCCAAACCAGCTCACTGCAAATGTCACCACACTGGTAACAGAAAGATGATACCCAGAGATCTGACAGACAGGGTAGAAAGAGGCACTAAATTGACATAACATGATCTCATGTCTCTTTAAAACTCTTTGAAAGGTTGTTCCAACTGTTTTAAACTGATATCAGTGAGTCAGAAAGGGTCTAATCTTACAAATAGAGAACTGGGTGACTTCAGATATGGTATCGACTTTTATTTTTGCTCTAAATTTACACAGGTCTTCAGTTTTGTTACAGGTATCATCTACTCTGTGTCATAATGTTGGCAGGGAATCTCTCGTCTCCTGAGCCTCCTCTGTTTTCTTTTCATAGTCTTGTTCTTGTCATTTTCTTTTCTCCTTTTCACTACTTTTTTTTTTTCACATCCCCATGTTGCTAAAGCAAATCAACACTGCCAGTCACAGTCATAAAACTAAATGTAATAAAGTCCATATTAGAATAAACAAAGCTAAGAATATCATACACACCAGCAGCACTAACTTCTGAGTATATGACACCACTGCTGCACATTATTGAAATAGTTTTTGCTTGGTGATATATATATATATTGTTCTTACTGACAACAAATCCCATGAAAAGACCAAAACCAACAATGAATCGATCCCACAAATATTACAAGTATTGCTTTTGTATTGAGCCGCAACGATTAGTTGATTGACACTAAATTAATCGGCAACTACTTTTGATAATTAATCGTTTAAACTGCAGAAATTCTCTCCTTCCAGCTCTCAAATGTGAATATTTTCTGGTTTATTGCTTCTTGTCTTCTTGTCTTCTATGATAGTAAACTGAATATCTTTGAGTTGTTGACTGCTGGTTGGGACAAAACAAGACATTTCAGGATGTCACTGTAGGCTTTAGCATTTTTCAACATTATTTTATAGATGACATGTAGTATTGAAAGACATGAGATTTGTTGACAATAACAAAAACTGTAGAATATCTCCAGCCTTATCCTTTTAATAATGCAATAACACCAACCACTAATGTAATAAGACACTGAAGCTGCTTTTAACGTTACATAACCGAAACAACCGGCCCAGTGTCTCCAGTATGAAACCTATTCTTGTCTCTCCCTGCGTATGTGTGTGTGTCTCTCTTGTGTGTCTTTGTCTCGCTCTTTTCACTCCCTTCTCCCATGCCTATTGACTGGCCAGGCCTGTTTGTCCAGTATCAGATATCAGCCTGATCCTTGGCCAAAACAGGGTCCAATTTTCTGCCTTTTTGTGTCCCCACAGAAAGATAGATATTTGGATTTACTAATGATTACACATTCGCCTCAATGGATCATGTGCTTGTGGTCTAAAGTAGCTATTGACGGACGTGAATTGAACAGATCTGTGCTTTTTTTAGTAGATTAATGGACGCACTATCAGCAGAGAAAACATTGTTAGTCGCTGACGCACGTATGACCAAGACAGTGACAGCGAGTGCTTCTGCAAATGTGTTGATCCCAGTGGAGCATGTGCAGTTCATACTGTATGTGTTCATCAGCAGGGACGTTTTCTGCACGTTCTCAGTGTCAAACGTCAAATGAGAAGAAGAACGGATGGGAAAGAGGAAGAGATGTGGGTTGAACTAGAAGTGACTGAGGATGAGGAGAGGGGAAAAATGACAAAAGTGATAAGAGAACAGAAAGGAGCAAAGATGTGAAAAAAGAAGGAGAGAAAGGACAAGAGGAGGATGCAAAAATGAGGATTAAGCTTTTAAGTCACAGTAAAATCGCACCAATATGAACTCTGTATGTGTTTATATTTTACTCTCCTCCTTGTTACAGTATTGATAAATATAAATATGACAGTTATTTATTTGTTTTGGTTATTTTCACTTCATATTGTTTCTGTGCTGGCAACACACATGAAAAGTAATTCTAGCGAAGCTCAACTGAATTCGATTGTGGCAGCTGTTGTGAGGATGACGACAGTAAGGGCGATGATAACGATAATGATGATGATGATGATGATGTTGATCGCAGTGCTGCTTGATGTGAGGGCGACGGCAGTGATGGAGGATGATGATGATGATGATGATGATGGTGATGATGATAACTGAGAGGTATGATAATGAGCCGCTGAAGACGGGAGCCAAACGGAGAGCGAAAAAAAAGGTTGTTTTGTTTTGTTGTTGTGATCGCTGGCGCACTTCACCTTTTCACACAAAGGTTACGACTTCAGCATGTGAGCGTGTGAATAATAGGCGTGTGTGTTTCCGTGCAAAACACAGAAGTGTTTAGAGAAACGGTGCGGTTGATCTGTACAGCGTGTTGGTTTTTCTCTGAGTAATGGAGGGTGGTGTCTCCCTGTCTTGATGGTGAGTTTTGTGTTTATGTGTGTGTGTATATGCCTTATTTTGTGCTTTTTTTTTGTCTTTATGTGTCTATTAGATTGTGCAGTAGACAGATGTTTCATTGGAGCCTGTATGTGTGTGTGTGTGTGTATAAGTGTGTTTGAGTCTTTATTGGTTCCCAGTGGGTCGAGCAGAGTTCCTGACCCCATTTCCTGCTGTTGTTGACATGAGAGACATTCAGGCCCGAGGCTCCGGAGACCAGACACTGCCTGGAGGAGCTTCCTGTCACTGCTGCCTACAACCACTCGATTTGTCATTGTTTCAATAGCTTTTCTTTTTTTTTTTTTTTTTTTTGGCATCCGTCAAAGTCTGATTCAGTCTTTCTGGACCATGAGGTCAGAAGGACCTGGCTGTAAGGGAGAGAATCAGACATAAAAAAAAGCGGCCCCCATTAATTCCTGTTGTCATGAGTGGTGCTGGATTTTGCAGTCTGTCACAGAGCATGTAGAGCTTTGAAAAATTACCACACAATTATGCAAATGCAGTTTTGGCAAAATATAATGAACACTTCATGATGAAAGACTTGAAAGTGACTGGATTATCAATGTAAATACTGAAACAAGGGTTCCTCTTATTAGTCCTTCTTGATGCAGTTTCTCTGTGTTTGGCTTGTTTGTTGTCATGATTTTCCAGACTGTCTTTTGTTTAATGCATTTATTATTCGGCTGTCAACCTGAAATTTTGGGATTAAATGATTTGGCTCTCTCAGTCGTTTTCCAGACTTCTTTTAGAGCTTCTAAATGCTGCTGACATGCATTAAATCTAATATGTCTACACTTTGCAGCAGTGTTTGTAACTGTGATTTAGTTACTTCAGAGTAGGGCTGCAACTAACTATTATTTTCACTATCAATTAACCTGCCAGCTTGTGACACAATATCTCAAAGGCCATGTTGGTGTCTTCAGTTTGCTTGTTTTGTCTGACTTAACAATCTAAAAAGATATTTGTCATATATGAGAAGGAAAAACAGCAAAATTTCACATTTTAGAAGCTGGAACCATCAAATATTTGGCATTTTTCTGACGACCGTTGCAGCCCTATTTCAGAGTTCAAATGATTTTTTCTAGCCCCCAAGGTTGAGAATAAAAATAGTCAAGCTATCGACGCTCTGTAATAGCTTAACTTGAGTATGATGTGAAGCAGTGCCCAATTTTTACAGGTTATTTTTATTTTTTGGACAGTTGATAAAAAGGGAAGCAAGCTGAAGTTGATACTAGAAGAAACATGAGCGTAACATACTCGAGGTTGTGCTGTCAGTGTTAACAGTGTGCAGATACACGACTGCAGGTGCCATTAACCGCAGCGCTCTATGTTGTATGTTATTACTTCATAAATGTTAATCTGTCGATCAAGAACTGGAATAAACAGGTTCAACAAAACCCATAAACAGGTCCAACGATCGGTCTTATTCGCTCTCTGTCGTCAGTCATTATGTAAGATGATCTGTGGCAGCTGAGGCGTTTTGGAACGAAACACAGAGAAAAAATGTTTTTAAGGTGTCGAAACAAGTTTTGTTTCCAGACCACATATTAAACTGTCCGTACAACTCTTTGCATTTGTTCCAGGTTACTGCCGGAGTCAACAGGTGGTCCATCCCACACCAGGCAGGAGAGGGAGGGCGACACCCAGCCTCCTCCTCCTCCCACACAGCTCTACAGCTGCTATGACTTGGACGACCTGGACGTTGCCTGGCTGGAGCTGGTCAACCATGAGTTCAGACAGATGGGTGAGTGCAAACTGACTCTCTGCATAATATGATGTTGATGATACCCAGTAAACAAACATTTTTGACATTAAACAGACATATTCTTGGGTAGGGCTGCAACTGATGTCACAGTTTTCCAAATGTCTTAGGTGATATCTTCAAATTGCTTTTTTCCCCAAAAGCCAATGATATTCAATGCACAATGATACAAATCAGAGAAAAGCAGCAAATCCTCACATTTCAGAATCTTTAACCAGCATATGCATGAATTTTCTTTGATCCACTGATTGATTTATCGACCACTTGTTCCAGCACTACTAAATGGGCGTAACACATAAACAGGTAGCCAGAAACATGGCTGATGCCGCACAGAAATGCCACCGTTAAAGCTGCAGAGGTTTGCACATTGACAGGCCCAGCTGGCTTCAGGAGAAACAGGGATTGTTTAATTCTTCTACAGGACTTAGGTATTGAAAAATCACTTTAAGTTATATAAACTGTCTTCATATGAAAGGCTCCCAGAGGAGTGAGACCAGCAAAGGGTGGTTTTCAGTCAAATGAGACTGTGTATTTTATTACAAAATGTTACCTAAGGACAATTTTCTTTTAGCTTCATGTCTGTTTTTTTTCCCCCCTTTCCACCCTGCACGCTATATTAGATATGTCCCATCAAAAAGAAAAGCATTTCCAGCTGTTTCTCTCAATTTCTAAATTGAAAACTCACCTCCAAGTTACATTTTAAAAAATAATCTTATAAGGTCTTAAAATTTGGTTTCTGACTCACTGCCACCCTCATTTCCTCAGTCCTCTCCTCCCTTTTCATCCCCTGCTTCTCCTGTCTTCTCTGTTTTATTTTCTTCTACAGTTTTCTGTCACTTCCCCCCGTCCACTGCTTTTCTACATCCTCCATTTTGCCATGGTGACAACTGCTGACCCCGAGCATCTCTCCCATCTCCACCATTTTATTCAATATCTGATCGGGTCCTCTCAGATAAAGCGTAGTAATTGTGTTTATAAATCCCCGCTGGGGTTTCTGGCCTTATTTCTGGGATTCATTCTCCCCAAATCACACAGACACACACACACCCACACACACACACACACAGACAGACACACAGACAGACAGACACACACACACACACACGCTCTTCCTGGAGCTGAGGCGGGTTGTTTCTCATAACCTTCGATGCTAGAAAAAACAAACAGACGGTTGATTGGTTCTGCTGGGCGAGGCTGTATGTCTACGGAGTCATGACAGGATGACTCAGCACAAGCACCCTGGTATCCAAATGGTTACGATGCATGCCACATAACCACAACGTCCCTGGTTCGACTCTGCTTTGGTGCCTTAGTTGCATGTCATACGCCCTTCTCTCTGTCCCCTCGTTTCCTGTCTGCTTCTCCTCTATCAGCTCTCCATTAAAAAAGGAAAAAATGCTCCAAAATACATCTTTTAGGACGATTCAGCACTTTCTGTCTCAGTCCTCCAAGTACTGTATACTGTACATGTATACGAGTGTGTGTATTCAGAATGTAAACTTGGAGGACTGAGTGTTGATACTGGACCTGCTGTAATTTTAGTTATTTTAACGTTTTTAGTTGGGTTTAGAGACAGGCTTAATTTGATTTTCTGATAATTCAGCTTAGAGGAAACTCGATCTCTTGCAAAAAACTAAGCAAGGAATAACACTGTGAGTAGTAAAAGAGAAAACCCTTGGTATTAAAGGATAGGTTCACAGTTTTTCAAGTCTGTCCTAAAACAACAGTCAGGTGCCCAAATTAATATTGAAACATGTTTTTCTTGCTGTAATCATTCCTCCTGTTCATACTGACCATAAGGTAACCCTTCATAATGCTTTTAATGTAAGTGTTGGGGGACAAAAAAGACTAACTGTAGAGGATATCCACTTTATCTTCAGATTTAGTCTCCCATCACTTACATTGTAAGCACTTTTAAACAGGATCTTATAGTCAGTATGAACAGGATGAATAATTACAACAAGTAAAACCTCTTTCAGTGATCATATGGACACCTGACTGTTGTTTTAAGACAGACTTGGGAAAATTGTGAACCTGTCCTTTAAAGATCACGCATTATAGCATTATAATGCATTCAATGAAATCTGTTTGTGTGTGTGTGTGCATGTTGAATGCTGTAACAGACAAGTGCATTCGTGAGACACACATACACACTCACATAATGATAAATTTGTAATCGCATGTGCACACAGCTGCTACATGTACAAACATAGAAACACACAGAAGATAAATACAGTGACGCACACACAGAGTACAGAGTACAGATACATATTGTATACGTACTGCTCAGATGTGTGAATAATGGTGCTGCTGCCCTCCTTCCTGTGTGTTTAGCTCATGATGTTAATGTCACAGCAGGTTAATATCTAACTCTACTTCCCTTTTCATAGCTGCTCCAAAAGCAGCTTCTAAATCCACAACAACCACCATCATATAGTTTCCTTTTTGTTCTTCATTTAAGCCAACGTTTGTACTTATGACCAAATCCAACATTAATCTGTGATTGATCTTCGTATCAAAGTTGACGTTATAAATCAAATTAATAAAGTGTTTCGGTTGGATTTGTGTGAGTCTGAGCTCTACATCTTTATGTGAAACTGAGAAGATGCTCAAGAATCAGTAAATAAATTTGTTTCTTGTATTTTTCATTAAGTTTCGGGTGGGCAGGGATTGAGTGACATGAATAATAGATAGTGAAACAGGATGCTCATCTCCACTTAAAAAAAAAATCCCCACTGAGTGCTGAATCATTCAAATAAATCAATAAATAATTTTTCAACTATAGAATCTAGGACACTAAGAGTTTCTTTATAGCTGCATGGAGTCGGGCTACACTATTTTTTTGAGTCGGAACAGTAACGTGACAGAAAATGTAAATTGATAAGATGTATTTTATTTATTAGAGGGAAAAGGAATCTTCTGGAATACTGATCACCTTCCTGCAAATGTTTTCTCAAACTTTTAAATCCAACATCCAGAGATTATGGCAGAGAAAATGATTAATTTGACTCATGTGAGCACCGTCTTCATTGACAGCAAGCAGTCAGTCTCAAAGTAACTTCATTTAAAAGGCTTTTTTTTTCCCCTGCTTTTGAACAGTTATCCAAATAATCATCTTCATTTCAGAAAAAGACTCTTTTCACACTAGATTTAATGCCTTGCTATTAACCATTTTGTATAATCATTGTAATCTTATTGCATGGAATGAGATAATAATATGCCACATCTGTTTGCCCCCATCCTGGAAACCGTACTGTTTACTTTATTGCTGCTTCAAATCTTGTATTTTTTATGGGGACGAAAAACTCGCATTTGCCAGTTAAATCAGTTTTCATCAACTATTAACCAGCCTTAGAGCAAGGCATTACTTTGAGATGCAAATGGGGCAGGAATACTAATGCTAATGCCGACATATACTGGCATGGTGAACTGAGCTGTCAGCAAGAAGGGCTTAATGGCAAATTTCGTTGTTTTTCTTGGCTTTGATTGCATATGCTCCTGTAGTAGAGCACATGTAGCATTTCTCTGCTTTTCTCTGGTTAGCAAAGAGTCAAGTACGACTCCACATACTCCCACATCCTGCAGCTAATTTTCAGCACATTTCATCCTAAGCTGGCCCAAAGAAAACAGAGAGTGACCTTGTGAGGTGTACAAGCAAAGGAAAGATGTTTGCATTTCCAATTAAAGTCTGAGACAAAGTGTTTTTTTGCCAAAAATAAGTTGAATTTATTAAATTGGCTCGCCCAATTTGAGTTTCCTTGTCGATAACAAGAACTGAAAGAAACCTCTGAGTGTTGATCCTTTTTTACTGAGCTCTCAGTTTTAATTGCTGTGTACAGGCTTCGTATTTTCTCAAATATTCATCCTTCCTCCCACTGGTCATGTCAATTAATGCTTTCAACACTTTTTTATGTTTTTATGCCTCCACGCCGGTGACAGCCGTGACCATCCTTCCCATTCTGTTGAAGGTCATATCTCAGAATGTCATGAGGAAATTTCTTCAGATTTGGCACAAATGTCCACTGGGACTCAAGGATTAACTGAATTTGGTTGTCAAAGGTCAAGGTCACTATGACCTCACAAAACACATTTTTGGCCAGAATTCATACGCTAATTATGGCAAAGTTTCATACAAATGTCTAATAGGATAAAATTATGAAGTGATGACAATTTCTATTCAAAAGTTCAAAAGGTCAACTTCACTGTGACGTCATAATGTTCTGCAAAAACACTTTTCTGGCCGTTATTCAACACCGAAACTCAGGAACAGAAGGGGAGATTGTGACCATATTTCACATTTGGTCAGATAGTGAATTGCTGACACTAATCTTGGTGCCCACCTTGACACTGTGGTGACAGTTTAGATCTTCTGTGCTGCCGTGTTGAAGATGTGTTTGAAGAATTCTCGTAGCTCCTTTGCAGCAACATCCATATCTAAAGTATTATGTACAGCTTTGTGTTCCATCAGAATCAGCTTTATTGGCCAAGCATGTCATTTCATGCCTATTTCATGACTCTGGACAGACATGGATGTAAACTGCCAATTGACTGGTTGGCGGAGGTATACAACCATGAGGTGGTACTTCTAGTTTAACAAAGGTTATCTGCGTTAGGGCACTTCTTACTTCTCTCTTAAAGAAAAATAAAACGCGATGGCGTAAGACAACGAAGAAAACTTCACACCTACAAAAACATACTCTTTGATTGTTGGTTTTGGTTTCTGTCTTCTCACAACAACAGCCCTACCAGAGCTGGACGAGCTGACGATGGAGTGCGTTCTGGTGGAGCTGGAGAGCGTGTGTGAGGAGAAGATGCGGCAGGCCATCGAGACAGAGGAAGGCCTGGGCATCGAGTACGACGAGGACGTGGTGTGCGACGTCTGCCGCTCGCCAGAGGGAGAAGACGGCAACGAGATGGTCTTCTGCGACAAGTGCAACGTCTGCGTTCATCAGGTCAGGAAGGATTCAGTGGTTTACCTCTCTCTGGGGAAAAAAAAATAACTTCAAAATGCTGAAGAAGTAAAACACAAAATCAAGGTTGTACAAATATGAGGTTTAGCTATTTTCTTCAGAGTTGCCTTACATATGGTTCTCATATTTTTCTCCCCCTGACTTCATTTAACGACAACATGAAAGAACACATACAGTAGCAATTTCACAAATGGTGACTGTGACAACCTGAGGCTTCAGGGACTCTTCTGCTGTGTTTGTTACACAGTGACACAGTGTTAATTATTCTGTTGACACCGTTGGCACTAACACACCTTCAGTGTCATCATCTGCCTCTGGAAATAGTTTCCTCCGACTGCAGACCGAATCTCATGTTGGTCTGTCAACTAAAATTTCACTCATAATGTGAGGAAAAAAAAAACCTGCTCGTTGCCTGTGACACCTGGCAACAATTATTATCTGTTGCCTTCAGGAGATGCTGGTTAGATTTATCTTCATTCCTTCTATATATATGAAATTGAAGTTATTTTGGGGAAAAAATGGGAAAACAGGATCATTCCAGCAAGCTTTCAGGTGAAAAAAAGGAGAAAATTACTGAAGCAGGCTGCAACTAACATTTTTTTCCATTATTGATTAATCTGTTAGTTACTTTCTTGATTAATCAATTAGTCATTTGGTCTATAAAATGCCCCAAAATTGTGAAAAAAATCAGTTTCCCAAAGCTGAAGGTGATGTCCTCAAATGTCTTTGTCCCAACCAACAGTCCATAACCCAAAGATATTCAGTTTATAGTAAATAAACCAGAAAATATTCACATTTCAGAAGCTGGAATCAGAGAATTTGGACATTTGTTTCTTCAAAACGATTAATCGATCATCAAAATAGTTGGCGATTTGTTTTCTGTTGATTGACTGATAGATGAATTGACTGATCGTTGCAGCTCTACAAAAGAGATAACAAGAACTTAACACATCAGCACCGTACGTCTTCTGTTACTATTCAGACTGTGCACTTTCATTGACGATAAACACAGTTTTGTGTACAATCAAAGTTTCTCACCAAAGCATATCGTCCGTATTCTCGGGTTCTAGAAACATAGATGGGCCGACGCATTTGCTACCTCATGAAACATTTCCATTAATTGAAGCCTTTTGCGTCAATATTCTGAAACGTACAGTGTTTAAACCACCTTTGCTGCTCTCTTCGGTCGGCAGCAACGCGTATGACGTCACCTCCGCCTGTGTCTGGTGCTCGTATTTGCGTCCTCACTTCTCCCCCGGTGTTTTCCCAGTTTTTGTTAAGTCGAACATGGCGGTGTCATGGAAACAAAATGTAACAGGCAGTGAAAGAAACTGCTGCTCCAGGGGAGTATTAAGTAATATTATTGCTTTTAGAAAGTACTGTAAACATCCAGCACTGTCTGTTGCTTCTGTAGTGAGGCGTGTGTCCCTAACCTTCAGCAGGAGGAAAAAAAACAGGCCCTGCTTACTGAAGCGTTTTGTTTGATCAATAAAAATCCTTTGATCAATAAAATGCTTTAATTGCTTTTAATGAAGACAGTCTTTTTGATGTCTCATTTCGTTTCCTCCTGTGCTCCTGTCACTCTAACACCATCCTGTTAGTGTGATTTTTTTGATTTTTTTTATCGACTTATAAGTGATTGTGCTGTATTCTTCCGGATTGCATATTGAGGTCTGTTTTTTTTATGTAGCAGCGGTGGCTCCTGAAGTTATGGCGGGGAAATCTCTGGGGGGTTTTTGCAGGGGAATTTCATTTTGGTTTCAAGTATAAAAAAAAAAAAAAAGTGACTCTTTATAAATTAGATTTGATTAGTCTCACACTCAAGTAAGGACATTGGAAGAAAGAAGAGGCTTTAAGAATGACTATCTCTGTTTCTTCACCCCCCACGGTACTGTAGAGAATTAATTTATCTGACAATAAAATCATTCTCCGTTACAGACATTGGGGGCTGAATTTTATCAAATGTTAGCGTGCAATTAGGTTGGCATAAAAAAAAAAAAAAAAAAAAACAACTTTCAAGACACCTCCGTGTGTTAGCGGAAGGGGAAATGGGTGGAGTGCAGATAATAAAATAACCTGCAGTGTTTTTAAAGCAACAACAAATGGCATTTAGAAAATGTCTTGCTTCCGTAAGTCGATTCCGGTTGGAACAAAAGTTTTGGGTGGGACAATAAAATCATGAGGGACTGTTTAGGGTGTTTTTTGTGTGTGTTTTGTCTGTGTTATTGGAGCAAAACCATTGAAAAAGCTGTAAGATGAGGCAAAGGAAGAAATGATAAATGTTTTGTCGTGTGTCATTTTGAAATTTGTGAATTTGCTAATTTCATCTGACAGGAGAAATAAGCAGCAGATTGGAATCATTTTTTCAGCTTTCTTTTTTAGAAGTGGCAACCGCTAAAAGTACGCTCTTTCCAAAAATGAAAGTAATGGGACTCTGACATAAAAACAAGATGACTGGGTGGCCTTGTGGCGTAGCTGATTAAAGTCATGTCTGAGTTCAAATCCAGCCTGTTATAAATCATCAGTCGTTCTCTCCTCCGAGTCTGCCCTCTTCTCTTACTATTGTACTGAGAAATGTATCTCAAAATCATGAATAAATTGAAACTAATTACACTTCCATGTATTTTTACAGTCCCAAAAAGTATGAGAATTGATTTGAAAATTTCATTTTTAGACCATACCAATGGTTTTGCATGTTTTAGCAGACTTTATGTATACATTAGGCAGAAATCTTCTCATCTATTTCTACTCTTGGCAAGAAAGCAAATGAGTTTATTGTCCTAAATACTGCTTTAAATCAGGAAGTTAATCAGTTAAAAAGCCTTTTCACATCATCACCTCCTCATAACCTCTCTCTCTCTCTCTCTCTCTCTCTCTCTCTCTCTCTCTCTCTCTCTCTCTCTCTCTCTTCTTCTTCTCTTCTTTCTTTCTCTCCGTCGCAGGCATGTTATGGCATCCTGAAGGTACCCCAGGGGAACTGGCTGTGTCGGACCTGCGCTCTGGGCGTCCAGCCCAAATGTCTGCTCTGCCCCAAAAGAGGTGGAGCCCTCAAGCCCACCCGCAGTGGAACCAAGTGGGTCCACGTCAGCTGTGCCTTATGGATCCCTGAGGTGAGATTCATGGGAAGATATGGGGGGTCGAGATGGTCAAAAGGTCCAAATACGGTCTGATGCAGATTTTTTTTTTTTTAGCAATCTTGAAACTTCAGTCAGTACGTTAATCATCAATTTGTGATACATTCAAGGGTTTTCATGCACAATCAACTCCTATACTGGTTGCACATCAGTAGGTTCAAAGTGTCTCTGGGTGTTTGTGTTTATGATCCCAGTCACACACCACACACAGATACATAAATGTGTATCCCTGTCTCCTCTTTTACCTGTGAGGGATGAATATTGGTGCAAAGTGGCTCTGGAAAGTGAGAGGCTGTTGTTTACATTTGCATGAGTGCATACAGCTGTTGTTATTATTGTAATTAGTGCAAAATCCATCTATCCTGCATTAGCTTAGTGGTCAATGGAGTCAGCGACTACACAAACACGAAGAGGCAAAAAAAAAAAAAAACTTTGGTCCACTGTGTGTGTGGTGAATGTTTGTAAAAGATGAATGTAAATAAGTGGCTTTTGGACATGGTGTCTACACCAAGAAAGAGATGCAAAATCTGTTTTGACTGAACTTTACTTTTCTTATCCTCCTCCCATATGAGACCGCATCCATCTCAAGAAACACTTGGCTGCACACCCTTTCAAGGACAGTGATTTTCTTTTCCACCATTTTCAAACGACAGAGACATGCTGCTCACGAAACCTTTCCTTAAATCTATTTAAAGACAAAGAGACAAAGACAATCTCTCCCTTTTAAGGAAAGCGCAGAAATAAAGTAGTAGCACGGCTCACTGTAATGGAAGATTTGACAACGAGAGCTGTTTTGTCTGTGGTCGCTCAATTAGGCAAACATTCTGAATGCAAAAATACATACAAATAAATTGCGTTATGCTCTCTGCATGCATAATGGGATTCATGCACTGTGTCTTTATGTGTCAATGAGAAACATTTGTTATGTCGAGTTTATCTTCTTACAACACTCACTTGCTGATATGTGCATTGAAAGAGTAATGTGTTTGCTGTAATCATCCCTCCTCTTCATACTGGACAAACTCCACAGCGCTCAATTTGTGCAGAAATGCAAAATAATACGAGGCGTCAGCAGTCTGAACTTGACAAATCAAATAAATATCTTCATGCTGGCAGTCGTGTGCAGGTTTATTGCTCTTGTTTTGTCCCAGCAACAAGATGCATACAATGCTGCAACTCATCAAGGAACATAGAAACAGAAAGATGGGATTTCAAACCGCAAATGTTGGGAAATGCCAACTTGATTTAAAAAAGACTGGTCAAGCCTCACATGAAAATACATTCTTGCAAAGAACGACGGGAATTTAGAATTTTTGTCCCTGAGTTTTTATAGTGTAGTCGCTCCGCAAAGCAGGTATCACTTCACAATCAATAGAGAGAGAGGAGGAATGACTGCAGCTTTCAGCATTCATATGTCAAGTGAGTGCATTTGAAAAAGAAATCTGAAACAATAGGGTTTTACGGGAAATGTGGCCTTAATTTTAAGAAACACTTGCACCTTCCAGTTTTTTTTTTTTCCCTTCTGTGGTTTCTTTGTTTACAGTAAACGCTTAAAATACTTCTTGTAGCTTCTTCAGTCTAGACCTCACTCTTAACAGTCTGCAGATAATGTGGATTGTTTCATGAGGAATCTGTTTGTCGAGCGTGCAGCCGAGCAGCCGCTCGTTTTGACTTGATGTGTCTTGATGATACCTTTTTGGAAATACGGCTCTTCTCTGAAAGCTCCAAATGGGCGTAAAGCAGCCGCTCATTTCAGAGGTTCGGGGGGGGACGGATGTTGCTTCACGCCTTGCGCACATCTTTAAACGTTAAGACAGTCAGTCATGTGTCTTCAGCCTATTCAGCAACACACGCCACCAGCAGATTTCCCAGTAATGGAGTGGCTTTTGGCACCTCAAACCTTTTACTTCTAATTGCCTTCTGTCACCCTTGATTGGGCTAATTGTTTTCATTGCTCGGTTCGCTTTTGTTTTCTCTTCCTACCGTGGAGGAGGAAAAAAAAAGATAATTTGCATGTCGGTGCTATATGTGCGTTTGTGCACATGTCCTCAGTTGTGTGTGCTTTCATGAGCTAAAGAGGTGTTAATACAAGACGTGCACACAAATTACCGCAATCTGACAGGACACACACATCACAACGTTGGCTAGTAGTAGATTTTTTACAGAATGATAGTAGTGGAAATTTCCAGAAAAAAGACGCTTGGTGTGTGAGAGTGTAATTTATAGAAAGTGCCGGATTGTGTGTGTTTGTTTGTGTGCGTGAACAAACCACCCAGCCTTCAAACGATACAGCCCCCCTGCAGCGCTGTGTGTGTGTATAGCTGCCCTCAGCCTTCTACCCCAAGAGAGAGGTCTCTTTTTAAATGGCTTTTCATAACACACACACACACACACACACACACACACACACACACGCACACACAAAGATGTGGGGCCCCTCTTTTAAAATGCCTTTTCATTTAACACTGTGATTTTCTCCCATTTCCACTCAAGTGATTTCAAATGTCGTCAGTTTTTCATCTACCAGCTTTGAAATGTGAAGTAATTGGGGCTAAAATATCGAGAAATGAGCACATTAATCACATACACACACATAGACGGAAATCTTCCATGTATGTGTCTCACAATCCAACAGAAGAGGAGAAAGTGGAGGAGTTGTATAAAGTGTAACCTCCCTGAGTGTGTGTGTGTGTGTATATATCTCTGCGTGTGTGTGCCTGTATATGTGTTGTGTGTGGGCATCGGGGTTAAGGGCAACCAATCAATTAACTATAGCATTTAAAAGCTGGAGATCCTTTTGTTATGGATCAGTTCTTACATCAGTTGTATAAAAGAAGCAAACATTGACGACGCCTGCTGTGGCATCATTGTCTGAATTGCACTTTCTATTGACGTCCTCATCGGAGTGAAAATTGACCCTTACTCCGATTGAGTGGTTGTACAAAAAAAAAACATCGATAAAAACGGGAAAAAAAAGAAAAAAAAAACAAGGACGTGGGCTCATTCTGTAGATGAGCAGATGAGAAGAGAAAAAGAAAATCAGATAGAAGGACGAGTGGACGAAGAGAAGGAGGACTGTGACCTGCGGAAATCAGTCGTCGGCTTGTTAATGCGAGCGTGAAGGACGAGAAAGAGAAGGCCGTTCCTGCAAATATGAGAATAAGTGAATGTGAAAGAGGTGGAATGGTTTTTGGAAAGAAACAGGCAGCGGAGGAAGGAAGGAAGGAATGGCAATTTAGTGATGAGTGCTCTCCACTCTATTCTGCATGGCTGGTTGGCACAGGTCAATGACTTTTTGGTTGTATGTGGTGTAGCGCGGTTCGGGGGCCAAAGCCGTTCTGAATAGGCCGCTCAGAGAAAGCGAGTCACACTGGGGCTTTAAAATAATGTTTTTCCAAAGAGCATAAAAGTGGATGATTTGGTTTAAAGTTTGATTTTTTTTTTTCTTTTTAAATCAAATATGGACTAAGGTTAATCCAGAATTTGGAGTAAAATAATAATACTGTATGGGTGAAGCTTGACCTCAAGCTAGTAATCAACAAATAACTATAATAATGAATTAACTGTGCTTTTTGGCAGCATAACATTTATTGATTGGTCTAAAAATAGTGAAAATACCCATCACAGGCTTCTCAGAACCCAGGGTTCAGCATCAGTTTTGATATAAAACAGAGAAAAGAAGCAAACCGACACATTTGAGAAGCTGGAACCAGCATATGTTTGGCATTTTTGCTTAATAAACAAGTTGAAGGATTCATTCGTTCTCAAAATTTTCTATCGATGGACTAATCAGTTCATTAACTAATCATTTCAGCACTAAAAAGTATTAAACTTTGACGCTAATTGTCACAATTTTCATCATAATGACTTATCTCAGGCTATCAGTGTTCAGAGTTCACTGCATTGTACCAATAAAAAGGTGAATACATGGTGTTTAGGGGTTTAGTCTTCACTTCTTTTGAATTTCAAAGATCTCATTTGGAAAAGACAAATGAAAAAACAGCATTAATTGTTTATCATAAACAGTGCTTTGTATCAGATATACACAATGTATCTTTACCTGTTATGTGTTCCCTGCAGGTGAGTATAGGCTGTCCAGAGAAGATGGAGCCCATTACCAAGGTGTCCCACATCCCCGCCAGCCGATGGGCTCTGTCCTGCAGCCTGTGTCGAGAACACACAGGAACCTGCATACAGGTATGTCAGATACACTCTTCTCACCGCGTTGCCTTACAAAAGACAGTGAAGTGACCCCGGTGTTGTAAAATTAAGAAAAAAAATGAGACACTTCAAACCTCCAGTCAAGTTCTGTTATGAATTAAAGCAAGCATTTTCTCATAAAAGTACTTTATTTTGCAAGTAAAAATTTCCCAACAAACTGCCAAGAATTAAAAGGCATCTATCAGTAATACAAATATTCATCAGTCCAACATAAATTGAGCTCAACATAAGAAGTCTTTAGGGCATCATTCACTTAAAAGAATGTCCATGAGTCCAATGTAGATTCAGTCCAACATAAACAGTGCAAAAAAAGATTTAAAGGAATGTATAAGTAATTGAAATGTTGAACAGTTCAAAAGAGCACTGAATCAGCACTGATCTCAATATTGAACTTTTCTCAATACTAAAGGGACAGCAAGAGTTCAGTCAGTATTACAGTGGAGAAATATACGCTTTATGCTCTGCAGTCAGGTTTGCTCTTTTCTTAGCGATGATGTTCCCTGCAGCTGAGAAGAGGCGTTGAGGTGGGGTTGATGTTGCATGGACAGTCAAGTATGAGTTTGCCAGAAAGGCCAAGTTGGGAAACCTTGCTTCATTTTCCTTCTACCATTTGAGAAGGTTACAGTACAGTACCTCATTCCTCACCATTTCACTGTTAGTATCATCATTTTGAACATGTTCATTGTCTTCCTCACTGTTGCCGTGCTCATCTGAATCTGAGCCAAGCAAAGTGTCCAGCAGAGACACTGGCCCACTCTCTGAAACTGGTGGTTTGGCACTTGCTGAGTCATCCTGTTCCACACTGGGTGCTTTTCATTAGGCTAATTTATGCTTCCTCGTGTCCTCTCTCCTCCCGTGATTTGGGGATCGTTCCCCCTCCACCGTCATCGAGGATCTTCCAATCTCTTAAATGCACCTTGAGGAGACGAAGAGAGAGAGGAGGCTCCTGGAGGAGCTTAGAGCGAGGAACCACAGGTGTATCCTACGCGGAAGTTGACGGGAACACCCCTTTGATCGAATGTCTGTGATTGGTCAGCTGATCTGACAGGGCAGTAAACAGTCGAGCTGTTGTTGTAATACAGCAGATCAGGAAAACTACCCGTGGAATGGGAATGACAGCACCAACAGCTGCTTTTCATATTTATTCATAAAATAAAAATGACTGAATCGTGAATCAATCACAAAACTCTTGTAACTTTATTTTTTCTTCATAAGCCAAAAAGCTTCTTTTCTTATTTTCCGTTTCAAGTACATCTCAGCTCCTTCAGGAAAATATGACGCTGCACAGCTGCGTGTCTCCTATAAAAGAAAACAACATCAGACATTCACAAACTAAATAAGCTATATTTTATTTAAATATATTCTGCAGGCTACAGCTGTTTTTAGTGCTCCTTTTTGTCAGTTCTGTTCTTTCAGTAATTAACGGGTTTAAATCGTCTATTTGTGTTTTAGCCAGACGCTGTTATAGATCTATAACCAAATAATAAAAAATTGGAGCAGTTATCAGGTGTTTTCCTTCTTAATTGATACGTAGAAATTATTAAGTAACCATTAATTAAAGTGTTAAATAATTGTACATGAATTTTAAGTTTAAACGAGTATAAACTGTTACCTAATAATTTCTACATAATGATAGCTGACTTATATTTGACATTTAAGGTGATGTGCATCATGAGTAGTTGCCGTCCCCTCAAAATGACATTGGATTGCGCGAGGACGTCCTGTTTGATGAATTATATCCCTCTATCCTCACATCTCTTCCTCGCATCTCTCTCCGAGATCCTCTGCATCATCACTGAGGAGCCAAGACGCGAGGAAGAGAAACAAGGAGACATGTTAGCATAATGAAAATCACCCTCTGTGATGTTGCTGTGTTTCCTTTCTCTCCCTTCTTTTTGCTTGCAGTGCAAGAGCTTGACTTGCACTTTCAGGCTCTTCTCTGAACTTTAGCTAGCGAAATCTTGTGTCAAGGGCGGCCGCAATAATGCATACGTTTTACGCTTATCATCTCCCATCTTGAAGTCATCTCCTGTGCTGCAGCAGCCTGGAAGGCCCTGACAGGCATGGTCTCAAATGATGTTCTCTGTGTGGACTTTTGGAGGCCCTTCACCAGTGGAGATAGAGCAGAAACAGTGACATAAGCCTCTCGACTCAGGAAGACAGTGGCGCACTCAAACGGCTTTCGGATTTGTTCCAGTTCTTCAAGTAGGCTCCAATGATCGCTTTTCAGATCCAAGAAGTGCTTCCCTGGATGTGTGACTTCAGGGTCTGAAAGGGTCATGTCAATGGGCCACTGCTGTTCCAGCAGGCGGCTGATCATGTAGAATGAACTGTTCCATCTTACTGATACGTCTTGTATTAGTTTATTCTCAGGCGTACCCATTTGTTGCTGCTTTGCTTTCAGCTTGGTGCTGGCTATCGAACTCTTCTTGAATCTTCTTGAAATGTTCCACAAGGCATCTTGCCTTGCTGATCAGGGCATTTTCAGAGCATTGTTGACAACTTAATGTAGTTTATGGCCAGCGCACCTGAGAGAAGTAACCCCATGCCTCTCTTCCACCATCCTTAGAGCAACATCAGCAGCATTGTCATGTACAACAACCATTACTTTAGTCATGGATATACCTAATTTCTCAGCTTTTTCCACCCAAGCAGCAATATTTTCAGCTGTATGTCACTCTTCAAGTGGCATTGTGGTCAAGCTATATGAAGTCAGCTCTCAATCCTCATTAATAAAGTGGCAGATGATGCCTAAGTATGCCTCAGTAGCAACACTTGTCCATACATCTGTGATGAGAGTGATTTGACCTCTTTGAGCGAAGCTTTCACTTTCTCAAGAGTCTCCTCATATTTCCTCTCCATCAGCTTAGTGAAGTGGGCCCTGGAGGGAAGTGTGCACCCTGGGTTAAATGTGTTGTGACCATCACACGGAAGCCCTGACCCTCCACAATAGAAAGGGGTCTCATATCCTCGACAATCCTCATATCCTTGAAAATTGATAATGCTATCCGAGAGTCCAGCAAACGTGTGGGGCGTGCATACAGTGACATCCTTTTTATGGAAAAAGTCTTGCACACATGAAATCTATGAATGAAGGAACCAATTCAAACTTTAACTTTTACCTAATGATACTATTCATCACAAAAGTTAAGACTAATGCAGTGTAGGCCTAATTAGGGAAGGTGTTATTTACTATATACTGCCATTAATTACAGTAGATAGTGTTGAGTATGATTTATTTCAATGGCTAGTGCCAGTTGTAATCAGGAATGCACTTGTATTATTCATCTGAAAAAGGTTCCTTACACTGACTTACTGCGTAACATTAATGGAAATCTACATTGTTAAGTTTATATGTCTATATGCTCAAAAACAAACTGCTCATGACTTGCAAATGTGCTGGAAAGTGGTGTTGCCATACGAGCCATTAGCATCTGCTTTAGGGAGTCTTTGTTGAGTTCTTGTCTGGAACACAACAGATAAGGACGCAACAACGACTCCCAGGCACTGACTACCAACCAACAATCACACAAAACTCACTGTAATCGTCCAAATACTTACGCTGCTGTCTCATCGTTTTGAGGTCGGAGAGCTGCAAGACGTTTTCTTTTGAGATGCTCGTACACAGTGGTTGTGCTGCTGTGGTAGGCAGTTTGCAGAGCATGTCTCTTTTTAAAGACATCCTACACTTCTGACAATCGAATTTGGGCTTTCTGGGATAAAGTCACATATTCAGCGTGCCCAGGAGCACGAGCTACCATAATTGAACTGGATGAATTGGATGAACGTAAACAGTACAATGCATTGACACGTTCTCCTTCTTCTTCTTCTTCTTCTTCTGCTTCTTCTTCTTATCGTTTTTTTTAGTGGCGGTTGACATCCGAAATAATGCATTACTGCCATCTATTGGATTTAAACTAAAATCTCCACTGACTAAATAAAATAATAATAACACCTTGCCACCCATTTCCCACTCTGCTATAACTTCTCTATTTTTCACCTTCCTAAAAGCTTCTCTCAACAGCTGCTGCACACCTTCTCCAGAAACTCCCACAACACCCATAAATCTCCTTACTGCATCTACAATTATGTCAATTTTCTTTCTACTCCAGCAGTACAGTTAATTACCGCTGCCAAAAAGGTCAAAAACTTCACCTGATCCTTACAAAAGAAAACTCAGCATGCTTCCTGACTGATTTGTCCTTGGCTTCTTGTCTCACATCATAATATTTCTTACCTACTTCCTCATGCTTAAGTCTCCCCTTAGATCTCACAGTCTTCTTCACAATCATCCCCCCCACATTTATCACATGTGGCATAGTCACTCCTACATACAAACAAACTGTGACCAAACTTTCAACAATTCTTACAATGCAATGGTTTGGGAACATACAGCCTCACTGGGTACAACACATTGTCCAAGAACACTCTGTCAGGCAAGTACTCCAAATCAAAGTGAAGCATAACAGATTTAGTCTCATACTTTTCATTAACTACTACGTCAAACCTCTTCATTCTATAGCTGTCTGTCAACCCTTTACACTCTTTAAATCTTGCATCCATTCTGCGTGAGACTCCATCAATGACACCTTTTCTTAGAGCTTTCATGCTAATCGGAAAAAATGCCACTGGGTACATATCCATCCCAGCATCCAACGCCAAGATTTTCAAGGCTTTTTCCATCTGTATCACTCAACACCTATCAAGTCGGATCATTTTATGTCTATCAGTTTAACTTCGCCCACTTCATCTGTAATCCATCTTGCCACAGTATGCTTTTCTGACAAAGCTCCACATCCAGAACCATCTTTCAAACCCTGCATCTTCATTCCAACCATGTAGCTTTCTATTCACTCTCGCTATGACTCAATGAAACAACTTTTTCTTTCTCTTCTCTGAGGCTGTCCTGCTTCTAAATTCAAAATTCTCAACTTCTCTCTCCATTTTCCCCTGCCAACCCTGTAATCGCCGTCTCTCCCAATCATGTGTCCTGCCTGGTAGACCATTATCGACGCATTCCACGCAAATCGACAAATTTACGTGATCGACATAATCAATTGCATCAACGCATCGTTCCAGCCATAGCCAAAACCATAACTGAGCACTAATAAAACACATGTAGTCGCCTTCTCTTAACCACTGCTTAAACAATAATCTTAACTTAGGGTGCTTGTGCTCGTTAGCTTTGCCTTTTATCGTTTTAATATGAATTGTCCAAATGTTGATATTGTCACTAATTTCATTGGTGGAAGAGGAAAGTAATCATCTTATGGTTGTTTTCTGTTGAAAGTTTTACTTGTGTGTGAAATTCAATATTGTCACAACAGAATATAGAACCTGCCCGTCAGTACAAACAAATAGATGGGATGTACATTCTGAAATAAAACATTACAGGCACATCCACACAAAATCGAAAACCTGCAGTATAAACACACAGCAAAGCATGTGTACAACTGTTTTAACATATAAACTCAGCACACACACACACACACACACACACACACACACACACACACACAAAATGTCAACCACACAGATTATAATAGTTCTTAACCCCCTGCTGGGTGCGGGTGGATCAGTTTGAACCCGGCGCCTCTTTAACATGCCGCTGAGTCCGCAAACAAAACCCCCGCTGACACGCTAACACTAACCCACTTTACAGCTATTAGCCTGCACACCATTCAGTGTTAAAGGCGCCCTCAAGGTGAACTGGATTCCTAAAGACCCACGCTCCATCTGTGTATGCATGCATGCTGTGTATATACATGTGTGCTGGATGTGTATAAGTGTGTGTACATGTAAGAGTGTCCACATGCTTGTTTGTGTAGCGCCGTTTGCTGTCACAGTATTGATGCTGTAGATTAACAGTGAGTCCTTGAACCAGAATCACTCCCGGGGAGAAAGTATCTCTCTCCTGTTTCCGTAGCTGGAGGCAGCCGGCTGTACAAACACACTCAGTGATCAGCTGCCACCTCACACAGAAGGAGGAGATGTAGAACCACACGGCACCACCAGCAGCAGCAGGAGTCCTGTTTAGGCCTTAATGTACAGTAGAGGAGAGTATATATATATCTTACCACTAATGTCTGTGTTTTTTAATGTACAGAAGGTCGGACAGTTCAGACCTTTCATCTCTTCTCTCTAGACCACATTCTCAAAGATACTTCAAATCTGTGGTCATTTAATGTTTTCATAATGATAGTCGACCGTCTCAGAGTGTCCAGGCCTAAATGCTGTATTAATTGGCAAGTTCCTCAAGTGTAATGAGACTCTTAACTAGTATGTTATTAATGGAAGGTACATTGGAAAGGTCAGCCAGTCGAGCTTGTACTGTATTTGTTAAAGTTCGTAGAGAGTCAGTCTGTGCTATAACAGTCTTCAGTAACAGGGTAACGTGCTCAGCTAATTAAGAAAGTACTTCTGCTTCATGGTTAGTTTGTCTTCTTCACAGATTTCAGAGGAACATGGCAGCCCTATAGATTTAAATAACTTGCAGCTGTGCCATAAGAACAGCAGGTGAATATGTAAGAAACAATACTGAAGCTAAAACAGCTTTTTGACTTGTTATAGCAGAAAAAGCACAGGTGTTAGTAATAGCATTAATGAGGGCCCCGTTCTATTGAGGTGTTCCAGTAAACCATGACGGCATGCGCAATACCAGGACCGTGAAACTGAAGCCACTTAATGGGATTCAGCCATTTTTAATTTTATTATTTACACACCCATGATAGTTAATGATTTGGTTTCGCTGACTAAGGTGCACTGTTAGTGTACACTATGTAGGACACCACATGAAAGGCTAAATTTGAGGAATATCAAACGCTTTGAAAATGAATAAATAAAATATCACGCCCAAAATCATCAATATTCTTCAGGTGTCAGGCTCTCTCTCCATCCGAGGATCAAGACCTCACATCTTCAGGAAACCCTTGGGAGGGATATGGATACTGATATACTGTATCTGTGCTGTTGAGTCTTAAAAGTTTATGACGAATGTCTCACCCCAAAACACGCCACCTTGAGTTCTTAAATTCTACCAAACAGGACATTTTGAATAATCAAATATTCCTTGAAATTGCTGCTGTCCTTGTAAGAGTTTGTCAAGTGGCCACCATTCATTATCTAGTAGTGATGAACAGATGCTTGTGGGAAGTAATGATCATTGGTGTTGTGTTTGTTTTTGAGAATAAAACTGTTTGGACTGAGGCGCTCTTGTGCTTAACATACTACACTTTAAAAGTATGTTAAACACTTTACCAATCTGTTGAAAATAATTAACAAAACATTGTAAGTTAGCAGTGTTAAGTGTGTTTGAGAACTAATAGAAATCAAGAATAGGAATCGGGAAGGACTCAATATAGCATAACATAAATATATAAATAAGGACACAATAATTTGACAATGGCTGAACTGGAAACAAAAAGAAAACTGGAGCAGGGAGTAAAGTCTGTAGATGAGCTACATCAGAAAACTGTAGGATGATATATAGAATTTGATTAAATCAAAGGTGGAAAATGACTCCTCTGTCAAACACACGTTATTATCCACCAACACCTTAAAGTACTCAGAGTCAGCGTGGGCACTGATAAAACATTCTTAATGAATCCCTGCCAGAACGGAGCAGGTGCACTTGAAAAGGCCAGATGAGTATTTTTTTTTTTTTTGCGATGACTCGGCTTGTACCAAACAACACATCTAGAGGACTCCACGCTGTGCTCAACCTTTTGCATTTTGACACCAAATAAGTGAGAGCAGCTGCAGAGGGCTCGCTTTGGCATTTGGGGAAGTCGGTAATAAAATGGGTCTACAGAATGGACCTTTAACTGTAACTCCATTTTTTAACTATAGCGGTGTCTCACACAGGACAGATATGTCATTATTGCATCACGCTTTCTGCTCCTCCACTTATTCAGTCAGATTTAGTGGCTTGAAGACAATTTTTCTCCTTGAAATATATCTTAAAACACAAGAGTCGACAACAACAAGCTTAACAGTGAATTGTACATTTATTGTGATGCTGTGAACAACAACTGCAATGCAATGTTAATGGACTGATGTAGACCTACAGACATAATTCAGTTCAGTTCTGGTTCAGGACTACTTTGTCCTTTTATCGACGCTTGACCAAAGATTTTTCTCTCACGATTGTCAACTTTGGTCTCGGACAGCTCAAAATCTCACAGTGTAAAGAGGTCTTTATAGTACTTCAAGTGGTATCCAGCTGTGCAGACAGATTTAGTTTTTGTCCAGGTGTTTTGATGGCCGTCTGACATTTCTGCCTCCTCCCCGCTATAATGGAGGTGAATGGATTTTTGTTCGTAGTGCTGAAAGCATTGAAAAATCACATTTCAATGATTTAACAGCAGCATCTCTTCAGAAACAGTGTCCCCATTGCTCTGAATAATCTGCAGAAGGGTTCCCAACCTTTTTCACATTGTGGACCTTTTTTTAATTGACAATTTCATTACGTAACTAAGCCAACTAGGGTGAGGCTGTCAGTACTCACACTAGAAAATAAGGGTTAGGAATGATGTCTCCCTATTCATCCTCCACACCAGACAAATTTCACCACTGAAAGCAGACCTCTGATCTACAGAACACGCTGAAACAACTTTTCATGGGGACTATTTTTTCAGTAGTAGTGATTCACTGAAAAAAAAAAATTCACAGCAATGTATGATATAAATAAGAATAGAGAGCTGGATAAAAGCATCAGCGTAACCTCCTGCTTTTATTATTTTTAGGTGTAACATCAGCTAAAAGCTTCAAATTTTCAATGCAAGATTTGCCTCTCGTGGGATTTATTTGTAAGAATACAGTAAGCGTCACTGTTACCCAAGGAGCATCTGTATATTTTGCTTTAAGGAATGAATATTTTTGAAGTTGCCGAAAACAGTTGAGCTAAGGAATGAAGAGAGAGAGAGAGAGGGAGATAAATAGAGAGATAGAGATAGAGAGGAAAGGTTGTGCGTGAAAACATCAGAAGTTGTTTACCACACGGTGGAGTTGACGGGATCAGTCAGGTTTTTGTCACCATGCTCATAAACAACACAGCGAAGAGAGTCACCGTGAACCCTTCTGCTTAATGCTGAACTCCTCCCGAAACATACAAGCACCGACCTGCACACACACACATGTTTACAAATGTACACACACACCCAGTGACAGCAACACATAGCCACAAGGGCTCAACCACACAAAATCACACCACGCCTGGAGGGACTCTGTAGGAGGCTGCCTCTTAATATGACCTGTAATGGATAGCACTGAGAAACACACACACACACACACACACACACACACACACACACACACACACACACACACACACACACACACACACACACACACACACACATCCCATGTTACCAAAATGTCAGCAGAAATGGGGGAACCCTGTTTGTTGTGACTTAGCTTGTCTTTCTGCTTTGCTGCACTTGTATTGAAGCCTTGATAACACAAGAAATGGACCGAAAATGACACTTTGAGACAAATAGTTGTGACAAAGTGTCTGAGAAATTGAGGACAATTTTATGTGTGTGTGTGTGTGTGTGTGTGTGTGTGTGTGTGTGTGTGTGTGTGTGTGTGTGTGAGTGTGTGAGACAGACAGAGAGAGAGAGAAAGAAAGAGTTAAGTGGTTCCAAGCTAATAACAAAACTGTTTTCCATCAAACACTTCACTCTGCTTGTCTTTTTAATAGAGCCAAAGACTGAATTAACAGTCAAATAGGATTTCCCTTTCCCCCGTTTCACCCTCCATTCTTACTGTTTTCTCTCCTGTAATTCATGTGCTATATCTCCCCACTTCCTTCTCATCCCTCATCCTCTCTCTCTCCTTTACCCCTGTCCTCGTTTCTTTTTTGCATCCTCGTGCTTACCAAGTTGTCACTCTCATATTCCCTCTCTTATTCTGTCTCTGCCCTTAACCGTAAAGCCCCTGAGCTTTACAGCAGCTTTACAGTCTGTACAGCAATACAACATCCTCTGTCCTTAGACCCTCGATTAAAATTAGGAAAACTCACCCCGTGTATGGGAAAAAATGGAAGAAACCTCAGGAAGAGCAATGAGCCATGCAACCTCCATCTCTATGGAGACCTTGCAGGACAGACTACACATGCACATAGGGGAGACTCACACCACACCATTCACTCTTCTTCTTCTCTTACCCTCCTAGTGCTCCATGCCCTCCTGTATCGTGGCCTTCCATGTGACTTGCGCCTTCGACCACAGCCTGGAGATGAGGACCATCCTGGCCGAGAACGACGAGGTACGCTTCAAGTCCTTCTGTCTGGAGCACAGCTGCACCGCCAGCAACAGTAGTGCAACCACCAACAACACCTCCAGTTTAACCAGTGCAAGCAATGGTAACCACACCACTACTTCCACCACGAACGGAGCACACAGCACAGCCAGACCTGACTGGGCCGCTACCGGTGTCAGTTCTGAGCTCCGGCCAGACCAGCAGCATCAGCCAAACGGCTGCAGTGACCCAGAGCAGAGGTCGGTGGTACCGTATCCGATTTCAGTGTCGGCATCAGAGCGAGCTGAGCGGGACCAGCTGGAGCGAGAGAAGGTGAGCCAGAGGAAACAGAAGCTCCAGGAGCTGGAGGATGAGTTTTACCGACTGGTGGACCCGAGAGAGGTGGCTGAAAAAATGGCACTGCCCACCACCCAGGTATGTTAAACCACAGAATTGAAACTCCACAATTTGTCATATGAGTTGATAAGATAATGTTGGAAAATGATACCATACACTTCATGCTCCTCCAGACAGTGAGTCAGGCATTAATTAGTTTTAAGTATGAAGCACGCAGCCAGGGTCAACAGGTTGTGTGGGTGAAAACAGCTTGCTGATAAGAGAATAGCAAGTATACAAATACTGTAACTGCTCTGTACAACAGTGGGCGGCACACAGCAGTAGTACACAGTGATGTAGCAAAGTTACATTTCTATCCACTAAAAACAAGAAGCTCAAGTGTCTTTTGATTGGCAACACAGGACATGTGAAGACTCAACATAAATGTAGCATAAATACATGGATACACATCTGGATTTAACAGCAAAATACCAACTTTAAACTTTACAGCATCCTTAAACATTGGTCTCCCTTGGACTGGATTCATCTCACTAAAAAGTCCATTTAGGAGCTGTTGTGAAACTTTCAATCATATCACATGACCATCAGCAGATGGAATTGCTCAATCGTCATAGACTGATATTCAAATTTTTTTTCCTGAGCACTTCTTAAGGACTTCTTTTCCACATTGGCTTAAAAAAATACAAATGGACCAAATCATAGTAATAAAAAATGAATAAATGATGAATTAATTAAAAATGATAAGTTCACTCGCTTTGCCTGTATAGCATTATTCTGATATATTCTGATATTTCGACTGCACAGTTAATCATATTTCAGTCAAGATGAAGACTTTGGCCTCCACAATTAATTAAGTCTAATCAGATGTGGTACTGATGAGTTGCATTTAGAGTGCTGGCTCTAGTGCATTAAATAAAGCGCTGCCTATTCACAGGTAAACTGTCTGATGAGTCACAGGCATTTGTTTAGAACGTGCAGTGATTAACTGCTCTCTGCTTTCCAAACATGGTTTGTGGCTGCAGGCTAGAACTGTTCTTACTATAGACGAAGGGTACAAGTGTAAGCTAACAGCCTCTTATATACTTCATGGTATCCTTTGATGGAATAGTTACAGAAATTAGTGTATTAATATATATATTATTAAAACTTTTCAAAATTAAGTTTTATTTATCTATTTATTAAATACAATCCAAAAAGTAAATTAAGCATATGAAGTGCAATTAAAATATTATGTTCTTAATGATGGAAGAGTAATATATATATATATAAACAATTGTGATTTCAATGTAGTGCAAAAAAATTTTCATATGAGCTCTAATCATGCCATCCAATCAAGTAGAAGCACCCTTTGATATAAGGTGAAACTAGACATTTGAAGCATGAATGCATGTAAGAAAATGATATATGATGTCCCTGCTCAACTATTACAAGTACAACATGAAAAACATATAACCCACACCAGATACATACATTTCAGACAAGATACTAATATATATCATACACATTTTAGTTTTTAAAATTGGGAATATGTTGTTTTTCTCTTCAAGGTGGACTTCCTCTATCAGTTCTGGAAGTTGAAGAGAAAGGCCAACTTTAATCGACCTCTGGTGACCTTAAAGAGGGATGAGGTGGACAATCTGGCACAGCAGGAGCAGGACGTCCTCTACAGACGCCTCAAACTCTTCACACACCTCCGGCAAGACCTGGAGAGGGTGAGTAGGAAATTCATATCTATGTGTGTGTGTGTGTGTGTGTGTGTGCTTGATCCAGCCAGTGTTACTAAAGTAATATTCGAGGATTAATTTACATATTTCTGAATGTTAATTAAAAAGATTATTGACAGTATCATACAAAGTTTATTTTTGCTTTTATGAATATTAATGTTAAATGAATGAATAGCCTGAGGGTTGAAGGCATAATGAAATGGCTGAATGACATAATGAGTGATTGAATGATAGTGTTGAAAATGAAAGTGAAAATCCAAGCACCGCACAGAATTAATTTGGTTTTTCCTGTGATCTGTGTTCACTGCAACTGTTAAGTCACTATATATAAAAGCCAGTCGTCACGGAGCACTCTCGCAGCAAAACCTTGAGGAATTCTCTCAGACCTGTGTTTTCACAATGAAATCATCAGAAGTGTAATGGTTCTCATGCCTCTGGCTTTTGGAAAGAAAAATTGATCTCAAGCGACCCAGAGCACAGAAATAGCACCTTTATGTCTCTTGGGACATAGAATGTTACCTCTCTAATGGGAAAATGTGGGAGGTGGAGTGGTGTCAACCACATGTAGTTGGGCTTGCCTCTAAATCGGCACAAGCTGTACAACCAAACTTTACTTTTTTCTGAGAGGCACAGGGTCTGTTTGGAGATACTCATGAGTCCCCTGCTTAGCACCACTGCGTTGGAGTTCCCTAGATAACGAGATGGGGATATCTGTACAACAGTTGTTTCTATGGCCTGTCTGATTTAAGTCCAAGCTTTAATTTTTGAGCTTCTGTGTTCCATAATGACCACCATGTTCAAGCGTTAGGTACCAGAACACAACGGGCCAAAGATCTGATGATCCATTATGTAGACATATCCTCAGATCTTTAGCTGTCTTTGTATGTGTCAGCTGGTCACCACCTGTTGGTGAGCTGGATCAGGTGGTAGGGGTGGCTGCCAGACAGACCTGGTTAACCCAAATGTGCAGTTTGCGTCTGTGAAGTCTTCAACTCCCACCTCCAGGAAAATTTTTCCTGCATTCGAGAGAAGGATGAAGACTTGAAATCAAAGTCAGTCGTGTTAAAAACCTGCAGAACAGCTGCTTAGACTTGTGGTCCTGTGTGCCTGTTGTGGTGGCAACCCAAGAACCAGCTGGTGGACACCAGTGGTGAAGGAAGTTGTCAAGCTCAAGAAGGAGGTCTTTCAGGCTTGGCTAGCCCAAAAAACTCTGGAAATAGTGGACAGGAAAGCAGCCTCTGTGGGGGTGAAAACAAAAACTCATGTGTTGGAGCCTTGGCGGAGTTCAGGGAGTCCATGGAGAAGACATAGGCATAGACCTGTGAGAAGGAACACTTTGAGGAACTCTTACATCTGACTGAAAGGGAACACCTTTGTCCATCCTACTGATGGAGGTCACCAAGGTAACGAGGTGGCAAGGGTGGATGAGATTGCTCTAGATATGTCGGGATGTCTTGGTTGACGCAAATCTACCTTGTCGGAAGATTTGTTTTGCCCTATACTAGCCATTGCACCTCGGACTTGCTAAAATCTTTTAGATTTTTAGGTTAAGTAGTTCTTTACTGTAGGTTGACCCACCTCACCCATTCGCTGGGTAAATGCTAGTACTACAATTAAAACAACATAGACTTGCTTTAATTGAAACAATATGAGAAAACGCTTTTGTGGAGCTTGTAGTCTGTTTTCTGCAGCTGTGATCAGGCGGAAAATTTTATCATCATGAACACACGGACAGTATCAGGTATTTAATAAATGCTTGCTATTCACCCAGTACTTTAGTCTAAACCTGAACTATAGTAACATAATTTTGAGGTCAGTCAGAATAGTGAAGTATTCCCCCATTGCCTTCAGTATCATGGCTCACACTTGGCAGCTGAATGCTAACCACTATGTAAATTTCCTTGCTCGGTTTCTTGGATTGGTTATGCCCATGCCCATAACCTCACTCCAGGCTTATATTCTCAGTACTCTGATAGCTGATTGGCATTCACTGCAGTGGTGCTCTCAAAACCTCTTTCTGACCCTGCAATCTACCCTGCAGAATCTGAATGACAACAGGCAGCCCAAAGCCAAACATCTACTGCAACCTGAGTTTAAGAGGATACAGTTAACTGTGGTTTGCCAAGGACAGGCGGCTAGACTGCTATGTCGCTTCTTATGTTTGAAAAAATGTTTTATATCTTTACCGCAATCTAAAAAAACATGGTATCCGATGGTATTTGCTTACTTTCTGATACTAAATCTACCATAAAATAATTAATGTTGAAAAGTCTCCCCCAGAAACCCTGTTAACAACCAGTTTAAGTGTATTTTCTTTCTGGAGACGGTAAGATAAATCTGATGTCCTAAATACTTCTTTCCGTACTTTCTTTGGCATGTGATTTGATATGATGCTTTGCCTTCGTTTGGTTCAGCTCGGTTGATTTAATTTGGCTTGCAGTAGGACAAACTTTTGGCAATTATGTGGCTGCATATCAATCAAATTACCCACTATTCTGTAACAAATCAAAAGAATAAAATAAATGCACAAGAAATAATTGAATGAGGTATTTTTAATTGCTCTTTGGTTTTCCCATTTAGCCCCAGCTAGTAAAACCAGTTGAGTGGACTTAAGGAGTTCTGATTAGGCAAACCGACCAGTGTGATTCGCCCAGCACTCCCACAGGGTTAATTTGGCTTTTAGATAACAATTTCTCACCTGTTAACTTGAAATGATGAAGTGCAAAATCACTTCCCACAAAGCAGGCAGTCACCCCTCAACAAGTGGGTTTTAACAGTTTACAAGTGGCTGAGGGTGCCATCAATTTTTCTTGTTATGTACACCAATTTGTCTGGGGGTGGGCAAAATAATGGAAAAACCTAATTAAATACTGTAGGTGCACATTGTGTCTGTAGCTGTGCAAATTACTTTCAATATATAGTATTTTCTGTGATGGAAACAATGCTTCTACAGAGGTGTTTGTTTCCTATAGCCTTGTGTAACTGTAGCCATACCACAGTGGTGTCCAGTGGTCTGGGTTTATCGATTGTTGCTGTGCTTGCTAACCTCCTGACCAGTCAGTGTATCTGTGGACTCATAATTCTTCTCCCTCTAGACTGCCCATTATTGATGTGTGTTGTAGAAGTACACAGTAAGTCTTTAAGGTTAACCCTGTATGTCTCAACAGTATAAGGTAAAACAATGGAAGATAGTCAGTAGAAAATAACATTATTTATACTGTAAAACAGTTTTCTTTGCATGGATCTGCTTATTTACTTTATCTGTCTGTCATTTCATATTTTCACACAACCAGTAGGAATGATACATGTTCTGTGAAGTAGTGAGTCATATGTTTCCACAACACAACTGAAGTTTTCAGGGAACACTAAAAACTGATAAACACGCTCATAATCAGTAAGAGGCTAACACCTGTGATGTTTCCCAATAACCACATTTCCAGTCTTGAGCACTTAAAGTCTGCGAATCTGCACTCACCTCCAGATAGTAGGCAAGTGTGTCCCGTGCCAACACACAGTCCACTTAACCCACACTTGATGCACACTGATACTAATACTGCTTCAGAGTGGTATTCAGCGGTACATGTTTCCCACAAGTCCTCTATGACATTAATATGTGCCTATAAGATTGTTTTATGACAGACAATAACAGACATGAAGACATTGAAGTTTATGGCATGTTGGATTCAGCCTGAATATAAATCACGTCTGAACACTACGCAGTTGAGGCAGAGCTTCCTCAGATGGTTATCACTTAATATCAAAAAGCTATCCTTCTTGATGAGACTGATAATGATTATATCGCACATTTGATCTTCTTTTTTCAATGGTTTTTAGATATACGTTCCTCCCTCAAAACACTAATCTCACTTAAACCATTCAAAATGATATATCTCTCAAAATAATATAATGATATGACTTATATACAATAGGTTTTGTGCTTCTAGAGAACTCAATTCAATTGCTTTATCAATTGTATTAGTCCTATCAATCCCTGAATATGCATTTGTTTTATAATGTCATTTGATTGTAACTGTAATGCTGTATGGTTGATCCTACTTCTTTGTTCATTATCTGGAAATGAAATAAATTCAACCATGTTAGCCATGTTTTCATGTGAATGATAGTCTCATTAATCAAGTTTGTCCCAGTGAGCTCTGATAAACTTTCCCACACTTGCACTGGGCACTTAGGCAATATTGGCAGTTACTGGAAATATATCACTCAAGTAGGCACTTGACTACTTGCAAATGCTGCAAGCGGTGGGTATAGGGCCACACACTAGGTGTGAAACCAGTATCTCCAATAGTACCATGCATCACATAATTGTGTTAAGGCATTTTGAAAGTAGCACTTATTGACCCAAAAGCGAGGCTACAATTGCAGATGAAAACATGGTGACAGTTGTTACTGATGGTTCCTCGGGGAAGACTGTGTCATCAGTGGGTGACCACATGTTTACCATGTTCAGACGTGATTTGAACTGAGGAGATGACAACATGTTGTCCAATCTCAGGCTGCTCCTAATTGAGCGGCGTTCCTCTTTAACATCGCTCGAAGGTCTGTCAGAGAAAGGAGGATTGATTGTTTGCTGCTGGCAGGTTGCCCCTGAGGAGGATTGATCATCAACTGGTCACGTATTGGCAGAGTGAGTGCTGACAGCTCTCTGCTACTGATGCTAGTGGCTGTTGATATACAAGCTGTTTTTCTCTCCATCTGTCTCCTTCACTTTCCTTCCCCCTGCACTCCCCCCCCTCTTTAACCTTCCCTTTTCTTTCCCCTGATCTCTGCTACTCTCTCTCTCTCACACAGATAACAGATTTACCACCTGTAAAAAATACAGAGCCTTATCACTCGTCGCTGACCCATATTTAAAAACCATATTCCTGTATTTGGCCTCTATTCAGCGTTTTTGGGCAAATGTTCTGCCTGTTTTTTGTTTGTTTTTTTTCCCTCTCAGGCGTGAGGTCTTTTCCGTGGAGATGGATTGTGTGTATAGCATTGTGTTTGTGTGTGTATCGGGGCAAGTGTGTGTATCTGTGCACGAGAGAGTATTCCAATCATCTCTGATTTGCTGGTAAATTGAAAAATCCCCTCCATCCTTCCATCCCGTCATCCCTAGACCCCAACCCAATCAGACCCCACGACCAAACCCTCCAGCCTGCTGCTTTTGTGAATAAGTGTGTGTATGTGTGTGTGTGTGTGTGTGTGTGTGTGTGCATGTTGGTGGTGTGGAAGATTCTGGGGGCTAATGTTGGGGTGGATTATCCCCCTCCTCTTCCTCTTTGAAGTGCTGCCAATGGAACGAATTGCACCGTGCTGTCCCTAATGCACTGGTGAGCTTTCTCCATTTCTGTACTCCTCTCCTGAGTGCCGCCCCAAACCCCCCTCCCCTCCTCCTCCCCTTCCCCCCACATCACTCATCCAATCAGCATGCAACATGTCTTAGCAATGTGTGGCACTCTGATTGGGTAGTGTAAGTTAGCTGCTAAATATTGCTTCTTTCTTTTTTTGGCTTGAGTGGTGTTTTTTGGATCAGGCTAAATGTGTAGTGGAGGTGCGGCAAGATCACAGTGATGGTTCTGGACCAAGTTAGAGGCTGCTTGCATTGAGAAAGTCATCAGTGCAAATCCCTGCACCAGCTGGGAGTGACCTCATGTCAGGAACCATAGTTCATGTTGGGGCAGACTTACCTGGCTCTACTATACCTGCTGGTAAAAATATTAAATCATCTATCTAAATATGTAGCAAGTAGACCTTCATTTGTAAGAGGTGAGCCAGAAAATATATTGTAAAATTCAAAATTTTACATGTAATTCATGTGTAAAAGAGTGTAAAAATGAATAGTTTTGTATATTAGACGCCTAAGCTAAAATACCCCATTCTGGCTCCATGCTGAACCAATGATCTCTGCAAGCATATTTCCCATAATGCAAAACTCTTCCTTTAACATAACATTAGGGGTTGTTTATATCAAAACAGTACAAAACACAAGAGAGGTGATAGAAAGTGAAAAGTGAAAAAGTGAAACTGTGGTTAGTATCGTTATGTGTCACCCGTCAGTACTTAAATGTGTCTGCAGCACTGAGGATCAAAAACTATCATGTGGCAATCAATGCTTTACTCTGACTTTAAACATTGATAGAGTATAATAAAAATTAACTGCTACAATAACATTTAAACTTTACCTTACACCAACACACTGACATATCAAGACACTGAAATTTATAACTGATGCATTTTGGATTGCTGCCTCATCAAGTTCACTTGCAGACATTTACTCCTCACTGGATCGTCTACAGAGAATAAAACCGCCAGTAAAATTCATAGTATTCTGGGAGAACGGGGAGAGAGCTGGGGAGAGAGCTGGAGCTGAAAATGGGTCAGTGCCAGAGAAGAGGAGGGCTGCAGGGTGGAGGCTCAGTGCTCTGGAAGCACAGAGCGAAAGGAGCAGGACAGGGCTTTAAAGTCTAAGGAAAGGGCTAAAGACTGGAGAAGAGGGACGAGAGCCTGGGGAGGAGGTGGATGAATCAGGGGAAAATGCCAGGGCTCAGCCTGGGACAGGAGACAGGGCAGAGCTGGGGCTGACGGAGGGAAAGCAGGTGTGAAAGAATCCCTTTTCCTTGCTCATTTCCTCTTGTATGTTTTCACATCTATAACTACTTGAGGCGAACAATTGCAGTTAGTCTTTTCGCTCCCGTCAGTACATCAGTTCTCCGGCCAAGGCTGGCAAAGTGTCTGATGGCACAGTGCCGTTCTGTGCCCTGCCCTCTACTCTCCCTCGCTCTCTCACGGTAAAAACTTGGCAGCACACTCGGTCCAGCAGGTCAGCAGTCCCACACCCAGGAGGCCCTCGGAGCAGAACAGAACACTTATGAAACAGTCCACTTAAGGAAAGGGAGAGTAAGGGAAAGTTATGATTTTGAGTAGATAGCATATGTTTAATATATCTTTCAACTACTGAGCACACACAAGCAGGGAGTGCAGGAGGGTAAGAGAAGGGAAATGGTATGACATAAGAAGGGACAGGGAGTCAAAGAAAGAGAAAGACGAGACCTGAGAGGGAGAAGGTAGGTATTTAGAGGGATGTTTTTCAGCAGTCATGTAGAGAGCCAAACCAGGACAGAGGGCAGCACCTCTGGCCTTTAGCTGCATGTTTGGAAGCAGCAGGGTGGTTGAAGACTGATATCTGTCAGGTAAGCTCTGTTGGTACACTCTGTGCTGAGGCGAGGGGGGGTGGAAACCCATCAGCTAGTTTTCCTTGGCTACAGGTTACAGTTTCACAGTTTGTTTTCTTTCCACAAACCCCCCTCAGTGCTCCATTCTGTTTGAACAGAGTAGAGAGGAAGTTCGAAGGCAAAGTAAAGAATGAGGGGAAAATATAAGTATACACAAACATGTGACCGGGAGTTTGCAAGGATCTGGGCAGGGAAAGGTTAAAGAGAAGAACTTTTCACATCAGAAGAAGCTAAAGACGAAAAACTTACTTGGCAGATGAGGTTTGCTTTTCATGAGAAGTATTTCTTGTATCTTTATTATCTCAGACTGCCAACATCTATGGATGTGCTACAGTTTTTGCGGCCTGTGTTGACTCACATCCACAATTCATAAATGCCAAGTGGGAGATCCACACAACCCACCAAATAAATCTTCCAACTTCTCCAATTTCTGCTATTTCATTTTTAACAGAAGATTGTAGTTGGAAGGAACCACAAAAAAGCCTTGGATTCTTTTCCTGACTTTTATTTCTTTACTTAAGTCATCTCTTTTCTATACTATCATCCAACCCAGGGTTATTTATTGTCAATTGTCAGTTTTTTATGGCTCTGACCCTTCACTCTACTACTGGTAAACTTGTAGTTTTCATTAACCCTCTGAAATACTGGCTTACAATAAAAGCTTTTTCTCAGTTTCATGTCATGAATCAGTTTATAAAAACTTCAACATGTGCAGATTCTTAAGTCCTACTAAAATCTTTTCATTTCAAGAAATAACTTTGAAAAATATGAAAAACTTATTTTTTTTCATATTTGATTTTTGTTTGATGAAAACGGAATTTAAAAAAGTGCAAAATGGCAAATCTTAAGAACATTTACGAGGCTGATGACATTTAACCAAAATAATAAAGCAGAATTATAGTTTGTGCTGAAATGAAATGGCTACCAAGCCCCATCGCTAATGTTAAACTTGTCATAAAAACTTAACAATGCCTTCTTGATCTCACAGTTCCTTAACATAATCTCAGGATCTTAAAACTTCTGTCTGGTCTTTAAAAGTTCATATTCAGTTGGTTGACCGTTGTGTACAGTCTACCTTCATCTTAAAAAGAACTCCACTGAACCCAACTGATCCATGAAGTTAAGGGACTCAAAATGATTAAATTATTTGATTTGGTCTAAATCAAAGCAGTAGAGGCTGATATATTCTCAGTTTATCCCCTAATCTGGGTCAAAGTACAGAAACACTGGATCCTACACTTCCCTTAATGCAGCATCATAGCATTCTCACCAGGTAAACACTCATGTCCTTCAAACTCTACACCCCCAGTTTATCAGGTTTCTTTTATAAATGTATAGTCACTGAGCCCAAGCTGAGATGACCCTGATATGACACAATCAGGATTACTTTTTCAGACTTGACAAAGAGATGAGTCACAGAAGACATAATACAACTGTTTTCTTAGGCTGAGTGGTATTCTGTATGACAAGTAAACTGATTTTGATATGTTTAGTCAGTTTAGTGCCCCTTTTAATATAACAAAGTTAAAAGATATGGATATAAGTTCAAAAAGCAAGAGGCTCTGTTCACTTGCAAATGTGAAGCAGAATTGCGAAAATGACCCCCAAACATTGTTTGGGAAAGCACCTTGTCTACAGTAAAATGCAGCTGTGCATCTCAGATGTGATTGCCTGCATGTTTGTTTGTATAGTGTACTGCATGACCTTTCCTTCTAGCTGGAGCTTCTTTTCATAGTCAGCACACCCAGTTCAGTATGAGTTGAAGAAAAAAGAACAGACAACAAAGAAAGACAGAGGAGGAGAGAGTTGCAGGTGTTGAGCGATATGTAATTTGACTCTCCTTCTTTTTCAGTTCATTTCTTACCATTACATTCATCTGATTGTTTTAGACGTAACCACCCGCACCCTCCTGACATCCTTCCAACTGCCCCCTCACTACTGAACATTGCACACCCACCCAGTCGCTCATTTAGCATGAAACTGTCTCAACTGTTATGCAATGAAAGGTAGGGTCAGGGAGAGGACAGAGACACGGAAAGAGCGACGCACTGACTCTGGTGCTCTGCCTGCTTGGTTATAAGATCCTTCTGTCTCTCTTGCTCACACACACACACACATACACATATATGTATATACATACACACACACTAATGTCGACTTACATGCTTCACTACATGCTTCATTCATGCACACTGCACACATACAAACTCATTCATCACCCACACATACACTGTCAGAGACATGCACACATGCATCGCTTGCATACACACACTCTTACACCTACACACTTAAACACACATAGCTGCAGGGGGGGGTTCTAGCTGCGGGCCAGACGGGCCGAGTCATGCAGCAGACAGACCCACCCTGTTGGATCAGTGTCAACCTGGCTCCCCACACACAGCTCTGCTCCAAACCTAATACTGGGTCACTACACACAATCCCTTCTTCTTTTTCTTCTTAGGCTGCTCTCTGTTTCCAAGATGCTTCAAGGTACAAAGAGTGATCCAAGACAAGGGTCTTTTCTGTCCACCAGCAATGGTTACTGTTATATCTCAACATTCATCAGCTACTTTTAAGTGTTTAACCAGCCAAGCAGGTCTCGTTGGTAGATTTAGGAAGGACCTGGAAATCATGGTTGGCCTGCTCCCAAAGTGACCAGTGGACTCACAAGGGAAGTAGTCTGGTTCTTTCTGTAGTTTATGAGCTCTCTGCTGCAAGATTTTGGCCTATGTTCGTGCATGCATGCTGATGGATTCTCCAGAGAGACTTCTAGACATCAAAAAACTTTGATCGATGGGGTATGGACGTATAGTTTTTGAGGAATGATCGAAAAAGACACGTCAGTTGCTTTGTCTTAGCACATTCAGACTGTAGGGAGAGGATTTGTCAGTACATTTGATATTGTGACGTCATAAATCAAACTAATTGGTAAAAACATCAGGACTGCTTTGTGTTTTTAAAAGATTGTGGGTGTTGCTTTCCACACTCATTCACATTTGACACATTTGTTGAAAGCTTTCTCACCCACCCAGGTCAGGAAATATTACACCCTGATTCATTTTTAATAGCTAGATCACAACTTCACTTTTTAAATGTAATTTCTAGGTTTAAGTATTGTTTTGGAACTGAAAACCTGGACTTTTTTGGTGCTGATGTTGAAATTCTTTCTACATAGCTCTTGGTAACATTTCACTGCTATAGAAATGAAAGTTTTTAAATGTTAAATGTTAAAAATGTGAAACATGCCCACCCATTATGCATCTCACATTTCATTTTTCAGTTTAAATTTCAAGCCCCCTTGTCCAAAGTTTGTTTTGTGATGCTATAAATGCATTTCACTTTTTACTGCTTTGTAATGAGCACTGAAACTTCTGTCGTGAGCCAATATTTGTGTTATAAAGCTACATGAGACCGTTAAACCTAAGTATGATTTTTATTTCTTTGCATACTGTATAGGGCCAGGTACTGCAGCTATTATGAAAAAGCACCTTGAATATTAGATTTAGAAGAAACTATATTTGGGACATAGGATATCTATGGGTGTAAAAGCTCACAAATATAAGCAGATGTCAATCTATGGTGCTTTGAAAGGTTAAAAATAATAAGTTAAAGTCATTCTAAAATCCACTGTAAATGAGAAGATACTCTTTTGCTCTCTCAGGACCTGCTTAGGAATCTGGCTACATCAATCTGTATGAGCTGAAGGCGAGAACAGGCTTTACACCTTCAGGTACCCTCAAGCTGCATTCACTCTGCTAGAAACCGCCTGTTGAGATCCACTGCTGTTTAAAATTCTGCATGCTAAGCTTGACTGTGTAACATAGCCCTAAGGCTTCGAAGCTTAGAGAGAGCCACTCCTTTGGCTCTGGCCTTTGCTAATGCTCTGCCACAAGGTCACTGAGCTGCCTTCCAGGGCACGAGGAGAGATCAGAAACTCTTAATTATGCCAACTTCAATGAGTGTACATTGTTAAGAACTAGATTTACAAGTTAAGAATCACAAAACATACTGACATGTTAGGACAAGACGTGAGGAAAATCCAAAAAGATTCACGTGTTCAGTTGAATCATGTTTTTGTTTCAAGTTTTTATATTCACAAGATTTGTATTTGTGTTGCCATAATGTAACAATTCGTTTTGTAATTAAAGAGCCACATGCAACATTTCATTCCATTTTTCATTTATTATTATACAGGAAAAGATTAAAAGATTAAAAAAGATTAAAAGTAACATTACAGATGTTAAAATGTGGCCTGACTCAGTTAAAACTGGTTCACAGCAGGTTCCTCTTCTGCAGCACATTACAGACAGAAACACAAAATAAAAACAGAAACAAAAAAAACAACAAAATATAAGCAGCTGCACAGACACTACAGAGGAGAGGACTTAGGCGGAGTGAGTAAGATGGTGTCTGTGAGTTGGATCAGTGGTTGCAAGTGTGTCCTTCCATCAGATAGTGTTTATATGCCTTTATGAAGTGTGTAATAGAGGTTATTATTCTAATCTAATATGAGATCTCATTCCAGATTTTAGTGTATGTGTGAAAAAATAATCTCCCACCAAAGTTGTTTTTGTAAGCCGTACTGGAATAAGTGCATGTGAAATTGATCTAGTGATGCGTTTCTGTCTAGTGTTGTAACTTGGAAGTAGAGCAGTAAGTGTTGGAGGGGAGTTATTATTCTGGATCTGAAAGTAAAATTTAATGGCTAGATTATTCGTGTAGTTCTGAAAAGTCAAGGCATTAGAGTGTGTAAGTGCAGTGCAGTGCTGAGTCCAAGGGGGAAGGTTGCCATGAATCTTATAAGCTCTATTGTATAATCTTGCTATTGGTTCAATAGTTTCCTTTGTGGTGCGGGACCAAATTGGCAGACAGTAGGATATTGTTTAAAGAATGATTGCATGTAATTATGTGTCTGAGACAGTACGGGTGAAATATGGTCTTGTTATAAACAAACAATTTCTTATTGAACTTCATTATTATGAATGTGGTTTTGTGAGATGTTGAGGAATACTCCTAAGATATCTGTTGGTTTCTGTGATGGTTAGTGTTTGATTTGCAAAATGAACGGGGTCAGACATAGATATAGATTTCTTAGAGAAATGAAAAGACATACATTCTGTTTTCTTGACATTGATAGTTAAATAATTAGATTTCCACTAGTCATGTAAATAGTGAAGATCAGAAGAGAGTTTTGAGTTTATGACATCAGGATTTGAATCAGAAAGATAAATGACAGTGTCATCGGCATATAGTAGACTATTGGAGTAATGATACACATTGGGAAATCATAGATATACATAAGAAAGAGTAAAGGACCCAAAATGCTGCCTTGTGGAACTCCCATATTACAAGTTATAGGGGGAGATGTTACATAACTGATTTTAACCACTTAGGACCTGTTAGATAGATATGAGGAGAGCATCATTACCACAGAAGAGGAAAGCTGAAATGAACTGAGTTTGTTCAGCAAAATCTGATGATTCACTGTATCAAAGGCTTTACAAAAAACTATTTAAAATTGATAAAACTCCAGTGACGCAACGTTTTTTGAGTGAAGTACATATTTGTTCAGTTAATAATAATAATGCAGACATGGTTGATCGGATAGAGCAGAAACCATACTGGAAGTCACTGAAGAGGTTATCACTTTCACGATGGTTGTTTAATTGGTTAGAGAGAATTTATTCCAATAATTCTGATATTACTGGAAGAATGGATATTGGCCTGTAGCTTGAAACAAGAGTCGGATCCTCAGATTTAGAAATGGGAGGGATTTGAGCAGTTTTCCAGCCGGAGGGAAAGATAGAAAGCATGATACAGACATTGATCAGATTGTGGAGGAGACGCATAAAGCTGTCAGCATGAGTTTCAACATGAAACTTTTTCTCAACTCTTGGGAAACAAAACATCTGCTGACGGTCTTCGTTTACTTTTCTGCCTTTATTTTTAGAGTCAGAGTGATATTTTCCTGACATTTCCCACCTGGCTGCTGCAACCCAGCGGCCAGTCTTTTCCAGCCAGAGTGAAAGGCCAGGCTGTACAGCCTTTTATCCCAGCTAAGTGACGTGGAAGGCCACCTTCAATTGTGCACCTCAATGGGTGCGATTTAGACTGCTCGATAGTGTTAACAATGACACTCCAGAGTGACTTCAATTCTCCACTCACCTCCTACTACTCCGCTTGTAACGTCTATCATATCTTCTCTAAACTTTTTTTTTGTTAGCATCCTTATCCTGAGTCTTCCCTCTGTCTACCTGCTTCCCTTTCTTTATTTATCAACTCATACAGAACTTTTAGTTAATATTTTCCTGCTTTCATTATGTCCCATTTTTATTTTTGTTTTGTTCCTCACCTCTTCTGTTTTAGCACCTTCTCTTTTTTCACCTGCTTCTTTATTTTCATTTGTAAAACTCAGATATCCACCTGCTGTCTCACTTTTTTTCTTTTTGTTCCTCCTCCATCTCTATATTTTTTTTTCTCTCTCCATCACCTCCTCCTCTCTCCCTCTCTCTCTGATATCCTCACCATCCCGCTGCCCCTCTGATATGAGCTCTGTTGGATGAAATAAATATGAGGCAGGAGGTATAAATATTTATAGCTGCTTCGGCTGTATAATTCTGCGCGGCAGTGTGTTGTTGCACTGTGTATGTGTGCGTGCGTGTGCATACATACATGTGAGGTGTGTGTATGGTATATGTTTTCAGACCCTTGGCCAGTGCGGGTGCCAAGGCCACTGCAGAGATAAATAATTCACTGGAAGTTAAAACTTAAATTCACATCACTTTGATAAGACAATAGGAGTACTATGGCAGCACACACACAAACACATACACACACACACACACACACCATCTGGCACTGAGCATATGTGCCCTCACACATGTAGAAATAAATGCCTGCAAGTGCACATCCCTGTTCATACACATGCTTGACACAGATACTGTGTCACAATGATGCATGCAAAAACACACATGCTTATAAATATGTACATGCATGAAATTAAATGCACACATTGGCACACACTTAAGTAACTGTAAAAAAGATAGTCTATAGTAAGTATTTTACTACTGTATGTAACTGCTGCACCGTCATCTGTATGTGCGTTCATGCTTGTGTACAGTTAAGGTTAGCATACAAGTCTATTTCTGCTTGCGTGCGTGCATGAGCACGAGTGTACTTATGTGTGGCGGTGACTGTTTCCTCATGTCAACCATCTCCGCTCCGTCTCTCACAACACACCCACACACTCCGACAGGCTCGCTAGCTGTGTTACACATGGATTGGGGTACATTAATAAGTAATGAGAGCGATATGAGGGCCCCCCAGTTGACCTGGGCCTTTAATATTTTACAGTAGGGTCCCTCAGACGGTACCAGCCAACATACTGCTGTAGCTGAACTGTAAAAACTCACTTCACAGGGCTCAACGGCAAGAGCCACCCTCTAAGGTCCAATTTAATAACATCCTCTGAAAACCTGTCAATGCAGTCAACTTAAATAGCGCTTTGTAGAACTCTCTTTAAAATCCTATATATGTAAGATTAAAGCTACTGTATGAGGTTTGTGTGAGTGTGTCGGCATGGAGCCTTTGGGGAAATAGGACTCACTTTTGGACTTTAGGTTCTAATCTGACTTGAGCATGAAAACTATAAGCTGTATTGATGCTTTTTGTACCGTATTTGCTGTATGAATATTGGCATATTGGCTCTTTGTAATGTTGGCAATCAAGAAACTTAATACCTCTCTGCTGATACATTTGTTCATCTGTCAGCTACTTCTCTTTGACTTTTTATTTTATTTTATAAGAGGAAGGTTTAGTGAGCATGAATGCTTTTTGCAGGAACTCCCTGCTCCACACTCACACAGTTACACACATTCACACATGGATGATTGTGAGTACAACCACAGTCTAATCTGTTGAGCAGCTTCACTGGAGCAGTTCAGACTTAAGTGCCTTGCCCAAGGGCACCTCCGCAATTGTACTGAGGGTGGGGCAAGTCCTGGTTTTTCACTTGCCCACCCAGAGTTATCCTGCCACTTCAGAGATTGTACATGCATTTCTGTCACAACCTTACTTAGAGTTAGGCTGCCGCTGCCTCACCAGTCAGGCTTAAAGTTTATAATAAGTATGGCAGTAATGTTACCTGCTGGACCGCAGTGAAATGTGCAAAATATCATAATCATTAGTCACCAGAGAGTGAACCTTGCTGTACTGTTTTTAGGTCCTCAATTACTCATTCAACAGAACATTCACTGGCTCAAGTACACTTAAATTCTTTCATTACAACAGCAGGACATAAGACAAAAAAAGGTCCCATAAATTTCCTGAAGAGCGGTTACTTGACTCATAATAAGAAAGAAGCTAATAGATTTCTCACAGCATCAACAAATCTTGTCCCCAGTTGACCTGAGTCTTTGGATATTTTGCTGGAAACAGCTGAAAGGATGAATATTTATTAATTGACTGCATACAAGCACACAGTCCATCTCAATCAGGCTTGCAGGCTGTGCAAACATTCCTGCTTCTTGCATTCTCTTGCCTATACAGTGGCAATTCATTACGCAATAAGTGCAACTTAATTCACGATTACAAGGGTATATTACAAGCTTTCATCTTCAGGTCCCAATGTATTGTTAACTATGCAGACAGCAGAGAAACAGAAGCGAAAGTTAGCAGACGTTAGCATATTTGTTGACATGGTCAGAGTAGATTGGTTAAATTGGGATTAGTCAACTTTGTCCTGAAGATCTGTGTGTGTGCTACCTTTTTACCTTTGGGTATTCAACGTTGGAACTATATGACTTTGGTTCAGCACCACAAATACTGGGAAGATGTATCCTCTCAAAGGGTTAGGGTTCTAAATTTTGCAGAAGTTTCGATGCGACTGCTTAGTGTAGATCAGCTCAGCAGGCAGCCAGTTGGGAGCAATCAGCCTTATTGATTTACATACTTGATGTGTGTGCGTGTGTGTGTGTGTGTGTGTGTGTGTGGTTTTTGTCTCCTACATGGTATACAAAGAAACCACTGCCTACACAGCTTGTTGTAAAAGCAACACTTCCAGTAAGGACAGACAGTATTATACAGGCAAGGAACAGATTTTTTTTTTAGATTTGAACATAGAATCTTTTTCCCTTTGGCTGTTTTTATTTTATTTTTAAGTCAAATTTCTAATTGTTTCAGCCATGGAATTAGCCGCAGATAACCACTTTAGATCTCATAACCAAAGACAGACTAACATTTTTCATACATCAAAACCAAGATGTTATAAACAAACATTTCTCAATAACAGGCACAAATTTATTTAATTTTAGAGTTAACTGCATACTGTGTCCAGTTTAAATATTAGAGACCTAAATTGCATTGGCAACATACTTCAATGATGTTATGATGACAGCCTCAGGCACATTTTAGTGGTTTTGGGAGCGGTTTTATGACCTGTAATGCAAACAGTCTCTTGACCAGGCATTTATTGGAGACAGGTGTTTATTTGCTGGGATATGAAGCGCATTAAGGCAGGCATTTATAAGATGGTTCACAGTATTTCTGTTCAGAGTGTTGTTTTTTTTTTAGAGCAGGTGCCATTGCAGTTAGCTCAGGATGACAGCTTAGAATCCCACAGTTTGCAACAAACCAGTTTCTTAGTTTCACTAGTGTTTGTTCAGTCAGTACAGAAGCATAAAGTAAGACGTGGTTTCCAGTGACCTAGTTTTGCGTGTTGTCTTGCACATTTATGGTCTCATTTTCGTAATGTAGATGGAAAGGTATGATATGAACCTTCTAACAGTCTTGCAGTGGCTTTCAGTGAGTCAAAAGAAGAAAAAAAAAAAAAGAAGAAAAACCAGGCACAGGAAAAAATATCTCAAACAAACTGCAGCACAAAACTATTGATATAACTTACAGACTTTTCCTACCTGTTATTGTCAGTTCTCTGATTGGCAATTTTTTGTCTCTTTGTGTTTGCTGTATCATCATCCTGTCTGGCAAACCCCTAAGGTATGATATTACCAATCATAGAAAAACAGGATCTAAGATGGTTAACCGCAACTTAGAAAAATGCGATGAGAGTCATGTGACATGCTTGTTTGTTCATAGCTTAATATTAAGAGAGAGGTGGGGGTGCAAAATTTGGGTTCTGTGGTGCTGTAAGACAGTGAGATGTATCTTAAAGAAATCAGCCATAATGAGGTTTGCATGACTAGATCTTTTCTAGATGTGTCAATGCTCAGTAACTTTATCATTTCACAAAAATGTGAAATGATAAAGTACATTTGTGTTACTTGGTCGACCAGTAAAATTTCACTGACAAAGGTTATGGTTTCTAGTAGTTTGAACTTGCAACTTTAGGTTCGTTAATGAGGCTTTTAATCTGGTTTTAGGTGGGCAGCGATGGTGTGATGCTGAAACAGGTGGTAAATGTCAGCACTGATGTGAGCAGACTGGTTAGTTTTTTAATATGATCACCTGTTTAACTTCCTTTTATGATCGGAGAAGACCAAACTTATCTGCCAGCATACAGTACAGTATCCACCCTAATCTCTTTCAGCAGGGAGGCTTGTCCTCAGTCTGTAAATCCGGAGTACAATAAATTGAAACTAATTGGGAGGTTACAAAGATTACAGTCAGCTGGGCACACCCTGTCAGTGCCAAAAAATCCATCACTTCCCTAACTGAGTTTCACTGTAAAGCTCAGAACACAATTTTGCCAATGCTCCTGCGTGCTATAATTTTGTCCCAGCCATTATGGAATAAAGCTTCCCTGCTGAGCCCCCTGTAGCATCTGCAAACACATTTCTCAGACCTCCACTTACCCCTGACTGGCCGGGCAATAAAACATAGCCAATTAGGCTTTACTCCTCGCTGTGTGAAGCCCTTCTCCTGCTGCTGGGTGTTATTTGAGTCTGAATAACTTCCTTCCTGACTTCCCCTCCTGAGAAGAGGTGGGTGGAGGAGAACCTCTCTACCCTACCTGTCAAATAGTGTGAAACTTCTCTGGAGGTAGCACCTCCACCTTATCTGATCGTTAGTGCTGTATCCAGTATTACCTGTTGTTCAAATCTCATCACCCTGTATTGTTCATTTTCCACTATTTAGATATGTAGTAGCTTCCTCTGTCTGTTGTTGCTGTCCCATAGTTGCTGGTGTTGCAACTTTCCAAAAATTCCTCCTAAATAGCAAAACATTGGACCAACATTTAAAGACCCACTGACATCGTATCATTACTAATGTGATGCAGTTCCTGTTGAAACTGGTTGCTGGGACAAGATGAAGCATTGTGAAGGATTAGTCTCATCTGTAAACCAGTGGTTTATCAGTTGTAGTGGATAGGGCTTTTTCATTGATAGGACAAGCTGAAAGTCTCTGCTCAAAATGATTGTAATCATTAACACCCCCAAAAAATGCATGTGTGAAAACATGAACAGATGCCTAAAATTAAGAGACACAGACATTACATAATGCTTTTTTAGATTCCAACAAAGTTTAAATGCACGGTTGTTTGCGTGTGTGTGTGTGTGTGTTACTAGGTTTAATAAAATCCTCTAACAGTGATATTTAAGGAAAGTTTGAAGAATATTGTGATATTTTTGGCCATTTTTGGCCTTACCCTTTGGTTACACCTACTAGTGCAACATGAGGTGAAGAAGCACTGTTTTCCAGGAAGTTCGAGAGCCAATTTCATGGGATTTTAGAATGGTACAAAATAAAGATCCACCGATCCAGCTGTTTCTCTCCCAGTACGAATTCCAATACCTACTAGTCACGACCCATTGTGTTGAATTCACTGGGAACAGTTTGTAATTTATAACGATGCCTTGACTGTAACACATAACTTCTTAACTTCAAGCGGAAATGTGCTAAGATCTTTTTACGCTTGTACATATTTTAAGTATATTGTTCTCTCTGTTAGATCTCTTGCATCCTTTGTACAAAGTGAAGCATTTTGTAATTCTCAGAGTTAAGATGCATTTCCTATGAACTCTGTTGATTTCCATTCCAAAGAGGCTGTTGCTGCTTGTCATCCCTCCCTTTGAAGAAATAAAGCATCTCTGAATTCCTTCATTAATCAATCAAAATTTGATAATTAAATCACAGTATCTTGGTAATACAGTATAATAATCCCTAATTACAGCAAATGTGTGTTCCATGAAACAATGCAGTGCATTTTTGGATCCCTTGTTTTTCACTTCAGATCCACACTCCATATAATGAAACAATAAAAACAATAAGAAGAAACAATATAGATAATAAAGTTATACTTATGGGCAATAAAAACAACATGAAATCGTCATCCCATCCATTTGGGGGATACAATAAGTAAAACATTTGCAAATCAGTGTGGTACATAAAGCATAAAAACAGTTCCTACCTTGTGCCACAAAGCAGATTTTGGGTCAATTCCGACCTGATGACTTCCAATACAAAACGTAGTCATGGTCTCATTTGTTTGTGCGCAGATAAACGTTATTTAGTGGTGAACATAGTAATTGTGAGGACAGTGCTGTTGGCCACCGGTAGAAGACTGTATTTATGTTGAACAGTACAGGGGATTCCTTAAGGAGCTGTGGCAGGAAGGACTAGAAATTTCCAAAAGCTCAGACCAGTCTCTTCTTTAATCCTGTCAGGGCTTATGCATGCCGCATGCAAGACAGCCGATCCATGCTGTCTGGATACATTGTCAAGTGAGATTTTGGAGGCAATTTAATCCCTCCCCAAATCCTGTTTTGTTTGCTGACATGAAACAGTTTGTCCAATAAAACCTCAATCCAATGGAGACGAGGGCTTTGGAGTAATAAGGTTTTCATAACCAGGATTTGATCTTTAAATATTTGCTATTAGACATGGTGTGGTGTGTACATGGTTTCCTTTCAGTTTAATTAAACTCTGTGTATGAGTGTGGGTGTGTGTGTATTGTCTGCCTGTCTGTTGCTTTCTCTATTTTCCTGCCTCTTCATGTGCCTCCCCCACCCCCCCCCCCCACCCCCCTTTATCTCTGCGTGGACAGAGTGCAGGAGGAATCTGTAGAAAAGGGAGGAGGGAGGGGAATGAAAGACAGGAGTAAGAAGAAGGCTGAAAAAGGGTAAAAGGAGAGGATGAAAAGGAGGTGAGCTGGATAAAGGGGAGTGCAAGTAGGGAGGGAGGAGGATGAGGCAGGAGAGCAAAGAGAGGATGGGTATAGATGAAAAGAAGAGGAAAGAGAGAGAAAGGGAATGCGTATGGAAAAGAAAAGGGGAGTATGTGATTGTAGAGGAATGAGAGGAGCAGAGTGTTGGTGTCACAAGGTTTATTTAGAGTTTATTGCTTTGGCACAGATCCAGACACCCTCCCTATACTCCCCTAGCAGGCATGACAGTGTGTGCATACAATCTACAGTATGTGTCTAAACACTACAGATACGTAAAGAAAAAGCTGTGAAAAGCTGTTTTACACAAACTCAGATAAAGAAAGTTCTATGGAAAAAACACACAGAGTAAGAGAACCGTGAATGCACGACTACATGTGAGGAAAAAACGCACGCACTCATTTAAACGCAGCCAAAAACTGAACATCTGAGCTCTGACTGGAGAACGATGTTGCCATGGATCCCGGATGGGCGTGGCTACAGTGTCTGTGACTGACTAGCAGGAGCTAATAAATCATGTAGTTTGTGCGTGTGGATGTGTGGAAGTGATAGACTTTGGAGTGTGTATGTGCGCGCATGCGTGTGTGTGTGTGTGTGTGTGAGTGTGACGGCTGCGAGCGCTGCACATCAGGGAGGGTTTCACAAAGCTTCAGTCTGCCGAATCCAGCTGCAGCAGCCTCCCCTGTCTGTCTCCCTGTCTGACCCACTTTCTCCTCTCTCCTTCCTTCTCTTCTTTTTTTGTTCCTTCCTTCAAGTCCTCTCTTCCCCCCCTCCTCCCTCCCTCCATCCGTCAGCCCTTTCTTCTGTCCCTGTATCCCTCCTCCTTCCATCTCTATATCATTCACTCCTTTTTTTATGTCTTGTAATTTGGATAACTGCCATGGCATTCATTTCCCCTTGTGTTTATTCTTTTCTCTACCTGCGACTTGTATCTCCCTTCTTACTCACTCTCTGCTCTTTCTCTGTCTCTGTCTTTGGTTTATTCGTGTTTCACCTCTCTCTGAATGTCTACCTGCCTTCCAGCTGATCTGTCTTTGCCTATATAGACTTTCTCATATGCTATTTATGAGTTACCCATCTTCTGTTTTTAAACTTTTATCAACCCAAGATTCAAATTCATTCTCACCTTTAGCTTCAGGTCCAATAAAAACTAGTCCTGCTGGTGCTGCGGGAAACATCATAAGTAACAGACCCACCATCTATTTTAAGGTCTCAACTGATAGTTTAAGTCAAAACATTGATAATAAAGGTATCCACGCTTGACAGTTAATGTTGCAAACAAACTGAACAGTCATTGTGGCTTAAATCTGTTGCTTTCAGCTACATTTTACATGTGCACATTACCTCTAAGTGCTGCTATTGGTTCAAAATTGTATTGAGACTTAAACATTTTTATGTATGCTGGGGATTAGGAGTCCAAATCCTGTTCCAAAACAGGCACATGTCGTAAAGAAGCTACACAAAACAACTGTTTAGTATATAGCTGTAATAAAAAAACATATTGCCAGGTGAAATAAAGGCATTTTTAATTTAGCACAAACTCTACAGTGCGCGCTTTGATAGTTTTGAAGGAGACTTGAATTTTACACTTTTGATTGAGACCGTATTCACTTTATTAGGTACACCAGTTCAACTGCTCGTTAAGGCAAATATCTAATCAGCCAATCACGTGGCAGCAACTCAGTGCATTTAGGCATGTAGACGTGGTCAAGACAATCTGCTGAAGTTCAAACCAAGCATCAGAATGAAGAAGAAAGGTGATTTAAGTGACTTTGAACGTGACACGGTTGTTGGTGCCAGACGGGCCGGTCTGAGTATTCCAGAAACTGATGATCTACACAGATTTTCAGGCACAACCATCTCTAGAAAGCATGCATCCCTCCTGCCTTGTATCAACAGTTCAGGTCACTCATGGTGGTGTAATGGTGTTGGAAATATTTTCTTTGCACACTTTGAGCCCCTAAGTACCAACTGAGCATCATTTAAATGCTGCAGCCTACCAGAGTATTGTTGCTGACCATGTCCGTCCCTTTATGACCACAGTGTACCCATTTTGTAATGGCTACTTCCAGCAGGATAACACGCAATGTCACAAAATCATCTCAAACTGGTTTCTTTAACATGACAATGAGTTCACTGTACTCAAACGGCCTCCACAGTCACCGGATTTCAATCCAGTAGAGCACCTTTGGGATGTGGTGGAACAGGAGATTCGTATCATGGATGTGCAGCCGACAAATCTGCAGCAATTGCGTGATGCTATCATGTCAATATGGACCAAAATCTCTGAGGAATGTTTCCAGCACCTTTTTGAACCTATGCCACAAAAAATTAAAGCAGTTCTGAAGGCAGAAGGGGATCCAACCCGGTACTAGCAAAGTGCACCTAATAAAGTGTTCGGTGAGTGTAAATGTCAGCTGTAACTAGGTTACTTTCATACTGTCTGCTGGAAAATCTTTCTTAAAAAAAAAAAAAGGTGCAAAAGACCCTCCTGACCACACCGTGAATTTGTCTGTCAGGAAATTTTGCTCAGGAAAAACATGTTTCAGTGAACATTTAGAAATAAATACAATTTGTTTTTCTTCTTCTCAAGTTCAGCTCTACTGGAGAATAAGAGTTGATGTGTTTTTATATTTCCAGCAGCAGAGGTAAGATTGAAATAAACACAGGAGTAAACAGGTTAAATAGCTGCATTTCTTTCTATGCAATGTAGAGCAAAAGGGAAAAAAGGGCAAGTCTCTCTGTGCACAGGACCTGAGATAGAAATTTAATATCACCTTACATCCTGGCTTATTGAATCAAGATATTGCTTCTCCCTACCCCTATTGTGGGCATCCACTTGCTGTGCAGGCTTATGATCTATTTTAGGTCATGACCAGTAGTTAAAGAACCAAAATAATACACATTGGCCAATGTTCCCTACCGTGAACAGTGTTATTGTTCAATGCTCACACAGCTTCAGTGGGTGAAATCGAGTCACAGGCTGTATTAGGGTCCTCTGAAGGGCAATACACAGGAAAGGTAACAAAGTCACACCAAGCTACTTTATCCTCAGGTAGCTGATATTATCTGAAGGTCTTTACAATTCACAACACGGATATTTGTGTTCCCACTGCCAAGATCTGCTTTTATGGAAGTGATTATTTCAGCCCACAGTATTTTATACAGTCTGTTTATGTTGCAGGGACTTGTGGAAACTTTGGCAAGGCAAAGCAAGCCAAGACAAGCTTATTTCTATAGCACCTTTCAAACACCTAGACGTCTCAAAGAGCTTTATATATAAGGCAAACAGCTTTACATATGGCATGAGACAGCACTGAAAAGAGAATGGGAGGGAAAAATGAATTAAAATACAACAAAATGGAAACACAGTGTAGGAATCAATAGCATGTTTAATAAAAAAAAAGCTATGATGAAGAGAACAGTGTTTATCCTTGATTTTAAAAAGTTAATGTTAGCAGACATCACTTCTTCTGGAAGTTTGTTCAGATATGTGTTAAAGGCTAAAGGCTGCTTCACTGTGTTTTGTTTTAACCCTCAGAACAGTAACTAAAGCAGTCCCAAGAGGACCCGATATGTCTGGAGGGTCTGTAACACAGAAGAGAATCAGAGATGTATTTTGGCCCTAAACCGTTTTGTGCTTCATAAACAAGTAATAGTATTTTAAATGATTCCTTTTACACACAGGTAGCCAAAGCAGCGATTTGAGAACCGGAGTATTGTGTTACGCTTCTGTGCAGTCTTGTGAATCAGCTGACAGCAGCCCGATATCCACTTCATTCAGCCTACCAAAATGAAATGACCTCAAGGTCCTGTTACACGTAGATACTTTAGTGCTCACCATATTTTAAGGTGTTTTATTATTATTAAAATGTTAAAATGAATGTTTATATTTAGGTCTGAGGCCATAACTTCACTAACATTTTAAAATTTGGTTTTAATTTTAAGCAAAAGTGATTCAAGTTGTAGTCGGTTACTTTTGATCTTTCTTCTTTGGCACCAAAGTGATCATGTCTGTCTTTTTCCTTTCTTCTTTTAAATACATTAGAATAATTTAGTCAGAGCAGGTACAGATGGGCTTCTCTTCAGTGCTTATTTGGGGAAACCAAATGAGTACAATACACTGTACATAATCAACTGCATACAGTATGTTTGATACTCTAGAAACCAGTCAGCGTCTTTCATCACAAATTGGCTCTCACTTCATATCATCAACAATAAACCGCTGAAGCAGATCAATAGTCCTGATTAATAATTAATAAGTTCTTCGCCGCAGGTCTGTGTCATATGGCACCGATACATGTTCAGTAGGTTTACATGTCTGTGCCGTTTGCATGTCAGCCACGACTATATAAAACGTATTTTATACAGCGTGTTTCTAAATGTGCTTCATGGTGGCGATATTTGACAACCATGAACTAAACTTTTTTATTATATTTATATTTATTTAATGTTTATTTTTATAGGGACAAGTATATAGCATGAACTTATGCCACATACCACAGCGTTTATAGCCTCAGCTAGTTTGCAATTCCCATCCCAAGATGGGCTGTTTCTGCCTCTGAGGCGGCAGCAGATTCACCAAATTTACGTCTCTTAGACAGATTTTTATTTTCACTCATAAATTTGTAATGTTGTGACAGATGAGGATGCTAGGTGTGGGAGTTATCTAACTGTCTCTGTTGGATCATGAAAAGTATTTATGAGGTGCTGCACAGGCCTTTTGCTTTGACGGCGCAGGTCACAGGGGTGTTGTATTTTTGAGTGAGGACTATGTGAAGGAAAACCTTTCAAGGCATCTTTTTACACAGATGTGTTACACAACGTTTAGAGATGGTCTCTTACTGTAAGTTGGCTGCTGGTAATCTGATTTTGTTTGACATATCTGGCAAAGTCTAATGGAGAAATCTTTGCTAAACAACAATCAAAATGCTGATCATGTTTGTCTATCTAACTCTAAATGTCTGTTTTGGTGTGATGATAATGTTACCTGATGCTGTATTATTATCTTGCATATAGGCAGAAAATTGAACCAAAAAAATAGGCGCCATTTTGGATCCCAGAAAGAGTCAAAAGATGAAAAAAGTTGAAAGTCAAAGGACTTGAAAGCAAAGTAGATCACACCAAAGGATTTTTAGCATCAATTCAAATTCTAAACTTATTAAATGGCAACTGGCAATCTGTATAATAACATAAGATAATTTTGTAACCATGGTAAAATGTATACACCATGTGAATGCTGGGGTTTTCCCTGATCGTTCATGTAGTTTGGCAGCTCCTCGTTAGAAAATGAGTGAAACTTAACAGTCACACAACAAAGGTAAAGTCCTTCTTTTCTGCTTCTAGTTGTCTCTCATCATTCACGACATAAGCGGTCAAGTTGCCAGAGAAGATAAACGCATCAGGTTCAGTAAAGTGCAGCGAGACTCGCTGTCGGCAATCAGAATTTAATTTCCCCACATGAGTCCACGTATGGCTGCTGCTGATGACGATGATGCAGGGTGACAGTCGCCTAAAACGTCCAGTTAATGAGTTACCTGTCAGTGCGTATGACCTCAAGCTCACTGTACAGCTCTTTGTTCGTCTGTCAAAGGTCAGTTGAACATGAAACAGTTAAGTATTAAAAGGCAGCAATGAATCTATGAATCTATAATGAAACTACAGGTGTGAAAATAATCTTAGACAAGTTATATGTGACTGTTGTTTCAAACGCGTTTAAATGACGGTAGCGGTGAGTTAACGACACGATTCAAACTTTTTTTTTGTAATTGTCTTTATAATTTTTTAATATAACGCAGGTGTGAATAGCAACACACTCCCATTAATCCCAACAGTGTAACTAATAGATGAAACACACTTGAGCAACATGTGACAAATTGATTAACTGTTTGGACTTGTAATCACAGCAGAGCTCCTGCTATAACAAGCTGTCTGTGTTTAAGTGCACACTCCAGTGTAATTATTCCAGTTAGGATTCTCTTGTTAGTAATTAACCCAGGCCTCTCCATATTGGGTTTGGGGTGATATTGGGCCAATTAAAGATCAATAATCCTGATCTTTAGTTGGCTGCTTCCTCACTGTTGCGTCTGTGTAATTCAGGGCCAGCGAAAAGTCGATGGTGCTCATTAGTAGGCAGTGCAGGTTTGAAGTCAATATGCTGAGAGCTGAGGGGGTCAAGTCAATATAGATCTGGAGCTTGAAGTTGGTTGGAGAAGTAAAGAACGAAAGAAAGAGACTGTTATCTACTTTATTTCAGTTGTTTGCTTCTTTCTTCACATTAGCATCATTTTAAAATGTCTCTTTTTCTGTCTCACTCCCTCAGGTCAGTACGTCTTCATAGTAATTTACCACATCTGCGTCATTTCACTTAAGTCAATACCATGAAATCCATTTGTTGTCACACACACTTACACACACACGCTCACACACTTGTAGGTTCTGGTATTTTTCTCTCCGTTTCTCAGAATCACACACGTACATTCGCCTCAACATACTGACACATGTTCCTCTTTTCTCCGAACACACACAGACACACATTCCTTCTCTGGCCGCACTGGGTTTATCTCTATCTCAGAGATCAGTATGGGAATTAGTTCTGACGCACCTCCTGCCTTTCTGCCCGGAGCAGCACTCACACATACACACACACACACACACAACCACACACACACTGACTTCCTGCACACACTCTTTCTCATAAATAATCACTTACACATCACCTCCGAATGGAAAGAGACTCAGAAACACTCATTAACTACTGTACATAACTATATAACTCCTGTTATTTATAGATGTTTTGAAATTATGCATCAAACACCCTGAGTGGAAACATCAAAAATTAAAATCGAAACTCTTAATATCACGGTTTTAATTGTTAAATGTATCTAATAAATGAATAAACATGTCAGTGTAAACACAACACTGACATATTGTTGACAAAATCATCATAAGGTTTGTGTGGATAGGGGAAATAAATGAATTCAGCAAAGTAACAGATGTCATATTATGTCAAGCAATGAAACGTCTTGAGATGAGAGTTTTATAGAATGTGACCAATGTATTGGTAGATGTATCAATACAGCAGTAAATCACTTCATTTTCCTTAAGTTTAATGTATTATTTTCGCTTACCTGTGTTTTTTTATATATAGATTTTATTTGTAATTAGTTTCCAAGAGAGTGTGCTGTTGGAAACGGACTGTTAGACTTACTGTAACACTTATCTTTGACAGTAGGTGGCGTTCAGACCGACATCAGCTCTGACGCAGCCCTCTCATTCATTTGAATAGATGCAGTGCGTCGATGCAAGGGGGGGGGGGGGGCTCTGGCAAAACAACACAGGGTCGTCCGACAAAAGAGTCGAACCTAGCTCAACTTTTGCCTCAACGCAACATCATCTGGCAAGGCCCTGCGCTGGCCAATCACATACATGCGAGCGCACGTTCCTAGTGGATTACTTTCGTTGCGACGAAAGACAAAATAGTTGCTGCTGTGATAACTTCGCAGAGTTGTAAGATCCTTTCTAGTGAGTGTTACAAACCACTGTGCAATGTTTTAATGTCTGATAAGAATTTAAAAGCATGAATCTGTAGCTCCAGCTGGACTTCCTTGATTGTGGTTCATTGTTTCCTCGAACAACATGCCGCCACAACGCAGCCCCTTGAACTATTTTACCAAACAGCTCGACTGTAAAATTTCCTGCCCTCAGTATATATCTATCATCACTTCAATACAACTCTCAAACAGTCATGTGTGTGTATCCAAAGAGTCAAACAGTCTAAATTGGGATTGCTAACCTCTTGAAAATGCACTTAATGTCTTTCTCTCTCACACACACACTCATAGTGACTCACTCACTTTCCCCTGTTTTCTCTCTCTCTCTCACACACACACACACACACACACACACACACACGCACACACACAAAGAGCTCGGTGACCTCTTGCCAGACACCTGTTGACGTAATTAGTGGTTGATGACAGCCAGTGCTCTGCTGACCGCTCTGTATGTGCGTGCGTGACAGAGAGAGTGTGTTGCCCAATATGTATCAACATGCCACAACTTGAGGGAGGGACAATGAATGACCCCTAGACACACACACACACACACACACACACACACAAATTATACTTTGATGTTTTAGCAACATTGTTCTCAAAGCTTTCATGTCAATAAAACCCATTGAATTAATAAACTTTCAAGTGATCGTGAATGCTCGTGTGCGCATATACGTGGCTTGTGTATCGTTATTAACTTACGTGTCAGTGTGTGCTCGTGTGTGTTGACTGTCAGAACAGGACAGACATAATGAGTGCAGAGAGGTGATAACACACGCTATCCTAGAGAGAGAGAGAGAGAGAGAGAGAGAGAGAGGATGAGAGAGTGAGAGATATTGACGGATGGTGTGGCATGAGAGGCATTGGCTTTGCTTAGCACAGTTAATACACTTGTAATGCTGATTATCTCCAGCCTGTCGTGTCATGGATGGATGAGAAAGAAAGGAGGTGGGTTCAGTCGTTGAGGGATTAAGGGAGGAGGGAGGATGGATGAACCAATACCAGGAGTAGTAGATGGATGGAGAGAGCGAGTGAAGGAGGAATGCGTCATTCAGCTCTTTTTTGTTTTCTTGCATTTCCGATAAGGGCTCGGCTTTTTATTAAGTTAGTTTAATTAGTTATTAGTGTGTATTACAGTAAATGTTGTGCACTGCATCCGTAAATGAACTTTGCTATTTTTATTTTATTACTTCTGTCTCACCCAAATTAGCTCATTGGCTCACCTGACTAAAGGCAAATTACCTGTCAAGTTTAATTTACGCAAGCCAAAACTACTAATGTCCATTTTTTACAAATATGTCACATTGACTTTGTCATAACCAGACAGTACAGCAAATAGCCATTAACAAGCGTGTCAACAATGACAAGATGTCACCTGATTGGTCAAGAAAAAGGACAAAATAGGTAAAAGGAGACATGAATGTATTAGTTCTTCTCTGACACCGACACGGCTGACTTTGCAAGTCTGTAGGCAGTGTCCCAGATATCACTGCATGGTCATTTCCTGACATGTTCACGACCTATCTCTGTTTTCAAATGAAACCCTTTTAATATATAAAAAAAAAAGGGGGATTGTTAGTGTTTCATTTTAAGCCGGTGGAGATATCCAAAGACAAATAGTCTTCCCTGATAACCAGACTTGTAAAAATATTGATACTTTTATAAACAGCAACCACACTAACATCTCGCTTTATCAGAAGGAAAACAGAGAAATCTCATCCGCTCCTCTTTCCTGACGCAAAAGTGCTGTCTTCCTTTGGTTTCATTGGCTCTCTGTCAGAGAGACACTGTACGTAACCGAGGCTTTCAAATATTTTTCTTGAAAAGTTAGCGAGACTGAGTGATCTTTGCTGACTTATCCACCAGAGGACTGATTTTACTGCCTTTGGTACGGAGTCTCCCCAGTGTAGACTGTGTGGAATCCTCTTATTAAAACAACTTCAACCCCGGTACATGTTCTCAGATTTGGTGTCTGAAGGTGAATATGACTAAACGGGAGATGTGCTGCGATGGATAGCTGCTCAAGGATAAATGAAGAGACTCAAGACAGGAGATGGAGAAAAAGACAGATGGGGTTAAAGAGAGAGTGAATAGTTGGACTGAAGTGCAGATGGGTGGATGGATGAGAGGGAGGATGAAGGATTAAATTGTGGAGGAAAGAATGACAGAGGAGAGCATTTGTAAAGGGCAGGAGGCTCTAACAGGCAGAGGAGACAGCGTGAGCAAATGTCACAGGCTGTTTGTGCCAAAGAAGCAAGAAATTCAATTCAGGTCATTTCATTTCAATTTCATTCCTTCCTTGTGACAAAAATTTGTTTTAAAGAGAGGCGTTAAGATCAAAAATCCCAGTTAAGTACGGAACAAATAAACACAACATACACACTGTTCACCACACTGACTCCAACATTTCCTATGTAGTGCTACCATAACTCATGTTTATAATGTCTTTCTAACAGTATATTTTTCAAGAATCGTGGTCTATGTTTTGACATTTTGACAAATTTGACTTTAAAATTTGAATACATATATAAAGTGCTTTCGGGTTGTATTTAAAAATCGGGAAGCTTGGAAGTTAATTAAATCTATTGGGACTATTTTTTATCACAACTTACAAGTATTCAAAAAAATGTAGTGGAAAATATAAATTATGTTGGATGGACAACACCCATGAGTTACAGAAAGTCAAGTATTGGACAGATTTAATTTACTTATACATTTACTGAATTATACAAATAGATTTCCACCAGATGACAGACTTTACAACATTTGAGATTCATCCTTTTTTAAATTTACATTAGTTTTGATTCATATGGGGGGAAAGTCTGCATTGCTGCTCAGCTCTTAGTTCAGCTGTTCATGAGATCCAGAGTTTGGAGCAGCTGGTGAAAAGTAGAGGTAAAAGGTGAGAGGAAAAAACGTAGAAAGTAAACAAAAACAGAAAAAGTTTAACAGAGTTGGTATTGTGCTCTCATTGCTCTTCCTCCTCTTCCCATCCTGCTCTCCACTCCCCTGTCATGCGTCCAGGCAGAGGTATTTGTTTTTGAAAACACACACACACACACACACACACACACACACACACACGCACACACAGAGTGTCCTAATCAAAGCCAGGCTCTGCACATTGTGTCCCAGTTGAGCGGCTATTTTTATCTGCAGCGCTCTAACAGGGATGGAATGGGTCAGATAGGCCAAGCTGACGAATCCATCAAGACCAACAGATAAACGGTCGGACTGCAGGACAGCCAATACACACTCAATATACACAGGCGCACACACACACACACACACACGCACGCACACACACCTACACCTACACACATATACTGCTCAAGTAAACAAATAAACCAATTCTGTTTATTTATCTCATGAATGCAAACTCATACAGCCCTTCCTCTCTTCCTGTCTCTTTATCTCTCACTTGCTGACACACACTCGTGCACACACACACACACACACACACATGTGTGTGCGCGCACATGCATGCACATACATAGGTAGTTTCAGTCTGTGGTTTGTTTTCATGTTATGTTTATATCTGCATTTCCTTGTTTGTTCTGCCTCTTTAATACCTGAATCCATGCCCGCCTACACACATCCACACACACACACACACACACTCTGTCCTGTCCCATTAGCACCATGGCAGAACCTCAGCCTCGCACATGCAAGACGCTGCTACACACACACACACACACACACACACGCAGATGTGGTAAGAGACAGATGATTACTGATTTGCTGTTGTGCGAGAGATCCAATTGGCAGACTTCCAGGTTCTGGCTTGTTAGTTTGGGACTGAAGTGCTCTGGCTTGGACCCAATTAGCGCCTCCCTCTCTTTCCAGTTACTTTATGGTCATGACTGTGTGTTGGATATGATGTGTGCAGTATATCCACAGCTGTACACAGACTGTAAATCTTCACAAACACTATGCTCTGTACATTAAAACAAAACTGAGAAGATGAAATATTTGTGTTGCAGATAAACATATGTGTCTGTTATAGCTCTTACTGAAACCAACATACAGCAGCACCTATGAGGACATTAAACAGCTATAAACCTGTGCCGCGTTGTACGTGTTGTTACGAAAACATTTACAGAACAGTAAGGCTACACGTTGTACAGTAGCGGTAGGCAAATGGCGGCCAAATCTGACCCACCGACAAACAAAAGCTGAATTTTTCCCTTTATAGATGACATAAAATCATATATATGACTCTGAAATCTACAGTAGATAACAATGTAAACACAATACTGATGTAGATTCCAATAAATTTGACTTTGTTACATCTTTAACTTACAAGATATGGAGTAGCAGTCAAAAGTTTGGACACAATTTCTCATTCACATGAACAGGAAGGTACATACATACAGTATATATAATGATAAGAACATTATCAGGTGTTAATAGCTATAACTTGGACAAGATCTGGTATAAACAGGATTATAAAACTGACAGAAAGAGCATTCCTCCAACCTCTAGTGTTATTTTGCCCGGCGGTTACATAAACAAGGATATAAACAACAATCAATACTTCCTGAATGAGACACACTGGAATGAATGGGGAGTGAATTTCAGTCTGACAGCACTTTGACTCTTTCTCTCTCCTTATAGCTGCCTCTTTCCATCACTTTCTGTCCTTTACCTCCCTGTTCTAAGAGCTTCTGATGTACAGGAACTAGTGGAACAGTTTTCTGTCAGTACTCTATGCTAACATGTGTATCTACTCTCTGTAATTGTCGCTTTATCTGTAGATAATATTGTCGTGTAAGCATTTAACAACCACAGCTGTTACAGGGGGACAATATCTTTCTGTCTTGTTTGCCAAAGCGTCTGCAGTGTTTGACTCTCTCTCCCTACCTGTCTCTCCGTTTATCTATTTCTGTCTGCTTATTACAGTCTTGTTCTGAGTCTGTACTTGCTCTGACTGCTCCTCTTATATGTTGCCAATTCAAAACACACACACAGACACACACGCACACATTTACAACCACAGCTTTTCTTTGAACATCCATATGTGCTTCACATAAACATGCACACACACACACACACACACACACACACATTCGTTCTCCTAGCTCTATACTCTCTATCCACACGCATACACACTCATATACTGCTTATAGCGCCATATGATAGTAATTTGGCCGTATGGAGGAGGAGGAGGAGGGCTCAGCTGGAGTTTGTGCCTGAGTGGAAGAAGAGTCTGAGATCCAGTTTACTGGCAGGAAGCTGGGAGTCGCCTTCTCATCTCATTACTGGATGCACATAAATCTCTCATGTTATATGTTGTTGCTCTGATCTTTTTTTAACCTTAAGATTCTCCAAAAGTTCCATCTTCTTAGAGCAGAGCGTTTGGCGAGACAGTGTTGTGACACATGAGACTAAAAAATGATTAATTCACTTATACAGTTATTTATGAAAAACAACACTTTTGATTTAGCTCTAGTTTGGTCTCCACCAGTTTCTGACAAAAAATGTGTGGCTCTTTAGCCGATAGATGTTTCACTTTCTTCACATTATTCGGTGACTTTGTCTAGGTGCTGGGTAGGTAGCGTACAGTAGGGCTATCAGAACTTGTTTGATTGATGAGAGAGGTGAACCCAACAGTTACTATGCCGTAAAACCAAAACAATGAACTAAAAGTGTCTAAAAATGTCTATAGAGCTGCAGAGTTTGGTGTTAAATAGAGCTGCAAAGATTAATCAATTGACAGAAAATTAATCTGCAACTAATTTGATCATCAAATGATCATTTTAGTCATTTTTTTAAGCAAAAACGTTGGCTGTTTTTGGGATTTAAGGCTTTTCTTTGTGATATATAACAGTAAACAGAATATTTTGGGGCGTTTTGGACCGCTGGAGTCCTCCTTTGACTCTGGGAAATTGCGTCGGCCATTTTTAACTCTTTTCTAACATTTTACAAACCAAACAATCAATCGATTATATAGAGAATCATCAGTTGCAGAGCTAGTAGTGAATTGTCATTATGAGCAGCTCCTCACAAATTAAACATCTGATCCAATTTCAATAAAGAAAATATGGATTACAACTGTCCTAGCTGAAAGTGTGTGTGTGTGTGTGTGTAATGTTTGTGTCACAGCAACATGACTGGACAGAATGCATGCTTTGTGTTTATTTTTCTACACATGCTTACTGGTCATAATCTTTATGCACCTGTAAACCTCACTGTCATGTGCCAGCACTAAATCAGGATGCGTTTGCAACAAAATGAAATGTGCTGCCCTTGTTACATCTCTGTCCTGTTATTCTGTAACGACGACGTAATGTGTTTCAGGTGCGTAACCTGTGCTACATGGTGACACGGAGGGAGAAGATGAAACACACCCTGTGCGACCTCCAGGAGAAGATCTTCAACCTGCAGATACAACTACTGGAAGAGGACATGGCTGGAGGTAAGAGAGAGAGAAAAAACATGAATGTGTATGTCACCTAAACACACCGATGTTAAAACCTGTTACCTTTCACCCACTCCGGCACTGTAGTCAAGACCACCAACAGGCACTCTGTCCACCCTAAATAAAAGTACAATTTGGAAAGCTCAAGTGTATAACAGTTACATCTAAACCCTTTGCTGACTGAGTGTGGTGGGTGGACAGTTTTGGAAATGGCCTGTCATCATTTTTGCACAGTAGGCCACACTTGACATCTGCACAGCAAAGAACACTGTCGCACATCATCTACAGAAATGGAACTCAATTTCCCATCCACTCTGTACAGGTGATTGACCTTGATGCATTTCATGCAGCTGCTCTGCGGTGGAGAACAGGGAGTATGAAGCCGACTGTTTGAGTTGATGCTGCTGTGTTGGCTCGATTTACTCTGAAAAAAAGAGTAGTGGGAGATTAAGTTTTTAGGATTCATTATTTCAAAAAAATTTCACCTGTGCAGTATTTCTATCACTTTTTATAGTCGTCTATATTTGTTTTTCACCTCCCTGGATTATTAGCATTCTTTCCATTTCACATGGAAACAACAATCTCATAAATTAGCTTGTGGCAGTGTTGGTTATTGTAACCTCATTGTTTTTAATGATAATAACAATGATTTCAAATACTTTATTCATGTAGCACCTATTTAACATTGTTACAAAGTGCTTTAAAAATAATGAACTAACTATACAAAGCGGCAAGAAAATGATCAATAATAGTAAAACAATAAACTTAAAATGATGTATGAACTGTAGAATTATAAACAATTAGGGTGCCTTTTTATTAAAAATGAATAGTTCCATTGACAGAGCGATGCCCCTTGGTTAGAGTATTCAAGAATCTAGGGACTCCTCAAGATTGCATTGACTGTAAGGACCTTAGACCAGGAGCTGGTATACATGGGGTCAGTAACTCATTGATGTAATCAGAGGCTGGACTGTGAGGAGCCTAAAAATGTTTCAGTAAAATCTTAAAATCAATTCTACATCAGACTGAAATGAGGGTCATCAAAAGCTGGTGTGAAATTGTCATATGTCTTTGAACCTGTTATTTGCCTGGCAGCTGCATTTTGTACCAGCTGAAGTCGTTGAAGTAGAGTGAATTGCAGTTGTCAAGTCTGGACGAGATAAAGGCATCGACAATTTTCTTTAAAGCAGCTATAATCAATACTTTTTTATTATAATAATCTATCAAATGACAGTGTGTAATATCAGAAGCGTTGCTCGTAATGATGAAACCTACAGAGAATTATCACCCGACTCTGCCGCTCTCCTCAAGTTACGGAGCTTTATAGCGTGTCTCAGGTCATTGTTTAGCAACTTTACTGCGTTGGTTCACTCTCACTGCTCTCATGGCGTTGTTTTCAGATGCAGCAGGCAGCTATTTTCAGAGAAAATGCTCCAAATTCTTCACTGTACACTATCTGCTCAGCACCAAATGGAAAACAGACACAGTTAACAACTAGTTGGTGAACACAGTGGAGCATTTAGCAGCTAAAGACAGAGAGAGAGACCAAAAACAGAGCTAAACGAGTGTGTACATCGGACTCGTATTCATCAGGACAGAAACACCGAACTCCAACTGGATGATAATGTTGCTCCATAACTGCTGGATTTGTTAATAAGCAACTGTTTGCTAACAAGTTCAGCTTAAAAGATGATGACATGTCAGTTGGGATGATATGTCGGCTGAATTAATCAAGATTGAACCACCATCTAAACTTGATCATTAAAACAAAAGTTAGAGTCAAATTACATGCACAGATTTTTAACTGCCAATTTTACATTGGCTGCCAGACTTCCAAGCTGTTGTTGTTATGATAATGACGGTGAACTGTTGTGTAATGGTGAACCCTAGTTATGGAGATGACGGTTAAGAAATGATAGTGACCTGTATCTGTCTCGGATAAAAAAAAAAAAAAACAAGATGTCTATTAGTTATAGTAGTTGTGACCTGCGGCTGTCATGATGATGACAGTGAAAGCTTGTTGTCATGGTAATACCAGTGACGTCTCGCTGGCAGGGTAATGATGGTGAACTCTGAGTGTGTGTGTGTGTGTGTAGAGAGAGAATGCTCAATTTGCAGTGCTCATCATTCCCAAGGAAGGCTGCACACACACATTTATGCTCTCAACTAAATCTTACAAACACTTGCACTCCCTCTGTGTCTTTTCATATACACACTCCCAAATGCATGCACACACACACACACACACACACACACACACACACACACACACACACACACACACACACACACACACACACACACACATGCACACACACAGTGCGAGGCTCCTGACTCAGCAGATTGCTGCCATCAGGTACTGGGAGCTGTGCTGCTGGCACTAAACAGCCATATCTATTCACACTGCCACAGGAGTTAGATTAGAGAGGATACTTGTGTGTGTGTGTGTGTGTGTGTGTGTGTGTGTGTGTGTGTGTGTGTGTGTGTGTGTGTGTGTGTGTGTGTGTGTGTGTGTGTGTGTGTTTGTAAGAGAGAGAGAGAGAGCGAGCACCAGAGAGTGAAAGATGAGGTTGTCTTCCATAATGATTTGTCGTGTCCCTCACCTTGTATCTACCTCTTTGCTCTGCCTCTTTTATCTTATTTTCCACTCTCCATTTCTCTTTATCCTCTTCTTTAATCAATTTTCTCCTCCATCTGTTTCTTTCTTTCTCTGTCTTTCATTTGAGGTGTCCTCCAAGGCTTATATTTTCCTCGTCTTTCTTTCTCCTCTATCTTATTTTGGCTTGTCTTGCCTGACAACCTGTTTCAGTCAGTCCATCAGTCGTCTCCTCAGTTTGTTCTCTTTTTTTTTTTTTGTTCTTTGGGCTTTTCAAACTCTAAAACAAGGTTTCAGATCAAAATGTGACCCTAAAAGTAACTGAAAACACTGATTTAAGTTTTTAGACAATGCTATTGACAAATAGTTTTCAGTTGGTTATGTTGCCAGGGTCGTAAAGTAAGGCAGTCATATTAATGCCTCCAACTTCCAAATGCATATTTACTCATAAATAAATGCAGAACAGGCTTAATACAATAAGCTAAATATGTTGGATATTCGGTCTAAATACACTGCTGACATAGTTTAAAATATATATTGTCAGACTACACAATATTTGTGTCTTTCACGATGGTCACCATGTTAGATTAGACAATCATAGTGCCATTCATCCTTGCCGTGTCTTTATCAGTAGACTGGCAACACTACAAGTATGACCCCGACCAATCATCATTCACAACCTTCATAGGTCGTGAATTGAGGCAAGAAAACCTGATCAACAAAACGGTCACTGATGACTGACTGAATCAGCCTGCTGAGAAGGCGGAGATGACAGCTCTCCCCGCCGTCTGAGACACTAAATGCGGCTCAGCTCGGCCACACAGCTTTGACTCTCTGTGTCGGTGTTTGGCTAGACCTCTTATCGGGTGAGACGCCTCATGACTGTTTTTCCGATTATGTCACACTACAAGGTTCATCGTTCCCGACGTTCTTTATCGGGGTCGATGCTGGAAATTTGTCGGCAATGGCGAAATCATGTCAAAATAGGACTGAATTCGTGTAGTCCGATCCTGGTTTTACAGTATGTGTTTAAAAAAAAAATGCTGTTTGGCCAGTGTTGAACTTTTTTTGGCTTTTAAAATTGGTCTGACATCCAGTTCTAGGCAGCACAGAAATCTTTTACAACTGTAAAATCAGATTTCTGTGAAACCTGCAGATATCCTGAGATTACCCTCAGCACCAGCACCACTATTTTCCCTCTCCTCATCTCCCTCCGCTCTTGTTTCCATGTGAAAAACACACACAGATCTCTCTTCTTAACCCATCTGAAACAGAGCCACTAACCTCCGTCCGCCTGTCTGTCTCTCATAGTTCTTCATCTGTCATGTTGCACGCTCTGTCTGCCAGTCCGCCTGTCTGTCTGTCATGTTTATCTGCCTGTCTGTCATGTTGGGGGTGCTGCTCTCGTCATGCTTTGTGAATGCTAGCATGTTATCAGCGGGGGCGAACAGGCAGGTGGGCGATATCCCTGTTGTCCCACATGCAGACAGAGAAGCTACATAATGCTTAAAGCACAGAAGAAGTGAAATGCATCCGGCATCCAGTATATTTGTAGTGTGTTAAAAGCTTGTGGACATTTAGCCAAAAACGTAAAACTATTTCAAATTGCTTGAAACTTTTGAAACTTTTAAAAAATCACCCTAGAAAATGTGTAGTACCATTCCAATGCCGCCCAACTGATGGTATGTCTGAGTACCTCAAATTATCCTGAAAAGAACATATGAGAATTATATATGGCATGCCAAAAGCCTGTAAATAAAGGGAGTGAAAAGCCAAGACTTTAAATGAATCGGAATGTCATCCAGTCAGTGTTCATCACCGCTTATATGACCGAGACTACGATTTGATTTTTGCTCAGTCAGCATCAAGAACGACAGTCTGTTAAAGAGTATAACTACGCCTAATAAATGTCTATCGAATAGTCACGACGCATAGAATAAAACAATTCAAGGACGGCTGTAATAACACTTGTCGTCAGGCAGGGAAAAGTTATATGCTCAGTATAAACACAGATTGCTGAAAGGCGCGGACAATGACTTGGCATGACCATGATCTGCTCTTGTTTTTTAAATTTCACACTAAGTGGATCCAGATTCTGAGCAGGAGACAAGCTGTTTTCCATTCATAATTTATCAGTTCTGCAAGACTTTTGGTACAACTACCTTGCCTGAACCGCAGCTTTTGAACCATGGTCGGAAAAGTAATGTTGTTGGTAATGTTTTTCTCTTCTGTGGCAGTAAATACAACACACAGGCACGCTGATAACCGTACTTCAGTTAGAGCTTCACAGGATATTCAAGGCTAACAAACAAACCTAACCACTCGAAATTGAATGGCTATGTCTGTGTACTGGCACTCTTCCGCTCGCAACACAGACACCCACACTCAGCTAACCTCTCAAAGGCCAAAGGCTGGCCTCCCTGTCTTTTGTGCTTACACCTCACCTGCGTCGTCACACATTACGTAGCCGTTTGGCCCCACCTCACACAGACATTTGCCCCCACACGCTCACATATCCACCACTCCTTTTTTTTGCATTTTTATGAATATGCTGGAAGGCAGGGGTCCCAGCAGGATTTGAGGATGTACTCATCCTTTAAAAAAAAAAAAAGTTGACTTTAAAAGAAAGCTTGAAGTCATATTGGCTCAACAGGAAACTTTATCACTCTTCTGTTTACAGTGTAAACCTCCTCTCTGGCCCTTAAGATAACAGGATTTCCCTCTTATCACAATCAAGGGTGAAACCATTTTTTTTTGTTGTTAGTAGATTTATCCCTCTTTAATGTATTTGATTCTTTTTTCTTCTGACCAGTTCTTTTTGTTCATGCACACATTGATATGCACGATCACACAGTATTCTGATGCTTCTTCGTCTTTGAAGGAAAAACACTGATACACATAAATAAGACTACAGCCAAGAGTGTGCAGCCATGACAGCGGCTCTGTGAGGCTGCACTTTGACACAACAGTGCTTTGAGCTAAATGCTAACATTAGCATGCTACCTTGTATGTTCAGCAGGTACGTTGTTCACCATGTTCATTGTCTTAGTTTAGAATGTTGCTAATATGCTAATGCTAATATTTTCTAATTAGCACAAACACAAAGCACAGCTGCGGTCAAAATCACACAAATGACGCATGGCAAAAAATTTGCTTCATGTTCTGATAATAAACCAAAGTATATACCAGTGTATTGGACAAACTGAAATTTTGACCTGATGATGGCACTAGAGGAAGAGTCAGGAGATCCCAAGGGGAACATAAATGTGTGTACCTAATTAAATGGCAGTCCATCCAACAGTTGAGATATTTCAGTCTGGACCAACAGACCGACGTTGTCATCCCCACATGTACACAGACACACACACATGCACACACACACACAATTATTGTTATGCAGGAAGTGCACCACATTTACATTCTGGCTCAAACTGAACCGTGACAAGCTGACAGTGGTTAGTATTGGCCTCTCTGATCTGCTCTCAGCAAGTGTGTGTGTGTGTGTGTGTATGTGTGTAAGAGTATGAGGAAGACAGATAAAATAAGGATGGAGGAAGAGGAGGATGAGAAGGGACAAGAAGGTAATAGGATAAGAGAAAGAGTGGAAGAAGAGAGAAAGTGGAGTAGTAACGATGAGAGAGAAAGGAGGAGAGAGTGTATGTGAAAGGACAGAAGAAAGGGAGGAGAGAGGGAGAAAAAGACAGTAGGGGAGAGAGAAAAAAAAAAAAACCTTTTCACATTGCACTAATGAGCTCAGGTAAGAAATGGGACACAGTGGCTACACACACATAGACTCACGCTGCAGTTCAGTGCACCTAGAAAGAGGGGAAATTAATCACACACTTCAAAAAGACGAATCCCCCGGTGCTTTTGCACCTTCTAAACAAGAGAGAGAAGAGGTTTGGAGGGAAGGAAGGAGGGAGGGAGGGGTAATATTGCAGAGATGGAGAGAAAGGTAGAATGTAAAGACAAAAGAGGAAAAAAAAAAAAGCTTAGATCTGACAAAAAAAAAGTGTTTAAAATGGTTTCCACTGCTGATAGTTGGATTTGTGCTAAGATTACAACCTGCAGGGAGAAAGCTTCCACACATTCAAGCAGAGCCTGCAGGCGTCCTTGAAAACCCAAAGACTAGTTTTCGTCTTTTTCCAAGCTGTAGAACATACAAAAGAACAAGATCAGATTAGGAAAAAAGAAATGGGGAAAAATGTTGAAAAATGGTCCCTGGGAGATTAGAGGATAAGATGGTCCTCCTGTCAAAACAAAAAAAAAAGAAAGAAATTACAATTTAGGAGTTCTGTGAAGAAGCGTTCCCTCTGGGAGCTACCTTAAAGATCCCCCTGGCGCTAATGGCCTCTGCAATTTCAGCAACCACCATAAAATAAATTGGAAAAAGGGGGAGAAATGTCTGTTAGATGTACCTGCACTCTTTTAGAAATCCTCCTCATAAAAAAAGTTTGCTACCTTTTCACTAATTCCACAAGTCAGATTTTAGTTTTACCATGTGAAGGTATGGTCACATTACACTTAAAGTTCTAGGAATATTTGCATATTTGTCTCACATTAACATATATTGAAGCCCACACAACAAACTAATTTAAGCATGCATTTTCTGTTTTGGTGCGATCTCCATCTGATTCACACTTCAAAGTTCATCCTTGTTCAACTTGCGAATGTGCACAGACGGCCAATATAAACACTGATGCACTGTTTGGCAATGGAGTGTCATTATTCTAGTGTTTTTCATCACTATGTTTAGTACAAAATCACACCACCAGACTACAAACTGTAGCGTCATTCTCATACACTGTTTACAATTTCAATATTTATTTATTACTTGTATCAGAACCATGATACCACGTCAGTTTTTCAGACTCTGTGCGGGGCAGTTTTGGCTAATATAAATAACCTTTAAACTCTGACAGCACGGGTTCATAATTGCCTTGTAGTGACCCTTTTCGTCCTAATAGTACCATGAACCAAGAGGAACAGGAACTAAATCAAGAACTAAAAAGTGCATTCTTGTTTGTGCACTTGCACTGTGTCTGAACAGCTGTAAAACTTAAAGGTGCACTATGTCAGATTTGGCCAGAATTTTAGTTTAAAACATTCAAATATCAACTAAAGTTATCAAGAGTATGTGAAGAAATAAAAGTTTTGATGTCATGTCAAAGACGTCTATGTATTGTGTTATAGAGATAGCTACTGAAGTTAGCATGCTAACCAGCTAGCCCCGACCCATCCTATCTCGTAGTACCACTTTGTACCTCAAGGGTGATAGTGAGTCACTGTAGCGTGCAGTCTGCCCTCAGTCCAATATGAGAGGAAGAAGAAGTAGCGCTACCCCGAGCCACTACGGCAAGAATGGCGGAGATTTTGAGCCAGGCCAAAAGCTACTCTAAGTTTCTCTGTAGGATAGTTAATATCTCACTTTATTGAGTTTTAATATTTTTTCAGACGAGAAAGTAACCATTTAGATTCCCCTATGTGGTCAGTTTATCCAAATAACGCCTATTTGGAAATTTGCGCTGCTGTTGCAGCCGCTGGCCGGGGGAGACAGCTGGTCATCTCAGCTGCATGATCTAATAAACTGATCTGTGGTTATTTACCACTGGCTCTAATGTATTTTGATATCTTGGCGACACCATAGCACAGATTTACTGTAAACGGTAATCATTGTGTTGTTCATTGTTATTTGCTGCTGCACAACTGTGATGTTTGAATGAATGGTGGAAAGGAAACTTGCAAGAGGAGAAAGGGAAATTGAAGATGCCAGAATTACATACCAGACACTTGATTTAGACCCTGGTATCTTTAAAATGTTGAAATGCAACGAAAATCCTTCTGGCAATCACCAGTGCGAAGCTTAACCCTGAACATGTACTGCTATAGTACAAGATCAGATATAAATGTGCACTATTCACAGCACCATCTCATTGAACAAACCTACAGCTTCATTCTGCTGTGCACAGATCAGCCAGAGACATCCTTTCATCTATAGGTGAGCCAGAGTCAAGATTTTTGTTAGAATTCAAGGTTAGCATGAGATTTCTTGTTATAATACCTATCATGATGAAATAAAAGCATTTCTAAATTGTGTGGAGTGATATTTTCTCTTATGTGGAGAGATAAACCTTGTAAATCCTGTGCGGAGAGATGAATCTTGTAAATAAGCATTTAAGAAAGCTGTTCCTCTTAATCTGATACAATTTTTTAACAATTTACAAAAGCACAAGATCTGAAGACAGGAAGGATGTTAGCTTCGGTTCTGGTGCACAGCTACAGCCAGTTTCCTTGAAAGAAATTGAATAGCTGTGAGGATACTGTGTCAACTTCTGACCTCTGACTATGAAAATCAATTTTTACTTTAAGGAACAAGTTTGATTGCAAGCGTCTTGGCAAACAAATATAGAAATGAAACAAAAATCTATTGACCTATCAAAGCTCATGACTTTAAGGCAACTAACATGAAAAAAAAAAATTCAACTTCCCTCAAACAAACATAAAAATTTCTAACTTTCTACCTTTCTACCGTTCTTCCCACTTTAGTTTCAAATGGGTCACAGTCACACCTTTGTGCAGTGCATGTTTTGAGGCTCGGAACAGTACGTCAAGGTCATAAAACCTTTACAAACTGCTGCAGTTTTCACTCCACATAACGTCTAACGAGAAGACATTTCCTACCTTCCTTTTAACCCCGGCAACGGTCTGGCGTAGACCTGGAAATAAAACTCCTCTACTTTTTTCACACATCTCATTCCGTCCCATTTCATCTTCCTTATCAGCATTCATGCTGTCAGTCTCTATATCGTCTCCACATGGTTTATTCTTCCACTTCACCTTACATTTTATTGCCGAAGTGGAGTAGCAGCATGAAACTTGTCACACCAATAAATGGGAACTTTTTGCAGCCATGAACATACCGCACATCACAAATTTCCTTTTTCACTTTTCTTTCTTTGTAAACATTTTAAACGCAAGTATTATACCCCTACTGAACTATACTTTCACACTATCTCTCTTCTCTTTTGCTCCCTAAGTCCTCACACACACACACACACACTCACACACACACATATACACACACACACACACACACACACATACACACACACACAGGGGTCGTCTCAGTGTGAAATCTCTCTCTGGTCTCTCTCAGCTTCATTCATGCATGTCCTGCTCCTCCGTGCTAAAGCAAGCATGAGGACAGCCCACTGCTGGCTATGACAGCAACACACACACACCCACACACACATACACACATTTAGTAGGCGTATAGGCATGTTGTACTGACCAACACACACACACCAATTTAAGTCTATTCTGTACACTACAGAACAGCACTGCAGCTTTTACTTAAGAAGTTTGTTTTTTTTTTTTTTACAGATTTTCGTTGATCTAAAAAGAGGAACAAATTTTCAAAAGCTTCACCTTGAATATTATATCTACAGTAAAAAGGTATAAATGCATTTGTCTCTCATTTGAAGCTTACGTAACCTCTCCAGGTTATAATGGCAGCTGAAGATACTTGTTCTCGCTGTTGTTCGAGACACAGAGAAAATCTGTTGAACTCCAGCGATTTCAACAGATATGATTATACAGGAAGTACCTGAACCTTGATCAGTTTTAAACGATGCGTACGGGTAAGAGAGCGACATGAATGAGAGAACCTGTGAAAACGATAAAACATTTGTCTCACTTGGAAGTCCATAAATGTGATTCATCCGTGTGATTGTGTTAGTTTTTTTTGGATAATCGTGAGCAAGGTAACTGTTAATTGTTGTAACTAAAGAGCTAAAGTGGACATATTATTCTTCTTCGACATTTTTTCGGTAGTTACCGAACAGCCTTGGGTTTATAACCACCAGCCTCTGGACTGGAGTAGGACGGACCCCTGACTTGCATGTAGTACGGATTGCACTCAGACATCAGACTGATTAAAAACAATCAATTGAAGCTTCAGCCATCCAAATTAGTAAAATCAAGTGGATATCTTTCAGTCTTTTTAGTGCCAAATTCCTTATTTTTGTTACTGTCTTTATACTGCAGTTCAACAAACACTGTCTGGGGAAATATAAGGAGAGAATCAAATACTGGAAGACATCTGACATCTTCAGATAAACTTTTAAATACATTTTTGCTCAAAACAAGGCTTTTGTCCCCCATCACTTCCATTGTAAGCACATTTAGAAAAGATCTTTTAATGGCCGATATGAACAGAGTGATTACAGCGAGGAAAACCTTTTTCAAAATTCATACGGGCACCTGATCATCGGTTTAAGATAGACTTGAAGAACAGCGAATCTATCCTTTAAGTGTCAGATCATCCCTGTCAACTGTTTCACCCTACAGTGACTGCTGAACCATGCACACACACACACACACACACACACACACCGAAACAAATAAACTCCGCTTTCCTAAACCCCAGTACAGCTGTAATGAACCTGCATGTGCCACCTGCTGTACAAATACACACAAACACACACACACACACACACACACACACACACACACACATATAAACATGATACACAGCAGCAGGAGAGTTAGTGAGCCATGCAGTCAGGACTCTGTGTTTGTGTAAACAGCAGGAGCCTGTTACAACAAGACATCCCAACAATACGGGCTTCCCATGTTATAGAACGAGAGAGAGAGAGAACGATTGTTTATGTGAGAGTCAGTAGCGTGTGACCGCATGTGTCTGCGTCGTTTCCTTACATGCTGTGTGTGTGTGCGTGCAGCATGCATGTGTTTGTGTGTATCCGTTAAATGCAGAGTTGAGTAATAATCTGTTTTATTTTACCTTTAAGTAGAATTGTGCCATAAATAATAAGGGTATTGAATTATATTATACGAGTTATCTAAAAATTTGACTTACTGTAGGGCTGGGAGATATGGCCAAAAAAATCAAAACTTTTTTTCTTCTTTTTTTTTTTCTCCTAAGTGATTCACGGTTTTAATCAATGTTTGTTTGTCTGCAAAATGCGGGCTTAAAACATCATATTTATTTAAGAAAGTTGAGCAAGAATAATAAAAGACTGGCTGTCATCATTACACACAAAATACACGTTATCCCACACAGCTGTTGGCTGTCAGTACCAGATGCTTCCAGTTTAAAAATCAGTTTCAATACAGATAGAGCAGAAAGTTTCACTCACTAATTGATCTGCTGCTGTTTCTGTTTCTTTACAAGACATCAGTTTAGTATCTGCAGACTGCTGCTAACTGGTGTTAGCTAGCTGGCAGGTTGGGGACAAACTTTACAATGTAGAATCTGGGAAACTGTTCAGTCAGCTATCCAGCACTTCAACTCTCTTCAACTGACACGAACGGACATCAGTGTACGGAGTCGTTTTCAGTCTGTCCTCCTCATAGATACGTTAAATTCACTATGAGATAGTCAGAGATTGTTCGCCACCGAGAGTCACGACGGTCCTGGGAGGTGTAGTGTAACAGATTACAGGACAAAACAAAAATTCAATTCTATACATCGCCCGGCCTTTGTTTGACTGTACGTTATAATTCAAGGCAATTTGAATAGTCACTGTGTTAATCTACCTACTTTTCTACCGTCATGCCTCTGACTTCTAATGTAGTAAAATCTGTATAGGGTGTATAACCCCTTAATAAATAGCTGCATTGATTTTATAAATGTTAATATTGGATTTCATTTACACTGACCATCAGTTTGTGGATGCTTCTCTTGTTCTTTTTGCCAACCGGGAGATTTGTAGCTACATATACACAATACAATAATATAACGTACATGTACAGTATGTTGATCTCTCACACAGCTTAAAAACATTTGCCAAGTTAGAAGTGTATCGGAGTGCATTATACTGTCACTGCTCATAATTTGTACTGTATCATGTGTACATATCAGTGTTTGTTGTGTTACCTGCCACACTCCCAGCTGGAAGGAGCGGGTGAGGTATCCTGGAGCGAGAGGACAGCTCGCAGCGGGGAGGCGCTCAGCGGGGGTCTGTTACATGTCATACAGTGTGTGTGTGTCAGCATGCTCACAGACCTGAATACCAACGCGCAACTGATGTGTGTGTGTGTGTTTGTGTATATGTAATATGTCTTTTGACTAAAAGTCAGATTCTGACAGTGTATCTGACAGTGTAGCGCTTTTGTTTTTTTTTTTTCTTTACAGAAAGTCAGAGAGGTGGAGAGACTTTTTTCAGTTTTTTTAGCGGCAGTGATGCAAGAGTGAATTCTCACACGCAAGCATACATTCGCATATACATATAACAGGGAACCCCATGACTAGTCTTTTCCTGTTTTTACTATAAGGGTAACTCAGCTATTCTTCATCAAGGCACATGGGCCTTGAATCTGACAGCATTAGCCACAAACTTTAACTGGAAGAAAATAATAATTGGCTGATTCCTTATTCTTTTATGTCTTTGTGATTAAAAAAGTTTTCAGACCGAGAAGCAAAAATATAGGTCTTATCTGATAGACATCTTAAAGAACCAGTTGTCTGATACATCAAAGTGCGAGCAAGATCCACACTGTGCTCAAGTTTTCAAAGCTACATGGAAAACATTCTTTTTTTTAAAGGCCATTCCTGCAGATATAAATCTTTCACTCAGAGCAACAGCAATAAACCTCTTCATGTCACTTTTTCCTGGTAAATCTCATGATTTTGAGTAGCTGACTCCATGTGTGTCTGAGGAGCAGCGTGGCAAGTTTACACCCTCCGCGGGTCGGTGACACCTGTAGCATCAGGTCTCATTCTCTCTCATGCGACCACAAATTGGTTTGCAACTTTTAAAAAGCCTTTGAGAATCAGGATGACGATTCACCTGAGACGATGTCTGTATGAAAACGCTTTTTTCAATCAAAACATGAGCAGTAAGTTCTGCAAGTTCTTGTGGTGCTGTGATACAATATAATCAAGGAGTATCTTTTAACGTGTGCAAACTGTACTTCTTCAGGTCTAAAAGGTGCCCTGTGGAGTTTTCTTATAAAGAAATGTAATGTTTACATTCAGTGCTACTCATCTAAACACATTGTGTATATCCTTGAGGCCTGACAAACATGTTGAATGCATTTCCTTCTTCATAAAACTTTTGGAAAGCCAATTTTTTATATATTTTAAATCCTGTACAGTTTTAATACATGTTTAGTAGCTAGCAGTCTTCTTCTTCCCTGACTTAGATGGCAGATTGCTATGTTGTTTTTTTTTTGCTTGTTACCGCTGCCAACTGTTGATCAGCAGAATAGCATGAAACCAACAACAGAATGTGTATTGCCCCCCTGCATGTACTTGACACAAACAAAATGGGGATCCACTCATTAAGACAGTGCTCTGTAGTGTTGCTAGTGTTAAAAAAAAAACCACCACGGAGTACCTTTAAATTCAAGTCCACCAGAGACTTCTCCCTAAACTGTCTTTCTGCTAAGCTGTGTGTACATCCAACTGTGAAACTGATGTCATCTTGCAAAACTAAACTCAGGTCTATCAGCTGAGTTGTAGCAAATAAAACAAGTTCCTGACAAGAAATAATCTAACCAAAGAATTGATTAGTATTGATATCGACCAGAGTTTCTTTTAGTTTTTGAGTTGTACAGTATTTTTTAAAGTGATGATCCAGCTACTGACTATTGTCCATATAAGGAGAAACATATGAATATAACTATGAACATTTTTGCATTGTATTTCTCCAACTTTAATATTCATTGTATGATGCTTTCTGACTCAAATTCCACCTGAAAGACACTTTACAGCTAAATCACACTTAATTTAAGTAAATAAATCCACCAAAATCCTTAACCTGAGCCCATCTTCTGTGTTTCCCTGCAGAGAAATCCCAAAAGGGAGAAAAGAGGAAGCAGAATGGAGTGAAGGAGAAAGGGAAGGAGAGAAGGAAGAGTAGCCCTGAGAAGAAAAAGGAGAGATGGAAGTCAGAGAGCGGCTCCCTGCTTAAAGAGCTAGGTACATTGTGTGTGTGTGTGTGTGTGTGTATGTGTGTGTGTGTGTGTGTGTGTGTGTTTGTATATGTGTATGTGTGTGTGAGTGAGTGGGTGTACGCCCTGCAGTGTTTGCAATGTTTCCAAACTGATCAAATGCACCTCATTGGCTGAACATATGCCTATGTGTGTGTTTGTGTGTCCTTTTTTGAAAGATCCTGCTGACAGGAGGTTGCAGCACATTCGTAGCCTTGACGCATTAATAATTCATTTGAAGTAGCGTTTCGAGACATGTTTTCATAAGGACGAAATGCAATAACAAAACAGCAAGACATTATAAAAGTCGGAAATCTCATAGTGATGTCGTTTTATTTTACCCTGATGAAGACTTTATATGTGGAGACTTCGGCTTAAAGAAATTATTGATGCATTAAAAGTGCTGCAACCTTTCACAAAATACTGTTTCATTCATCTGTGATCAGCATCCTTTCTATCCCGGTGTGCATCTTCCTTTTTTTTTTCTCCACAGACTTTATGCCTCCATCATCAGTGTTGTCATACATTTTGTGTGTGTTGCTCAAGTGTCAGATGTGATGGTAAAGTCTTTGATAGGAGTTGACTGCAGCTCAGCTCAGCAGGTCTGATCTGATACAATCTGATAAATTTGTTCGCAGTTTAACGTTCTCCCTGAGCAGGACAGGGGAGATACAGAGAGATCGGACATCAAGGCCAACAAGGCCAACAATAAATATGTCATCCCCCGTAAATGATGCAGACACCCTCAAATTTTCTAAATCGCCTCATTTTAGCCTTGTGAACATTTTAAAAACACCTTATCAAACAGTAGAAAAAGCTCGTCAGCCAGCTTTATGACCACTTACTGTGACGTACAATGACAAAGTCTTCTGAATATACTCGGCTCTGGCTTGCAGCCTCTCCATAGCAGCAGCTGATAAGACTTGTGGGTATTGTGGTGTATATATTTCATTACAACATACAACACTGACAGAAAAAGTACGATTTATGAGAAAAGTTCGGCCACAACATAAACTCATAGTATATTTAAAGGACAGGTTTGGTATCATTCTACATTTTCTATCGTCTATGAATCCCATTAAAAGACCAAAACAACAATATTTTGGTTAAGTCAGTATTTTCCAACTTCCCTTCCCTGTCTGTGGCTCTGTGGGCCTCAAGCTCCATTAGTTCCTACTAAAGATGTGTCACAAATATATAGTTTGTTTTTAAAAAAAGAAGGTTAAATAATTAGCTTAAATAACTGGGCTCTCTAGTATTTGTTTTGGATAAACAGGAAAATACTTGTTAGTATGACCTTGTTGGATTTGGTTCTTGGTGGGGTTTGTATTTGTTACCAATAAATCCACCAGCAGGAGATTTTCTTGTTTTGGTGTGATATTGATGTTATTGTCAACAAAGGACTCTACAACAGCTTATATCTAGAGCAGGTGGCCTTCTTCCACTTTTTCACTTCCCAGAGTTAATTTAAAATTAATTTGCAAAAACAGATTATTGTTACGACCCCATGCTGCTCTGGGGAGGGGTAACATAAAACTGAAGAATCTGAAAAGTTGATGTGTTGCAAGATGAGGAAGCTTAAATGCAACCTCAGGGAGAGCCCTGGCCAAAATAACAAACAAACCAGCCCCTGAGTAGAAATAAAACCACAATACTAAATAAACTACCCAAAACGAAAAGTTACTATTCTAAACCAAACTTCCTGACCTACACGAGATAAACAAGAGTAAAGGGAACACAACAAAAATGGCAGCTCTTTCCTATCAGGGCTTACTGGCTAAGGAATTAAAGGTAGTTACAATTCAGAAACAAAATCGCTACCTTTTTTTTTAGACTGTGATTGGCAGCAGGTCCCCAGATTCCCCAGCCAATAGCACAAGAGAGGAGGAGAAGCGATAGTTGAGGCCCACAGAGCCTGAGGAGCAACACAGCATGGGTTAGCACAATTACACATTCACGTATTCACGTACATTCACAAATTAACACAATATCACGTTGTGTCCACGCTGGTTCGATCAGGGTAAATTCTGTAAAACTATGATGTTGCTTAAATGGATCATTCCCTCTTAAAAGGCTAAAAAAAAAAAAAAGTGAAACAAGTGACACTCATAATCCAAACTTTTTCATGGGTGACAGAGTGAATGAGTTGGGAAGAAATGTTAGAAAGCGAGGGAGAGAAATGATGGTAAAACTGAAAAGAGAGAGAGAGCGAGAGAGAGAGCCACTCTGTCTATGCTAATCTTTGTCATTAATGAGTGACTGGGAGACAGACACGGACAGAATAAGGGAGCAGGAGGCCTGTCACTGCCAATCCTAATCACTAGTGAGATGAGGATGGATGGTAATGGTTGTCTGTCCCCCCAGAAGGTGATCCATTCCCCGCTACCGATCCTTCCAGCTACACATGACGCTCAGCACGAGATGACTCAGAAGACAGATATTAAATGGAAATTGAGCATGCAGATTATAAGTGTGCAGATATTTGTTCGTAACATTGACAATTTACAGGCATTTAGCCGACACTCGTATCCACGGCGACTCGAAGCGAACGAGGAGATACAGGCTCAGCGTCTCACTGGAGGACAGACCGTTGATGGAGACACATTGGCGGCCGTGTTGATTAAATTTGTGGCTTTTAAGTTGTCAACGCGAGACAAGCTACATGCCTGACTATTGAGGTGCAAATTAACATTTCAATGTTCAGACATGCTCATAAAAGTCAAAAGGATTCTCCGCTCTAAAGCAGTATGTCCATCACCTAGCAGGGCAAGAGGTTTATTCTTCATATCCCAGAGCAGAAGTGACATGTTTGGCCTGGAGAAAGCCATGAGTAACTATTTTTTATGGCTGAGAGGTTGAGTTTTTCAGGATATAATCCAAGTACATGTTAGCGAATGTAGAAATGCGTTGACTGATGTGTTAAATCAGGCGCAGATACCAAAGCCTCTCTATTCAGAAACACGGGAGTTTGAGATTTTAAATTGAACATCTATCCATCTGTTCATGTCCATCTATTTACAACTCCATCTGTATTCATTTAGGTTTAGGACAGGCTTGTTTTTGAAAGTTGGCCCTCGCCAATATTTCTGCAGCGCCTGTAAAGTCATATTTCCTGACATCCTGAAAACATCCTCAGTTTATTTTTTCAGATGCGGCTGCTTCATGGGACAGTAGAGCTGTGACAGTTTGATGAGAGCTGGTGCTGTCGGTCATGGCAGAACCAGAGCGCGCTGTCAGGATCAAACACAGTGTTTCCTCTCCTTTCAGGTTATATCTTCCAGGCAATCTTTTTTTTTTGTTGTTGTTGGGTTTTTTTTGGGGGGGGGGGGGCGTTTTTTGGAAATATTTCACTTCAGAATTACATAAGCATTCAAAGCCATTCTGAAAATGGTGACAACCACGCATGTGAAATGATTGATAGTACAAAGAAAAAACAAACAGTGGTGCTTTTGGGGAAAGTAGGAAATCTCATGGTTAACAAAACACAGCCTTTGCACTCAAGATATTGAATTATGAGCTTCACTGGTGGCTTTTTTCCTCTTAAAAAACATCTAAAGAATCTTTTTAGCAGTGAATATTACAATATTTGTTGTAACAATCCTTGATATTTGATTAAACTATAAATCGAGAAAAATATATTTTTTCTCTTACTGTGCAAGAAAACAAAACAATAATTAACATGCAAACAATAAAGTTAAAGAAACACTCAAGTAGTGATATACTGTATATTTGTGTGGGTGCATAAAATGGAAAACAAAGTCGTCCATATCTTCAGGCTTCCTCTAAAAACAAGCTCCTCTCCGCTGTGAATAGCCTCTATATGTAGGACATCAAGTGGGTGGATGCATATCATTACATAATCCTTGTTTATACTGTTTGAATCCAGATCTAATAAGTTATGAATATTCCTGCTATGACATTCTGTAAAACGCTGTGGGCTGCACAGACAATTAAAGAACATGATTAATATCTGAGAGCCTAAATGAAAATTAGTTCTGATGACTAATTGCGCTCTCTGATATCATTTATCCTTTAGTCTTTATGTGCATGAGTAAAAGCTGTTCACCTATATATGATGGATAACACTTGTTATAATTTAATACCTTATAGATACTCAAAGATAAATTCTTGTCTCACTTAACCCTCCTGCCCTTCTCCACTGAGAAGTGAGAGGTCAAGTCAGCAGAGTCCTACAGATAAAGACTAATTCATCTGTCCATGATGGGGACACGTCAACATAAAACACATAAGATACATGAAAAACATTAAAAAAAATACATAAACAGGACATTTTGGTTACAGCAGCACCAGAGTGTAAAGTGTGAGGAGCTCGTTCCCTTCCTGTGATCTCAGAAAACGAACATGACAGAACGTTGCTCAAAGCTTTAAAAAAAAAAAAAAAAACATCCAACAACGACTGTTCGCTGTTATCAAAGGACAAAACCTGGAGTCACTCTGTTGATACCGGAATGGGCTTTGACTTTTTTGGGATTATAGCACTTTGGTAGGAATTATATACAGCTAGGCTTAACCTCACGCCGTTGTGAACATTTCTCCCAACATAAAATCCATCCAGAAAGCTTCAGTTTATACTTTCAGGAGTTTGGAGTTTTTAGTTTTGTGTATCAGCTGCAGCCTTGAGTTTGAGAAAGAGGTTTGTAGAAGTAGAAGGTCGGTCAGATCGAATCTCCTGCATATATGTGGAATAGTTGTGTGTGTTTCTGGTGTTAGACCTGTTTATTGGCAGATTTTACTCAGCGGCTTCAGATAACTTAGAATGAGTCCTGCTGTTTTACCTCACCTCAAAAGGCAATGCCAATTTTTTAGCAACTAGTAGTTTAGTTTTTTAGTTTTGGCCATCTTACCTATTGGCTATTAGTGGTGGGAATCTTTGGGAATCTCACAGTTTCATTTGATTTGTTTCAGAATCAATTCTCGAGTCAAAATGGATTTTTGATTCAGAAAAGGGGGCACTATTTTGAACATCTTACTCCAGGGTGCCAGGCCTGGAAAGCGAGTATGCAGCTTTTTTTATTTGATAAAGTTAAAATACGAACATGTACTTTACTGATCATGACTACTGAGTTAATGTATTTTGTAGAAACAGAAGTTGGTCTACGTGCTCTGCTGTGCTGTTGTAAGTTTCCAGCAGTAGAGAATAGACTCACTGCTGCAAAGGAGCACCAGGCAAGTCTTTTGAAATGAAAAATATTATCTGTGTTATTTTCTTCACCTGATCAGAATCAGGTGAAAGTTTTGTAAAACTGAAAGTTTCATATACGTCTACTGTATCTCACAATACATATAACCATAGTTTCAACAGCGTCCTGATAACAGTATTATACAGAATATGTAGGCTAAAGTTCATGCTTCACGTAGAAATATAGTCCTGAAATGATGTTGAAAGAATGGTTACATAAACCTTTCACTATTAAATGTAATTCAGCCCAATTTTAATTGAGATGTCTTGTGACCTGCAAATCACCAGAACAGTTTTTATATCGGGTTTCGTCTACAACCTGTCTGACCTCCTGAGGACTCGTGTTACTGCCTCTAATGGTCCTGGTCAGTGCATAAACAGATCTCAGTATTAAGGTTGATGAGTAAAATGCTACCATTACGAGCAGGAATGATCAAAACAACGAAAATAGGACCCCGAAAAATGAAATTTTCCTGTTAAAAGATGCAAACCCACATTGAAAAATAATGGTATAATGGTTTAATAGAGAGTTTCTGAGCTCTGCAATGGTCTAAATGAGGTTTAGATTGTATTTCATCTACAAACCCTTGTATTTGTATAATACACATTATATAGAATTTTATATTTCTAAAATTATATCTGCATTTGTATCTTATAGAGATGTTTTCAGCTTTTCACCCACACACACACAGTGACTATCAGCTGTGACGCAGGGCTCTTTCTCATCTCCTTATTTAAACTGAGCCGAGAGTCACAGAGCCAACAGTGTTTTCGCTTCGAAGGGAATATGATCAATAAACAGAGAAAACTATAACGCAGGACAGGAGATGTATAGAGCAGACAGGAGAGTAGTTTGGCTCTGCCTCACTTGCTTCCTGTTCTGATTTTATCTCCTTCTCCTTTTCTATTTATCTCTCTCAGTTTTCCCTCCTCCTCTATTTCTCAGTTTTTCACGGTGCATGTCTCTTTTTTTTCTCTCTCTCTCTCTCTTTCTGGCTCTGCGTTATAACACTCCGTCTTTCTGTTTATCTTTTCGTCTCTCTTCCTCTGTCTCTGTGTTTCCACCTGACTGCTGAGGGATAAGGACTGCAACTTGATGTTGAATAGATGCTGGGGAATCATCACTCACACTGCGTTTCCATGACAAACAAGCCCTTCTGTTTATATGGCGTCCTTTTGTTGTGTGCAACCGTATCATTTGTCTGTGTTTGTGTGTGCGCATGTATGCTTTCCTTTCTCAGTGTGTTATATAGATATATCGTTCCTGTCTCGTTGCGTCATCTGTGTGTTTGTCTTTGCATGCCGTATGTGTTCATATCTCACTGTCTCAGTTTGTGTGTGTGTGTGCGTATATGTGTGTGTGTGTGTGTGTGTGTGTGTGTGTGTGTGTGTGTGTCAGGCCATCTGTTCTCTGTCGGGTCTGGTCCTGACTCCCAGGGCTTTGTCTTCCTCTCTGTGTTCTGGGATCAAGAAGACAGACATGTACCATAACTCCTTCTCAGATGTACTGTCCCCTATCCCCACTGTTTATTAGTGGGGCCCATATGCCAGTGGTGATTGGAAGGGAGATTGCTTTGAAATTTTATTGGTGACACCCTCATAGGGACAGAGTGAGATTCATCCTGAAAGTTGAGATCCACAAATTTCAGTTTAAAAACTAATCTACATGTTTTAGATAGAGTTGTTAGATGTTAAAATTTACATCCTATAAAGGGAGTTGTTTTTTTTTTAATTATGAGGTGACCTATTGCATCCCAGCCCCCCAAAGCTGGTGCATAATTTCTTTAAACCAGCAATTGTAGAAATAAAAATTAGATTTTCTGAGCAGCTGTTATGTTATTCCACTTTGAGAATGAGAGGCAAAACTCCAGGACATTCCTGCAAGTTTATTCATCAGCAATCAAACTTTGGTTGAAATGATTCCTGTGAGAGAAGTAAAAAAAAATCACCTGCAAAGTAAATTTGGTCTGTGTTAAACTGATGACAACCCTAACCAAAGCAAATACCCTTTGAACTCTGCCAGACTGCAGTGATTTGTGGAGCTTCGGCAGATGTATGATACAATAGGATCAAATATAATAATTAAACATAAACAGAGACACATCAGAACCATATAAAAACACAAATCAAATCAAAACTACATAAGCTAAAACAAAACTTAAGCCGTGTAGATACAGTAAAATCCCCGCAAAGCTGAATTTAGAGGAGAGATTTAAAAGGAGATTACATGGGTTTGATTTCAAACTGAATGACCACTGAGCGTCCTAAACAGATCCCATGCTTTTATTCTTTGACTAGTGTGAATGTTCACCACATGCTTTCCAAGGTGCCCTTCCCCATCAAAGCAGCTCAATCCTGGAATCAGATGTGAAATATTAGGGTCTGATCAAGCTGTACGCTGCAGTCAGACTCCCAAAAACATACTGTAGCTGTAGCTAAAAGAGACAGAACTGTAAATGGACTGTGGCATTGAATCGTACTGAAACTTTTTTTTAATCATGCTTTAAACTGTGGCTCTAGGGATGGCAGTGTCACTCAGTTCAGACTTAAGTACCTCAATAACAATCAGATGGATGGCCAGTAGATTTTTTACAGATATTCATGGTCCCCAGAGAGGATGAAACCTATCAACTTTGGTGATCCTCTTATTTTTCCTCTAGCGCCACCATGATGTTTACATTTGTTGTTTTGAGTGAAATATCTCAACAACTGTTGGATGGATTGTCGTGAAATTTAATACACACATCCATGTTTCCTTCTGGATCAATCCTAATAACTTTGACGATCCCTTAACTTTTTATCTGGTGGCATCATCAGGTCAAATTTTAATTAGTTGTTTATGGCAAAATACCTGTAAAACTAATAACATTCCCATCAGCCTCAGCTGCACTTTGTGTTTTGTGCTAATTAGCAAATGTTAGCATGCTAATGCACTAAGCTAAGACCACGGATGTATTAAGAGAGCTGGATACAGTGCGGCCGCTCAGCCTTGCTGACAATTTTTCCTAGTGGCCACTTGCAGTATTGCAATGAAACAATCCCCTACGGTCCAAAAAACATTTTCCCCAAAGACCACCATTATAAAAGAAACGTCTGTAAAACTGTCGACAGGACACCTCGAACTGCAAATAAGGTCAATTATTACTCTTTGTATTATGAATTTTTAAACAATGAAGGTGTCATATTTGTAAAACTCCCCTAGAAACCTATAAAAGCAATTTAAAATTTGTGAATTCCAATGTAAAGTCAATGGGATGAGCGGGAACTTGGGGATGGGGTTCAGCAGGGGGGAAAAACTCTTCGCAAAATTTAGTGTGCCACACAACGCAGAAGCAAGAAAACTTTTTTGGCTCATGCTCTAAGCGAGCAATTTTCATTTGATTGAATAGGCGCCATCTTTGATTCCGGTATTCAGTTCATATAACACACCCATGGCTAAGACGATGAACGTGGTAAACATTATACCTGCCAAACATCAGCATGTTTACACTGTCATCATGAGTATTTTAGCATGCCGACATGACAGTGTCAAAAGTACAACCCCCATTACAAGTTCCACTTTTTAACATTTTACTTGACAAAAAAAGTGTTGTTAGTATAATTTCCTCTAGGTTTTACAGATGTTTAGAGATGTTTAGATAGGACTGCAGTGAGGAGTCCAAGAGAATAACCCAGCTGAGCCAAGATGACATAAATGTCACCAAACAAAAAACCCTCTAAAATACCAGTCTTGATTTCCTTGTACACTGTTCATTATTCAGTGATGCTCTATGCATTTTAGAGGTATTTTGCATCAATTTGATGATCTCCATGTTTGTTGTGACCACCTTTTTTTCCAACCTGTTTTCCGTATGTGTGACTGTGAAAGCAACATAGCCTTCAGTTCTTAATAAATAAGAAAAGTGTCCTTCGCTCGAAAATACGAAGTCTTAGCTGCAGTGCATGCTGATGTTTTCTGGCTGCTGCTGTTACTGAGAATATTGGTATCTCTGTGTCCTGCATGATTGCTTTTTCTCTGTATTATTGTTGAATTTCAGTGCAGGATAGCATCTCTAGAAAGAAGTCTGTGCTCTTTGATTCTGACTGAAAGCAGAACAGGCTCAAAAACTCAAGGTTGCATCGTTTTAGTGGCTGTTTTAATCCAGTTTCTTTTAGGAGTCTTTAAAGGTTCTATAGCATTGAGTTGAAGTAAAGCAAAGAAACACTGAAAATGTAACATTTCCTTCCAGTGGTCAAAAATAATGAGGCCAAATTACACATTAGAAAAGAGTGAGATCATTATACTGTCTGACACAATATGGTAAGAGACAGTTAAAGTAAAGTAAAATGTCGCTTTTGTTGTGGAGAGCAACTCTGACAGGTTCATTTAAGTTGATACGTGCTGAGCTTTTTATTGTGGTCGCCATTATTCTGTCCTCGTTTATGGTTTCACCCCCTTTTTTTTTCAAGTATTTAGTTCGCTCTTTTCTTTTTAATGCACTTCTTGTCTTTCCTTCATCGCTCTGATGGGGCTTTAGATCGCTCTGTTGCTCCTCCTTTACTCTGTCTTAGTTTTTCTCTTTCTATCTCTGTCTTTCTCGTGGAGTTTCCAGAGAGACGGTTGGCACCCGAGAACAATCATCAGACTGTAGTGAGGGCTTTAGACCTCGCCACACACACACATATACACACACACACACACACACAGGCCTGGTCTTGGCCCTGTCCTGCTGTTAGTGAATTCCTTACCCTGCACTGCCTTAGCAGCACTGGCTAGCAGATCATTGCTCGCTGCTACAACATCAGCTGTTCTCTAATGCCACCCTAGGGCTTTTTGTAGCTGTGAGGAGGTTTAGTGTGCACTCGCACCAAGGCCAGCTGTTCCCCAAACTGTTGTTGTCATGCAATATAGCCTTGAAAAAGGCTTTAGATGGCTTTAACTGCACCAGGACATTTGGGTGAATAGCATTAGCCTACAGTAGCACTCGCATGGCTAACAGGTGTAGCGTCTAGTTTAGCATCAGATGTGTTAGCCATAGCTAAACAAGGAGGAGGAGTCAGCGTCGTCATCTGGTTTAAAAGCTACAGCTCCTCTGTCAGTAGGCTCCTTCTTGAAATAAATATTGTTTAGGTGGCAAGTTTGATATCAGATGAAACTCAATTAACCCTCTTGGGGTTGTTTTGTCCTCCAACATGTGACAATTTTACTAGTATCATTATTTATTCATTCATTCATTCATTCATTCAAACCTTTATTTAAGCCTCGAAAATCAGTGAGGTTTCCCTCATTTGTAATGATATTTAGATACATAGTTAAAAAGAAAATATGCAGAGTTAAATGGATCAAAAGAAGACAATACTCAGTGAAAATAATGGCACACTGAGGTGAAGTGGTTTGAGATCATAGTCTTGAATTGTCCAGGGTTAGTGAGAGTGTCGATCTTGAGAATCTGCTAATGTGGCTGTAGATTCTTAGTTTTGGTTCTCTATTTTTCCAAATGTGAAGTATAGTGAAAATAATGTCAGGATGTCCAGTATGTGATAGAATTTGAACAAAGCCACAGACTACACAGTTTGCTACCTTCCTCTCTCTCTGAACTCTGCTACTCTCTCCTCCCCTCTGTCACCCCCTCCTCTCTTCTTCACACTTCTTCCCTGTCTCCCTTTTTTCCCTCCGTCACCTATTCCCTCCCTCAGTGCTCTACTGACTCCTGCAGAGACATGCTGCGTCATGGAAACGACCGGCTCTGTGTGTGTGTGTATATGTGTGTGTGTATGTGTGTGTGTGTGTGTGTGTGTGTGTGTGTGTGTGTGGGGAGGATAGCTGGTGTTAAAGCCACCCTAACAGCACCTCCTGCTGTCCTGCTTGGCAGATCATTATAGGCACTGAAGATTTACTGGGAGACTGGAAAGACAGTCGAGAAAAGGAGAGAGAAAGAGGCTCAGACCGGATAAATCTGCATGCACGCCGTACATTTTATAATGTGTTTCTGTGCAGGGTTTTTGTCAACATTATCGGCAGCTCTCCTATGGGTTGTTAAGAGGCAGTTGTTCTCCAAAGTGGATATGACAGATTCGCAGTGTTATTGTGCAGAGGTTAATGGTTGTTCCTGGCTAAACAAGAAAGCTAAATTTCATTATTATTCCATTTACTAGATGATACACCCTCTGGAGTTTAAAGTCATTTTGATTTTGCTGCACATAAAAATTTGCCTGCAGTTACATTATAAGCACACAGTTCTATTTCTGATTGGTCTAAAATAATTAAAGGTTATTTTTCTTTAGCACAAGATTTTTATACAAAATACAGAATTTCCACCAGAGATAGTAGCCCCTCTTGCTCTATGAACTTTATGCACTGATTGGATTTTTTTAGGCAGTTTCAAAAGGTTTTCTGTGATTGTTTCTATGTTTTATGCATGATAGGTATTCATAAAATTAAGATAGAAGGTTGGTTTTAGCACAGTTTTTTTTTGCGTGTAGTCTTCCTGTTCACTTCCTGTGAACACCCACTTTGTAAGAAACTAGATTCTTATCAAATCAGGGTTCATGTCTTAGTTGCATCTGTCTGGGGTTCCAACACATAAACAATGTTTGGAGAGTTTTGTCATCCATAAGAGAATAAAATATTGTCAGTTCCTCTTAGTATTAGGTTTTAATAGCTGTTTACATCTCAAATTTGGGTAGAAAATGAAGTTATTTCTAACTTTTGTTACTAAAAATGTCAAAAATTAAATGATTTTCGAGCATTTCCCTCACGTTCAGAAATGGGGATTTGACACAGGATTCAGATTTGATGAAAAGTTATCGAATGTAAGGATGTGAGGAGTAAAAGACGGGCAAGCCAAAATGTGGGCACCATCTTCTGTGGGAACAGGAGAGAAGAAGCGTATGAGCCGATGGATCCCACCCCCACCCTCTGTTCTCTTCTCTTCAAGCGTCACTGTCTTTACTGCATTGTGTATGAGTTTGTGTGTGTGTGTGTGTGTGTGTGTGTGTGTGTCAGACTAAGAAAGACTAAAAACGCCACAGACAGACACACAGTGCTTTGGCAGCACTTTCACAGCCCACAATGATAGAAAAGGAGCCATGAAAATCTCCTAATTATACAGAGACACACACACACTTAAAAGGAAGGAGCTTTGTCTGTAGCCTCCCACATACACACACAATACCGAACACACACTCATGCTGCACACAGTCCTGTACACAGACCAGAGTGTGGAGAAAGCGGTGTTGGGAAGGAGACAGGAAACAGGATTTCTGCTGTAAAATGGGTTTATATCTTCATTATTGATGAAGCCACAGAAATGGCAAGTTTGGATTTGGAGCTTATTGGCTGCATACAGTTAATGTCACTGTGATAAGTTGTTTTTTTTTTAATTATATTTCAGTTTTTTCAAACTAAAGTGAGCTCTGTGTTTCTGTTTGTCATGTAATAAGACCGTGTGACCAAGCGCCATGTGAGAGATGAACATCAATTTTGAGATGTTACATAACAATTTTGATTATATTCATTCAGAGATGTTTGGTATAATTAACATAAACAAACAAGAATATCACAGACGCAGCCTTCACTTGCCTGTTTTTACTTAATGAACACTCAGACATGTCGTCATATGCTATATCCTTTTTCTAGCAAGGAGACTTTGCAGGTTTCGCATTATTTTGTTTTAGATTTATGCTTTGATTGCTGAACGATAAGTCGTCCCAGATGCTTCTCTTTAACATTCGAAAACTGGGAATGTGATTCATAGCCAGTTTTTAATGAAAAAAATCAAAAAGCCTAATTATTACTATTAGAATTGAAGTGTCATTTTTGAATGGAGTGAATCGACAGTGAATTGAAGCTAACCCTGTATTTAATAGAAGTGTGGGATATTCAGCATTGGAGCTCTATTTGTTCCTTTTACTTCTTGACTTCATTTGAAAGACAATTACTTTCATCTCCTCATTCACTTTAAAGGCACCTTATTCTGTATTTTTTTTTTATGTATGAAAAATGTTCAGCACCCCTTACCTGTCTGCTTTGTCTCTCTCTCCCCCTTCTCTCCGTCTCTCTTTCTTCCCCTCATCCATACCAATTTTCTCCTTTCTCTTTTCCTCTCACCTTTACATCACTTGCCACTACTGCTCAATCTCTCCCCTTGTCTCTGTCTTCTTATAATCCATCTCTTTCTCCCCCTGCTCATGTCCTTTCCACCTCCCCCAGGTTTGTCAAAGTCCTTCCCATTGGACAACTCTTTGTTCGACAGCTGGCTCGCCCAGTCGGTCCAGATCACCGCTGATGACATGCTCAGCCAGTGGGCTCTGGGTGCCCAACATCGGGACAAGAGTGGCAGCCTGCTCTCCGATCAGGTAGGGCTTCAGTATCTACATACAGTAGATACTGCTTTGATAATACAGCAATAGATTGAATTCAGTTGTGGATTTTTGATTTATTTGATACTTTTAAAAAAGTGGAGCACAAGCTGGACTTAATTTCACTCCTAAGAGGGCCAGTGCATGCAGACAGCATGGAGTTAAAAGGAGGAGTAGGATTATATTCGACGGAGCTGCAGTCCGGCTCTTGGCAGCAAACGACAGCGCACATGGCAAAATTCAAAATCAGCAGCACAGTCAAACAGTCCATCACCTCTTGAACTGAATCCCAGTCTACTTCACTGGTGAAAGGAGCCAAATAAGGAAATATCCTGCCTACAGACCTGACTGAGATGGACATCCAAAGTTAGGTGGATGTATTTTTTGCAAGAAGTAAACTTTCAAACAAATTGATTAACTATCATAATCAACTGTATCAACTTTCTCTGCTCATTAATTGCAATAAAAGAATACACAGAGAAGTCGTTTTTGCCCCGTCGATGCACCGAAATCTAGCATGAAGCTCCGTTAAAGAACTGAAACTCCAACCAGGAAGAAAGTGACTTTTCCACACATGTGCTAATCCAAAATCAATTTCCCTCTAACTTATGTTGTCAGTGTTTACAGTGGAGTAAAATGGAGCACTGCTACAACCAGTCATAGTTGTGCATCAGCTTTAATAACAAAATAACCTTAAAGGATGGATTCACAATTTTTCAAGTCTGTCTTAAAACAGTAATCAGGTGCCCAAATGAACATTAAACAGGTTTTACTTGCTGTAATGATTCCCCCTGTTCATACTGAACATTGAGAGATCCCTTCATAATGCACTTTAAATGTAAGTGATGGGGGGCAAAGTCTACAGCCCTTCTTTTAAATGTATTTAAAAGTTTATTTGAAGGTAATATGAGGCTTCAGCCGTCCAAATTAGTCAAATCAAGTCAATATCTTTCAAAGTTACTGTGTTCTTAGTGCCAAATTCCCTCTTTTTGTCATCCTTATACTGCAGCTGAACAGGAAAACACTGTCCGTCGACACACAAAGAGGGAAAATTGACTAAAAAGACTGTAACTGTGTAAGATATCCCCTTTATTTGACAAACTCAGATGGCTGAAGTCTCATATTATCTTCAGATAAACTTTCAAACAAATTTTTGCTCAAAACATGGAGTGTGGATTTTATCCCCTCAGTCTTGCAATACCAGACAATCAGAGATCTTTGAAGCGTTTAGAGACTGACCTGTGAGTCTGTTTTATCCCCCATCACTTACATTGTAAGCACTTTTTTTTTTTTGAAGTGATCTTCTAATGGTCAGTATGAACAGGAAGAAAGATTACAGCGAGCAAAACCTGTTTCAGTGTTCATTTGGGCACCTGACTGTTGTTTGAAGAACCTGTCCTTCAACAGCAAATACTTAATGGCATAAAACTATTCAAGTTAGCAGCACCACCGACACTAAAAGAGATAATTAATTTATGGATCCATTGTATTGTATGATTTATGCTAGGCAGGATATGGTGCATGATGTACAATAGTTCACTGAGCTAATCAGATCATTCTAACAGTTTAAAGGATGAGTCAGGAGTCAAGACTTTTAGACTGAATCTTTTATATGAGTGGAATTTTAAGTTTTGCTCACTTCTCATTGTGGGTTGATCAGTTCAGCGAGAGCTGATGGTCAGAGCAGAGCTGCACTGTGGCTGACCTGCTGTTCTCCTGAGGAATGTTCTGTTTTTGTATTAATTGGCAGGGGGCTCCAACCAGAATGCATGATATAACTCCATTGTTTAGGGACAAGAAAATAACAGGAACATGATCATTTTTCAATAAAATAGAATGAGATTTTGATATGAAAACATGATACGCTTAGGAAGAGAAATCTGTATAAGAGCAATCACAATAATTCAGCTCTTTTATCACAATACAACAGAGCTAGTTAGAGATCTTATGATTATACTAATAATAAACATAAAGCAATAGATTACAATGTAAAATGCTTTTAAAATACCTCGGCTTTGTCGTTTGCTCTTTTGTTCGACAGTAAAAATGTCTTGCTGTTGCTCAAATCTTCTACTGTTGAGCAGTTGGAAATGTGGGTAGGTGGTGGTGGGTGGGGAGTTTCTGTTCCAAAATATTACAGGCAAGAATGTGAGGTTTCAAAACCAGAAACCCGAGTAACAGGCGAGTTAATTGTTGTATTGATCTACAACCAGATTTCCAAATACAGCGTGAACATTTTGTGTAAAACTCATTTATTGCACCTTGAAACATTAACTGCTCTTTTTTTCCCCCCCGTCTGATTTTCTCTTATCGGCCCTCCTTTTAATTCTCATCCCTTTATCTCCTGTTTGCTCTTTCCTTCCCTCTCTTTTTTCTTTTCCTTCTGTTAACCTTTCCTCACCTCCTCTCTTGTTCTCCTCCTCTCTCATGCAGCTCCTGCAGGGCGAGGAGAGCCTGCTGAATCTGATGATGGAGAACTCCATGCAGTCCACCTGGAAAACGCCCCAGCTGGGCCGCAAACCACGAGGGAGCAACAAGCCCCGCGCTCGTGGACACCCGCAATCCACTGCCCCCGCCCAGCCGGACGCGCTACTGTCTGCTGCAGCCGCCTCCGCAGCTAGCAGCCCTTCCACTGCAAAGAGCCTCTGGGCGAGTGTGGCGGAGGAAAAGCCCGGTCAAGCGGCCCGCAAAGGGGAAAGGCCAAGGGGCTCCTCCAAGACCCTACACCACCACCACCTTCATCACCACCAGACCAGGAGCTCTGACCTGCACAGGGACCCAGCGCCACAGCCACCCATCTCCAAAATGGATTCCTGTCACATCTCGGAGGACCGCGGCCCGTGGGACAGCGTCCACACTGGGAACGGTGTTGTATCAGGAGCTGGACCCGGTTTCAGCGCGAGCTCGTCCCCATATCCGGCCTCTAGCCCAGGGGTCACGGTGCCCGTCACAGGGGTGGTCCTTCGCGGCGGGGCCCCGCGGCTCCGTCTGTCCCGCCAGGGTAAATCCAGAGGGAGGGGCATCAGTGGAGGTGTAGCAGAGTCCATGGACCTGCCCTTCACAGCAAAGGACGCGTCCCTGGACACAGCTGAGACTGATGGGTATTTCTCTGATGGCGAGCAGAGCGACTTGGACACGCGCTCCGGTGGGCGCAAACTCCGCTTGCCGCAGTTGCATTCTGGGAACGAGGACCTGCTGAGAATGGGCGTGCTGGCATCCTAGAGAACTGAGACTCATACAAACACACCTACACACACACACACACACACACACACACACACATACACAATTATCCAAGCAGAGTCCCAGTCTTTGAGTCCCGCTGGTTAATTGTTTCTCTATCTGTGCCCAGTATACAATATACAAAACATGGCTGGATGGCTTTGTTCAACCAAATCCCTGTCACGTTTACCAGTGGAAAATCTCTTCAGCTCTTACCTGCTTTGTTTTTTCGGGGGAATTTGAATGTAGCTGTTTGTCTGTCGTACAGTAAAGCTTCTCCACCGGACTGTAGTTTGTTGTTAGCTCACCACAAAATGCGATACCTTCAACAAATAGGAGACGAACATTACCTTGAGTCTTTTTTTTTTGTTTGTTTGTTTGTTTGTTTTGTATTTCAGATTCATTTTGTTTCTGGGCGTTGAAGTACCCAGTTCTGGCCTCATGTCTGTGGTATCTGCCAGACTTGGGAACAAACACTTCGGGGCATTATTATTATTATTATTATTCAAGCTGGTTTCAGGGTCTGCTTCACTCCTGGTCTATATGGCCTGAGATGCATCCAATGAGTCCTTGTTTTCTTGAATATGTTCAGTGGAAAGACAATTTCACACCAGAGTTGGTCTGAATATGTACAGAGGGTGACATGGGACAACACGTATTCAGCCTTGAGAAGCACAACTAGCTAGTCATAAGAGCTGTAACGTAAGCAATTGTGTGTATAATACATGTTCATGCAGGGTTGGGGTCAATTCTCATCATGTCGACTCCAAAATGTACACTAAAGCCTTCATTCTCAAATTTATCTTCACAGACTTAAAAAAAAAAAAAAACCCAACAAAACAAAAAAACACAGATCTCCAGATTTTCCAGTTTTTGAATAGCAGAACAATTGACTCCAACCCTGATGCTCATTCTGATTGTCACACAGAGACACAAACACACACATACTGACACACATACTACTATAAGCAAATCCCTTTTGCTCACAGCCGTTGTTGAAATATTTGATCTGACTTTTTTCAGCTGCTTTTAAATTCTTCCTAATTCTGAGTTCTTTTTTTCCTGAATTTTTTGGAGAAAAATCATCGTAGAAACTCTGTGCCTTCTGTCGCTCGCCCTGTGCCCCTGCCTCCCCCTCAAACCCTCCCCCCCACCCCCCACCCACCCACACCCCACCCCTTACAACCTTCTTCTCAATCAACCAAACAATCAGTAAGTAGATCAATCAGTCATTTCTCAATCGGATTTGTAACAATCAAACTGAAAGGAAATCCCGTTGGATTGGTTTCCAGAGTGTAGCCAGCATCGGGCTCCTCGTCACCTTAATTGTCTAGTGCCTGAAATAAGGATGTAAATGCAGCGTTTGCCATTAATCAACAAAGCATCTGCAACAGTTAGGAAAGCAGAGCCACAACGTACTATCAGCGCAAAGAGCTGCCTATTGTTCTGTGCCCCCCCGCCCCCCCACTCCCCCTCACCTGTGACTAGATCACTGCAGTCCGGAGCCATTGATAAACAAGAGTTTGGTCAGGTTGCACTATGGTCAGCACCATGTCACTGCCTCTGCATGGAAATAAACACCCATCCAAACCATGTTTACTTTAGATGGTGTCAGTGCTCACTTTAGTGGTATGAATCAAGAACGTTATGCTTCATTATTGAAGTTTCTCGTGTAAAAATATACCTAAATATTGGCCTAAATCACAAAGGCTGCAGAAAACAAGAAAGAACCTCCCATTTGCATCTGGTTGAGTCGCTGAAGAGAGTCTCATTCCTTCTCCAGTGGTGAGAAAGCCTTTGACAAAATAATCTCAACACAAAAGTCTACCCATTAGCTTTTTCTGAGCTTTCAACTACATTGGCTGGCATGTTATAAAAATCTGTTTTATAAGTGTTTCTAGGTAGTGAAGTCCTCAAAAGTCACAGTTATTTTTGTTTACTATATCAAGAGAAATTAGTCATACTTTGGACCCAACTATTCTATTCATGATACTGGTTTAGTAAGATGGCCAACATTGTTTTATTTAGTCATACATCGAGCAGGTTTATGGCACAAACATGACTGCGGGTGAAGTTTGACGTGGCCAAGCTCCTGTAACCGATGGCTCTTCTGCAACTGTTCTTCTTAGATGAATGATGACAATGTAATGATCAGCTTCAGAGGCCTGCGCTCTTAAGTTCTTGAATTGAGTTGTTTGTAAATTTGTTTGTTTTTGTTTTTGTTTTTTTTTTAATACTTTTTGTTCTCTCAGAGAGTTGTATTTTGTACCTAAAGCAGTCCGTGGTATTCTCAGGGGTTTAAAAAAAAACTTTTAAAAAAGAATAAAAGGCTTAAAAGATTTATCGAAAAAGCGACGCAAGACGTAGATACATATATATACATATTTTATATCATACAGTATATATATATATATACATATATATATATATAGTGATGTGTGTATGTCTAGAAACTTCCTAATTTGGCAAACTTCACTGTTTGAAATCCTACATGACTACTACTGAGCATGTTTCTTCTCTCAGTATGACCATATGACCATCAGCACTGGGTTTAATAGTCTCTACTCTCTAATAATTAATGCTCATTTGAACTTCTTTAAGTTACCAGATGAGTGGGACAGGTCGGATAATAGTAGTCCCTTCTTGTATTAACTACAAGAAGGGACTTTCCTTTCATTTTCTCAGCCTTCTTGGAGCCAAGACCCCACCCATCTGGACCCAAATTAGGGTGAAATGAAGCATCAAAAGTGATCTTTAAGGGCTGCTTGAAGCAGGCCTCAAGAACAGACACTTAAAGAGAGGTGCAGGTCCAATCTACTTCCTCTGTTTTTTCTGTACGGACAGCTTCTAACCTGCCTGAAGTGACCACGCCAAAGAACAGATCCGTGTAATCAAGGCAGCATATTTACATCTTATCTACACACATACACATGCTCCGTCTCCGGTTTTTCAAGATGAGGAATGTTAGACAAGGAACTCTGCCAGCGCTGCCCAGGTCAGCTCGGTTTTAATCCAGTTTCCGAACCTTGGTCGACCCAGCTCGAGTTCACGGTTCAGTCAGAAATGCCGTAAGCTCAGGCACGGCAGCGCAATGTTATGTGACCTCCTCTACTGCAGGGGGCACTGTTAAATAAACTACACCACCACCAATAAACCCAACCTGGATTCTCCCAGATCTGCATTCACTGGGGTTCACATAGGAAAAAAACCTGTCGCCTCAGCAACAGGCTGGTCATTAAACACACACATATTAACCCCCTTCAGAAAAAGCCAAATGCTGCTGAACTGAACTTGCAACATACAGCTCACACACACAACCACACACACACAAACCAGAGCTGGTATAACAGGGTTATAATGTACAAGATGACTAGTTTTTTATGTATATGTGCGGTCCTGACTGCATCAGGAAGTATGAGTTTACTCAGAGTGAAATGCCCTCTAACAGCAGGAGAGTATTATTACTGGTGACAGCGAAGCGTCTCTGTCTCCTTTGTCCTTCAGGTGTAGCCATCGTAGAAGATTCACATTGTTGGTCCTCCACACATGAGGCTTCCTTCTCTTTTTCGCCATAGAGAGGAAAAGTCTGGAAAAAAAACCCTGTTTTGAAAGACAGGAAGTGTGCAGAATATTGTCTAAAGCTGAATTTTGTAAAACAGCATAAATAAAGGACAGGTGGAGGATCCTGGACTTCTATGTTGGCTACCGCTATTACAACCCCCATGGAAACTGACCATAACGACACATACAACAACAATAACAGCAACAAAGCTTGTGTTTCGAGGTGAGGACGCGGTGAAGTTATCGATACATCCCACGAATCCTCCACCGGGTGGTTGTTACCATTCATGTGTTGCTAAGACAGAAAAATGTAATGTTGGTTTCAATATTCAATGTTCAGAGTAGCCTGACTTTGTAGACAGTGGTATTAGACAAGGCCTCACATGTATGGCCTTAACATGTAGTAGCAAATGCTAAGGCTGCACAGTACTGGCAGAAAAAAAAGATTTTGGCTGAATTTCCTCCACTGAAATTTGTGGAGGTGGTTAAGTGAGATTCTGAAGATTATCTCCTGTTTTAAGCCAACGCCGTGGTACCTTGTCAGGAAAATTGCCATTTTGATGATTGCAAATTAGAATTTTTTTTTTTTTCCCCTAGATACCGTGCAGCCTTAGTAAACACAAACTGGTTATTATTCTATATTTACAGTGTGGCTTCAATGCCCTCTCCTTCCGCTTCGTAGATACTGTAGACTGGAGTCTTTTGCAGGTTCTTTTTATCAATATCCACTAGAATACAACTTCAAAGCATCGCTGTCCTCTGTGTGGTACGCCGGTGTGGGTGTTGGCTGACAGCCCAAAATGTGCTCTGATGATCTTTGAATATTGCAACTCTGTCAGGTCAGATATCCACATGATATGTGATCCGGATTAGGTTTTTTTTTCTGTTTTTTTTTTATTTTTTTGTTTTTTTTCAGGGTTTAATCTGTAACATCAGTCATGAGTGCAGCATCAGTGTCATTATCAGCAGAAGATCTGGTGAAATATTGGAGGTTTTTGTTCTTCTGTGCCAGCTTACTGCGCAATTAAGAGTGCATGGGCAAGACATTATGCGTAATGGATAAATATACAATTTTCTAAGTGATGAGCTGGTGCATGTGTCGGAACAAAACCCTCTCCTCCAGGTGTTGGCATGAATCCTACACCAGAGAAATAAGCTGGTGGGCATCGTAAATGTAATGGTAGGTCAGAAACACACCTACACACACATCCAGCGGAGCGCCGCATTCCATCTAGACTGCTGCTGAAAAGCTGGTTAAAGGCCAACACTGATTGCTGCAGGTAATTGGAACCTCGCCTACAATTCACACAGCTGCTGTCTACTGTACCGACACTGTTGTAAAACTCCTTGGAAAGACATCACTGCACAAGTAGGGCTGGGTTCCTCAGAACTTCCTCAGCTGGGCAAAGATCATGTTTAAAGCAGGAAGGCAGGTTAGGACCATCCACTGACAAAACACTGGTAAATTTTTGTTGTACAAAGCCATTTGTGCAACGCAACCATCTGTTTGACTTTCACAGAAAAACTAAAAATAGCTCCTCGAATCCAGGTGTTACACCAGGTGAATGAAACCGCAACCGCAACACAAAACATGATTATTGCGCTGAGGTGGTTTTGAGGAACCAGAAGGGCATCAGGATGCTGTTCATAGGCTGTCTCTCTTTCTCTGTGGTTGCTCCTTCATCCAATAAGAAAGTGGTTTGAGGCTGTCGTCAGGTCAGTGAAGCCAGGATTGAACAATGCCTTCTTCTCACACCATGTTTTTTTTTCCCCCCACAAAGTGAGCATTCAATTAAGCAAGTGTGATGACATAAAATGCCTGCTGGGCTCAAGTGACAGCTGTCATTATCCTTAACAAAGGCCAGTGGGATTATTAATAATAATACTGGATGATGTATATTGGATTTTGATTATTTTAAATTCTTCTTCTTCTTCTATTCTAATTCTTGAGATAAGTTGAATTTAGAAATGGCTCAAAATGACAGAACTTTCACTGTTTAATCCATTTGGAAATGCAGACTGACTTTTAGTCGTGTCATTGAGCGAGATCCACTGACTGCTCAGTGCTTCCTGTTTGTGATATCATTGTCTAGTCCTTGCTTTATTGTCCTACGCCAGCCATACAAACCCACCCACCTACCGACCACTGGAGTTTATACACATTTACAATAATGTATAATACTGTTCAACTACTACTACTACTACTAGACATTTTCCTTTTCCGTGTTTTGAAAAAGCCTTTGCAAGCTGTTTTTTTTTTTCTTTTCTTTTTTTTTTTTTTTTGGTAACGCTTTAGCTGGCCGTCGTGGCTCGTATCAAACTAGAAAGCTGACTCATTATCTGCTTCCTCTGTTTTTACTGGCGCTTTGCTCTCCTCTCCGTTACAGCAAAGTTATGGCTTCAAGGTCTCAACATCCACAACCCAGACACACTGCACAGATCGGAGGTTTAGTTATGCAAACACTTCTCACAGGCAAAGATGCTGTGGAGGCAAAACAAGCTCAGTTGTTGAGTTAAATCTGAATCAAAGAAGGTGATTTGAATCAGAGGGCTTTTTTTTCCCCATTCATTCATGAAGTTGCGGCGTAGCTAACTGGCACACAAAGATTAACAGACGCAAATACAGCCGGTTTGAACCTCGAAGGTCAGTTAGGAGAACTAGCTTTCTACTATTTTCTGATATTTTATAAACCAAACAATTATCCAAGTAGTTGCAGCCCTGCAGAGATTACACACTTCTGTTGGAACAACACTTCTGTTGCTTGTTGCTCTTTTTTTTGTGGGGCTATTAATGGCTTTATTGGACAGCAACAGTGGCAAGATGACAGGAAATGAGAGGAAAAAGAGATGGGGAATGCCAACTAAGCAACTAAAACCCCTTGATCGGCACCTCCTCCACCTCTAGGCAACCAGGAAACCCCACAGATTATTTGACGATATTTCCTAAACCACTCATTTCACCACCTGACACTTGATTTCTAAGAAATACATAAATCACATTAGGGCTGCAACGACCAGTAATTTTCAGTATCGGTTAATCTGTGGATTTTAAAGTGTCTCTGGCTCCACCTACTAAGGTTCAACACAACCAGTCAGATCACTTCAGCCTCCAGAGCAGCTCCAAGAAATGTTTATACGACTAAAGCTCCCATCTGCATAAACTGCGCACCTTACTCTGCCTCCGCCATCTAACATCTTCCTCCTCCTTCCACCAGCAGCAAAATATCCTCTTCTGCTCCATCCTGAATCCCTTGAAAAAAAAACAAAAAAAAAACAACCTCCCCTCCTGTTGTGTCCCTCCTGCCCACAACTCCTCCTTTCTCCTCTCCTGTCCGGTGATCAGCCTCCTTGGCCGGCACATGGCTCTTTTCAAAACGCTTTTGAAGCATAGGACGATCAAAAAAAAAAAAAAAGAGAGAGAGAGAGAAAAAAAAAAGTCAAAGAAGAAAAAGGGATGTCTGTAGCTTTAAGGACAAATAATGACAGGCACATGTTGTGGAAGTACGTGTGAGGAGGGAAAACATTGCACTCTGCATTGCTTTGCTCTGGCCTGGAGAGAGAGGGGGAGAGAGGGAGAAGAGAGATGGATAGAAAAGAGAGGAGAGGAGGGAGATGTTTACTGAACCGAAGCCAGAAAGGCAGACAGAGAAAGAGTACAACTTGTTCTTTCCCCTGCGTTCTGTTTGCAGCTTGTCCGCACAGTCAAGTTAACAAGCAGCTAATATAAACAACACCAGGCCCTTCCCTCCTCTATGCCGTCTCTCTCGCCTCCTCATCCCCCCCCCCCCCCCCTCTCTCTCTCTCTCTCTTTCTCTCTGTACTTTCTCTGGTCTCAGTCTCTCCACAGCCGGGTCTCCATCCAAATATTTCCTTTACAAACTGTAACAATCGAATCAGGAAAGCAGAACGGAAACAGGTCAAATTTGCATGAAATGGCATGGACAGCCTAGAAAACGATTCAATTTTGTTGCAGAAATTTATTAACATCTACCATGACTTTCAACATAAATAACTCTCTTATTTGTATTCATACAAAAAACCAAACAGCAAAGATCAATGACAAGTCTTAAAAGAGAAGACTGGCAATATTCTTTAATTTTCCTTCTGGGTGACATGTTCCTTCATCATAATGAACATGGCCACTGCAGTTTATTTTTGAGTCAATCCCACAGACAGAGTGCCAGACAGAAACACATCTTTTATTAAAATATGTTGACAGGAAGAAAATTATGAACTATCCCCTGTTTTATCCTTTAAAAATCAATCCACCCAAGCAAGTTTTTGGCTATCTAACTTGAAACCTGGATGGAAACATCGCTTGACTACGCTCTTTTTCTCCTCTTTCATTCTCTCACAACATAATCAGTCCAATTTCTCTGTTTTTTTCCACCCATTTACCGTTCCTCACTCACAATCTGAGCAATTTATTCAACTGCCCTTTACATCTGGTTTTACCATTAGGCTCCTGGGAGGTTCAGACTCTGCTCAGATGTATATCATTGCAGACAAATTGAGGTATAAATGCAACCAAGACCCACTGAAGAGCCAAAGCCGCTCTCTCTCTCTCTCTCTCTCTCTCTCTCTCTCTCTCTCTCTCTCTCTCTCTCTCTCTCTCCCTCTCCCTCTCTCCCACCGCTGGTCAAAGCTACATTTGGTCACATTAAATTTAAATCCTGCTAGAGCTACGCAAAGTGAACAGTTCACATGTTTCACAGTTTGAAAGCCATACCATAGTGCTGCTTGTCATCCTGCTGCAGGATGTAAATATAACAAAAGGTCGTGGGTGGAAATGTGTTTTAAGACGGAAAGAGTGATTTCAGTGCATGCACTGGAGACACTTTACTTCCAGGTGTAAATGTAATCTGGATAAATCACGTCTAGACACAGTCTGGATTTAAGATGCATGTTAAGACCATCTGTGCTGTATTTCTGTCTCTGCTCTCTCCCATTTGTAATTTCACCGCTCTTTCTATCCCTGATTTGTTTCTCTCCCCTGATTTTTTTTTTTTTTTTTTTTTTTTTTACCCATATCTGTCTCCCTCCCTTTACTGGTCTTCTTTGCTGTTTTCATAAACTGACTTCTTCTCTCTCTCTCACATACAAAACAAACGTTTATCTTCTTCCTCTGAGGCAAATATGTATTTATTTGCCTCCACTGTCCAATCTTTACTTCAAGCAGGGAAGGATTATGTGTTTTGATTACATAAATTGGGGAAAGTGCAGTCCCTCTGTATGCTTGTGTGTGTTTCTCTGATAATACTGGCTGTGTGTATGCAGACAGGTGTGTATGCTGTGTGTGTGAGTGAAAGCACACAGTTATCCTGGTCGTGTGTGTGTGTGTGTGTGTGTGTGTGTGTGTGTGTGTGACGAGAGCGACTCTAGGTTAAATGTAGTTAAAACTGTACAGCAGTTCATCTGCTTTCCCAGTAAGGTGACCGACCTTTGTTCTCCTAACCTCCTTTTCTTCCTCCTCCTCCTCCTCCTCCTCTCCTTCATTTACCTCTTAGACTTCGTCCATACCACTCCGGCTAAATTTTGAAAACACTGTTCACACATTTAGGTCATTGTCCTCTAAATCTGCATCCACAATGAAACAACTGACAAAAAAAAAAATGCAAAATCAGCTAAATCGCCGCTTCTTCATCCTCTTTCAGTCAGCAAACAATAAACTGCATCCCAGCCAACATCTGGTCAGCAGTGGGACAGACGGTCTGGTTAAACCTCAGTTCTGTCCCTTCTTTCTCTACGTTAACACTTACACTGTGTTTTAATACTGATAAACTCACAGTTAAGTCATTCTCACTTAAATATTTTTCAGTTTCTGTTGAATTTCTACGCTGCGCCGAGACAAACTCAGACTTTATTTGTACAGCAGCTTTCCTACAGGTTCGTGCAAAAATCAAAGTGCTTTACAGGTGACTGACAAGCTGATAATAAGATAGCACAAACATAAACAGGATAACAGTTTGAGACTAGTGCACACAAGAAATAAAATGGTTAAACCAACAAAATAGATCCAAAATAAAGAAATAGATAAATAAAATGGATAAGAGAGAATAAAAACATTTTAAAACATGAATACAAGAAATGATTAAATAAAATAAATGACGGCCACAATAACAACTTTATGTCCTCTGACAAAATCAGTAGAAATACAGGCTAATAACGACAGCTGTGCGGAGTGATTGGATATATTGATGTCTCACATTACTGATCACAGAGAAGGTTGGAGGCAACAGAAACTTTTTTTTTTTGCTCCTAACAGGCTTAGATCATCCAAAAAGTTAAGTTTTCCACATGCAAAGTGAAAGCATTCATCCACTCTGGTGACCATTTTCAGTTGAGTGAAACACCAGCTCAGAGTGGACGAGGAGCCAAAACGGAGAGAAAACAAAAAAGTGTTTTCAGATTCAGCCAGTTTACTGTGGATGTATCTGTGTGATGCATTTCACTCTTTCCTCCATCTTTCCACCCGACTTTCCTTCCCTCTGATGCTTTTTGTATTTTCTGCTCCACTTCGTGTCTTCTCTCGCTCTTTCCTCCCTTCGTTCTTCGTCCCATCTTCTCCTCCGTGCAGAGCAGGCAGTTTCTGACACTCATAAATAACAAATAGAATTCTCGCTCCTGTCTCTCATGATCTGCGATTCACAAAGTTTTCTCCCTCAGGTTTTAAAAAAAAAAAAAACATTATAAAACAAGAATTCAGTGGAGTTTTGGTGTTCAAAATTTCAGCAACTTTTAACAAGCAACTTTTTTGTTATAACTTCTCAGTACTTTCTCCTATAAGCACTTATGAATATCCTATTTTTATGTTAATCCGTTATTTTAAGCACTTATATGTCCTTGTTGGTTGAAATAAGGTTAATTAATCGAGCTGATTCTTGTTTGAACAGTCTCTCCCTTCTCTCTGCTCTCTCAAGACATTTTTTAAACATTATCGGGTGTCATTCTGCAACACCAAATTGTTTAGGCACTATTTGAATACCAATCAGCATCGTCCAATCAAAGCAGAGCTGGACACCAGCTTCTCCTCCTCCTCCTCCTGTCTTATTTGTCCTTATAAAAAGGTGTTAAAATCTCTGCTGTCGTGTCCAGTTTCTCCTCTACTCTGCATCAGTTCTTCAATACAATAATATGAATGTTGCAGGAGTTTATCCTTCTGTATTCTTTGTTTCAAAGAATGTTGTGCCATTTGTTAATAGCAAAGAGAACTATTGAACATATATGAAAAAGAAGAGCTATTTTAAATTATTTTTTGGCTTTTTTTGCTATATTTATTTTCTTGTATTAGAATCTTCTTTGTAGGAGGGAAAAATCAAAAAATGTATTTTTCATTAGTGCGAAAAACCTATTTTCTTCCTTTTTGTACAATTTCGATGTTTTAAGCGAGACTTTGAAAAGCAATATGATGATGATGACGATGTTTCCTGTGACTGTATCTGCATGCTGTTTGTGTTGCCTTAATGATGGCTGCATCCCACTATGACCCCGCCCACTCACAACCTGTCTGCCCCTACCCTCCCCCCCTCCCCTCCCTCCCCCCACCCTCCCCAACTCTGACCACACACTCCCCCCTAACTCCCACCCTCATCTGGTGGAGTCCCAGTCCCATCTGATCCAGTCCAGACCAATCCAGTCCAGTCCAGTGCAGTCAATAAAGCAGTGCTTTCTGTGTACCCAAAACTCTCTGCCTCTCTGTTCATCACACAAACATACAAGCTGAAGTCTCACTGGTAAACTGACAAAATGCTCTTGTCACTCTTTTTAGTCCTGGTTAACATATATATTCATAAATAGACCTGAATTATCTTAATAATAAATATCTTAGAAAAACTCATGCAGCAAAAGATTTTTGGTTCTATGGGTTTAGGTACAATATACTACATGTGTAAGGTAATATTTCTATGTGGTTTCTGAAAGTTCATCTGTAAAACTCTCACAGATTTTTACATTTTTCACAAACTGAAAATGAGAATATATGTCATGAGATTTCAGGCTAAATTAATGGTGTTTAGGGTGTTTTTACTGCTCTCAAATGTAAAAATGGGTCCAATTTGACTTAGACAGTATGTAAAGGTAAAAACATGAACAAAAATTACATTACCAAGACTTTCCCAAGAGCTGGTTTTTGACCAAACTAAACAAACTGCCAAGAAAGTCTTTGATCAGGAAGGCTGCCAAGAACCTCAAAACCACTTTGACAAGACTCCTGTGATTTTCTTTCTTTTTTTATTATATTAGAGTAACTTTACCAGAACAGAACCGCCCTTCACAAATTTCAGAAGTCAGCCTCTCCTGAAAAACAACACATGGCAGCAGCCAGGCGTCTGTCAAAAGACGTGTGAAAGACTTGAGAGCCTGACGCAAAAGACTCTGAGAACTGATGAGTGAAAATTCTAAACAATTCAGCTGTAGTGCAAAGTGTGTCTGTGAACCGGACAAAGCTTATCAACCCTCCAACACCATCCGTACCTCAAAGCGTGATCAGACTTGGCCAGAGGTCCAAGAGGAACAATGTGGGAATCCAAACAGGCAAATCTCGAGGAGAGAGCATGTTTGTAAGTGCCAAAGGCCTGAGAGTGAGGCCAACCATCTCTGCTCCAACAGGACTCAAACATGCTGCCAAATCAACGCTGGAGTGGCTTCACAACAAGAATGTGCAAGTCCTTCAGCAGCCTCAAAGCCCAGACTTGAATCCCAGAGAAAATCTGTGGAATGACTTCAAGATCGAGCCATATTGGCAAAATCTAAATGTGCCAAGCTGGTGCAGATGTTCCCAAGAAGAGTTGAAGCTGTGAATTATCACTGAATCAATACTGCTTTACATTTTTTGTCTCATTTCCCATATTATATTACATCAAGGAATATTTAAAGTAGGGAGATGCATTTTAAATTATTTTTGAATCCAGGCTGTAGCATTATAAAATGCAGGGAAAAGGCTGGGGTATTAAATACTTTATGAAGGCCCATTAAATACAGACACTACTCTTGTGGGTTTCCCACAGGGCCTAAAAGAGAAAAACAAGGGTTGATTAATCGACTTCTCTTCTTTTTCTGTTTTAGTCCTCTTTTTAGCCATGCTAACGGAACAGCTCCAGGGACGTCATACGGTCAGTCAACCGCATCTAGACTGAAATATCTCAATAGCTACTGGATGGATTGTCATGAAATTTTATACAGACAGTTTTGGTCACCAGAGGATGAATTTTACTGACTTACCCCTCAACTCTTCCCCTAGTGCTATCATCAGGTCAGAATTTCAATTTGTCCAATACTTTTACTACTACTGTTACTTAATAGTACTAAATATTAAACCTCCTTAAAGGATTTGGCTGGTGATTTTCTATATTTTTCTTATTGTCAATAAATCTCATGTTTGGAGCCAAACCAACAATGAACTCATCCTACTTACAAGTATTGTGTGTGTATCCAGAGCCTAATATATCGTATTCCTCTGTGCTGTAGACTTTCGTTGTTGTCCAAAAACTATTAAAAACACATCAATGAGCCACTCCGCTGCACTGGGTGACACAAAAATTATAGTTGACTTTGTGCTATATCGTAAATTTCTCAGAGAACTTCAGTACAAAGTCAAGAGGTTGTGATATGTAGCGCAACAAGCTAGCAAAACACTGTATACGTAACGCATTTCCACACATGTGCAGTGTTGTCTGCCTTACATGGAACTACTCTCCTGAGACTGAAAATGTGATTGATGTTCTCAGTCTGTGGAGCCATTTCTAAACAAACCATTGTGCCCAAACTCTTTGTGGTGAAGGAACATGTCACCCAGTGCCGCAGTGTGGCTCGTTGATGTGTTTTAAATCATTTTACTGCACAGAAGAAAACAATATATCAAGCTTTGGATAAACACACAATACTTAATCCCCTAAGCAGGATGAGTTCATTGTTGGTTTTGTTTTGCTCTGTACATGATTTGTTGACAATAAGATAAAGCCGTATCCTTTAACATCAGCATGTTAGCATACTAGAACACCTCAAAGCACTTCTGTGCAGCCTCGCAGAGCAGCCAGCATGACTTCAGACTCTTGTTCTTGTTTATTTACTAAAGCTCCATTTTCTCTCATAATTTGACCATCTCCTCCTGACTCTTTCTATCTCACTTCTGACTGCCTTATAATCTAAAACCTTCCATTGTATTCAGATAGACCTCAACTCTCCCATCTGTCATCAATTCCCACAAACACACCCTGGAAACAAGCCATACAAACAGACATATTCAAAATAATGGAGATAAATTTAGCAGCACAAAGCAAAAGCACCTGGTTAGACTTCATGCACCTGGCTTTCCTCACAAAGCTCTCATTTTCATTCTTTTCCTCTGGGGAGCTTTTGAAAATCATTTTGTTTTGCAATCTAAATGTTATTTTTCCAGGCTATTGTCAAGGCTTAACGGGCTAAATCTGCTGCACAGTTACACTACTAACCCACTATCCGACCGCAACTTCAGGGACCTCAAAATGGAGCTTTGGATTCCATTTTCTCTTGCATAAATTTGAGGTTTTTCAGCTTCACAACCTCATCTGGTGTTTGCAGAAACAGCAGAATGAAGTTTCAGAGTCAAGTTTGCAATGGGGACTCAGGAGTACTTTTTCATCCACCTGCCATAGTGCCTGGTGTTTTTTTTTTTACAAGCAGCAGTTATTTAAGCTGTGGTAGGCAATTTTTTTTAATGTGAAAATGCACCTGTGTTATCAGACTAAATCACAAAGTAAGGCTGCAACACAGAAGAACATCACATTTTCTCCCAATACCACACACTCTGGTGTCTGCTATGAGCATTTGTTCCCCCACAGGAAGTGAAAGAATGAAACTGTCTCCTATAGCTGAAATCACATTAAACCTTTTGCTTCTTTTAGTGCCTTTGGATTTCTTTGGCATTTTGTTATAAAACAGAATGTAGGTTTTTAACATGAACATGCTGTGTACCCTTTTTTTTTTGTTGGTTGGATGGTTTCTTTGTTATGGAGGTTAGATTTCGTAATGAGCTGAGTTTAAGTCAATTAAACATCTAAATCTTATAACCTTTGACATCTACAGTAGCTCATTACATCACAGGCATCAGAGCAACACTGAAACTGTACAGTATTGTACTGAACTCATAGATCATTTTGCCACAGAACAATTCCCACTTGCAAAAAAAATAAATATGTGACACGGAAAGTTCAGCCGTGTTTTCAAAAAACATATTTTATTACCTAGTTCTAGTGGTGTGCAGCCATGCAGGTAGTTTTGGTTTTATTTCACCAGGTTTTGAGATTACAAAACGACATCAACAGCAACATCTCTTACCAAAATCATTTTTTGGAACTACTTCTACTGAAGAAGCAGTCTCTCTGAAAACTCCTGACAGCAGGGATTATGGATTATCTGTAGTAGTAGGGGCACCGTTTCTGGAAACAAACACAGCTGTAGAATTTTTTTTTAATGCTGTGAGCACCACAAGCAAAATTCCATTCACGCCACTGTATTGGGGTGAAGGTTTTGACAGATAACTCAAAACCTGAACAAATGAAATCAAAACCATCTGCATGATATACACCGTACTACTAGAGATAAGTGAAAACATGTGTTGGTTTGGTTTTTTTTTTATTTGTTTGAGGTGACCATTTAAGAAACGTGTTGGGAAAAAACCCGAAGGACAAAAAGGGACTATTTCTCCACAGTCACCTCAACCTTTTATTATAAAACATTTAAATCTGACAGGAAGAATCTTGATTTAGTTGCAGTTGTTTAGTTGAAGTGTTTGAATCTAGACAGTTCATGTGAACCTCTCCTCTTATTTGAAATGGAGAAATGTGGCAATACCAAGTAATTTTGCAGGTTTGTCTATTAAATGGACTTATCAGTTACTTGCGGCAGCTTTCATGCAGTCTGTCGACTGATCTTTTATCCCCACGGTGCAGAAATTTAAGCTTGATTGACTGAAGTGGCAGAAACCCATGAGAGAAATCCACTGGGATCACCGGCTGATAACTGAAGATTGATTAAGTCTCTTAAACTCTGAAGATCGTGGATTTAATTAAAAAAAAAAAAAAAAAAAAAACTGACCATGCTTCCTGCACAGCCACTTCCCTCATTTGACCCATTGTAGGCTCACAGGATACCAGAACATTTTTGCTTCCCGTTAGATAATTTTATTTCACCAGAAATTTGTGCATTTTACTGGTGAATCACTTCTGTTTCCTGACCTGAAAGAAGGGATTTCAGCATTTCTCGGTTCCTGTCATTATATTATGCTTACAGCTAACTGTCTTCACATGTGTCAGTGAGAAATGCAAAGTATTATGGGTCATCAGCTAGCTCATTAGCCTTCTAGAAAAGACACATGGGTCAATGAGGAATGCTAATAAGCTTTGTGCTAGTCCAAACGATACAAGGCAGGAACTAGTTTCCTCCACGATGTGACAAGTGGCTGGCAAAGAAAAATGACAGATGAAAATTTAAAATGTCAAGGCATCCATTTAACAGCCTTTTCATGCTGGCAGCCAGTTAATCTGACACATTGTTGAAGAATCAATAGAGAACAGAAAGCCGTTTGGATAAACTGTTGGCAGCTGACATTCACCACTGTGAAACCGTGAAATCCACATCAGTTTCAGGACGTCCAGCAAACGACAGAGGAAGGAGGTGGGCGGCTCTGCCCGGGGGGGTTTGCACAATTCTTTCTGTTACAATCTGATATACTGTCCTTCACGCACACACACACACGCACGCACAGCGACTCCATATACACACCAGCACATCATCATAGTCCTGACACGAGCACTTGAACTCTCTTTTCTCTCTTTTTCATTCCCTTCTCCCGGGAGATCCTTATCGACTACAGTAACACATCCACACCAGACCAGTATTTTCACATGTCAGGTGTTGAAACCATCCAGTACAACAGCAGGCTGAAATGTCAAGAGGCCACTGGGGTTTAGTGTGTTCCTGATGAATTATAAGTCATCTTGCTCCTCTTAAAGCAACAAACAATGGACTCAGCAGAGGACTTGGCTTGAAAAGAAGAAGGGAAAAAAAAGACGCCAGACCCTGTGGACATGAAAGATAGTTTGTTTTTGTTTCTCTTTTCCAAGTCCGGACCACTCTGCAGTAAGTGACGCAGTGTTTCCCGTACGAGATTCCTTTTAAATACTTAGTAGAGTCAAAGGGGGGTGGAGGTGAGGTGAGAAAGAGGGATAGCCATGAAAAAATAATACCAGACAGAGAGAGCAAAGTCAGATTAAAAGACCAGTGTGTCTACAAGTTTTAGTTCCTTAACTACAAATATATTTGAATATAGACACGAAAGATATGCAAATATATAAAAACACGGTCCATAAAACGTTTTTTTAATCAAACCTATGATAAACTATACTGAACTGTTACTAAAAAAATGATGTAATCGTAGTCTTTTTGTTCCCATGTGATGCAAGCGACAGGAAAGGATTGAACTGAGAAAACTGAGGAACGCAGATTTAACTCCAATCAATTTATTTGCTAGTTATGCCAATATATCTATGAAAAGCTATGACTGGTCATGCCCTACTAAAAAAGACAGACAGACAGACAGCTTATGGTCATGATTCATTTCTGTTCAACATGGCAATACAGTTTGTGAGCAGATTGATTTGACATGTCGCCACTGCATTATCTCATAATAACAAACCAATTCGAGACGAAAATAAAATAAAACTAAACTTGGCATTCACTGTGACGGATTGCATAACTCAAGCAAGTTTTAAGAGTCTGTTAATAGATTTTCATATTGTATGGAAAAGGATTGTAACCAATAGATGCCAGGAAACATAAAAAAAACTACATTCAAATTTTTAAAGCACAGCATCATGGTCTCTCTGGTGCCTGAGCACTATAAATTAAAATGACAGCGTTTGAACATTTGCCTTTCAAAGCTCTGTTATTGGTGTTTTTATACATAAACTGACAGCTGGTTGTTTCAATGTATAGGCCTAATATTAAAATATTTAAGCTGTGTGATAATGCAAGGCCTGTCTATGGCTGTCTCATTTTTTCATTGTTCCAATTTTATTGGGTCAAAACCTTAAACTTGAATGGTTTCGGAAACAAGTCTCAACTTAACCTCCTAACATCCAGCGGGTCACTGGCAACCTGCTTAAGCCAGATGTAAGCGGTTTAGCATCACACAGTAATGAGTAAAAGCAATTGGCACGATTTGGCCACTTTTGGAGAGGTTTGGGGAAACCAGTGATACCACAAACTAAAAACTCCCTAGCTCCCATAAGGTTAGGCCTAGAGGTCTGAAATTTTATACAGGTGTGGTTGACAAGATGTAGAAGGTATGTGGTGATTTGCATGATTCTGGCATAAAGCATGTCCTAGTTATTGTTATTCAAACATGACTAAAAACACTTTTTTGAGCCATATTTGAACTGATGTAATTTTGGTTGTGTTTTAGCCACATGCTAAAGATGTTACCTTTCAAATGAAGCCTAATACATGCATTTTGGCCTCACAATTATTATGTTATAAGCGTTTCCATTTGGGTATACCAAATAGGTGAAAATTCCAAAAAAAAGGGTGGATTTTAAGAGGTTAAGTCAAGTTATCCAGCCACCACCACAAAGTCAAGTCTGAAGATATAATTTTGTGACTTCAGTCTGACCAGAGTCCAAGACTCAGATTTACTGTTACAATTCCTGTTTATATTTTGTTTCCTTTTCTCATTCTGCCTCGGTCCCTGCCTTCAGACCCACACACTCTTTCCTTGGTTTTTTCCGTTTTCCACTTGATGCCCCCTGAACTTTCTTGCACCTGTTGCAACTCCCCAATTATCCTCACCTGCTGCTCATTATCTTATCAGCCCCAGTAGCTTATACACCTGTCCTGTACCATCCATTCCCTGCCAGATCATCAAAGTTGCATTCCAGCTGCCTGCACCAGTTATGCTGTTGTTCTGTGACCTGTTCCTGCCTTTACCTGTGGTTTAGACCTTCTTCCTGTTCATAAACTGACTGCTTGCTTTGCCTCTTTGTACTTGTTTGTGTGTTTGGACTGCCTTCTCAATGCTGGGCTATAAACCTGTTATTTTTGATACTGATTTATTAAAGCCTCTTTTCTTCAACTTGTCCTGCACTGGTGTCTGCAACTGGGTCCTTCTCCTGTTTGCTTCCGTACACAACTGGCATTTACAGCTCTGGTTTGAGCTAAATACGCTCACAAAATTAAAAACAGCTTTCCCGAAACTACTGCACACTACCATAAAACAAGAAGGTGCTGGATGTGAAAAACAGCAATGAACAAGATCAAAACATCTGCACACTTACTTGCAAATGTTTTTTTTTGTTTGTTTGTTTTTTGTTTTTTTTTAAAATCTTTTTCATTGTTAATGTACCAAAACATTGGATAAGATACTTCCATCTGTTTAGAAATTATGGGTGATACACACATGCCAGTTTGGAAACAGAAGTGGGAAAACTGGGTGGCCTTCATTACATAACAATACAGTCACAGGATGCAAACTGTGTTTTTGTGAATCTATTGACCATGACTTGTTTCAAAAACTAACTATCTTCTCCTTCACTTAAGAAAAAATATTCAACAAAACATTTTTCAAAGTGAGACTGGCTCTGACAGCCGAGTAACATCAGCACAAAGACGTACCTTCAGGAAAGAACATCATCAGTGCTGTTTACACAGCAGCAGTCACTGATACTGTATACATGCAACGTCTGGAAAAATGTTTACAACAAGACTCACAAACATACAACAGTACATGAGACTAAGAGGAGAAACAACTCAGGGATAGTCTTTACTGTGTTTGTATACTTTGATTGACATAAACTTTTTGATTCAACTCCATGGTAGATCATCACCCTCTCTGTTATTATGACTTGGTTCAGTAATCTCTCGACAGGCGACAAGAACAGGTTGCAACATATAGTCAAAGTGGCCAGAAAGAAACTGCCTGATCTGTCCCATATGTTCCACAGGAGAGTAATTTCAATGGTTGGAGTCGTTTTCCAGCGTCCTCTTCATTCTTTGTATGGAGAGTTTGAGCTTCTCCCCTCCAGGCAGAGATTTATACTACCAAAGGCCAGGTCTAACAGGTTGAATAATTATTTTTTCTCTCAGGCCATCAAACTGTTAAATATTCATGACGTATCAGGTCTTGATGAGTTTCCCATGTAACTATTAGGGGGTGATGACACAACCTAGGTTTTATGTTGTCACTGGATGTAAAGGTTTCATGTATTTTTTAAAAATATTTTTGTATGTTTTATGTACCTTAGTCTGTGTGCTTCAGTCTCTGTGCGTTCTATGTTTTACCAGGCTGCAGGACAAATTTCTCTTCAGGGACAACAAAGTTGAAAGTTGATCATAAAGATGGAAAAAGGCCAAAATTTACTGCAACAGACAGGTTAGGTAGAAACTTTAGCCATATGAAGGACCAAAATCGCTTCCTTTCACCAGCTAGAATAGCATCCGGCTCCCCAATAACCCTGAAGAAGAATAAACAGATACAGATTAGAAAATGTGTTTGAGAGATCTACTGTTATATATTCATTATTAATTATTATGTAATCCATTGTGACCCTTCATTTTATTCAAACCATTACTCTCATGACTTCTGTATGATTCCTGATCATATTATTTCATCATCACATTTCATTCTACACATAATATCATGTTGTTCTAGCTGGTAGATTAAAAAAAAAAAATATATATATATATATATATATACTCATACATTATGCTGTGGTTGCCTCACATGTTTCAACACGTCTACAGTGTGTAACGAATGAGTGGACAGGACAAAGAACTTACTATATATGTTTTTTTATTGGCCTTTTAGGTTTTAAGTGCACATGCAGTGAATCATACCTGAACAGATACAATTTAACACTTGTGAATGAGGCACACAAAGATGAACTGAGAAAAGTGTCATTTACAGGTTGAATTGGATGCTTTGACCTCAGTATATCTGCTTGCAAGTCTTTAGTTTTTTTTTTGTTTAGTGCACCCTAGCACCGGAGGAAGATTTCCAGACAATGTATTGGTTACTGTTGTACAAAAGCAATCATGCCCTTTGAATATTCCTCTCTGCCATTATGTGTACTCAGTTTCACATTGCAGGTATTGCTTCACCTCTGTAGATAATATCACACTGTAAAGTGCTCTCTCAGGCCTTCTTTCCATAACAGTTATTGTCTTGCCATATTCCTTTTTCTCAAAGAGGCAATCACCTTTGTAGAAAAAGGACAACAGGATGTTCTGCTCAGATACAGCTGAGCTCAGATGAAGGGTAGGAGCCAGCCATCTAATGCTGCCTACAGTGAGTATACTGTTATAATTAGGAAGAGGAGGACAGAAGAATATGCACCTGAACCTCATTTGTAATCCAGCGGATGACTGTTTGTTTCCCTCTGGTAAATAATTCAAGTGAAATCTAGTTTTAAAGATGCACATGTATATAAAACAGCTCTCTCCCTGCAGGCATAATGTTGACTGAAGAATCTAAATCATCACAAAGAGAAAATAAAATCTGCCTCCACAGCCCACAGCGGTAAACACAACCCTGATACCAAACAAATGCAATGCTGTCAATTAAAAACCGATTACAATAACATTTAATAATGTAAGTCAGTAAGGAGTTGTGTGTTTCTAATACGGCAAAGATTACTGCCATTGTTGCATGAAACGCCATCCAAAATTTAACATAAAACAAGAAACATAATGGCTGGAGATCAGCGTTGCTACACTCTAAGAGCTTGTGAGCAAAACATTATCATCATGGTTAGTGATTTTGGTGATAAGGCAGATCAAATTTGTCATGCATGTAGGCAGTTTGTTTGACTAAAGGCCACATGACAGTCACAAACAGAGCAGAATAATCTTCCATAACTGATGGCTGATAATGTTATCTCTACACTGTGGGCTTTGTTGTTCTATCAACATAAATGTACAAAGCAGTGTAGAGAAGAGGAAAAACTACAACAAATCTTAATCTTAGTGAATCTTTTGGCTAAACTTGGCCATGGCCATTAGCCAGGTTATCTCTGTCTGTGTGTGTGTGGCGTACAGTTTAGTAATAATGAGTATTTGAAAAGAGATATTAGATAGTAGGTCTACACTGGCGCTGGCCTCAATTTAACTCAGATGACATCATTGTGTTTAAAAAAAGGGGGCGGTGCTGCACAAATAGGGGCTTAGTGTCTTTCCAGCTCATAAACACACACTGAGCTGAATACAGTGGATAGCAACGATCAAAATGACAATGGGTCAGTGATTAGGTTCGAAGATGGGCCAGTTTTTCCCAGCACTGCTTACTGGGAGGCCGACATTGACATCACAGGCACGGTGAAATCCACCACGCCTGTGATGTCTTTTGATTCATTCAAGAATAAAATTGGTAAGTTGTACCCAGTTTCATGTGAGAACAGATCATTCCAATTAGTAAATGAGGGCTAATAAGAGTTACAGCAGCTCATGTTAATACTCATCAGGCAAACAAATGACTCGTATACATGAAGATATCTTTTGCACATGTAATTGATGTCTTATTCCACACAATTATGGTTGAAGCAAAGTACTGTTATTGACATAAATCTATTCTGGTCAGATAGGCCATATTATGTTATGTAGCTGTGTTTATATGTTACAAGGTCCTAATTTTTGGAATTTATATGAGCCTTGTGTTTACATTGTTATTTGCTGTACATTTATGAGGGGTAATGTAAATGATTTGATGTAATCTATAAAAGGGAAAAATTCAGCTTTGGTTAGGTGACCAAATATTTATGTTGGAAGGCCAGATTTGGCCCACAAGCCACCATTTTCCTACAACTGTTGGAGGGTTTTCCACAGTGTTTTATAGCGGAGGTGGTCTTAATTTCAGGCGAGATGGACCGCCGAAAAAACAAATACACTTTTAATGAAATAACACATTAACCTTTACTTCACACAGAAAATGCCATATGTATATTTAATGAGTGTGACTCACTCAGGCCATCATCTACTAACTAAATTGATCACGAGACACATTAGAGTCAAGGTCTGAGTGGTTTACTACCTCAGATAAACTATTTTCTTTTGTTTTCTTAAAATAGTCTGGATTCCACATAGAGGTTAAAAAAAAAAGTTTGAACCTCCACACTGTATGAAAGAGAGGGAACTAAAGTTATTAAAGAATAATGAAGAAATTATTGTTCCTGTTTGCATCCCAGGCAGCTTTGGGAACCAATGTTTTGGACAACCAATCGTTTTTTGTCAGTCACAGCAAAAATGAATTGATTTAAAATGAAGTTCAAGGATGAAGATCTTCAACTACCTTCTTCTACTGCCCTCTGGTGGCATCATATGATATGATTTAATAGTTAAACTACACTTTCACAGAGCAATCAGCAAACAGCAAAACTCCCAAATGTAATAAACAGAAAACTATTTATATTGCAAGGGAAAAAATGCATAGAGCTGACGGCACAGATGTGGTAAAGAGGCAAATCTCAGTTATCAGCTTTCTTTACTGTTTCCCACAATACAACTGACCCACATGAACTCTGTGGTACAGTTTATTTTTGCAACATTAAAAGTTTGGATTTGAGAGTATGGGAGATTTGCAGATTATGTTGCAATAGTAGATCACTGACAAATATTCGGTAGTATCTTGAGACATTGACATCAATACTAAAAAAAGTTGTAATTATTTTGATGTGGCCTCCAGATTTTTTTAAACATTATTTTCATCCTCTAATGTGAACACATTAAAATGTACAACATGTTATCCAACTAAAGACCAATTGACTGATACATTTTCTTATTTTTCAGGTAAGCAGCCATGTATTTACAGCCCCCAGTAGTTCAAAAGTCATTTACTTTTTATTGTAGTAACACTTTATTTTACAGGTCCCATAATTTCTGAATAGTTTCCTAGGACGTTTAATTTCCTGGGAAGTGTCCCTAAAAAGAGCTACAGTATGTAAGTTGGTACCCAAGGACCCTTCCTAAGAATTTACAGTTACATATCAGCTTCCTTTTTAATTATTTAGTAAAGTATGGGACTTATGAGATAAAGCGTTTCCCATATTTTCCGTACGTTTTACCTGCTATTCAAACCTAGTTGCATGTGGCTAAGATTACCTCAGTAAAAGATCTTGTTTTCTCAACTTTAAGGTTACTGTATATAAAATAAACAACAACAACAGTAAGGCTGTCCTTCACACCTTCTGGATTTCTGTCATACCAGTTATTTTAACTGTATTCACCTGTCATTGCAGGTGTAACAGCTAATGTGTTAGCATGATAGCAATGTGGAGAATAATCAACCAGGGACAGATTTTTACGTAACATCTCATGATTTAAATGAAAACTAGACCACGGCCAGATCTTGTAAAAACTTTATTCAGTAGCCGCTTTGCTTTTATACATCAGAGAATGAAAGTTAACTCTCCTTTTCCCCTTTCCCTTTCCCTCTGGGTTTCTTTGATGTGTTTTGTGTCTGTTTATAGAGTTAACTTAACTCTCCCTCTCTCTCTTGTCTTGTTTCTTTCTCATGTTTAACATTTATGTGTATACATGTAGCTATGTTTGCTGGTTTGTACGTGAGTCTATAAATGAGATGATATTAATTGAGCCTCTTGCATGCCTGTGTTGAGCGTGGGCGTGTGTATGTGTGTGTGTGTGTATGTGTGTGTGTGTGTGTTCAAGAGTCTGGCAGGCAGCATTGTTCACAGCAGTAGTGAAGGACACATCTCCATGGCCTGTGCTGTGTACCTTTCCCTCCCTGCCTGCTACTATAAATAGCTTCCAATGTTTTTAGTTGGTGTGCGTGCGTGTGTGTGTATGTGTGTGTGTATGTGTGTGTGTGTGTGCCCTCGCTTTCAGGGATATTTACCACACTGTTGAGGAAGGTGAAAGGAGACACAGAGAAAGGACGGAAGAATATGAGAGAGAAAATGAGAGATAGAGGGAGAGGTGGTTAAATGAAATAAACAGACTGAACACATACAAATAATAACTTAAAGAAAGGACACCATTTTTCTTCTTTGCATGTTCAAATCACCTTAGTATTGTCACCTAAAAACTTTATTGGAGCATATCCAGGATATCCATTGGAGCCTCCATGTTTTTTGACCTTGTCTTTATCTGTGACACTACTCTTGAATTTGTTTTGAAGTGTATTATTCCAGCAGATGGTATAAGGAAGCATTACGGAAGAACAGTGTTTGGCATCATTTTCAAGTTTTTTTCACCTTGAAGTTCCCAGGTAATGTGGCTGTTTTGGCCCATTTAAACCCACAGGGACCATGACTGGTGCTTTTAGAGGGACGAGTTAAATTAACCCTGAAACTTGCTTTAAAAATGAATTAAAATATTAATCGATCATCAAAATAGTCGCCTATTCATTTTCTTCCACTGACTAATCAGCTAATCGTACTGCTCAATGTACTTGAGTATAAGCTTTGCACACTGTGTAGGCTACCAGTATATTTTTTTTATGCAAGAAGATGATGCAATGTGGTTTCTTGTATTACACCACCATACAGTCTGAATATGTTAACTTTGTTGATACCTCGTTAAACCTTTTCCTTTTTAGAAGACCTGTCTGACTTTTCAATCTAACAAACATTTCTTACTCACTATTAGCCACAGCTATATAAAAATATACTGGTAACCTGATAGTTGATTAATATTTTAATTAATTTTTAGAGCAAAACCATCAACCGTTCTCTGTTGCAACTTCTGCAATGTGAGGATTTTTTGCTTTTCTCTGTTTTATATCATTAAATTGAGTATATTTGTTTTTTGGACTGTTGGTTGGACAAAACAAGGCCCTGGACTGAGAGAAAGTGAGGGTAGCATTGTGAAGTACTTTTTCACTATTTTCTGACCAAGTTAGTGATTGATTAATCAAGAAAATAATCAGAGGATGAATCTATAATGACAATCTTTAGTTTAGTTTATTTCATTTCACAGAAAAGTTAAAACTCCCATCCAAAAGTATCAGTGCATGTTTCAAATACATGACTTACACATCCCTGTTACCTCTGTAGTGAATAGTTAGCCTATACATTTGTCTACTCTAGTATTTACACATCTTAGTTAATGATTACAGAGCAGCTTAAAAACTAAACAAAGATGAAAATTCAAACAAGCAACTAGCAGATCATCTGCACAGAGTACAAACAATCAAGTAAAGGTAACTTGACTATCAACCAATGCAAAATGAATTTTAAATTATGACTTTATAGTGTCAGACAGCACTCAAAGCAACTTCAGTGTTCAAGCAAACAAGGCACAGTACATTGAATCAATATAAACCACACAGCAAGTACATTCACACACATACATCCACGGTGGGCCAACAACCACAAGTGCCACAAGAGAGCAAACAGGAACAGAGAGAAGAGATACATTTAGCTCATGTTATTTGAAGATGAAGGCCGTTCTTCTTTCCTTCATGGAGACAAAGCGGTACACACAGTTTCTATATCAAATAATGTCTCACTGCTTTGGTTTTGCACCTTAACTCCAGATATAGACCCTCCATCCCCTCTTCTATGAACTCGACTCTGTTTCTATTTATTTTGAAGCCATAATGCGTAGCCTAACTTTTTTCACATGCACTGTTTATTAACAGTGGTGTGATGGCGACCACGTCCGTTCAGGTTGATACCACACAATCTGTGGTTGATACCTTCTCACTGATTAAAGGACATGAACCTGGCCTGAATTTGGCAAAGGTGCACTATCAGTTTGACCACACACACTGAGTCACATTTAAAACATACTGCAGCGCTGTTTCACACAAAGGAAACTCAATGTGTATGGAAGCAATTAATTGCCATAATAATTTGAATAATATCATCAACTGAATACCAAATTTTGAAATGTAATCACTACTGAACACTTAATGTTGAAATTTAATTTCCAATGAATTTATTGCACTGAAATATCTGACTTTGAAAACCATCTTTCTCAATTTATTCACATTGTGAAATTCTCAATAGTCAAATTGTGCAATTTCAAACACTTTATTTGCAGTATGCTTATTATAGGGTTCTCAAATTCAGATAGAAAATTCACCTGCCCAATATCCAAAAGCTATATTCAAGTCACTCTATTTCAATAAGCTCAATTCTGCAATTTCTAAGTTTTTTAGAAATTGCACACGTAGTCACATAATCAGACCACATAGTCGCAAATTGTGATAATTCAAATTATTATGGTAATGAATTGCTTTCACAAATATGAACACTGGGGAAGAGATGACAGTGATTATGAAATATACAACTGAGATGGAAACTGCTAAGTACATTTATACAAGTAGGCTACTGGCCTTTTACTGGTATTTTTCACAGCAGAGATTTTGGTTTCCTAGCATAGTTATAATTAAAATGTTGATTAGTCTGCTTCTCCTTTTAATGCTACTATGAAGCTCTACTCCACTGTATTTACTCAATCACATTGTTTTGACAGGCTACTAGTTACTTCTCACATTAAATATCCCCTCCAGATATGTTTTAAGACACATAAAAAATACTCTGCATTGACTAATAATTAGTGTCCACAAAAAAAAAATTCAATAATCTTGCTTTCCCAGGGGGGTCACATGTGGTCCAAACTTGTTGTCACAGGGGCAGTGGCCCCGCTGGGACCCGCCTCCTCAGCCTCAGTGTCCCCTGGTCGTATCTGTGAGCAGGACACTCTGTTCTCTGCTTCATGTTTGCTTTAAACTTGTTGAATGAAGACTGACTGTCATGCTGCTGCTTGTTATTCATTGTGACATGACTTACTGGCATACTGTCGCTGCCGTTTTAGTCATTTAGTTTGCTTTCCTTTTTATATAGTGTTTCTATTATTTTATCTGCCTCCGCTGTTTGTAATAGCTGTTAACGTGCCCACACACACTCTTTTCTCAGTAACAAGGAAGTACATGTACACGCTTCGTCTCTGACGTACTTCCTCACTCAAATTATCTGATCCAGGTTTTTATTTTTAGAAGATCCCAAACAACAAAAGAGTTTATTACGTCACCTGTTTGTGTTTTTATCTTGGTTACTTTTGCACTCTGTCCTTGACATCTCTGTCACTATGTTTTATTTTATTTCTGTCAAACATTTCATCCTTACCGCGACTGCTTCCACTACGACTGGTGCTACTTATAGAAAAACTACTACTACTGTTACTACTGACTGTACTGCTATGAATAATTATATGCACGTTCATCCTTACATTGATGAGACTGGGGAGGGTTTTTAAAAAAGCTCTCAAAACTCACCCTTTTAAAGCTGCTTTTAACTAATGTTCTTAGTCCAGTTCTTTTTAAGTGAGAGTGTGTTTTTATGTGTTTTTTTATTCTCTTTTGTTGTGTGCATTTGTACTTTAACACTGTGTCTTTCCTGCTGCTCTGTTGTTATTGTGTGTAACCTCTTTTTACCAGTTCATTATAGCTCTACAGTACAGCTCTGCTGGAGCTTGTAGGAATATAGTATCTTGTTCAAGGACACTTCAGCAGGGTGGCAGTCAGTAAGTCTAATTAAAGGATGGTTTCTATACTCACTGCTGCCCTGCAAACAGGTATCATAAATGTAGGGACACTCAGTATCTTCAGAGTTTAAAGCCCCCTTCCACTCAAAAATATATTTTTCTTCTTGTTCTTTCAGTTGGATGTTTGTGATTCACTGTGCAGAATGATCTAAGTGCAGAGTTTGACATTAGAAGGCTGTTTTCACATTCATCTGCAGGAAGTGGAAAGTTTCTCTGTGCTCACCTTAAATTTGAGTGCAAGGCACGTACTTACGAACATCATTTCTGACATTACAATTAGTTTGGAAGACAATCATGATCCAATACACAAATGAGATGTGGAAACTTGAAGCCTTCATTCACTGAAGTAGGAGACATCTTGTGCCCAGTAGTTAAACTTTTGAAATTAACAATATTTGCATATTCATAGATTCTTGTATCTGAAACTATTATTCAAAGCAAAGTATTTTTTATGTGTATTTAAGGGTGCCATTCAGTCAATTCACAGTTTACACCACAAGTCATTCAGTTTTTTTCCCCATACATCTGCATCAGCCAAATCCACAACCACACTGGTGGCCCCAACTGGAATAGAGAGGTCATGATCACAAGACAGTTTTGTATTTAGTTTTTTAGTTTCAGTGACATTTGACTGTTTTTGACGGCGATGTAATAGTTATAGTTTTAACATAAGGTGATTCAAGTCCACTGCGTCTTGATTAAAATGAAGGACGCTGCTGCAGGCTTTAAAATATATATTTTTTGCCTCCTTCATTTCTTGCACATATTATCAGGAAAAAAGGGGCAGAGATTTGTCTTAAAGACCCATAATGACATGTGTGATAGTTCCATCTCTTATGAGTGAGAGAGTTTCCAATGTTCAATATTCTTAAATCATTACATCTGCACCGAGAGTCTTGATAAAGTGAACCTAATGACTGCAAGCACAGGGCCCATGGGCCTCATATGCTGAAATGTCCCGTGATTGAAGATTTTCACTCCATCTCAGTCTATTTTCTCAAATTGTACATTCACCTGATTTATAAGAATGGCTTTAAGTGAATAAAGCTGCGCTCGCAACTTTCGGTTTATAAATTGAAAGCGCCTCAGGAGTGTGTGGGCTTCAGCTCCCACGGGGAAAATTTCTTATGTCAGGTTCAAGCACTATAAATAAAGGTATTGATGTTTCCACTCACTCACATTTCTAGGAACATTTTTATTTCTAGATGTGCCTACGTTGCCATGGCTACAGTATATTTACACACAGAAAAAATTGTAAATTGATGGAGCTTCAGGTGAATATTATCTGTCTGCCGTGTTTAAGTATTTTTCAGTAGGTGTTGGTTTCAGCACCTTACAATCACAAACCTTCTCTGACATTCAAACTAAGAACTTGTGACATTTTCATATAATTAAATATCTCTTTTTCCTCCTCTCTGTTGCTCATAGATGTCACAACATTCAAACAGCAGAGACCTATCGACCACTGGGAGCTGCCATAAATGTTGTTAGTAGTATTTTCAACAGCCCCAGAAGTCAAATGAACCATAGTTATTAGGCACAAACAAAGTGAGCATGAGTGCATGTCTCTCTCTCTCTCTCTCTCTTGCTCTGTATTTGTGCTCTCACCATTTTGAGCTATTTTTCTTCAGCAAATTAAATGTGGATTTAAGATGAAGAGCAGCGTTAGGATTAGGTTGAAGGCTTGTTTAAGGGTTAAAGACAGCGATGCGGATTGATATAATGAGTAAATAAATAGTCAAAGGAAAACCCACATGAAGGCAAAACAAAGGTGTGTGTATATAAGGCAGGTTGTGGGTTTGTTAATGTTTTGATGTGAGATCCAAAAATAATATCAAACATTCCCATGATGACTTCCTCAAACTGTGTGTGTGTGTGTGTTTGTGTGTGCTGAAAATTTCCCCCATCTTATCTTCAACATCTCATCTTGAGCTGACAAAGCAAACTGACTACATTGAATATTTCCTGTTGCTTTTATGTCGCTGGTACGACCGAACACCTGAAAAAGTGCGTGTATGTGTCACACGTAATCAGAGATTGGTGTTTGTGACCAGACTTTCACCAGTGTTAGCTGTGTGTTGGTGTGTTGTACTGCTAAAAGGGAGAACTACACGAACAAAGAAAATGTGTCTTAAATTCATGAATGTTGAAAAATAACAACACGGAGCTCTAATATCTCATCATAGGTCACATTGCGTTTGAGTGCGATACTACTTGGCATCTCAGGGCGAAACTCTGAGACACTTCTGCTTTTATGTCAGAGATAAATCATGCATGCATTCTTGATTGTTTTGACAACAATCTACAGATTGATCAAGATAAAGTTCAGTCTCTTATTTTTAGTAGAAATGTGTTTGATTGTGATGTTTAAGAACATTTTATCAGCAGTTAAACCAGATAAATAATCATAAGAAGGCTCCACACGTATCTCAGCATTTATTGTTAAGTGTTGTAAAGATTCTGAAAGTGCTGCTTTTAGTCTACTAATTTTTAATTATAACATGCCTCCTAGCCATCATTTCATTAGCAAAAACCAATAAATTCATCACTTATAAGAGCCCAAATTGCAAGATAAGGTTGCACCCCTTAAGCTATCCAGCATCTCTTATTTTATAATACAGTACATCTTAAGAGGATTAGTTTCTTTAAAAAAAAATCTCAGGTGAGTATGTACCGTAGATGTCCAACCCCCTCTTGTGAACTTGTGTATTGTTGTGACTTGGTTGAGGTATTTCTTGAATGCTGATTGGAGGGAAGATGGGACATGGGAGTCAAAGTCACTGGTAATAGGAAATCACCTGCTCTGGTGTCTAGTATCCTAAAATCCCTGTGAGGGAGGACAAGCAGTTTCCTCTGCAGAGCTGACCCAAGACTTCACTGTGAGGTAAGACATGATGACACTGCTGCTTTATACACCTATTCAATCAATTACTTACTAAATACTGCTATTAATGCCACTGCAAGTGATTAATTTCCTTGTCCTCACATTCTTCTTATTATCTTATTGTGGGTGATGACTGTTGTATCTGGTGCACTGCTTTGGAAATAACTTCATGTTACTGTATATAATATTAATATATACAGTCAGTGCAGCAACATATTGAGTACGTCTGTCTTTTGTTTGCTGTTTTGCAGACTCAATTTTTAGGAAATGTATTTTTATTACATTATATTTCCGTTTCTTGTTTTTCTCTAATCGTAATAAAATTCTTCCATCTTTTCCATAAACAACAGTCTTTTCTGTAACAACAGTCCAACCAGCTGAAAATCCTCCTCATCACATATTCTTCCATCATGCCAAGTCAGTCTCCCCCTGTACCGGGAACAGAAACTCTGTCCTGCACCCAGCAAACACGCCCAGGGACACCCTCAGCACTGCATCCAGGCCATGGAGCTCCATTTCTGGGTGCTCATGGCTCCACAATCCCCTCAGATCCATCAAGCCAACAGGACATTTTCCTCAGTCACACAGGCAGTAGTAAGTCCATCCAGACTGTGCTTCAGCCAGGGCAGCCACACGGGTCACAAACCTGTTCAGACATTCGCCACCAACGTCTCGGACCTCAGCCCCAAAGCAGAGCCTCAGTCCCCACTGTGAGTGCAGCCCTGGAGGGGGGAGGCGACAGGGGTAAGAGTGATGGAGCAGCTCAGACAGAGAAGTATCACTGTGGGGTATGTGGGCATCTGCTGCTGGCTGTTGTCCTGACTGTCTTCTCCCCGCTGATAGCTGTGGGAGTCTGCATGGCTGATATCCTGACTGGAAAGTGCTGTGATGTGCATGGAAAAGACATAGACTTTGCAGATGATCTAATGTGAAAGAGAGGGGCTATGCGGGTGTTGTGTGTGTTAGAATGTGGCCATTTTACCATTTTTTTTAATGAATTGTGTAAACATTACTAATAATCATTTTTCATAACATATGTTTTTAGACTGACGTCCTATTTTTAATGCAACAACAACCTCTGCAGAGTAATGCTGCAGGTGGGAGCAGGGACGATTTTTCAAAACTCTCCTTGATGCATTCATTGAACCTCCAACATTCAAGTATTTATAGCTGGTTGGTCAATATTACTGCATTCACAAGTTTTGTTGCTGGAAATGGAAACCTTGTAGACAAACAGTAACACCAGTACGCAACACACTGTGTAAATAATATGGTGCTTTTGCTCGATTCATGTATAATAAAGGTTCCTGTTCAGCCAAAAACTCTCAATTTTTTATGTAAGTACGAGTATGTGGCTGCATCCTGTTATATAACATGTGTCACTACAATAAACAAGTGTATAAGATCCGTGCATTTGCTGTGAAGTTGTGTGATTTTTGTAAAATACTAAAATAAAACCATTGGCTGCTTGAAATGTAAATCTAAAAGAAAATGCACGTGATGCTTAAGGAAACTCACTCCATCAATTTCATTATTGGGATAAAACCAATGGTGTGGGCCTTGCAGACACTGGCACATCTGTAAAACTCTAAATGCAAAATTGAACAGGAGAAAAAGAAATGTTTCCTGTTCAACAATAATGTTCGTCTGTTCTAAAAAACTCCTTTGTTGTCATTCATACTAAATATGATCCTCTGTGTAAAGAATGAAGCTCCTAAAAACACACCTTTACATGAGCACCATCTAGTGGCCTGATAGTGCAGTGCTTGTTAGGAGGTACAATATAGAGTTGGTTTGCTTTTTACATAACCTTTACAGTTAACTGTATATGTGCTGCTTTGTAAGCCTACTCCATATTCAAGCTGTCTAACAAAGACATTTCAGCTGCTGTCAATTTAATGTCAAAGAATCAAATATAGTCATCTCACCAAAGAATTGTGACCAAAAAAAAAACAAACAAAGAACAGCCTGTGTTATGGATCAATGTTAAAGACTGTTATTCATTGCAAACATTTATTACATTTTTTTTAATGATGCAAACAACAGCAAGTCCCACCCCTTGTTGGAACAGCTCATCACGTTGTCATGAGGGAATGAAAGAGACACAAAGGGACAGGGACAGAAAAAGTGTGTATTACGCGCAATTCCATTGTTTCCTTTAAAAAAAAAAAAAAAAAACAAACAAACATGACAATCAGCTCTTATTGTAAATTTTGGCATCTTCTTCCAACATGTTGTACTGTCTGGAATAATGGTCATTAAAAATCAAAAGAACAAGGCATGCATAATAGTTTCTGGTAATGCACATAGATAAAAGGATACCACCTATAAGTACAAAATCCATGTACGGTGATCATGTACATTTCATATATATGGTCCCTTTCTTATAGGTGTGTTAGGCCTATCTACCTGTTCCCACTGTGGGACTGTGTCCTCCGTTATCTACGCTTGGTCACTAGATTCACCCTGTAAAAAAAAAAAAAAAAAAAGTCTGTGCTGGAAAATACATCTGTCGATGGACTCCTAATATTGGCGAACACTAGATGTTACAACCATCTGCTTATTCTCCCTTCATCTTTCACCGCATGTTATTTTCAAGCTAGTTATTCCAAATTGTCATTTACTTAAATAGTTTTCTTTGAAGCAACTGACTGTTGTGCTATCTACACGATTTCAACAAACTTTGCTGGGGTTATAGCCAGTATTATTCTCTATTAAAAATCTCTTCCCATTTGCTTTACTACCACCCCATGCTTCTCTTTAAAAAAAAAAGGGAGCCCACAGACTACTCGGATCCACTCAGTGCTACTGTGCCCATGAGATAGAAGTCTGGAACAAAAGTATTTTAACTTCCCAGTAACTTAAAGAGATGGATCTAATTTCTGTTACACTAAGATAAATGCACTGGTTGATTTTAAATGGGTGAAACAGCCGCATGTCTATAATGGGGGCTGTATATGTGGCCACGTTTTATTTATTGAAATCATGTAAAAAAAAAAAAAAACAACAAAAAAAACAAAACAAAAAAAAAACAGGACAAACCAAAATGTGGTGATTAAATATAATGCTGAATTAATGTCTCTACTGTTAAAAAAGTGTACCCCAATGTATACAACTATGTTGCTCTGTCATTGCTCAAAATGAGTTGAAGAAAAGGGGGGAGAGGCATCAGGGATTGTTGATATACCAATGGAATCATGTACAGATTTACAGTTAGAATGCATCTATCATCACACTCAACAGATGGCAGGAAGGGAGGGAGAGAGAGGGCAGCAAACGACAGACACAATATAGAAAAGATTCATCCGTTTGAATTTGAACACCCTTTGCTGTAGAACCGATGCTATGTTACTCTCTTAGAAAAAGAAAGAGAGTGTGAAGAAACGAGTGTGTATGTCTATGTATGTGTGTGTGTGTGTGCACGCGCGTACAGGTATGAATGTTGTAAGTGCGGAACCAAGTGTTCGACCAATAAAAGTCTATTGGGATCAAGTTGTACTGGTTTCTCTGAAGGTGGAGGCAAACTTGTTTAACCGAACATGGGGCTGAGTATGATGATACTGGTGGCAACGGTGGGCGTCTTGAGTGGTTGGGATTAGCACGCCCCCCTCCCCCCCCGATGGTGGTGGTGTTGTTGGTGTGTTACGGGGTTGGCCGCTTTAGTCGATGTACTGGGAGAGCCAGCGGAAGCCCTCGCCGTAGCCCTGCCTCTTCAACACGCTGCACATGAACACTTCCAGTGGTCTCGTGTTCAGCTCCTTCATGGGAATGTTGCCCTGAGAGAAAAGCAGGAAAAAGTTACACTAAATCCACGTTGTATCCACTCCAATCTGGGCCCTCGTTATAAGGACATTTAAGAAGAGAAATCAACTCTAGTCATGTAGTGTGCCCGAAGTTGTAATTTCCAAAGAGATCAAGGGCGAGCTCTGGGTTTAAATGCATTTTTTTTTGAATATGTAAATGTGCTCAAGCTAAAATGGAGAGTTAAGCTTCTCTCGGCAAAGAGCTACAGAATTAAACTGCTGTAAGACAATACTTTACCCCGCAAACTAAAACTTAATATTTGGTAGATTTCTTTTTAATGCTAAACGGCCCTGATGACCCATTTTCTTAATTAGCTTTTACAACGAGTGATGAGCTCTCACAAGAAAACAATATTTCTGGCCGAGTTGGAACAGTTTAGATGATTTTTGGTGTTTTTTTTCTGTGCTATTCCCACTCATCAGAAGTGGGTGGGGCTCTGTTGGAAAAAGGTGATGTCATGTACTTCCATTTACCAATCAGGATTTAGCAATATATGATCAAAACAGTTGTGGGGTTGACTGTTGCTTAATTAGTTATTTTGACAACATAACTGAAAAACCTTCAACCTGACATTTCTTTCAAGGAAGTATTTGTTTTATATACACTTGTCTGACTTATAATAATTAGGATCAGATGCCCCAAAAAAGGGTATAACTCACTGTCCTGAGAGATGAATGTCTACTTACCTTGCCTGTCGTCTGTCCATACAATCCAAAAATTTCCCTCAGCCTCTCCTCACTGATGGCTTCTGGTCTGTCGATCTTGTTGCCCAGGATCAGGATAGGCACGTTTCCAATGGTCTCATCTGTCATTAATGCCTGGGAAGGTAGACAAGGTATTACAATGACGCTTTCATTTTTATCCTCATGATGATAAAAAGGAAAAAAATCTACCCTTGGATACTCTGTTGTTACATATCATCAACTGAGAGACATTTAATGCCTTCCATGAGTGATTTTGTGAGCACTTATCAATTTCTCCTTTAACTTGTCATTTTCAAAATTTTCCAGATTTACATTTGTGATATGAATATGAACTGGACTGAATTATATCTGTGAATGTTAGAGACAAATCGCATAGCATGATTTTTTGTAGGAGATGCAACAGTGCTGTGATGAGCTGTCACCTTATTCAGCTTGCAAAATTGCCCTCAAACAGAGATCGTATTTCATGAGCTATTGCAAGAGCAGAAATTCATATCTTTGCCTCCTCTGCACTGGATTCCTCTTTGCACATTTATTAAAAATTCTCTCTGAAAGGTGCATGTAGAAAAAAAAAAAAACAACCTAGCTCTGTTTCTGAGGGACTGACACTTACTGTAAGTCTGGTTTTAAATCAGCCACTTTAATAAAAATGCTTGTAATTACTAATTTGTGATAATCTACTTGGACGGGCAGCATTTCTTCAACAGTAAAAAAAAAAAATCCACAGATTTAAAAGAATTAACAAGACAGACAACAATTTTTCAAATTGATTGTGAATTAGCGACTAACCTGCCTCTATCTCAACTTTGCTGGTGCTGTAGACACCAGTAAACGGATATTTGACCCAAAACGTGTGTTGTGAACATTTAGGAGATTTCCGCTGCCAAAAAACACAGCTCTACAACAAAACTGTGACCAAGCAGGTAGCAGGTACTTACATCAAGTTCTGCTTTTGATTCACCCAATCTGGTGTGGTCTGCACAATCCACAAGGAAGACAATACCATTTATGGCAGGGAGGTAGTTTTTCCACACTCTGCGGGCTGTGTGAACACACAAACAAACACAAAAACAAACATGAGTTTCTCACTGTCTGGTCTGTCTACTTATAATACACATTATGCATTCACTGACCCTACAATGGTATATCTTATTGACCTCATGTTAGCAAGAGTGTTGGAAGGAAGGAATTTACTTAGTGCGCTCTCTGTCCCCACATGTGGAACTTGCCAGAATTAAAACTGTTAATATCTCAATCCTTTTATTTTCAGCAGTGAAAGAGTGGTATCAGAGCTTCACTAAAACATACGTCGATGAATAAAACTCAAAAAAAATTAGTAAACACACACCTTGTGCGTGGCCTCCAAGGTCAAAGGTGGTGAAAGTCATGCCAGCAATTGTCAACTCTTCCGAGGCTGGAGGAGGGAAGAAGAGATCACAGGTGAAGCTCAAAACACATCTGAAAAGTCAAGCAGCTCAAAAGTCACTGGCACAAAAGAGTTTAGAGTGTTGGCTCACATATGAAGCCTGATTGAATATATTACCAATACTATACTTATTGTCATATCACATCTATTCAATAGTGCCTTGTTTAAAAAAATGGCAAACATGTCCGTGGATAATCTGCATGGGCGGTTTTGAACACATGACTGAGAGAGTGTGCGTGGATGTGCATGTGTGTGACATAGTAGCACCAACTCACTTGGATGTAAAGTTGGCACATGCTGTCCCAATCTGTCATCTTTGAGCATGTGCAGTAGTGTCGTTTTGCCAGCATTGTCCAGGCCAAGAAATACTAACTTGCCGGATTTCTTGTACAGTCCTGAAAGGAAGCCAGAAGAATTTCAGAAAGGAAGCTTGGACACCGTAGATCGAGTTTAGATGGGCTACATCAAAATATTCAACGCTTAGTCTTTGGAAAACCGTCTGCATTGAAGGTCTGTCATGGCTTAAAAACTTAGGTTTGAAAAACAAAAATCAGTCTTTACAGTATAAAAGGTGACACTTGACTGTCAACTGTCAAGCTCAGACCTGTTCTCAGGCACGCACTAGATACTCACTTCACACACACAGCTGCACAAGTAGAGTGCTCCACCTACTGATTTTGATATGCTCCGACATCTACTACACATTTAAATGAACAAAAAAAGCTGCCCGAGTTAACTTATGCTCTCATATTCTCTGTTGTGTCTAGTTGGAAAAAATACATAGTGATTGATTTGTAATTCCTTGGAGGAGTGGCGTTTGATCACTGATGAAAATACACAAATCCTCACAATAAAACTATTTACTTAAAATGCACTTAAGTGCTTTCTGTTTCAAAGGGAAACGGACACGATTTACACTTTTCAGTCCTCTCAGATTGGTGAACCGACTGACTGAATACAGGAGAGAAGGTGAAACTAAGATAACGCCTTCCTCAACTTTCCTGTACTTAGAAAGACAAGATTATAAGGCTTTGTGTTTACCCCCCTCTGAGCCAACATAGTGATACCCAGCGGATTTGTGAATTTTTTTGACTGAGTCAGCTCTACTAGAAGTCACCATTGCTCACAGCACTATGCTACCTGTCTGACAGGGAGAACAGGATCGACAGCTTCGCAGGAGCAGCTCTGACATAGAAACTAGAACAGCACACTCTGGAGAGAAGAGCAGCTGGTACACATAAGATTTTCCACTAGATTTCAAATGGACACATTGAATACAGAGACATTTAAAAAGTCAGGGTGAGAAATCATGTTATCTTTCTAAGAGACACTTACTTTGTGTGTCTTTCATGTTCACATAACACATGCCATTTAGTGGATGCCTTTAGTTGAGTCACTTTACAGGAGAATGACTGCATCAGTAGCTTGTGTGGCCCGAAAGGTAATCAAACTCATTAGACAGCTTGTGTTAGTGCTCTAACCAAGGACCTAAAAAACATCCATTTCAAGCTACACAGTAGCATTTAAAGGAATGGTAGCCACCAGCGATGATGCTGATTCATTCATTTCTTACTACATGGACCACATTACAAGAAACTGTGAAAAGGGGCCTTGTGATGCCTTTGATTAGGAAATAAACTAATGTGTTTTGCCTTACAAAGTGTTTAGCTGAGCAGGCAACATTTGTTGGAAATTAAATGAAATCATATAGCGTGGATCAGCCTTTAAGGAGTAGTGCCTGCTGAACCGTGTGTTTCAGATTTGTGTCTGCAGGTCACAAAGGAAACCAATACTTGTAGAGAAACTCTGTTTCTTCCTATCAAGCTTCTACCACAACTAGGATGGATTTCTAGGAACAAAGCCTACTATTGTGCACAATACTCTGAGCCCCGCTTTTCACTGAACACTCAAAGACCAAGGTCTAAGACGAGGTCTACTGGTCCAAGAAGACCAGTAGCTGGAACAATTAAAGTTGTTCTTGTGATCATTAAAGACATTAATCAGACTCTCACATCATCAACTAAGTTCATCATGTTACTTAAAGAGGACATAATATGCACATTTCCAAGTTTATATATATATTCTGGGGCTCTACTGGAATATCTTCATGTTTCATGATTTACAGTTCAAAAGATTCTTTATTTAACTCATTCAGCCCCTTTACACAGCCCTTCAGTTCAGCCTCTTATCTGAAACAGGTCGTTTTAGCTCCTGTCTCTTTAAGGCCCGTCTCCTGATAAGCCCACTCTGTTCTGATTGGTCAGCTTATGATAGGTTAGCTACATCACCAATGATATCCGGCCACTTGGGAGGCCACGTCAACAAACTATGAAACAAACTAAAGTAGTAGAATTTCACTACTTTTTTGTCATTCTTTACTGGAAATGTCAACTTCTTAAATACATCTGTACATGATTGAACCAGAATCCGATCTGAAATATGTGAGTGGACAGTGCAAACAACACATGGAAAAACCTTAGCAACCAAGGCTATGGAACAGACGGAGGTGTATGGGCACGCGTGACGATCGACAGGGTAGAAAAAAACGTTGCGAACGAAGTGTTCAGAGCACATTGAAGCCCTGGCGTTTGATTTGCAGGGAGCATTTCTACATAGGTTCACCTCAAGTATTGGAACGTTGACCATATTTAACTAGAAATCAAACGTCATAACAGTATATAAATAACAGAAAATCCCAAAAAGCGTGATATGTCCCCTTTAACATTTTAATAGTAGTTCACTGTGGCTCACAATAGGGTAACACCATTTTGATTAAAGACTTAAATACCAAAGCAGTCAAACCTTTCTAAAGCTTTCAAAATTGAGTTAATTAATTATAAGTTATGATGTTTGATCAACAGTACTCACCTAAAAACTGTAGTACACTATTGAAACCGCTATAAATCCAATCAAATATGAAAGCCATATCCGGAGCTGTTCAATCCTGAAAAACAACAAATAGAAAAAAAAACAAAACACAAAGGTAAGCAAACACATGAATTCACACAGACATCCAGATGCAAGGAGAAACAAAACAGCTGCAATATATTATTTTGGCTGTAACATTCATCGTTAACCTACAGTGAGTGACCAAAATCTCACCAAGACCATGTGACCTGATAGATGTCATCTGATGTTTGTCCCTTTTTCCTTAACAATCCCTCTAAATATTTTTCAGTAACTTTAAAATTGTATTTATTTTTGTTGTCCACCGAGTTGCCATTCCCTCTGACAGACTTTTTACCTATACTGTGCAGCGTACATCAAAAAAAGAGTGTCAGCATTAATTTGAGGTGGAGGGAATCTCTGGAGGGGATTAAGACAGTCTCTTCATCCCCAGCATGGACAAAATACTGAAGCTGAAATAGTTTTCACAGTAGCAGCACTTAAGGGGCACCTTAAGAGCACACCTGTAAAATCTCCACAGACAAACATCGGATGGCAGGGAAAGGTGTAACGTTAAACTTATCATATGATATATAATGCTAAGATTAAAATTTTTAATGAAGATAAATTGACAAATTATTGCAATGTATGCATATGGACACAAACGTTTTAACAGTAATACAGTTATTCATTTCAGTGGCACATTGTTGGAATAAATTATTTATTATTTTTTATTAATATTAATTATTAAAATATCTATTACATGCCTAAAGCCTACAGGTGAAAGTACCTGAAAAAACCAAGAGACAAACAGAATATTATTAAAAGTATCAGACAACAGCAGACAGTAAGAACCAATGAGCACCCCTCACCACAAACGTAATAGAAGTGACGGCAATGAGTTCTATAAATATGCAATCAGCCTATCAGATAGATATTGGCAACTGCTGATAAGAACAGTGATTGGCTTCTACAGCAAATGATTAGCTTGTTCCAGCAGGAGTCTTTGGACAGCAGGCCAGAAGATTCAGAGCAATGATCAAACAACATCATCTCCTCAACAGGCAACATGAGGGTTTTGTTCAACAAAGATTGGAAATGAAGCCTAAACTCAGCTTTTTTTTTTTCTTTTAAGATAAACTGACCAGATTGCGTTTCAATCAAAACAAAATGGATCTGAGATCTGCTGTAACTGTGTAAAATCAACATCTCTCTCACTGACAACATGCAACAGCTTGTAGCTTCTGCGTAGAAAAGCTCCTGTTTTGTTCATTTGTCATTCCCATTCACACAAGCTTCTTCTCTCCTCTTCTTTAGTAACATGTGATCAAATATCAGCTGTAAGTGTCATGAATATGAAAATCTGTGAAACAATGATTAGAAAAACAAACTTCCTCTCCATGTAACCAGAGGAGCTGCTTTTGGTTACGTCAAACTTTTTTTCACAATGAAACCACAATGTTTGCTAGACACAAACACTGCTTTAAAACTTCATCTCATCTTCTTTCTAATTTTTTTTTTTTTTTTACATCTGTGACAGTTTCAGAGGCATCAGAACAAGGTGAGCTTGTGCCGACCTCTAGCCCTGATTACGTAACTTGCAAACAACTCTAGGGCTAAAGTATAAGGGAGCCAAAGGTCAAGACCAGGCAAATACAGCTGAACTACACGTCAGCTGCTGCTATACTCCAGTCCCATATGCTCCCACGCCCGCCCCCGCTGGCTGATGTGTGGGCTACGTTACAGACTGATGCTCACACGTGTGGCATGATGCAGCTGTGGATGTGAAACTGTTTGACAGTTACGGACAGCGACCACAGTCAAATATGTGCTCCTACAAGACCAATATTTAACAATAAAGTCTGTTGCAATGAAAAAAGAGAAAGTTTGCTTTAAGGCAGCAGCCTTAACCTGTTTCACAGGATGTGTGCAAACTGATCAACAAGGATGACCTTAAATCGACAATAACAAAAAAGTATGACAAAAACAGTTTGTTGTTCAGCTCTTCAAAGCTAAACTCACATCTCTGAGACATATGTTACAAAATAAACCTACCAGATGAATAAATAACCTATACATTTTCCGCACAGGATTTTTTAAGAGTTAATAGGAGATGTACTAACTCAAACACCACCAAGTTACAAATTTTCATAGTTTTCTCTTGTTACAATTCACCCTCTAAACTATGTCTTCAGTGTCCATTTATAGTGTTATCACACTAAAAATAAGGAAGACTTGAAAATATGTTAATTATGTGAACATTATGAGAGTTATACTTGAGAAAAAAATTGTGTTAGCTCACAAATTAAGATGATAAGTAATAGACACGTTTCTCCCTGGAGACTTGGTGTCTATTAAATCCCATCTACATTACGATTTAAGCCAGATGACGTGAATAAATACAGATGTGATGAATAGTGAATCCATAATAGAGTGAAAGAGACACTCGGCTGTCAAATTAAATTCAATTATCATATCCACTGTCAACGCAGCAGCGACGTCAGCTAACCTTTAACGTTACACGATACATGGATATTAAAAGTTTCCAGCACTACCAGAAAATTAAAACAATGCCCATGTGTCAGAATATCGACGAGTCATTTCAAAGTTAAACATACCCATGAAGTCTAATTTTATAAAAAAAGATTGGGTGAGGCCGGCTAACAGGCTGGCTAGCAGGAAGCCACTAGTTACGTGTCATACTCTCTAACCGGCGACGTTGCACTAGCTGCGTTGGCTAATCGGCTAATATCAGAAATACTTCGCCGAGCAATTGTGATAGAATGAGTATTTTCCATCCAGTGATAAACATAGATGTCAAAATGAATTTAAAAAGTGAGTCAGCTCCAGTTTATACCAATCTTAAGCCTTTAAGATAAGAGTCAAGTTAGCCAATGCTAACGTAGCATCGTTAGCAGCCGGGATAATTTTACTTAGCCGAGTAGCCGAAACGTTAACATAAAAGATGATTTTCTGATCATTGGGGAGGAAATGTATCCGAACACTTACCCGTTATTTAGGTGTAGATTAATTTACTGAGTGTGTTCGCTCTTCTAATCATGTAAATTGGTTTCCCCCTGGTCCACAGAAAAAATGCCAGGTCCTCCTTTCCTTTTTTTTCGTGTTTTGTTACTGAGCCACGACACTGCAATGGCTGTCCAACAACTCCCCAAAAACTCTGCCCGGCCGCTTCCTGTTTATGTATCACAATCACCTTTCCGGCCGGAAAATAGAAACGAACCGATAATATGATCTTCTTATTTTATACAATCTCAACATATGATAAAAATAATATTAAAATATTCCGTAAAATATTTCAAAGAAGGCAGCTGTGATTGATTTAAATATAGAATTTAACAACCGATCACAAATTTTATTGGCTAATTGCTATCTAGCCTGTAAAAGTCATAGAAATCATCTTGTTTTTCACTTAAATATCACTTATAAATATTGAAATAAAGATAAAGAAATCTATATAATAATAATAATAAAGTTTATTTATGTAGCGCTTATCAAAACAAGTAATTATAAAGTGCTTTACAAGGCAGAGATAAAGAGAACAAAATATAGAAAACAATGCCAGATACACACACACACACACACACACACACACACTCCTACAAATATATCATTGAAACAAATATAAAATAAAGACTATATATAGTAAATTAAATCAATAAAGATAATAAAAAATGCTTTAGGATAAAAGTGAGTTTTCAAAAGTCACTTAGATATTGAATTTGCAAGTCTGAGATTCTTGTTCCATAACAGTGGTGCCCTGACAGAAAAGGCTCTGTCTCCTTTAATCCTCAACCTTGCATTAGGAGTTTGGAGGTTCCTGTCAGAGGACCTCAAACTTTATGCAGGTTGATAAGGGGAGACTACCTCTAAGATGTAATCCTGGGCCAGGACAGAAAGTGCTTTAAATGTAATAAGTATGATCTTTCAATCAATTCTTAAACCAACTGGCAGCCAGTATAGGGACATTAAACAGGAGTTATATTGTCTCTTTTCTTGGTTTATCTTAAAAGTCTGGCTGCTGCATTTTATAGAATTCGGAATCTGTAAATTGAGTTCAGATTTATGCCAGTTAGGAGGCCACTGCGGCATGTATGGTAGATTCAGTATCTTTAAATCTCAAAATTGAACGAAATCTGGCAGTATTCATTCATTCGATGACTTTCTACCGAATTTCACACCAAACTAAATGACCAAATTGTTTTATTTTTTAAAAAAAGGACACTGCTTGTACATAAAATCTGAGCTTTCTCTCTTGTTTACGGTACGTCGGATTAGTCGAGAGCACAGGAGGAAATGCCACGTGTACATACTGCGCATGCCCGACGATTTTTACGTCGCTCCTGCTGGGTGATCCCAACTTCCGGTGAAAGAGGAGAAGTGCCTCACACATACGATTAACTCTGACAAGGCCCGTCGTTACTCACCCGTGGGTAGTTGTGAACGGGGGTTTCGATAACAGCCATGGCCCTGTAATCGCCAACAAGTCAGCTAATTAACTTTTTAAGCAGCTACGAGACGCCGCTTTGACTTAAAGGACACGTCGTCGAGTTTGAACGTTACATCGCGACTGCCAGCTAGTTAGCTCGCTAGCTAAAGACGCAGCTAGCTATTCGCCAACCAAGCAAACCTCTAAATTAGAACCTGGTGTATATTTCAAGATGTCAAGTGCGGGATTTAACTCTCAGAATGGGACAGGGCAGGCATATGCGAATGGTGAGTAAAACTTAATTTACGTAAACTTCACACAAGGCTAAGTAGCTAATATTAGCTTAATCGGCTAACGTTGTCTCTATAGCCGTTTGCTAACTGGGATCTACCTGGCTTGCTTAGAAACGCTGTAACTTAACGTAACCAAGCACGAGTGAGCTGTCAAGTATAGCTACGCCAAGATAACTACAGTTAATCTTGCCACGTTACTGAATTCAGTTGGAAAACGAGTTTATATCGCTAAGGCAAACTAACTATAACTGTCTTGCTAACTGGATTTAGCCAGTGTTTGTTAACTTTGGTTTGTCGAGGTGGCAAACCCATCAGGCTGACAAACTGAAAAGTCAACAGGCACTATAAACCTTTAAGACAGGTGATGGGCTGTCCCATCCCCCCTCCCTCCATCGTCCTCCAGTAAACATAAACGGTGATGTTGTGATGTCGTAGCGACAACTTTACAATTATGCATCCCGAGAAGCTACTCGGTTAGCCAGAACTTACCCCTATCACAGTAATTATAACATTTAATGTGTTTAATGTGTTGTCCTGTAGTTTCATTGCCAATGAACAATCTCGTCTTCAGGTCTGTTAGTGTCCTCACAGATTTTCATCAGGCTAAATAACTCTAGCGTGTTGTCGTTCTACGTTTTACTGTACATGTGGCACATTGGGGACGATCCAAATATGTTTCCGAAGATGCTTCTTCAGTCTCCTCTACTTAAGTTAAAGGTTTCTTACACATTGCTGTGGGGTTTCCATGAACGTAATGGAACAACAATCTAAACACACACAGTGACAGTTGACAAAAGTGCAACTGAGGGCAGCCTTCATTAGCTTTCCTTATCAATGCCTTTGAAGGAGCTTTCTTATACTGTGCAGATTAAGCAATTGCAGCTCGAGTTTATAATCCTCGTTTTCTAAAGCTGTAGATAAACTGAACGTGTCTGAATGTCTTCATTATGTTCTCCCTAATATTATTCCTATCTTACTTGTATCAGATGAGTCACTAAAGGATGCTGATCCAGCTCTGTTATTTAGCGCTCTGATCAATCTGAAAACAATGTCTGTCTGACAGAAGAAACAAACCATGAAAATTAAAGCTTGATGGGATTTTCAGTACAATGTGTGTAAAGTAATCATTATCATGGGATATCTGTAATGTGAATGACTAATTCAGAGATTAAGTAACTTTGTACCTTAAAATGATTAAGACCTACACCATTTACATATTTGTCACATCAAAATGTTTCCATGTCATATGTAGTTTCTGTAACTGATGAACATACAGTAACCCACTGGAAACTTCACACTTGAGCAAGTCTGATTTATATTTTCTAGCTATGCCAAAAAATCACAGAAGATGATCCGGTAAAAATTCCATTATTCCACTTTTCCTTGGAAAGTGCTTCCATCTGAACAGGAATTATAAGTGTTAAGGGTTGTAGTTAAAGTTTGATGGTGTTATTTGAAGATGTGTTTATGACTGTTGTAACACACTTGTCTTTAAAGGTCCTTAATCTCTCTTTAAGTGGAGTTATACTGATTGACTCCCTCAATTCTGGATTTTTTTTTGCTAATGTTTACACTAACTGAGCTAAATGAATTGATTTGTTGAGATTGGTGGATAGGTCTGATCCCATATAAGGCTCTTTATGATTGGACAAGAGCTGTGACTGACCAGAAGCTTTAGTTCTTAAAATTTCCCTGCTCTCAGGAAGGACAAAGATTTGAGGTGGATTATGTGCCTTCATCTATCTTTGTTCATTGAGAAGAGTTGTTCTCTAATCCCTTCTCACTCTGCTGACTTAGCTCTACCTCCGGTGGTGTAGTGCAGGACTAAGTGGATAGTAGTGAATCTGTTGGTATTATGCAATCATTTAGAGTGTAAAGAGGGATACACTCACTGATGGTGCAATTTAAGCACTGATGCCTATCAGTTTCTTGTTTAGGTAACACCTTTATTGATATAAATTGCCACTCCAACCACACTTTCTTTTTTCTGCTGACTATTAGATTTAAGATCTATTTTTGATGTAAGCAAGATGATGCAAGATGATCTACTATTTCAGAAAGAGTAAATCAATTCCTTCTTTGATTTTCAGTAAAATACCAGAGTTCTTGGTATTGATATGTGGCATTTAGGAAATTTAAACGCAAATGCAACATTTTAGTGTGGTACCTGAAAATTTTACACCCCAAGCATTCTTAATTTAAAAGCAACACTTATTTATTATTTCTTATCAGTAAAAGCAAAGCCCTGTTTTGTGTCTGATGTTTTACTGCTGTGTCCAGTAAAGAAAGGCCAGACTTGGCTCAGAGATCCACACTCACTGTCACTGAGGGCAGATCATGATTAAGGTAAAGAGATTACACCCCACGCTGTCAGTTCATTGGTCATTTGGTGCATCTGAGTGGTTTTCACTGGCTGTCGTCACTGCCAACACAGTAACACCTGCTTTTCATATAGCTTTTTGTATTGTGCTTCAGATTTAAACCCGAGGATTCGCTTTATTCAAAAGACACTTAAGTCGCAAACAGAAGCTCTTTTAGACTCTGAATCTGTAACATTGCTGTCTTCATCCCTCTGTTAAGCTAATGGATTGGCCTTTGAGCTTTCACATAAGGCTACCTTACAGTAATGGCCCATAATGGTTCTGGTCAAGCATGACAGGACTGTAACCTGGAGAGCTGCAATCCCTGTGCAAATTTTGGCATCTGGTACTCAAGAGGGAGTCCAACAGCCCTCTTTTTTTCTCGACACAGTGGCAGTGATGCTGGAGAACAGTTTGAAAGTAATGACACAAGGAAGAAGAGCGTTCAGCATGTAAAACTGCCAGAACATCTACAAACATGTCTGAAGGAGCTTTAGTGTCATTTTAGTAGATTCGTGTGTGTGTGTTGTTTTCAGAATATAAATATGTAATAACTGAACAAACATCAACCTGTTGTTTTTGACCTAGATTCTCTAACATGCCTATATTTTGATTCCTCTGGTCTCCAGGTCCATCACAGAATCCAGTTGCCATGCAGCAGCTGCCAGGGGTCAGCTATGGCATGACTCACCAACCAACCTACAATCCAATGCAGGCCAAAGCTCCCGCACCCCCCGGCCCTGGACTCTATCCCTCTGGGCCATATCAGCCCGTTCCCCCAGTCAGCTCCTACCAGCAGGGCCCACCACCATCTTCCTACCCAGCTGCTCCAGGCCAGCCGCTGTTGACAAGGCCTCCAATGGGAGTTGCTCCATCCCATACTCCTCCTCAGTCTGCCAGCCCCAGCCCTGGTCCAAGGCTTCCCCCTGCACAGGCCACACCTCCCCCTCCTGCTGTGTCTTCTAGTAACTACTACGCAAACCCCCAGCAGCAGCAGCAGCAGCAGCAGCCCATGCCTCCAGCATGGCAGTACAACACATCACCCCCACCAATGGGGCCACCCTCTTCTATGAGCGCATCGCCCCGCGGCCCTGTGGCAAATCATGTGAACCCAGCTACAAGTGTGAGAGCGCCACCGCCGTCATCAGCTCCTTACAGTGCTGCACCACCAGCGCCGGTGTCCCTTAGTGCCACCCAGCCACCAGGCCCAGGGATGCCCCCCACCTCTTTGCATGGATACATCCAGCCAGGTACGAACATGAAGGCTCCACTGAAAGCCACACTTGTATCAGCTACTGTAGCATCCAGATGCTAGATGGTGAGGGTATGCTAAAGCGTATATCTTTTAATGTATTTATTATGTTAAATGTTTAAGTCTCTGTGTTTTACCTGGCTGTGAGACAACATATTCCTTGGGGACACTAAAGTTAAAGTTGAAAGAAGCACAGTACAGAGGGGACAATTCGTAGTTATAGAACAATGAGTTAATAATGATGCAGGCACACCTTGGGCCAAATCAATAAAAAGATGAATCATTGTTTCTAGTTTCAAATCAGACCAGTGAACCTCAGGCTATTAACTTAAGTGTCCCCATCATCTCATCTGTCATTTCTTTAAAACACACACTGTATTTTTTAAAGTATCCACCATACTCCCCTTCCAATAACTTTTCTATTGCATGACGGATATGTCTCATCTCTTTTATGTTCATTGTCTTGAATAAACGACTGACATGTGCTGCAGATATGATTATCTTGAAATGCTGATATGTTGGAGCTGGACATTGCCCTCTGTTCCTACACTGAACATGTTGGCTGGGTGCCTCCTCTGGATTCCTCCCAGGCACAGAGACTCATTTGCTCTGAATTTGTGCAAAGTTCAAAGAAGAATTTTATTGTTTCCTATGCGACTCTTCTGTAGCAGCATGACGTGGCTGTTAGGGCAAGTCAAAATTTTGAAATTTCAGTTCCTGGTATAGGTTGTATTCCTAAAATTACTGCTTTTTGCTGGGGATATTAGCAGAAATGCAATCAACTGTCTCATGGGCATTTGTCCCATTCTCATAGTTTGATTCATAGTAGTTTGATTTATTGCTTTGATTGCAAAATATTCCAAGAGGGCAGAGAGTTTAACATTTGTCTCCCTGGAGAAATGTGTAGCTTGTACTGTCAAAAACAAAAGACGGCTCATAGTGAATCTCAGTATCTTTGTCAACTAGTCATGACATTTTCTCTGGAGGAAGTGGTTTTGTTAAGTGATGTGAAAACGACAGAATTTGGTTGTGTAATCTGTGGCCTCGGTGTCTCAATAATATGTCAAAGCATTATGTGAATTAACCTTGATTTTTTTTTTTTTTTTTTTTTTTAAAAACTAACTTTAGTGCAGTACTTTTGAACAGAAGCAGAGGTCACATAATCGCTGTTTACATTCACACCCCCAACAAGAAGAGTCTGCTTGATTTTTAGAGACCTTTCCCCCAGCAGCACCGTCAGGACAAATCAGTACGATGGTGGCAGTGAACATAACATCTAACTGGCAAATTATTAGTCGATTATTATGGACTCTGTTGTATGCAATAAAATGTCACATATTTCACCTCTGACCTTGATAATGAGTGTGAGTGAGCTGTCAGAGTGCTGATAAATTAATCAAAAAAGCGTAGTCAACAGTGTGCTGTAAAGAGGATTATCATTGTAATCATAATCACACAGCTTTATCTCAGTCTAATCTCTAATCTAATTAAGACTATTTTGTCTTCCGTTCCTGGTATCATAGATTTCTCATTATTTGTCCTTATAATTGGCAGTTGCCATTTTCTGTCACTGCTGTACGAATAATCAAGCTGTGCATGGTATTACACCATTACTTACACCGTTCCCGAGGGGCATGTATCATTTAGAGAAACAATGGCAATGTGTTATACTTCATACGCAAAAGTAAACATATTTGCCACCTTCATTGATCAGCGATTTGATCAAAGAATTTATTTGGGTTGAGACACATCTGAACTGACTGGTTTGTCAGAGATTGATATCGTTCTGTTGCTGCTCTGACATTAGCCGGCTGTGGGGCAATATCTCCACCAGTTGTTGTCACCTCTAGTCAGAGCTTATGATGTTAGAGCACTTCTGTGATGCATCGTATCTGTTGTCTACATGATCTGTGGCAACAACACGCTCGTGTTTTACATGACACAGTAATGTTGACATCATTTTAGAAGTCATCACTCTGTTTTAATTACCTCACAGTTTCAGCTGAAATGTTGTTCCTCTCGTGTGCACCGCAAGAATGAAAAGTGATTAATACACTGAAAGATAATTACTCAACAACTTTGAGCCATTCATTAAACAAAAATGCCAAATAGTTGCTGCTTGTAGTTTTTTAAATTTGAGGTTTTGCTGCTTTTAACCTCTGGTTAATTGTGCTAACGTGACCCACTATTTGCCACATTTTATATACTAAATGAGTAATTGACTAATCAAGAATGAAAAATATAGAAATGATTCTATAATGAAAATAATGATTTGTTTCAGCCCTAACAATAATCACTGTTGTTGGTGTGTTTCACCAGGCACAGCACCCCCACCAATGAATCCCATGCCTCCCCACACATATCAACCAAGCAGAGCTCCCTATGGGCCCCCACCTACAGGACCCCCACCTACAGGCCCACCACCAACCATGAAACCCACACCGCCTCCCACTGGACCCCCAATGGCCAATGCCACACCTCCACCCCCAAAAGCAGATGGTAAGTTTTTAGTTTTCTTTTTAATTGTGGAAAAATTTCATTGTTGTCGTCGGATATGACAACTTGTAGAGGCATAATTCTTTATACTTGTTTTATGGCATAACTTTGTATATTTATTTACATGTCACTTGATACGGCTGATACGGTGTTAACGGCCTGGTATGAGCTCAGCAAGCTGAGACTAGGAACTTATTTTGAGAGCATTGCCGTTGAAATCAATCCCACTGGACAAGAAAAGGAAGTAGAGTCAGATTTCTGTGAGACAACATAACCAGTCACTTAAGGTGGATTTATAGGTCTGTGTTGAGTGGTTATGGTGTAGCTATAGAACATATGCCTAAGTATAAATCCACCTTTTAGTATTTCAGACTTACTGCAGATGTTTTAACTGGGTTAGCTAGCTTGGTTAAATGTTGGAAGTCAGTACAGCACACTTTCTCCACAAATTAAGCAAGTATAATGTGATGATACTGGGACATTTGTTGTACAAACATTATGTGAGTCTGTGTCATGTAAACATGCTGTAAGTGATAACAAATATTGTATCACTTTGGGCCAGGAACTGTATGTCCTTCTATAAGCCAACCATTTTTGTTCTGATCAGCTTCCGTTGTTTCCCTCCCTTCCCTCCTTCCTCTCCATGCCAGCTCAGTGTGGGGGGGCTGTCAACAGCACTCAGTCCCCCACTGAGCACGACTGCCAGGAGGGGGATATTGAATGTCCAGGTGTGGCTAAATCTATCTGTAGCTGTTAGATGTTGTTTCAGTGTCGTTGTACCCATCCTGTCCTCTCTGTGCTGCTGTTCATTGTGTCTAGGGATGCACTAATTCTTTTTTTCGTCCCTTAATTTGACGGCAAATACGAAGCTCAGCTGATGCGGAGCTCTAATATTGTTACATCTAGAGAACATTGCAGAAAATAAGAAAATGAGTCGAGATATTAGACAAAACGCTTTGCTTTGATCTCTATGACTTGTGCTTATGTAGCTGGGTGTTTAGTATTGAGGAATCTGTCAAGTATGCTGCTTTAGACCAGGAATTTCTTAGTATCAGTGCATCCCTGGTGACATATATTTCTTGTCGGTATTTTATCTTCCTCTCGTCATCCATTCTCACCGTATCTTTCATATGACCTCTGAATAGATGTGTCTAGATAGTGAAGTTTCTTTAAAACACCATACAACAATTTCCATCATTACCATTGTTAGTAATGTCTTGTAAAAGTACCCCTTTTGTCTCCATCTCATGTGTATCTTGTACTGTAGTTCAGATCGTTCCATATCCATCACTTCTGGTTAGCACACTGAGATAGAAAGAGCAAAAAAGTGTCACTAAAATTATTCATATCACATGTGGTTTGCTTTGGAACAGGAACTGTGGCTGGAAATGGCCCACAAGCATCAAACAGCTATAATCATGTTGACAACAAAATGGGTAAGGTCATTTTCTGCCACATCTTGGAATCTTTTCACACCAACCACATGTACAATCTAGGTTTACTAAGTAGAATTTCATAGCAGCTATAGACTTACAGTAAATGAGCATCGTCTCTTGGAGGAGGCAAAACTTTTTTTTTTTTTTAAATGTCTCTTAGTCTCTAAAGTGTTTCTTTACGTTTTATTTCACAATCTTTAACATCAAATCGTTTATTCAACAGAATCTTAAAAATCAAAAAAATATTTTTCTGCACAAATACACAATGACTAAATGTCACAAGATTAACTGCTGTCATGCTATAACAGATTGTCTTCTAATTTCTTCAGGTTTAAAGGATAAGTTTGGCAATACTCAAATCTAGCAAATCTAAAGAAAAGACCAAAATCAATATTTTCCTGTGTATCAAAGGCCTGATAAAGCTTATTCCTCTGTGCCATTGAGCTCCTTCGTTGTCCAAAAACTGTTCAAAACACGTCAGTGAGCCACTCCGTCGAGCTCGGTGTCATTACCATGAACACGGCTACTGAAGTTTATTTTGAGTAAATCACACATACATTATTACACTTATCAGAGCACCAAATATGTATTCATCTGCAGCTGACAATAGTTTCCACCAAATACACTCCTTATACTTGTTTTAGTAAAGTTTGTTAACAACTACAGTGCCCAGCTGTTTCAGAAATTACTGAGCCATGTTAAAAAATAAAACTTTCTTGTTTTTAAAGATTTGTTTTTAGTAGAAAAGAATGAGTTTGGCTCTGAGTACCACAGACAGGGAAGGGAAGTCAGAAAGTGTTGCGAGATGGAGTAAGCCATTGTTGTTGTTGTTGTTGTTTTTTTTTCATGTTGTTTGTTGACTATAAAAAAAAATACAAAATATTGTTTGTCTTATCCTGTAAAGAGGTTCATTTTTACTTTTTTCACTGATTACTGCTGCTCAATGGGTTTGATTCCTTGTGTAAACTAAATTCATTTTTGTTCCCTTTTCTTCCCCAGCTGGCCCACCTCAGCCTGGACCGCCTGGTCGGCACTTGGGCCACTACCCTTCCCTTCCCCCTGGGTACCAGCAGACCCCTGCTCCCCACAACGCCACCTCCCCCATGCACCCTGCGATGCAGGCCGCCACGCAGCCTTACACTCAAGCACCTCAGCCATACCAGCAGGTGAGAGAGGTTTGTCCCAGCAGCCCACTGACTGTGTGCCAGTGTAACACCATGCTCTGCCACTTCTGTCATGCATTTGTTTTTCTCTTAACACACATGCAAAACCCTTCTGTCTGTGCAGGCTATATGGAAATGTTAAGCTGATATTAAGATATAACTTCTGTGTATTTGTAGAGTCAAAGTTGACAAACAACGAGTTAATTTGACAGTATGAAGGAACAATTTGCTTAACTAATTTTTAATTTTATGCCAGCAAATATCTTTTTTAGGTGCCAGACTAACACATGGGTTTACAGATATATCTGACTGTTTTTTATTTTATTTCTCTTTAAAATATTTTTGTTACACATGGGATGGTAGGCAGTGTCATCCACCACTTTAAACAATAATAATGTTGCATTTAATTTTGGGTTAACTATAAGAAAAATATTTTGGAGGAAACATAAAATGTTTGATTAAATGCTAAGATTTTAAAACAGTCATTCATCTGTAAATCAAAGCATGGGTTACCTTTCATGCTAAATAATTTGTGTCTCGCAGGTTTTGGTTAAATGCTTGTTGTTTTTCCTTCTCTCAGCCACCTGGTGGTCCAGGGCCAGCCCAGCTGAGCCCGTCCTTGGCGGCCATGAGCCTCCAGTCCAGCACCCCAGAGGCCCTGAGAGTGGTCAACCTGCTGCAGGAGAGGAACCTGCTGCCACCAAGTCCAGTCCCTGCCCCTACACCCTGCCTGCCCCAAGATCTGCAGAAGATTAACTGCCACCCAGAGTAAGCCATGGTGGACTAATATCAGCAGCATGTGTCTGTAGTCTGTCTATTTTTGCCTCGTAAGTCACTGTGTACAGTGAATAACAAAATGTTAGCTGTGGTTAAGTTGCCATCTGTACATGCACTGTATGTATTTTAGATCAGCATAACTTTTAACTTTTGTCCCTGCATACAGTATTTTTCATGCATGGTAAAAAATGATGTGTTCATCCATTCATCTAACCCAGTCACCCACATATCACATTGGTACACGAGAAATACCAGAGATAACATGATCTCTGGATGCAGTTCAAGTACTGTGTGTTTGTGTCTCTCCAGGGTTTTCCGTTCTACGCTGACCAGCATCCCTCAGACCCAGTCTCTGCTCAATAAAGCCAAGATGCCACTGGGCCTGCTGCTCCACCCTTTCAAAGACCTCTCGGTAAAAAAGCGTCAAGTACACTCAGTTCAGTATTAACTAAGTTGGGGTAAGGGATTAAGAGGAACATGGTAAACACAGCTGAATTTCTCTTGGAGAAACTAAATTTTCTGCCCATGTTGGTGCGTAACACGGCTAGGATAGGATTTGACTAAATGTAGCCCTTGGCAAAATCTGTCAGAATGAATTGGCGTTTGTTCCTGTGGTAATTGAGGACACAGACAACAGAGACGTTGCACAACTTGGACAGCAACAAGAAAGTCTTTATTGAAACGCCAGTTACAATGAGCTGCAAACAAGAAAATGAGTTTGCCTGGAGGCACTTCTCACACAGGGGTTGGTTTTGTTCTATGGTTTTCCTTGCAGCAACTTCCCGTGGTGACATCCAGCACCATCGTCAGGTGTCGGTCCTGCAGAACATATATCAACCCCTTCGTCTCCTTCCTGGACCAGAGGAGGTGGAAGTGCAACCTGTGCTATCGGGTCAACGATGGTAAGAATAGGGGGAGGAATGATGGAAGAGATATATGATCTCTTCCACCAGAGATATCATCTGAAAGTTCCCTCATCATCTGAAAGAGCTGCTGTCAGTGAGGACACTGAAGGCAGCTGACAAGTGTCTAATCTATTACAGCTTAGCAACAAAATGTATTTCCATTAAGTAATAAATGGAGAAAATGGCAAAGCCATCTCTGAGACTGTTAACCTGGGAAATAAGAAAAAAGATGATTTATGATGATTTATTACAGTAAATACCTACATAAACACCTTCATGTGAAGTGGATAAAAGTCTTTAGTATGATTAAATAACTAAAGTTTGTGTGTATTATGTAGCCCCATGTACTCCACAGCTTAAGTACACAGTTTTACCTTTGTGACTGTGGACCATCTTTGTATACAGTCTATGCTGTGGATCTTCACACTCGCCACCGAGTTACAAAGTACACAGCACATTATTTAATACTAAAACCTCACTTGATGGTGTCTGGTTGTGTTTCTGTGTCCCTGTCTCTAGTGCCAGAGGAGTTTATGTACAACCCAGTCAGCAGATCGTACGGAGAGCCACACAAAAGACCTGAGGTCCAGAACGCCACCATCGAGTTCATTGCTCCTTCAGAATACATGGTAGGTTGCAACATACGCTATTGATGAATTTGTACCTATTAAAGATGTGAACAGTTATCTATGTGCTCAGTCTATTGTAAATGAATAGCTCATTTTCATAAAAGTGCTAAATTAATACTAAATTTTACAGTTCCTTACTAAATCTTGTGTGGATGGAAGAAATTTGACAGTAATCTGTGTGTGTGTGATTGTGATGGTGTGTTTTTATTGACCTTGTGTTAAGCTACATGTATTTGTCCTGATTTACCCAGCTGAGGCCACCACAGCCTGCTGTTTACCTCTTTGTGCTGGACGTATCCCACAATGCAGTGGAGACGGGCTACCTGAATGTTTTCTGTCAGTCACTGCTGGACAACATCAATGCGTATGTACAACATTTAATATCCAGTTATTAGAGATGTTGAGAGGATGTTGGAGTTTTTTTTTTTATAATTCTACTAGTGCTTTAAAACTATAAGAGGTCAAATAAACAAATATGTAAATGTTTGAGGATTCAACAGCAGTAGTGTATTTTCTGACTGCCAGGTTGAAATTACGCTCTGAAATACTCTGAAACTGAAATAGGTCATCCTCTTCGCCTAAGTGCTAGTTTATTGAAGCATGTGTGTGTCCTAGGCTTCCTGGAGACTCGCGGACAAAGGTAGGCTTCATCACCTTTGACAGCACCATCCACTTCTACAACCTCCAGGAGGGGCTTTCCCAGCCTCAGATGCTCATCGTATCTGACATTGAAGGTAAGATATAATACAGCAACTTGACAGCTGTTTGTGCAAACCATTTGCAAAAATGTGGAGCTAATAACTATATAAGGTATTAAGAGAGACAAGACTGTTTGGACCAAACTCCATAACTGGCGTTATGTTTTTGGGAACTGTTATCTTCTGTCATACTTGAAACTCAAACACTCAACTGGATCCAAATTTCTTTTATTTCTTTCATTTATTTAATTATTAATGTCACCACAAACAGTGGCTCTTTTTTATTTTCTTGATATGAATCACTTTATGATAGCTGCACTTTTAAAAATTAGTTTCATAACTATTATAATATCAGTGTGTTTGTGACTGTATTTTATGTGTCTAAATGCTACATGTTTGTTCTACACAGATATCTTTTTACCAACACCAGACAGCCTTCTAGTAAACCTCAATGAATGCAAAGAGGTAAGAAACTTGACCTTGATTTAAAGCTTATTGTGAACATGACTATTCAATAGTCCAAAATCTCCTCACTTTGTCATATTTCTGAATTTTAAGCTTAATTTTAGCCATGTGTTTTCTGTTTCTTTACACTTTATAGGAAGTGACAACTACTGTATATTTAATATTTAATTTTGTTTATAACAATAGCAGCCACACTGCTGAGTGACACCCTGACCCCGGTCTCTGACCTCTTTGCAGATGGAAGAAAGATGAAATGACAAAACTAAAGTCTCTCCTCAGGGATCAAAAGTGTCACAAAAATAAGACTCCCTCTCTATATTTGTCTTCCAGCTTGTGCAGGATCTTCTGAAGAGCCTGCCAACTTTATTTGAAAAGACCATGGAGACCCAGTCTGCCCTGGGTTCAGCTCTGCAAGCAGCCTTCAAGCTGCTGTCGCCCACCGGAGGGCGCATGTCTGTTTTTCAGACCCAACTGCCTAACCTCGGTGTGGGGGCGCTCCAGTCCAGAGAGGACCCCAACCAGCGGGCATCTGCCAAGGTAAGAGATCTGATGATGAGGTTTCTCCAGGACATCAATGAGATGTGTGTTGGAAATCTGTTTTGTAGCTTTTCAACTACAATTAGATCTTAAAAACATGTCAAATTTCAGATTTTGAATTCTTTTGGATTGTCAATTTCTGTTCATATTTTGAGCTCATTGTCCTACCTGGTGTGTTTTTCTTTCAGGATATCCAGCACTTATCCCCAGCAACAGACTTCTACAAGAAGCTGGCTCTGGATTGCTCTGGCCAGCAGGTTGCTGTTGACTTGTTCCTGCTCAGCGCTCAGTACTGCGACCTGGCATCGCTTGGTGAGTCCTGGACCGAATGGATGGGAGATGGAGGATAGATGAAAAGAGGGAAGGAGGCTTTACTGGATATTTATGTTTGTTTACATATCTAGCGCTCAACACAGGATACTTTGACCTGACATTTCAGCCAGATTTTGCCAGCAACCTCAGATTTATCATTTACCATCTGGTGGTTTCAGTTTGGTTATATGAAGCCACAGGGTAAAATTATTTTGCCTGTAAAGTTAATGGAATTATGATTTTATGTAATAGAATGGCTTTATACTTATTTTAGACTCATAGCAACCACCACACAAATTAAATAAAAAACTCTTGGGAAAGAAAAGCATCGGAAATCTTCAGTAGAATAAGTGAAAAATGTTTTGTTTTTCACAACACATTTATATATCATATCATCATAGTGGTAAAAATCCAGATACAGACACAAGAAGCATCAGATTTTCTTTTTTTTTTTCAATACCAGGTGCAATCACAGCGGGAGAGAGATGGGGAACTGGGTGTGAATCTATTTTAATCATGTCAAATAGAAGACTATTAGCATCTCATCTTTTCATTTCTCCTCTTGTTTGCCTTCTCTCTCCCAGGCTGCATATCCAGATTCTCGGCAGGGAGCGTTTACTACTTCCCCTCCTACCACCACCAGCACAACCCTGCTCAGGTGGAGCGCTTCCAGAAGGAGCTGAAGAGATACTTAACCAGGAAGATCGGCTTCGAGGCCGTCATGAGGATACGCTGCACCAAAGGTCTGCTGGCACCAGATTTGTTTGTTTGAGCAATGACTACATTACTGCTTTTTTGTTATTTGTTCATCTTATTATGATTAATGCAGCATAATTTTAATCATGAACAGTCAGGATTGGATCACATGTTGCCCTCCCTGTAAACGATAACAGTGGCTGACTACTGCGATAAACTTAATGAGCAAAATGTTTTCACTTTAATTGTTTTGCAGTCGAGTGTTACAGTTTGTCTCTCTCTCTGTGTCTCCGCAGGTCTCTCCATCCACACGTTCCACGGAAACTTCTTCGTGCGCTCCACAGACCTGTTGTCTCTCCCGAACGTGAACCCAGACGCTGGCTTCGCAGTTCAGATGTCCATCGAGGAAAACCTGGACGACATGCAGGTCGTCTCTTTCCAGGCTGCACTGCTTTACACCTCCAGCAAAGGTACACATAAACAGACAGGATAAGAGGTTTAGTCAAAGCTATTATGAAAATCTCTGTCTGTTTTGTTAAAATAATGTGTCTTTTCTCTTTTAGGAGAAAGAAGGATCCGTGTCCACACCTTGTGTCTCCCCGTGGTTAATTCTCTGTCAGATATCTTTGCTGGGGCCGATGTTCAAGCAATCACTGGACTGCTGGCCTGCATGGGTATGTTACGTGACACTTTTAAGGGAGCGCATCAGATTACTTTTTTAGAAGGACATTGTCACAGGGGGTTTAAATACATATAAAACTCACAATACTGAATGATTGGATTCTTAAGTTGAAAAATTCATTGTTTTTTCAAGAAAAACCTGAGGAGCAACATGTTCTAATGCTGTGCATGATGATTAAATGTCACATCAGAGAATTCAGGTTGGGAAAACCTGCAATAGTATCAATTTTTTATTACCCCATATTTATTTTGCAATTGTCCATGTATCACAACTCATTCTTTCATTTATTTAGTCAATTTATGCATCCCTAGTTCTTACCTAATATTTGTTATAATTTTGTATTTACAATTTATGATTTTTAGCTGTTTCCATCCCTGTTTATAGTTATTTCAAGCAGGAGCATGAAGGCATTATAAAACATGAAGTGTTGAAAGAGTTTTGTCTTTTATGCCAATAATAATTTTGTGGACACTCAATTACATCAGATCATCAGAATGTTTTTAACATGAATATTTTATTTCAAACGAGAAGCATCAGTTCGGTGTGTATGTGTTTGGATTTAGATGTAGCAACACTCTGAAATTATTCTTCATTGTTGCACTAAATAGTCTTTTGATTGAATTGATAGGAAATCATTGCAAAGTTTGCATCCACTTCACTGTCATTACCATCGACAGATGGTGGTGAGTGGCGACAGCTGTGGTCACCTAGCAACCAACACCCTGTGCACTCAGATCTGTGCATGCTCAGCTCATGTTCACTTACAACATAGACACTGATATTTTCTACTCTTCAAAATATGGTACCAACAAGTTTAATGTTTAATTCGTTTTAATTTCATCATGAACGTCAGCTGGAGGAGAGCTGCTGTTTCTCAAGTCGTCAACATTTATTCAACACTACCACTGCAAATGTAAACTGTGAATGATGTTGTTTGTGCCTTACTTCAACTGATAATCCACAGCTGTTTTAAACTGATGATTCAAATCTACACAATACAAGACTGAAGTCTTACAGAATAGTTTGACATTTTTGGAAACACTCTTATGCACTTATTTGCCAAGAGTTAGATAAGAAGATGGATATTAATCGCATATCTGTCCTTTTAAATATGACATCAGGAGCCAGGAAATGGTTAGTTTAAAAAAATAAAAATAAAATTATAAAAATAAATTTAACAAACAAATCCACCTACCAGCACCTCTAAAGCTTTTAATCCATACACAAACTGGAATATAAAAAACATCTTGTAATTTCTTTTTTATATGGGGTTAACTGGCAGACTATTTCTTGGCCAGGAGGAGTGATTCCCTGGAGTCTTCACTGGTTGCCTGGCAACCTCACAATGACGACAAGCTAACCTGCTGATGGCTATAGCTTCATATTCAATGAGCATATATGAGAGTGGTATTGATCTTCTCATCTAACTCTTGGCAAGAAGGCAAATATGCGTAACTATTGTAACTAAAAATGCTTAACTATTCCTTTTTAAAGTGGCATTGAAATATTAAGATGTATAGGATGTCATTGCTTTTAAGCCAGTGTTATCCCAAACTATAATGTAGCAGCTATTTATCATTTATCCTTTATAGATTATCATACCTTCATAAATCACATTTTGGTTTTTTTGAAACCTATTGTTTCCAAGATCAAGAATTAACTTTCTTGTACAATTTTCACTAAGTTTATTACTACTAGTTACTTCACAACTTCAGCAACAGGACAATATGGTGGTGCATTGTCAGGCATTAATCCACCTGATTAACATACATGAGGCAAAATATTCAGAATACTTTTCAATATAATGCACTCCAGGACACCACCATCCACTACGACCTCAATAATAAACAAAAAGTAGAATTATCACCCTTCTGACAATGTCAACAAAAGCTGAAAATGGATAAGCTTTGTAAAAGTAGAATTTATGGCAGAGCTGTTGTACTGGATCTTATTACATTGCACAGGTGTTCATTATAAAGTGGCCGATGAGTGTGTGTGTGTATATATAATACACACACACACACACACACACACACGTATAATAATCCTCTTCCTGATGACTGGAAATGTGTTCCCCCTTTCTCTGCAGCTGTGGACCGTTCGGTGACGGCCAGTCTGAGTGACGCCAGAGACGCGATGACAAACGCTGCCATTGACTCGCTGATGTCGTACCGGCAATCTGTGTTGACCATCCAGCAGCCCGGCCTGTTGGCCCCGGCCTGTCTCAGACTCTTCCCCCTCTTCATCCTCGCCCTACTCAAACAGGTCGGCGTTTTCACAAGATCCAGTCGTTACACAGCAACTGCACTCCAACTCTCTGTTTTACTTTAAATTTCTACTTGTGTTTCTCCACTGATTGCTTTTTCATCTCTGTCTACACTTAAACTACACTTGAACTATAATGATCCAACATTTTTCTGGCCCTTAAGACACTGCTTCTACTTCCAGGATCTAGTGTTGGAAAAATACACCATCAAGCCTTGATTGATCTGGTTTCGTGTGTTTTGTGTGTGCACCTTACAGAAAGCTTTCAGGACGGGCACCAGCACCAGGCTAGATGACCGGGTATTTGCCATGTTACAGCTGAAGTACCAGCCGCTGGCCTACTCCATGCTGATGATCCACCCTGCTTTGTACCGCATCGATGACCTGACCGATGAGGTGAGGAGGATGAAATTTCCCTTCACCGCCTGCACATCTCAGCTAGTGGATAGAGATGCTGCAGCGAAAAAAGTAGTGACTCTGGATAAAGTGTCCTTGAAGGCAGATGTTTAGAGGAGGCAAAAGAGACATTATTTATGTTACTTGGTTTATAAATAAGACATTTTTTTTATTCCAATATTTTCCACAGTTATTAAATGTGTGTTACCAAGTAATAACCTTTTTTTTCCTCTCTTTCCTGCGTTGTCAGGGAGCTTTGAACATCAACGATCGGACCATCCCTCAGCCGAGACTGCTGCAACTGTCTGTGGAAAAACTCAGCAGGGAGGCAGCTTTCCTCATGGATGCTGGAATGGTGCGGAGCATTCAACCCCAGTTTTAAAATGAACACTCATAACAAAAGATTATAATGATTACTTTTATCATAGGTTCATCTGTTGATTATTTTTCCAAAACAAAGATGTTTTGGATTTAGCTTCTCTATAACTGGTCTATAGCTGTGGGTTATAGTGTGTGAATTGAGTGGTAATATGGAGTGCGCTTTTTGTATGCAAGTACATTTTGGGCTATCAAGGCTATTGGTGTCAAAATCAGTCCGTGCCTGTATGATAACATTAGTGCAAAGCAGTAGCTCTGTAAGCCTTACCGATATTGATGGAAGATGACATGATCAACTAATTATTTTGAGTCAAATTTTTAAGAAAAAAATGTCAAATTCTCTGATTCCAGCTTCTCAAATGTAAATATTTTCTGGTTTCTTTAGTCCTCTATGACAGTAAACTGAATATCTTTGGGTTGTGGACAAAACAAGACATTTGAGGATGTCACCTTAGGCTTTGGGAAGCAGTGATTGACATTTTTCACCATTTTCTGACATTTTATGGACCAAACAACTAATCGATTAATCCAGAAAATAATAAAGAGATTAATCGATAATGAAAATAATAGTCAGTTGCTACCCTATTGTAGATGTCCTGTTTTATTTTTGACCATGCACCCATGGAAAAAAGACAAATTATACTCTGAAATAACAACAACAAAAAGCATCCATCATCTACGTTTCATAATATTCTCAAGTGGCTCTTTTCTTTTTAAAGCATTTGTCCTGAATAGGCAACACACGAGAAGTATGTAAACACAACATGTTACACAATGAAGTAGCAGAGGTATCCAGTGTGGCTTTGAATTAAAACATCAGTACAAGCTTCTGTTTTTTTATTTTTTTATATATATATCTTAATCAAATCTCTCAAATTTAAGGACCCAGTAACGAGGTGTGCAAGTGTTCACATTAATAGCTCTCAACACAGTACTTACTATTTATTTGTAATTGTATTTAATATATTTCTATTCTGTTCCAAAAGGTGATGTATCTGTGGATTGGACGGAACTGCAACCCCAACTTCCTATCACAAGTCCTGGGAGTTCCCAACTACGCTACCGTGCCTGAAAACATGGTAGGAATGTTTCAGCAGTCACATTTATAACACCGGTTTAACTTAAATAACCACCAAAACACCATCAAATTACTTCCTTCTGTTGTGGTCATCCCTCCACTTTGCCTTGATCTTGATGTATCTGATCCACACTCATGCCGCCCTCCACCCTGCTAATGAAAACTTTACTGTCTCTCTCTCTCCTGTCTTAGTATCTGCTCCCAGAGCTGGACACTGCCGAGTCGCAGAGAACCAGAGCTTTCATTGGTTGGCTGAAGGAACAGAGGCCGTTCTCCCCCTCCCTGCATGTCATCAGGTGAGCAACAGACAGACAACATTTTGGTAAAGAGTGGAAAGAATCAAGGAGCAAGAGTGAGGGGAAGTTAAAATCAGCCAAGAATTGCTGGTTGTTCAGTTCAGTTCTAATGTTAATCTTATCTTCCAGCCTCTATGGTAATCTACTGGTGTTTTAAAGGACCAGTGTGTAAGATTTAGTGGAATCTAACAGAACAGAATTGGCAGAAATAGAATATAATGTTAATGAGTATGTTTTAATTAGTGCATAATTTTCATTACCTTAGAACGAGCCCTTTATATTTACGTGAGGAGCAGGTCCTCTTCTACAGAGCCTGCCATGTTTCTACAGTAGCCCAGAACAGACAAACCAAACACTGACTGTTTAGAGGGCATTTCGCGTTTTTTTGTGGCCACCGTGGGTTCTCCTACACGCTTGGAAGGGGAGGGGAGGTGTATTCATTTGATTTCACTCTGCAACCTCACCGCTAGATGCCACTAAATCTTAAACACTGGTCCTTTAAGTTCCCCACTTTTCTGCTGAGTGGCAAAAACCCTGTGGGTGTCTGGTAAAACCTTGAAAGTTGTGGCTTTATTGATCAATTTACACTCAGCGTAATTGAATGGTTGAGGTTTTGTTTCTGTGGATGAGAATTCAGTGTACATTTAAAAGAAAAAATAAGTTTCATCATAAAACATAAGTGCAAAATTTCCTTCATCAGCACTTTGACATAAAATAGCAACTTATGTCTCTTGACTTACATTACATTTTGTCATTCTCAGGGACGAGAGCCAGCTGAAACCCAGCTTTATGCAGAACATGATCGAGGACCGAACAGAGTCGGCCCTGTCGTACTACGAGTTCCTGCTGCACCTCCAACAGCAAATCTCCAAATAACCCTCAGTGGGACTGTGAGACGGGGGAATACTGAAGCAAGGATGTGCATCAGTGTATGTGTGTGCGTATATGTGTATATATATATACATATATACATATATGTGTGTATGTGTGTGCGTGTGAGTGGAAGCAGTAGGAGGCTGAGGTTCCCTCTTGCTCCATCTCCAGCTGTGGTCCACCGTCTCTCTCTCTCTGACAAAACCTTTTCTGAGCTGAACTGTTGTAAAGCGTCACTCAAATCAAACTATGCGACGGACAGGTTGAGGATGGAGGGACGAGAAATCCATTCTGATGCTTATTTGGCACTTTTTACCCGGCTGAAGCAATGCATTGGAAGGAAAAAAGAAGCAAGAAATCCACGATGATGATGATGATGATGCCGATAATTATGTGTATGTTAATGATCGAATGAATCAGTGTTTATTCTCATAGAACAATGCTGTCTAACTGAGGTATCGTTCAGATACAGTCCAGGCAAATGGTTGTGTGAAGTGTGTTTGTTCACAAAGCACAGTCGTCTTTACTAAAAACGAGTCATATGTATGTATGTATCTATGTATGTATGTATGTATGTATGCTTAAGACTAGGTTTATGAGGAAGGCTAGTATTTCTGCGCTCAAAGACTGTTATTGGGTGTCACCAGGAGTATTTGTATACAGAACACCTGAGCTCTAACAACACTCTAATATCGTACCTGAAGGACAGAATGTGTGATTTTAATTTCTCAGTCATTATATTTGTGTGTGTCGAACAAATCTGTCATAAAAGGCAGAAATGTTAAAAGGTGTTTGAAGGTGGACCGACCTCGCCGTCATCTGCTGCCTTGAATGTGTGGACTCGGCAGCAGAAAGTCGTTTCATTGGTCTGATCTGTCCTTCAGAAACTCTCTGTCATCCTTTTGTCTTTCTGGACATTCAGAACACCTCTGACGACATTGCTGTTCTGTTTGTTAACTTTTTTTTTTTTTTCTCTGATTGTTTAATTTATGAGACTCCCAATCTGATTAAATTCGATAATTGCCTTGTATGGGAACTCACTTTTATTATTAAGCCTCTGTTTAAATACAGACTCTATATATGAAATATTTTAATATAATAGGATATGGGAAATTCTTTAACACAGACATAACAAAGCCATTGTGATCTTTTAATCATACTTATTGATACTTGTATATTGAACAGAATGCGTTATATAAAGGTGAAGAAATGCTGATAATTTTAGTATAAACATTAAGGTGAATGACTAAGAAAATAAAATGTTTGGGACTTTTTAAATGTAGTTCGTGTTTTGGTGAGTGGACAGCGTTTATTCAGTGGAAACAAAGACTACAGAACAGAAAATGGACCAATTTAGTCAGTTTTGCTATTGACTGAACTTGAATCAAGGTTTTTGATTTGGTCTGATTTCATACAGTTTGTAATCTATGTATTATATAAGCAAGATGTATTTAGAAACAGACAAATATGTTTTGGTCTTCGTGCACAAAATTGTCTTTCATATAAAACTGATGAAAATAAAAATAGCCTGTGTTTGTACATAGTAAATTGCGGAGGCGTGGACTCAAGTCACGTGACTTTGACTAGAGTCAGACTCAAGTCATGAATCTTATAACTTGACACTCTACAAAATTAAACCAGACTTGCAACTTGATTTGGACTTTTAACACCAACAACTGAGCTGTGACCTCACTTGGATTTAATTAATGGATAGGATCGAAATTAAGGAAGGAGCACCTCTCCTGCACTCCAGGTTATAGTTAGGATTAATGTTTGCCCTCAAGACTCATCAAGTCAGCACATGAGCCACTAAAAGTGCCTTTCTGGTGAGACATTAGAGCAGAAATGAATAATTTTAGGGCTCAGACACATCCTTCCCATTTGAGACAAAACCTCAAACATTGTGAAACTTGGTGCATGCATGTGCACAAGTAGATTAAATCGTTTTTGTGCATATGCATCATATATACATCCCCAAATCAGTAAGTCTGCCTATGTTGACATTGACTTTTTTGTTTGTTTTGTTTAGATTTCAGGTAGATAGTAAGTAACTAGACAACCATACCTTATTTAACAGGTTAAAGGATAAGTACACCGTTTTTCAAGTCAGTCTTAAACCATCAATCAGGTGCCCAAATGAACATTGAAACAGGTTTTGCTCACTGTAATCATTCCTCCTGTTCATACTGGCCATTAGAAGATCCCTTCCAAATGTGCTTTCAACGTAAGTGATGGGGGATAAAATCCACAGTAGTTGCAAAAATGTATTTAAAAGGTTATCTGAAGATAACATGAGGCCTCAACTGTTGGTTTCAGTTGAGAGAGAGATGAAAAAGATAAAAACACTCTTTAAAACTCTACTCTTTAAAAAAAAAAAAATCTTTAGAGTGAATCTGATTATTGATTGAACTGAATCTTCTGTTTAAATGGAGGATTGTAACAAAAAAGTGGGAATCTGGCAGTGAAAAGACAGTATCTTTGAAATATATTGACTATTTTTGATGGCTAAAGCCTCATTCTAGCTTCAAATAAACTTTTAAATACATTTTTTTGTATAAAATGAGGGCTTTGGATTTTTCTCCCATCACTTACATTGTAAGTACATGATAAAGGGATTTTCTTATGGTCAGTATGAACAGGAGGAAATGATTACAGCAAGTAAATTGTAGAAATTGTAAATCAAATTGTTAATGTATCCCTAAGGCGTCTGTTTCCTGCAAGTCAGCGCTGAGGGCTGAAAAAAACATACAAAACGTCTTTGTCATTCTCAGAGGTGACATCATCGCTGTGCGTCCTTTCTTTCCCAGAGGTGATATCATCGCCGTGCGTCCTCTACTCAGACAACGCTCGTTCGGGTCCACTCCGTCATGTTTACCGCTACCGTTTAACACACAGACCTGAGGCTGTTTGTGTTGTGTTTTGAATGTACTGTGAATCTATACGTTGTAGTTGAGGCTAATTTATATATTTATTTCAACATGGAGTCTGGGGAGGCCGGAGAGGAGAAGACGGGCTCGCTGTCCGCGGCGCAGAGGAGAGCAGAGATCCGGAGGAGAAAGCTGCTGATGAATTCAGAGGACAGGATGAACAGGATCGTGGGTTTCTCCAAAAACGAGTCTGAAAACAACGGTAACTGTCTGACTTTTACCTGCTTCACGTTATAACGTTACATCATCACTAATCATATTCATACAAATGAATAAATAGAAGTAACCAGCAACCACCTGATCCTAACTGCAGCAGTGGTGGGAAGTAACTAAGTACATTTACTCAAGTACTGTACCTAAGCACCGTCTTTATGTACTTGCACTTTACTTGCGTATTTCCATTTTATGCTACTTTATACTTCCACACCACTACATTTCAGAGGGAAATATTGTATTTTCTACTCCACTACATTTATTTGACAGTTCTAGTTATTGTTCAGATGCAGATTTGACACAATGGATAATATAATAAGCTTTGTTAAAGAAGAAACCAGTGGTTTCCAACCTTTTTGGCTTACTTGACGTCTTACAAAAAGCAGTGTGTAGTCAGGGTCACATTTCAGATGTCTATGAGTTGTTAACAGCTCCACCAAATAGGGAGTTTTGCTAATTGCAGTAATTTTTAAGCAAAATGCCACATGTACTGGTTCCAGCTTCTAAAATGTAAATATTTGTTGGTTTAATTCTGTCTGTGGTAGCAAATTCAATATTGTTGAGCTTTGGACTGTTGGTCAGACAAAACAAGTGAATTGGACACGTGATCTTGGGCTCTGACAAAGTGTGATGGCTATTTTTCACTATTCTCTGACATTTTTTAAACTCAATGTATTCATCCTGAAAATAATCAGCATATGAATCAATATGGAAATAAAGAATTAGTTTCAGCCCCGATTTCACGCTTGCAAGGATCAATGCCAGATGTTTGACAGCTACTGTAAGAGCAACAAAAGGTAATGTTTAAAGTGTCCATTTAGGCTTGTTAAGTGTGATAATACATGAGTAGCTTATGGGGCTGCAACTAACAGTTACTTTCATTATCAAATAATCTGTCAATTATTTTCTTGAGTAATCGATAAGTTGTTTGGTCTATAAAATGTGAAAAAAATGAAAAAATGTTTATCACTGTTTCCCAAAATCACAGAAGATAAAATAAACTAGAAAATGTTCACATTTGAGAAGCTGGAATCTGAGAATTTGGACATTTTCTTCTTAAAAAATGACTCAAAATGATTAATCGATTATCAAATAGTTGGTGATTAATTTAATAGTTGGTAACTAATCAGCTAACTGAAACTGAAACCAGATAATAACTTAATTACTCACTTACTCACTTAATTAATGGACTAATCCTTTCAGCATTAATTAAATGTGATGTCACTGATGTTGTCTTACATCCTCAGCGGGAGCATCCCGGCGTCCAACAGAACCCCGCTTCCACCTCGATCTCGACAGGACAGAGACGTGGTCACCATCCTCATCTTCCCCGAGACCATCTCCCTTCCTGTCGGAGGCTTCGGTACTTGGCAGCCACTCCCGTAGCGCCACCCCGGAGAGGAGGGGCTCGCCTCTGCCAGACCTCGGCGAGCCGCTCGGCAGTACTCTGGATGACGACATCGGAGGGATCCGACAGAGACCCAGGGGGGAGCGGGTGTCAGATGACCTCAGCGGCTCCCCGCGCCGAGGCCTCCATAAGTACCTGTCCCGTTTTGACGATGCCATGAAACTGCGGGGTCAGCTGGCCAATGAGAAGCCGGTCCAGGACGGAGGGTCTGATACAGAGGAGTTTGATCCCTTCAGAGTCTTCAGGCTCATCGGCAGCATCCTCCTCGCTATTTTTGTCAGGGTTTTCGTCTGCAAGTATCTGGTGAGACTCACTATAGCCGCTGTGTTTCTGTGAGATTTGCTCTTTGGTCATTTTACACGTTAACGATGAGCTTTCACAACTACGAGCTCAGCTAACCAATATGCCACACATAGATTGCAGGTTTTGACATTGCATGTGAATTATAGAGGTTATACGTAATACCTTTTGTGTCAGATATTTATTTTGTGGTAATATTACATTAATGTTGATGTCTCTGTAATAATGCATCTTACTACCAGAGACATGACGTTGCTATGGTGATGTGACTCTCGTATTCTTTCATTCTAGTCAATATTTGCTCCATTTCTGACTCTCGAACTGGCCTACATGGGGTTGTCCAAATACTTTCCAAAGGTGAGTTTGCTCTAGATAGTTTTTACAACCTCTTTCCCATTTTTTTACAGATGAAAATACTGTATCTACACATACTGTATACACAGAATGTAAATAACATGCAGACAGTGTGAATGCAGTTTCAGAATACTTGACACATACTTTTCAAGAAGAATTATTTTGTAACGATTGATGTCAGCAGCCACTTTGTAAGTGTCAGATTTGATATTATTTTGGCATTACTTTTGACAAAAGTTGGCTTCCTTCCACATATGACCCATTTCTGTTGTTGTGACTTTCTTATGCTATGGCTGACAGCCAGGTCTCGGTAGCCACAACCATATCATTACTGGCCACACCCACAGTGAATATCAATGAAATCACTGCAACCTGGGGAGTGATGTAGGCTCATAGACGTATTATTTTTAATTATACAAACACTTTATTTAAACATGATAGTTACCAGCTGCAGCTTTTATTCATACCAGCGATGGACGGATTATTTGATCAAGAGAAAAATAGCTGACAACAATTATAGCTTAATCAATTAAAAGAATATAAACATTTTGGGAAATATGCTTATTCATGCTGAGAGATAAGAAGATTGAAACCACAAGTAATATATTGTTTAATAGTTATATTAAACAATATATTACTTGTGTTATCAATGTAGATGAATGACTATAGAACTATAATGGGTCTTTAGTCATATATATATAGAAAAAAAGCCAAATATTTGCTGTCTCCAGCTTCTCAAATGTGAATATTTTCTGCATTTCTCTCAATTATAGAATTGTAAACTGAATAATGCAGAGCTTGTGATGGGCAAAACTGAGAAAGTAATAATTATTTGCAGCCATACAATCACAGTGTTTTTTCATATACTCCTGTCTTTCCAGGTAGAGAAAAAGACCAAGACCACTGTGCTCACTGCTGCCCTGTTGCTCTCCGGCATCCCCGCTGAGGTCATCAACCGCTCCATGGACACCTACAGGAGGATGGGCGACGTCTTCGCCGACCTCTGCGTTTACTTCTTCACCTTCATCCTTTCTCATGAGATCCTGCTGCTCATTGGTTCAGAGACTCCCTGATGGACCAGCAGGACCTCAGTAACCCCGCCCCTCTCCTTGTTGTCCCCTCCCTCTGCCTCCCAACACAACAAGGCATGTTCATCCGCGTCGGCTGACGTGGGTTTGTTTTTGACGGTCTGGAAATGAATCCTTGCTGCCTTCATGATCAGGTTCGCGCGTCAGCAGGACTTGTGCTCATTACTTCAGCGCTTCAGGATTCTACGAAAGCTTCATGTGACCAGAGAGTCCAGTGTTTGTTACAGATCTTCATGTTACTTTTACTCTGGGCAGAAGCTGAGAAACAGAATGACTGTATGTGTTTGTGTGTGAAGAATGTACGGTGGCATTTATTGTGCTGGGAGATATTCTTTTGTCCGGTCTAAAACAGAAAATGGTAAATGTCATACCGAAGTACGGTTCATACAACAGTACGGTACTTTATCAGTTTGACATTACATTGGGCAGCCACAGATTCAATTTGACTTATGAACAGGAAACACTGGAACTCCCCAAGGGCTGGGCGATGTCTCTGAACTAAAAGAAATTCCAATATGGATGCATATTACAATATGGCAAAGGTTATAGAGATATTGCGTTGTGCACATCTCCATTATGATATTAAATATTCCGACCAGTTTGGCAGCGCTCCAAAAGGTAAAAGTCGAGTCTCGCAGCATCCAAGTCCGAGTCTCAAGTCTACAGCTGTGGGCAAATATATTACAGATCACATAGAAAATAATCCAACTGATGTTCAATGCAGTGGACTGTCCTCCACAGCATTACATCAAAAAAAAACTCTTTGCATATAAAACAAAAATGTTAACAACTTGGATCATTAGTTATAAAACTGAACAGCAAACTCATATAGTCAGCACAGTCACTCACTAAAACCTGTTACAGAGAAATAGCATTAGCCACTATAAGCTAACGGTCACATCAGACCAAGTAATAGCTGCATAACCGCTGAGTGTATTGAACTGACCAACGATGTGTTTTATTTCTTATGAATACAGCTTTTTTTATTTGTAAGAGGAAGAATGTGAGGTTAAACATGACACAGCCTTGCTTTAAACAACAGAATTTTGTAAAAAAAGACAACACAAACTGTTCATATTTCACTTAAATCAGACAACGGTTATCACTCAGCCTTGAGTGCTTCTAAATACTAATGATTTCCAAAGATAGTGCATAAGCTGGGCAGGGTGTCATGTTCTCAGCTAGTGTCTGTCTCTTTTGTGGGGCTGCAGTGAAACCAAATCTGCCGGTAAAGTGATGAAAACTGCTAGTATACATCTATATGAATGCCTTTTTGTCATGTGAGTCAGCCCTGCGGTGCATCAGGCAGGCAGAGTTGGGGGTCAGTGCATTTCATCAGTTCATGACATTCAAATCCTGGATCTAAACTTACCCAGTTTATGATTTTTGTAAATAATCCAGCTCCTGAATTGACTGAGGTGTAAATGAACTGACCGTGACCTTGGAGTGAAGAGGTTTATTGAGGTTCTTGATCCATTATGATTGACAGCTGATGATCAAATTAAGCAGAGGGCTTAAGACAGAGTATCATCAGAACCGACAGAAGCAGGTGGCTCCCTTTTCCCTCATACAGATTACCATCGCCTCTGCTGATTTGTTACAACGTCTGCCCACCGAGCTGTAGGCTGCATTGAGGCTTTGCAATTGTGTCACAAATGGCAGCTATCGAACCACTGGGTGTCAGCATGGAGGTCCAACAACAAGTTTCCTGTTAACAAAGGATTCATTACAGAAGAGGATTAGGGCCATTTTAAAAAAAAAAAAAAAAAAAAAAGTGTTCTGAGATCAGTTTCAATATTCTGAAAATTGGATTTCTGACTTCATTCTCAGGATTTTGCCTTTTTAAGTTTGAAGTGTTTGTTCTTTTGTGAATTCTGTGGTTACATTTTTCACATTTAGCCCTTCTCTCTGCCATAAGCCACAGCTGCACAAGGACCTCCAACATGGCTGCACAGTCACCTTTTAAAACTTTCTGTCCAGAACAAGAAGTTCATGAAGGAAATGCAGAGACAGCCCGGCAGTTAGCATTTATTTAACACATTATCGATCTAATTTTAGTTGAAACAGCCGTGAGATCCGTGAAGGTCTACCGGAAAGTGCTGACAACTGAATATAAAAATAAAACTGAGATCAACAGCTTTGATTGCGGTCTTCTATCTTGACACAGGGGTGACACAGAAGGCTAGAGAGGGTGAAACTACTCTGGATAAATGAAATAAATGAGTATGAATGGATTGCAAATAGTAAACTTTCTTCAATCACATCAATCTTGATGCTAGTTAATTTGAGAATATAATACATGAGGGACAGTTACACACTTGACCCTCCAGCCTTCTGGTTATTTAAGGATTAAAACAATAGTTTGAGTATTTAAGAACATTTTTTTGTAGATTTGTAGTGCATCAACTGAAAAACTGAACTTTTTCAATAGAGCAACAGAAGTCAGTTCCTGCTGGCTCTAATTGGTGTCTTTAAAAACTTGAACTCTCTGTTAATCGGTGGATATGAATCACGTTTTGTTTGTGTTGTGACAGATTTCCTCTTAGGCAGTGCTTAAAGTTATATTTTCTGTCGTGATCTGTCATCCAGTGTTCAGAAAGGGTCCACCTATATCACGAACGAGTTTTCCTCCTTCGTTTAAAGTCGTGAAGTAAGAAGAAGCATTTCGTCCTTGAATGTGGAGTGTATATTTTGCACGGCTATGAGCTTACAAACGCAGTAAACTTCATCATATATGTACGTGTAATGTGTGATTAATGGGAATGTTTTGGGTTTCACTGGAAGGTACTGTCACTGCAGTTCAGTGCGAGGCAGTGGGAGTTTTATTTTGTTTTTCGAGTAATTCTGGTGACATGTCCCGCTTTGCTTTGTTCAAGCCTCATTCATACATACTTTATATATATAAATACGTATGTATACTCTATTTCTGTGCTGTTATTTTCTCGCTCCTCCGTTTTAATTTCATCCAAATTAATTTATTAATGTGAATATTTTTTCTCATGTAAATGGATTGGTGTGATTTATCCTAAGACTTGTCTGAATTACTTGATTGTTTTTTTTTTTCGATAATGTTTACAGAATAACTGTTTTTAATGGCTCTTATCATATCTGATGTAGTTGAACTTCAGTAACAAATTTAGTGTTGAAATGATGTAAAGAGTCTCTGCTTAAAGACATACACAGGAATGAATTACCGGACAGTTCATACCAAATAAATACTACTTGTGTGACACACCCTGTTTTGACTCACCTTCTTAATGTGCAATATTTATTTTATTGAATTTATTGATTTATTTACCAGAGACAGGGCACATTAATAAACATTGCAAAAGCACTAGAATAAGTCAAAAGGCTTTTTTTTCATCTGTTGTCCCTGGACAACAGATGCTGCTGCCCATAACCTCAAACCCCTGCTGTGTTGATGCTGTGTATCACAGCTCTGTTAGATTTATTACGGGTGACAGTTTTTGAACCCATCATCTTCGATGAGAGAGTGGAGTGGACATCATGTTCCACTTGAAGGGAACAGCACTGTCTTGTTTTTATTTATTTATAATCCTAAATAAGCCTTTATTTATCATCACTTTTAAGACTTAGAAATATGGGATACCATACCAGTTCACAAGAATGCATTAGTTTGGATATCACTTATATGAATAGAGAAGTGGGAGAAACTGCATTCACCTACAAATAAATAAAATAATAAATAATAAATTTTTATCCCCTAGAACATTTTAAGATTTGTTGGATGATGTTTTATATATTGAATGTTTTTCTTAATGTGTCTGTTTTATCCCCATGTAATGTACATATATTATCATTTTCTTTTTGTTCTTTTGTAATTATATAATTAGTTCTGGTTGATGTAATTATAGATATATATGTATATGTTATAAAGGTGCAGTAATTAATCCAAAACAAATTAAATATGTGGTAGTGTCACACACTTGAATGAGAAAATATGTCCAAACCTCTGACTGGCATCATACATACATACATACATACACTGTATATCTATGTATACACATACACACACATACACATATGCATATAGTACATATGCATATACACACATATACATACATATTCACAGAATGGAGGAGTGTGTGGGGTGGAGATTACAGTGGTGTGCCTTCACAGCTGTTTTGTCCTGTTGTCACAGTTCTTGTTGTAAAGTCTGATTTCTTATGTATGTACAGTATATACAGCCTAATCAAATATACAGCAATGAGTGAAATGTATTACACATTTTGTATTTTAAACAAAATAAATATGTAATATGTAGCTACTGTTCAAGGGTTAATGCACAGTGCCTGAGTTAATTGTACTTAGTACATTCCACCACTGTTATTAAATATTAAAATTATATATATATATACTAAATATAATACAAAGTCAGTACTACAAGATCCTATTTAAAAAGGTTTGTGGTCCAAATGTGTTCATATTCTCATATTCCTGTCTATCTGACCTCCCACCACTGGGCGGCGCACTACGGAATTGACGCAAGTTTTTTTTTTTAAAACGTAGTGTCGCAGGTTTCTGACGTGCAGGTTCAAAGACACAAACAACCGTCCATGAAGCAGACGCACTAGTGTCGTTATTAATTGTGAACTAATTTGACTTTTTATAACGCCAAACTTCGTGGAATATCAATGGGGCGTGAGTCGAGGTATGTCAGAATCTTTTGGTTTAATTTTCTGTTTCTGTCCTCGAAGACTTTACATGTTAATTTCGATGGCTAACATTAGCATGCTAGCTAACACGTCCAAACGTTAATGCAAATCAAACAAGAGTTAATCACATATAGCTTTGAAATGTGGCTTATTTGTTTAAACAACAAAATTTTGCATCTACCGTTTGTCAGCTACATGATTATTCTGGTGTTTGTTCCCTCAGACACTACAGGAAACGCTCCGCGTCTCGGGGACGGTCAGGTAGCCGATCAAAGAGTCGCTCCCCGGACAAACGCTCCAAGAAAGACGACCGGGACCGAAGCAGGAGGGAGAGGTCACGGAGCCGGGACCGCCGCCGGTCTCGGTCCAGAGACAGAAAGCGAGCCAGGTGAGTTTTCCAATTGCCAAGTGGATTACGGTCTATTTGTATTCACAGTTATTATAACTTAAAGGTAAAGTCAGTTTTATTTGTGTAGCACCTTTCATACACAATTGCTGTTCAAGGTGCTTAACATCAGCATAAAAGCAATTGATCAACATTATTAAGCAAAGTTTAAAAACACAGAAAAAAACAATTAAAAATACACACTAAGTCAAGCACACACACATTCTCACAAACAAAAAATAAAAATATTATAAAAGTTCAATAACAGTTGTCCAGCCATACACACTCAGGTAAGAAATTATCTAGTCATGCGCCTGAGAAAACAGAAAGGTTTTAAGTTTTCTTTTAAACGTGGAAACAGTGACTGATTGCAGGTTTATCTGGTAGTTAGTTCCAGAGAGCAGGACCAAAGTAAGTAAAAGCTCCTTCTGAAGACCTGGATCTTATTCTGGGTTAGTTTGGTAAGTTAGATGACAACTACCAGTGGACATGAAGGGTCTGGTTGGACTGTAGTCGGTGAGCAGGTCAATAATATACTGGGGAGCCAAACCATTAAGTGCTTTATAGACTATCAGCAGAATTTTGAAGTTGATTCTGTGCTGTACAGGATCAACTTTACAGCTGTAAAGAGGACTTAATTCTCTTTTTGGTCTACATAAGCCACATCCACAAGATCTCAGACCACTTATTCTTCACTCAACAGTTTCTTCAACACAGATATTATCTCTGAGTAACCCTTGGGCATCTTTTTACTTTCCCATGGCATAGTACAGCTCATCAATAATTGAGTTGTGTAATACCAAAAGTGCCCAATAAGACCAAAGAGAAGGATGAAGAAGATCATGTTGCTGCTGTATCACCAGAAGCAGGTGCTTTCTTTACCTGCAACATGATTTATACCCAAAAGAACTATTCAATCACTAAAGACACTGACACGAAGACACGTAAAGTTTGTTTTTAGAAAGGTCTGTTGTTTCATCTGTTAACACATGCTCAATAAATTGATGGTTCAAGGTGTTATAATTGTCGAAAGCCTGAGAACTGCAAGAAAACTGTTAACTCTATCCTGTGATTGTGATTTCTTGTAATGCTTTTTGTGGTCCAGACGCTCCAGGAGCAGAGACAGGAGGAGGTCCAGAAGCCGAGAAAGGAGGAGGTCGGGTAGCAGGAGCCGGGCCAGGAGGTCCCGATCTGGCAGCCCCAGCAAGAGCAGGAGAACAGATGAAAAGTGAGGCTTCTTTAATAATAATCTCAATACATAACTCCTTCCAATTCCGACGTTGAAAACTTTTGTTGATCCGACAAGCACGTTGTTGGAAGCACACTGCTTACATCAGAGTTCACAATACCTTTCAATAACTCACAAGGGAAATTTCAACATGCTTCTTTTTTTCTCATGTTTTTTTTTTTTTTTTTTTTTAAATCCCAACAGGTCAAGGAGCAAGGAGAAAGACGTTCTTGATCCTTTATCTGAGAAGAAAAAGACTAAAGAGGAGAAAGAAGATGAGAAGGTTGAGGATGTAAGTTCCATGAATGCAGTTCATGCTCACCTCTAAAAGGTCACCACATAGCAGATGGGAAATGGGACGAATATAGAGTAAATAAGATTTTGATAAAAGACATAACATTAGTCACTGAAAACAAACAAAAAACTTTGCTTATTGCTGCTGATTTGTGGTTTTTCCTTTGTGTCAATGTAGCAAGACTTTGACCAGAACAAGCTGGAGGAGGAGATGAGGAAGAGGAAGGAGAGGGTGGAAAAGTGGAGAGAGGAGCAGAGAAAGAAGGCTATCGAAAACATCGGAGAGATCAAGAAAGAACTGGAGGAGATGAAACAGGGCAAGAAATGGAGCCTGGAGGATGATGATGGTGAGGAAGCAATGTTAAATATATTCAGCAACACTTTTATTTAAATGTGCCCGGCTGTAAGTGAGCCAAGGTAACTTAATTGACTCTTCCTTTCAGATGATGATGAGGATGGGTCAGCTCCAATGGAGGCAGACGACGATGAAGATGGGGATGGGAAGGGGGATAGGAAAGAGAAGGAGATTAAGGAGGAGAAGAGAGAGGAGGGTGAGAAAGAGCAGGAGACTGCCATGGAGCAGCAGAATGAGGAGGACGACGTGGATCCTCTGGACGCCTACATGGAGGAGGTCAAACAGGAGGTGAAGAAGTTCAACATGGGAGGCATGAAAGGAAATGATAAGGTGAGTTCTGCTTCACTTTAGCCTGGAGCCAAATCATCTGATGTTTACTGCTGTCAGAGTTATGAAACATTATTTTGAAACTGTGTTAAAGGACAGTTTCACCCTCTGCCATAACTAGCTGGTAATCATGAAAGGGGGTTTAAATAATGTATGAGTATATATCAGATTGATACTAGTGGTAAACACAGCATTGACAACCACCTCCCATCCACCTGAATTACTGTTGACACAAACAATAAAGTACTATTTTTACAACAGTAAAAAAAATGTACAGATAAGTAAAATCACTAATTGGAAATCAGAATGGACGCCCCATTTTTGGTATTATGTCATTTTTATTGTCCAATGTTGGTTTTCAACATCAGTTTAACATTAGTACTAGTGTTGCACTAGATGTTGTCTTCGTGGATGTTTTCCTCCTCTGTTTTTCCGGGTGATATGTATGTTCTTTCCGTCTTCAACAGAAGGGAGCCATGACAGTAACCAAAGTCGTGACAGTCGTTAAAACAAAGAAAGGGCCACACACTCACAAGAAGAAGGGTGAGCTGATGGAGAATGACCAGGATGCTATGGAGGTGAGTTTTTTTTCCCCATAAATGTTTTGTTTGTGAAGGAAGTCGTACATTCACCTGCAATTATTCAATACCGATGGCCTTTCTGAAGGATAAAACTGATAACTATCTAAAACCTGACTGATGTGTGTGACAGTACTCATCAGAGGAGGAGGAGGTGGATCTGCAGACAGCTCTGACAGGCTTCCAGACCAAACAGAGGAAGATCCTGGAGCCCGTTGACCACGGGAAGATCCAGTACGAGTCATACCGCAAAAACTTCTATGTGGAGGTGCCTGAGCTCGCCAGGATGACTCCAGAAGGTCAGTAAACAGAATATTTGGAATAGATGATGATGTCAGTTATACCATGACAATCAGCTAGAAATCAACATATAATATTGCACTTGTTTCCAGAAATAAACCTGGCAAATACTGTACACGCATATATTTATTTCCTTGGTAAAGTTTTATTACTGCATTTTAGCACAGAATATATCTCTTTGTAACCCTTAACTACTTGTCTAACACTTCTGTGTGACTGTTTAATCAATTCAGATGTGAATGCGTACCGGTTGGAACTGGAGGGCATTACCGTTAAAGGGAAGGGCTCTCCCAAACCCATCAAGACCTGGGTGCAGTGTGGGGTGTCTATGAAGATCCTCAACGCTCTGAAGAAGTGAGTCTGACTGAGAGTGACAGTAATGTGATGAACTGGGCAACTTCCTTTGGGCAATATAGTAATTATGCTAATATCCTGCCAATGGGAAAATTCAGAAAGACTGCAGTCAGCTTATGTATAAATAGGTTAATAGCTGATTTAGATTCATGCGCAGAGAACAGCTTCCCTTTTGTTATGTGAAATACACGTTCATTCACATTCAGCTGGATATGACGCAGCAGTGTTGAGAAATATCTTTGTTAAAACACTATTAACGAAGTATTTGCCCAGTGTGTTTGTGTCATTTTATCTTCATACAAATAAGGAGAATTTCTGAAGATCTGCTGGCCTATAAGATTCTAACCGCTCATATCCAATTTGAAATAGTCTGCCCTTTGAAATGTATAGAAAACTAAAAAAAAAAAGCATTTTTCCCTCCCAAGTCTGCCAAAAAAGTGTTTCAGATTGTTAAATCACTTATAGATTCTTTATAATTATGTCAAATGTTCAACATATCGTCATACTGTTTTTTTTCCCCCAGGCACAGCTACGAGAAGCCCACCCCCATTCAGGCCCAGGCCATCCCTGCCATCATGTCGGGCCGAGACCTCATCGGCATTGCTAAGACCGGCAGCGGGAAAACCATAGCTTTCCTGCTGCCCATGTTCCGACACATCATGGACCAGAGGCCCCTGGAGGAGGCTGAGGGACCCATCTGTAAGGAACAGATCATTTTATACTTTCTTTTTCACTTGAACATTTAATAAAATGTGGTCTGTTGTCTTTTGAGCATATTAAAATGTAAAATTGGAATAACTTAAGTGGTTTTAAATTTAAGTTGCGACGTCCTATCCCTGTTCTTTTCAAAGACTTGGTTAAAGAGTGTTCAAAAGATACAAAACATATTTCCTCATTCTGTTTTGCTCCTTTTCCCACAGCTGTGATTATGACTCCAACCAGAGAGTTGGCTCTGCAGATCACCAAGGAGTGCAAGAAGTTCTCTAAACCGCTGGGACTCAGGGTGGTGTGTGTTTATGGAGGCACGGGTATCAGTGAACAGGTAAACACACTCACACTGAAATTGCCTGCTCATTTTATTCCCAAAGTGCTTTAATTGGCTTATGATGGTCTGATTGTTTAATTGAAGTCCATCTAACACAGCAGCAAAATATAGGGAAATACTGCACAATATTACACTATGTTATTGTCATGGTGCAGGACAGTCTCCGATAAATGATCTCATGAGAAGGCCTTTGTAGAACATTATGCTTGCTATGTGATTTGTCACATGCAACTGGACTGTATGTCCCTTATTTAAGTTCCTGTTCTTCCTTTTCTGCTCTTACCCATTCATAGTTTCATTAACTGTGTTAAAGAGCAACTCCACATTCATTCTCTCTTGGCAGAAAAGCCACAAATATGAAACTATGAAACTTCATATGAACATATGAAATATGTTCTCTTGTTTCTTTTCTATTCTCACTGAGTGTAGTTCTTAAATCTCTATTTTAAATGTGGAGTTTCTGCTCTTTGTGGTTCCCACAAAATTTCCCACAAGGGAACGAAAAGTTAAGTGTCTAAAGCGTACACTACATACACAACAACTTTTTGGAAAGAAACATCACACAGGGAAATGCTTTTCCTTTTCTTCTGTGATGACAAACAGTTATCTGGCACCACGCCTCAGTCATGAAGCTAAATACTGATGTGAATACCCTAGCAACCACTTAGTAACACTGAACAGTCCCCTAGCATCACCATATTAGTCAGCAAACACCCACGAAAGTTTGACTTTTCCTGGTTATTTTTTATGTTTTTTAAACGGAACATTGAATCCATTAATTAAAGGACCAGTGTGTAAGATTTGGTGGCATCTAGCAGTGAGGTTGCAGATGGCAAAAAACTGAATACCCCTCCCCTCATTGTCCCCTACCAAGCGTGAAAGTGTACCAATGGTCACAACTTGATTAATCGATAATGAAAATGATTATTAGTTGCAGCCCCAGCTTGGCAAAAGTGAATTCAATTGTATGGAATAACATTGTCCGCAAATAAGTAAACACTGCGTCTTTTGGTCATCTGTCCTATTTGATCTTTGAACGTTGCATTAATGTCAGTGGTTGTTATTTGTTCCAGATTGCTGAGCTGAAGCGAGGAGCTGAGATCATCGTGTGCACACCTGGAAGAATGATTGACATGTTGGGAGCCAACAGCGGTGAGTTTTGGACACCACTATAATAAGTGGATGCAGATAAGCTTTTATGATGCTTTGAGAGACTTTTGTTAATTAGCTTGCATGGAATAAATGTTCTAGTATGATTTAAAATACATGATAAACAAAGTCAGTACCACTTACTAAACTGTTGACATTATCTGACCACCTTTGGGATCAGTCATATCTACAAGACAGTGATTGATGTGTTTCCTGAAGATCAGGGCAAGTACAGGTAGGTGGACCTGGTGCTGCCTCCGCGGTTCCTCAATCTACAAGCCACAGATGATCAAAATGTTTGATGACTGTACTGTTATATGAATGTTGGTTGGTCAGCCTCTGTAACTTATTATATTAGATAAGAGTAGCCAGAATGCTCAACCAGGGTTCTACAGTGTTGATGTTTAACAAGCATATAATCTCATGAATAGATTCAAACTGCCAAAAAGAGTTAAAAGGCACACATGTGCATCTTGAGATTCAAAGCACAGAGAGATTTTCCTGTTGATTTCACAGACCACACATCCTCTGTCTCCCTAATTATTTTTAATTAGGAGCTCATGTGGCTTCCGAGGATAAATATCAGTGTAGAGCCCTGTACAGAAACGAGCATTTGCATAAAAATGTGAATAAATACTGGAAATGTTTTTAGAATAGTAAGTAGTTGTTTTAATTGCTGACACTGTTATTATGCATTATGTAAATCTTTTTTGAGCAGTTATTATAATTGAAGGGGTTTTATTGTTTCCACACATGCGAGGTAATCTGTAATATGTTTCCCTTGTAGGTGAAAAGGCGCTTGGTCAGATAATGCTTGATGGGGCTCCATCTCTTGTATTGTATCTTGAGGCTGTTTTCTGACTTTTACAGGTCCCTCATGCGCATGAGATGGTACGCAAGATCAGAGACAACCAAAAAAAATGAACATAATTTTAAAATTTCAAATAAAAGAAACCCTGGCCACTTGAAAGTAGTCCTTAGAGGAATGTGCTGAAGTTAGGATGCCTTTGTTTTATTCTCAAGTAATGTCAGATAGTCTCAAGATGGAAAACGGTTTTCTGTGTTTTGAAAGATTAGTTTCATATGTTTTGAAGAAGGCAGGATGCGTGTGAGGACAGACTTTTCTTAAAGTTAACTGTTTTCCTCATGCTCCTCTTCCTTGGTGTTTAGGTCGTGTCACCAACCTACGCAGAGTCACGTATGTGGTGTTGGATGAAGCAGACAGGATGTTTGACATGGGCTTCGAGCCGCAGGTAGGTGCCACACAGATGTATCATCATTACCATATCTAAATCTGGCACTAATTAAAAATTAAAGTTTGGGGGGAAAAAAATCATTTTTTATACTAATTAAACCAATTACCAATTTCTTGTGTTACCTAATGTTTAAAGGACTAGTTTAAAGGATTCGCTAACCTCCAGGTGTTGTCTGGTTCCTCTACCAGGTAATGCGTATCGTGGACAACGTGCGTCCAGACCGTCAGACAGTGATGTTCTCTGCCACCTTCCCCAGAGCCATGGAGGCGCTGGCTCGTAGGATCCTGTCAAAGCCCCTTGAGGTCCAGGTGGGAGGCCGCAGTGTGGTCTGCTCTGACGTGGAACAACATGTGGTGAATCATCTAATCATCTCTATATTATTAGAAAGGATTCATTTGAAAGGCAACATTTGGTTACTATGTCCAGTATCTAGACAGACACAAGGGCTAGCTGGTGTGTCTTTTTTTTCTGATTCATATTTATAATCCCGTTCAAATTAGGCCTCGCATCTCTCATTGTCTCCCTGTTCCCGTTTCTTTACATATTTGTTTCTGTAGTTGGTGATTGATGAGGACAAGAAGTTCCTGAAGCTTCTGGAGATCCTTGGCCACTACCAGGAAAAGGGCTCAGTCATCATCTTTGTGGACAAACAGGAGCACGCAGACGGACTTCTCAAAGACCTGATGAAAGCCTCGTACCCCTGCATGTCCCTGCACGGAGGTAATGGGTCATATTTACACAGGGAATAAATATTTTCACTGTCAAACAGGCTCTGATTCCTGTCCTGTCTTGGGAAATAACCCATTCTGAAGAGCATCTGTTGACTGCTCTCTACGATGGACATGTTTAGTCTTTCATATTCCTTTCCTGTGCTCATCTTAGGAATTGACCAGTACGACAGAGACAGCATCATCAACGACTTCAAGAACGGAGCTTGTCGTCTGATGGTGGCCACCTCGGTGGCCGCCAGAGGCCTGGACGTCAAGCAGCTGATCCTGGTGGTCAACTACAACTGTCCAAACCACTATGAGGACTACGTCCACAGGGCAGGACGCACAGGCAGAGCTGGAAACAAGGTCAGCTATTTAAAGCTGAATCTGTGTTATGCTGAGTGTGTTTTTGGTTCTGATTCTGAAATCCTGTGGAATTACTTGTAATTTTTCTTTTATTAGAGTTTAAATCTTGACGTGTGCAACATCTGTATCTTGTTCCTTCTCCCAGGGCTATGCTTACACCTTCATCACAGAGGATCAGGTACGCTATGCTGGCGATATCATCAAAGCCTTGGAGCTGTCCGGCTCTCCTGTCCCACCTGAACTGGAGCAGCTTTGGGCCTCCTTCAAAGACCAACAGAAAGCGGTAAGATGAGAGAAAGGGTGATCTGAAACATTTAGTGTATGTGCATCAAACCTGCATTCAATCTTAAAGCTGCACTCTGCCACACTTAGAGGTAGCAGGATATAACTGTTTGAATTCCTGAAAATTTAAAGGACGTCATCACCCAGAAATCATTTATTGTGATGCTGGAAAACTAACTGACGTAAATGTTGTCTTCTTAAATTGTGTTTCAATCATTGTTGTAAAGTCCAGCTGTCTTTATACTTCGCCACAGTTCTAGCTTGCTGTCTTATATTTCACTCATCATTCAATCATCACTTGCTTTGTATTTAAGATGATTTGTTAAGAATAATGATATCAATACCTGAAATTAATCAGGGTAAATAGGTTCAATCTGTGGTGTCGCAATTAGCAAGTAGACACATCTAGAAACACATATGTGAGAGTTAAATCTACATTTCCTCTTTTTTTTTTTTTCTTCTTCGCTCTTTCATCCTTGCAGGAGGGTAAGACCATTAAGAGCAGCAGCGGCTTCTCAGGAAAAGGCTTCAAGTTTGACGAAACAGAACACGCCCTGGCCAACGAGAGAAAGAAGCTGCAAAAAGCTGCTCTCGGGCTGCAGGACTCTGATGATGAGGACGGAGCCCTGGATGTAAGAGATGTCGAATTTTCGCTGTTCATTTTATGTTTGTCATTTCATTGCAACATATTAGTGGAACAAAATGTAGAACTTTAATTTTCATACATTCATATGAAACTGGATCATCAAAAATGTATTTACTTGTTGGTATCTAAAGTATGCCATCCTTCTGGTTACGATTACATAATCATTACTGATTAGTTGTGTCACCCTCCCAACCCATCTCAATCATCTCCCCTACCTTGTCCCCTCCTCAGATTGAGGAGCAAATCGAAAGCATGTTCAACTCGAAGAAGAGGGTGAAGGATCTGTCTGCTCCCGGGGCGGCCACCGGTCCTGCGGGAGCAGTTACGGCCACAACAGCCGCCCCCGGAGGGCTGCCAGGCCTCGGCCCCACGTCTGCTGGAAACATCCAGAAACTGGAGATGGCCAAGAGGTTGGCTCTCAAGATCAACGCTCAGAAGAACCTTGGTGCTGAGGCTCAGGTACGACGGACAGAGATGAAATATTATATCGTGTCTGTTTCACTGCAGGGTGTGGAACGCAAAGACTGAGAGGAATCTAAATCATCACATACCCTACTTAGTGACTTCAAATTGAGTTGTGTGTCAGTCAGAAAATTGACCTTTTGTCAATTGGACACCAGCATTTAGACTTTGACATCACAAAGATTAGCCACCTCTGGTTACTCCTAGACATGAGCCAATATAAAAACATTTAATTAATTTAATTCACTCATTCATTTTAACCATTTTTATTTAAATATATCTCAAATACTGAAAATGAAAGTTCTTAGTATGAACATATTCTCTCCTATTTAACACAAAAAAACAGTTTTCAAATACCAGTATTAATAGAAAATGTGAACTTTCTGTTGTCACTGCCATCAGGTTGTTGGTCAAGTAACTATAAACTTAATTAAAAGTGACACTAAGTTCTGTTTTATATGGTTTAAAGTGAAAATGGCAAAATCTCCACCTATTCCCTCTTTTCTTTAGGTCATTTTCTGCCATTTATTTCACGTTTCTTATATTGTTTTTTGTTTTTTTCTGGTCTGTTTGTGATGTGTTTGATGTGTCGTGTTATTTCCCCACATGTACCAAATAAAGTCAAACTTGCTTTCTCTTTCTGTGCAGGATGTGATGCAGCAGGCCACTAACGCTATCCTGCGGGGCGGCACCATCATGACACCTTCCGTATCAGCCAAGACCATTGCTGAGCAGCTGGCGGAGAAAATCAATGCCAAGCTGAACTACACCCCTGTGGAGAAGCTGGAGGAGGAGCGACAGGCGGCTGAACAGGCCGAGACCGTCAAGAGATACGAGGAGGAGCTGGAGATCAACGACTTCCCCCAGGTCAGCAGCACACGGCGCAGGGCTGCGATTTTTTGACTGTCATCTGTGTTTATTCACAGTTTTAGGCTTTTTTTCTTAAAGCTGGGAGACTTTGTTTAGGTAGCAAGTATTTTAGAAACAGTGCTGTGTGTGTGTATGTTTTTTTCTTGTCTTCATGTCTTGAAAAAATTCAAAATGTGCTTCTTTTTTTTTTTTTTTAAGTCAATGAAATTTATATCATCCAACTGTTTTCTACTTTAATGGAAAACAATGCAAACGGAGAAAGAAAGTATCCAACTAAAGTCTTAAAAAAAACTTTGCTTCCTCTGTTCTTTCCCAGACTGCCAGGTGGAAGGTGACGTCAAAAGAAGCTCTGCAGAGGATCGGTGAATACTCTGAAGCCGCCATCACCATCAGAGGAACCTATTTCCCTCCAGGCAAAGAGCCCAAGGAGGGAGAACGCAAGATCTACCTGGCTATTGAAAGTATGTGTCAGGAAGATAATTTCAGGGTTGATTTTCATGAATTCTTACACTTTCAAAACGCTGCTCACACTCTTTTCCTGTGTTTGATAGAATTGCTTTTACTCTGTATTAATGTTGAGTTTGTTTTCAAGGTGCAAATGAACTGGCTGTGCAGAAAGCCAAAACGGAGATTACAAGGCTAATCAAGGAGGAGCTCATCAGATTAGTAAGTATCTTTTTGTTTCTTGAAATGAATAACCAGTACAGTAGATATTTAGAGCAAGAAACATGACAGGTCGTTATTCAGCAAATATCTTTGAAAAATGTCGCTAATTGCTCTTTTTCTTCTTCTTCTCCCATTTTCTCTTTGCAGCAAAATTCCTACCAGCCGACGAGCAAAGGCAGATACAAAGTGTTGTAGAGGAGGAACTGTGGCTCGCTGGAGGAGTTTCCATCTCTCAACAGTCTCCTGTCATCTCTACTTTTTCATCAGATTGGTTAAAAAATATTTTAGTTTATATTTTTAATAATGTTCCATTCAATTACCTAAGTTTAGCGTATGGTTTTGTTTTTATTTTTCCTCTTTTTTTTTTTCTTTAGTTTCATATGTGCTTCACTTGAGTTTCAAGTGATTTTATACCTACAAATCCATAAATCCCCAAATGTCTGATGTTGTTTTGACCTCTAGTGTCATTGAACCGTCATAAATCAACATCGAGCTATTGCAATATGTCTTTGAATATAGGAAAATTTTTGTTTGACGTTATTTTTGTCAGATTTCACTCTGTTATATGTATAAGCAACATAGTCTTTATGAAGAAATCATCAGATGAAAGATGTTTTTACTTTTTCTCACAATAAAACAAGGTGTTGCTAAGGGAAAAAAAAATTGATGTGTCCATTTGTTTGCTTTAACAAATCTGGTGTACACTGAATTCTTACCAGTTTAAATTATTCATTAGCCTTTCGTTTGTATATTATTCATCAGTTGTGGGAAGCGCATGCTTGGTAAGCATTAAAACTGGATTATGACTCTAATTCAGGACAATTAATTAAAAAAAAACATTAAGCAAGTTTTTGAAGCTTTATTTCTGCTTGTAGGATGCAAAATAACAGTTGTAGGATTAAGAAAAAGCAGCGTTTGGATGTTAAAGTGGTTCAGGAGAGGAAGGAGAAAACCCCTCTTCACATCCACGGTTTGGTGTTCTGCGCATGCTCAGACTGCGCTCCCGTCTTATTAATTTTTAATGGAAAATGGCTGCGTTTCTTATCCAAACCTCTGGAGCTCGGAGATAAAAACCCTTCAGACTGAAGCAGCTCGCATCTTGTCAACGTTCACACCCGAAACAATCCGATGCGGTGACCTTACGCCAGCTAGCTGATGTCCTGTGGTGCGAAAATATTTGGGAAAATGGATCGACTCACGCTTTGAGGGATGAAAGAGCATTTTTCTCCTTAACCCTTTCTGCTCCCGAGATCTGCGAACAATCGAGGTACAGTATCGTTAGTGCCAAATGTTGGTGGCCGGAGGGTGTATTTAGGTTCATTATATAGCCTCGACGTGAGCATATAAATCAGATATATGCGCACCTTTTTCCGCTGTTTTACCGAGATTTTTAACCGTTATCTACAAAACCGTTATTCGGGCCAAAATGAGGCTAAATTCAGCCGTTGGTGTTGTACACACACAAGGGGGCAAAAGAAGTGACTCAGAGAGCAGGAGGTTTTGTCGTCTGGACTCAAAGATGAGCAATCCGTGTGTATATATATAAATATTTTTTTTGTGAATGAATATTACTACTGACAGTGTTGTATGTGTAGTAAGTCCACACCTCCTCCTCCTTGCATCCTGTGTCCTCTGCAGAAGAGAGAAGACCGAAATCTCATCAGCAGCAGTCTGTTGTTTTGCTTTTTTGGAAAACTATTTATAGCCTCATGGTTGATTATGAGCTGTGTGTGTGCTGCTGAAACTAAAGAGCGGTAAGGTGTGTAAGCAGTCAGAACTAGTTGTAATCGCAAGGCTATTGTGTTTATGATGCTAGTAGTGAAAAAGAAAGTTCATTACCCCCCCCCCACCTCCCCTCCTCCTCCCTCCCCTCCTCCTCTACAGAGAGGTCAGGGTCAACAGCTGGTGGTGGTTCAGCTTCTTTCTCAATGGCATTTAAGCACCACTTCTGTAATGTGGATGCTTTGTTTTCAAGCTCTTTAAAGATCTCCTTCAGACATGTTTATATGATATACAGTACCAGTTGGTCACACCTTCCCGTTCACATGAATGAGAAAGTGTGTCCAAACTGTTGATTGGTACTATGCATGTATATAAAATAGGAAGTTCAATCATCTTCCTCAAAATGGCATCGACTCCTTCTCTCCCTCATTAAAAATTCCTGAATCTATAAATATGTAAATGAAATGTGTTTCATTTCAGAAGTTTAACTGCTGGATAGAAAATGTCTCCTGCTTCACTGAAAAGTCAGTTCTCAGTGTTTGTGTGCTGGACGTTTCAAGTGTCTTCAACTTACACTTGTGTAACTAGCAAACTATTTGTGATGTCACAAATCATGCTCATAGGCCCACCCCCTTGAACTCTTTTTTTTTCTTTCACTTTCAGCAGATGAATGTGAAAACAGCCTTGTAGTGTCAAACTCTGCACGGTGAAGCTCAAACATCCAACTGTAGGAATAAGAAGAAAAAAAAAACATATTTTCAAGTGGAGGAGGACTTTAAAGTTTGTAATTTTTCAAGTCTGTCTTAAAACAACAGTCAGGTGCCCAAATGAACATTGACACATGTTTTTTCTTGCTGTAATCATTCCACCTGTTCCTACCGACCATTAAGAGGTTTTAATTTTAGTGCCAAATTCCCACTTTCTGTTACTATTCTTCCACTGCAGCTCAATAGAGAAACATTTTCTGGGAAAACACAAAGAGGAGACTGTAAATGTGGCAGATGTCCACTTGATTCGACTAATTTGGACAGCTGGAGCCTCATATTAGCGTCAGATAAACTTTTAAATCCATTTTCCCCAAAATAAAGACTGGATTTTTATCCCCCATGTCACTGTGAGCGCTTTGGACAGAATCTTTTAATGGTCAGTATGAACAGGAGGGATGATTACAGCAAGAAAAACCTGTTTCATTGCTCATATGGGGACCTGACTATTGTTTTAAGACAGACAAATAGTGAGTTTATCCTTTAAATATCCTCTCCAGACATATTTTAAGACATAGAAAAATACTCTGCTTTGATTAATAATTTGTATAATGTGTCTTTTACACAAAAAAGTTCAGTAACCAAGTTAGAAATTACCACCATCCACCCCTTCACCCATGAATATGCAAATATTGTTCATTTCAAAAGTTTAACTACTGGACACAAGATGTCTCCAGTGTATGTGTTTCCACATCCACGTCCAAGTCGCATACTGAACCATGATTGGCTCCAGACTAGTTGTGATGTCACAAATCATGCTTGTACGTGCACGTCTTCAACTCAGATTTGAAGTGAGCACGGAGAAACTTTCCCCCCATTCAGCAGATGGATGTGAAAACAGCCCTCTAGTGTTAAACTCTGCACAGTGAAGCTCAAACATTCTGTTTTTTTTTTTTTGGTTCTTTATTTATAACAGTGATTTATTGTTTGTACATGGATGGGGGGGTGGGTATTTGTATGAAAAGTGCTAGACAAATATAGTCTGATTGATTGAAAAAAAGTAACTATAAGCAAAACACATTTTTCAGTGTTGGGGGGCCTATTTTAACCAATTTTAGGGACCCAGGGATCTTTAAGTAGCCCCCAGGCTCTCTTTAGATTATGGTTTAGGTTAGAAATGAAAAGCGTAAATGTGTCAAACTGATTCTTTGCTCATCTAAACTCTTTCTTCAGTACTGTAATTTAGTTTTTCAGTTCTTAAAAAGAAAAAAACTATATCCATCATATTCATTTTATGGTATCGTAGTATGCAGACAAATGTATTGGCTCTACTGGGAGATATTTGTTCTTTTGCTGTATCTGCGTATGATAATAATACACTTGCAACTTATTTCCGGCTCCTAGCAGAAGATGATGCGCCAGGTGACAAGCAGTGACTTCTGCATGAACAGCAGGCCGTCGTGTCTAGCAGAGGACGGCCACCACCCCGCCTCCCACTTTGACCTGTGCACCTCACAGTCCAACAAGTTCTACCCTCCTCCTCCTCCATCGTCCCTCCAGATGACGCTGGCTCCCATGGCTTTACCCGCCCAGAGCCACAAATCCATGGTGTGCCAGAGACAGGAAATACTCGGGGGTGATCCCCGCTCACCTGCAGAAATACCAGGCATTAAAAGCACTGATCAAGCAGCAGATGATGCCAAGAAGAAGAACAAGGCTGTCGGGAAGACGGGCAGACGTGGAAGGCCCTTGGGAACTACCAAGCTAGCCGGATACAGAACCAGCACGGGACGACCCCTCGGCACCACCAGAGCTGCTGGGTTCAAGACGAGCCCGGGAAGGCCGCTAGGTACAACCAGAGCGGCGGGGTACAAGGTCAGCCCCGGTCGGCCTCCCGGCAGCATCAAGGGCCTCTCTCGCCTCAACAAACTGGCTTACGGTAGCACCTGCAGCGGAGCGGCTTTTCCTTATCCGCTACCGCACAAAGAGATCCTCTGTGAACCCTCCTGCAAAGAGAAGACAGCTAATGAGTAAAGTCTCTGCTCTGTTTCTACGCACCCTCCACCGCTGGAATGAGAGACGCATGTGTACAGGTTTCCTGCCAGATACTGAGGATGATTGTAATCCGTCTGTAAACCAGTCTGCTGCGAGGCGGAGTGGAGGAGATTTTCTATATTCGTGTTGGTGTCATCTGTGTGCCTGCCACCTGATATAATACTGTTAGTTTTACAGTGCTACTGTTGGAGGTCTGTAGTGTATGAAAGGTTTCACTACACATTACTGTATCTGTTTTCCTGGAAAAAAAAATAATACCAGATGTTCATTGCGCAAGGGGTTGACTAATAACTGTAGTGGTAGTTCATGATAAGTATCATTTTTAGTGTGCTATATGTAGCATTTAACACCATTAAATGATCTTAACATTTATTTTAAACACCAGTTCAATGACCATAAACAAAGGAGACCATTGTTGAGAAGATTGATAGAAACTACTAGGGCATTCAACTAGTTCCAGATCTCTGAATCAATGGCCACATCTGATGATCTGATGTTACTCTCTCTGATGTTTGTTTCCCCCTGTTGGAAAAACAACTCAGAGGATGGGAAATTTATAAGTGGGATTGAGAACAGAGTCTTTCTCTTCTTCTGCCAGAGCCATAAAAATAGTGACTGAAAAACAGGTTGATTTAGAGATATATAAAAAAATAAAATGCAAAATAAAGACTGAATGAATAATAAAGAGAAAGGAAATCAGGTCAGTTTGGTTATCAGGCTATTTGCATTCTATTTTATGAACAATGTGTTTTGTTACTTTACAGCCCAAAACGAGCATGGATTTCACATTTTATGCATGTTAATCACACTGCAGTTTCAGTGTCATATTAGCTGCTGTCATTGGATATTCACTCTTGTTCTCTAAACAAACACACGAAGGGTAAGAAGCCAGAGGAGTGACCACATTCTCTTCGCAGCAGAAAGGAAGGAGGTTTGTTTGCTTCATGTAGCTCCTTTATATCACATTTGTAAAACTGGAGGCATCTCACTTTGGATTCAAACTCTTTATTTTGAGTGACTGCTTTTAATTGGAGCAGAAGTTAACTGGATCAGTGAAGTGGTCGGTCAGGGTGCTAAAGTATAATCTGATTTCCTGTTTGAAACCAAAAACGAAAAGTGCCTTGGTCAACGGCACTTCAACTCACCCTTACTCACCTTCACATACATACGTTTGTTGTGAGAAATAACATAAACCAATTTTTAAAACTAAAATAGCAAACTAAAATATGCATAAACATTGTCAGCAACTCCCACTAAATATTTTTTTTTTCCTTTTGACCTGCTAAAACATTTGCTCATATGGATCACGGTTGTCTTGTTTTTCCATTTGTTAAAGTTGTCCATTTGGATTTGGAGTTTGGTTTATGCTCAGCCTGTTACTGCACCATTCTTCCAATACCTGAGTTTTCACTCCTAAATAAAACAACCTTCAATTACAATTCATTTCATTTAAATGAGGGAATACTTAAAAATAAGTAAAATTTCAATATCTGACAGGTTTTTATTCTTGTTGCTACAGGCACAATTCATTTGGTACTCAAAAAGTTCTCAAAGTTCTTCACCCAGCCCCAATCTTGTCATCCTGAAAATTCTCTCTGGGCATTGTTTCTAAAAAAGTCACTTTTGTAGTTATTATCAAATCTGACACACAAAAGTTGTATTTTTATTTTACATTCTCAACTCTCACGACAAAATCTGGCCTCATCAGCTCAGTTCAGAATCATTGCGACTGTGTTAATATATGTATATATACAGCATACTTTACTTTAAAAGGGACATTTGTAATGTGATGTCTCGTCACATTGAGGGGAAAGTCTGTCACCCAAAGAATTACCGTGTCTTTTGTGTTATCCAACATAATCACTGGCTGCATTATCTGGAGTAAACATGGATGCAAACTTGACTAATAAGCGAAATTCAAGTATGTATGTCGCTGTAATGTTACATCCCAAGAAAACGAGCAGATTGATATTCTAAATATCAACTTATCTGTAACGTGGATGTATCACTGTATGCACTGACTATGATTGATATGGCAGTTCCATTGTAGTTATAAGACATATTTACAAAAACTATATTTGATATATTTGTGTGACAGACATTTACTGAACTAAAGCCTCAAATATTGATATTCTTCCTCCAGATAAAAATGTTCTTCCTAGATATTTTGGTGCTCATTTTAGTCAGTTGAGTCGTGAACAAATGAGACTCTCCGATTTTTACACTGTGAACCGTCTTGTTAGATTAGAAAAATCATCCTCTTCAATACACGCCAGAAATAAATAACTCATAGCTACGTCTGTGAAAGCTTATGGAGCATTTATAACCACTAGCACTGGTGTGAGACAGAGACTACCAATCATCTCATTCATGGTCTCATTTGTTTACAATGGTCACACCAAGATGTAAGAATTTGACAATTATGTGTTGACATTTTAATTGCTTCTTAAATTGCACAGCCAATCGTTTAAAAAAAAAAAAAATCGTATGGTATGTCTTATCAATCTTTCAAGTTTTGATTTGAACAATGGCAAGGTGAAGTCATGTGTTTTTTTAATGTTGATATTTATTAATGTTTTTTGTTTTTTTTTAAGGTATCATAACCCTGTAGGACACTTGAATCTGACTGTTGGGGAATCATGTGTTTTTGTGAAATGCTGATGTAAAATTACATGACGTAATTTAGTACAAACAGGATTCAGACAGAAATGAAGAGATGCATTCTTCGTTTAATATTTCACAACATGCTTTATGCACCGTAAATAGATCATAAACAGTCTAGTCAAATATGATTTTGATCCAGAATAACCAATTGGCTATTCAAGTTTTTAAGCAAAAGAGGTTTTGTGCAAACTTTTAAAATTTTACAACTTTCACTCATGAACATTCAGTTTCTCAGTTATTATTCATACAATCCTGAGAGAAAGAAAAACCATCGCTTCACTGAGTCGCTCTCTGGTGTGAACAACTTAAATCAAAATAACATGACGAAATTTCAAACGGTTAAATTTGGTGCAATAATCTGTCGTATGTATTGTACTGTGGTAACTTTGATACTATCAATTTTTATTATTGTTGTATTTTGATACTTGTGTACAAGGCCTTCTATCACTTGTTCTGTTGATGTGTGTAGTGTTATCAGAAGTTACTGAAACGTCACATGAAAACATCACCCTCCTTTACCAAAGAATATTATGTTCTCTGACTGTAGGCATTGATGCTATTTGATTTTAAAAATATATATATATTCCAACATCTCACAAAATAACCATTAGCATGAAAGTTTTTGTGTAAACTATAAATGAAAAAAAAAACACACTTGGAGACCACTATCCCATAAAAGATAGTATGATTGTTTGGATCAGTAAAAAGAACCTTTAAATTGTCACATCTGAAGCTGCAGGTGAATGGTTCAGATGATTAAAATGACAGTTTCTTGAATGCATTGTAAATTGCTGTACGTTGACAATGTAAACGCAATTCCTTCCATTTCATTGTTTTTATTCCCATCTGTTATTCTTTTGAAAGTAATTCTCTTTTTTTATATATAATTCATATGTAGTCATGTCTGACATTTAATATATCTTTTATTTGAGGTTATGGCTGACTGGGTGCCTGGCTGTCTCACATTCTGAAGTTTGTGTTTTTGTACACAACATGATTATTAAGTTGTATTTATTCTTTTTTTTTCACTCATATTGTTTTTTTTAGGCTTTAGGAGCACACAGGAAGATGGCAGGATGCAAAGTTAGCTAGAAATCCCTTTTCACAGAAGACATTTTTACATGTCCCAGCAGGAAAAACACAGGTGTAAATAATCAAATTAATGATGGCTGAAACCCATTTAGCTGTTTTAGCTTCAGGGTCCTGCTATTGTGCATGCTGGCTCACTGTTAGGCTTACTGGGACACTTGAATAGAACAGAGCCATCATTAATGTTATTAGTAACACCTGTGATTTTCCTCCAAGTCAAAATGTCTGCTGTGAAAAATGTCTTTCCTGCTCCATCTCCCAGGTAACCCTTGTTCTACCACATTTTTGCAACTTAATGGCTGAAACATGTTCTTGGGTATATTTGTGTCCATTATCTAAGCTAAAGAATTATTATCTTTTTTGTTACTCTTGAACAGCTAGAGCTTACATGAGGTTTTGACAGCGTGTTAGTGGAGCAGCGGCTTCTGTGACTCATTGCAATCTCTGATGGGAGGTTTCTTTCTAAAAAGAGTGAAATGTGTTCCTGGGGGCTACTAACCAAATCCTTGAAGATCCACAAGGGTCTTGGGCTTGTGGGAAATGGTGTTTGATAAATGCAGCTAAAAACAGAAATGACTGAATGTTTTTTAAAATGTATCATTCTCGACATATGGAGTGAACACCGTCCTGTTGATCCTGCAAGATTATGTTGTAAAGTTGGATTTTGGATCATTTGCGTTTTTACAAATGTAATCTTCATTGAGGTTTTCTCACATCTTCAGCCGTCCATGATTTAATGGGATATATTGTCATTTTTGAATACTAACAAATTATTGTTGTATTGTCTCGGGTAATATTATGAATTGTGCAAAGTTTACCTTTCAGCACAGTAGTAGTAGATACTTGTTTAGCTCAGAAAATGAATATAAAACCCCAGGAACATGTTTCAGCTCATTAGAAAGACAGAGGTGGCTTAACTAAGGGTTTTGTATGGTTACGGTTTGGGCAGCTGGTTAAAATGTCATTTTAGCCTGCAGCCCAAACCACAACCTTGACATATAAAAAGCCCCCCCCCCCCCCCCCCCCCCCCAACCTATTTTGTGGAAAGGGATGTCATGATGGCATTGGAAGAGGCAGCATTTAAACATAATATCTACTGAAATATAAGAATTAAATCTTGATTTTACATGGGAATATACAGAGAACCCTTACAATCCTCAAGATTAACTAACATTTCAGCCTTTATTGTATTTCATTGGTACACTGAAACCTGAGGCAGTAGCCTGCTTTGCTCGGTTGATAATCCAGCGTTGGGCTTGGGTAAAAATTTTAATAGAACTTCCTTCTCCATAAGAACGCTTCAACAGCACAATCATTTTGTATTTTTGTTAGCCTGTCATGGTATCCCAGATGTTTGGCTTACTACACTGTTAACAGACTTGTTCTAAAAGGTTAAAATCAAAGAGCATGTAATGTTAACGGGGTGATGACTGATTGAATTTGCCAGCATTTTAACACACTGAAGTTAATCTGTTTCACTATGTAGCTCTGAGTTATAATGTAAAATACTTTGTTAAATCTAAGAACCTGGTGTAAGAAATCATATGTTACTGAAAACAATTTATTTTCCCAATTTTGTTTACTTGATGGAGGGCGCTGACATTTTGGATCTTGACTCTTAAGGAGAACCAAAATGAAAGATGGTGTTGATATAAAGCAACTAAAGGTATGATGATGGAACGTGGATCACCTTAAATAGACTAAATAATCAATTAATAGTTAATTTATTGACAGTCCTGTCATTTTTAGCTGTAATACTACATATTAAATCAGTGCTGACAAAAGACACAGATATTAATAGTTTGTGTTATATTTGCTATTTTCATTCTTTTTTGAGTGTTTTTTCTCTCACCATCTTCAGCATTAAATCAACACATGGTCTGTTGTCTGTAAATGATTTAAAAAAAATATTACTTCACATTTTGAGTGTTTTTGAGGAGACGTGATGCCCAGTTATTACTAAAGTGTGATTGGCGAAGCCGTTAAAGCTTTGTATAATTCCCATTTTATTCCTGCATGATTGTTGTGGAATGTTCAAAAGTTGTGTAATAAATCTGAAAGTAACACCGTTTGTTGACAAGTTGTTTTGAAATGTTTCCTTTGCAAACATTTCACAAACTTAAAATCAATATCATGATTATGCTTTTCTGGTGAAATTACCTGTCACCTCCACCATAAAGTTGAGGTTATTTGATCACTTGATTGATCTCTCTGAGTGTTTGTCTGATACCAAAATATCTGGAAAAACTGACGATCAGAAAGAAATGTGTTCTGTAACGAGTACTGCAAAATTCTTGCCCTCCAGAAAGTCTTATGGGCAGGTGTGTCGGATCATAAACTAAAAGTGTGAAAAGACCAAAACATCACACACACTGTCGATCACTTCTAATCACTTTATTAACAATGTTTAGGTCCTCAGACCTTCATCAGTCAAGATTCAAGAAATTTAATACAAAAACTATTGATTTTTGTGATATATTACAGTGAAAGAAGCAATATACAGCATTTGAAGTGAAATCTAAAACATGTTGTCTGTGCAAAGTTTTTTCATGTACTTTTACTATTTATTTATTTCTAGAATCTTCCTAAAAATCTTTAACATGTAAAAATACCTGAAGTCACACTTGCAAAAATGATTTTTTTTTTTAAATTAAAAATTATATATACTACCACAGAGTACTGTACCAACTTTTACTAATGTTTTGTCATGTACTTTTTAGGTAATGTTATACATTATTTTTTAAAAAAAATTAAAAAACAGAAATGCAATTTTGCAATATCATTACAAGAGCTAGTATGCTGCACAGACAGCAGTAGACTAAAAAGTAAACATTAAATCTCACAAATTACATTCATGAAGGACAAAAATTACATTGCTTAGAGGATATTACAATCATTTGACAAATGCTTTTGTCTAAAGCGAAAAACAAAAATCCAAATACATATATATGTTTATTACAGACAGTACATTATTTATTTTGTAGTTTAAATTAAGCCCATTTATATAATCACCAAATTAAATTTTAAGTAGAGCAAAAACTGAATTGTTATTAGACATTTGCATAATATTTTTCATTTTTTGTAGCAAATTCACAGTTCTACTAGATCGTAGTGCCACCCATGATGTTCAATCTCTAAGAGATGCAGTGTAGACGCACTCTAACAAATACCACATAGCACCACAGATAAACAGCACAACATCTCACTGTGTAATAACTCATTTATACTTGAGATCACATAACTCAGCAGTGTCTCCAGCAAGATTTGGAAGCCAAAATCCAGGATAGAGAGGCTGAGTGAATGTAGTCTGGACTCTGTGGAGGAGAGTCAAGGTTTCAGAAACACTGTAGAAAGACAGAATACCTGCACTGTGATCCAGGTACACTCCGACTCTGGAGGACAAAGGACCTGAGATGGGAGTTAAGATATCGTTATGTCTGAATTGATAACCTCTGCTGTAACATTCTAATGTCCATGACTTTTCATTTAATCCAAATCCACATTTGTCCATGGTCCCTGTTCTGCTAATATCCTTGTATGCAACTGCTATATAAACCTCCCCGCTCCACTCCACCTCCCAGTAACAACGTCCAGTCAGACCCTCTCTACTAAGGACCTGCCACATTTCTAAGAATCTGTCTGGGTGACTTGAATATAACTGTTCTACTGCCATTAATGTTGCTTTTTTGTTGCTCTCACACAGTGACAAAAGTGTGTGTGCTGTATTAGGATCCAATGTGATTTTCTGTGAATATCTCAAAAACTCAGCTCTGGTCTTGGGCTCGTCTTGTGCCATTAAAACATCCACTTCAGTCACTGTCTGTGAGATTTTTGTCCATTCTTCACTCAGAACAGCCTGCAGTTTAGTTGTGGCCTCTGACACAGCTGTAGTCACATCCTCAAAGTACCGGAGAGAACAGATATTGATGCTGGGTAAGTCTGTAGATTCACTCACTTGAGAGAGTGAGGGGTAGTTGTTTAGAAAATGAAGGTGATCTTCTGTGTGCGAGAGCTGGTCCAGCTCAGCATCTTTCCTCCTCAGCTCACTTATCTCCAGGTGCATCTTCTCCTCAAGCTCTTTAACTAGACTCACTTCATATTTCTGCTGAGATCTGATCTGCTGCTTCACTTCAGAGCTTCTTTTCTCAATGAGACAGATCAAATTCTTGAAGATTTTCTCACTGTCATTCACAGCCTTATCAGCAGACAGATTGATACCCTCCACCTCTTGTTGAAGCACTTTCACGTCTTTCTCTCGGTCCTGGATTCTCTGTTGGATTTTTTGCTGACTCACTCCCAGCTGTGTCTGCTTCTCAGCCCTTTCTGCTGCAGCTGAGACTGTGTCGTGGCCTTTATGTTCATCCATGGAGCAGAGATAACAGATACACTGCTGATCAGTGCGGCAGAAAATCTTCATCACCTCGTCGTGGTGAGAGCAGATGTTCTCCTGAAGCTTTAAAGTAGCTTCAACCAGCTTGTGTTTTTTTAAAAGCGCTACATCATAGTGAGGCTGGAGGTGTTGCTCACAGAAAGAAGCCATACACATCAGACAGGACTTGACAGCTTTCAGCTTCCTCTCAGTGCAGTAATCACAGGCCACGTCTCCAGGTCCCGCATAGCACCGATCAGGTGGAGCAGCATTGAGTCCTACTTTCTTTAGTTCCTCCACTAACTCTGCTAACATGGTGTTTTTCACCAGGACAGGCCTTGGTGTGAATCTCTGCCTGCACTGAGGGCAGCTGTAGATTTTCTTTTGATCTTCCACATCCCAGCAGTCTTTAATACAGCTCATGCAGTAGCTGTGCCCACAAGGAATAGTTACTGGATCTTTCAGAAGATCCAGACAGATCGAACAGCTCAGTTTTTCTCGGTTCAGCTGAATCACTTGCTGCGCCATTTCTTCTCTAGACGACAGTGAATGTCAGTGAGTTTCACTTTCTTTTACCGGGTAAAAGCTGTGATCACGTTCATTCGCTGATCTGCAGCGTATGGGCTTTTCAGCTGTTGCATTTCATCACATGGTGTTTACACCCATCCTTACACTGGCAGATCTGTGAAAGGGGAGGGAACTAAAATATCTCAACTGAATGCAGTTTCTGTGGGGGTGGGGTTATACATTTGTGCTTCATTCCAGGTAGAGGAGTTGGCTGAGAACTGCAGTGTGTCTTTAGTCTTCCATTATAGTCTACAGTTCAGATAACTACAGAATAAAAATGGACTACATACACTGGGAACTACACTGATATAAACAACACCCTTCATATCCAAAATGAAACTCAACGTGCTTTACATAAAGAGTAATGACAGAGCAGACCATTTAGACAATTAAAACTTCAAATACATCCAAAAAATGAGGGAAAAGAGGATAAAATACTAATAAAATACAGTTTGAATAAATGCTTACAAGCCTCAGTTGATATTTCTCTTCTCAGATCCAGCAGTAGAGAATTTGACATCTTGGATTCAGAACTACAAATGGCGGCTTTACTGTAGGTGTTTGTCTTGTTTGGTAAAGTGAGCAGCAGAGAGTTTGTGGATATAAGGGACATATCTTTGCATCATGTCAACCAATTGTCAGGGGCAAGTCTATGAATGCATTTACAGACAAGCCAATGCATTTCCATCACCGTAGGGTACTGGAGGAATACAATTTACCGAGCTTTGAGAATTTTAGATTATTCTTAAATTTGTGCCTAGTTTATAAAATTTTTAATGGTTTGGCCCCTCCTCCACTATGTGACTTTGTGTACACTCACTCAGTAAGTCCTCTATATAAGATTTTACCATACCATTTCATCGCACTGCATTTGGGCAATCAGCTTTCTCTGTTAAAGCCACAACTCAGTGGAACGTCCTACCTGATGATATGAAGAACTGTAGTTCAATCAATACATTCAAGGCCAAATTAAAAAATCTACTAAAGACCAATCAGCTCTGTGACCACTGAGTCTAAACTTCATCTATGGTCTTCTCATCAGTGCAGGTAGTCTTGCTTTTAATTTGACAAGTTAAATTATCAATTTCTAATTGACATTGTGGGTGTATGTGATGTGCTGTTGTGTGTAGCTTTGTATTTTGTATTTTGTATGGTGTGTTCTATGTGTTTTTTTTCTTTGTACTGTTTGTTGTTGTGCTGTTGTATGTTTTGATTGTGGCGAACTGCGGATGTAAATTAGTTTCGAGCTAACTCCAGTGCAGTGTATCTTTTATGTTAAAAACTGTACACTGTCCCAATCAATAAATACAATCAAAAAAAATACAAGTATCACACAGAAAAAAAACACTCAAAAAACAATGAAAACAGCAAATATAACACAAACTATTAATATCTGTGTCTTTTGTCAGCACTGATTTAATATGTAATATTACAGCTAAAAATGACTGTCAATAAATTAACTATCAATTGATTATTTAGTCTATTTAAGGTGATCCACGTTCCATCATCATACCTTTAGTTGCTTTATATCAACACCATCTTTCATTTTGGTTCTCCTTAAGAGTCAAGATCCAAAATGTCAGCGCCCTCCATCAAGTAAACAAAATTGGGAAAATAAACTGTTTTCAGTAACATATGATTTCTTACACCAGGTTCTTAGATTTAACAAAGTATTTTACATTATAACTCAGAGCTACATAGTGAAACAGATTAACTTCAGTGTGTTAAAATGCTGGCAAATTCAATCAGTCATCACCCCGTTAACATTACATGCTCTTTGATTTTAACCTTTTAGAACAAATCTGTTAACAGTGTAGGAAGCCAAACATCTGGGATACCATGACAGGCTAACAAAAATACAAAACAAGTGTGCTGTTGAAGCGTTCTTATGGAGAGAGAAGTTCTGCTAAAATTTTTACCCAAGCCCAACGCTGGATTATCAACCGAGCAAAGCAGGCAACTGCCTCAGGTTTTTGTGTACCAATAAAACACAATAAAGGCTGAAATGTTAGTTAATCTTGAGGATCTGTCATGTAAGGGTTCTCTGTATATTCTCATGTAAAATCTAGATTCAATTCTTATATTTCAGTAGATATTATGTTTAAATGCTGCCTCTTCCAATGCCGTCCTGACGTCCCTTTCCACAAAATGGGTTGGGGGGGGGGGGGGGGGGGGGAGCTTTTCACACATCAAGGTTGTGGTTTGGGCTGCAGGCTAAAATGACATTTTAACCAGCTGCCCAAACCATAACCATACAAAACCCTTAGCTAAGCCACCTCTGTCTTCCTAACGAGCTGAAACATGTTCCTGAGATTTTACCACTGGACTAAACTAACTAACTGTATATAAAGTAGTTGAAACTAGCTCCACCTCCAGCAGCTACAACAGTAACATGCTGCTCTAACACTGATGCTTCAGTATTAATAATCTAATAATGTCATATATAATAATATATCAGTCAGAGAGACCAAACCACTACTTTTACTTTAATACTTTTGCTGCTAATACTTATGTACTTTTTGATAAAAGTGACAGCATTGTTAATAAAAGTTTCTAAATCTTTTCACAGTTTCAGTTTCAGCTGTAAATTCTAGGCTAAGCAAAGAGTGTGATTCTTGTATTTGTCTGTAAATGCATTCATGGACTTTCCCCTGACAATTGGTTGACATAATACAAAGATGTGTCCCTTATATCAACAAACTCTCTGCTGCTCACTTTACCAAACAAGACAAACAGTAAAGCTGCCGTTTGTAGTTCTGGACTCAAAATGACAAATTCTCCACTGCTTGATCTGAGGAGAGAAATATCAACTGAGGCTTGTAAGCATTTATTCAAACTTTATGTCATTAATATTTTATTTATATTTTTAATATCTTATCCTTCTCCCCCTCATTTTTTGGATGTATCTTGAAGTTTTAATTGTCTAAATGGTCTGCTCTTAATTTTATTTTATTTTCAGCCATTACTCTCTATATAAAGCACGCTGAGCTCCATTATGCATATGAAAGGTGTTGTATAAATGGAGTTCCCAGTGTATGTAGTCCATTTTTATTCCGCAGTTATCTGAACTGTAGACTATAAAGGAGGACTAAAGACACACTGCACTTCTCCAGTCACTCCTCTTCTTGGAATGTAACACAACTTCATAATCCCTCCTTCTTCACCTCTTCATAGAAACTCTGTTCAGAGTCCATTCAGTTGAGATATTTTAGTTCCCTCCCCTTTCATGGATCTGCCAGTGTAAGGATGGGTGAAAACACCAAAAAATATTACTTCACATTTTGAGTGTTTTTGAGGAGACGTGATGCCCAGTTATTACTAAAGTGTGATTGGCGAAGCCGTTAAAGCTTTGTATAATTCCCATTTTATTCCTGCATGATTGTTGTGGAATGTTCAAAAGTTGTGTAATAAATCTGAAAGTAACACCATTTGTTGACAAGTTGTTTTGAAATGTTTCCTTTGCAAACATTTCACAAACTTAAAATCAATATCATGATTATGGTTTTCTGGTGAAATTACCTGTCACCTCCAACATAAAGTTGAGGTTATTTGATCACTTGATTGATCTCTCTGAGTGTTTGTCTGATACCAAAATATCTGGAAAAACTGACGATCAAAAAGAAATGTGTTACGTAACAAGTACTGCAAAATTCTTGCCCTCCAGAAAGTCTTATGTGCAGGTGTGTCGGATCATAAACTAAAAGTGTGAAAAGACCAAAACATCACACACACTGTCGATCACTTCTAATCACTTTATTAACAATGTTTAGGTCCTCAGACCTTCATCAGACAAGATTCAAGAAATTTAATACAAAAACTATTGATTTTTGTGATATATTACAGTGAAAGAAGCAATATACAGCATTTGAAGTGAAATCTAAAACATGTTGTCTGTGCAAAGTTTTTTCATGTACTTTAACTATTTATTTATTTCTAGGATCTTGGAAATAATCTTCCTTAAAATTTTTAACATGTAAAAATACCTGAAGTCACACTTGCAAAAATGATTTTTTTTTTTTAATTAAAAATTATATATACTACCACAGAGTACTGTACCAACTTTTACTAATGTTTTGTCATGTACTTTTTAGGTAATGTTATACATTATTTTCAAAAAAAATTAAAAAACAGAAATGCAATTTTGCAATATCATTACAAGAGCTAGTATGCTGCACAGACAGCAGTAGAGTAAAAAGTAAACATTAAATCTTACAAATTACATTCATGAAGGACAAAAATTACATTGCTTAGAAGATATTACAATCATTTGACAAATGCTTTTGTCTAAAGCGACAAACAAAAATCCAAATACACATATATATGTTTATTACAGACAGTACATTATTTATTTTGTAGTTTAAATTAAGCGCATTTATATAATCACCAAATTAAATTTTAAGTAGAGCACCCATGATGTTCAATCTCTAAGAGATGCAGTGTAGACGCACTCTAACAAATACCACATAGCACCACAGATAAACAGCACAACATCTCATTGTGTAATAACTCATTTATACTTGAGATCACACAACTCAGCAGTGCCTCCAAGAGGATTTGGAAGCCAAAATCCAGGATAGAGAGGCTGAGTGAACGTGGTCTGGACTCTGTGGAGGAGAGTCATGGTTTCAGAGACACTGTAGAAAGTCAGAATACCTGCACTGTGATCCAGGTACACTCCGACTCTGGAGGACAGAGGACCTGAGATGGGAGTTAAGATATTATTATGTCTGAATTGAGTTGAACCTCTGCTGTTACATTCTAATGCCCAAGACTTTTCATTGAATCCAAATCCGCATTTGTCCCTAGTCCCTGTTCTGCTACTATCCTTGTATGCAACTGCTATATAAACCGTCCCGCTCCACTTCACCTCCCAGTAACAACGTCCAGTCAGACCCTCTCTACTAAGGACCTGCCACATTTCTAAGAATCTGTCTGGGTGACTTGAATATAACTGTTTTACTGCCATTAATGTTGCTTTTTTGTTGCTCTCACACAGTGACAAACGTGTGTGTGCTGTATTAGGATCCAATGTGATTTTCTGTGAATATCTCAAGAACTCGGCTCTGGTCTTGGGCTCGTCTTGTGCCATTAAAACATCCACCTCAGTCACTGTCTGTGAGATTTTTGTCCATTCTTCACTCAGAACAGCCTGCAGTTTAGTTGTGGCCTCTGACACAGCTGTAGTCACATCCTCAAAGTACCAGAGAGAACAGATATTGATGCTGGGTAAGTCTGTAGATTCACTCACTTGAGAGAGTGAGGGGTAGTTGTTTAGAAAATGAAGGTGATCTTCTGTGTGAGAGAGCTGGTCCAGCTCAGCATCTTTCCTCCTCAGCTCACTTATCTCCTGCTGCATCTTCTCCTCAAGCTCTTTAACTCGACTTACTTCAGTTTTCTGCTGAGATCTGATCTGCTGCTTCACTTCAGAGCTTCTTTTCTCAATGAGACAGATCAACTCCTTGAAGATTTTCTCACTGTCATTCACAGCCTTATCAGCAGACAGATTGATAGCCTCCACCTCTTGTTGAAGCACTTTCACGTCTTTCTCTCGGTCCTGGATTCTCTGTTGGATTTTTTGCTGACTCACTCCCAGCTGTGTCTGCTTCTCAGCCCTTTCTGCTGCAGCTGAGACTGTGTCGTGGCCTTTATGTTCATCCATGGAGCAGAGATAACAGATACACTGCTGATCAGTGCGGCAGAAAATCTTCATCACCTCGTCGTGGTGAGAGCAGATGTTCTCCTGAAGCTTTAAAGTGGCTTCAACCAGCTTGTGTTTCTTTAACGGTGGTACATCATAGTGAGGCTGGAGGTGTTGCTCACAGAAAGAAGCCATACACACCAGACAGGACTTGACAGCTTTCAGCTTCCTCTCAGTGCAGTAATCACAGGCCACGTCTCCAGGTCCCGCATAGCACCGATCAGGTGGAGCAGCATTGAGTCCTACTGTCTTTAGTTCCTCCACTAACTCTGCTAACATGGTGTTTTTCACCAGGACAGGCCTCGGTGTGAAGCTCTGCCTACACTGAGGGCAGCTGTAGATTTTCTTTTGATCTTCCACATCCCAGCAGTCTTTAATACAGCTCATGCAGTAGCTGTGCCCACAAGGAATAGTTACTGGATCGTTCAGAAGATCCAGACAGATCGAACAGCTCAGTTTTTCTCGGTTCAGCTGAATCACTTGTTGCGCCATTTCTTCTCTAGACGACAGTGAATGTCAGTGAGTTTCACTTTCTTTTACCAGGTAAAAGCTGTGCTCACGTTCATTCGCTGATCTGCATCGTATGGGCTTTTCAGCTGTTGCATTTCATCACATGGTGTTTTCACCCATCCTTACACTGGCAGATCTGTGAAAGGGGAGGGAACTAAAATATCTCAACTGAATGCAGTTTCTATGGGGGGCGGGGTTAAACAATGGTGCTTCATTCCAGGTAGAGGAGTTGCTTGAGAACTGCAGTGTGTCTTTAGTCTTCCATTATAGTCTACAGTTCAGATAACTACAGAATAAAAATGGACTACATACACTGGGAACTACACTGATATAAACAACACCCTTCATATCCAAAATGCAACTCAACGTGCTTTACATAAAGAGTAATGATAGAGCTTCAAATACATCCAAAAAATGAGGGAAAAGAGGATAAATCGCTTCTTAAATATCTTATATTTCAATAGATATTATGCTTAAATGCTCAAGGTTGTGGTTTGGGCGCAGGCTAAAATGACATTTTAACCAGCTGCCCAAACCATAACCATATGAAACCCTTAGCTAAGTCACCTCTGTCTTCCTAACAAGCTGAAACATGTTCCTGAGATTTTACCACTGGACTAAACTAACTAACTGTATATAAAGTAGTTGAAACTAGCTCCACCTCCAGCAGCTACAACAGTAACATGCTGCTCTAACACTGATGCTTCAGTATTAATAATCTAATAATGTCATATATAATAATATATCAGTCAGAGAGACCAAACCACTACTTTTACTGCAATACTTTAAGCACATTTTGCTGCTAATACTTATGTACTTTTACTTAAAAGTCATTTGATAAAAGTGACAGCATTGTTAATAAAAGTTTCTAAATCTTTTCACAGTTTAAGTTTCAGCTGTAAATTCTAGGCTAAGCAAAGAGTGTGATTCTTGTATTTGTCTGTAAATGCATTCATGGACTTTCCCCTGACAATTGGTTGACATAATACAAAGATGTGTCCCTTATATCAACAAACTCTCTGCTGCTCACTTTACCAAACAAGACAAACAGTAAAGCTGCCGTTTGTAGTTCTGGACTCAATTCTGGACAAATTCTCTGCTGCTTGATCTGAGGAGAGAAATATCAACTGAGGCTTGTAAGCATTTATTCAAACTTTATGTCATTAATATTTTATTTATATTTTTAATATCTTATCCTTCTCCCCCTCATTTTTTGGATGTGTCTTGAAGTTTTAATTGTCTAAATGGTCTGCTCTTAATTTTATTTTATTTTCAGCCATTACTCTCTATGTAAAGCACGCTGAGCTCCATTATGCATATGAAAGGTGTTGTATAAATGGAGTTCCCAGTGTATGTAGTCCATTTTTATTCCGCAGTTATCTGAACTGTAGACTATAAAGGAGGACTAAAGACACACTGCACTTCTCCAGTCACTCCTCTTCTTGGAATGTAACACAACTTCATAATCCCTCCTTCTTCACCTCTTCATAGAAACTCTGTTCAGAGTCCATTCAGTTGAGATATTTTAGTTCCCTCCCCTTTCACAGATCTGCCAGTGTAAGGATGGGTGAAAACACCAAAAAATATTACTTCACATTTTGAGTGTTTTTGAGGAGACGTGATGCCCAGTTATTACTAAAGTGTGATTGGCGAAGCCGTTAAAGCTTTGTATAATTCCCATTTTATTCCTGCATGATTGTTGTGGAATGTTCAAAAGTTGTGTAATAAATCTGAAAGTAACACCGTTTGTTGACAAGTTGTTTTGAAATGTTTCCTTTGCAAACATTTCACAAACTTAAAATCAATATCATGATTATGCTTTTCTGGTGAAATTACCTGTCACCTCCAACATAAAGTTGAGGTTATTTGATCACTTGATTGATCTCTCTGAGTGTTTGTCTGATACCAAAATATCTGGAAAAACTGACGATCAGAAAGAAATGTGTTCTGTAACGAGTACTGCAAAATTCTTGCCCTCCAGAAAGTCTTATGGGCAGGTGTGTCGGATCATAAACTAAAAGTGTGAAAAGACCAAAACATCACACACACTGTCGATCACTTCTAATCACTTTATTAACAATGTTTAGGTCTTCAGACCTTCATCAGACAAGATTCAAGAAATTTAATACAAAAACTATTGATTTTTGTGATATATTACAGTGAAAGAAGCAATATACAGCATTTGAGGTGAAATCTAAAACATGTTGTCTGTGCAAAGTTTTTTCATGTACTTTTACTATTTATTTATTTCAAGAATCTTCCTTAAAATTTTTAACATGTAAAAATACCTGAAGTCACACTTGCAAAAATGATTTTTTTTTTAAATTAAAAATTATATATACTACCACAGAGTACTGTACCAACTTTTACTAATGTTTTGTCATGTACTTTTTAGGTAATGTTATACATTATTTTAAAAAAAATTAAAAAACAGAAATGCAATTTTGCAATATCATTACAAGAGCTAGTATGCTGCACAGACAGCAGTAGACTAAAAAGTAAACATTAAATCTTACAAATTACATTCATGAAGGACAAAAATTACATTGCTTAGAAGATATTACAATCATTTGACAAATGCCTTTGTCTAAAGCGAAAAACAAAAATCCAAATACACATATATATATATTACAGACAGTACATTATTTATTTTGTAGTTTAAATTAAGCCCATTTATATAATCACCAAATTAAATTTTAAGTAGGATGAAAACTGAATTGTTATTAGACATTTGCACAATATTTTTCATTTTTTGTAGCAAATTCACAGTTCATCGTAGCGCCACCCATGATGTTCAATCTCTAAGAGATGCAGTGTAGACGCACTCTAACAAATACCACATAGCACCACAGATAAACAGCACAATATCTCACTGTGTAATAACTCATTTATACTTGAGATCACATAACTCAGCAGTGTCTCCAGCAAGATTTGGAAGCCAAAATCCAGGATAGAGAGGCTGAGTGAATGTGGTCTGGACTCTGTGGAGGAGAGTCATGGTTTCAGAGACACTGTAGAAAGACAGAATACCTGCACTGTGATCCAGGTACACGCCGACTCTGGAGGACAGAGGACCTGAGATGGGAGTTAAGATATCGTTATGTCTGAATTCATAACCTCTGCTGTTACATTCTAATGTCCATGACTTTTCATTAAATCCAAATCCACATTTGTCCATGGTCCCTGTTCTGCTAATATCCTTGTATGTGACTGCTATATAAACCTCCCCGCTCCACTCCACCTCCCAGTAACAACGTCCAGTCAGACCCTCTCTACTAAGGACCTGCCACATTTCTAAGAATCTGTCTGGGTGACTTGAATATAACTGTTCTACTGCCATTAATGTTGCTTTTTTGTTGCTCTCACACAGTGACAAACGTGTGTGTGTTGTATTAGGATCCAATGTGATTTTCTGTGAATATCTCAAAAACTTGGTTCTGGTCTTGGGCTCGTCTTGTGCCATTAAAACATCCACTTCAGTCACTGTCTGTGAGATTTTTGTCCATTCTTCACTCAGAACAGCCTGCAGTTTAGTTGTGGCCTCTGACACAGCTGTAGTCACATCCTCAAAGTACCGGAGAGAACAGATATTGATACTGGGAAGGTCTGTAGGTTCACTCACTTGAGAGAGTGAGGGGTAGTTGTTTAGAAAATGAAGGTGATCTTCTGTGTGAGAGAGCTGGTCCAGCTCAGCATCTTTCCTCCTCAGCTCACTTATCTCCTGCTGCATCTTCTCCTCAAGCTCTTTAACTAGACTCACTTCATATTTCTGCTGAGATCTGATCTGCTGCTTCACTTCAGAGCTTCTTTTCTCAATGAGACAGATCAACTCCTTGAAGATTTTCTCACTGTCATTCACAGCCTTATCAGCAGACAGATTGATAGCCTTCACCTCTTGTTGAAGCACTTTCACGTCTTTCTCTCGGTCCTGGATTCTCTGTTGGATTTTTTGCTGACTCACTCCCAGCTGTGTCTGCTTCTCAGCCCTTTCTGCTGCAGCTGAGACTGTGTCGTGGCCTTTATGTTCATCCATGGAGCAGAGATAACAGATACACTGCTGATCAGTGCGGCAGAAAATCTTCATCACCTCGTCGTGGTGAGAGCAGATGTTCTCCTGAAGCTTTAAAGTGGCTTCAACCAGCTTGTGTTTCTTTAACGGTGGTACATCATAGTGAGGCTGGAGGTGTTGCTCACAGAAAGAAGCCATACACATCAGACAGGACTTGACAGCTTTCAGCTTCCTCTCAGTGCAGTAATCACAGGCCACGTCTCCAGGTCCCGCATAGCACCGATCAGGTGGAGCAGCATTGAGTCCTACTGTCTTTAGTTCCTCCACTAACTCTGCTAACATGGTGTTTTTCACCAGGACGGGCCTCGGTGTGAAGCTCTGCCTACACTGAGGGCAGCTGTAGATTTTCTTTTGATCTTCCACATCCCAGCAGTCTTTAATACAGCTCATGCAGTAGCTGTGCCCACAAGGAATAGTTACTGGATCGTTCAGAAGATCCAGACAGATCGAACAGCTCAGTTTTTCTCGGTTCAGCTGAATCACTTGTTGCGCCATTTCTTCTCTAGACGACAGTGAATGTCAGTGAGTTTCACTTTCTTTTACCAGGTAAAAGCTGTGCTCACGTTCATTCGCTGATCTGCATCGTATGGGCTTTTCAGCTGTTGCATTTCATCACATGGTGTTTTCACCCATCCTTACACTGGCAGATCTGTGAAAGGGGAGGGAACTAAAATATCTCAACTGAATGCAGTTTCTATGGGGGGCGGGGTTAAACAATGGTGCTTCATTCCAGGTAGAGGAGTTGCTTGAGAACTGCAGTGTGTCTTTAGTCTTCCATTATAGTCTACAGTTCAGATAACTACAGAATAAAAATGGACTACATACACTGGGAACTACACTGATATAAACAACACCCTTCATATCCAAAATGCAACTCAACGTGCTTTACATAAAGAGTAATGATAGAGCTTCAAATACATCCAAAAAATGAGGGAAAAGAGGATAAATCGCTTCTTAAATATCTTATATTTCAATAGATATTATGCTTAAATGCTCAAGGTTGTGGTTTGGGCGCAGGCTAAAATGACATTTTAACCAGCTGCCCAAACCATAACCATATGAAACCCTTAGCTAAGTCACCTCTGTCTTCCTAACAAGCTGAAACATGTTCCTGAGATTTTACCACTGGACTAAACTAACTAACTGTATATAAAGTAGTTGAAACTAGCTCCACCTCCAGCAGCTACAACAGTAACATGCTGCTCTAACACTGATGCTTCAGTATTAATAATCTAATAATGTCATATATAATAATATATCAGTCAGAGAGACCAAACCACTACTTTTACTGCAATACTTTAAGCACATTTTGCTGCTAATACTTATGTACTTTTAGTTAAAAGTCATTTGATAAAAGTGACAGCATTGTTAATAAAAGTTTCTAAATCTTTTCACAGTTTAAGTTTCAGCTGTAAATTCTAGGCTAAGCAAAGAGTGTGATTCTTGTATTTGTCTGTAAATGCATTCATGGACTTTCCCCTGACAATTGGTTGACATAATACAAAGATGTGTCCCTTATATCAACAAACTCTCTGCTACTCACTTTACCAAACAAGACAAACAGTAAAGCTGCCGTTTTTTAGTTCTGGACTCAAAATGACAAATTCTCCACTGCTTGATCTGAGGAGAGAAATATCAACTGAGGCTTGTAAGCATTTATTCAAACTTTATGTCATTAATATTTTATTTATATTTTTAATATCTTATCCTTCTCCCCCTCATTTTTTTTGGATGTATCTTGAAGTTTTAATTGTCTAAATGGTCTGCTCTTAATTTTATTTTATTTTCAGCCATTACTCTCTATGTAAAGCACGCTGAGCTCCATTATGCATATGAAAGGTGTTGTATAAATGGAGTTCCCAGTGTATGTAGTTCATTTTTATTCCGCAGTTATCTGAACTGTAGACTATAAAGGAGGACTAAAGACACACTGCACTTCTCCAGTCACTCCTCTTCCTGGAATGAAACACAACTTCATAATCCCTCCTTCTTCACCTCTTCATAGAAACTCTGTTCAGAGTCCATTCAGTTGAGATATTTTAGTTCCCTCCCTTTTCATGGATCTGCCAGTGTAAGGATGGGTGAAAACACCAAAAAATATTACTTCACATTTTGAGTGTTTTTGAGGAGACGTGATGCCCAGTTATTACTAAAGTGTGATTGGCGAAGCCGATAAAGCTTTGTATAATTCCCATTTTATTCCTGCATGATTGTTGTGGAATGTTCAAAAGTTGTGTAATAAATCTGAAAGTAACACCGTTTGTTGACAAGTTGTTTTGAAATGTTTCCTTTGCAAACATTTCACAAACTTAAAATCAATATCATGATTATGCTTTTCTGGTGAAATTACCTGTCACCTCCAACATAAAGTTGAGGTTATTTGATCACTTGATTGATCTCTCTGAGTGTTTGTCTGATACCAAAATATCTGGAAAAACTGACGATCAGAAAGAAATGTGTTCTGTAACAAGTACTGCAAAATTCTTGCCCTCCAGAAAGTCTTATGGGCAGGTGTGTCGGATCATAAATTAAAAGTGTGAAAAGACCAAAACATCACACACACTGTCGATCACTTCTAATCACTTTATTAACAATGTTTAGGTCCTCAGACCTTCATCAGACAAGATTCAAGAAATTTAATACAAAAACTATTGATTTTTGTGATATATTACAGTGAAAGAAGCAATATACAGCATTTGAGGTGAAATCTAAAACATGTTGTCTGTGCAAAGTTTTTTCATGTACTTTTACTATTTATTTATTTCAAGAATCTTCCTTAAAATCTTTAACATGTGAAAATACCTGAAGTCACACTTGCAAAAATTATTATTTTTTTTTTAATTAAAAATTATATATACTACCACAGAGTACTGTACCAACTTTTACTAATGTTTTGTCATGTACTTTTTAGGTAATGTTATACATTATTTTTAAAAAAATCAAAAAACAGAAATGCAATTTTGCAATATCATTACAAGAGCTAGTATGCTGCACAGACAGCAGTAGACTAAAAAGTAAACATTAAATCTTACAAATTACATTCATGAAGGACAAAAATTACATTGCTTAGAAGATATTACAATCATTCGACAAATGCTTTTGTCTAAAGCGACAAACAAAAATCCAAATACACATATATATGTTTATTACAGACAGTACATTATTTATTTTGTAGTTTAAATTAAGCCCATTTATAAAATCACCAAATTAAATTTTAAGTAGGATGAAAACTGAATTGTTATTAGACATTTCCATAATATTTTTCATTTTTTGTAGCAAATTCACAGTTCATCGTAGCGCCACCCATGATGTTCAATCTCTAAGAGATGCAGTGTAGACGCACTCTAACAAATACCACATAGCACCACAGATAAACAGCACAACATCTCACTGTGTAATAACTCATTTATACTTGAGATCACACAACTCAGCAGTGCCTCCAAGAGGATTTGGAAGCCAAAATCCGGGATAGAGAGGCTGAGTGAACGTGGTCTGGACTCTGTGGAGGAGAGTCATGGTTTCAGAGACACTGTAGAAAGTGAGAATACCTGCACTGTGATCCAGGTACACTCCGACTCTGGAGGACAGAGGACCTGAGATGGGAGTTAAGATTTTATTATGTCTGAATTGAGTTGAACCTCTGCTGTTACATTCTAATGTCCATGACTTTTCATTTAATCCAAATCCACATTTGTCCCTGGTCCCTGTCCTGCTAATATCCTTGTATGCGACTGCAATGACAACCTTCCCGCTCCACTCCACCTCCCAGTAACAACGTCCAGTCAGACCCTCTCTACTAAGGACCTGCCACCTTTCTAAGAATCTGTCTGGGTGACTGGAATATAACTGTTTTACTGCCATTAATGTTGCTTTTCTGTTGCTCTCACACAGTGACAAACGTGTGTGTGCTGTATTAGGATCCAATGTGATTTTCTGTGAATATCTCAAAAACTTGGTTCTGGTCTTGGGCTCGTCTAGTGCCAGTAAAACATCCACTTCAGTCACTGTCTGTGAGATTTTTGTCCATTCTTCACTCAGAACAGCCTGCAGTTTAGTTGTGGCCTCTGACACAGCTGTAGTCACATCCTCAAAGTACCAGAGAGAACAGATATTGATGCTGGGTAAGTCTGTAGATTCACTCACTTGAGAGAGTGAGGGGTAGTTGTTTAGAAAATGAAGGTGATCTTCTGTGTGAGAGAGCTGGTCCAGCTCAGCATCTTTCCTCCTCAGCTCACTTATCTCCTGCTGCATCTTCTCCTCAAGCTCTTTAACTCGACTTACTTCAGTTTTCTGCTGAGATCTGATCTGCTGCTTCACTTCAGAGCTTCTTTTCTCAATGAGACAGATCAACTCCTTGAAGATTTTCTCACTGTCATTCACAGCCTTATCAGCAGACAGATTGATAGCCTCCACCTCTTGTTGAAGCACTTTCACGTCTTTCTCTCGGTCCTGGATTCTCTGTTGGATTTTTTGCTGACTCACTCCCAGCTGTGTCTGCTTCTCAGCCCTTTCTGCTGCAGCTGAGACTGTGTCGTGGCCTTTATGTTCATCCATGGAGCAGAGATAACAGATACACTGCTGATCAGTGCGGCAGAAAATCTTCATCACCTCGTCGTGGTGAGAGCAGATGTTCTCCTGAAGCTTTAAAGTGGCTTCAACCAGCTTGTGTTTCTTTAAAAGTGCTACATCATAGTGAGGCTGGAGGTGTTGCTCACAGTAAGAAGCCATACACACCAGACAGGACTTGACAGCTTTCAGCTTCCTCTCAGTGCAGTAATCACAGGCCACGTCTCCAGGTCCCGCATAGCACCGATCGGGTGGAGCAGCTTTGAGTCCTACTGTCTTTAGTTCCTCCACTAACTCTGCAAACATGGTGTTTTTCACCAGGACAGGCCTCGGTGTGAATCTCTTCCTGCACTGAGGGCAGCTGTAGATTTTCTTTTGATCTTCCACATCCCAGCAGTCTTTAATACAGCTCATGCAGTAGCTGTGCCCACAAGGAATAGTCACTGGATCTTTCAGAAGATCCAGACAGATCGAACAGCTCAGTTTTTCTCGGTTCAGCTGAATCACTTGCTGCGCCATTTCTTCTCTTGACGACAGTGAATGTCAGTGAGTTTCACTTTCTTTTACCGGGTAAAAGCTGTGATCACGTTCATTCGCTGATCTGCAGCGTATGGGCTTTTCAGCTGTTGCATTTCATCACATGGTGTTTACACCCTTCCTTACACTGGCAGATCTGTGAAAGGGGAGGGAACTAAAATATCTCAACTGAATGCAGTTTCTATGGGGGGCGGGGTTATATACATTTGGTTATTATACATTTGTGCTTCATTCCAGGTAGAGGAGTTGGCTGAGAACTGCAGTGTGTCTTTAGTCTTCCATTATAGTCTATAGTTCAGATAACTACAGAATAAAAATGGACTACATACATTTAGACAATTAAAACTTCAAATACATCCAAAAAATGAGGGAAAAGAGGATAAATCTCTTCTTAAATATCTTATATTTCAGTAGATATTATGCTTAAATGCTGCCTCTTCCAATGCCATCATGACATCCCTTTCCACAAAATGGGTTGGGGGGGGGGTGCGGGCTTTTTATATGTCAAGGTTGTGGTTTGGGCCGCAGGCTAAAATGACATTTTAACCAGCTGCCCAAACCATAACCATATGAAACCCTTAGCTAAGTCACCTCTGTCTTTCTAACGAGCTGAAACATGTTCCTGAGATTTTACCACTGGACTAAACTAACTAACTGTATATAAAGTAGTTGAAACTAGCTCCACCTCCAGCAGCAACAACAGTAACATGCTGCTCTAACACTGATGCTTCAGTATTAATAATCTAATAATGTCATATATAATAATATATCAGTCAGAGAGACCAAACCACTACTTTTACTTCAATACTTTAAGCACATTTTGCTGCTAATACTTATGTACTTTTACTTAAAAGTCATTTGATAAAAGTGACAACATTGTTAATAAAAGTTTCTAAATCTTTTCACAGTTTAAGTTTCAGCTGTAAATTCTAGGCTAAGCAAAGAGTGTGATTCTTGTATTTGTCTGTAAATGCATTCATGGACTTTCCCCTGACAATTGGTTGACATAATACAAAGATGTGTCCCTTATATCAACAAACTCTCTGCTGCTCACTTTACCAAACAAGACAAACAGTAAAGCTGCCGTTTGTAGTTCTGGACTCAAAATGACAAATTCTCTGCTGCTTGATCTGAGGAGAGAAATATCAACTGAGGCTTGTAAGCATTTATTCAAACTTTATGTCATTAATATTTTATTTATATTTTTAATATCTTATCCTTCTCCCCCTCATTTTAATTGTCCAAATGGTCTGCTCTTAATTTTATTTTATTTTCAGCCATTACTCTCTATGTAAAGCACGCTGAGCTCCATTATGCATATGAAAGGTGTTGTATAAATGGAGTTCCCAGTGTATGTAGTCCATTTTTATTCCGCAGTTATCTGAACTGTAGACTATAAAGGAGGACTAAAGACACACTGCACTTCTCCAGTCACTCCTCTTCCTGGAATGAAACACAACTTCATAATCCCTCCTTCTTCACCTTTTCATAGAAACTCTGTTCAGAGTCCATTCAGTTGAGATATTTTAGTTCCCTCCCCTTTCATGGATCTGCCAGTGTAAGGATGGGTAAAAACACCAAAAAATATTACTTCACATTTTGAGTGTTTTTGAGGCGACGTGATCGCCCAGTTATTACTAAAGTGTGATTGGCGAAGCCGGTAAAGCTTTGTATAATTCCCATTTTATTCCTGCATGATTGTTGTGGAATGTTCAAAAGTTGTGTAATAAATCTGAAAGTAACACCGTTTGTTGACAAGTTGTTTTGAAATGTTTCCTTTGCAAACATTTCACAAACTTAAAATCAATATCATGATTATGCTTTTCTGGTGAAATTACCTGTCACCTCCAACATAAAGTTGAGGTTATTTGATCACTTGATTGATCTCTCTGAGTGTTTGTCTGATACCAAAATATCTGGAAAAACTGACGATCAGAAAGAAATGTGTTCTGTAACGAGTACTGCAAAATTCTTTCCCTCCAGAAAGTCTTATGGGCAGGTGTGTCGGATCATAAACTAAAAGTGTGAAAAGACCAAAACATCACACACACTGTCGATCACTTCTAATCACTTTATTAACAATGTTTCGGTCCTCAGACCTTCATCAGACAAGATTCAAGAAATTTAATACAAAAACTATTGATTTTTGTGATATATTACAGTGAAAGAAGCAATATACAGCATTTGAAGTGAAATCTAAAACATGTTGTCTGTGCAAAGTTTTTTCATGTACTTTTACTATTTATTTATTTCAAGAATCTTCCTAAAATTTTTAACATGTAAAAATACCTAAAGTCACACTTGCAAAAATGATTTTTTTTTTTTAAATTAAAAATTATATATACTACCACAGAGTACTGTACCAACTTTTACTAATGTTTTGTCATGTACTTTTTAGGTAATGTTATACATTATTTTTTAAAAAAAATTAAAAAACAGAAATGCAATTTTGCAACATCATTACAAGAGCTAGTATGCTGCACAGACAGCAGTAGAGTAAAAAGTAAACATTAAATCTTACAAATTACATTCATGAAGGACAAAAATTACATTGCTTAGAAAATATTACAATCATTCAACAAATGCTTTTGTCTAAAGCGACAAACAAAAATCCAAATACATATATATATGTTTATTACAGACAGTACATTATTTATTTTGTAGTTTTAATTAAGCCCATTTATAAAATCACCAAATTAAATTTTAAGTAGGATGAAAACTGAATTGTTATTAGACATTTCCATAATATTTTTCATTTTTTGTAGCAAATTCACAGTTCATCGTAGCGCCACCCATGATGTTCAATCTCTAAGAGATGCAGTGTAGACGCACTCTAACAAATACCACATAGCACCACAGATAAACAGCACAACATCTCACTGTGTAATAACTCATTTATACTTGAGATCACACAACTCAGCAGTGCCTCCAAGAGGATTTGGAAGCCAAAATCCGGGATAGAGAGGCTGAGTGAACGTGGTCTGGACTCTGTGGAGGAGAGTCATGGTTTCAGAGACACTGTAGAAAGTCAGAATACCTGCACTGTGATCCAGGTACACTCCGACTCTGGAGGACAGAGGACCTGAGATGGGAGTTAAGATTTTATTATGTCTGAATTGAGTTGAACCTCTGCTGTTACATTCTAATGTCCATGACTTTTCATTTAATCCAAATCCACATTTGTCCCTGGTCCCTGTCCTGCTAATATCCTTGTATGTGACTGCAATGACAACCTTCCCGCTCCACTCCACCTCCCAGTAACAACGTCCAGTCAGACCCTCTCTACTAAGGACCTGCCACCTTTCTAAGAATCTGTCTGGGTGACTGGAATATAACTGTTTTACTGCCATTAATGTTGCTTTTCTGTTGCTCTCACACAGTGACAAACGTGTGTGTGCTGTATTAGGATCCAATGTGATTTTCTGTGAATATCTCAAAAACTTGGTTCTGGTCTTGGGCTCGTCTAGTGCCAGTAAAACATCCACTTCAGTCACTGTCTGTGAGATTTTTGTCCATTCTTCACTCAGAACAGCCTGCAGTTTAGTTGTGGCCTCTGACACAGCTGTAGTCACATCCTCAAAGTACCAGAGAGAACAGATATTGATGCTGGGTAAGTCTGTAGATTCACTCACTTGAGAGAGTGAGGGGTAGTTGTTTAGAAAATGAAGGTGATCTTCTGTGTGAGAGAGCTGGTCCAGCTCAGCATATTTCCTCCTCAGCTCACTTATCTCCTGCTGCATCTTCTCCTCAAGCTCTTTAACTCGACTTACTTCAGTTTTCTGCTGAGATCTGATCTGTTGCTTCACTTCAGAGCTTCTTTTCTCAATGAGACAGATCAACTCCTTGAAGATTTTCTCACTGTCATTCACAGCCTTATCAGCAGACAGATTGATAGCCTCCACCTCTTGTTGAAGCACTTTCACGTCTTTCTCTCGGTCCTGGATTCTCTGTTGGATTTTTTGCTGACTCACTCCCAGCTGTGTCTGCTTCTCAGCCCTTTCTGCTGCAGCTGAGACTGTGTCGTGGCCTTTATGTTCATCCATGGAGCAGAGATAACAGATACACTGCTGATCAGTGCGGCAGAAAATCTTCATCACCTCGTCGTGGTGAGAGCAGATGTTCTCCTGAAGCTTTAAAGTGGCTTCAACCAGCTTGTGTTTCTTTAAAAGTGCTACATCATAGTGAGGCTGGAGGTGTTGCTCACAGTAAGAAGCCATACACACCAGACAGGACTTGACAGCTTTCAGCTTCCTCTCAGTGCAGTAATCACAGGCCACGTCTCCAGGTCCCGCATAGCACCGATCGGGTGGAGCAGCTTTGAGTCCTACTGTCTTTAGTTCCTCCACTAACTCTGCAAACATGGTGTTTTTCACCAGGACAGGCCTCGGTGTGAATCTCTTCCTGCACTGAGGGCAGCTGTAGATTTTCTTTTGATCTTCCACATCCCAGCAGTCTTTAATACAGCTCATGCAGTAGCTGTGCCCACAAGGAATAGTCACTGGATCTTTCAGAAGATCCAGACAGATCGAACAGCTCAGTTTTTCTCGGTTCAGCTGAATCACTTGCTGCGCCATTTCTTCTCTTGACGACAGTGAATGTCAGTGAGTTTCACTTTCTTTTACCGGGTAAAAGCTGTGATCACGTTCATTCGCTGATCTGCAGCGTATGGGCTTTTCAGCTGTTGCATTTCATCACATGGTGTTTACACCCTTCCTTACACTGGCAGATCTGTGAAAGGGGAGGGAACTAAAATATCTCAACTGAATGCAGTTTCTATGGGGGGCGGGCTTAAACAATGGTGCTTCATTCCAGGTAGAGGAGTTGCTTGAGAACTGCAGTGTGTCTTTAGTCTTCCATTATAGTCTACAGTTCAGATAACTACAGAATAAAAATGGACTACATACACTGGGAACTACACTGATATAAACAACACCCTTCATATCCAAAATGCAACTCAACGTGCTTTACATAAAGAGTAATGATAGAGCTTCAAATACGTCCAAAAAATGAGGGAAAAGAGGATAAATCGCTTCTTAAATATCTTATATTTCAATAGATATTATGCTTAAATGCTCAAGGTTGTGGTTTGGGCGCAGGCTAAAATGACATTTTAACCAGCTGCCCAAACCATAACCATACGAAACCCTTAGCTAAGTCACCTCTGTCTTTCTAACGAGCTGAAACATGTTCCTGAGATTTTACCACTGGACTAAACTAACTAACTGTATATAAAGTAGTTGAAACTAGCTCCACCTCCAGCAGCTACAACAATAACATGCTGCTCTAACACTGATGCTTCAGTATTAATAATCTAATGATGTCATATATAATAATATATCAGTCAGAGAGACCAAACCACTACTTTTACTTCAATACTTTAAGCACATTTTGCTGCTAATACTTATGTACTTTTACTTAAAAGTCATTTGATAAAAGTGACAGCATTGATAATAAAAGTTTCTAAATCTTTTCACAGTTTCAGTTTCAGCTGTAAATTCTTGGCTAAGCAAAGAGTGTGATTCTTGTATTTGTCTGTAAATGCATTCATGGACTTTCCCCTGACAATTGGTTGACATAATACAAAGATGTGTCCCTTATATCAACAAACTCTCTGCTGCTCACTTTACCAAACAAGAAAAACAGTAAAGCTGCCGTTTGTAGTTCTGGACTCAATTCTGGACAAATTCTCTGCTGCTTGATCTGAGGAGAGAAATATCCACTGAGGCTTGTAAGCATTTATTCAAACTTTATGTCATTAATATTTTATTTATATTTTTAACATCTTATCCTTCTCCCCCTCATTTTTTTGGATGTATCTTGAAGTTTTAATTGCCTAAATGGTCTGCTCTTAATTTTATTTTATTTTCAGCCATTACTCTCTATGTAAAGCATGCTGAGCTCCATTATGCATATGAAAGGTGTTGTATAAATGGAGTTCCCAGTGTATGTAGTCCATTTTTATTCCGCAGTTATCTGAACTGTAGACTATAAAGGAGGACTAAAGACACACTGCACTTCTCCAGTCACTCCTCTTCCTGGAATGTAACACAACTTCATAATCCCTCCTTCTTCACCTCTTCATAGAAACTCTGTTCAGAATCCATTCAGTTGAGATATTTTAGTTCCCTCCCCTTTCACAGATCTGCCAGTGTCAGGATGGGTGTAAACACCATGTGATGAAATGCAACAGCTGAAAAGCCCATACGCTGCAGATCAGCGAATGAACGTGAGCACAGCTTTTACTCGGTAAAAGAAAGTGAAACTCACTGACATTCACTGTCGTCTAGAGAAGAAATGGCGCAGCAAGTGATTCAGCTGAACCGAGAAAAACTGAGCTGTTCGATCTGTCTGGATCTTCTGAAAGATCCAGTAACTATTCCTTGTGGGCACAGCTACTGCATGAGCTGTATTAAAGACTGCTGGGATGTGGAAGATCAAAAGAAAATCTACAGCTGCCCTCAGTGCAGGCAGAGCTTCACACCGAGGCCTGTCCTGGTGAAAAACACCATGTTTGCAGACTTAGTGGAGGAACTAAAGACAGTAGGACTCAAAGCTGCTCCACCTGATCGGTGCTATGCGGGACCTGGAGACGTGGCCTGTGATTTCTGCACTGAGAGGAAGCTGAAAGCTGTCAAGTCCTGTCTGGTGTGTGTGGCTTCTTACTGTGAGCAACATCTCCAGCCTCACTATGATGTACCACCGTTAAAGAAACACAAGCTGGTTGAAGCCACTTTAAAGCTTCAGGAGAACATCTGCTCTCACCACGACGAGGTGATGAAGATTTTCTGCCGCACTGATCAGCAGTGTATCTGTTATCTCTGCTCCATGGATGAACATAAAGGCCACGACACAGTCTCAGCTGCAGCAGAAAGGGCTGAGAAGCAGACACAGCTGGGAGTGAGTCAGCAAAAAATCCAACAGAGAATCCAGGACCGAGAGAAAGACGTGAAAGTGCTTCAACAAAAGATGGAGGCTATCAATCTGTCTGCTGATAAGGCTGTGAATGACAGTGAGAAAATCTTCAAGGAGTTGATCTGTCTCATTGAGAAAAGAAGCTCTAAAGTGAAGCAGCAGATCAGATCTCAGCAGAAAACTGAAGTAAGTCGAGTTAAAGAGCTTGAGGAGAAGATGCAGCAGGAGATAAGTGAGCTGAAGAGGAAAGATGCTGAGCTGGACCAGCTCTCGCACACAGAAGATCACCTTCATTTTCTAAACAACTACCCCTCACTCTCTCAAGTGAGTGAATCTACAGACTTACCCAGCATCAATATCTGTTCTCTCCGGTACTTTGAGGATGTGACTACAGCTGTGTCAGAGGCCACAACTAAACTGCAGGCTGTTCTGAGTGAAGAATGGACAAAAATCTCACAGACAGTGACTGAAGTGGATGTTTTACTGGCACAAGACGAGCCCAAGACCAGAGCTGAGTTCTTGAGATATTCACAGAAAATCACATTGGATCCTAATACAGCACATGCATGTTTGTCACTGTGTGAGAGCAACAAAAAAGCAACATTAATGGCAGTAAAACAGTTATATTCAAGTCACCCAGACAGATTTCTTGAATGGTGGCAGGTCCTTAGTAGAGAGGGTCTGACTGGACGTTGTTACTGGGAGGTGGAGTGGAGCGGGAAGGTTGACATCGCAGTCACATACAAGGATATTAGCAGAACAGGGACCATGGACAAATGTGGATTTGGATTTAATGAAAAGTCATGGACATTAGAATGTAACAGCAGAGGTTCAACTCAATTCAGACATAATAAAATCGTAACTCCCATCTCAGGTCCTCTGTCCTCCAGAGTCGGAGTGTACCTGGATCACAGTGCAGGTATTCTGACTTTCTACAGTGTCTCTGAAACCATGACTCTCCTCCACAGAGTCCAGACCACGTTCACTCAGCCTCTCTATCCCGGATTTTGGCTTCCAGATCCTGCTGGAGGCACTGCTGAGTTGTGTGATCTCAAGTATAAATGAGTTATTACACAGTGAGATTTTATGCTGTTTATCTGTGGTGCTATGTGGTATTTGTTAGAGTGCGTCTACACTGCATCTCTTAGAGATTGAACATCATGGGTGGCGCTACAATGAACTGTGAATTTGCTACATATCGATTACACTTGTTTCTTGTTTGATACTTACATTATATTTACATTTTCATTGTAGTGTATGCTGTGCATGAAAAATATTATGGAAATGTCTAATGACAATTCAGTTTTCTTCCTCCTTAAAATTGAATTTGGTGATTATATAAATGGGATTAATTAAAACTACGAAATGTACTGTATGTCACAATATATATATGTATTTGGATTTTTGTTTGTCACTTTAGACAAAAGTGTTTGTCAAATTATTGTAATATAATTAATAATAAATATAAAAAATGTAATTTTAGTCTTTTGTGAATGTAATTTGTAAAATTTAATGTTTACTTTTTAGTCTACTGCTGTCTGTGCTGCATATTAGCTCTTGTAATGATATTGCAAAATTGCATTTCTGTTATTATTTTTAAATTTTTTTTTATGTATAACATTACCCAAAAAGTACATGACAAAACATTAGTAACAGTTGGTACAGTACTCTGTGGTAGCTTATATAATTTTTAATTTTAAAAAATCATCTTTTTAAGTGTGACTTCAAGTGTTTTACATGTTAAAACTTTTTAGGAAGATTCTGTTTGCCAGATCCTAGAAATAAATGACCAGTCACCACTTCAACAAACCTCTCATCTTTAATGAAATTGCACAGACAACTATTTAACCTCAAATGCTCCATGTTGCTACTTTCACTGCAATATATCACAAAAATCAATCGTTTTTGTACTAAATTTCATGAATCTTGCCCGATGAAGGTCTGAGGACCAAAACATGACCCTGACTACACACTGTTATTTGTAAGACGTCAAAAGCCAAAAAGGTTGGAAACCACTGGTTTCACCTTTAACAATGTATTGTATTTTAAAAGCTTGTTCTATTATCCATTGGGTCAAATCTTCATCTAAAAAGTAACTAAAGCTGTCAAATGTCGTGGAATGGAGGTATAGAGTAGCATCAAGGAAATACCCAAGTAAAGTACAAGTACTTCAGTACAGTACTTGAGTAAATGTACTCCGTTACTTTCCACCACTGCATAACAGCGACTTGCTCTAAAGCTGTATACATAAAGCTTATCTATCTGGTCCGGAAGCTGAATTCGGAGGTGTAACATTTTCAGTCGTCCGTCGCAGCATAGAAACATTCGTTCCTATGAGCCGATCAACAACAGCATCATATCACATCTCAAAATGTCGTGATAACCGATCATATTTACATCTTGCTACATTTGAAAATTATGACGGGGTTTTTGAACACACTTCACATCTCGTATGTTTTATTTTTTACGTTGTATCACTCTAACGTTCAGACGTTTTCGTCTGTGACAGCACAAGGTAAGAGACAAGCAGCCGCTCGTTAGCTAGACATTGCTAGCAAAACACTGCGGTTAAAGGATTAATGTCAACTTTTAACTAACTGGTTCTACTAATTTCATGAAGATAGTTGTGTCAGTGTGGTGTTCACGTTTTAGCCAGATGTCGACTCATCTAAAAGGACCCTGTCCAGTGCTCCAAACCCAAACTGGACATTATTGATGTTGTAAACTGATAATCAAACGTTTATGAACCCATTAACGTTATTTGACCTCGAATTTCTAGTGGTAGTGATGAAGTCACGGTTAATAACGTTAAGCTTTATTTGTTAAAATACTAGTAATGAAGAGGTTTGAGTAAAATTAGGAACTTTTATGCACCAAGCTAAAACTAATTTGACATTTCTGAGATCACATTAGCTGAGCACCAATATATACTGCAGTAGCTCTGTGAAAATATCCTCAGTTGCCTGTTTATTAACATAACAGCCCTGCAATTAATCCTGAATGCTTAAAGGTCATAATGTTTATTCTCATCGATATTAAAGGATAGGTTCAAGTATGTCTCAAAACAACAGTCAGGTGCCTAAATGAACACTGAAGGAGGTTTTCCTCTGTAATCATGCCTCCTGGTCATACTGGCTATTAAAAGATCCCCTTCAAATGTGCTTTTAATGTAAGTTATGGTGGGCCAAACAATTATTTTGTGCAAAAATGCATTTAAAAGTTTATCTGAAGCTTATATGAGGCTTCAGCAGTCTGGGTTAATCATATCAAGTGGATATCTGCCACATTTACAATCTTTTTAGCATCAAATTCCCTCTTTGTGTTTCTCTGTTGAGCTGCAGAGGAAGTATTATAACAGAAAGAGGGACTTTGGCACTAAAAAACACTGTAATGTTGAAAGAAATCTACTTGATTTGACTCATTTTTTAGTCAATCAATTTTTAGAACTTTTCTGAAGCTTCATATTAACTTCAGATAAAGGAAGTTTGTGGATTTTTTCCCCCATCACTTACATTGTAAGTGCATTATGAAGGGATCTTCTAATGGCCAGTATGAACAAGAGGAATGATTATGGCAAGACAAACCTGTTTCAACGTTAATTTTGGCACCTGACTGTTGTTTTAAGACTTGAAAAATTGTGAATCCATTTTTTTGAGGTTGTAGTTTGTGATACAATATATCAGTACCACAAACTACAACCCTCAAAATGTTCATAAAGTTGACTCAATGCCTTTTTTAAAATCAGTTTCAACAAAAACTGAATACAAAAACCTCCTTGAAGGTAGAGTTTATTTAAGGCAGGGCTGTTGTTTTAGACTGCGTTCGTTTTAGCTAGATATAATCTAAATGGGCAACAAAGTGTAGATTAGGGCTACAACTAATGATTGTTTTCATTACAGATTAGTCTGCTGATTATTTTCTTGATTAATTGATTAATCCTTTGGTATATGAAAGAACAGAAAAAATTTTTCCTGTCACAGTTTCCTAAAGCCCAATGTAACATCTTGAAAAGTTTTGTCCGACCAACGGCCCTATATTTTTAATTTGCTGTAATGGAAGCAAATTCTTACTTTACATACAACAAATCTAAGGACCTGGAACCATTAAATATATGGCATTTCTGCTTGAAAATGACTTAAACGATCACTCAATTATTGAAATAGTTGTCGATAAATTTTCTGTTGATTGACTAATCGAATAATCGTTGCCGCTCTGGTGTACATATTCTTCGGTCGATCTTATCTAGCCTGATAATCAGACTTAATTGCCATTTTGTTTCATTGCCAGTTGTGATTCAGAGATCTGGAACCAGGCTAGCCCTTTTCAGTGCAACTTCCTTTAATGGAACATTTCCCTTATGTAAAAAGATCTAGGACTTTCAGGTCACTCAGCACTTCTCATGGGAGGTTAATGTCAACTTAAGGCGGAGAAAAAGAGAGCTGTTATTAGAAGTAATAGATTATCTTCAGAGAAACTACCAAAAGCTCATCTCTAGCAGTAGGGCAGCCATGAAAGAAATGTCTTACATACTGAGCTTGATTTATAATTTACTTTTCAGAGAATGACGAATCACTGGAGCTCGTGCTGTCAGAGGATGCAGTGTCCGACTTGGAGAACAGCCCCAAGTTTGTGGAGACAGAAGACCTGGAATCTCTGCCGAAGAGGCAGTTCAAGACAGCAGAGATTGCAGACGCTGTGATGGGGACTGAAACCCCCATCGATCCATCTGACATTGAGTCTCTCTTCCCCAAAAATGTGAAAGACTTTCAGTCAGGCTTCTCCCCGCCTTGTGACGAGAACAGCGCCCTGTGTGGTTCACCTGCTCCGGCTGCTAAAGGAGCATCACTGGAGGAGAGGAGCATTGACATGTCACAGCAGGTTACTAACTGGAACCACTATGACAAAAAGATGTGAATATGAGTAGCTATAATATAGTGTGGCTTTGGTTTTGGGCCTTTACCAGACACTTTAAAACTCCCTGCCCTCAATTTATAACAGAAGGTTTGTTAAAAGTCACAAAAGTCACACTTTATAAAACTCCCTTCCATAATAAACTGAACTTCATGAGTAAAATTGGTGAAGTCTCCCTTTAAGCTTTGTTTGGGTTTAGATTTTATATTCGGATGTCATCTGAGCATCAATTCTGTAGAAGCAAGCCGTCAATTAAGTCAATAAACACAGTGATGAGTGAAGTACCCGGTAGTTGACTTCTCCTTTAATTTTTACTTGCAGGTCACTCTTGACATGGTGCATGCGGAAGTCACGGCAACAGAGGAACAGAACTCCACAGAGACGGCGAAGACATACAAGGTCAACTGTGATAAGAGGAACATCACAGGAATGGACAACTTCACTGTGCAGGTCCTCAACGCTTCACAGGTATTTATGCTTCCCTCTGAGGCTCACTAGTTGAGGGATGCCATTAAAGATCCCCTCCAGACATGTATTAAGACATGCAAAAATACTCTGCATGGAACAATAATGTGTGCTTTAATTGCATCTATTCCTTCTCTCTTATTAAAAATTCCAGAATCTATAAATATACAAATACATTTCATTACAAAAGTTTAACTGCTGGACACAAGATGTCTCCTACTTCACTGAAAAGTCAGTGTATGTGCACTGGAGGCTTCAAGTTTCCATGTCACACTTGTGTAAATTGAATATTGGACCAGGATTGGCTTCCAAACTATTTGTGATGTCACAAATCATGCTCGTAGGCCGTCCCTTAAAATCAAATTTTCAGCGAGCACAGAGAAACTTTCCACTTCCTGCAGATAATTGTGAAAACAGCCTTCCGGGGTCAAACTCTGCACCACATCAATCTGTATTCTGCACAGTGAGCAGTTTGTAGACTGATGTTTAGACCAGGGAGCTATTTCAGACACTCAGTACTATGTTGTTAACTCTTATGCATGTGCCATAATACCTGAGAGGACATTTTTGACTCAGTACTTTATAGCTTGGCACCAAAAAAAGTCCAGACATCCTTCTGTTTTTATCCCTCAAATAAAATGCTGGAGTGGGAGATCTGCTATTTCTTTCACAGAGAGGAAGCTAAATGTGTGTCATTGTTCTTTATTTCTCTCAGGACCTGATGGAGTACCTGAATGCTAACAGCACAGAGTGCTCTGTGGTGCTTTTCTTCACCACCTGGTGCCAATTCTCAGCCAGCCTCGCACCTCACTTCAACGCCCTGCCTCGAGTCTTTCCCAGCATGCATTTCCTGGCACTGGATGCCTCGCAGCACAGCAGGTGAATTCTCTCATTTTCTGGGGTTTACATGTGTCATCTCTTCCTCAGTGAAACTCAGGCCTCTTTATAAGGGCATCAAGTGATTTCTGATTTTTTCTCTCTCTGTGGCTCGCGTAACTTCAGCTAGTAACTGGTAGACACATTTTTATAAGCAACTAGCAAACTAGCTAATTAGATTAGGGATCCAACAAGGGATTATTTTCATTATCGATGAATCAATTAATTGTTTTATCTATAAAATGTCAGAAAATACTGAAAAATTACCAGTATAATTGCCCAATAAAGGTGATGTCAATCAATGTCTTGTTTTGTTTGACCAACAGTCCTAAACCCAAAGATACTTTGTTTACAATGATATAAAACAGAAATAAATTTGAGAATCTGGAACCTGTTGATTAATTAACTGACTAATTGTTGTAGCTGTTGATCTAACAGAAATGTCCACTGTGGAGAAGTTGAAAATATGTATATTATGTGTTTGTAAGTTGGCAAAACTACACATTTGAAAGTGTGTGGACATTAAAAATCTTACTTAAACCAATCTTATGTTAACTAAAAACTCTCTGTAAGCTTAGACAGTGCTCACACATGTTCTTTGCTTGAGACACATATCAGAATAAATTAAAGCAAGGCTAATTGTACACTGAGTTCGCAGGAAAATCCAAACTTTGATGATAACATTTAAGGTCATAATTAGTGGTGATGTTGTATTGGATTGAATTATATTGAGAGGTGTTTGTAATATTCTGTCCTCCTCATGTATGCACTGTGAATGGTGGTGGACAAAACAATAGAAACACCTTTAAATATAATGCAGATCAATCTATTAACTACAGCCTCAAAAACACCATAGAGTTGAATCAACACCCTTTTGAAAAAGTCTCAACCAAAACTGAACATTATAAGCTTCATTAAGATAATTTTTTGCAGCCTTTAGATTGATAATTCTGTATATCAGATCAGATATCTAAAACCAAATTGTCATTTGTCTTTCTCGTGTCTTCCACCAGCCTCTCGACGAGGTTTGGGACGGTGGCAGTTCCCAACATCCTGCTGTTCCAGGGGGCCAAACCCATGGCTCGCTTCAACCACACAGACAGAACGCTGGACATGCTCACCTCCTTCATCACTAACCAGACAGGTACAATTAATCTAGAAACTGTCCGAAATAATGCTTGTTTTTATGTTTGAGACTGCAACATGACGTGAGCGCTCACTTGCTGCTGTTTAGGTTTTGATTGGTCACTTCCTGTTAGTGACCACACGTGATGAAATAATAATTTTGACAGTAGAGAAAAAAATCTGCTCGTTCTCAGTGACAGGCGTTACGACTTTGCTTCTGTTGCTGGAAGACATTATGCACAATCACTTAGGTCACTTTGTTGGGTGTTGGAAGTCTTGAAGTGATGTCTTTATTTAATTTCTCAAAGTTTGCTTCATACACTACGAGGTTGACTTGTGGTAAGAAAACACCTGTTGCTGCTACATCTGGATATCTGACACCTGACTTCTCAGAATCCTTCATGAAAGTTGGTGCACGTTAACACGTAGACTTACAAAAAATAAATAAATAATTTGGATGGTCCAAAGACAATTTTATGGGACAGGAGAAAAGGATCTCCTCTTTACAAACTAAATATCTGCATATTTTTTTTTTGTGACATAGATACTAAATCGTGTACCAACGCTGCTCATCAAGAATGTCTCGTTTTCTGAAATACTGTGTATGTGCTCCAGGGTTTGAAGCGGACCCCAACAGAAACGTGACAGACGCAGACCGCCTGGGCCCCCTCCCCAGTGTCCCGGTGAGGAGCATCGACTGGTTGCTGGTCTTCTCTGTCCTCTTCATCATGGGCTTTACTACGTACGCCATCCTGCGGACAGACAGCATCCGCTGGCTCATACCGGGACAGGAGCACGAGCATCAGGACTGAAACATACAGACTGCAAGTCGCTGGATGTAAAGAATTATTTGATAACCGATTGTGTTTGTTATTAAAACTAGCAGTTCCTAATTTGCTGATGTTTAAATTTGTTTGATGAACAAAATGAATAACTTGGTTTACATTAAAGAATATAATGATTTGTTGGAGTTGGTTATGTTAAAGTCTAATCTAAAAGCTTGTGTTTCTGTTTTTTTGTGCATTTTCTTCTGTGCCTTGTATTAGATATTCACTTTCAGCCATAATCCTGATGTATAAAGTACAAAAAAGCTGTAACTCTAGGTAGGAGGTGGATTACATATCAAGCAAAGGCTGCAGTGAAGAGGAAACTCACCCTTAATTTACTTGTTTATCCACATTTTATACTGCCATAAATATTATAATTCACTTTAAGCACATGGTATTTTCAGTAAGAATACATGCAGTAATACTGCACTGGAAATATAATTGAGTTTTCATTCATTTTATTCTGGTTTGCAGGTTGTTTTATTTACCATATGTCAGACCCCCATAGTAAATATGAGATTTTAATCAGGCAATAAACTGAACAGCCGCGGTAAACTGTGAGAGCATGACCAGCATGAGAGCAGGACACCCAGTAGAGGTGGTAGTCTGGCAATAGGGGAGGAGGACAGCCGATGTCTGGGTTAATGTTTATCCTGAGGCCGAGCAGCTCATGGCCCTGCAGCCGCCTGTTCAGGCTGAGCAGCCTGTTCCTGCCTCCGCTGTCCAGGACCAGCGCGTCTAAAATGGTGAGTGACAGTCGGTGTTTTATCATTAGCACCTATAAACACCTTATGTGTGTATTGCATGCTAGGCTGTAATTATATTGGTGTCAGTGTAATCTCATGAGACAAGCCAAGCATTATAATAACTTGTAGGCATGAGTATAGCAGGTATCGTTAGCTCTACGGGACCAGCGCCGTGGGGTCGTATGGGTAAAAAGCGCACACCAAACTCCAGTAAAAAAGCTATGAATTAAATGTTTACATGCAAACTTGTAAACTTACACACTTCATGGGCAGATTTTGTAAATGTTTTGAGTCGCTACGGAGCCCGTCTTCAAATCGGCATGAATTTTTAAAACTCACCGGACAACATTCACGTGAAATGTTAACTTTATGAATGAATTTGTCTGTTTCTTTCCTGATATTCCGCCAATCTGGGCTGCAGTTTTGGGAGCAGTTTGCGATGTCTTAGAAGTTGTTTATTTCGACTTCAGGTTATTATTTTTAGATTATATTCATGCCGAATTGAAGAGCGAGCTGTAACAAGTCACACCAGTGTCATTTTGCCAATAAATATGCCAATAATAAAAAGATAAAGAATTATTAATGAGGTTTGGTGTTTTTTTTTAAGATGCACAGATGAATAATTCAGGCTCAATAATTAAAAATAGATAGAGTCACCTATGAATATTACAGCATATGAATATAACTTTAATTTCCGTGGCCATTGCCTGATTGGTTCTTAATTAGAGCAGCGTCAGTATTCATTATTGGTGTTAAGCTGCCACCTGGCGGACGCAGCAGTCATAGCACTCAGTTAACGGCTACATTGAAGGTGACATGAATAAATGCAATATAGCATATGTTTTTACCATGGGTAAAAATGTGATATTGTTGAGTAATCTGTTCACATTAATTAAGGCTTATAGTGCACTGCACAGTAGTTGTAGATAAGAAAATAAACTCACAGTAAGTGCTTATTCCAGTGTAGTAAGTGTACACATTCATGAGTTGTGTGTTATGTGTGTGTCTCCAGTCATCAGACTCCCATTGGCTCTCCCCGGCAGACCGGGATCAGCAGGTGATGGAGCTGAGGGCCACAGGCTGGGTGGAGGTGGAGGACCGCGATGCCATTTTCAAAGAGCTTCACTTTAAAACCTTTAATCAGGTGTGTGTGTTTATTTATGTTAATGAACTCCTGACCAGGTTAGACCTTTTGAGTTAAAGACATTTTTTTGCAAAAGTCAGGTGTTTTTTTTATTTCTTTCAGGTTAGTGTTGGGTTCAGACTTGTGTTTCTAATCTGAGTTACCATGGAAACTTTTCACCACTCGTTCTCTCTTTAATTGCCACTGTAAAAAAATTAAAGAAACAGACACCAAGAAATCCGTCTTAAACAGTTTGAGTGAATAAAACAATTTTGTTCCTCAAATTATTGAGACTCAGAGACGGCTTCTATCCACTAGCCATCAGACGGTTGAACTTTGGGACTTTGTGAACATACATAAGACACACATAGTCTCTCTTCCTCTTTCTTTCTCTTCCTCTCTCTCTCGTCCCCACTACACAATATTTATATTTTCATCAGAAGTACTTATCGCCCATCACTTATGTGCAATACACTTATTTATCTATTTACCATGTATGTGCAATATAATGTATATTTGTATATTTTTGTATATTTTTCTCTCATTTTATTATATTTATCCCTCATTTTATTATATACTCTTATTGGAACTAGAGCTCAAAAAGGCCAAATTTCACTGCCTTCAGTGTTGCCATCTGCTGTGTTGCTGTGCATGTGACAATCTGAATCTCTCATAACTTACTACTGAGATGATAATATCAGACAAAATAATGTATGAATCACGTCAGGCATCACTATCCAGATGGTTAGAGTGAGTATATTGTTTTTTCATTATATTTCCGTGGCAGTTTCAGTCTTTGTTGTTTTTTATTCCAGACGGCCGGTAGACTTTATAATCAGATTTTTCGAAACGGTGTAAATCTGTCTGCCTCTGCGTTCTGCTGTGGTCTTCAGGGGGCTGTTGTACGCTGGCTGGAGGTTTGATGGGGATCAGGACGCAGACCGCCAAACACACAGCCAGCTCTCCAACCGGAAACACATAAATTCATCTGTGTTTATGTACTGATTGGTTGCAGGTGTAGCGGGGGGCAGGTTCCTCCTCTGCTTTTCTGTGGTTTTATTTGGTTCCTGGTTTGTTTTATGTTCCTACCTGCAAAGGGAAGCACTGATGACAGTTGAAAAGTTGTTGTTTATGAGAGATGGCATCATTCCTACATTGTCTGTGTGTGTCATTGATCAACTGGGTGTGTATGGGCCTCTAACTAAGACAGAGCGTAACCAGGCACTGCATAGGAAAAATTGTGGAGAGTAGGGATAAAAGCAGTAATAAGTTGTGTTACTGCTTGTGAAGCTTCATGTTGTTATGAGACATATAAGTAATTTTTTTTAAATTTAAAGTATTACTTATTTAAAGCATTCAAAGAACCAAATTAGTATGGCTATTATAATCCCTTTCTTTGAGGAGTATGAATATTTGCTACAATGAATGAATGACTGTTTCAACAACTGAAGTAGCCTATCCTGCATTGGATTACATGGCGTAGATTAATTACACATATAAATACAAATTCCAGCTGTTGACTTTCATGTTTCAAAGAAAAACAAATAATAGGTAGTTATATAACAAATATATAAGGTATATAACATATTATTCAATTATGCTCATAAACAACACAAAAGAATAAAAAATGTCATTTATACGGAAAAGTGAATAGGGAGATATAATACGAAAGCTATCTATACACATTTATTGTTTGTGTCCATGTGTTGATCAGATAATCTGAAAAAATTATCTGGAAAAAAAGCCTATTTTACAATCTTTTCATTATTTCAACAAATAGTAATCTCAATATTTTTTCATTCAGCTGAATAACTTGTTTTTCAGAACTCAATACAAAAATCATCTATTTTTTCCATTTTACAAAACATGCCAGACTTGTCACTGCATCTGTGTTTTAACTAGCAGCTGAACCAGAACTTCGCCCAAATAAAATACAGTCTAAAATGAACTAAAGTCAAGTTTTATTTGTTTAGCGGCTACACAAATAAAACTTGACTTTAGTTTTAGCCCAATATCACAAAATTGCCTCAAGGGGCTTTACAATCTGAAATGTAATACAACATCCTCTATGCTTAGACTCGATTTGGTTAAGGAAAATTACAGGAATACAACATGTAAAAACACTGTAACAGAATTATAGATGGGTTGATAATGTATATGAAGAATCTGATTACGAGGACGTCAAGCAACTTCCAGGTGCTGCCAAACACATAGGACCTGAGCCACACGACCTCCATCACCATTAAAAAAAACGTATGAGTTATATCAGGAAATATTTAATCAAACAATAAGAAAACAAGACCAATTTCAATACTTGACCGTTTTTGATACTTGATTTTACAGACATGTTTTGGTCAAAACTTTGGAAACAATTCTTTACATGACATTCTGCACTTACTAGCTTTATCTTGAGCTTTTGACTTTATCCCATGGTCTTCCTCAGTGAATGGAACTTGCTCAGGTGTCATCGTGACCCAAGAACGTAACATTGTGAGTTGTGATCTCCCCTCAATATATGACCACTCATTAGGTCATGGGACACAATCAAAAGCTCCGGGAAAAGCTAGTAAGTGAACCTTGAGATGAAAATATTTTATCACAGATATGTGTTCCCACCGATATATATTTGTAGTATGTTTCTGTTGTGAAAAGGATTTTTCTGAGTACATAGGCCCGCCTCAAGTAGTACTACAAACACCACAAAGTGTTTAATTTGACATGCTTGTTGTGCCAGACGGGTGGGGTTTATCACATCAGGATAAGTCAGATGGTATCAGAAAACAATTATTTACAGCTTCTCAACAAAATCACACTTATTGTTTCCTATGTGGTAATTCATAGCAGTTCTGGCTCTTCTGATGGTAAAAGAAACATAGAAAAACAAGTTAGATTTAGATGTTTTTTTGCTACAGCACTTTGCTTTAGCTCTGTATTGCATGAGGTAAACTGCAGCATCTCAAGGCCACTTAGCGGACTTCCTCTAATCCTGTCGTTAGTTGTTTTAGCCCCTAAAATAGTCTGTTTTTACACTTCCTCGCGTTTGAAGTCGGGGGGTGAGCGCTGACCTCCCCCATCTGCTCCTCCTGGCTCTAAAGCCTCTCCTCTTACCCCGACATGTCAGGCCGCATTACCCTGAGACACGCCAGGCGGCCAGTTGGCAGCAATTGGGGTTTCGATCAGAATGATTTCTTTCACAAACAATCAAATTGGTTAAAATGTTTCATCTGGTTCACAAACCACTAACAACCCCATCATTCCTTCTGGTAGATGGGCTTTGCTTTCTTTCTTTTTTTTTTTTTTCTTCGTCATTGCCACCCTCCCTTCCCCTTTCCCATCTCCGTCTGTCTGTCTTTGTCTCTCATTCTCAGTTTGTGCCCCATATTGGGGAATGAGCTCACGTTGTTCCAATTTTACATGTTGGCAACTCTTTCTGTCTGTCTCTCTGTCCTTCTTTTTCTCTTTTTATTCTCTCTCCAGTCACCCCCCAATGCTCTGGTGCATTTTCACAAATTCTCTAGCTCATTTTTCATGGCTGTTCTTAAAGGGCTTTTACTGGCGGGGAATGGAGATGAGGAGCGACATGCTGGCTGATTTCCATTCGCCACTTATCTCCGAGTGATGGGCTTGAGGAAATCAGATCCCCTAGAGTTTATAATGAGAATAACAAATCCCCTCTCTTGTGAGTTGAAACACTTCCCCTTGTGGTCTCTAGGGGGCGGCAGAGCTGCACCCAAGACTGCAAATCTACAGTGGTAGTCTGTTGAAGTGGAGCTGAATACATGAAGTACAGAGCTGCAAATGAACTAAAAAAGACAGCTGGACTTGCTTTTTTTTTTTAGTTTATTTTTCTTTGATTACGGCAAGTGGAAAGTGTTATGATGCTGTTGTAACCGCCTTAGTAATTTATCTGCGGCATGTGGGTATACAGTGCACTGTTAGTGGCAGTAGTCTGAAAAGTAACTGAGTTATTTTCCTCGTCAAGTCCGGTAGTATCTAATCGGGTTTGAGAGGTGAAATCCTCTTTCTGGAGTTGCTTTGGTCAGTGAGAATCCCTGCAATCATACGTTGAAACATCTGTCTGTGTGTGTGTGTTTTTAATACTGTACATTTTGGTTGGAATTGTGCATGTTTTTAAGTTGTATTCTGATATTGTTTACGCATTGAGCTTTATGTTATGAATGTTTACAGATGACCATCTGCTTTACATTTCTGTGGATGAAGTGGAAACATTCATGTGACACAACTGAAATGGGTAGCCTTAAGATGCAGTTTGTATAGGAGAGGTGAGCTGTGCATGCTCAACTGTTGCTTTAAGTTAGATGAGGTTGACAATGACGGCATTCCATAGTTCCCCACAAATATTCAGTCATCGTACAGTGATGGGAAAAAATCACTCAAAGGCTGCATTTGGGATGGAAAAATGGCTGATTATTATATCGAATGTCTCTTGCAAAGTGAACTAATCCTTCCTTAAAGGTGCAGTGTGTAGAGTTTAGCGGCATCTAGTAGAGCGGACTTGTCAGAAATGGAATATAACGTTCATAAGTATGTTTTAATTAGTGTATAATCACCTGAAAATAAGAATCGCTATGTTTTCATTGCTTTAGAATGAGCCCTTTATATCTACGTAGATAGTGGATTACCTTTCATAGAAGCCGCCATGTTGCACTACCATGTTTCTACAGAAGCCCAGAATGGACAAACCAATCACTAGCTCTAGAAAGGGGTTTTCGCGTTTTTTGCGAGTTTCGCTGCCACCGTACGTTCTCCTACACGCTTGGAAGGGGACGGGGAGGGGAGGGGTATTCAGTCGGTTGCAATCTGCAAACTCACCACTGGATTCCACTAAATCCTACACACTGGTTCTTTAACTCAGCAAGGGAAACTTTTTACCAGGTAAATCTCTGCGTGCAAAGTGCGAAATTGTTTTTTATCGCTTAACCAGCCAAACATTAATTTTCCAGACATTCAAAGAAGATTTTTAGTGATATTTTTAGTGGACTGTTTTTTTCTCAGACAAAGCAACTAATATGAAGACATCACCTTGGATTATGTGAAATTATGAAGGTTTTTCACTATTTTCCAACATTTTATAGACTCAATGATGGATTGATTAATGAACAGATTATTAGGATACTTAGGAGATTACCTAGTTAATTTAGCTGAGATACGACTATCTAGAGAGGATGAGTTTAAATGTTTCAATAGTTAAACCTCGTCTCCAACGGTACAGCTACAATGACTAAAGAGCCAAAATAAGCAAAGTTGAAATTTTTGACTGTTTCCGCTAACATAAATCTGAAATGTTGGCATCATCCACCAAAAATAAGATATTAAACAGCGTTTACTTGCAAATTAGCATTGATGGAATACATTTTGAGTGAAAGGATTGACAAAATTCATGGTTTGATATGCTGCTGTACTAAACAACATTATGCAAGATATTCTTATACTCTTTAAATTCATTCATTCACTCTGTGGTGTCTGCTCACTGGGTTGTAGAATTGTTGAATTGTTGAAATTCAGTTTGGATGGATTAGCAACCGGACCTTTTAAATATTTAATAGACAGCGAGGTGTGTAATGTGGCCACATTAAATCTCACAATGAGCATACACATCACAGACTGATGCCAAGAGGCAGTAAAACTCCACAAAGCTTCTTTAGAAACATTTCTGAGGTCATGATAGAAAGTTATTCTATGTTGAAATGTTTGCTGGAAAAAAACGCAACATTTACATTATCATATTTGTGCTCAAAATAATGTGACAAAAACAAAAAAGAATATGACACATACGGGACAAACAACACACCAAAGTTGCGGTTCACCGCAGACAAGAAGCACCGGAAAAAGTTGGCGTGTCCACACAGCCTCTGGACTTAAGTTCCAATTTTGAGACGGAGGCAGCTGCTGTGATTTCTGAGGAGAGCGCCGCTGTGTTCAGACAGCTCTCTCTGCTCCCTCCGCTACGTTCTCGGAGGCTTGATCCCCCTTTTTATATTCAGTCAGGGGCTCCCTCTCCACCAAATCTCCCTCAAGCCTCTGCCTCTCGTTATGGGCCTTGCTCTGCTTGTGTTGAATAAGTTGTCCTACAACTAAAACTGAGCCCCTGGGTAAACCAAACTCTGAGCCATCCCCCTCCTGACACGCGCACACACACACATACACACACACACAGTCGTGTCTCCATCACTTTAGAGGACATTACATTGACTTACATTAATTTCCTGGAGACTTATCCTAACCTTAACCATAACCACCACATGCCTAACCCTAACCTTAACATAACCGTAAACTAACCTTAACTTTAAACCAACCTACCACTTACTTACAACCTACCCTAAACTTAATGATTTAGTTTAAGAGGAGTTGCTTTTTGCCCCCATTAGGGAGGTGATTCCCCACAACATGACTGTGTAAACAGATTTATGTCATTTATGTCGGATTATTTCACTAGTAGAAATAATCAGCTCTAACTCAATTAATTATTCAATTGAAATTTTTTGTATTTTGTATTTTAGTTTCTCAAGTATGGAATGGATGTGGTTGTCAGTCTTCTTGTTTTCAAAGAGCTGTTAACCCTCAAGTCAGTGGACAGTTTGGTCCCGCAAATAAACAGTTTCAGACGTTTTTCTGGCAAAAACACAGAAACCTTGTAATTTTATGGCATGAAAATATTCAGAATGTTCAAAAGCCATTTACGGCAATAATGGCAGCAAAAAAAAAAAATGTCCTAAATTTCAGTCTGTCAGCCTCAAAAAGTCATCTAAACCCAGTATGTACACACACGTATACATACTCACCCTACACAAGCGCTCATGCCATATCCCTTATTCAGAGCGAGAGGCTGGTAATCGGCTCAGCGGTGTTCAGTTCCCACCTCCGTCTCTAAAATGGAACTTTCCCTGGGAACTGGAGGTGTCCTGCATTCATCTCATCTTGTGAAAATGGCTGGAGGGAAGCCGCTAGGTGTGGCACCCAAGCGTAGGTGGTTAGATAATCTGGCTATCAGTCCTTAGGTAAACTAAGATGGCCCTGACGTCTGCTGTCTTTTGACGAGCCCAATGTCCTTTTAAGCCCTTGCTGGTAACCCTGCAGTTAATGAGGGGTTTGCATAAGTTGGCCTTAACGCCAACATGACACTCTTTATATAAATAGGAGCTGACATGTGTGAACATTTCCTACACAGGATATTAGTCACTTAATGAGTATTCACAGCATGGCGGTGTGCATCACCTTTGTCAGAGTATCAAATTGAAGCTCCTCTATGTGTTTCACAACTTCAAGAACGTTAATTTGAGAAGATTAATACCGCTAAGTTACATATGCCCAGCAGAGCTCTCTCTTCTTCATGAAAGAACTTCAACGCTTGGCAGCTCGCTTCATAATTATTCGATATTTTGCTTTAAGTTACATGTCAACTTAGCGGGCAGCCTTGTCCAGCCAGCTGGAAGCTTCTGAGTAGCTGTTTGAGGAAAGAAGAGAAATGAGACATAAGAGGTGTGGTCATCATCATCATCATCATCATCACCGCCACCACCACTGTACAATTCACAGTGTTCTTGCCTTTCACTGCGGAGGAGCGCCGGTTTTCCAGGAGGCTGACGCTGATGCGGGTGATGATGGGGCTCGCAGGGTAATCATCGGGTAGTCATGGTGGTGTGTAATGGAGGAGAGCGGCTGCGGAAACAAGAATGCTTGTCTTCATGTGTGTGTCGGCACATACTTGTGTGTACGCTGAGAAGGTTCGCATATGTGCATTCGTACATGCATCAGTGTGCTTGTGTGTCTGTCAGAGGCTAGCAAGAGTAGGCGCAATCTGCATGCACTTAGTCCTGGCAAGGCAGAGCAGGCGTTTCTAAGCCCCTGGACCGCGCAGCGGTGGAAAACCGATCTGTAAATAACAGACACATGTGTTTGAAACTGAGTCCTGTATTCCAGCCCTCGGCCGCAATGAGAGAGAGAACACCACTCTGCTCCGACGTCAAATTGTCTCATCCAGTGTTGTATGACAATCATGCTGTAATAGCACCAAAATGGCTCCTCAAAAGCGGGTGCGAGAGGAAAAGGGCATAGCGGGGGTCTGCTGTCGGGTGTTTCTGATTATTTGAGATGGGGGCCTGCATAATGTCATGTCAAATTATCTGACTCTGACAGCTACAGCTTGTTGGGCCAGTTGGAGAGAGTGGCTGGCTGGCTGGCTGGCTGGAAGGATGGAAGGATGGATAGCCGACTGGCTGGCTGACCTGTTGGCTCTAGAAGTGTGGCCCGTACAATACAAATGGGGTAAACAAAGCACTTTGAGAGGGAGAGTCCTTGACCTCTGTTGACATAAGACCTCAGCTGGGAGTTGAGGGTTGGTTTTATTTTCTTGTTGGGCCCAAGTGGAGGGCGTTGAGATGACCTACGGGTGACAGACAGGCGTAGCACCAACACTTTGCCAGTATTGTGCCTTGCTACTCTCCTTACTGCCCCCGAGGGACCACCACCTGTGAGAGAAAGGGTGATGTAGGACATGATTTTTCAGGCCTTTTCAGGATTTCAGGTTTTTTAGACATTCAACTCCAATTTATTTGTAGTGAGAGATTACTGCTTTTCTTGCCTTTTTCTCTCCTCATTTTTGTCCTCCTTTTCTCAGGTTTCATGTTGCAAACAGGCTGAACTTGTCATCTTCTGTTTCACATTCCGCTCTCCACCAAATTGAATTTTGCTCTGTGGTTCGTTTTGCACATCAATGAGGTCTGAACGGGGACATGTAATTTTTTGGGAAGTGTGACACTTTGCTCGATAAAAGCAGCGCGGCCCGTGTTATTGTTCAGCACTTTGAAGTTTGGATAATGAGCCTAAGCTCTGGTGGGAGTTGGTTCACTGTCAATTCAGTTGATTCAAAATGCAAATAAAAAACACACTTATTTGGATACTAATGCAGCATTTGTTCTTAATCACTGGCGAGCTTCACTATGGCTGGCTTTGGAAGAAAAATATACTTCTTGAATTAAAACTGAACTGAAGTGACCAATTTTTGGTCCCGACTCGGAAGTTTTCTGCCAACTTCGGATATCAATGGAAGTGTATCATACAGATGCAACTGCAGATGTTTGCAGTTGCATGCCTGTTGCGATGTCAGTGAACCCACAACTGTGTTACTCTGATAATGTTACTTTGGAGTGGTGTGACCCATTTGGCAACCATGCAGTGCTCAAAGTGATCCTCCCTGTATTAAAAGGGGAAATATACCCATGAGTCACATATGCTGATCAAGGCCAGGATGCTGAAAAAGGTTTCGTCTCTGGCGAAAATAAAGTGATTCACATAAAATGCAGCCCTATTTTCTTACAGTTGTGTAGCCCGGCCATATTCAGCATTTGGACCTATCAAATAATGACATAGGCATTATGTAGAGCCAGACTAATTAATTTTTAGAGACAGAGAATTGGGACCGAGATCTGTACTGTGTATCTGTGATAAGCCAATATCGGCTAATAATATCAGTTTTCATGTGGACACACTAACTGTTTGCACCAGAGATTCAACATTAACATTTTGAGCAAAAAAAATTAAAAAAAAGAAAAAAAAGAAAATGTAAAAATGCATCACAAAGTGTGGACAGAAAAGTCGTGGATGAGATCGGGAGTGTCTTAAAATGCCGAGGGGTGAGTTTTTGTTCCATAACAGAATCCAGGCAGGGAAGTGAGTTTTAGAAAGTACATGGTGTTTTGAAATGGGACAATGTGCAGGAACCCACACAGAATCCTTTTACCTGTCAATCAATGTTCCCCAGCAGCAGATTAGCCTGAGAGGGAGAGAGAGACAGAGAGAGAGAGAGAGAGAGAGAGAGAGAGAGAGGGAGAGAGAGAGGACATGTTCGAACAACACCTGACATGACAGGCTGCTTAACCATCTCCATTAGAGCCAATGAGAAGTGAGAAAAAGCAGACCGCCTCGGACTCCAAATTAGTGCCAGTGGGGTCAAGTTGCAGGAATATGTCAATTACTTAAATTGATCAGGAGACGGTTTTCTTGATAACCAATTTGATCAAGCTGCTGATCGAGTTACATGCGCCGCGCTGCACGAGCACTGAACAGGACGTCTCAGAAATTGGTTACAATGCACTAAAAAGGATAAACGCAATTTCCTCTGCGAGAGTAATTCTGTTTCGTCATGTCAGGTGGTGGACAGGGCCGAAGCCATGGCCTGTAAACAATGGCGTTTCAGTTGATTTAATTAGGCAGGGAGGAAGTATTTAGGGGCTTAATTGAGATTGCAGTGGGAAATTGCTCTGAAATAGGTCTACCTGATTTTTTTTCCCGTCTTTTCACAGTGGGTTGACGAGGGATTTCACTCTCCTCTTTGTAGATAATTAGAATAACCATAATCACTCCCTGGATGGCCTGTGATTGGAGAGAGCCACATGCCAAACCCGAAATATGAAGAGTGTGTATGTTTTTGAGTGCGCCCATGCATTGGTTCTTACGTGGGTGTGGAAGTATGCACACATGCCTTCATGAGGGTTTTCTGCATACACAGAGATGCTGACTTGTGCTTCTCCGCGCCTCAGATGGCAGCATTGCTCTTTGTGCTGTGGGCGTCTGCCACTACATATTTTACTTTTTTTAGACCTTGTTAGCAAAAGTTGAATAAGTGCTTCGACACCTTTTTGGGGTCCAGTGACATTTGTTATGAACGTATATTTTAATTTTCTAAGATCCAGAATTTCTTTAAGGAAAATTTTGTCAAATCAAATTAAATGTTTTCATTTAGTAGTTTCACTAAATTACTATGTTTATTGTAAGCTTCTTTTTTTATGAAGTGCATTTTTACCATCAATTATCTGGGGGCCACTTGCCAGGTTGTTGTCTCTTAGAGGGGCTGCTTGGACACATCGCCGACAAAACACCCTCCAGTGTTATTATGTTTCTTAAATAATAAATTTCAAATCCTATATACACTCAGCAGCTAAGCAATTCATCTTTCCCACTCCTTTCCTCTCCTCTCCTCTCCAGCATACTGCTCGACATGTTTAGTAGAGCAACGGTACTTTAAATTGGACTCTTGGAGAACAGCAGCTTTCCCGTTGCAGCTAAGATTTTTAAATTCTGGCATTAAACTATATATACACAATATAACCTGTTGTCTACCTCTCTTGAATCTGTCTGTGCTCCAGCCCAATCTTTCTTTTCAGGTTTACAAATGTATTTTTTTAGTGTCAAGTGCACTGTGGTAAATCAGAATGTATTTGGTCATAGCTTAAATGTTTATGTTGACAAGTTGTACAGCTTGCTAAACGTTAAATGTGAAATAAAGTAGGACTGCAACTAACAATTATTTTCAATACTCATTAATCTGCCGATTAATTATTGTTGTCTAAAAAATAATGGAAATGCCGGTTTCCCAGAGTCAAAAGTGATGTCTTTTGTCCGATTTAACAAGCCTAAACTCAAAAATATTCAGTTTACTGTAATGTTTGACAAATAAAAGCATTAAATCATCACATTTGAGAAGTTGAAACCAGCTAATTTTTAGCATATTTGCTTACAAAATGGTTAGGCAATTATCAAAATAGTTTCTGATTAATTTTCCTTTAAGCCAGTAATCGATTCATTGACTAATTGTTGCAGTTTTAAAATAGTCAACTTTGCTTCAATTTTGCAGCCAAAAACTGAAGAAATAAATTAATGTGTGTGCCGAATACAACAATAAATCATAATCATGTGGTTGGACTTATGAAATTTGCTTGTTTGTCTCCTGCTCTGGTCCTCTGCAGCTGTAGTTTAAGACCTCTGATGTGTGTAATGTCTGTATTTGTGTATACACTCAGTTGCCAGTTAATTAGGTCCACCTACTGTTCATTAAACTAATGTAGTCTGATACCTTTATGAGGGTTATAATGTTCAGTTTGTGTTGAAACATCTTTACAGAGGTGTTGATTCAATATGATGATTTTTCTAATGACTGTATGATTTGGGGAGCTGTAGTTTGTGATGCTGTTTAACAGTATTATATTGAGAGGTGTTTCTAATATTTTGTCCATCCCGTTTATGTTATTTGGTAATAACTTTGTAGTATTTTATAAGATAAATCCACTTCCTGAATTGATTGATTGTTGATTGTTTCTCCTCCAACCAGGCATTTGGCTTCATGTCACGGGTGGCGCTGCAGGCAGAGAAGTTGAACCATCACCCAGAATGGTTCAATGTTTATAATAAGGTAATAACTTTGTCTACATCACACTTTGTAATAGTGATCGTACAGTCACTTTCAGCGCTGCATTTGCTTAGTATCCATTACAGAAATCACGCTTTGTATAATCAAACTGTTATCACGACTACGTGTTTGACTTACTGCCATGTTTGCAATGCTACGGTTGGTTTATAACAAATTACAGACACCCTGAGATCAATCAACAACGGATAAAGTCAGATTTTTTCATGTCAAACAATCCTCGCCGGTTCTGGAGAGCTCTCCACTCAAAGGTCTGAAACACACTCCGTTAGTCAGAGTGACAAAAAAAACGCAGTAGCTTCACACTGTAATCCCATCGTTTTTCTTGTGAAAAGCTCTGCAAATATCTCTGCCTCCCCTCCACGTAGCCCCCACAACCCCAACACTCACACACACTCTCTCACTCTGCCTCAGAAATAAAGTAGTGGTTGATATGACAAACCCAGTCCCTGAAAATCTCTCAGCATTAGGCTGTAGCCACTGAGTTACTGTGTGGTGGACCGGGCTGCTCTGAGAGGAATGCTGCTCCTAATCCACTCTTTATTAAAGTGGCTGTAGAATGGTGCTACAGGTCTCTGGGCCCCCTCAGCACTTTCCACCAGACACTTACACATAAATCCCACGCTGACTGAGGTTCAGCCTCAACAAAATAGATGCTGTACAGTGAGCTCCTGCTAATATTCTATTAATATTCAATCATGTTCTGTTTTCTTGGCTGTCAATATTAAAATCAGAGTTTATTAACATTTTTACTGCTCTCCAGGGAATAACCTCATTGGTTTAGGCAAATCTCAAAGGTGGAGCCAAAAACTTCCACTCAAATCCTAAATGCAGCCTGCTAGAGGCGGAGTTGGACATGCACTGAACTTATCACAGTTACAGCCAAATAACCAGACAATATCTGTCACTCTTTCTAGATAAAGGCTTAAAGTAATCGTTTGAGTTATTTTGGGAAGACAGATTATTTGCTGTCCTTCCAAGAGTTAGATCAGAAGATCAATATCAAAGTACAGAGCTAGAGTCAGGATGTGGCTAGCCTAGCTTAGCATAAGGACTGGAAACTGGGGGGAAACAGCTAGCCTAGCCTCTGCTCTAAGTTAAAAAGTACACCTACTAACACCTCTAAAGCTCATGAAACAGAAATATAAAATTGGCAACGCACACAGAAGGACCGGGCTGATGGATAAACTGATGTTTGTCAAGAAATAGCTCCAACATAAAAGTTAGCTTTCAGCAAAAATGTAACTAATCAAAGTAAACAAATGAGCCCTTTAATTTACCATAGCAAGACAACATTTCCTTCAGCATCATACAGCAATTTCAACAGCTGATTCTTCAAGTATGCATAAATGTTTTTGCAGTCAGAGGACTAACAGACACCTCTCATCATTATTATACATATACATATTATTATTTCAAGGTTGCAAAACAGCATTAGGTGCAACACTTAAAGGAACACTACAAAAAAAACTGTGTCTGTGTAACATAGACCATAAAAAAAATTTAAACTTGATTCAGCATTAATTATCCTTTGTTCTGGCTGATCTGTGGTTACTTGTGATTGCAAACTATGTTTATGTATCCTCACAGGTCCAGATTACATTGACTACACATGACTGTGGAGGACTGTCAAAACGGGACATCAAAATGGCCAAGTTTATCGACAAAATTGTACTTTCCATGTAATGTTTTTGTCTTTAATCTGAAAGTTTGATTCAGCTTCTCCAGTTTTTCCTAGTTTCCTCACTTTCAGTCACACACTAAAATAAATATTCCTCACGAAAAAAAAAGAAGCATTTTCAGTCTCTATGTTCTGCAGGCCTCTGCGTTTGTCTCGAGTAAAATCTATAAAAAGATATTTTATTTTTGTCTTTTACAGCATATTTTGTATAAGCTGTCTATGAGAATAAAAGTTTGATTTTGTGAAATAATGTATTGTCTGTAATTGATTTACAATGATGTAACTCCGCGCTGACTCCAGAATAAGATGGACTTTCAAAGGCTTTGTAGAAAATCTTGCTCTGCGGTTTAGATTCAGAATTCTTCTACTAACTGATTCTGGCAGATTTAATTTCATCGTGTGTGTCACTGTGGTTTTCACACATGGAATTAGAATAGAGTGTAATTGTTCTGCTGTACTCTGTCCAGCAAGGATCCAGAGAATACTTTTCCCTGTCAGTCCTCCACCAGACCACATGTTCTCCTTTTGGCGCTGGAGAGTGGAGCGAAATGAGTCAGGGGTCAAAGTCAGTAGGAAGGGGGATTTATTTGATTTACGATTTGGTAAGGGATGAGTCAGATAGTGCTGCTGTGTTTTCCTGACTGGATTGCCATCAGGAGAAGATCAGCTAAGAGAAAAGAGTGTAATAAAAGCCAAATCAGTAGGACTGTGTTCATGCTTCCAGTCTATGCTGAAAAAGCTTTTCTCTGTGCTCTGAGTTTTTATCCTGGATTTATCCGAGAAATTGTTCGGCACTATGGTATTGATCTCTCAGCAAGAAAACTAATAACTGTATTTCCCAAAATGTCAAACTGTTCCTTGGACTACGTTGAGCACTACTGGATCATCATTTGTCTCCAGTAGTGTAGTATGTGCTAGGAATAAACAGAAAGTAAGCTGCAGTCTTTTAGATGGTAGGATTGATTTTAAAGTGCTCCTTCCAGGAACCATGGGAAACTCCACAAGCAATAGAGCCTTTGTGGGGCACATCATCAAAGAATTAGTGTCCTGTTAGCATCTTGTAAACGCTAGATATGCCAGGTTATAGACACTCTGCCCCTTAACCTTTTACAGGATTGGGTGGCATAGCCAAGGATGCCTAGCAGTGACTTTTCTAGTTAATGCACAGAGTTGAAAAGGTGGTGAGATTGCATTTTGACAGTCGCTTCGGGGGTGATGGCTTGGGCGTGACGGCATGGATGAGTGGTGCCTCCACTATCAGGGGCAGACTTGCAAGTAAGTAAGTAATTACTGAGAAGCCAAGGTCATCAAAATTACTGCAAATTTCCTAGCTCCTACATGACAGAATTGGGCATTTTGTCATCAATGATTGTTTCAAGGCCAGAAACTTCTACACTCAATTGACCAATGCATTGTGAAAATGTCAAAGTTATTATATTTATGATACAAATATTGCAGCTGCGGGAGAAAAAGAACATCCCATTCCTTCCACATGAGTTGATGCATATTTATTCTGTTTGTCCAAATCAAAACAGGTGTCAGATATGGATATTGGTGGGAAAATCTACACCCATAAGAAGTGATGAATTTAAATTTGGTGTAAAGCATCACAGATTGACTGGGCTGGATGAGTGCATTGTAAGTTGTTCGCTGTCAATGTTTCACTTGATTTCCATTTATTCATGCTTCGTCTCACATGACCTCTCATTTGGGTTGTTCATATTGAAAAGCTGGTGCATAATACTGTATGTGTGTGTTTTTTTGGATGACTGCTGTATCACAGCCCTGTTCAAAACCATGAACTCTGGAGTAATGTTGCCGTTGGATGTTAAGTTCAGTTTTCCCATTCCTGTATTTTATCCTCTTCCAGGCTTTGGCTAACATGGTAACTTGAATCTTATGGGCTCTACAGGGGCTGCATTTACATTAGATTAGATAATTTGTCAAATCTTCACTTTGTTTTCCCTTTTCACAGTGAAGGCCATCCAGGCCCACACACATGTTGGTAAGGATAAAGCACATGGCCAAAGTTAGATATATATCATATTGCATACATGATTTGTGAGCACTTAACCCACTATTCATTCACCTGTATAAGCAAGTTCTGACCAGCATTAGACAACCATTGCATCTGTTGTGTATTAACTTGCACAACACTGACCCATGCAGCCACCCCTCAAACTGCTTTTTGTACAGGAAGACAACTGCAAGTCTGGAAACAATACCAGACAATTCTAGTCTTTGTAATGAAACCAACTTGCCTCTGTTTGTACTGCACTGTTTATCTCATTTGTACCGTCTGAGGTGGACACCAGCATGCCAACACTTGCATCTGAAGCAGCTCTTTCTTTAATGTTCATAGGTTGTGTGTAGGAATCAGGTAAAAAGTCGAAATCAGATCCTTAAGTTGTGTAAAAGTGCCAGTACAATTAAAATCCTATGTAAGTTAAAGTATTATTATTAAGATCAGAAGTAAAAGTACTGGTTCTGCAGAAAAATTTGTCCCTATGTCTGATAATATGATAAATGACCCCTCCAAGATCTGATAAGTCACAAGATAAATCTGATAAATAGGAGAGAAAAGAAGAAAAAACTAAATTCTGCTTCACAAATTTGTATACATTTATTTGACTTTACTCCAATTTATACTTTTTGTTAAAGATGCTGTGTGTAGGATTTAGTGGCATCTAGCAGTATATTTTAATTAGTGTATAATCACCTGTGTTTTCGTTACCGTAGAATGAGCCCTTTATATCTACATAGGGAGTGGGTCGTCTTCCATTGAGCCCGCCATATTGCACCGCCATGTTTCTACAGTAGCCCAGAACGGACAAACCAAACACTGGCTCTAGAGAGGGCCTTTCATGTTTTTCGCAAGTCTCGCGGCCACCGTAGGTTCTCCTACACACTTGTAACGGGAGGGGGAGGGGTGGGGTATTCATTTTGTTGCAATCTGCAACCTCACCACTAGATGCCACTAAATCCTACACACTGCACCTTTAATGTTGGATAATTTTACCTCCTCGGTCTCCAAAAAGTTATTTAAAGGAAACCATCTGAGGAGTTTAGAGCAGGATACAGACTTTGGTGGAAGTGCTAACAACTCATAAACGTGATAAGGAGCCCGTACGAGACGCTGCTTTTTGTAAGGGGTCATAAGCCCCTGGTTGAATTTTTAAGAATGACTTTTACTATATAAACTTATATATAAATTCTATTCTCTTGAGTAAATATACTTAGTTACTTTTCACCACTGCATATAAGTAATATTTAGTTAGTAATATTTAAACTCTCAATCCAGAAAGACTGGAAACAACGGCATGAACTATGAATTCATTTAGCACAGGAGGTTTTGTGTTGGCCCTGTTACATGGATCCACATTCACACATCAAGACTCTTGAGATCCTGAGGACTGTAGACGCTGGAGAAAGGTTGTGATAGGTTGAGTAGGAAAACTCACCATGACAGTGGGACACTTTTATAGCACGAAGAGCTGCGAGTAATGTGTGCTGGCAAAGGCAGGTGAGTGTGTTCATGCTTGAACTTGTGCCAGGAGCTTCATTTCATGGCATTGCATTTATACCTCCTACTCTGAGATACATGCTGACATTTTCTGCTGTCTTATGTTGCTCCAGGCAGTAGGAACTTGAAAGCTGAGGTAAAAGCTTTAACTGTAAAATACAGATTATTAATGATAATGGTTCAGTTTGTACACAGACAGGAATTTCTTGCATAGAACCTGAACTTGCCAATTTTCTTAACTTGTGTTGTGATTTCAATATTTAGAAAGGTCATGTCAGTAAGGAAATTCATGTCCAACTCAACTCATCATTTATGCTAAGCAAAAGGGTGATGCAGCCAAAAGATGTAACATTATGAGTCCAGTTTTCTGTCAAAGAGCTCTCAGTCAGTGCTGTTAAACAGAACGTTTGGATTTCACTCTCATGTTTGTATCCATTACTTCCTGTGGATGGAGGGCTGTCCATACTCAAAACCACGGGCCTGTCTCATGAAGCAGGATTGTTAGCTGGATAGCGGTGCTGAAGAAAACCTGAAACCCTGCAAAATTTGAGAACATTCTCTGAAGTAAAGCCAGGTTAGAGCAGTTATGAATAAATCCAAATCTTTATCACTCTTAAGGGAATTTGTCTTGGATGAGGGGCCTTCTGAATATCCACATAAAATGCATAAAAACCTCAGACTGTACACAATTGACCCCCTCCCCCCTAAAATTATAAGAAATTATGCTTTGTGACGCATGTCTCAAGACTTTTACTTGAGCAAATAATTGAATCTACAGGGTCTCAGAACGGATGAAATACAGTCAGTAGTCACTAAATGCAGCTTTGACTAATGAGTCAGAGCTTAAGGCTCCAGTGTCTTACTCACTTCAACTTATGACCTTTTATTTCAAGCCTCTACATATGAAAACAAAGATTATTTTCATACTGATTAATCTGTTGATTATTTGTACTGATTTTTTAGTCTTCAAACTGTCACAAAAGAGTAAAAAATGCCCATCATAATTTCTAGTTTACTGAGGAAAACAGCAAATCCTCACATATTAGATGCTTGAAACCTGCATGTTTGACAGTTTTCCTTCGATGATTATGCTTTCAAAATTTTTGTTTGTGATTTAATAATCAGCTTATCAATTAATCGACTAATTTCAGCAAAGCAAGCCTCTCTGTGAGGCCACCCTGTGTCCTCTGAGGAGGGAGACTTTCTAAGTGACCAGACAGCCATTTCTACAAGGCCAAACTGGGCCAGACCAGGCCAGATGTGGCCCCTTTAGATAATTGGCCTCAGCTGATGGCCAGACGCAGCAGGCAGCCAAGCCAGCCCTCCCATTAGTGAACTCCCTGGATTCTGGCTCCTTAATCCGTTTTCAGTTTCACCTACTAATTCTGCACCGCCAGCAGTCCTGCGCACACACACACACACACACACACACCAGAACAAGAGGGAGACAGACAGGGGAAGGAATGAGGAAGAAAGAAGCAGAGAAAATGGGGAGGGGGATAAGAGATTGAGAGGTGGAGGGGAGTAAATGACAAACGGAGAGAGAGGAGTGGAAAGGAATAGAGTCGAGAATAGATGAGTGGGACAAGCCAGGTGGGGGATGCTTTTTTCCTTCTTCTTTTGTGCAGACCTTGAGATGGAAAAATAATAATTCTCCTCAGCATAAATGTCTAGTGCCCCTGAGAGCGAGAGAATGGGAAAGAGAGAGATGGAGTGGAGGTTTCATCAGTGAGTGAGAGAAGAAACCGCGAGCAGGAGAGAGGCTTTCTGGGCTTTTTCCTGCTGTGCTTGATAGTGGTCCATATTTCTCTACTAGTGTGTGAATCCTAGTTTCACTCCCTGGCCATGTGAGAATGGCGTGGGGGTCCAGTAGCTGCAATCTGATACTGCCAAATAAAGATAACAAGGTCATAGAAAGTCAATCTTGACATAAGTCTGCTTTTGGAGTCTCTAGGGGAGTGCACAGGCCAGTGTTTAGCATGTGAGCTCGTCTGTTGTGGGATTTGCTGCAGACACACCGCTGATAGTAATCACAGTGTGTGCTTGATGCCAAAAAGCAACCAGGAGCTTAACATTTGTAGAGGCATTTGTACGGCATTTGTTATTTGATCAAATGCACCCCGTTTGTACATTTCCCATGTGGTGCTTCAGTAACTACTGGACGATCACTGGTTGTTCTCATCTGTGTGAACAGAAACATATTGTTGTCTGTTTTGCTGATTTTTTGCCGATGAATGGCAATTTCATGCTGTCTTCTTCCATTTAAAAATTGCACTGACAAGTTGTCAGTGCAATTCTGTTTTGTTAAAAACACATTTTCTTATGAAGGATATCTGTAATGGATGTCACATTTATACCAGAGTGAAGTAAAGTACTGTGTCAGCAACAGAAAACCTCTCTAATACAGACATGCATTACAATTGTTGCTGTCTTGTGAAAACCATGTGTCTCCAAACTGCCAACTTTTCATGAGCTAATTAAAGCTAATTACAATGTACTTGTAAGTCCAGTGTTTTTTTTTTTTTTTTATGGTTTATGTAACATGAGAAGTAGGAGGGATTTTCTCAGGCAATAAAGGAATGTTTAATTCTGTAGTTTATCTAAAAAATGTAAAACCCCAAAATTACATGATTTTCACTGGAAAGGAATTGCTGTCTAGTAGTGTCAAATGGAGTTAATTTGTTTTTTGTAACAAGGAGCCAATCTTAATATGTCTATGATGGGAATATCATTAGTTCGCAGGTATCTGGTCATAAACTAATACATTGACCAATAAAAAATGAGCTGATGATGGCACTAGTTTAAACGTTTAGGGATCATTATAGTTATTTCAGATCATCCTGTGGGGAATATGAATGGTTGTACCAAATATCATGGGAATGGGAATAGTTGTCAAGACATTTCATTAAAAACCAAAAATCTCAACCTCATGGTGGTGCTACAGGAAATGTCAGGGGATGATCAAAGTCGGTAGGTTTCATCCTCTGGGGGCCATGACTGTCTGTACAAAATCTCATGGCAGTTGTTGCTGAGATATTTCAGTCTGGACCACAGTGGTCTGACATTGCCTTCCATATAGCAATGCTGCTAGTGTTGCTAAAAATATTAAACTTGATTAAACTGATTGATTAAACTGTGCGGTTGTTGCATAACACTGTTACAGGAAACTATGTGTTACGTACAGTATTTTCTTTTTGAACATATAAAAAAAATCACTTATAATGGGGCTATAAATAAAAATTGTGGGTTGGGGTATATTGCAATATAAATAAAACCTGAATACATACAAATTATAGTACATGTCCATATACTTTTGTCTACTTTTGGTGTGTAACTGTTGTTCCAAATGCTGGAGCACACAGTTTTATTTTAGACAATATGGTGATTACAACTTAATGGTAACAGTCTCAACATAACAAAAGTGAGATCCAAAATGAAATGGTTTTCCTGGTTTGGTGTGGAAAAACTTAACTGGCCTGCACGGAGCTGTGACCTCAACCCCATCCGACACCTTTGAATGAACTGGAACATCGACTGCGAGCCAGACCTTATCACACAGCATCATTGTTGGACGTCACTAATGCTCTTGTGGCTGAATGGGAGCAAATCTGCAAGCAGGTTCCAAAATCATGTGGAATTTTTTCCCAGAAGAGTGCAGGCTGTTATTGCAGTATATTAATGCCTGTGGTTTTGAAATGCGATATTCAGAAATCACATATGGGTGTAGTATTTGTGTGTCCACATACTTTTGATTATTAGTGTTTTGACCATAAGGTGTTTTGTTACTTTTTTTCTGCCATGCCTAATCTGCCTCAAGTAGTGATTTCCTACATCTCCCAGAATTCCCGGTATGGGTGTGAACTTGCAATTCATGGTTCAAAGAGGAGGAAGAAGGACGACGAGTTAAACCCAGGATTTCTGTTTTTCGTGCCTGCCCCTGGAGGTATCTGTGCACACCAAAGAAGTCAGATAATTGGTTTTCTTTAAAACAAATAAAATATTTTCTCTCATGCAGTAGACTTCATTCTTTACTGAGCCACCCACAGCTCTCTTTGGTGTGTTTTAAGCACATGACACGCAAAAGACTAGGCTGTGAAGTCACTGCAGCTCAACTCAGCACGGTCACTAATCCCAAAATGACTGTCATGTGTCAGCTTTGTCAGAATTACTGCGGTACAGAGATGGAGTCTTGGCGGTAATTGAATCATTTTCTCAGGACACATATAATTATAGTAATTGATGCTGTTGTACTTGGGCTTGCAACAGCATGCAGTTATTGGCCAAATGCTCTTTTGACTGCATGGAATCCAATATTTTGTAATCAAACCTCTGCTCAATTAATCAAATTGTATCTCTTAGCAGCACAGCATAAATTTTGGCTTGTCATATCAGGTAGCATTGCAGTCATCAGGTCGGCCTTAGGCTAATTTAATTAAAATACATTCATAAAGATAACACATTTCACTTTTGGTGCATGCTGTAAGTGGATGTATTACATTGTTAATGTTGGAAATGCAATGAAATATTGGAGGAAGGAAGTAAAATAAGCCACCATTTGGCCATTTGAGACATTTGGCTGATGCTCCTATCCAAACAGATTTTAAGCAGAGTGTCAGTTGTTCAAGGACTTTCTTTTGGAAACACTATGAGAGTCAAATGGATCATTCCTGTGAGCTTTCAGACTCTCATCTATGCAGCTGTTCATCTTTTAAACACACTTAGATTGTACATCACCCAGCACAACGGTGTGGCACATTGATGTGTTTTTAAAAGCCTTTAATGACACTGATGTGTTTTTAATAATGCAGGTTGATAGCACATAGGCTAAACTTGTTACTAGACTCAATTCATTGTTGGTTTTGGCCTTTTAATGAGATTTGTTGACAGAAAAAATTAGTACCAAACATTTATGTAACCACCAGCTTCAGAAAGACACCTTTCATTAGAAACATGCCCCCCCCCTCCTTTCTTCAAACATGGTACAACCAGGAAGTATAAATAGATTGCAGATCCTTGGCAGAACCTTTTGCCTGAGAACCAGCAAGCAGATGAGAAACTAAGGTAAGAAAATTGCAAGTGTGTTAGCCGTGTCTAAGCTAATGATCATCCAGTAGACAGAAGACATTTTGGTTGTGTTACTAGCACAACTGCTCATTCATTTCATGCTTTGTGTAGCACTGACTTCCATGGTTGCTAAGAACTGCACCATGATGAGTCCTCCTATGTTGTATAAGTAAAAAACATGAATGCACACGCAGCATGAAATGGACCATGGAATAAAGGGGAATACGCAATTATAAAAACAAACAAGCTTCCTCATCACAACCTAGAAGTGTTCATAGTAGCATTTTCTTTTTCAAGAATATTTTTATTGCAGGTTGGATACAGTCCACACTGGTACATAAAAGCAATCTTTCTGTTTTTCTTTCAAAAATGGCATTAAAGTGGTGTAAAACAACACACAATTACAATTATTTGGCAGATTTTATACACATGAATGGGCGAGGTAGCTAAAAAGCAAGACTCATGCTAGAAAACGAGAGCAAACCAAGAGAGCAACACAAGAAAAAGTGTATAAAACAAATAATTAAACATGTATACAGTTACCACTGTTACAGGATTAATTCTGTCGACCATTTTGGGACCATCAACACTGGTCCCCAAACATATTCCTCCTTCCTGCAATCTTGAATCTTAAGCTTCTCCAGATGGAGGATCTCACCCAGCTCCCTCAACCACATCTCAAATGAAGGCACAGCATCAGACTTCCATAAACGCAAAATAGGTTTTTTAGTCAATACAGCACCCAAATACACCGGCCATTTGACACTGCCAGAGTTCAGAGCAATGTTACTCGTAGACCCCAAAATGGCCACAAGGGTGTCAGGCTCCCATTGTTTGTCAAATGCTTTTGAGAAAAAAATCAAATACAGAAGTCCAGAATGAGTGGAGGTTTGGGCATGTCCAGAACTGGTGTGAAAGGCTACCAGCTTGATTCTTATATTTGTTACACAATGCTGATATACTGGGATACATCTTGTTTACTTTGACTTTTGAGTGGTGCAACCTATATATTACTTTAAATTGTATCAGATTATGTCAAGCATTTACTGAGCACCGGCGAATATATATATATATATATATATATATATATATATATATATATATATATATATATATAAGACATGTTTCCCAAAATTCAGTGAGGGTTACACCCATTTCTATCTCCCACTTAGTTCTGTACTTTTCTGTGCTGACTACTTCCTGACTAATGAGTGTCTGGTATAGTATTGACACTACTATTCTTCATCCTGGTCTAACATTAACTATCATTTCAAGTGCATGATATTGTGGTATGTCTGCAAATGTAGATATGACACCTTATAAAGTTACGGATCTGTAGATATTGTGATATTGTGTAAGTGTGAGGCTGAGAGATCGTATTTGTTCCTTAACATAGCAACATTTTCTAAAGTAGTAACTGAATAACATTGATTACCAGTTAGCATAGCACTGGACATGAGCCTATCCATGTTTTTTTTGCCATTAGCCTGTATTCCCAGAGTTTCAAATATGGTGTTTTCTTTTTTCATGCCAATGTGCTCAAATGCTCACCTAAGCAAGGTTGACATCTGTTCAACTTTTGATATCAAGTGATAGTTACACAGAAACACTGTAAATGAGAAGGTTATGGAAAATTATCTTGAAACCATGAGGGTTTCTGTCAAATTTAAGGGTTGTGAGGCTGAGACTGTTTTGCCCTCACACATCATGTAGGCCATACCAGATGTGCTCTGTTGTCTTTTGCCTGAGAGGATCATAACACGCTTGATATAAAAATAGAGATTCTGCTGACATAAGAACTGCTTTGTGGATTGGATTGATGCTGAACTGAAAAATGTTTGATTTATTCATTTGCTGCATGCTTGAAGTCTGCTACTTGTCTGTCTAGTGAGGAAGTAAATCACATTAAATTACTACATTTTTAAATGGAGCTTGGTGTGATAATGTCTGCACACAAAGAGTAGTTTTAATTAGTTTAATCTGCTCATCGTTTAGTCAAATTCATCTAGCTGTGACTTGCGACAAGCACAGAAATCAAAGACTTCACCTCTCAAAGTAAAATAATTCATCTGCTCACAGGATGGGACACAAAATTCAGAAAGAGTCCATGGGTTGAGTTTGACTGGAGCATATGAAGAAGACATGTATCATGCACATGTTGCTCAGAGTGATGGAAGACATAAGGCGCCGCCTCATGAATGTGGAAATGTGGAAAAGTCCTGTTGCTTCAGCTGAACAGGTGAAATGAATCATTCTTATGCTGCATTTGAAGGGTTTTTCCAGGGAAAGATGTCATCAATAATCAATGGTACCAAACCCAGCTATTCAGAACATCAAATGTAAATATATTTATACTCACTGGCTTTAAATGTTAAGTTCACTCAGCTAGAAAAGTCTGATTAGGAAAATGGTATCACTTTATTGTGCAGGTAAGATTTAAGCTGTATCATGTTATTATAACCAGGGAACTGCTTTGTCTACTGTCATGATATCAATATTATACACATTATATAAGTTTGTGGACACCTGAACATTACCATCATATGATAATGTTGTTCCAAAACCATGAGCATTAATACGCAGCTATAACTCTTCTGTGAGAGCTTTCTACAAGATTTTGGGACCTGGCTGCTGAGATTTTCTCCCATTCTGCCACTAGAGCATTAGTGAGTTTGGGCACTGGTTTGGGTGATTAAGTCTGACACAATTCATCCCAAAGGTGTTGGATGTGGTTGAGATCAGTGCTCTCAGTGCTCCATGCAGGCCAGTCAAACTGGGAAAACCCCACTTTGTGCACAGGGCATTGTGGTCATCAACAGAAATGTGCCTTCTCCATGCTGTCGTCACAAGGTTGGAAGCACTGTTGTTTAAAATATAATTTTAAGCTGTAGCATTAAGGTTTCCCTTCATAGGAACTAAGGGGCCTAACCCCAAACCAACAGTGATGGACAGAAGTGTCCACATTTGGTCAGCCAGTGATCAAATCAGATCCTTGGAAGCTTTGGTCACCTCACACTGTTTTTACAATGCAAAATGATCTCTTTAGAGCATGCAAATTGCAGTGGAAAAGTCAAAATTTATACACTAAAAACCACTTCCCTCTCAGATATTAAACAGATCTTATTTTTTTTTTCATCAATGTGAGCAGCAAACACCTGATGACTCATGCTGTATTTCTTAAATTCCACTTTGGACAGCATATGTATTAAGAAAAATGGATCTGGGGGCATGCGGCTTTCTGTACATGCAGCTTGCAATTTAACATTTATGTCAAAACTGGTCAGCTTTGCAACCACAAGTCTTGTGTCTCTCACCTGTGGTTGCCATAAGTTGCCATAAGTTTATTACCTATGGCAGTGTGGCTGAGCTGTGGTTAGTTTGCACCACAATGATATACAACAAGGGACAGAAAGCCAAACAGTGACTTAACTGCTGTGTGTTAGTGTACACCGAACTCTATACTACCAAAGTGCATTTAAAACGAGCAAAAGCAAAACATCTTGAGTTACTGTTTGTGATACGTGTTTCATGGTAACAGTAATCCAAAAGCACTCAAATATGAACAGAAATTCAGGATTCAGCCTGTTGGTTAACTCTCCTGTTTTGTTCTTTGTGAGTTTGAGAACTGAAAAGGCTTCATGTAATTGTAAAAGAAAAGATTTTTTTTTTCTCCAGGACGACGTTGTGCAGCTAAAGGGCCACACCGAGTTTTTTTTTTGTGCACGTTTTAGCTTTTTTTTGCTACTACAAATCAGGCATATTTCACATCACTATCAACAAGTTTTTCAAAGCATACCACAATTTTTTTTTGACTGTGTGCATTTTTTCCTACTTTCCAACCAGCCATTACTTTTGATTAATTTTAGTATTGTACCAAATCAACATGCAGACACTTTTGAAATGGGCTTATATATAAGTCACCTATCACAGTAAGTGTTCACTTTCATTGATTGATTGGAGGTTCTGCACTGCATTACAACACAATATCACTTTGACATTAATAAAAGCAGACAAGATGTTCATTGTGATGGATTTTCCATCTCATGCATTTTTCAGGTCTTTGCAATTTGATTTTCATACCATATGAAAATGAACATAAATCAAAAGCTTCCTGGAAGATTGGAAAAACATTTAAAAAGCTTTAAAAAATATGGTGTGCTTTAGAAAATGGTCTTCAGTTAACAAATAGGACTAATGTCTTGTTTTTGGGTTGCAGCAGCTGCCTGGCACCCTGAGAGATAAATGTCACACTCATTAAGAAAGATGAAGGCTGGCGCTGCTATTGTTTGATTACAGGGCCAGTGTTGTTATATTATAGAGACCAGGAAGGCTACTGAATAAACTGCAGGTGTGGATCTAAACAGGGACTTGGTGTGTTTATAGGATGCAGCGGTGTAGGTTCAGGATCAGATGAGCTGCTGCAGGGACCTGGCAGCAGAAAACCAACAGAAGCTCAGCAGCATTGTAGTCATAGTTGAGGGGAGGCCTCGGTTTAAAAGCGCTTGTTTTGTTAATTAGGGCACACCAGATCGACAAGGTTGTAGAGACTATTCAGATGTCACATCAGAGAAGTGTGACATTGAAATGGCATCTAAAAATACTACATACTGCCTCTTGTTACATTGTTGTATGTCAAAAAGTTAGATGAAATAAGTAAATAAAAAGGAAAGTGGTTGTTGCCTTCTTTGTGCAACCATTCAGTATATTTTCAAATCCTATTTGACTCTTGTCTCTTTGTTTGTTTACTCCATTTCCTTTATAGTCTTCTACAGTTTAACCTCATCCATGTTATGTTTGTTGTGTATGTACCCTGTCACCTTCAAGTGGCCATTAAATATGTGCACACAGCAGGATGTACATGACATTCAGATAAACTCCTGTTGAATGGTACGTGACTCCAGATTTTTATGTCAGTCATTTAGTAATAATCTGATTAAACACAACTTTATCAAGGAATACGCACCCTGTGAACTCAATGACATTTAAAACAATAAAAGACTAGATTTTGATATAAGGCCACAACATAATAGTGCAGGACCAACCTTAGTTAATATTCAGTGGTGCAAATACCAAAAACAATGAATATTTGGGGATCTCCTTTAGGATCTGGAGGCCCCGTGGAAGTTGCCTGTTCTGCCCAGCTGGTAATTCAGACTTGCCTCAATGTGGCCAAGCTGAGAGCAGTTAAAGTCTAAAGAGGCCTTATGGAAAGCCAGTATTGTTGTTTAGATATTCAAATAAAAGTATAAAATGAAGCATGATGACGTATTTAAAAAAACCCAAAATTTCCTGGTTGAGTTCTTCTTGAGTAAGCAGTTATACAACTAACCGTAAAAGGTCTGTGATGACATTTTAAAGTCCAGCATCATTTCTCTTTCATCCTGTTTTGATTTTACATTGCGGTTAATTTGCATTGAGTGTCAGTGGTGAAAATGTTGCGTCCAGTTTGGCTGCAGTCTTCCCCTTTTGATGCTGTGACCTTCACTTATTGTGCTGCAACTATTATTTTCATTCACAATTAATCTTCTGAGTCGTTTCTCAATTACTCAATTAAGCATTTTGCCAATTAAATGGCAGAAAGGCATTAACATTAACAAGGACATGTCTTTAAATTGCTTGTTTTGTCCTACAACTAGTCCAAAAGCCAAAGATGTACAGTATATACAGTAGTAGGTTATATTTCACACTCTGTATCAGAGTGTGTGTGAGTAAGAGCTGTATTTCACAGAGAACACACACACATGATATTACCTTCAGTTATCACTGTGTACAATTTAAGTCATTTTTATGTGTGACCTTATACTCTCGAGAACAGACACTGACTCAACACAACACACACCTGGTTAGATATACAATATAGACACATTCAATCCTATTTTGTTGAGAGTTTGAAATTGAGAGAAAGTGGGGAGTTCCCATTACTAGACTAGTTCAAATATTTACTGGCAATAAAGCAGCGTGTTGAACTTTGCCCTCCAGGTTGAGGCGCGTTCACGGTGCCGCGAGGTCGTATTTATTACTGGAAACAACTATTATGGTTTACATTTACAACTGCGTGCGCGCTTTGTTTTTGTTGCGAATCACCATGAGCCTCGAGTGCGCTTTGTACTCCCGTCAAACATTTCCAAATCAAAGCGCATAGCTGCATTTACAGCCAGTGCGCATGCCCGCCCTGAGTAAATGTTCTGTCTCCGTCGTGCACGCGGGCGCGCCCAAGGAAAGAATTTGAAGCCGCGCGCGCTGCTGATTTTGCTGTTGCGACTTGTTATAAATGGTAAACTTCAACGACAAGAGCCTCAGTGAACCTGTGACAGTAAGTAAAAAGAATTACAGAAATAGAAACAACACAGTGCGTCTAATATACGAATATTAACTTTAAACGTGACCAGTCGTATCTGTCTACAGGAGATAAAATCACCAAAACGCACCTACAGTAAGTCTACATAAACTCACCTGAGAGTGTCATAGATTCACTACATATTAAAGTGAAATATTACAATTATTACATTTTCTTCTTGTATATTACATATACAAAAAGGCACCTTAAGACCTACATAAACTCAGACTTATTGTGACAGACTCAGTAGCCTATATGTTCAGGGAAGATATGATAGGAATATTGTAGAAGATAAAATCACCAAAACACTTTAGAGATCTACATAAACTCCCTTTAAAGTGTGACAGACTCACTGGCATATAGAGATAACATCACCAAAACGAAAGGTCTACATAAACTCACCAGAAAGTGCTATACACTCACTACATATTAAAGTGAAATATTATAGGAGATCAAATGACCAAGAAGGCACCTCCAGATCTACATAAACTCTTAAATGTGACAGACTCATTAGCCTATATGTTCAGAGAAGATATTACAGGAACATTATAGGAGATAAAATCACCAAAATGCTCCTGAGATCTACATTAAGTCCCTTTCGAAGTGTGACAGACTCACTACATGTTAAGGTAAAACGTTATGGGGATATTATGGGTGATAAAATCACTCAAACGCACCTTAAGGGCTACGTAAACTCACCTTCATGTGCCATAGATTCACTACAAATTAAAGTGAAATATTATAGGAAATAAATTTGTCAAAAATACACCTTAAGAGCTACATAAATTCTAAAGTGTGACAGACTCACAACATGTTAAGGTGTGATTAATTATAGGAATATTATAGGAGATAAAATTACCAAAAAGTCACATTAAGATCTACATAAACTCACTTTAAAGTGTGACAGACTCACTAGCATATAGAGATAAAATCACCAAAACGAAAGGTCTACATAAACTCATTTCACATTATGGTACAATATTACAGAAATATCATTGGAAATATCAAACTCACTTTTAAGTGTGACAGACTCGCTACACGTCCAGATAGAATATTATATGAATATTATATACACCACAGGAAATAAAAATGCCAAAAAAAAGTACTTTAAGGTCATAAATTCATATCACAGACACGCTACATGTTAAAGTAAAATATTATAGAATCACCAGGAAATACATTTCCCGAGAAAGGCACTTTAAGATCAACATAAACTCGCTTTTGAGTATCACACTCACAAGTAAAGATAAAATATTAGAGGAATATAATAGAAGTATTAGAGGATTGTAGGTCAATTACCAAAAAGCCACCATAAACTCGCTTTTGAGTATTACAGACACACGTCAGGACACAAGTCAAGATAAAATATTATAGGAATATAATAGAAATAGGCCCTCTGTTGGAAGGTAATTCTCAAAAAGCAACCATGAGGTCAAGATAAATTCACTTTTGAGTGTCACAGACACTCTTCAGGTTATGGTTAAATCATTATTTTAGGAATATCAGTACTGACTGAGTTTTAAGTCTCCTATATAACAATAATGGGAAGAATACAGGAATATTAGTATGTAAAATTTAAATGGAAAAAAAAACTGGACATATAAAGCCTGGAGTAATATGGACTAAGAACAAAAAGTTTCTAATAAAACTGATAAGAAGTTCACTATTATTCCTTTAGACGCTGGTTTACTTTAGAAAGTTTGATGACTTGCAACAACTGTGTGTCTAAATCACCATCGTATAAACCATGTAATAATTCTGCAGGTAGCATAGGTCATTTTATTAGTCACTATTGGCCTGTTGTACATGTGATGATTTATTAAAGGCTGGGCTCTAATCCTAACATCCGTCCTTCATAGTGCACTATCAGTTAAAGCACACAATCACTTGTGCTGCGCGCTAATATCAGTCCAATGGTGAGTAATATAGATATGGGGATTTCTGCAGGCGTCAGAAAACAAGATATGGTATTGATTAAATTCATTTTGTTTGCACTATCGCCAAAGGAGGACTAAGATACTACTTTTTTAAAATTTTTAAAATAAGCATATTTTCTAGGAGGTGTTTCACACATTTTGAGACAGACTCGATTCTGTTTTCAGAGTTTCGTATTTTTCTGCGGCTCAAATAAATTGAGAACAGAAACGGCTTCGACTCACATACAAGCTGCTTTTTCATTTAGTGTAAAATATGCAGGTTGGATATAATCATCTGAGGTTGAAACACTCCAAACCACCTACAGGATGTTCTTTAAAAGGGAAGTCGGCCCTGCGAAATAGTTGCCAAACCTCAACCTGAGTCAAACCAAATTTAATCTTGTGTTATCATAGTGTGATTAGAGAAAAGATCAAGTCAAAATAATATAAATATTTCGATACTGTGTAGCATAAAATAAAACATTTCAAGAGCGCGTTTAGGACTCTTCGTATCAAACCTCACCAAATAATAGTAGCCTACAATAGTCCATAATAAGGGTTTAGACAATGATCCTATTAAATCCGATTAATTTAGACAATATTAAGGTCTAGAAGTTTGAAAGATGCGTATAAACTTCAGTGGATTTATTTCCATCCACAAAGAAAGTGTAATTTGATGTGCAATAAATAAATAAATACACAATAATGCAAAAATAAGCTTCAAAATGAACAAAAGAAAAAAAATGAAATATCGTGCGTAAAACCCAGATAACTACCGGCTAGTCCTTTTAATCCTTAAAAATCTTCATATTTCTGAGATAATCCTTTTAAACTGTGTGGATCAATAGGCTGCGGATTTTTAGCCAAGTTATTTATTTTGCTTCTCTTAGGGGGGGAAAAACTGGACCACTGCGGCTTGTCTCCTCTAAAACATACTTGAAATAAACCTCTCTTTTCCTGGAGTTTATTCAAACAAACATGTTACCATAAACACATGAGGACTTTGAATCACCTTTTTTTTTGTATACAGTTTAGGCTAATGAACTCACTTCTGTAAAGTCTTACATTATCGTACAAAACACGTTGCACTCAAGTTAAACATGCGTGGTTTTCTAGATTTCAGCAAACAAAATGGGAAGAAAAAAAAAACATTTGAAAGTAACGGGCCGGTGGCACCCTGCATAGACGGTAAATAGAAAGCACACAGAAGCAGTATAAAATATGTACAATAAATGCTATATTTCTTCTTTTTTTTTCATTGAGTCTGGATTCATGATATGCTCACACAGTTTATTTTTTTTTCTTGCAAATCCTTGTTTTGGTCAAGACCTCCCCCCCCCTCTCTCCCTCCCCCTTCTTCCCCAAGCCAGTCTTCAAAAGCAAGCAAGCACAAAAAAAAAAAAAAAAAAAAAAAAAAAAAAAAAAAAATCCCATCGTCTGTTTCATATGTTAGGCCTGTATATATTTACATTTATGTATGTACAATGCAGCAATGTAACACGTCTTCATCATAAAAAAAAAAATCCGAAAAACCTGGACATTTCAATTGCTGTGCAAGTTCAATGGTAAACACATAACCCGCATAATCCATTTTTTTTTTGAAAAATGATTGCAACTAATCCAGTTTAGTTGTCTTTGATTTTTTTTTTCATCCGCAGGTAGCCTATAAGCTCTTACACCGTGTCCGTTCATCACATATATATTTATTTATATTTAGGCCCCGTTTTTGGCCCGTCAGCTGTTGTACTGACAGGCGTTCAGGCTCGATCCGGGGCTCTGCAGGCCGCTGTATCCAAAGGTTGGATGCTGTTTGGATTTGAGTCTGAGGGTGGCCAGGCTGGAGTTGCAAGTGTCCCGGTAAACGCTGTACGGAGAGCCGGGAGGCCCGTACGGACACGCGGATGACGACATGGCAGAGTTGATGCCGGACGTGCCGATCCCGTTCAGGTTGCTGATGTTGTTCAGACCCGGGGTAGGCATGCCCGGCACGGCGGAGTGGCCCATCCCGGAGGCCATGGTCATGGAGGAGATGGAGTTTGGCGCCGAGAACATGGACTGCGAGGTGAGGGGGCTCATGGAGTTGAAGAAGGTGAAGTTCTTTGTGGTCAGCGGCGCCGGAGTCAGGCCCTTGTTTGTCCAGTTGTTGTAGGTGTAAGCCGGGTACATGTCGTCGTAGGGCTGCATCAGGCCGCTAAACTGCGGCAGGTAGCTGTTCTTGCACAGGTCCATCTGCTGGTTCCGCTCCCGCTTCCTCCACTTGGCCCGGCGGTTTTTGAACCACACCTGGAGCAGACACACAAGGTTAATATACACGTGGACGTGAACAGACAGCTGCGGAGCAGAGTCACCAAGAGGCCCCCGAAACAGCCAAAAATGTGAATTTTCTTTCCACTTCCACCGTGTCTTATAACCCCAAAATCTACAAACATCACAAGTGTTGCACTAACTCAAAGCCTGCAGTATCTTAAAGACATATAATGTTGTAATATCACGTTATAAAATCCGACTTTTCATTAGAAATGACGCTGCAGTGGCTTTTCCTTAAATATCATAAATTGTAGATCATGTAATATTAATAATTAAACAATATTTCTGTGAGCATTTACTTGACCGGGGGGGTCAAACCCTTGTTGGATCCCCATAAGTGCTGCTGCCTGTAGGGTGTGTTTGTGTTCAGGCCACACTGTAACCAATACAAAATAATGTGTGTGTGCTTTTTTAAAACTCTAAATTAATGATCTTTGATTGTCTCTCTAAACTTGTGCAACAACATTTCTTTGAAAACGATCTTTGATTTTAGAGGCACATTGAAAAGCCCGCAGCGAAACTCACAATCTGAAGCTGCATTGCCCTCCCAAAATTGATTGACAGCTCCTTGATATAAGTGCATCTGTTTAATATTCTCAGATGTCTCGAGATTTGACTCGGAGAGCTCCGTTTACAACAGTTTGTAAACACAAAATAATAATAATAAAAAAGGGCCCGGACTGTATTTCTGCAATTTTCAGTTGTGGTCATTTGAGAAACACACAAAGGCTTATTTGCCTCATTTTAAAACCTTTTTAGTTATGCTCTATAAATATAACAGTTATTTATTTATGATCACAAAAATCAGTTTGGGCCTTTTAAAAATAGAGACAAAAATAACTCAGTGTTCAGTTTTTCTCAGTCTTGACTGGAGATTAGTATGAGAGCTGTTTAATGAAATAATGATGAAAACATATTAAGGATGGACGGTGCCTCTGTGTTGCATTTAAAACTAAAAATTGAAATCCCTGCATTGAAACACTCGACTAAAACCATCACAATCAATCCGGATTTCAGCAGCGGAGCCTTAATTTAAATTAGTTCAGTCTTCAAAATCCTTCAGTAAAATCAAAGTGTATTTGAAAACAAAGACTTCACTATTTAAAGTGAAACAGTAGCTACAATTAGCCCAAGGAGTAGCTGTCAGTTCCAAACTGCTGCTTTTTGTTTGTGTTGTTTATGGTAGATTATTTATTAAAGCCTTTTTCTATTTTTTAAGCCACATTTATATTCAGTTGTGCTTAGTTATTTGCGCACGAGGTGTTAAATGTGCTCTGGATAGAAAAAAATAATTAAATGATCAACAAAAGTCCTGGGCGTTTTTTTAAATAAAACATTTCACGGTAATAATATTTGAATGTTTAATAATTTTACTGAAAACGTTGTAAAGATGGGTTTTTAACTCTTGTTATGACTAATTTTTATTGCACTATATCTAGCAATGCAATGAGACTTATTTCTGCGTTGCATGCCGGTAAAATGAAGGCCTCAGTGTATATATCAGTATGTAGGTCAGACTCCCCAAAATAAAACCAACATGTTTACAACATGAATCACGCGCGCACAGGCGGGTGACTGTAAATGAATCAGAAACGGGCCTCTGGATATCTTCACGCCTTATCGAAACCTGACAAAATATCCGTTAGACGGCACTCTGAGAGTCATTTTTAATTCATAGTAGAAACAGTTTACAAGTGGTATCATCACAGCAGGCCCACGGCGGCTATTTATAGTCCGCGAGGAACAGGGTGCTGCGGACAAATTGTCCACAAAAGACTTGAGCGATGTGACAGGAGAGCTGCGCAGGAAATACGCAGCCTGCGTCTCACGGCACTGCCTCGACTCGTGTGAGAGGCTTCAGCCAAAAACTAAATTAAATAAAATACTTTGGGTTTTAATGCCATGTTAACAAGCAAAAACCTAATTAAACGAATAGTTGGCAACGTTCAAAATAGTTAATCCCACTACATATCTGTTTCTCTTGATTAAATGGCATTAATAGGTCAAGTCAAAACACTTAAATGACAAAATATATTTCACTAAAAGCTTAAATATGAGTCTGAAATATTCAGCCCGCGCTGTCACTCAGTCTACGCTTTTTACAATGTTTTCTTTTTATTCCGCCCAAATAAAAGGCAGCGCTGTTTGTATAATTCACCACTTCTTGGCTTCAGAAATGAAAAATCCAGCACTCTGAACTACTTCTGAGACTTTTTTTTCACTTCCCTGCACTTCAATTTTAACATTTTTTATGCAATTTGAGACGGTGGATTTTGCAAGGACAGGCCGCCAGGCGCCAGTTGCTGTAAATGAAAACCAGCAGCTATTGTTCGTGTTTAACGCACGTTTCTTACGTCAAGTTTTTTTTTCTCGTCCAGAAAACGGCAACCTGCGTGAGTACCTGTATAAAAACGGGGTACACCGAGGAGTCCACCATTTCTTCAGCCACTTAAACTAAAAAGCAACGTAATGTGTCGGTTATTTTCTGCTTTAAATGAACCATGAAGTTAAAATAATTCAAATCTGCTAAAGTTGGTTAAATAAGATATTATTCAAATGTGACCCCCCCCCCCCCCTCCCCCTCAAGTTGGCAAATTTATCGTCGCCCTGCTGAATAAATATAATAACATGCTGTTGTTTTTTTTTGCACAGCTCCAGGTAGATTTGGCTGCATGAACAGTCTCCTCTACGGGAAGCAAGAGGGGTCCAGACTGGTGATGATGTCATCAAAACACAAACGCTCCATTAGCAGTGCGGATACACCCTTAAAATGGATGTTTCCAACACATCCAAATAGTGTAAGACATCTTGCATTTTCTGCAAAATTTTCAACATGAAATGCGTGGTTTTTTTTTTTGTTTGTTTGTTTTTAAACATGCAGTTTTAGTCCCGCTTGTGTCAGAAATGCGCGCGGTGTTGGGAATTACATGTGTAACTTCATATAGCTTAACATGCTTTTCTGAAAATCTCCCAATTTTTGTCAACGGATTTTCTTCAAGGCATCTCTGAATTATGTCACAGATTAAATGTAAAATCACCGCAGTCATTTACATGAAACAGGCTGGAGTTCCACTCACTCTTCATTCAGTAAGAGCACAGAAGTGACGACACTGTATCGACAGTACAGACCGCAATGCCTCTCATAAGAGTGGACGTTGTGATCGGCTTGTCCTGATATAAAACATAAATGCAGGGAGAGCGAGTCTGTCTGTGTCGACTTCCTCAATGGAGATTTTTTAGCTCGGTTTAGGTAAATAAATGGTCATTTTAGCAGCAAATCTTAGTGGGAACGCTTATCATACGACTTTCATTCCAATCCATTAATTTAAAGTTTTAGTTTTGCTGTAATTTGCTGTTTGTTGTAACGGTTGTTTTCTTAAAATCGTTTATTTCGGTGTGTTTGGCTCAGCATTTCATTATTTATTTGGTCCATGTGTCTTGAGTTATTTCATTTATTTATATAATTGAGAATTCTCCTGTCCGTAAGAATCACCCGAGAACGCTTTAATTTATTTGTCAATTCTTCTTTACGCACGCATTACGCAAACTTTAAAACACCGCCTGCTGGCTTCTTACCCGGACTCTGGCCTCGGTCAGGTTGGTCCACACGGCGATCTCCTCCCTGGTGCTCATGTCCGGGTAGCGGTTCCTCTGGAAAGTGGCCTCCAGCTCCTGCAGCTGCTGGCTGGTGAAGTGAGTCCGCTGCCGCCGCTGCTTCTTCTTCTTGGGATCGTCCGCGTTCCCGTCATCGCTCCTGTGTTCAGCGCTCCTCTCCTTTTCTGTGGATTGTACATTGGGGTGGAAATACAATATGATGCAGCTGTAAGGTAGTTGGAATAGCATGCAAACAGAGGATATTTTTTTTTTTGGCATTTAAGATGTTAGTATTTGCACCTAAACATTTCAGAGTGGAATTAAATGCAGCAACGTGCAGGATAATTAAAGCTCAGGGTCAAATAAAAGGCCTGACAGAATGCAATACGGAAAGCCAAAACTATATATAAATTATTCATAAAGTCCTTCAAAATAAGTCACAGAAGAGCAATGACCGACTAAATCCAAATATTTACAAATATGTCTGGGAGTTTTCTATCGATTCTTTCAAACACACACTTAGTTCTGCCTCGGTTTACACTGATAGATCAATATTACTGTTCTTTACGACAAGGTCTTCCCTTATCTCCCAACGGCTATCTTGTATTCGTGTCCTAACAAGATTGCCTCGTCAATCTGAAGGGTCAACACGTGCAAAGGTTAATCACAAAGTCAGAATACTCTCTTGAATGTTCACCAAAAATAAAAAAAAGCAACTTAAAACTTGAAGCCAAAACATCATTTATAATTTAAGCCCTATAAATAATTTCAACCCAGGAAAGGAGGAATTAATAACATTCACTCCTATGAACTATTTCTTCCTCATGTGGCCTTTGACAACTGAGACAGAAAACAAAATCTGTTTTTTTTTTTTTCTGAAAAATGTGGCAAAGCTGAAGAACAAAAAGCTTCTTTAAGAATTGTTAATTCAGACCTTCTGGCTTTCAGTTTAGCTTGGTGGATAGGCCCAATATTTATAGTTTGTTTTAATGCATTTACTGACAGCAGGCCAGACTGTTCTGCACATTTTTCCCTGACAGACCTCGGGATCCTGCCAAGTGTTTGGTTCAAGCCAGCGCAACAAACAGACAATGGGGGTGTAACAAAACTGAACTATTACTTATTCTGTTGTATTTGTGCGCATTAAACTGGAGAGTAACAGATCAAGTTATTTAAAATGTGTTTTGATGTCATTTATCCATGTGGATGTTACGTCGTAACATAAGGAAACAACTCGTCATTGCAGTAAGAATACGCAACACTGGAACTACATGTTTACTATAATATTCAGTCTCCCTTTTCCGTAGCTTTAAGCTGTGACAGCTCACCGTAAACTTGCTTAGGCAGACGTTCAATAAACTGTAATTGCACTTAGAAGAAGGAATCGAGTTGCTAAAAGCACTCTGTGACTGTGTACCTGCCAACTCTGTGTCTGAAGACTCGCTGCTTGAGTTCTCTAAAGTTTCCCGACTGCTGTTTGAAGTTCTGGGTAAATGAAACGCGGGCGCCACGTCGCGGGGCGGCGGTGCTCTCACTGCCTCAGCGATTCTGTCCAAATTCATCCCACCTTGAAGAGAAGGATGCGTACAAAGAGGAAACGGGGGTGAATCCTGGGCTGCACAAAGCTTTCCTCAACAGCTACTCTACAAAAAATCCACCCGCTGCCAGACACACACGGCGACATGAGAGAATTAAGCATGCAGGGAGAATTTCCACGAGAGTTTTGTCCTTCCACGAAAGAAAGAAAGAGAGAAGAAAAAAAAAAATCACACAGCCAGCCCCCCTTTTCCCTCCACTGCAGCAGTGACGGCCCAGCGCGCACTCCTACTATCCGCTGCAGAGAAAAGCTTCTGCCCGCTGTGACCGAGAGGAAGCTCCGTCTCTCCAACCCACACATGAGACCCACCCATCTGCTGCGTTTAACCTCCCCAAAACGAGCGAGTCCCACCCACTGCCCGCTGCAAGAAAACATATCCACCCAGACAAGATATTTAGTCTGACGTCAAGCTAAAACAAATGGAAAACGTGCGATTAATTAATTGGACGTTTTGTTTTTTTGACGCATGCAAATGTCTTTAATCAAGTTTGGATGGAAAGGGAAAAAAAAAAAAATCAAAAGCGACCCATCTAAGCAAAACAGACTATTCCTACCAAGTGAATTTATACCCTGCTGGTAGGTTTGTTACCTGAACATAGGCTCAGTATTAGACTGGATGTCTGGTTATGTTTTGCAGCGTTCACTTGCTTTTCTCCAGCGGGTTTATCTATCGGGGGCGCGCAGGGCAACGCTTTGCTCTCTCGGAGTAAAATGGGCCTTTTATTCGTGCAGGCATGTTTGAAATGTGCCCGGTGTAACGCAGCTGGGTGCGCTTATACACACACTCCCACACGATGTAGACTATATCTCGGATATGTACTGAGCTGAATAAACATTTGCTATCCACGCGGGCCTGCCCAGTTACTGTTTCCTTAGAATGAAAAGTGCACGATGACGTGAAGATTATTGTGTGTTTAAATGAGACACTGTAAACTGACAAGAGTCGCTGTATCAGCTCCTTGGTACGCTTTTCTTTTTCTCTGACAAATAAACAATCAGTACTAATAAAAGCCAGACAGATCAGAGCTCCCTCTCTCTCTCTCTCTCTTTCTCTCTCTCTCTCATTGCTTAACACACGCTGTGTTTTGTACCTGCGCTGCGTGTTTTCTGTAGCAGTTCCAGCACCAGGCTGCTTTCTACCAAATAAGTCAGTGAATAATAATCTGTTGACAGCAGCAGATCTGTCTGCGCTGCACAGCCGCCGGTTTGTAATCAAACATAAATAGAAACTTAGTTGAAACTCCAACAACATGCTCTCAGTGTCCCAACATCCCACTCTGACTGCACTGTTGGATCCCAAACTTTCAGCACAAATCCCATTATGACTGACGGTCCGCTGATATGATGTGATTACAGATAACCTAAAATGCAGTCATTAGCTACTGATGTGATGACGACATATAAAGAGCCTTTAGTCTGTTTTATTGGCACTGACGTTAAGGTTTACGTGTTATATCCCTGTGGAGACTGACAGTATTCAGGTCATTTGGAATCCAAACCAATTCAATCCTGTGGTATATTTTAGATAAAGCTGAGGAAGAACTAACTGTGAAAATCAAAAAAATGCAAATGAGTTGTTAATTCCAGGCTGTCTTCTAGTTGGATTATAATCTGTCATCCCTGACAGCCGTGCACAGTGTTTGCATTGCCTCACAGCACAGTTCAAGTGAACTGTAACCCTCTGAACACTAGTGAGCCGGTGTGCAGAACTAAAGAGCTTCGTCCAGATGTTGACTTGCTGATCTATGTGCTGCGCTGGAGTGATATATGCATTCATATTTTGTAGTAATGCCGAAGCTGCAGAAGTAGAAATTGGACATTTTTAACAAAACTTTCTTTGTTTAAAAAAAAAAAAACGCGACTGCTCACAGACGTCATAATGGCGCCAGGTGAGGCCTTATCGGAGGCCATTTCTTTATCCAAGGAAGTCAGAGATGGTATTTAATTTTATTTTGAGCAGTCATTTGTTTCTTATCCAATATGCCCACATATAGGCCCTATTTTCACACGTGTAACAATGTATGCGCAAGATCAGTAGATCTCCTTTTACTAGCCTGTTAGTCTTAAAATCTTATTTTTCTAAAATGAAACACACACACTCCAGTGAGAAACCATTACTAGTTTGCCCAGTTTTCCAATTTATTTCACTTTTTCTTGAATTCAGCTCTTCCTTTTTTATTTAAGAAAATACAGCCCATTGTATTGTGTGTCTGCGCAATTAGGCTATGAGTAGACTGAAAACACAAATAACGTCACTTTACGAGTTTCCTTTTCGTGGGTGACTACTGGCTGCGTGGTGATTGGCTTGTTGTGTCCCGGCCTGTAGCCTACATGTGTCAGGTAAATGTGCACCGGCTCAGGCCTTAACAGACTGACTCGGACTGTCCCCGGCGCCAGTCTCGAGCGTTTTCGGCCATTGTGTGACGGTGACTTTTGACATGAGATCCCCGTCCGACCGGAAAACTCCCCCGAAGGCCCTTTCAGACGACAATTGTGCAAGCTCTCAACAATCACTTGCCTTTTTCCATCCATATTTGTCTTTACAGAGCTTGTTTTAAAGAGAGAAGGGCTCATATAAAGGCCTGTATTATATTTCTACACGTTACAGGGCCGCTATATGCGTTCATTTTAATAAAAAGATCTGTATATGTAGAAATTGTTATCAACCAATCCACATGTTTTGGTTTTTAAAGCAGAATTATCCCTTTTTTTTTAAAACTACCCACCTCAAACATGCGTCATGGTGGCCTGCTGTGTACAGTCAGTCCTGGAACAAGTTCGACCCTCACACATAGCTACCACAGCGTCCATGGGCAGGACTCTACTATCCCCCATCTGCCTACTGACTTTCTGAGCTGTAGCCAAGTGCGTAAAATGGTTTTGATGAGATATTTGGGGCAGAAAACACGGGAGTAACCAGTAGAGCGCGCGCAGCACTGTATAGGAGAAGTGATGATGCATTTTTTAATAAGCGACCTCGAGGACCTGGTCATCTCATCGTGTCAGCAGGTGCTATTTACTATGCAGGTCTGAAGGCTGAATGGACTGAAAGTCGGAACTGGTGCGTGTTAGTTAGTGGGGGTTAATGGGTGCATTGCGTGCGGTATTGCGTAAGTGCGCATGACGCTGGGTGGGCTAATACACGATGATTTAGGGGCAGTAGTACAGTTGTAGCCTATTCTTTAAAAAAGTCAATCTATAATACATTTAAGAAAGATACAATATCGTAAATTATCAGCAAAACGGCTGTTTTATAAAACCCAATAGGTTTATTACAGGGAAACTACGGCTTAAAAATACTATAGTTGAAAAGTTTCCCCTATTATATGAATATCACAGCAGCACTACAGTAAAATACAATCAGATCGCAATAAACCCAATGACCCTTTAAGTCTCCACGGGAATAAAGGCAAGGATTTACAGCACATGGAGATTTTCCATGGAGGAGGTGATAGTTCCTGTGATTCTACCTTCCTCTGTCCCCCAGCAGATATTACAGGCTGATAGATGGAGGTAATCTAAATACCCAACCTCCTCAGCCTGCATCCCTGCCTGCGTCCCGCTCCTCCTCTACTCTGGAGGGCACTTGCGTGTGATGGATGAGTGAAAAAGCCTTTCCATCCGGCAGGACAGGTTAAAGGCCAGTGGCAATGCAAACACTCATATTTTCCTCCAAGAAGTGAAAATAAACTCGGCGAACGCCGTTAATCACACACCAAACACACACAAAAATATACGCCTGGCGTATTTTTTTTCCCTCTCTTTGCTGTAAGGCAACCAAGCAAAGTAAAGTAAAGCTAACCACGGGGCCAAAAACAAAGCATATCGAAAATTAAAGCTGGCGAGCAGATTCAAGGGAAGGGCAGCAGTGGAGATGTAACTGGACACGGTGGGTAACTGGAGAAGGACAGAGCTGATTATTGCCTTGGTGATGGTTTCTCTGCTTGGTCCAAGGCCTGTTTGACCTGGAGCCTGACAACCAACAAACAACCTGACAGGTGTAAATAAAACAACACCTCTAATGGTCATCACAGTGAAAACACCCATAAGAAAAATATATTAAAATGCCAGAAAATGTGTGTTTTTTTTTTCTTCATGTCCTTTAAATCACTCTCCTTGTAAGGCAGTTCTGCATGCTTACACTGTCTATTTACTCAACCCAGCTGCTGTTTGCTGTGGTTTTTATATTAAAAATACGGTTTATAACTTGAGTTGAGGTGGAATTAGTTCTCATTATGTGAAAATATAAATTTGTAACACATGAAAACAGAGGTTTGACTTCCAAAAAACCAGATAAAATGTATCTTTTGCAACATAGATTACAGTGTAACTTTAATAAAAGGCAAAATACTAACATCAACTATTAATATTAATTTCCTTCAGCCAGTTTGTCTTTATAATAATTGTGTGTCCACTTTGTGTCTTGCTGTTTTAATTCAGCACCCAAGCTTTTAGGTTGAGGCTATTTTATTAGTAGTATAAATGATTATTTCCTGAAAGAAAATTAGGTTTAAATAGATTGTACACAACCAGTTTCCTCTTCGCGTGTCTGGCATTTAAATGTCTAAAAACCCCAGATATTTTCCAAGGTTTTTACAGTCTCCATTTTACGCACGGCTCTTTCTTTTGGTCTGTGATTAAACCCAGGCTTAGAGAAAAACCTCTTTTTTTTATTTCTGATCTAAAACTTCATTGGATGCTATAAGAAAAATATTTTGCTTTGGGAAACTATTTTCCTCCTGAATAGAGCTTTTTGATGCTTGCAGTCCATCTGGTTTGAAATTTTACCCTCTTTTTTTCCCCCCTTTTGCTTTTCAAAGGCAAAACAACTCACCAGGAAGTCATCTAATAAGAAACCAGACACAGAAAATAGATTGCTGTGTGTAAAAACTGAACTGTAGGATACGCTGTTGAAAATCTTGTAGGCTTGTCTCAGTGTGCTTTCATTTGATTTCCGCGCGCCCCCCCAGTTGCATCTCAGCATGTCTTGAATGCCGCGCGCATTAATTCGCTGCATATCACTCATATCGTATCTAAAAGCCAGATGGTTGTGAACACGCACAGCCCTGTGTGCTGTAAGAATCATCAACAACGAGCTCAGACTGTACTGCAAACCAAGACTACAGCATCCTTTTGCTTTACATGATAATTTTTTAGTTTTTTCAATGGACAGTAAACACAGTCAAACAATTAAAAACTCTACATCTCTCAGAAGCAATTTAATTATTAAACCGAGCAGGGAACAAGTCATACCTGGATCCCCGCAAGAAATCACATTCTTGGACAGATTCAGTTCCATTCCAGTTGCCTGAAAACACAGAACAAGAGGTTTGCATGATGAGAAAATTTCCTGCATATCAAAGACTTTAAAACAATCAAATACATGTCATTTCCTCTCTTTAATTAAATAAGTGTGTTCGTGTTATAATCTAATATTTTTTTGCTGCTGCAAGTTAGTTCAAAACGTTTTGTTTAAGTCGTGCAATAATAATAAACTACTGCAATACAACACAGGAAACTTTATATTCATGTTGGACTATTTTCTGGGTCCATGTCTGAATTCTCAAACACCAATAAAAAAAAACCCAAATATTATTATAAAATTAGGCAAATTCTAAGGCAATGCAGCCACGATAAAATAATAATAGAAATAACATTATTAAGCAGCAATATTAAATCAAACAGCAAAATGTCCTCACACATATAAAACTGTTATTTATTCTGCTTTAATATATTTAATATAAACACAGATCTTCATGCTTTGGGCCTTCAGTGCAATGACATGCCAAACACAACATGGTAAAAAAAAGTTTACCCATGCAATGATACTACACACACACACACACACACACACACTCACACACACACACACTCACACAGCCAGCTCTTATCAGGAATCCCTTTACTGCTTTTATGTCCACAGTAAATCTTTACTCATCTCTCTTCTGTCCCTTAGAGGTCACACGCTCCAATGCGCGCACCCGCCTACACTTATTTTCATTTGGTTCGTTTAAGGCGTGAGTCAGGGATTAATACAGATTTTGTCTGGAGCACACTGGTGCACAGTAGGCTAAATGCTGACAGTGATGCTCAGACAGTCGGAGTATCGCTGACTCTTTTCTAGCTGCTGGCTGAATAAAATGTTTACAGGCGCTGCTGCTGTTTGATACCAGAAATAGGCTAGTTGCAGTTGCTGTGCGTAAAGCTCCTCACACTCTCCGGCCTCTCTACGGTCAATTGCCTCTCTGACCCCAGCAACCTGACAACAAGCACTGCTTAGCGGAGTTACCACTTGTCAACATTTAGTTTTCTTCATCGTGTTCAACCCCGACTCATGTCTGACTCGTACTGAAGCGTAAAACTACCAAGAGCGAGATGCCTACTAACTTTCTGACCGACCCCCAAAGCCAAAATTCAATGACCTGACAGACAAGGTGCGTGTTCTACTCACCATTTGGTTCCCAGCAGAGGCAGACGACAGAAAAAAAAGGAATAAAGCCTCAGAGTTTCCCCATGCAGGTGTTCAGTAAATCCACTTTAGCGTCGGCTGCGCGTAAACGCTGCGTCCGCGATAATCAGCGCTTTGGTTGCGTGTCCGCGGCGCTGCCTTGGTTTTCTTCGCCAGCGCTCTGCAGCACGCCTCGTGGTGACGTCATGAGACCGCAACCCCCCCACCTCCCCCGCCGCCTCCCACCTCCCCCGTCGTCCTCATCTTCATCCTCCTGTACCTTCATTCTCCTTCTCCTCCTTATCTCAGCTTCTTCACCTTTATCAGTTTATCCTCATCTTCATCTGATTCAAGTCGTTATACTCACCATCATCATCTTCATCCCTATCCTCATCCTCACTTCCTAATCTTCGTCTTCATCTTAAATTTAATCCTCATCCTGATTTTTTAATTTCTTCTTCTTCTTCTTCTTCTTCTTCTTCTTCTTCTTCTTCTTCTCATTATTATCATTATCATTATCATCAATAATAATAATTAATACTGTGACATGCCGATCTGATTTAAATATTTTATAGATTTTTTTTAAAAAATACGTGTGTTTACTCTTATAGTTTCCTCTGTATTATTTGTGTGTTAGCGCTGTGACAGTTGCTTAGAAGAAAAACTGTTTCGGCGGGAAAAGATTATGCTTAAGAGTATTTTTATGATGCGCATTAATTGAGCATCACGTGCAATCCACATTTTAAAGAGCGTTTCTGTGAAGTCACACACTGTAGGAAGGCTTCAGGTTGAATTATCGGACGGGAATAAAACTATTGGACTACTGAAAGTTCAACATTAGGCCTATAGTAGTCTCACTCAAACAGACTCGGCAGATGTTTTAATTTTTACTGTGCTTGAACTATTTATTTATTTTACAAAGATCTAAAACAGACAGCGATTTAAACTTAATAGATCACACGAGCTACCATTTACTGTTGTATTTTTATTCTTACTTTTCTTGTCAAACACGAAAAATCACAATATTCCACTCAGATGGCAGCAATTCATTTCTATAATTACAGCAGGACTCCTTTACGTTGTGTTTGCGAGCACTAATAATGTTTGTCTTCTCAGTAATTAATGGATTCGGTCAACAATAAGCCGTCTGATAATTATGGCCTGAAGCGTTTGTTAAAAGATGGTTATTTAAACAATTAGTTGTTCATATCCTAATATTTACACTCAGGTTTAAGCGCCGTTTTGTTCTGTTGTTGGTTTTACATTAATCAAAACATTTTAATTCCATATTTTAATATCTGCTCTGTGACTTTAATGCTGGATTTAAAAAAAAAAATTATTCATTACAAAAGTTTTTGCAATAGAGTTTTTGCATCCTTTTGTTGACATAAAATAACTGTGATAAAGAAAGGATCATGCTCAGATGGAAACATTCGTGTGTCTGTGAGCTGCAGCGGCGGAGAGTAACAAGACAAAACACAATGAAAACGACGAAAACACTCACATGTCCTTTGGCTAAAGCAAATAAACTGATGATTGAGGTATTAAGCTCGCCGCATAGTTGTATTAATAGACAAAAGGCCTGAAAAGGCAAAGTAACGTAGTAGGCCACAAGTAGCCGAGACACAGATTAAAGCAGATTTAGACTGTAAGCCGCGGACTGAATAGCCTACTTTTAATAAATCCATGAACGTGACATTGAAATAAATACAATAAAATATACACAAATCATTTAATTTAATTTACAGTATCTGAGAGACGTTACTAATGATTTAGACTTTTTTTTTTTATTCGTGTTCTTATCAGCATCCTTGTTGATCTCATAGTTGAGACACAAACACACGTTCAGGTTGGATTTACTCGTCCAGAGTCCAGATCTACTGCTCACGCACAGCCGGTCCCACCATCTGAACCACCGCTGCGTCTGTGTGGCAAAGAATATTTTCAGCCCCACATACTTGGTTTACAAGCTCCTTCTTTTGGCCTGAGACATGGGAGAAAGTGTGAAATTTGTCCCACCCTTACACTTTCCTTTTTAACTCGGCCAAGAGCTGCGCACGAAGCAAAGCCCGGCTCTGAGAGAGGGATCCTGGAGGGATTAAAGGGGAGCTGCGGGCCTCCCTACGGGACACGGACAGGCCTCCTTCCCAGTGGTACCTCTCCTAGACACCAAAGGCTCTCTCACCTCTCCTCACGTCAGCTGATTTTTCTTTTTTCCTTTTCTCAGGAGCACACCAGGTTACTCCTCCATCAAAATGGACGTGTCAATATTTGTCCTGCACCTACAGGTGAGATGCAGTGATGTAATGCTCAGGCCTGAATCTGTGCAGGAAAATCCAGACAGTTTGGGCTCAGGAGCAGATTTTGCTTGATTTTCATGTCAAATAAAGTCAAAATCGAGATTATTTGTGTTTAGAAGATGATAACAACGAGCTTAAAACCTCTTGTCCAACTGAAATTTAACATTAACAGTTGAATTTGACCAAATTATGTCAAGTATATCATGCCTCAAACACGATTTGTCTCCCATCCCGCTTCCATGTGACAACACTGACCCCTGCTCCTTAGCATGCAACTGTATCCAGAAAATAGTAATAATAGGCAGTATCAGCCTGTGTAATTGTCTACCTGTGAGGCCTGCATTGCTAAATAATGAGTCTTTCATTCACTCACACACACACACACACACACACACACACACACACACACACACACACAAAGTCTCTGTAATTAGGCAGTAGGCAGGCAGGCAGGCAGGTAGGAGAATGCTGTGATTACTCAACGAGTGACTCGAGGAGTTAAGTAGTACCCTGAAGGTGAGGCTGTGGCCTCATCTCTCCTGTGTAAATAGGTGGAGGGATTATTTAGCCCGTTTGGAGTGTGTGTGAAGGGGGAGGAGGTGTGTGTGTCTGTGGCCAGGGCCTGTCTGATGGTCACCTCCGCAGCGTAAATAGTTATTCCTAAATAACAGAAGGGCTGATGCACACTGGAAAAGTGGAAAACAAGCTCACACCCCGTTGTTACCAGCGGGTTTGAGTTTGAAGGAGGTTGGACGTGTAAGTGTGCGTTCATGATATATTTTAACAACACACAGAAGCATCACACACACATGCCGAGTCATGTGTGTTTTTCCTGAATCAGTTTCACAGCGGTATTGGGTGTTTTTGTTAATCTGGACAAAACGCACGGCTCTTTTTTTTTTCCTGTTCTTTCTCTTCACTGTGGCCCTTCAACCAGCGAGCTCCCCCATCCAGGACAATCATAATAAAGCAGAGCCGGTGGCATTAGTATGTAAGGCCTGTTTCCGCTGAGCGAGGAGCAGAGAAGTGCTTTTGAAACCGTGTGTCATCCAGACTCTGTAGAATCAATCAGGGGGGTTTTGTGAGCTTGACGCTGGGCAGCTCGACAGGATGGAAAGCCTTTTGTAACGTTGCAGCCGTTTTTCTAACTCGCAGCAGAGCCGGAGAGTCCGCCTGCATGTCAACAAGCCAAACACCCCACCAGCCAGCCTGCCCAGACGCTCAGACAGATACACAACAGTCTGTTAGACAGACAGCCAGCAAATCATGCAGGGATATTTACTGCATAAAGTTTCCACTACTATGGATATCTATCCCCTTTGAAACATGTGAGTGGATGAGGATGAAGTCACCCTCTCATCACTGGGGTTATTATGAAGAATGGATGCTTCCCAGTCGCCTTTTTTTTTTTTTTCTTCTTTAAAGCAGTCCCCCTTGAAGTGCGTTGAAAACACAGATGTCACAGTTTCCAATCGGCAGTGAAATTAGTGATGTTTTGATTACGTAGGGTTCAGAGATTACCAACGTAAACAGGTCTGGTGCATAGATCATCATTTCAAGAGGAGGCATCATCCCTTTTTTCCACTTTATCCAAACTCAGCAGGTCTCTTTGGCTTAGCGCTGATGAGAATCGGACGTCCAGCTTCCAGTTTTCATCTGAGCATAAACCTAATGCTGGCTAAGTGATATTTCCTTTTGGTAGAACATTTAAATGGTCGACCACCAAAACCTGCTGTTGAGCAACCTTCAGTCAGCACCACATTTTGACAGAGTTTGTCTAAAACAACATCTCCATCATTTTCTTTGGCTTAACAAGTAAAAACAGGCAATAATAAATATATCTTCTTCCATTCCAGATTTCAACAAGAAATCTTTCCTGAATGATGATCTAATCTCTACGCCTGCTGACAGAGGTCGAACACTTCTGGACTTTTAACAATTTTTAAAATGACCCACAAATGTGAGCATCACTTAAAAAAAAAAAAGACACTCACTCCTCCATTATTGACTGCTAGTGTAAAATGTAGCACATACTGGAGTTGACACTTGTCATCTGAAGACATATGATCTTAAAATAATTAGTTCTTTGGAGATAAATCATGTTTTTTCCCTCTCCATTCATTTCTTCAACACTGCAGACCCATTTGTGGCTCAATATTTGGAATTCTAACAGATGAACCAAAATTTCCCAAAGACACCAAACATGTGGCTAAAGAACCAAAGCTACACCAGGCTATTCTGTACGCTGGCAGCTCGAAATAGCAGCAACAGGTAACTGTTTGAAAACAGTGTGAACTTCAAAATCCTTGAAAGAGTCATCGTTTAACTGCACACACAGCGCTCTCGTGTTCATCAATCTGACGAGTCAGGGATCCGTTTAGATCAAAGAGATTAGATGTGACATTGCAGAGACGAGCACTTTCAAGTGTCAGTTTTACAGTTCGTGTGACTTGATTGTCTTCAAGTGATCAAACCTGACACCAGAATCCCATTTGGGCAGATTCATTGAACCTGTTAAGAGTGGGGTTTCAATTTTTGACAGAGACTATGTGTGTGTTTTTGTATTAAAATCTTTCCTACAGTAGCTGTAAATCACCAAATGCTCCGCCTCCTTTGTTGTACAGCATGCAAATCTTAAATATCAAAATGACTCTGAGTTGTCTGCCCCCTTTTTGTCACGTTTTGTTTATCAAGCCAACTGAAAGCTGAGAAAGACACAACAGCAGCAGCGAGGATGCAGAATACAAATGGGTCCTTCAGGATTCAGTCCCAGGCCAGCAGGCGTTCATGTCCAGAGGCAAAGGTCTTAAAAAATAAACCATCACTATGCTCTGCACACTAAGATTTTAAGCCGTGGATATTTATTCCACAATGAGGGTTCCATATCTGTTTATCCCTTCAATCCACCTGCATCTATAAATGATAAAAACTAATCCAGAGGAACAGATCTGTTTTGTATTCAGAAACACCTTGAGCTACATGGAGTGCATGGTGCTATAATATCTGTGTTGTCCCAAATGGGATTAAAGTACTGATTTCACTCACTGAGGGAGTCTGTATTGGACATGATATGTGTCTGGTTGGTGCTGTGTATCCCATACAACCTCATTGATAATCACCTAAAACAAATAGTTTTGTCTTTCCAATATCAGTTGCATGAAAATGAGTCTTTTTAAAGAAGAGGGAAAAAATCTTTTTTTTTTTTTTTTTTTTTTTGTTCTTCAGTTTTGATTGATTGTTTTATTTATCGTCTCTCTCCAACATCTGGATTCTGGCCTTTTGAGCGGCACACAGCACTGAACAAGCTTGGCTGTGGCTCGGCGAGCTTGGAGATTTATGGTGGAGGCTTATAGCACTCTGCTGTGTTTGGGATAGCGTTGCCCTGCGCCGTCCCACTAAGATCACTATACTCTCCCCCCCCCTCCTTCCCCGCTTTCAATCCAGCCTCTGGCTCATCGAGGGAAACTGTCTGCCCCCTTCTTCCCCTCTCTGTCTGCTTCTGTCACCAGCGAGGGACAATAAAAACCACAAGGTCATGTGGCTGCTCTGATTACAGGATGATTTTGACTGTTCAGTTTGTAGCGAAGAGGCTCAACTGGGCTGCGTGCTTCTTCACATGATCTTTATGCAATAAAAAACAGTAAAATAGATGGATTTCTTCACAAACTCTGAAACATCCTACAAAAAAATCATTCCAAAATTAGAGAAACCATGATTTTCATGATTTTATTGTTGAATAAATTGAACCTTGATGTTATTCTGAGACTATCCTCACAAAAAGGACAGCATTGGTCTTTTGGTAAAACACATATATGATTTAACATGGTCAAAGTACCAGAACATGAGGTGAACGTATGTAAAAATGATCCCTGCAAGTCACAAACCAGTGCTTCAGCCTGCTCTGAACGCTTCGTTGGTAATGTTACCTCTACTTCCTCCTCGTGATGACGTCCGATTGTTCACACATGCCCAGAAATGGACATCAGTTCTGCAGCCTATGTTGCTAAGGTTGTTCCAAAGGTTGTTTTATTGTCCACTCACATATTTACATAAGATAAAGTTTTTGAACTATAAATCATGCAAAGATAATCCAGTAGAGCCCCAGAATGTAGACCTAGAAATGTGCATGATACGCTCCCTTTAAATTACTCATTTTCACCTTTACCTGATCTTGCTGCTGCACAAATGACTGTCTATCAAGAGCAAAGGCAGAAGTAGCCTGATGTTGTTATAATGGCCACAAAACATCTTAAGGTCACATTACACTTCCAACTTTGACCAAGCGGATGTGCTTGGTCAGCCAATATTAATGCTGCTGCACTGTTTGGAAATGGAAAAGTTATTATTCAAGTGTGCTTCATCATCATTTTTAGTACATTATCACACTACCAAACTACAAACTGTAGTATTGCTCTCACACACTGTTCACAGTTTGAGATCACTCTGATCAATATTTGGTTATTATCCACATCAGAAAAGTGACATCATGTCCTTTTTTGGGGCAGAGTGAAAGGAAATTTCATTGAACGGCAATGTAATGTGACCATACTTTGAAGCAAAAAAAGTGAAAACCTGACTTAATCTCTGCTGCAACACAATGTGACATCATCTGGCAAGTTGCTGTGCTGGCCAATCAAATATGTGCAAAATGTGCAAGTATGAGCATATTTCTGGTAGAGTTGTAATGTCAACATCGTATCTGTATTGTATACCTCACGATTGTTGCCACAAAACATAAAACCATTGTCACCATGATAAGTTTTAAAATCTGGTCTCAAACGTTTTGGCATCTGATAAGCCTTCAAATTTATCTGTCATTCCAACTGGACTTCTTGGATTGTATTTCATGTCTCACAGGTACCTGAAACAAGACCACACCACACCACACCAACGCAGCACCTTGAACATTTTGGTCTGTTTTTGGTTTAAATGCTCACTTTGGGAGGAGGTTGGGGTGGAAGTTTGCATCAGTGATTTGTGTGACTTGACACTGCAGGCTGCAGTTCTGATCCCATTTCCTCAACAGTCAGTGTTAGTTTCTATTAATCATGACCCCAATCTTTTCTCAACCTTCATCAAGTCGTTCTTCTAACCCTGACCATAATCAGTCCCCTACCTTAACCAAACCTTAACCATAGAGGTGGAAGATCAGAAAAATGCTCACATTAACCATTTTTGTAATGTCATCGTGCCAAAGGGGGCACCAGATCAGAAAACATTTAATCAGAAGGGAAGGGAAGAATCCTGGAAGGCAATGACAAACAACCTATTTGTGACTTAGGTTGGAGGACTTGGTGATAATTCATTTTGAAAAGACTCCGCTGGATGCAGAGTTTTTCATATTGGACAGACTTTTACCTCATATTCATATTCCATTACGACTGAGTTTCAAAATATAATGGACATCTGATGAGACAAGGATTTTTTCAAGAAAAAAGCTCAAATTAATATTTATTTAAGCTTATTTCAGTAAAATTGAGTTATGTTTATATTGGTACTGGAGGTCATAGTGATTTCTTGAACATCACTACCAGTGAGGATCTTTTACTTGCTCTCTGGCTGAAGTCTTTGTTTCTCTGTCCTGCGACAATTGTTGCTGCTTCACTTCCTCATTTTTGGACTAAGAGAAGGGGAACAAATCCAATTTTCCATCATATGAGGTGCATTACTTCCCCTCTCTTCTTTCTCTCTCAACTCAACCTAACTAGGACTGCCCAGAGTATCTGTAAAAATCCTTTTGGCCCTTTCAAAGGGTTCCCATCAGAGATCTGTTTAAATATAATGAAACTGTACTTGAGGAGTGATTCCTAGATAAGTTGTTTTTGGCATAAGGGCCAATAGCCTGAAGCTTACTCAGCACATAGCTTGATAATTGGATTTTTTGGCGTCTGGCCCACCAACCCCTAATGTTAGATTCACAGTCCTTGGATTATGTTAGAAATCTGTATGGCATCAAAATGTTCATAGTGTGTGGATGTTCTCTGTAGGATGTTGTATATCCCTGCAGATTCTCAGCACCTCGGTGTAACTGGGCATGTGAAGGTAACAAAACTAGGGGCATGAGAACTGCCAAAGGTTATGAAGAGGAAGGCGTCTCCAGCCCCTGTACTGGGCCTGATATGTGTCTATATAAACCTACTGACAGCAGGCTGGAAAAACAACCTGGCAGAGAGAGAGAATGGAAAGTAGAGTGGAAAGTAAACAAGGAAGAGAGAGGGAGAGAGAGAGAGTCCAATCCGACCCACCCAGGTTTCGACCTATAGCTTTCTTTGTATTCCTCTGACACAAAGATTTATTATGCAAACATTACCGTTCCCAAAAATACATATTGAAACAATTTTTGGACAAACACAGGAGACAAAGTGAGCGTCCTGCGCTGTCACGGGAGTTTGGAGCTCAGGGCGGGCCGGCGAGGCGGTGAGGAGAGCAGCAAGTGCATTAGTAGTCTCGCTTCAGGAGCCCTGAAAAGGTAAGCAGGCCGGGGCAGCGATGTGAGCCGTCACACAAGAGCGAAGGACTGTCAAAAGAGAAACAAAAAGGAGGGGGAAATGATTAAGAAGCTGCCATGGCCTCCCCGCCTGTCGGTGTACCTGCCTGCTCAGTGGAACCAGGCCGAGCAAAGGAACCAGGAGAGTGTAAACAGTTATAAACACACTCCCATGTACATGCGCACAGACTCACACACACACATACTCACACACTCATACAGCTGTATGTCCTCAGAGCACATGCACTCACAAACTTCAGTTTTGAGGTCATTCACTGATGAAACTTTGTAAGGACTAATGAGTACCTTTTCTACAGGTGCCTGTGGTTACCTGTGACACCCCATACTTCCTCCATTGGTCATATCGTAAAGTAAGAGTGAAATTCCTTCAGATATTGTTGCAAAATAGGTAATATTTGAAGCTAGTTAGTTTGCTAACTACATTAACAGAAGTTGAAAAGCAAACTGGCACACAACTGAAAACAAAGCCCATGTAAGAACATAGGTACTCAACTCTGTCAAGGTTGATGGCAAACCATTCCATACATTGTCATTTTTTATTTGTCAGAGAAGAATTGTGTAAGACAATAAGCTACAAAGATAGCTTCCGCCAAAACCAACCAAGATGTGAATTTATCCATCTAGTATCTATTTTCTGCTGCTGGAGGAGAACAGGAGGAAATGGAGCATAGCACAATGAAAGTTCCACAGAGAGATGTATAGCAGTAATGATGATAATTGTAGCAGTGGGGGTTGAGCAGGATCACGGGGGCTGCAGGCGGCCTGCAATCACAGATCCAGATTCTACAGCTCCAGAGGCAGAAATACTTGTGAGATGAGGAAGCACAAAACTACAGGAGAGAGAAGATGCCGAGTTGGTAACATGCATTAATTGGACATGAATGCATATAGATGGAGAGACAGAGGAGGAGAGAGGAGCTCAGTGCATCATGGGAAGTCCCCCGGCAGTCTAGGCCTATAGCAGCATAACTAGGGGATGGTCCAGGGCAAGTCTGGGCTGGCCCTAACTATAAGCTTTATCAAAAAGGAAAGTTTTAAGCCTACTCTTAAACGTAAAGAGGGTGTCTGCCTCCTGGACCCAAACTGGAAGATGGTTCCACAGGAGAGGAGCGTGATAGTTGAGGCTCTGCCTCCCATTTTACTGTTGGAGACTCTAGGAACCACAAGTAAGCCTGCATTCTGGGAATGCAGTGTTGTAGTGGGGTAATAGGGTACTTCAAGCTCTTTAAGATATGATGCCCAGCCATTAAGGGCTTTGTAGGTAAGGAGGTTTTTAAATTCTATTCTGGATTTTATAGGGAGGCAGTGCAGAGAAGATAATATGGGAGAAATATGATCTCTTTTTCTAGTTCTTGTCAGTACATGTGCAACAGCATTTTGGATCAGCTGGAGAGTCTTTAGAGACTTGTTGGGGCAGCATGGAAATAAGGACTTGCAATAATCCAGCCTATAAGTAACAAATCTGTAGACTAGTTTTTCTGCATCTTTTTGAGACAGGATGTGCCTGATCTTTGCAATGTTACGTAGGTGAAAAAAGGCAGCCCTTGAAATGTATCCTGATCACCAATAACTCTGATACCTTTGCTGGAGCTGGAGGGCAGGGTAATGCTATCCAGAGTAGCTGTATGATTATATAATGTGTTTCTAAGGTGTTTAGGGCCAAACACAATAACTTCTATTTTGTCTGAGTTTTGTTGCAGAAAGTCGTAGGTCATCCAGGTCTTTATATCCTCAAGGCATGCTTGGAGTTTAGTTAACTGATTGGTTTCATCAGGCTTCATTGATACACATATATAATTGGGTATCATCTGCATAGCAATGAAAGTTTGAAGAGTGTTTCCTAATAATACCTAAGGAAGCATATACTGTATAAGGTAAATAGTATTTGTCCAAGCACAGAACCTTGTGGAACTTGTGTCTAACTTTTGCGTGCATGGATGATTCATCGTTAACGTGAACAAACTGAACTGAAATAGATTTTATAAATTTAAACCATTTAAACCAACTTAATGTAGTTCCTTTAATGCCAATTAAACGTCCCAGTTTCTGTAATAAGATGTGATAGTCAATAGCGTCAAATGCTGCAAGATCTAAAGATCTAACAAGACAAGTATAGAGAGAAGTCCTTTGTCCGATGCAATTAGAAGGTCATTTGTAGCTTTCACCATTGCTGCCTCTGTGCTATGATGCACTCTAAATCCTGACTGAAAATCCTCAAATAAACTATTGTTATGTAGAAAGTCACACAACTGATTGCCGACTGTTTCTGCAAGGATCTTGGAGAGAATGGGAAGGTTAGATATACAGTAGGTCTACAGTTGGCTAAAACACCTGGATAGGCTTTTTAAGAAGAGGTTTAATTACAGCTACTTTAAAGGAATGTGGTACATAGCCTGTTAAAAAAGACAGATTGATCATATTGAGTAAAGTATGTGCTAACTAAGGGTAAAACCTCTTTAAGTAGCCTATTTGGGAAGGGGTCTCAGAGACAGGTTGTTAGTTTAGATAAAGAAGTCATTGAAGTTAGTTCAGAAAGGTCAATTAGAGAAAGACAGTCTAAATATCAGGTTTTACAGCTGTTTCTAAGGTTCCATTCAGATCATTTTAACCAAAGCGAACTTTTTTTTCTTCAGTTATGTGTTTTTTTTATCTATATGGTTACAACCATGTGACTATACTGTATTTCATGTTTTGTATTTGGTCACAGCACTTTGGAAAATGCAAATGCATTTTTGGGAAATGTTTCTATCTTGTCGAGGGTCAGACAAGATAATTCATGTCATATCTGTCATGATTAGCTTAGCTTAGCACAAACACTGGAAACTGGGAGAAACAGCTAGCCTGGCTCTGCCCAAAGGTAAGTTCACTAATTAACATATTATATCTTGTTTGCTCACCTGTACAAAACTGAGAGTGTAAAAATGTTGATTTGTGGTTTTATGAGGGGTTATGTGCTGGAACTATTTCTTGTCCGGGTGCAGTGACTTCCTGGAGTCTTGCTGTCACAGTGAATAAACATATTTCCTAACATATCTATTTCTTTACCTGGGGTGACATTGATAGAGGCCTTACAGTTCTGATTAATAGACAAAATGTTTGTACTTAAAAGGCAAATCTGCCTCTTGTTTTATTTCCCACTTTTTGCAGGTTTTCGGCATTATTTCTTTGGTTATGATGGAAATAACTGCAGCAACACTGTCAAGTTGAATTAATGGACTTTTATTTAGTTCAGCAGCTTATGTCAGTGAGGACTTTCAACTGCAAATGACTACCCTTGTGCTGGTGAAATGGGTCTGCAACTCATGAAAAATGTCAAATGTGAGTCTCAGATCCAAAACTGGATTCATATGGCGCATTGACTTACACCTCAGCTTTCGGAGAGCTGACAACACGCCCTGAATTGACCACAGCATTGCTTTATAAAACCACCTGTGGATTTCATTTCTTTCTCAGAGGTTGATACATCTAAATAGCGTCCTGCATGGAGGTGACATGTTCTTGGCAACTCTTGAATTTCTCTGTGGCAAGTAAGCGTCATATATTGATCAAGAGAAACCACCGAGGTTGAATGAGCCTCCTCTTCGTATTTGTTCTGGAACCTCAGCTATGTTTGTACATCAACAAAAGGTCAACCACATATTTCATTTCTCACAAAGCACTGTGCTCCCTCTTCACTTCATCTGGGAAGCTGTTGGACCTGAGAAAGTCATGGACTGAGTGCATTCAAACACATATTTACATGCACACACACATGCTCCACCTCAAGATCACATCCTCCCCTAAAAAAAAAGTGATGTATGTGTTTTTCAGAAAGGACACATAGGTGAAATTCAACATGCCTCCTCTCTTGTCTCTTTTTCTCAGAGTGAAAGGTATTCAGGAGGGAGAGGACAACGTCGCCCCGCCGGACAATTTACTGCCCTTCTCTGGGAATTCCACATGATCCAGGTATGGGAATGGAGAGTGGGAAAAGCCAGAGCAGTGAACTCACCCTGGCAGTTTTATCTCGATTGTCAGATAAAACAGTATCTGCTGCTCTGAAGCTGTACATGAGAGTCTTTAGCAAGAAGCACTTTAGCTCCTTCTCACGTTCTGGTTTCTGATAAAAATCGCACAAACACTGTGTCATTAGCAAGGCCAATAAAAGTGCGCAGAGGCCTGGAGCTTCATCTGAAGACTTCTCTTTAAAGCAGCAACATACTTGAGGAGAAATAAAAACTTTTCTTTCAAGTTCATCAATCAAAATCCTTCTAATACAGAGACTCTACTCAGTAAAAGGGATATCAGTTTGGCTGCTCTGTTTTAAAAAAAAGCAAGATGAAGTGTTTTGAATATCTGCACTGCATCCTTATGTAAGAGTAAGGATAAAACTGTCCATTCATGAAGATTTAGGACTGTAATGATAAAAACTATGATTTAAAATAATAGGTTATAAAAAGGTTTGATCTATGAGAGTGTTTGCGCCAGATGCTTATTTTTCAGCGATTGTTTTCACGCATTGCACTCTCTAGATGGTTATTGAAACTTTAGAAATATGGCAATTTTAGTATGTGGATCATATTTTTCAATGCAAACGTTTTAAAAAATATGATCTGGATTAAGTTTTGCTCTTAAGCACAAATGTTGTTCATGACTAGCTTCTATAAATTTTAGCTGCTTTATGCTAGAATGAGCAACTTGTTTCCTTCTCTCTAACTTCAACTAATTCTTTCCCATGTTGTGTATTGAGCCACACATGCAGACACAGGTATGGATTAACACAGGTATATACAGACACACTAATGCAAACACATACACACAGTAGCCTGACCCAGCAGGCCAGGTTAAAGAGGAGTTGGGGAGGAGGAGGAGGAGGAGGATGAACTGCTGGGACTCTGGTTATACTCAGTCAGGAAAGAGTGTTTTCCCACAGCAGAACATGCAAACAGCTTCACATGGCTTCACAAGTAACACAGCATTCAAATTGATCATACTTACAGAAAAGCACTGAGTTATTTCAGCAAATGCCCCAAAACATTCACATTTACGTTCAAGTGATTAAGTCCCGTAGAGGCTGTAGAAATTATGACTGTTGGGACCAAAGGCGTAAAGATGTCAGGTGACATTATTACAGAGCCACAAACTATCTGGGTGGATGGTTGGGTCAACAAAATCTGGGACTTTTAACCACGATCATGATCATTCTCTACCTTTAACCCAGTAGTTTAACACTTGAATGAATAAGTGATTTAAACCCTAACAGAGATGTTTTGCTAATCTTAAACTAGTACTTATTTAACCCCAACCATGCTCTTTTCCTGACACTACCCAAATCATGTTTGTGCCTTAACCTAACAAAATCTTAACCATAGTGGGTTTTTTTTTCGCAAAGCAGTGATTTGTAATGATTTGGACGGCACGGATAAACAATGTTGTCCTGCTGTTAGCTCCAGATCACAAACTGTGTATTTTGTTGTTTAATTTGGAGGACTTCTTGTGTTTCTCCCTTCCAACCCTTATATATTCGACTTCATAATTCTGCTTATAGCACTTACATTCCTTAATGGTTTGGCTCCTGAGTATAGTATTGATTTGCTGGTGAGGGTGCTTTAGTTACTTTGGGTTTTGTTCTCTAGAACAAACTGCCTGATCACCAGAGAGAGATCACCAGACCCAACTGTGTCCACTTTTCTACTTTTTCAGTCCTACGATTAGTTACTTAATTAGTTGTTGTAGTTCATTTTATATTCTTCTGTATGAAACCTGTTGTTGTATGCATTTTAATGTAAAGTACAATGAGTTTACTTGTAGTAAAATGTACCATAAATTAATCTATCTTGCCCAAATAGAAAGAAGCTCTATCACTATACATAAAAACTGTGTAAACAATATTGTCAATAAAACGTGATTAAATTGAATTAAGGTATCCTATGTTTACTCTACACTACATCCCTGATCATATCATCTCACCACCAGTCTCTTCATCTAAGCTTCTTTTTTCTTTTCACTCCGCAATGATTTTTTGCTGCCTGCTTTCTGGCTGTTTCTCCTTTCCTCCTTCTCTGTCCCTGTGGTCACGATCTTCCACCATCTGACATCTGCTGTGCAGAATGAACAAACTGATTCCCAGTGTTTAGTTGGAGGGAAAACACTAGAAAAACACTGCAGTGATAAAGCAGGTGTGGGTCGCTTTTGTTAGACTCTTGTCTTACGCTGCAAGACTTTATTCCCAAATGTTTTGAATTGTTTGGAAAGGCTCTACTTGGCGGAGAACTTTTTCTCCTTCAGTGCATGCGTGCATGCATCTCTGTGCACTTACATAGCGTGTGTGAGGGGGAGTAGGATAAATATCAAACTGAATGCCACTGGTCAGACACTCGCTGTTAATTTTTAATATTTGTTTATTAGGATGATACTTGCCAAAACTAGCAAATATTTAGTGTTTCCCCAGAATTTTGAAACACAATTGTAATAAAAATAATTTTCCTGATATGGAGATGTGATGCTGCTATTTTTGGACTGAAGATGCTGCCAAAAAAATCCACATATTCAGCATTGCAGTGGAAATGTTATTCTTGGGTAGAAAAACCTCTGAAACAGCATTTAAATATTCTGTGGTCTAGAGGTGCATTATGGTGCATTAGAGCCTTACATATAACAAATATATCCTGATTTTAAGAGAGGCATTATGTCATCTATGACATTTATTGACCCCTTCTACAAAACCAACCATGATTGAAGTTGAAGTCAGCTTGTATGCACAGATACTGGCTGTGTAGTAAGTCAGCCTGGCCAGAAAAATGGTCAACATCTTCTGCTTTGATTCATTCTTGTGAAACTCTATTTCCTGTTTTACTGCAGCCTGTAAGGAGTGGTGACCAGTGTTGGGCAGTAACTTAGTATAGAATACAGTAATTAGTGAGTAACACGTACAGTAATGCAATTAATATTATTTCGAAAAGAGCAGTGTAAGGGATTACTATTTAAAATTAAGTAATTACATTACAGTTACTAATCTCAGTAAGTAACACCCTTTTACTTCAGTATTTTGGGTGTCAACTTGATTACTTTTTACTGGGAGTTTGAGATTTGATCACTTTGGTCTCTGTGCTTTTGGTGGAGAGACTACAGGATGTGCTAGCTTGGTGCAGAGGCTGAAGGTATGGGGAGGCAGTTAGCCTCTACCAAAGGAGGTGTAACTCCAAAGTTGTCATGCTGTGTCCTCTTAGCTGCTTGCTAACGTTAGCCACTGGTAAACCCACATCAGGAATCATATGGTTTATTTCAGGGCTGCAGGGTGTGTGTGAGGCTTCTGAAGCCACTGGGGCTAAGCTAGCTGTTGAAGGTCAGTTGACACCAAACTTTAGTCTGGCTGCTTGTTAAACCAGTCTTTTATATTTCTACATGTGTTAAATACAGAAGATGTGATCTGGAGCATCTGGAGTTGTTCAAAGGCTCCTTTGATTTAGTTTAGTAAAGTTTTTCAGTGAGTAGTAATATGCACTAAGTAACTGATTACATTTATAAAGCCCTGAACTGATGGTGGCACAGTGAACATGGTCCTTTATATCCTAGGAAACATGTTGAGGACCTAAAATAGAGCCTTGAGGTACACCACATTTAAGCACAAAGGCAGAGAACACATAAGCACCAAATGAAATCACTTTTGTTGTGATGTAAGTAACGTTTCATTTCCTAATTTTGGACTTCAAATATGGCTGCCACAGTGTACGCTATGTCTAATTTGCACTCCAACTCTGATTTCATAAGATAGCTTGAAGTATCTGCTCAGGTTTAGGGAGAAAGGAGCAAAATTAAATGCTGGATGGACGAGGGTAAAGGTTGGCGGAGAGACAGAGACTATAAGATGCAAGTAGGAACGTCGTGGAAGAAAAACCGCAGACTGGAGCTGGCAGTGGCGGTGGGAGAGAGGTGGGAGGAGGGTGTGTCGGATGAGGCTCAGAAGGGTGAGAGCCTTTCTCAGGTAGGTCTGCCCAAACATGACGGCTTGTTTACCTGTCAGGTTGTTTCTTTTGTCTGGGCCTCCCACGAGAAACAAAAGAGACAGAGCTTTAGCTCTTCTCCAAGCAGGACCACCAGTGTAGTGTGGGTGTGTGAGTCCGCTTATGTACGTTTGTGTTGTAGAGGAGTGCGTTCATGTTGGTGTGTTTGTCTTCACACATGTTAAATGTCCTCACGTGTTCACGTGTGTGTGTGTGTGTGTGTGTGTGTGTGTGTTGCGTGTTATGTTAGTGTGTTAATGTGTGTGTGTGTGCATATACGTGTATGACCCTGAATGCTTGTTGTGTTTGTAGCTGGGCGTTGCTGGGAGGGGTTTGTGTACAAATGCAAACACATGTGACTAATTCGTTTTCAGAAACGGCAGACAATGTATGCAGTAGACGGCTGTGGAATTGGGTTTAGGGTGAGGAGTGTGCGTGTTTGTGTGTGTGTGTTTCTTTGTCTCTCTACATATGTTGAGGTATGTGTGTGTTGTAATTTGAGCACTGTCATTCAAACAAGCACATTTAATATGGAGTCTTCCCATTGACATACTATAGCTAGCAGTATACAGTGTCATGCAGACATAATGTCCTGAAGGTATGTTTTACTGGAAAACAGTTTCACAAAAAATCTTAACATAACAAGATCCAAATTACTTACTACTACCGAAGCTTTCAGCCACATCTTGTGACCTTCCACAAGATGTGCGATGGGGATAGTTTTGTTATCACAGAACCAAAGTATGGAATTTCGGTCACGTGATAACAGGTGGTCCAGAAAAAGAGATCAAGGAGACCAAGTTTGAACAGAGACAGGGGTTAATATCTCCCGTGCATATATAACCACCTGTTATCACATGACTGATTTTTCATGCTTAGCTCATGTGATAACAAACTAAAAAATAACAAAATTAGTCATAGCTGTAATTCATCAAATCCAATATTGTTTTTGCTCTGTTCACAGTAAGAAGTATATTAGCCTATATATATATATTGGATATATAGTACATATATACAGTATAATATGCACTACAAGAACAACAGAGCTTCAGGAATGGACACACTAAGGTTCAACTTTTATTTAATTGTTTTTATAATATTTTCAAATCAAATGGAATTACATTAGATATTGATTTCATCCCTTTATCTATTTTATTTATCATTGTCTTTTATCTATTTTGTCTAGTTCTTATTTAAAATCTATTTTATTAGTTTTATCACACTTTAATAAAACCTTGTGTGCATTAGCCTCAAATTGTTTGTACTGTTCATCTGTAAAGCACTTTGAATTGCCCTAACCTGTACGAAAGATGCTATACAAATAAAATTTGAGTTGGATCGATACATTAAATTAAATACAATTCCTCTAAATTTTAACCACACTCATATAATTTTAATTACATTTTTAAATGTTGTTTTCATAGCCAATACAATTAAAGCTGCTGACAATATTTTGTACCATTTATCGGTCCAAATTTTTCTAGAGGGAGTCATTTTTTCCTCCTCATGTTTATTGTCGTCTGGGCAGCAGAGGCTCTAAAACACTGAGATCATCTCGGAGCATGCAAAGACTTCTTTTTAAATCCAGACTAATAAAATTCTTGTCAGTATGGGAGGGTGACCTCACCTGTCCAATACCAGGATAAACTCTGGGATGCAGTACTGTCTTCAAATAAAGAATTCACTAACAAGACATTACTCGGCAATAAATTAATAGATTAAATGTTCATCATAATATGTCACCAGGACCTGACTGTTTTATGAAGCTGCTCGGTAGGAATCTCTAACAACGTCACAACAGATTTTTCTTTGACAGTAAAAAAAAAATAAAACGTCATTAAAACATTTTTTTTTTTTGTTTCCTGTCTTCACTCTTCTCACATTCATAATTCAAATAATCCATGTGAATCTTTAACCACCACTTTCTCACTAAGGATGGTCCTTTGTTCAAATAGCACTGAGTGATGGGTAGTTCATGTGGGTGGACAAACTGCCACATCAATTATGCAACTAAACTAGTTTATAACAAAAATGTATCACATCCATGATAGCTTATGATACATCTTTCTAGCTATACTGTATGTAACAGCTTCCCAGAAACAATTAAACAGAATCTAATGGCTTAGACATTTTGAAATACACAACTCTTGCTCAAGCTGATGTGTTGATGAAAACCACATAGTTGCAAATTGCTTTTCATGAAACAATGCCACATTTTTCACAGATGCATCTTTGGAAGAGATACAAAAACAGGCTCTCAAACTCAAACAACATGTGATCAGTAAAACAGCAGTTTTGCGGTTACCTGTTTTTGTGTGTGTGTGTGTGTTTTCTGCCAAAAGAGAGCAACTGTTCAAAGTGATTGCAACAGAACTGGATCCGTTTTCATGCATTTGGTGCTTGTGTTTAATTGTGTGTATCTTAAGGCTTTAGCCGCTGTCTGCTGATGTGTGTGTGTCATATGTGTGTTTGACACAGTGTCTACCTGTGTGGCAGTAGGTAAGCCCACTAATCTCTGTTTGTCTCAGTCTGAGAAGTATAATTCTATGACTCATTCCTAGAACGGGTGTGCTAAAATCCAAAGCACTCTATCTATCATAGAAATCAACAGTCGCCACTGTAATTTACCAAACTAATCCTCAAATTCCAAATTAATATGTTAAGTATAGGTGTAATTATATGATATGAAAGATGCCTGTAAACTCCAAATGTTTAGTTGGTGTTCTCATCTGCGGTGAGTGAGGGTGAGTTTAATGTGGTAATCCCAGAGATCTCTGCTTTTTCTTTCATTCAGGACTGCGTGGGCGATGCTGCGGTGTGTATTTTCTTGGAATTCATGTTGATGAGAGGTGGCGCTCTTTCCTCTTCAGCCATTGTGGTTGTTGTTGGCAACACTGACAATGTTCTTCTTCTGTTTAATCTAAACAAACTGCTTGTTCTGCTCTCAGAGGGAGAGCACTGATATTGAATCCTGTTGCCTATTTCAGCCACTTATCCTCATCTTTTGCTCTGTGTGTGTTTGATTTCTGTACATCAGGAGCTCTAATGAATATTTTCTATTTCTCTCTGGGACCTTTGGAAGCTTTGTTTTAAAACAAACTGGAAAATGCATCACTTCCTGTGCAGCTGGGAAACAGCCACAGGTACACCAGGTACACCAAAAGAAGAGATGAGCGAACCCTAACCCTAAATAGACACTTATATTAACATGCCACATATTTTAAAGGGGACCTATTATGCTCATTTCCAGCTCTGTATTTTTATTTTTGGACTCCACTAGAGTGGCTTTGCATGATTCACAGTTCAAAAATCTCCTTATTTATCTTATACTGGCCCTTAATGCAGCCCCGCAGTTCAGCCTCTGTCTCTTAACAGGCAGTTTTAGCTCCCGTCTCTTTAAGGCCCCCCCTCCCAATGAGCCCACTCTGTTCTGATTGGCTAGCTTTCCAGAAGCCTGCGGAGGGGCAGCCATCAGAGTAGTGTTAAGTTACTGCCAATGCAAACCCAGTATTTCCTGCTTTACTGCTAAAAAATTAAAAGCTTTTAAATGACTAGTTAATGTGAGCCTATTATTGTGAAGAATTGACAGGAAATCAAACATGTTCCTCACTAAATTAGCAGAGCTTTGTTAGCTGTGCTAAAACCATTCGATACAATAAGATATGGAGATATTTGGAGCTCTTTGTTCAGCGGATCAGAAATAATGCAGGGAGGAATAGTACAAGCAGAAACAGCCACAGTGATGATGATGTTTGATGAAGAGCTGCAGATGACCAGCACACCTCCAACAGGTAAGCAACTTATTTTACTTTGCCATGTTGTTTACTGGAAAAACACTCACACCATACCAGCTTGACTCAAGTCATGGCTCGGTGTGACTACCACCAAAACAATGTAAAAATGCCATAATGTTAGAAGAGCAGAGCAGTGAACTCACATGCTGTGCGTGGAGCAGATGACCATGTAAAGAAATGTGTCACAAGCTGACGTCGGCTTGAGCTGAAAGTTGAAAAAACTGTTGGATATGTAACGTTCAGAGCAGTCTGAAGCTGGTGCTTTTTGCTCACGGGGATTACCGCTACGTACATTTACCTCATTATTTGATACTTTTGTTACCTTTCACTCTCTGGAAACACACCCTGCTACCTCGGGCTGAAGCAAATCCTAGCTTACTGAGAACACTGACTGGTGCACACTTGGACTAACGTTAGCTACTTTAGCTAAATTGTGCTAAGTCAGGCAGGTATCGTAATCAAGTAACATTAAATTCACGACTTGCGACTATAGTCCAACTCAGTGTGAGTCATTGAGCTGCGGAGAGCATCAGGTGAACAAACTGTCAATCACAGCTGTGTACCAACATCCACTAAGTCATCAAAGCTATTTTAAGTCTTCAAATCTTAGTAACGCAGCAATCATTTCCAAAATGACGACCAGCTCACTTATTAAAGGGCACAAATTTAGCAGTTGAGACCATAATGACTTGTTGAAAAAAATTATTGACTTAGTATTTCTAGAGAGAAGTTTTTAAGCAGGAGTCAATTGGAGCCAGGGACTTTTGGAGCCAGCAGCTAGGCATTGCGCTTTTAAGATACTTCTGCACTGGCTTCAACCTCAAGCCTTAGTTGTTGCTGCTTGATCTGTGCAAGGTCTGTGATAGGACACAAACTAGTCTTCTGCATGAAACACGCAACACATCCATCCACCACCCTGACCTTTACACCATTACTCTCCACCCCATTGTAAAGGGCAAAATAATTCCTGTATTGGCTGTATTGGATATAAATGGCGGGATGCAGATTTGTCCAATATGGAGTTTGATATATAATTCTTACGATACTGAGTAAAAAAAAACACAAAAAAAACATCTTTAAATGATCCCACAAAGAATCTCTCTACTTCTCCCCTCTCTGTCTGTTATCTCTCTCTCCATCTCCCATTTTTCTTCTGTCACCCTCTCCTATATCTCTCTATCTTTCACTCCCCATATCTCTTTCCCCATCTACCTCCTTTGCCCCCCTCCCACCCCCACACCTCCCCATCCATCCCTTCCTCTTGCTGTGCAAAACCAGCTGCTTCTCTTTCTCTCTCCTGGGTTGGTGAGCTGAGTGCTGAGGAGGAAGAAGCTAAATCCAGCTGGACATATTTCACAGGGACAGAAAGAGAGAGAGCTGAAAGAGGGAGACAATTGAGGAGAGAAAGAACTAGAGATTTTTGGGGACAGAGGAGATATAGGGTGAGAGGGCAAGAAATTTGGGAGAGAACGAAAGATTAGGAGAAATGGCGAAAAATGAGAAAAAGAGACAAGGTACGGAGGCGTAGAGACATATTTCAGGCTGTAGTGGGGGTCTGTGGAGGCTGTCAGGCTTTGATCTGGCCTGCACTTTGTGTGTAAGTGTGTGCTTGTGTGTCTGGCCTGTGAGAGGAGCTGATTGCCAGAGGCCAGGGCTGCAGGATTAAGGAGCAGCTCTCCTCTTCTGGCACAAAAAGCAGAAAAACTTCCCTTTTAGTTTTCCTTCCGCCTCACACTTATTTGTTCCTTTGAATCTTAATGATAGTGAGGGGAAATGTACAAAATGACAAGATAGCAAGATTAGATATAATTAATCAGTTATTTATTTCACCATATGAATTATTTATTTTTAAATATAATTGAAGTATTTGATTTATTAATTGAAATTATAGCCCCAATTTACAAACTTAACTGATGTAAACAAACCTTTTATAGCATCATAAAACATTAAAAGGGCATTCCACTGATTTTTAACATATAAGTCAGTTTATTCATCATGATTATTACTACTTAGCCTGTGAAAACTGTTGTTTAATGTCGTCTTTGGCTGTGGAGGAACTTAGGTATTTTAGATAAATATTGTCACAGACTTGACAGTGTTACAAATTGGTGTGTGGAGTTTGAATGAAGGGTTCAATGAAAAGATACTATTGATTGCATTATGGGAAATGTAGGATTGAGTGTTTTTGGAGCTTGACCCATGCTAGGGACTAAAACCAGGATATCTTGATCTCTGCTTCACCAATTTTTTTTCGATTTTCTCAAACACTTCCTGCTTTCCCTTCCCTGTATGTGGCCCTCAGCCCTGTGCCCAGTGGTTCCTAATGGAGATGTAAATCCTTAAAAACTGTTCACGATAGTTTTGTTTTTTAAAAAGACTCCTAAAACAACTGTGCAGAGCTTAGCAAGTGGAGTATGTAGTGCATTTGTTGATTGACTGACTGTACAGACTCATTTTCACCTCAAATTTATTCAGAAACTGTAAAAAGAATTCTTTTTCCAGAACAGCAGCCATTATTTTCCATTTTGATAAATGAAAGCAAAGTATAATGAGAGCACAGCAAGCGGTGCATGCATCCAATCAAGAGGAGTGGTGTTGATGTCCTAGTGAAGGAGAGAGAGAAAAAACAACCTGTTGAGCCTTAATTACCAGATTACAATGAGAGAAACTGTGTGCAAGTTGGTAAACTATAATGGTCCAAAATTAAAGAGAAGTAAATGAATAAATTAAAAAAACAGACAGCTTACCTGTGCTGTTACACAATAGGAGGATAGTTTAGTTTTCCACCAGGTGTGTTCGCCTCTCAGACAAACGTCGTGTTTCCTTCCTGGTCAGTGGGTCTAACCTTTGCTCTGTTTCAATCAGGTAAAGTAGAGCTTTAGTAATCCACTGTTTGCAGCCGTGCTGCGGTGGGGTACATATGTGTGTGTGTGTGTGTGTGTGTGTGTTAGTGTGTGTGTGTATGTATGCCTGCTAGTCAGACTGAGGTCTTGTTGAGATTGGAGTGGCCTTGAGGTCGAAGGTCAGATAAACACAGCTGGCACTCTCCTCCTGACTGGCTTAGAAAAGCTGTTTTCTCCTTCCCTCCCCTACACCCTCTTTCTTTATCTCCCCCTCCCTCTTCTATCTGTGTCAGTCCTATTTTGTCTCACTTCTGCCTCCCTTGTGATCTTTCTTTCTCCCTCTGTCTCTTCTTTCTTTTTTTTTTTTTGCTTTTTCAACTTTTTCTGCCCTCTCCCTCCATCCTTCACTAATCCCTTCCCTCTTCCCTCAGTCATCTCTCTGTTCCTAGCCATCTATCCTTTTTTTTTCCTTTTTGTAACTATTCCTCTCTTTTGTTTTCCCTTTATCTTATCTTTCATCAGTCTATTTTGATTTTCTCTCATCTTAGTATTGCCTTCCATTTTTTCTCACTTTGAAACATTTGCTCTGATTTTCCTGTTTGATTATCTCTCTTGCTTCCTTTCCTTTCTACTCTTCTCTCTCTCTCCATTTCTGTTTGTCTCTCTGTGTTTCTCCATCACGTCTGTTCGGGGAGGAATGCTCCCTCGATGCCCAAATCCATCACTTCTCCACATTGTTGTCAATAAATCAGCCTCTTCTGTCTCTTTTGTGTTTCTGCCTCGCCTTTTCATCTGTGACCTAGTCAGAGGTCTTTTGTCTATCTACACTACATGTCCACCTGAACAAAGTATGCGGACACCAGAACATTACACCCATATACTGTATGTGATAGTTGAATAGATCTTTTTAAAACCATGGGCATCAATATACTGCTATATAACAGCCTCCTTGGAAATATCCAATGTTCCACTTCATCCCAAAGGTGTTGGATGGGGTTAATACTCTGTACTACTAATACTTTACGTTGGGTAAGCTGCCAGGAACAGGGCTGGGCTTTGCAGCGATTTTGGCCTAGAGGACACAGTTAGAATTGCAGGTCATGTGACACACACCGGCCCAAAAATACTTTTTTTTGCATCCACAATCATTACAAAAGTAATGTAAAATAAATAAAAATAAATGCATTTTTTTGAGCATCACAAACACCCTGAAATGACAGCTATCAAAAATGAATTTAAGCAATTTGGAACAGAAATTCAAAAGTTTCAACATAATTATTTTCATGACATTCATGTGTGTGGGGATCCAGCAGGAACTCAGTAGGCTCTGCCAAAGATGGGCTCTAATGCCCCAAAACGTGGAAACCTGAGGAAGACTTAAAAACTTCTTCAGGGTATGGACACCACCACCCGATCAAGCAACGGTTGGAGCATCATCTTGGGAAATGATATCCAGTTCTCTTAAAACATCCATGGCATTGGGCATTCTCATGCTAAAACAGGAAAAGTACCTCCCAAAACTGTTGCCAAAAAGTTGGAAGCACATTACTGTCTTAACTTATTGTATGCTGTAGCATTAATATACTACATGTTCCCTTCATTTGAACTAATTACATTTGTTAAAACTGCGCCGCCATTAACAAATCCAAAGGTATCCGGACAGGGGTGTCCATGTATTTTTTTGTCATGTAATCGATCCATTTATGTAATGTATTCATTTATCTGTCTGTCTTTCTGATGAACAAACAATCAAAATTCCTTTTATACTCAATATACTGTATGAAACATATTGGAAGTTTTCCTGATATTAGCACTTCCATGAGTGTTGGAAAAAACAATAAGTTGTATGTTGACTTAAGCCTAAACACCATCAATTACTCTGGAAAAAAAGAAGCACCACTTTTTTCAAAGATTCATAGTGGATGTTTAACCTTGCTCAGTGTTGGCCTCTCTTTAACCCTCAACCCAAGGTTACTCTGATTCTGTTTCCTCTTTGAACCAAACATAAACTCGTACCCTAAATTGATCTTAAAGACATCCTCGATTTCCCACAAATCGCTTTGTTCTTTGGTTCAGAACTCAGACTGGTTCTGCCATGAATAATAGTAGAAGAAGACACCTTGAAAAGTCCATCAAAATGTTGAAATGAAGGTTCCCTTTTCAGTCAAGAAAATTATGATGTCAATGCATATGATTTATGTGTCTGAGTGTTTCAATGTGTATGCACAGGCATGTATATCTACATAAGACATATATGCTCTAATATTTGTTTGTCTGCATGTCTGTGTGTGTGTGTGTGTGTGTGTATGAGAAGGATCTGTGTCATCCAAACTGCACACTGGAGAGTTTTTCAGCTCCAGAGTCCATTTATTCCTTCTGATATCTTCTGCTTCAGTCGTCCAGTCAGACATTTCCTTCGGTTAATGTAAGTGTCTTCATAATAACATTAGAAAGTGTCTTCTTCAGTTTTGTCAGTTGCTCAGAGTCCATCCATCACTGCTTCCACCTTTAAGTGTCAGAGGGCAAATTATACATCCACAATTATCTGGGAGAAGCCTCTGCTGGGCAGATGAGATGAGGTGTTATGTCAGTATGTTTGCACTGTTTCAATGGGCCAATTGGAGGACTGGAGAGTTTGAGAAGTGGGGTTGTGATTGGAAGCAGGAATGTGAATCCCCATCTCAACAGGGAAAATCATGGCAGGAAAAGGCAAAGTGTAAATCTTCTTCCTCCCTCAGTAAACAGCATGAAGGTGCCCCTGAGTGGAGCCTGAGTGCCCAACTGCTCAGCCGTCAGGAGCGCATAATTGTGGTTTTATTGGTGTGAGTAACACAATAGATGTGTGTAATTCAAATAGCAGCACAGAACAGTAGAAAACCTCTCAAATGTTGAGGCAGGGTTGTGTGGAATAAATGAAGGTTAGCAAAAGATCACATGTTCTGCTGTCACACATAAGAAGAAAATATTTGTTACTGTTGTGGTCTAACTGATTCAAGCACATGCGGATGTGGTGATTGTTCTTGGAGACATTGCTACAGTAGGTGTGCAGATTTTCTTCCTCTGGGCGTATTCATTATAAGGTATAATGAATTGCTGCTCTTTTGTTAGTTCTCTAAGGCCTTACTTTTGTTTTGTGAGCACACAGGATGTATCACCTTGATGGCTTTTTTTTTTTTTTGTGGCGAGGTTGTGTCTAGTCGTTGCCACTGCCAGCGCTTTCAGGGCATTTTTCAGATCCACACTCTTGTGTAACTGTCTACTAATCTTGGCAGCTGCTTGGTGCGCGGGGCTGGTCTGATTGCATTGTAGTATGCAGATGACAACACTGCTCAGAAGCACAGTCAGAATAATTCATGCTCACCCCTCCCCTCTCTACCGCTGCAACTAGCTTTTCACCTCCATTACTGATTGTCTCAAACCAGCTATACCTGCTTAATATGAAGACTGGCCTGCTGCAAGGTATGCTGGGACGTCCGCATTGCATGCAAAGGAGTTGGTTGGCTCCTGACAAGAGGCCACAGCTGCCAAATGAGAGACAGCTTCATCATTGTCTTCATGTTACAGATGGATGGCAGTGCTGACAGACAGGCGGAATAAATTGGCATGGATATCAAGGAGAGACAAGCTTACATTTCAGGGCTTTTCTTTTTTTTCCTCTTCGCTCTTGTTCTTTCAGCGTCAAGGTGCATTTTTATTCAAATGCAAGGAGGATGAGAGAGACCGTTGACCCGGTGCACATGTTTTGTTAAGGTGATTTAATGCAAAGTAAAGCATTTGCCTGTATCAGTTGCCTGTGTATACAAAACATCGCCCTCTGCATAACTGGGCTGTGGTGTGCAGCAGAGTAGATATGCACAAAGAAAGCAGCATGAGTTAAAATAGGTTGGTCTTTTGTTTTGTATGTACAGCACACTTCTCCAATCACTAATGTTCAGTGTCCTATCATTTCAGTATAATATGTTTCTGTAAAGGCTGGTGTACTATTAATGTCAGAACTACACTCTTAATGGATATACTGATAGGTGTTAATATAGTGTGTTAGCTCATTATCAAATATGTATACTTTACATTTTTGCTGACTATTTTCACATGCATTCCATATAGAGCTTGAGATTTTTGGATATATATTTTCTCTGCTGTTTCAGGTAGTCTTTAGTTTTAAGTTGCATAATTCTTCACACTTAACGTCCAGTCTGCATTATCTTTTATAAATATTACATTATTGTATCATGATAGTGCAGAATCATTTTAAAAGTTTGTATGACTTTATTTCATAACAATGTACCTTTGGAAAAAATAAATGCAGACTTTGTGTTTGCTGTGATGGAAACTCAGACTGATACAGAAATAAATGGAAACGAATGGAGCCCTAGAACAGTAAAAACATACCTTCAAATTTCAAAAACACAGCAGTTTGGTTTGCTAAAAGTATACTGCATTGTGGGAAATGGGCTAAAAGATACAAAACCACAGGTATGGGCCTTTAAATGGCCATAAATAGAAGATACTGGAAGCATTATAGCTCCCGCTGTTGCTATGGACTTTAAAGTGTGGTAGCAATTGATCTTAACTTCAGCATTTACGCAGTATGTAAACACTTAATAGATTTATAACACATTATAATGTAGCTGTAAACAAATATAAAGACGTATGTATATATATATATCAGCATCAGCAAGCATCACACTTTTCTTGCATCAAACACTGTAGCTCTCTTCCCTATCAGCTGTTTCAGATGATGCACATGCAGAAAAAACACGACTCTGCCTGTGTGTTTTGGCCTCACTGTACTGTCTTTACTTAACTGCTATTCCTGATTGATGGTGGGACTTCCCAGTGGCTGTAGTATCAACATGATAACTTATATACAGATGTACACTCACTGTCACAATGTTTATCTCTTGGTGTAGCCTTTTGTTTTTTTCTCAGACAAATTTAATCAAATAAATAATTATGTATTGTCCGACGACCTGTGCATCACCTCAATAATAGCCTTGATCAAATCCCTCAAATGAAGTGTTTCACATTGTTAATTTCCTCCTCAACATCCTGTTTCAAGAGGAAACATCAAAAAACATCAGCATCAAAAAACGTAATAACATCAAAGCCATCAAACACAGACATTTAAGAGCTGTTTTGAAGCGAGTTGCTAAAAGTGGAACTATCGCTTTGCAAGCTTTCTGTCATCTCATCAGTGTGATATTTTCAAATGTGTCCTCATATGTTTTGGAGCCAGATGTCACATCACATGTTGTTTCGACACACATTTTTTTTAGTCCTGGTTTTGGCCAAACACTTTAACTGGTGAATTATGTTCTCCAACTCAGAGAGCCTGTTAAGGTACTCGAGGAGAAAGGGGTAAGCAGTATATTAAGTCCAATTTCCATAAGCCTGGCTCTAAAATAGACATTTGGTGGTGCTTTAAGTAAAACCTGAAGGTAGCGGAGGCCAGAGTGGAGCCAGAGAGATCAGGAAGATATATGGTGACATCAAAGCTGTTCTTTGCACTCCACAAAACCTCGACAGAATCAGAAAAATCCACCCAATTTAGAAGTGGAAGAGGGTACATGAAATCAGTTTCTGCCCTTTTGTGCATGCGTGTGTTTGTGCCTTGTACTAAAGCACATGAATATGTGTAGGTAGTTACATTGCAGATTATGATTTTTCATCCAAAACATATGATTGTCATATAAATATGATGCACTGTTCTAGATTAACCTACCCAAGAGTATATAAAGTAGTTGGAATTAGTTTGACTTTGACCAGCTACAATATTAAAATACCGCTTACACCTTAATACATTAATAATAATCTTATTTAAAGCAACATTATGCAACTATTTTACCTTAAAATAACAGCTTCAAAATTATTGTGATGTTACACTGACTTGCGAATGGCGCCTCTTTCATTCCCACTCTGCTCTCTGAGCACCTGTTCTTACACTATGTAATTTGGGTCAAGCGAGTATGGTCACCCACAAGAAATATTAGTTACTTGGATGTAACTCCAGTTCTGTGAGTACATGCGGATGCGTCTTCAGCTAATGAGCAACAGCTGATGAGCCTTTCAGTGAACAATCACTTGTTATCAGTATGTAACTATTTCGTTATCAACAGAACTAAAATACATACTAGCAGCCACCGGACTGTATTTTCCATGGTGTGAGAAGATCATAGTGGATCATAATGTAAGTCAGTCAGTATAATACTAGCTGTTAGCAACTACATTTTGGCACACATCTGCTGTGGGTTCAGATGTTGACGATCACGGAAATAAGATCAGCCAGAAGCACAGTGAGGGATGTCACAACAGTAAGTGTTTAAGTCTGTTCCCCTTCATAGTGTTCCCTCTTGTTACATTAGTGCGGTACCATCACTGCAAGGTAAGATAAGTTGTTTAGACTACCTGTTGGAGATGCGCTGTTTGCCAAAAATGCACTAAGAGCCTGTCGTCTGCAGCTCTTCATCAAACATCTCACTGTGGCTGTTTCTGCTTGAACTCTTCCTCTCTGCAGTATTTCAAACTGATCCGCTGAACAAAAAGCTCCAAATATCTCCAGATCTTGTCGTGTCAACCTGTTTTTAGCAAAGAATAGTGCCGCTAATGAAGCTCTGCTAACTCAGCGATAACCACATTTCATTTCCTATAAGTTCTACACAATAAAAGCCTTCCGTTAGTTTGTCAGTGGAAAGATTTTATAATGTGAAGCAACAGCAGCAGGAAATGTTTTTATCAGCAGTAACTTAACACAGCTCCGATACAGCTGAAAGCAATCAGTAAACAGTAAAATAAGGCTGATATCTGAAAGTACAAACAGGAACACAGGAGAGAAATTTCAGGCACACCGGTGTGACCGATGAAAATGTTTAGTCACACTTGACAGATTTTGGTTGCCCTGTTATCAGTCTAGGTAGGCCTAGACTGTACTCTTTAATTTACAGAGACCCAACATTCCCTCATGAGCAAGTACTTGGTGACAGTGGGATGGAAAAAACCCCCTTTAACAGTAAGAAACCTCGAGCAGAACCAGGCTCTGGGTCAGCAACCATCTGCCTTGACCGGTTGGATTGAGAAAGAATGAGGAAGAGAGGGGAGAGAGAGACACAGAGGCACAACAACAACAACAACAACAACAACAACAATAATAATAATAAAAATATGACTAATGATAATAGTAGCAGTGGGTGTGGAGCAGGGCCACAGTGGCTGTAGGTGGCTTGCAATCACAGATCCAGATTCTACAGCTCTAGAAGCAGAAATACCTGCGGGATGAGAAAGCATAAAACTATGGGAGAGAGAAGATGCTGAGTTGAATGAATGAATACAGATGGAGAGGGAGAGGAGGAGAGAGGAGGTCAGTACATCATGGAAAGTCCCCCCGCAGTCTAGGCCTATAGCAGCATAACTAGGGGATGGTCCAGGGCAAGACTGAGCCGGCCCTAACTATAAGCTTTATCAAAAAGGAAAGTTTTTAGCCTACTCTTAAACGTAGAGAGGGTGTCTGCCTGTTGGACACAAACTGGAAGATGGTTCCACAGAGAGAGTTTAATTACAGCTACTTTATAGGACTGTGGTACAAAACCTGTTGCTAAAGACGGATTGATCATGTCTAGTGAAGAAGTGCTAACTAAGGAGTAAACTTCCTGAAGCAGCCTAGTCTAGCCATGACTAGCCCAGTCATGGTTTTGGCCTACTAATAAACTGTGTAGAGAGAACTGTTTGTGCAAAGTTTGACACTAGAAGGTTGTCTTCACATTCATCTGCTGAAGAAGGAAAGTTTCTCCATGCCCACATTAAATTTGAGTTTAAGACATGCGAGCATGATTTATGATAACACAACTGGTTTGCAGTCAATAGCAGTCCAGCATCCAACTTGCACATGTAATGTGGACACTTTGAAAAGAACAATACTTGTATATTCATAGATTCTGGATATTTCAATCAGGAGAAAGGAGGAGATGTTATTTTAAGAATTTTAACAAGGTAATTGAGCTTCTTTTAAACAGACACATGATTATTAAAGAAGAGTGTTTTATGTCTCAACACATGTCTGGAGGGTAAAATAATGAGATTTTGGCAGAAAGACTTTCACAAATAATAGAGTACTTTAGTTTGCAGTATTTATACTTTTACTCCCTCTGAACATGGATCCCTGTGGATGGTTAATATTAAGGCTGCAGTATGTGATAGATAGATGGCTTTGCATCTGTCCTCCATATAAGTATCAAGATTAATGACCCTAACAACTTGAGATGGCCATGTCATATGAAATATGCCTGCATGCCTGAAGTGAATTTGAAAGGTAATTTGTCATGAAATCCAGTCACCAAAGGAAGGAAAGTTTGTTTCTCCAGTCTAGAGGCCGGCAGATTCAACTCAAGGGCAAATTTGTATCCATTCTGCAGGATTTCTGTTGAACCATTTGGGTTATATGAGCAAAAGTCTAAACCACATGCCTTAGAGAGACATGTAGCTTGTATAAGGCTAAACTTGTCACACCTAAGAGCCAACATGCGGTTTGTGACAGGTTTGGTTTGGTAAGAAAAATAAAACGGGGGGGAAAGCTTAATCATCTTGGAAGTTTTGAGCAGTTTGAGGGTTGACGTCGCGTGTGCAGGAGAATAACCGCTTTGTTTTCTTCATGGCTTACAAAAATTAGAAAGAGGTCTTCTGTCACATATGACACCTCAAATTACCTACGTCAGAAAATTGGTGTCATCTGGGTCTTTCCAATCACACTGTGTTTATGTGCCAATAACAGAAGGATAACCTTAAACTTGCTCACCAAACTTGAACTTTATTAAAGTTATACTTTGATTCCCTGTGCCAACACTGGCAATAGGAGACTCAGACTGTAGGAGGTTGTTGCCGTGAGATGGTTATTCCCTACTACACATATAATTAAAACTGATTATGAACCTGTATCATTAGCTCTGCCTTTCCTTGTGACTTTTCGCTTTCCTTTGATGTTGCACTCTGCAGTCTTTTGAGAACCATGAGTGTGTGACTTGATCTTGCTTAGGTTGCTTTTCTCTCCTAAAGAGAAAATTGCATGTGATTAAAGAGAAATGTCAACATTTGCTGCCAACTGGTAACCTTGTGCCACATCTTGAGCATTATAGGTACTCTAATAAAAACAGAAATTATGATCTAAAAAGATTGCTCTACAAAAGAAATTATACCTAAAAATGTGACTGAACAACATCTCACACTATTAGGACTAGGGATTCCTTGCAACAGTTAATTCTGGCAGTGAAACTGCATTTTTGATTCTTTACTCAGATAAGAGAATGCATTTACACAGGTTGTAACTTGCTAATTGACGTTAGGCAAATTAGCAAATGCTCTTCACATTTCATAGCGGTTGTACAATTACTTTTTATTTATGTAGTCCCAACTGCACAGCACAAGTGATTCATACAATTGCAAACAATGGATGAATAAAATGCATGTTTTAATCTTAACTGTGAGAATATATAGCCTGTTTTTGAATACATTTTAATTTTTTTTTTTTTTTTCCAAAATGCAGTCATTCCAGAAGACAAACTTTTGTCTTCTACTGCTTCTTATTTATTAACAATTTCAGGAATGTTGTGACAGAATGATTGTGGAGTAAATCCCGGGAAGGGGGGTCGGGGGATACAGGTGCGACAGCGATACCATTGTTTTGACAGCATTTTAAGGTAAAGTCCCACCTAAATTATTCAGACGTGGCAACTGAAGTCGTTGCACACAGACCCCATATGAGTCCTTGGTAAGCCCTGACTGAAGAGAGGAAAAAAAGAGAAACAAAGAATTCAAGGAAGAATACATGAAAAAATCAAGAAAGGAAGACAGAAATGGTGAAGAGCATTCAGGAAAATCAGAAAAAAAGCAAAGTAGAAAGAGACAGAAAGATAGAGTGAGAGAGCGAGATAGTGAGGACTTACTTGGACTTACTGTAAGTCCTCATCCTGTCACTCTGCTATCTAAACCTAATGCCGTCACCTAAGTGGCCCTCATTTAGTCCGTTAGGAGCCACCCTGGTCAGCATGTGTGAGTGAGATGGAGGCAGATACAGGAGAGGAGGGGATGGTGGGGTTAAAGTGGGGATTGGCTGGATTTAGTGCAGCGCAGATGTAATCCTGTCTCCTCGCTGCTTGAGATTTGACCTCTGTTTATGAACCCACTTTGAGATTTGCTGCCAAACCTGGAGATGTGGCATCTTTGAATTTGTTTCAAGAAACTGTGTTGCCAATTTGCTGCAGAACGGTGACACAGTGTGTTGCGGAAGAGAGAGTTTACATCTGTGTCCCTGCTGAATCCTACTAACCCCTTCTGCGGAGATAACGGGTCATTTTGGTTTTCTTCGCTGCTCATCTTGACCTTGTAGCTATGCAGCAGCAGCAGCAAACACACAGCTTCACTGTCTTAGCAGTCTTCACACACTGCAGACAAAAGCCTGAGCTTACACCTGTAAATGTGCCTCACTGAAACTACCTGTTGTAATCCTGTGAGCCTCCACAATCCGCCAGTACAAAGGGAATTGATGATAGGGTATTATGGCGGTATAGTAAATATGGCCCACCCTTAGAAGTGCCTGAGATGATATATTAACACTGTTTCCCTAACTGCAACTGTACCAACACTGAGCTGCTTTTTAGTTTGTAATTAGATGATGGATTTTTAGATCAATCACTAGAAGAAACTGCAGTGCTATTAGGCTCCTTTGTCTAGATTTGAACAGCTTAAAGAATAATTAGTGTTTAGCCAAAATTGTCCTGATTCATTTTTATCACACACTATCATTAAGATAATGATGTTCTGCAAAATCTGCATACTTTAAGAGCACAGTAATGATGCCTGTATTACACTGTAATACCTGCTCATCATGTCCCGGGTTTTTCAAAATATAGGTTGCACTAAGACGATTACTTACTATCACTGATGTCAAAAGTCTCATTCAATATTACCTCACATTTCAAGAGCCATTCAGGTGATTAAATAAATCATACTTAGAGAAAGATGTTGACTTAGGCTAATTCTCCTGAGCAAACCAGTTCTTAATATAACTAATATCTATTAGTTTGATACTACAGTTGCAACACCACACACACATATACACTCAGAACATACAGTAAATTTTAGCATATCAACATGTTGAAAAATTAAATACTATATTGCAGGTATGTTAACATGCTAGCTTTAGGCATGCTAATGTATTTAGCTCAAAATACAAGTGAGGTTGAAAAAGTACAGCTTAGCCTGATTTGAGTCAAGTTTGACAATGACATCATTATTAAACTCTTACTTTCTACAGTATCTGTGCTGGGCAATTACGAGCTAGTTAAAAGTTTAGGTAAAAATTGTGGTTGTGCTTAATAAAAAAGCGATCACTTATTGCAGGTCTGTGAAATGCATGAAAGTCAGACTCACTACACCTTTATCCACCACTAACCCGTTGGCATTGAGTACAAATTATAAGGTGCAGCATTGTCCAATATGGACATACAGTAAGTCCACATGGGATACTGGGCTGTATTTTCTATGTAAGGCAACACACCAGTGGCATCTTGATGCATGTCATCAAGACAAATTGTGCTTTTATTTGTAGTAATTTTTTCTAGTGATAATGATATAAAAACAAAGTTGTTGCTCCGGTTTTCACCCAGCTGACAATATTTCCTGGTGTATAATGAAGTTTACAGCTTCATAGTGCCTGTAATTGTGGTTACACGCTTTTGGGCTTATGGAAAGAGCATAGACTCAAGAGAGGATTTAATAAAGATCAACATTCAGACAGGCGAAATGAGATGTGGTGTTACTCATTCTGATTCTCCCAGCTGGGCCTGACAAGTTGGTCACAAAGTGGCTTTGCTTTACTAACATTAACTAACAAGGCTCAAACAAAATAAAGAAACGGCAACATCAAACAACTCCTTTAGACTCTTGGTTGTATCAGCAGAGCCCATCTGGAGTCCAAACACACAACCAGTAATAACTTCCCAAACTATTTAGTACAAGTTCAGTGCCTTCGAATGGCTTGTAAATCCGAGTTAGATAAAAACAATGGAGACTTCACTCAGTGACATCAAAGTCCCGAGTCAAATGTGTTGCCTGTTTGTCACAGAGTCATAGTGACGAGGACCGCTTTCGAAACACAATGACAAACACACACAGAGCCTACAACAACATACCATAATATTACAGGTTGCGTAGGCATGTGCTTACAAAGAAATTGACCCAGAATACACACATGCACATGCTTACACACACACACACACTCTCTCTCCCTTTCTCTGTCTCTCATCCCGGTACAATTGGAGTGTCAAAGTGTCAGAGGAGGAGCATTTGAAAAGCTGCAGTAATAACAGTTAAGGCAGGGCATCAGTGAGACGCAAGACTGACACTCTTAACCTGCCTCCATCAACACACATGAACTGCTTCACTGGCAGAGGAACAATTCTCTCACGGTGCCAGTCAAAACAAAGTGCACCGTTCACACACTCTGCAGTGACAAAAAAGCTCTCCTCCTTTACACACACAATGTGTATTTGTTGTATCCACACAGAGAGAGCGCAGAAACAACAGGCTGTTCTCATGAAATCAAAAGACCCTCTGAATCCAGGAGAAAGCTCTTATTTCCTATTGATTTCACCTGTTAAATCCACTTCCAGTGAGAAGGGAAGGAGACAAAAAAATAAAGTTTACAAAAGGATTTCAAAGCCCCAAGAAGATTTGGACAGGGGTCTGTGAATATCAGAAACATGGTCTTAATAGTCTGTAAATTCACAGAAGAGATTCTGTGTTTATTTATTTATTTATTTATTTATTTATTTGGGTTGAAGCCCAGAGTTAAGTCAAGGAGAGATTAAAATGGGCTTTCTGAATCAATCTTGGGAAATTGATAGAGCAAAATCTTGGCTGTATGATGTCACCAAAGCTTTTTAGATTCTCCTCAAGTGCACAGAAAACTGGATAAAGTATAGAGGCATAAAATCAGGGTAAATGATCCTCAGTAAGCCTCCAGAGTTTCTGGCTACAAGTAGAAGAACACAGATTTCCATGAAACAAATTGGATGTTAAATGTAGAGTCCCCATCTATCTGTTCAGTTCTTCTCTATTTCGTGGAAGCACAATATAGCCTGAGGTTCTTCGTTGTTCTTTCTAAACAGCAAAGATTTACGACCTCTAATTGTACTGAACCTTGCTTGTGGTTTGCCTCAATCAGCCACCATCTTGTTTTCTTGCCCTTGACAAGTCAAAACAAAAAACTAGCTCCACCCCATTTCACACAAACCCTTTAGAAGAAAATTGCCCCACAGGCAGCCCACATAATTTCCACTCTGAAAGATTCATAGGGATATTTTACACCCTCGTTGTGTTTACATTAGGAAAGTGGGTGTAAATGTAGCGTGCTGGTGAATGTTTTATGAATCTATATCCCCTTGGTGAACTGCATGCGGCAAACTACACACTGCAAGGATGTAATGAGGGACGATGATAGTCCGCATGAGTCAGAGGAGGGTAATGAGGACTGGCTGGGTTGGAAGAGCTTTGCGCAAGGATCTGGCATGATAAAAATGAGCATGCTTGTGTTAGATGCTGGAGAATTTAAGTGATATTGATAACTCTCCAAAGAATCTGCATGTAACTGTTGAGATGTGCTTATGATTTGATATCATGCAAATATAATTTACTGAGTTAAGTGGACTTCTAATTTTTGCTGTGCGCTATAACATTTTAAGCTAATTCAAGTGTCTTTGCAGCGTTAAAAATGTGGGTTCATTGACTTTACTTAAATGACCTAATGTTAAATGTTCACTCGAGACATCACCACAAAGTTGATTTTGTAGCTGTTGTGGAGCCTTCATCATTTCCCATGATCTTCATCAACAAATGAAGTTTGTCCAGTTGTCATGAAATTGTACATGTTCAAAACTGTAGATGTTTTAGCTTTTTCCTGAGCACTTTAAGGATTTCTTTTCCATGTAGGCTTAAAATTTTATTCCTAACCTTGGAAACTGCAGCTGAAATAACACTTAGTAGCAACAACATTTCGTAGCTGCTCTGTAGCTTTTTGGATAGAACAGCTACTAAATGGACCTTGAGTTAAAAAGTTAAAAGTCAAAGTTTTAAATTGACTTGAAAGTGCTAAAATATGTACTTATGTGCACGTGTCAATGATAAAAGATGAGTTTTACTCATTTCCAGTATGATGTTTTACAGTTAAGTCCAGTATGGTCAATGGGTCAATCTCCTGCAATAATTCAGTTTTAACCATCATTACTTCTCAGAAAATACTTCCTGTTAAGCGCCAGGAATGATTTCGATCTACATCTTGTCGAGGTTAAGTGGAGGAGGTGAAGGACGGCGTAATTATCACCATGCAGGTTTCCCCCTCCAGTCCTCCTCGCTGTCTCTCTCACTGTCTGCATTTCCTTTCTCAACATGACAGAATACCCTGCAGGGTGACCTGTCGATCACCACTGTGACAGTAGCCACACAAACACACACATACACACACACACGGAAGACAGGCATCTGTGCAAAGGTGCACACGTGAGTAGAAGTGATGCTGTAACATGAAAAGAGGTGGGAAGACAAGTTCAGATCACACAGTGCAGTTAGTGGAGAACTGTTACTCTTGAAGATTGGTAACACTCTGGACAGACTAGTATAAGTACACTCACATGCATACAATACATACAGATACGCAGTAATTCAATATTCAATAGCTAGTGCATATACTTTTTCCGGTCATGATATGCAAACTCACAGATGGATATGTGCAAGAGCATGCATGTGCACACATTAAACTTTTTTATGGAGCAACAGTTATAACAACACACCCAAGTGATTCATCGTGACATGGTCATTAAGGGAAACGGTAAATATATTTTTGTCAGTTGAGTGCTGCCTGGGAGGGGGATGGGGGAGAGAGAGGGGTTGCAATTTTAGCTGGAAATTAAAGTTTGTTAGAAGCTTTGGGGGGCTGAACTGAAGTTCAACGGTTTCCAGATGCCTGCCATGCTCCTCCTATGTTTATGTAAATTACACAAATGCGCAATATAAATGAAGTAATAAAGATGTAGAGTGGTGTCATGTTGGGGCGGGACGTGACGCACAAGTTTAAACCAATAAGATATCAGTTTGATTTGATGGGAGGGGCAGGGTTGCGGGACTGTTCAAGCTGCAGCATGAGGTCACCTTTGAAGATACTTTGTTTTGCAGGAAATGAGAGTTTTCCAGGAATTTTCCATTTCATGGGGATTTTAAGAAAACTTTACTCAGTTCCCTTTGATGAAATGATCCATATTCCTAGAATACTGAACATGAGAAAATTAATGGATCATACAAATTGTTTGGTACGTTTTATCCCATGAACTACAACCCACATACTTTATATTATTTCAGACTATTTTTAAAAATATGCCAGTTTTTTAAGATTATTTTTTTGGCATTTTGCACAAAGACAGGAAACTTGCCAGCTTTTGGTAGATTTCCTACCATTCAAACAGTCATAGTTTCCATTCCTTTCAGTACCAACCTGTTGCAGCTGGATGCTTGAGATACAGCGATAGAGGGAATCCAATTTTGTCAACTACAACAAGAAGTAGTTTAATGTCGGTCAATGTATCATCTTGTCATATCATCTTGATATAGTCAGCAGAAGGGATCATTAAACCTTTCCTAAATCCAGCATTTGGGATTTAGGAGACAGTTAGGAACAACCTTTGTAATATAAAAAAACACTACCAAACTCATTACCCTTTTCATGATGCCAATTTTCAGAGTTGTGTTCTCCACTACATAGCAATTAAAGTGCAATTATTTTTTACTGTCAACAATTATTTCTTAGATTTTGGAGTATTCTTGGATGCTCCATAATGGAGTATTTTCAATGCATTCCTGCATTACAGCATGAAAATACTGTAACACTATTTTAACATTATTGTACCATTATTTTTTAATACTTCGACAACTATGAAAAGAGACTAAATGTTTTAAGTATTCTCAAACATGTATCAAATGTTTGCAAGCTGATTTTCACATCAATCCAGCAACAATGGCTGCAGGAAAGGTAAAGGTCATCGCATTTTAGATACGCTTTCGAGAGTGTTTCGAGTAGCCGATTTGTCCTTTCTTTTGATATGTTGATCTTTTGATATGTTGAGACAGTTTTTGTCTCTGTATGTTTTAATCAATACATACTTTGTGTATACTCTGCCCTGCAGGCTTCTCTACAGGTTTAACCTGCTTCTGTTTTCTGCCAGTGACATGGACAGTAGCCTGTCAGCTATTCACAGAGACGCCATCTGCACTTCATCAGACAGACAGATTCTTGTAATAACCCCTCTCAAATATCATCCTGCTTTTTTACATAACACTGTGCTGCTCTTACACAGCTGTGTTGCCAGCAGGTGTAGGTCTGAGTTGTGAAGCTTAAAAACAGTTTTGTGTGTAATCTACACAAGAAAACAGGTTAGCAGGGTTTACTACGTCAGAAAAAATGTCAGTATGCCAAGTTTATCTTTAATCTTCACCCATTAGTTAACTTGTATTGAAATCACTTAATCGTGGATTATTCATTTATCTTGTATAAATAAAACAACACTCCTACGTATTCTGCATATCATATTTATATCCATAAACACAGACACAAATACACAGGGAAATCTTGAGTTGCATAATAATTCCTGTCACAACCACACATATTTTGTGAAAAGAAACAAGCTAGTTAGTTATTTTGTATACATTCATTTATATGAGGACACCCCTTCATTAAGTGTTAACTGTGTGTGTCCACTGTGTCAGTGCAGCTCTTCATGGGGAAGCACCTGTAAAAGCACCATTATTCCTTCCTGAAAAAAATGGACAATGACGCATCAGCATACTGCACTGCACGATGGCTCAGTGCATTCAGAGCAAACTAGCTGACATCCAACTGTCTTTGTAAACCTCTGCCAATGCAGTTTGTAGAATATTTATTTTATTACTTGCTGCATGTTCTTATCCCTTGTCAGCATAACAAGGTTAATATGATGTTCTAAAATATTAGATAAGAATCTATGGTAAGAGTTGATACAGTCCATTAGCCGCCAAACAAAACCCTCCCACGTTGTTATATAAAATGCTGCACGCCAGTTCCGTGAAATCATGTTCAGCTCCACTGGATGTGCATGGTTCAAGTCTGCCTTTCACACTTTGTGAGTCATATGTCTGTCAATACATACTGTTACAGTTAAACACCCATGCAAGTTACCAACTAGTGCTGAATATGTTTTAAAGGTCAGACCTTGACTTCTCAATGTTATTCATACTGTATGTTTTCATTGTTTGTTGTGACTTGCTCCTTTTCAGGGGTTTGAAGTCTCAGTGTTGCTTTAGTGTTTCTCACAAGTACATCACTGACCTTCTATCATCTGTTTAAGGGTCTTAGAGAGACCCTGATGATATCAGAGATAAATGTTTGATGTAGATTCAGATTGATTTGACCTCCTTTACATGCTGTGGAGATACTTTTCTGATGTGTTTAACTTTTTTAAAGGTTGTAAGTATGGTGTAATAGGTGTAAAGAGACACTCATTGTGAGAGCCCAAAGCATTCTGGGTGGCTTCTGTATTTTTGTCATAGAGATGTTACAAACTTAATAATCTCACAAACAGTCAGGTGACATGTTGGGATTGAATTTAGTTTCTGTCAAACTACTGTGTCATTATAGAAATATGGCTCTGTAATCTACACACATGAAGGCTGTCAGTCAGTAGTATTTCAAGTAAAGCAGCCTTAGAAAAAATAAACGCATTAACCTGTGACAGTTACAACAAGTATAATCAACACCTGTGGCTTTTCAGATATCAAAACATTTACAGTCTTTGCAAAGGTGAATCTTTGGCACAGCTGCCTCAGGACATGAACATTTGTTTTGGTCTTTGATTGATGGAATCTATCAGCATTTTTTTTTCTCTTTTGTCACACCAGCTTTTGTTTATTCACCCTTGACCTGACACAGGATCAGAGCCAAGCAAATGACACTTATCACACTGGATCAAAAAACACTTTAACTCATATCTGGGGTTTCCAGTTTGGCTGCTAATCAGCACCTCATTCAAGTCTGACTGTCTATCCTGGAAGGAAAATCATAACCATATCATAAGAAACATGTTATCCTACCAAACATTGTCTGTGGTGGTATTCTTTGTTTGTTTGTTTTACCCATTATCATTCTTTCAATTACTTAGCATAATTTTTATGAGAATTCAAACACAATTTATTCATTAGTCCATGAGATAGTATAACATCCTAGCAGATACTGTGTTGGACAACTTGGCAAAAGTGGGCAAAAAGAGCCCATGGAAAAAGTTGCGAAGCCAAATTATGTGCAATGTGAAATAGTAGCTATAACTATATAGCTATAATATCTTTCATTTTTGGGAAATTCTTATATTGTCTGCAGAAAATGGCACATAATGATTCTGGTTTCCCTCTGCCTGGTTTGGTGAAACCCAAAATTGCAGCTGGCAGTTTTTGTCCAGTGGTTCTTAAAGGGGAACTCCTCCAATTTTACAAATTAAAGTCTGTTTACACATCTACACAAAAGTTGTATATAGTCTTTTGTGGCTCCAAAGGGAGCTCCGCAAAGTCCGAAATATTGCCTCTGTTGATGCCAGTTGAGGCTGAAGACTACAAGTCTGAAAATGGAAAGAGATCTGGGGGTGTGAAGTCAGAAGGAAGTGATGTTACCAGACCTCTGTAGCACACTCCTCATCTCTGCCTGATGATAGCGACTCGAGGCTTCATCAGCTCCTACTAGCATAACACACCCAAATTTCCGACAGAACTGTTGGCGGTCAAATTGCACTGTGGATAATGTAGATGCCAGGCCTTGACAAGGAAGAAGAATACGTGGAATAAAAAAAGATATTTCTGGTTTTGCTGCATCAATTTTGATACTTAAGGATATAAAAATCCTGTATATCGTGAGTTGTAAAGTCTTAGAAGAGTGCAATGCTAAATCAGTGGAGTACTGAAACACAATGAAATATTGTCCAACTGCTTCTAAAAGCAAAAAAAAAGTTTATACCTGTTCTGAGCCACACACGGAGATGGAGTGAGAAGTGTGCTGTCTTAAAGAGGTGAGAGACGTGATGAATCATAAAAGAGGAGAAGAGACTTTTGACAGTCTCTCCTCAAAGATTAAGCCCCAGTGATTTTGGCATTTGAAAGGTGTTAAAGGGGATGAGCTTTTAAATACTGTTCAATCATTAAACATGCAGTTATAAGTATGACCTCATTAGAGAGTAGGATAGTTTGAGATTGTCTTAGATCCTTCAGTGGACGAGATTTTTTTTTTTTAATTTTTTGATCAAGTTGCCAAATTTTGCTGGATGTCAGTAACAGTATTGTCTATTCATTGTAAGTTTGTCAAGGACTTTGATGGCAACATCAGCAAGAGAGTATTAGTCATCAAGTTGTGCTCATTCTGTCCAAATCTCCGGCCATGAGAGACAGAAGATCCAGTCTAAATAAACTGCCACATAATTGGAATAAATTGCTGTGGTACTGGTTGTGCAAGGTCTTAGGATAATGCCAACTTCCAGAGAATGATCAACTGTTAGGTTGGAGCTTGATCTACAAGGGAGGCCTGCATTGTCAGTTGTTCAGTCACTGGCTAAGGGTATCAATGTGCCAAACTGCCAATAATGTAATAGTCAAAATAAAAATAGTGTCAATCGTAAAGAAGTTGTAATAGTCCTTGAACAGAACCAAAGGACAAATGTCAAAACTTTATTCCACAGTGTGATCATTTGTCTGGTCCAGAAGTCTGAAACAACTTCAATAACAAATGTCAAAGTCTCCCTTTAACAAGTGCTTTTCCCTCTTGACATTCACTTCCACGTCTCTGGTGTCAAACTTGTCCTTTTAATTTCCCCCAAAACATATATGTCTATATGCATCTTTCACCCTTAAAAAAATTCCAGTCTCCTTTAATTGACTCGTCTACAAGATGGGCTGTCACGTCCGCCTCTCTTAACAACCACATCCACAATTCACACACTGGAGGATAATGGCCAGGAGGAAAGGTGCCTTTAGGTGCCTCCGAGCCCTCTCTTTGCTGCTACCTCGGCCTGATTAAAACAATTGAGGGGGAACGCGTGGGGTACTTGACCCAAACGGTGTATTGCACCAAATTGCTTTTGTTAGGTGAACCCAGCGCTACGCCTGGCCTGCCTATCTGTCCGTGTCTAGGGGGGATTTGCGATGCATATACATGAGTGCTGCAGGCTGGGAGGGGAGTCAGGTGGAGTTCTGGAGGCCAATTTAGGCCTGGCGGGAGAGGTGAGGAGGACAAAGGAGAACGGGAACGAGAAATGGGTAGGAGGCGAATCTAATAGAGCTTCCTGCTAACAAGCCCCATCTCTGGGCTTTAAGTCTGACGTCACCACATCTTCTCCTCCTTCTCCTCTTCCTCTTCGTTCACTGTTTGCCTCTGCATAATTTCCCACACTCATTTTGTTTACGCTGTTATGCTATTTTCTCGCCTTTTCTCCTTTCACACCAATTTGGATGGGCAGCAGTGAGTTGAAGACTTTTTCTCTTTCTGCCTCATTTGTGGAGGCGTAAAAACCAGGACAGGTTCTGGTGTTTGTTTGCATGTTTGCGTCTGTGTTGTCTATCTGTCTTTGTCAGACAGGTGCTTTGTTAAGCTGCTGCCAATCATTGTCTGGGTTGTCTTCCCCTCCTGAGGGGCTGAGTTTTTTTTCTTCTGCGCTCCATTTGTTTGCAAGTGTAACCAAAAAGAAGCAGACAGGTTCAGGAGAGGAGATTACATCTCTCAAGTTTTCTTTCCTTTTTGACATTTCTCATGCGTCCCACACCCCAGACAGTCAGAGGAGTTCATTAAGATGGAGTTCCTCATAGCAGTGCTTCGGGCCTGGTAGGTAACAGGTCAAAAGGTTCCCCTCAGGCAGTGTCTACCTATTTCACAAAGTCACAATCATTTAGAGATGTTTTTGCTAAATTTGAGTTATGGGAGCAAAGTCACATTTCTTGGACTGTGTGTGGGGACTTATTTCAACTAAAAACACCAACTGTCAAACATCAGAGTAGCAGAGCAGAAAGAATGCACCAAACGCTTGTTGGCAGATAACGAAACTTTCAGGCATACAAAAACATTTCTGGAATATTCTACTATTATCATATGAGCTCCGTTTTAAACTTAAAGGTCCAATAAATGAAATTGAAACTTTAAGTTGGTGAGATATGTCTCAGAAATGTTACATTGTCAAAACTTTAATTCTCCACGTAGCATTCAGCCCAGTCCTTTTATGTAAAACCCAGTAGGCTGATATGACTTGTGTTATTTTAAAGGATATGGCTGGTGATTTAGCTTGTTGTGCTGCACATCACAACCTCTTGACTTTGTACTGAAGTTCTTTGAGAATTTTTCAATGTATCATGTGGTACAAAGTCAAGAGGTTGTTATATGTAGCACAACAAGCTAGCAAAGCTCTGTAAATAGAACTGCGTCCCTGCACATATGCAGTCGTGTCTGCTGTACAAAGAACTACTCTCCTCAGGAAACCTTATCACTGTTATTAGAGCTGTTACTAAACAAAGCTAACATGCCCAAAACTCTTAGTGGTGAAGGAACGTGTTTCACAGTACAGCTGTGTAGCTCATTGATGTGTTTTTAATAGTTTTTGGACAACAACAGAGGTCTAGGGCACAGAGGAATACAATATATCAGGTTTTGGATACACACACAATACTTGTAAGTAGGATCAATTCATTGTTGTTTGGCTCTGCACATGAGATTTATTGACAATAAAAAAAATATAGAAAAATTGCCAGCCCAATCCTTGGGGCACTAAATCTTCCTCCTGCACTAAACTTAACTGACTTCCACTGTGATGCAGGTGTTTTTTTTTAGTTTTAGGCAACTAAAACTACTTGGTTACAGTTAAGGAAAGATTGTCTTTATGGAAAAAATAAACCAGCATTGACCGTAGGAGACAGGATATGTACCGCTTTATACTCATCGATCCATCTACCTTGACCTCTGATCTCCTCCCTACAGGCTCAGTCACACCAGCATTTATTTTAACAGCAAAACATGAATTCTTTTCTGTGAAATCACAGTTTTCACATCACAAAGATGCTTCCTTGTGTAGTTGCTAGTTGCTAGTTTAAAAAAACTCAAACATTCTTTGACAGCGCTGACATTTGAGGGAACAAAGATATCCGTAAAGTCTAAAATGGATTTAATCTGATTCACTCTGCACTACAACAGGAGTAGTTGGTGTAGTCCTGCTTTGCGCAGGAAAAAGCCAGCAGGATGCCAAAAATTTGTGGCAAATTCAAATGCAAAACCCCCTTTGACCCCACAAACCTCTTGAACACGAACAGCTGCTAAATTAAGTTGTGTTACCACTTGATCATTCAGGAGATGCTCTGTCAGATATGGAGGGTTAAACTGAGAGCTTGTCTCTCTGTCAATCAAAGCAGTGAGAGACGAACATCTCTGTCAAAAATCAACTCAGTCTTCCTCCCACCGTGCCGCGCGCCGTTCTCATTTTGACATCTGTGTTAAACAAGGCCTCCGACAAATCCTCCCTCTGCAGGCTTAGAGAAGCTACCTGGGGAAATCACAGCTGTCTGGATGTGTGATTGTGTGAATGCATGTGTCATACATATCCATGATGCCACTGCTCTTCTGCCAACATGCAAGACTGGGTGTGTGCATGTGAATGTTAGCAGCGTCCGATATGCTTTGGTGTACCGACTCCTGGGGGTAATTGACAGGCTCAGACTCCCTTGTTTAGTCCGGTCTCAGGGGGGGCAGTTAGGCTGCCTGCACTCAGAGCTGTGGACCTCCACTCATGGAGAATGCATAAAGAGATCTCTGGTGTATCTGCGGATTAGCTGCGTTGTAAAGGGCAAGAGGGCAAATAAGGCCACAGCAGCTGAAGTTATTTGTCATGCTAGGCAAGTGTGATTTTACAAACTGCAGTGAGATATAAATAGTAGCAGTAATTATAGATGGATGATATGACATTACACATTATAAATAAATTGTAAAAAAAAAAATAGCTTAAAGATAAAAATAACATTGTTTTAACAGTAATAATCAGTGCAGGATTTTCCTCTTTCATGTTGGGTCCCTACTCATATGTTTGTTGTGATTAATGACAGCGTGATCAGTTATAATAGTTTTCTTCTTCTGAACTTGACTTTGGGTTGATTTGTCAGTTGAACTTCTGCTCAGATGTTGAGCAGAACATGAATATCATGTCTTTGTCTTGAAAGGATTTGTAACTCCTCGTGTGGAAAGTTTTTCAAGGTTTGAGTTCTTTTCACTCTGTAACCTTTCAGTTGAGACGATTTCATGATGCTGTCCCCAGGGTCCAGAATGAACATAATATGGTATATGGTTTGTATATGTGATTGTGTGTATAAAATGCATTATTATAATGCATTTTTATGTGTGCATATATATATACCCTATATGACAGATCTGCCATATTACATCTGGAGATACATGACGTGGCATACTTGGCATTAGTAAAATGGTATACGTGTTATATATTAAGCATTCTTGTTAGTACACTTATTTTAACATTATGGAAACATGGATATATATACAGTATATTTCCCTTATTTTTTATGAAGATGACAGTGAGGACAATAGAAATAATTGTTATTTATTATTGTACATAATCATCATAATAATCACAATGGTTTTGATATACTTGTCTTACATTTTTCTTATAGTCTTTACTGCCTGGCCAGCCAGGCGGGGGCATGCTAATGCTAACAATTTGATAAAGAGGTTATGGACACTGAATAGGACAGGTAGGGGGACGATGGGGACATGCCATGTATATTGCACTTTTCCAGTTTTCTTTCTGTCTTTCTCTTTTTTTGAAAAAAAAAAGTAAAAAAAAGATTTGAATAAGAAAAACTAGCTGGCGGTAGCTGTACTGTGAATGCAAAAGGCAGCAGCTGTAAAAGTAGCTGTAGCCTCTATAATGTGAACAAATATTGAAGGCAATTCACCTCTAAGTGAATTGTGCTAAGCTTAAAAATGGAATATTCTCAATGGTAGTTAATAGAAACCTTAGTAATAATGATAATATGGTATTTTGTAACCATATTGTAGCATAGCACCAACATTTGCAGTTTGAGAGACATCTGTGGTTTTAGCAGCAGGACTATAGCTCAGGTAGAAGAGCAGGGTAGCCATCATGGGGTTGATCCCTGGTTCCTCTTGTCTACATGCTGAAGTGCCATGTTTTCAAGTGGGGAAAAATGTAAATCACTTTGGACAAAATGCAAGATGGATGTAATTTAATAGTAATATAAACAGTACCAGTGGTAGTAATGGAGGAATGGTAATGGAAATATTAGCCTTGTTAGCAGAAGTAGTTGAATTGTTTGACTAAACAAAATCTCACAGAGTACAAAAAAAGAACACAACACTAAACAAAGAATATCCGTCTGTCTTCTCCCACCGTCCCTCTCTCTCTCTCTGCAGGTTTCCTCAGCGATGCTTCCCTCCCACTTTCAGTCACACAGTCAAGCAGTCAGTTAGACATGACCCAACCTGCGGCAGTGCTGACCTGGTGGGTCTCCGCCTGCGGTGGCAGCATTAACAAACACTACCTCTCATCCAGAACATCAAACAGGGCAGGGCCTCCCGGAAGAAGCAGAGGAGAGGTTACCAAGTATTACTGATGTTGTATTTGGTAACATCAGAATATCCATTTGCCAAGCACTTGTATCCGCAATGACTATCAGCATGACATTTTTATTTTCATAACATGATGCTGTAACCATAGAGACATACAGGACAAACTGACACAGTCTTGATTATAGTAGTAGTAATTACAGAAGTTGTAAAAGTAGTATTAATACAGAGGATAGACAACATAACCCAAACACAAAAGGATTTTGATTCTGAAGCACATCACTGTTGCAAAATCCAACTTATTAGCATTATTCAGTTGAAACTATCTAACAGGGATGTGACTGGGGCAACATATAGGAGGCTGACACATACTGCTATTTGCCATGAAAATTAATATGACTAGATACATAAGATAGATAGATAGATAGATAGATAGAAATTACAGTGTTACAGCAGCAACTTAATCAACTCAGAAACTTAATCAATCACAAAATACAAAATTAATGAAGAAGGTAAATGAAAATACAAATACAATAAAAGGTTAAATTATATACAATAGCCAAATAGACCAACCTAAATATAAAAATAAATAAAACTATAATAGAAACCAGAGATATAGCCATAACTAGAATATACTATTTGCTATTTGCTACACTGTTCAATGATATTAATTAATGGCATAAGTAATTGTGGTCTAGATCATTTAGTGTAATGTTTTCATGCAGTGTTTCATTATGCTGAGGTATAAGAATTCTGTTAGTTCTGCAGTAGTGGAAATGAATTTAATAGTCTTATTATTTGTAGTAGCAGTAGTTTTACTTACCACAAGAAGAACAAGAGTATCCCCAGAATTTATGTCTATACTGGACAATATTCTTTACTCAACAATTTATTTCCAGTGCCAATGCAGATAATAATTTGCCATTTACTAAATATAACAGATATGAATTATTTTCAGCAACATTTTAATTTAAAATCATGAGGTTACTGATTTTCTTTTAACATTGTCAGTGGTCTGGTTACTATTCAGTCAAATTGCCAAAGATGGAAACAGATTTACCTGAAGAGACTTGTTCTCCTCTGCAGCACCAGACGTCGCACTTGGCCAGATGTTTAAAAAAAAAAAATACAAAAGAGGAAACAGCCCTTATTTTTATGCACAATGTTTGGAATGGAAATTCTGTGTTTACTGTTAAATTACAATATATTGTGATATGATGGATCAATTTCTGGCTTTGCTGTTTATCAACAGCACACGCTGTATAGTATATATGCTTCCTTTGCTATTGTGGTATAGGTATGTAATGTGTTTGGGCAGCATGTTTACTTCTTAAGTTTACGTTAGATGTGAAATCACATGGATACGGAGTGTTGATGTTATACATAGACTTATTCATCCTCCTTTTTTTCATGGCCAGACCTCACACAGCTCTCTGCTCCCCTTAAACATGACACCAAACATAACCAAAGCAATACACAAAGCAGTTAACCGTAAATCAAAACAGCAACCATGTTCACAAAACCTCACATGACCCATTGATAGAGCAGGAGAGTGACACATCATTAGCGCTATCATCAAAAGTCTGTATCTCACACTTCACTGGATTCCACATTTGCTATGAGACAGAACTATCTGGTGATTGTGTGAAAACGGCGTTTTGTCAGTCATGTTAACCAGGCGTGAGAGATCACACAGGAGGCATTTATTTTCTCTCTGAGTCTGGCAGTCATGCTTGGCTGTAATAAAACTTCTCAAGCAAAACACACTCTCATTTGAAGGCTGTGATAAATTGATTAGGACTTGACAGTCCGTGGCTCTTCAGAAAAGATGAGTGAGTCATCATCTAAAGGGAGATGCTTAAGTAACGGCAGGTATTTGATCTGATTGTCTGTTCTTTTATTGTTCAGTTTAAGGCAATCCAAACAGTGTTTCAGTTTGTTTAATGGGGGTGTGATCGTGCAGATAATCTCCTCCTTCAAACCTCGCCATGCTTCACAGCTCAGACTGGTAAATCCAAACACTGACAGGGACAGGTTGAGGGTACAATTCCCAGTTCTTTTTCAAACTTATAAGCTCAGTGTAATGTAATGCTATTTTCTTTTCCTTTTCTGTCAATAAATGTAGCTAATCTGAGATCCCTGGTCATATTACATGCTCATATAATCTTCTTCATTTGACATATTACATAAAAAGGCCTAAAAATGCTAAAATTTTATAAGCAACTGTGACTCTATGGGTCATGCTAACTTTGCACTTGCCAGCTCCATTAAAGAGATTTGGGGAAAAAAGAACAAATTACCCTGGATGTATGCAGTTTTCTATAATGTCTATTCCAGGCCGCTACTTTCTGTGTTTCTGTCTGATCCAAGAGAGAAGTGTTTGAAATTATTGTCCCGTTTTTGCACTAATATACTTCATATGCTGTTTTGTCACACTGTAAATTGTTGATATTCCTGCCATTGTGACACATTCCTGTATCTGTTCTACTCTGTGAGCAAAGTGAGACTTTGACCTGTGTCGACAGTGTGACACTTACCTGTCCTGTAGCTTCAAGAAATCCCCACAGGTATTTATACTGTACTGCACAGGTGCTGGTCTGCTGGCTTGGCACTTGATGGATGGCCTTTTCCTGGGGCAAACAAAGACATAATCTCTCCCAGTTCTGCACAACGTTAATCTTCGTCATTTGATTGCACACCGTGGTACTGTAATGACAAACATAGAGCTGTGGTTTTTGTATAAGGACGCATACTGCCAAACCCCTAGGTGTGGCTGCCTGGTGTGGTTGCCTCCGCTTCAGATGGCTGTTTGGTTGGTTTGTTGACAATTTGATTGTCTGATTGATGGTTTGGTTGGCTTGTTTGTTGTCTGTTGAGTGGACTGACTGTTTGGTGGGTTCCTGTTTTCTTTCCTTCTGCCTCAGATGACTGTTTGGTTGGTTGTTTTCCTTGTTTAATTCAGTGTTTGGTTGACTCGTTAGCTTATAGTAGTTAAGGCAGATTTTTTTGGCAGATGTGTAGGCTGGTTTACTGGCTTTTATTTGCTGCCCTGTTACCTCAGCAATTAACTTGTAGAGTAAAATGTTATCATAACCAATTTTACTTTATGATGCCTCCTGTAGTGAAACAAACCAAACAAACCTATGACTATACTGAGCTGAAAGAGGAAAACGTCAATAGTTTTTTTAAAAAATACAATGTAGATTATTAATAGCTACTTTGACTTATACTAATGGGTCTTTTAGTGAAAGAATTCAGGGGATATTAAGTTTACTCTCTTAACATCCAGTACTCCTCCTTAAAATGTCCCTTTTAGTAGCTTTAACATTGCAAAAAGCCTCTTATTCCACACTGTCTGACGGCATTATGTTTATTTTGTATCGGCTTGTTCCAAAAATATTCTAGATGCCTTGTGCATCATTTTAGAGACATATTAGAGACATATTTCATATCTCTGGGAACTTTGGGATCTCCACTAGAATTTTAAATAATGTTCAGTATGTTTGAACAACTTTTGGCTGCACAGCAGGCATTTGTACTGACTGACCCATCAGGAGGATAACAATGGACTGTTAAATACACAAACTATGCTATGTGCACAACTCCTGAGTTTAAAGGTCCAGTGTGTAGAATTTAGTGGCATCTAGCAGAATGGTCTTGGCAGAAATGGAAAATAATATTCATAAGTATGTTTTAACTAGTGTATAATCCCATGAAAATAAGAACTGTTGTTTTTATTTTCTTAGAATGACCCCTTTATATCTATATAGAGAGTGGGCCCTCTCCCACGGAGCCTGCCATATTGCACTGCCATGTTTCTACAGTAGCCCAGAATGGACAAACCAAACACTGGCTCTAGAGAGGGCCCTTTGCGTTTTTCGCAAGGTTCACAGCCACCATAGTTTCTCCTACACACTTGGAAGAGGAGGGGGAGGGAGACGTAGATTGATTTCCTTGCAATCTGCAACCTCACCCCTAGATGCCACTAAATCCTACACACTCCTTTAAGTGGGTACTCATGCGCAATATCTTTGGAAAGCTAAGATTCTTGTGATTCAACTGATGCAAACCATTTTAAGATACTGTCAGACCACCAACAAACAAACAAACAATTACAAGACTGATGAAACTCACCTGTGAAGCCTCATAATATGCCACCTATTGATAAAACTTAGAAAAAACAGTCTTGTTACATTGGCAAAGGTCCAGTCGATCTAATCCAGTAAAATATTTACTCCAAAGCACATTATTACATGAATAAACGCCCATGGAATGCTGTTGCATCATTTCAAATTAGCCGTCAGACATGCCTAATTGTCCATGTATTCTCCCTCATAATTCGAGTTAGCATATAAATATTGCTGACATTTTGGTAGCAAAATGGCGGCTGCACTCTGACCTTTCAATTGCAACTTCACTTGACCCAATAGGAGCTTCCATGTCTGATCCACAGCCTACAATGGCCAAAGAGAGTCCGCATTAACAGGAAGTGCCTGCTCCCCTTCTTTTGTGAGAAGATCCAATCAGGTGAAACATATTGCGCTAATGACTGGCACTTCGTATAGCCAATGAAAGACTGAAAATGACCATGTTCAGTTTTAATGTGTTCTATTCAGCCACAACAAGGCAATTATGTAAATTTAAATACTTTTCTTTGTTGCTCTTTATATAAACTGCTTTTCCACCATAGCACTTGTTTTTACATGCACAAAGTTTAGTTTTAACAGGGCAACAAAGCACTATAATGTGTTTATGCTTCAGTTACTCTGAAGCAGGGGTTCTTTGGAGTTTCCAAATGGCCTTTTTTGGGGGGAAACACCTTAACATACCCTTAGAGAAACATGTGTAAAATATTCATTTTCTGTGGTATTGTTATCAAATTTGAACTTGGACTTGGTAAGGCTCAATGCTGTGGTCTCATTGTGTTTTCCAGCTAATAAGTCACTGCTATGGGTCATCTGCAGGCATCTGTTTGCAAAAAAATATTAAGGCGGAAATAAAAACCTTCTTCTTCACTTTGTTCAAACTTCTATTACTCAATGCCAGTAGCACTTACAATGATTCTGACTGTTGGGGAAATTTTCAGAGTGTTACCTTTCAAAAGAAACCATGCATTTTACTCCAAATGGTTCAAGAACAACTTTCAATTTACTTTGGGTATGCCTGGGATAGGCATTTTAGGCTAATTTTACAGGAATTTACACAAATAACATACTCCAATGGTAAGAGTATGTTTGGGTTGTGTGCCGTGATTTGCAGATCTCTAAGGTGGTCTGACTCAGTCACAGTGGTTTCCTCTTGCTTGCCTCACCTCAGTTCCAAAAATTTCAATTTGTTGCCTCAACTTAGATTTTCTGGCTCCAATAATCACCATGAACATAAACCCAAACTCCAAGCATCAACTTCAACCATGTTTATCTCAAATGTTTGTTTTGCTGACCCGTTGGCCATTTGGCTCACCCTCTGGTCAACTATCTGGCAGACTGGTTGGCTGGTTAGTTATTCTTTTGGCTCTTTGGATGGTTGATTGACTGCATCACCACAGATAATAACTCAACCTCTTCCAGACAACCACTCATACACAGACTTTAAAACACAAGTTAAAGTTGGCCCTGGTGATGTGAACCACATCTGGTTATACACAGGGAAACCAAACCATAAGCAGCCAAGCAAAATAATACACAAACTCAGTAATTTGTAATCTCTGTCAACATACACAGGAGACAAGCAAAGGATCAAGATAATGGTTTAGGATCTGGATGCGTATTGGCTTGTTTATCCCATTCTGAAGACCAAGAGAGAGAGAGAGAAGGAGGACAAGGAAAGACAGATGTTGTTTAAAAAGTATAATCCTTAGGTTTGTGATGGGGTATGTGGCTCTGCTGTGTGTCTTAGCTCAGGCTGTAATAATGTGTGGCAGCTTCATTGAGGTTCAGCCACAGACATCTTTTTATTTGGTTTTATTCTTTGTTGTAGAACATGTATTGTATTTACATGTTTGTTTATGTAGCATTCATACAGTGACTGAATTAGACTGAAACGGGGAAAGAAAGCAAGAAATTATTGAAACTACACCTAAGATAAGATAATATAGAAAAGATATAAACATTTATTGTCCACAGCATGAAATGTAGTAGAAATTTGTCTTAAGTGCCCAGCAACAAAAGTGCCTTCAAATACACAGCCAACCCATATGCACCCATGTACGGTATATGGGTGTGTATGTACATGCCTGAATATAACTACACCACCAAACAAAAAGGAGAATATGGCAGCTTGTGAATACTATAGATAGAGAATGATATATTATAATACATTAAAACTACTTCATGAAATCAGAGTTTGAATAAGTTGACCAGAACAAATTTTAGAGTGAGAGAATTTGAGTACTGTAACACTACAATATGGTAATATTGCAATGATTTCTTGCTGAAAAACATATCTAGTTGAGATGTTGTGTCATGCTACTCGCCAAAACAGCAAAGAAACTCACTATCATTTATGACCACAGCACTGTTCACACCTTGCATTAGCATGCATCTTGGGTGATCTGATCACAAGTGGACAGCTCTAAGTATGTCAGTTCACACCTGGCATTAGAATACGTCTTTATATTCGTCTCGAGTAACCACTTGTGATTGGCTCTCACTTCCCTACTCTATATGCAAGTAAACACATCATACATCATTTACGTTTACAGAGACCAAATGCGTTGTTGTTTTTAATCACTTAGGAGGCAGCAATGCGTTCCCCCTGCCTAGTCTGCTGGAAATTAAAAGAAGAATAATGAGCTTGCAAAGACCTTGGCATGCGGGCAAAATCAAAACTTGTTGTGGTTTCTTCTTGTTGTTTTGCACTTTAATATGACGCTATTGGTGCACAAATGAGTATGTACTTCCGCTTATGCAGAGGATGTCAGTTGAGTAGGTGATCCCTCGGTGTGGCCCAGCACACAGTGCTAAAAGAATGTGGCCATATGTGGATCAGAATACCCCCAAATGTGGTCTAAGTGATCAGATCCTAATGCGTCCTCAATGCATCTTGGGTGCATTCATACCTGTACTCAGAGCTGTCCACCTGTGATTAAATCACCCAAGACACATTTTAACGCCAAGTGTGAAGAGGGCCTAAGACTCATCCCAGTAAGCCCGACTTTCATGGATCATAACCAGCCTCTTTAGTTGATCCAACATCAGTCATGAAGTTCATGGGTGGGTTGCTGTCAGTTGCCACCGTGTAGCTTTAGCTGCTTCCATTATCACAACAGAAAAGCTAATGCATTTACTGCAGTCATGTAAGGGTTTATAGGACATGAAGTAGGAGTTACAAAACTGTTGTTTGACACAAAAGGCTTACTGGAAGATTTCAAATGGTCTTCTAAAACAATTTCAAGAAATGTCTATTATACCAACATTGTTGTGATTGTTTTGGTTCACTTTTTACAACAGTTTCAATGTGCAAAATCTTAAACTAAAGATGCTCTCCTCCTAACTTCTAAAAAAATTGTATTAATTAGGCAATGCATCACCTTTCAAGTTTATCAGACCATCAATGCTTCCAAACAATAACCGATTCTGAAAAATGAGTATGCAATGGTAATTAGAGCAAAGATTTTATATAGCCATATAGCAGGGGGAAAAAATACAACTTACACATATGTATTTGATGTAGAAAATTGATTCCTTTTGAAAACTTGATTTTTAGCAAAGATCATAGAATATTTACATTACAATTTAAAGGATGGGTTCACAATTTTTCAAGGTCTGTCTTAAAACAACAGTCAGATGCCCAAATGAACACTGAAAGAGGCTCACCTCACTGTAATCATTCCTCCTGTTCATACTGGATATTAAAAGATCCCTTAATAATGCATTTACAATGCATTGATGGGGGCTAAAATCCACAAGCCTTCTTCTGTGCAAAAATGTATTTAAAAGTTTACCTGAAGCCATCAGCCATCCAAATTAGTCAAATCAGTTAGATACCTTTCAATGTTGCAGTCTTGTTAGCCCCTCTTTTTGTTATTATACTTCCATCACAGCTGGAGCTAACTGCTACACTGACCGGTTCGTGGAAAAGTTACTTCTCTCACCTCACAGGTCAACTGGTTGATAGCCAAAAGACTGCAGACCTGGAATGCTGACAGCAGAGAGATAATTTTAGGCTAACTGGTGTGGAGGAAAGTTTTGGGATCATATGACTGAAGAAAGCCATAGCTAAATTGCTACAAGACTCACTAGGCCTAAGCTACACTCCAACGAGGCCGATAATCATCAAATTCCGCTACTTCCCAGAGAAAGTGGATGTCCTCCAAGGCCATGAGTGCAGAACCCATCCTCCACAATGTCTATTCTGCCTCGGTCAGAAAAAAGAGAGCTGCCTTCACCAAAGTCCGGGGAATACTTCATTGATGTCCCTAGTGTGAAATACGGTATCCTGTACCCAGCTACACTGAAGATCACAACATTGGCTGGTGAGCAAAAATCCTTAGATGACCCAACAAGGAAAAGCAATATATTGAAGCTAATAAAGAGACAGAAAGAGAGTGAAGGTTAATGCTACCTGGGACTATTGCGACTATTGTTTATGCTACATGTTAATGCCACAGGTTATGGCACAAGCTGTCTAATTTCCTACTAGCTTACTACAACATACTACAGTTTGGAGTGCATTTACCTAAAGTACTATGGACCATGCCCAGTGACAGTCACAAATATAATATATAAGCCACTGTGGGCGTAAGAACCTGAGTAAAAGACAATACTATACTGAACTTCTGTAGCTATGGTATGTAGTCACACAATGCTATAGACCAATGGTTCTCAAACTTTTTATGTCAAGGACTCCTAAACTGACACAAATTAGACCACGGACCTCCATTAGATAAGATTTCATCCCAGGCTCCCCCATCTGATAAGATGCTTTTTAGACGCTTTTACAGGAAGTGTATGAAACCCATGATCAAAATATCCCAGACTCCCGGGAACCCCCTCAAGGACCCCTGGATAACCTGTCTGGAGGAAGTTATGTGTATTTATGTTCATATAAAACATGAACATGGAAGCAGTTATATGGTCACATCCATCACTAATTGGTGAAATGATTCTATTTTGATTTTATCGTTATCCTATTTTTCTTCACCAAGATTTTTTTTTCTGTTTTTGGATAATGTCTCCAACTGTAAGCTTTAGATGGCACTTCAGCTTGTATGTACTTATCTGCGTGCTAAACCCATGCATGGTTCTTTTATGAGTTTAGAATAGTTCTGACATATTATATGCTAAAAGGAGAGACAAGTGTTCGTAGGGCAGTCTTTGGTTTAGGAAAGACCAGCCCAGGGATCCAGGATGACACAGGGTTGTTTTTGTTTGTTATGCTCTATTTGTTTATTTTGGTTTTACTGATGTATCATTGTTTTTTTATGATTCAGTCTAATACAGTACACAACCAGATATTGTCAACATGCAAGACCTGAACAAATAGATTTCTTGAAATTTATAATACCCCAGATGTTTCACAGAGTGAAGGTTAATGCTACCTAGGACTATTGCGACTACTGTTTATGCTACATGTTAATGCCACAGCTTATGGCACAAGCTGGCTAATTTCCTACTAGCTTACTACAACACTACAGTTTGGAGTGCATTTACCTCCAAAATGTAGTGTAATTTCTTTTTGAGGACAAATAGAGGACAAATAATTTATTTTAGGAAATAATAATTTCCTAAATATAGGAAATAATAATTTCCTACATTACATACAGAAACAGACAACGCTCTAAGCGACTTAAGGATCTAACACTAACACACGGCATTGTTGATATAGATAAAAGATACGCTCTGTTGCCCACATCAGGGGCCTGTACTACAAAGCAAGTTCAACATACCCTGGATATCTTTTCATTAGCTGGCTTCACTGAACCTAACATTGGCCATCCAGATAACCGGTACCACGAAGTTGGCTATCAATAAGCTCAGTCAACCCTTGGTTTTCCGATGCAGCTACGAGCACGCTCATGTGAAAGAGGCAGGGTTGTTAATTATGAGTGACATCAACAGCTCAAACAGCAGTCAGCTAAATATACAATACCAGAGATTAACACAGGTACAAATGTAACTTCACACAATCCCTAAACTATTAATGATCAGTTTAAACAATACTTTTCTGCTTTATACCAATCAGGTGCTGCTGAAATAGATTTGTGAAATTATTCATTACTTGATGCCCTAGATATCTTGAAGCTCAATCCTCCCTCAAAAATCGACCGAACCGTTAGCTATAGCCATAGGTCAGAGAGTAGAATCAGGGGTAGTGGGGAGACAAGTCATAAAATGTCTCTCTTTATGCAGACGACTTGCTTCTATATATGTCTGACCCGGTGGAGGGTGTGCCTCACCTCCTGGTGCTACTGCAGAGATTTGGTAAGATTTCAGATATATAAATAAATTTATCCAAAACTCTACTTTTTCCATTATATGATTTGGCTAAACAGATTACATATAATCATCTGCCCTTTAAAATTGAACATAAGAAATGTAACTATTTGTGAATTATGATAGCAAGCACAATTGAGGCTCTTTTTAAATATAATTATAAAACAATATTGGAGCGCACCAAAAATGATTTAGAGAGATGGTCAAAGCTTCCCATCTTCCCCTACTTTTCTCAAACAGTTCACCTTATCTCTTCATTTATATATGAATGAATACATGAATAAATCAACCACACCTATGAAGTAGTCAAACTTGGAGAGAGCTAAAAAAAAAAGGTGGATTGGGTCTCTAGCCAATTTTTGGACTCTCACTTTCAGCAATAGGTGGTGAAACAGTAACTCCTAACCCTCTAACTGCAATTTATGGAGTAGTTGAGAATGGGCAAGGGATTTCCTGCCTCCATAAAAATGCAATTGCATTTGCATCACTGCTTCCATGCTGTCTTATACTGCTTAATTGGAAGGGAAGGAGTCCTAGTACCTATATTCAGTGGATCCAGAAGGTGATGCTACTATTGAATTTGGAGAACATTAGGTACTTTGTACATGGATCAGAGGAGAAATATAACAAAACCTGGTCGTCATTTACTACCCATGTCAAAGACTTGTCTCTAACATAAATTATTTTGGTATTCTCATGACTGTTGACAGGTGCACTGGCTGATAAAGGGAAACACATGTGACTCTGAGAGTGATTATGTTTGACTATAAGAGCTATGAAGAGACTATAAGGACTTTGTCATTTATTCTCTTAAATTGGTTGTGAAATTCTATTAATATCATAAGTTTATTTAGATTTGTTTTGTTGTCTTCAGTATGTATTTGTGTTTATAGATACTTATTTTATTTTTTTACTATTATTTTTATTTTTGGCCTCCTTAAAATTCACTATCAGCTTGACGAATTTCACGCTCTTTGACCTATCAATAAACTAATCTAATAAATAAAAATGCAGAAGGAGAGTAGTGAGCAAAACCTGCTGATCTCACAAAACCAAAGCATCTGAGAGACAGTGTGTGGAAGTATTTTGGGGGCTACACCATAGATGGCAAAATTACCAACAAGGATAAGGCTCTTTGCCAGCTTTGTAAAAAACAGCTGTCTTACTCTATAATGACAACAAATCTAAGGGTTTAACAGCTAGTGTACCACACAAGTGAAGCAGCAGAGACATTAAAAGAGCAGAGCAATGTCAACTCTAAAACCTTATCTGACACAGCGCAATCTCAAGACAGACAGTGCAGCTGTATGACACTACACAGGAAAATATAAAGACTTTACTGACCGGTAAGACGCTCTCTCTGTCCGCTGACAGATGGACATTGCTGGTCATAGATGCTTATGACACAGTCACAGTAAATTGTATCTCTGATACATTACGATATATAGGTTGAGTTTGAAATAATTCAAACAAATTACTTGTTAGCTCAAATTCGTTCCAAGTTGACTTTTTTAAAAAGTGACAACCCTACTATGCAGCACCTCTCTCAAGAATTGTTTTTCCCACTGCGCATGGACAACATTTAACAAATTTACATAGGAAACCCAAGTCTGAAATCACTAGAAAAACTATATAATTATGATGTTTGTGCATTTGATGTTTAATGAGCCTATGTTCTCATACCTGGCAGCACTATTGTCAGACATTTCATTGCTATTGAGCAAAGCATTCATCCATTAATCTTACTATTCTCAATCAAGTGTTTGTTCAGACAGAATACAGGATGAAGGTGTGTGTAGTCTGGGTGTTATTTCCTGTACTATTGTGTGTTGTCATATAGTGATGTGGGAACCTCACAAATGCTGTCTTGTCTTTTCACAGGAGCGTTTGTCTGTGTTTCTGTGTGTCTGGCTGGCTGCTGTTTCTCACACAAACTAGTTTCTGCTTGCCTTGCGGCTACATCTGAGGTTAGGAGTGTGTGTGTGTGTGTGTGGTATGGAGTCTCAAAGCGTCAATCAAATTTTAAATCCAGAGTTAAAAGGAGGGGATGCCCTTCCCTATCTTTTAATTATAGAGTTTGCGTTGAAAGAGTCAGGAAACTCAGATGCTAATGTAGCGTATAGTAGCCACTGTTCCGCTTACCTGGTCAGGTAGACAATATAATTCCCTCACTGGGAACTAAGTTTCATGCTTAATTAATCATTTATATTGCAAGGAGAGTGAGAGGGAGGCGGTAGAGATGAAGGTAGGGAGAGACAAGATGAAGATGGATAAATAGAAGTCAAAAAGTGCTGGTGACTTCGTTGTTTTGAGTTTTTTAGCGTGATGAGGCTGCAAGGAGGCACAATGGGGGGGTTCAAGGGAGAGAGGGTAGTTGCCACGGTAACCTAGATATATAGTATATTGTTTAAGATAGAAGGGAGAGGCTGGAGGCAGACAGGTTAATCCTCTTCAAGCAACCAATTGCAGACTTCCATCTCCCACCCTTCCTCCCCCGTATAATCTCACTGACTCACCCTTACACTCCCTGCCCTCCTCTCTACGTGACTCTTATCCCAACCATCACGTCCTCCTCTCCTCAATATTTTCCCTTACCTTAACCTTAGTTGGCAAGTGCAGCTATTGCAGAAAGAAAAAACGTTGGTATTTACAGAGTCTAGGACACGCACATCAAAAAAACAACGTCAAACTGAAGGCAAAAAACGTTGGCATTGAACATGAAAAAACAACTGAATGTAATCCGGAGTTTCGCAATTTTTGTTTGCAAATGTCCAATATCGATGGATCTTGTGTGGTAATAGGGTTCCACGGCATCCTTACGATAAAAGTGTAGAAGGATTGAGATCACTGTTATAGTGTGGGTGTGAATCCATTCAGTAATGCCTAAAGTGAAAGTGGCCAGTCTAATAAGATACATCTGTTTCCACAAATAGGTTTATGTGTGAGGATGAGCTACTTTTTTCAGTCTCTGGTTCAGATGTTTGCTAACCAAATTTTAGATATATCAGAGCACAACATATAATCCAAGTGCAAACCAAAGAATAGCCCCAACCACCAAAATCCTCTCAAACCAACTGATGAGGACAACAACCAATTCATGATTTCTTTCCAACTTAACTATATATATTCTAGAGAAAGAATATCTTATCTTATCTTCCCTGTCTCCTTGAAATTGTGTTTATATAGAAATAAATTGTTTTGCATGTATTTCATTGTGCTAACCCAGGTCAGACCCTGATTCATTCTCCAGCTAGCTGCTAAGAACTGATGATTTTACTCATCCACATCCCAGTTTGCAAAGTGTAGCTGGCTACGGGAGCTGATTAGCTTAAACTTGTAAAGTACACCTTGTGTTCGGGTTGGATCAAGGTTGGATCACATTCCCAATGTAAATGAACCACTCCAGAGTTCGTACCGGACTGAGACCGGTTGTTTTGGTCAGGGTACTAATGCTGTGTTCAGACTTGTCCACATGAATCGTACAACAGAGGGAAATGAACCAGAGTCTAAAGCTCCTTTCATTCAGGGATCCTGCAATATTGCCGTAAAGAGGAACCCTCGTTATGACAGCTTTGCTTTTTTACAGTGAATCAAACAAAGCCGGCATAATGCTGCCCCGTGTGTTATTTTAGATAGCATGCCGGCGTTCCAGAATCAGATGCATGACGTGTAACACAACAGCGTCGGCATCTAGTGTGACTGGTCCCACCATGCTGGCTGTCCCTTTTACACAGACGATCGATGTGGCAATGTGACTACCTCCGCTGCCAGTTTAATGACGGAACAACAATGCCCCCACATTCCGTGTTCGTACCTTTTATACAGAACGGTGAGGTGGAATAACAGCACAGCATTACCTCCTCGAGCAGGCTGTGTAAAAGGAATAAAGGAAATAGGAACACTATACTACACTAAAGTGACATCTGGATTTAGATCTGTGGGAAAGACATCAGTAAATAGGGTTGGAAATTGTGGTCGACAGCGCACATTTGTTGACTGTGATACTTGTGCATTAGTGCGATATGTAAGGAAAAACAGAAGAGCAACTCTTTCTCAGGTGACCGCAAGAGCAGTCCGTCGACAATTACATAGAGAGGGATATTATAGTAGGGTTGCAGTGCATAAACCCCTCATTACAAAGATGAATGCACATTTGGCAGTTCAGTGGTGCAAAAACCATAGGCACTGGTCTATAGAGATGTGGAAGAAAGTGATGAGTGATGTCAGATGAGTCATCCTTCACCATAATGTCGACAAGTGGGCGAGTTATGTTGGTTTTCCTCCTTTTATTTGTCACTCGTCTGTATGTTGATCTTAGTAATGTCACTCAGTTATGTGTGGGTGAGCATAACTAAGCTGGTAGATTAATTTTTTCATTGTTGTCTTGTTATTGCCCAGGTCTGACTTCATTTCAGACACATCATAAAACAATGTGAGGCAGGTAAGGCGATGTTAGGGAGCAGACAAGATATTTTGACGATGCTTTGATCTAGATCTAATCCTTTAATGGCTGGGTGCTGAGTCATCCTGACATTTGTCACACAGTGAACCATCTGTCACACACACAGCAGATTGTGAAATCAGGTCAGAACCACATGATGTATAAATGTGATGCGAAGAGAAAGAAAATGGAAGGGAAAGCGAGAGTGAGAGAAAGAGAACCTTGTTTATGAACTTGGTGTTGTTTATGTATCTTCTCATAATTTAAGTAATAACTGACTTCAGTAGTATTATATTTCCTCATGTGGTTGATATACTAAATCCTACAGTTTATACATATTTTTCAGTTTAATGAAAGCAAAAATAAAAATCTATTTATAGTTGTCTGTTGTTCATCCCTCATGTGGATATAATTTCCTAAAGTTTTTAGTTTTTGCACTTAATCATATCCAGCTACAATGCCAAAACCACACATTTTGATCACGGGTCATGCATTAATGTGTTTCATATGACTGTGTTTGCTTTTACGCTGTAGAGAGACTTAAAAAACAAACGTCTTCATTCTGAAAGTCCCCATAGTGCCACCAAACAAGAGACAGACGCCAAACACAACAGCTTTCACTCTCTGCAACCGCTTTGCAGTGAACCAAAACCCCCTCAGACACGTCGCCAGCAGTCACACTTAAGGTTTTACTGTTTCATATCTCAGACTTTCTGCCAAGATGGCTGCCAACAGTGATACATGGTAAATCTTAAAGGCATTACACTAATCTGGTCTCATCAGAACAGAACAGTAATAGTTGGTGTTACTTCAAAACTAAAACTGAAAGCAGTCATCATCTTCTTAAACATGCATTGTTAACATGCATGCTAATAATTTGATGAAAATTAAATTAAAGTAATACTCCAGTTATTGAGTTATTGCAGCTGTGATGTAAGCGCCATAATCGCATTATTTTAGCTTAATTCATGTTTGTGTGTACAGTAAATGCATCTTATTGTGATTTCTTACCTTATTTTTCATGTATGCAAGTGCCCAAAAAATCTGAGTAAATCTAATGCAGCATGAATAACGGCATGACCGGCCACAATGGAAAGACAAATAAAAATTTGGAAAGGTGACTCATATTACTAACAACTGAATTTGTGATCAACACAGAAGTCCCACCTTTGTTGCAACATTAATAATTCCTGCTCAGTTCAGTTTACGTCAGTTGTGGAAGCAAAGTAATCACATGATTTGCTTTGATTTGTTGAATTGCAGTTGATGAAGTCACAGGTCAAAACATGTTTTACAGATTGTCAGATCTCTGTCACACATAACAGGACATGAATTAATGTTACATTTTCTTGAATGAAAAAAAAAAACAAGAAAATGGTTGGAGACCTAATAAGTTATAATAGGATTGAACAGAGTAATGTCTGCTGATGTTGAAGCTCGGATCCCGTGCACAACTTAGCTGAAAGCACTAACTGTGGCTACAAGGGTCCCAATTAGGCCCCTGCTCCTGGGGTTAGAGCATCTGAGGGAGGCCCTCACCCTGGAGACAACCTTCATCCCCCCCACTCCCCCACCCTCTCCCTCCTCTTCACTACCCAAATCCCTGTGCAGGGATTAAAGCTGGCTGGGCTGCAGAAAAAGATGATCCACAAAGCTTCTTGCTCTTTTTTGTTCTTGTGAGAGAGAGTAGGTGTGGGGTTAGTGGGGGAGGGATGAACATAGGTGTGTGCGTGTGTGTGTGTGTGTGTGTCAGTATGTCTTTTTGTTTATTTCCTATTGTACATGTGGCATTCTGTGTTGTACTACTGAGCTGGGTCACTGTGAGAGTCAGTCGGACTATTTCTGTCCTTCTCTATGTGCTGACATATTGTACTGCTTTAAACCTTTCTTTCCTGTCTCTCTGCTGACCTGCAGAAGTGTGTGTGGGTGTGTGTGTGTGTGTGTGTGCGTGTTACCCAAACTCCCAGAAGGAGGTATTGATGCACAATGGTTTTGAGGCACTAAAATGGCAGCCCACTGCACTGAAGTAATTTGTTCTTCCTGCTGTACCGCACTGCAGCGTACACACAGTGAGTTTCTGAAATGGCCTGAGCAACGTAGGCTGAGGCTGGTTTTTACACACATTGTGCTGTCAAACAGGTAATGAATCCATTAAGCTGCCATCATCACACATCAAGCATTAAAAATTTCCATCTCCCACCATTTCCCATAGCGCTCCATTGTTGGAGGATGACACTGACAGCCCTAGGGTTGGTACTTCAAAGGATCATCAACCTTGTAAAGTTCTTTGCATCACAGCACTGATGCTGTGAAGGCTGAAAAATTGAGTAAAATATGTCCCAAATCTTGGTTAGAGCAAGAAAAGTCTCTCAAAGTACTCTTTCGGTTTGTTGAGAAAAAGGAAAACTACTCTGAGAGCTTAATTATATGAAAAATATACTGAATGGGAATTTTCTTCTATTGTAGCACATTGTTCAAGCCTCTAAGCCTGTTGATTATTACCTGGACAGTCTAGATTTTTTTCTGTGAGGTAAGGATTCATCCTAATTACACCCAGGCCTGTAAACTGTCTTTTTAAACTAAGTTCCTTTTATTTGTGTCTCTTTCTTCTCCAGGCATTTTCTGGCAAATCTTCAGGCCCTTTCAAATATGAAATGTGTAACACTGCTAGCTTCACAGATTTGTAAAAACAATGTCTTTGTGGCTTTCACAGGTCTTCATTATGGAAAATGTTGACTTTTGAAACGCAACAGTCAGCATCCTGAATGCCAGAGCAGGCAAGGTAAGAAGTTAATGTACAAGTCAGGAGATCGTTTACTTTCTGTCTTGACGCCAGACCAATTTCCAGCAATCTTTACGTAAATAGCGTAGCTCATATAGCTCCCAAAAGTTTCCTTTTTAGAGTAAAATTATCAGATTCAAAATGAGTAAAGCACCACTTTCTAGTGTGTCACACACACTTCATAAATAGCAAGCATGCTGTAAACATGTGAGTGCTTTTATTTACACTTGACCCATGTAGAATAAGTTACAGTAGAAAAGCTTGAAAAGTCTCGACGATCTGTCTCTTTTCCGTTCATGTAGTTTTTTTTTCAGGTGAATCTGTAAATGGTTCCTAGTGCAGCTTTCACAGTCTTGTTTTAAATGTAAAGCTGAAGGCTTTTCTCTCCTCTTCATAGGTTATATAAATACATCTTCTTCTCTCTCTTGGTTTCAATCAAATCTTCCACTGCTCTCAGCCCCTTTGTATTGGCACACAGTTGGAGCAGACTCATGACATGAAACACACACATACACACACACACACACACACACACACACACACACACACACACACGCTTGTTAGGCCCTGGCAGAGAGGAGAAAAAAACTGAAGTAGCAAAAGGCGGAAAAGAAAAAAAAAAAAAACATCCCTGAGGTAGCTTGTAAATTGCGCTGGAATGCCAACGCAGCCAATCAAATCGCAGGAGATGGAGCCTGAGTGGGAGGGGCGGGCGCTCAGCAATGATGATGCTAATGCAGCCAATTAGAGTTGGGCCAGCCACGCTCTGTTATCCCCCCTCCACAATGTCAATGGCAACATTTATCCCCCAATAAAACAGACATGATCTCAGGAGCCTGGGCCCTGCCAGGGCTTTCCGTTCCTACAAATTTCAGTTGATTGTACAGTGCTGCGCCTGTAAGCACTTCTAGGGATGATTACTGAGCTTGTGTTACATGTTTAAAGGGAGATTCCACTCTGTTTTTAGGATTTTTTTCTCTCTCTGCAAGTTGGATTTCTTCACTTAAACACTGGGGGTTTTTTTCTCCTACTCCTGACACATACAGAAAGATAAACTAGATGCATGTAATGTATGTATGTTACACACACACACAAACACAAACACAAACACAAACACACAGCCACTCAGACAGCAGGATTAACCTCCCAAGCCTGGAATTAGTAGGAAGGACACAACAATTAACAACAATGGGCTGACATCAGGAATCAAAATCTCCAAGTATAATTAGACAAGTTTAGGTGTCTATTGACATTGTTGGGTAAGATGTTTTCAGTGTAAACATACATTTTTTACTTTACTTAGTTGGTTTGAAAGTTCTATAGTAACAAAAAATAATAGTAACATGATTACTAACTAATTACTAAACAGGCCTACTATTAAATACTAATTACTTACAGTGCTAAAGCATTACTATACAGTATCATAACTATTCTATAAATAAGGGATACATGTTTATTCTTTTATATTTATAAATATATATGTGCATGTTATTTACTAAAGCTTGGATCAGAGGTGAAGGCTGAGCATTAAATCATCAGAATATAAAACTTCAGATGTGTATTTCATAATTGTACAAAAGTAGATAGGTTGTGATTAATTGTAATTACATGATTGATAAATTTGAAGGATCATCAAACAGTACATTGTAGGAGACATGGTGCAAATATCATTTTGAAAATAAATGCTTTTTGTAGTTAAGATATTTAATTTCCCAGCATGCCTTTACCACTGGTAATCCACACAAGCACAGTGTTTTATTAGAGTGTCCTGAATAATGAATACATAGTTCACTGTAATCCACAAACCTAAACATCTGGATCTTTATTTTCTTCTCTCCATGTTCAACTCTGGGAATTATGGATGATTGACACCACTGTTTTCATCAAGCTCAAGGAATCTCTTTTCCTAATAAGGACAGATAATTTGAGAAAGGAGACGCTTTATAAGTGTTACCAGCAGCACATTCCATTTACTGATTTGTTTTCTGCCTTTTCAGGAGGCCAAGAAGTGTCTACGTTTCTTGTATGGGTGTTGTACTTCTGTATATTCATAGAGCTACACAGTTAAATCTTCATAAAGGACTTCCCTGTTAAATTTTACATGTTCTTTAAATAATTCCTGAAAACATAGATACACTTTTTTAAACAAATATGCCACGAATGCCAGTGCCACAGCTTTTTTTCCAACATTTATCCTATTAAGCGCATTAATTAGCTTTAATACTAGATGTTAAGTAAATAATTGGTAAACATATTAACCAACAGTGACCTCAGTGTTTAAACATAGCACTCTGTTGCTGCCTGTCTGCCCTGTACCAGCAGGAAGGTGTGGAAATGTTGCAGCTAATCTTGTTGATGCATCTAAATGGCCATTATGTTGTGATCCACATGACAATGGTCCCTTGAGCCTCATAAAGCCTGTTGAATTAGCAGCAGTATGTCTGAGGTGTCAGTGTTATGTTCTGGAAGAGGTTTACGTGCACGTGTAGATGTGTGTAGTTTTATCTTCTCTGCAGAGCCCTTTTTAGCTCACCGTCCATACTGATGCACGTTGTCTGCCTGTGTTTGTGTGCCTGTGTGTGTTTTATGTGAGTCCACGAGACATGTATAGTGTGTCACATATTGAAGACAATTTATAGTGTATACAATGTATTATTAGTATATAGAAAAATCTCATTTCATGAGAACAACAGCCTACTTTTCCATAGTAAAAACTCAAAAACGTTTTTTTTTACTTTAAAATAAGTGAAACTGACCAAAACCTTAACAGAAACAAACACAACTGCTTTCAACCTAAACATGACTGCAAAAAAAGCAAGCCAAAACAAATATATTAAATAGGTATGGGTGCAAATTTGGTGTGTTTTTTTTTTTTTTTTTTTGCAAACACAGGAACTTGTAGGATTATTAAGAAAAAAATAGGCCCTCATATTTTGCAGGAGATTATATAAAAAGTTGTGGTTTTACAGAAAAAGGTGGGGCACACTTGGTCTACCTTCTCAAGTATATCTTCTAAATATTTTCCCCTCACATTTTACATGCACTGTTAACAGTATCCAGTAGCGTTCTTCAGACATCTGTTGTCTCACTGTCTCACTATGCTCTAATTTTATTCTTGCATATGCTCCATAAAGACGGGGTGTTTAGCATTATCCAGCAGTGATCTACACCTCTCCCTTGTCATTAGCAGCAGCACTTAGCAGCTCCCTTATCTTCCTGAGACAATGCTTCATCACTGGATTAGACTTTAATTGGCTGCATTAGTTGCCTGCCTCCCCCTCCCGGCTCTGCGGCAGCTGTGATCTTAAACACCCCGTCCCTGAGTCAGACAACACTGAAGGCTTTGCCCCGCCACCGACAGTCAGCAGGTAGGAATGGAAATATGTTTTGGAAACTGGTGAACTTTAGATAAACAATACAATCCAACACTTGCTAGCAATTATACTGCTGTGGTTGCTTTTCTCACTTACCATGCCCATACATCATAGCCTCGTGGTGAAAAGGATTGAAATGGTGACAAAGGAGGCAGAAGCGGCTCGTGGTTTCAAGCAAAGCAAGTGGCATCATTAGGGCCCCTCGGCCACCACGGGGCCTCAAAAACAACACTGAATATGTGAATTATCTTTAATTCCTAAATTATATTTACCTTTTTATTCTTTGTTTCTTCGCTTTTGTCAAATGCAAGCATTTAAAGACACATTTGCTGTTTTTTTTTATAGTCTGAAAGCTCATGAAAATTCACAACAGGATTAGCAAATGTTAGGATTAAACAATCCTTTGTCGGGCCCCAAAAAATGCTCAGTCAGGTCCTGACAATAGATGCGGTTTTAAGTGGTGGTATTTTGAAACAGTAAAGGGTTTTTATTTTTATGCCCTCATACATAAAAGGTGAGCATGTCAAAGTACACAATGTGTCCTCTGTATGTAAAGCTCTTACATATATCTGATGGACAAACACATCTGCTAAACTCTGAGACTTCTCATTGAGACTATCTGGCTGAAATAAATGACTTTATAATTGTTGCTTTAATTGATAACTAATTAAACAATATAAAAGGATCCTGGGTGAAGCTTTAATGCAGTAAAAGACTCAGCTCAGCTCCGCCAAGGCCTTACGTAAGGCCCTGCAGCGCTGACCCCACATCTGCTGCACAAGCCTCCCTATAGAGGCCGGGGAGGGCTTTAATGTGTGTGTGCGTGTGTGTGTGTGTATGTGTGTGTGTATCTGTGTGTGAGGGGGCTTATAGCTCTTCTGGCCCAAAGAACAGCTTGCCAAGGTTTTTAAGACAGTAAGGACTCTATTATAAACCACTCTGCCTGCCTGTTTGGAGGTAACAGTGTGTGTTCTCGCTGTAGGAGGGTCCAGCATCAATTTCAACTCCATATTACATCATTTAAATTCTTCTTTTTATTTGTTTGTTATTGTTTTTTTTTTCACGATTGCTCTGTAAAGCATTTTGTGAAACCCTCGGGTTTAGAGAAGTGTTTTAACAACATATTATCTGCTATAAAATCATGTATCCCAGTAATTATCACCACAGTACTATCACACGTTGTCTACATATTTATAAAAGCCTGAACTGTTAAAGGTTGTATTTGCCCGCTGGAGTATTTTTGGTTCCACTTAACAGTATTTAAGAGTCAAATTAAACAAACTAACTTTCATTTAAAATGACTTAAAGTCAGGCAAAGGAAAAATAGATGCAGGTGATGTTCGTACCATATAAATACTTAAAACATTATTTCATTTAATTCATAATTTTTAAAGAAATGATTAATGTTGATAACCCATTGATAACTTTACGTAACACACAGAGGAAAACAAAACAAAAGAAAGGAGACAAAACACAACTGAAGAAAAAGAAAAGAGAGAAACAGAGTGATTAATGATAATAATAATAAGTCAAATGAGTGAAATATTGTGGGTCTAAATTAAAACTTTTCCATGTTTTTGTCCATGTTACATGTTTTTATTTAACGTATATGCAAAATGCTGCAAAACATCATGGATAAAAAGAAAAAAAAACATATAATTGTTATAATTGTGGTCTTGATTCCACTTCTGTTTGGACAATAATTTAAAAAATATACATTTTTTATATATTTTTGTTTCAGAACTCAGATTCATAAAAACATAACATTATCAGTGCTGCATACAATATTTTTTCTTGATCTCAGTCATTATGAAATTATTATTATTCAGATGTCAACATCATTATGAGGAGACAAATATTAAAGCAGTAACACACACACACACACACACACACACACACACACACACAGTGGGAGGCATCCAGGGATGATTCATGTCTATCGGGCGTCCTCAGCTGGAGACAGGGGTCTAAAGGCTGGAAATTGATCTCTGTCCATCAGATCAGGTGACATTATCTGCCTCTCCTGGCTCCTGTTAGATGATCACATCTGATATTTTTCACTCTTTTTATCTTCCTTGTTTTTCTGGCGTCATGTTTTCCCACCGAGATCTCTCTCCTTTCTTCTCCTCTCTGTGTGAACCACAAAAAATAACAGGTTTCATCTTGTAAAGCCTTGTATATTCCAGATGGATTATTTGCACTTTCCTGACATTTTTTATGTTGTTTTCCTGCATTTATCCCTTTTCAGAGTAATTTTTGGATCAGTAAGAACCAAAAGTGTGTGTGTGTGTGTGTGTGTGTGGGTTTATGTTCTTTGATGTCACCCAGACTTAAATGATTTGTATTGTTTTGCTCCTGATAAAGAAGGAAGTTTGTGTCTTTTAGAATATTGACTCATGTTTTTGAGTATATTTGAGGACAAAATGTAAATGTATCCAGTGTTTTTCTTGAGAAAGGAAGGTTGACATTTATTTTTTTTTGTATTTCTATTGTTGTATTTTTTCTTTTCTGATTTCTGGAGGCTGAGAAGCTGCAGTTTCATAAGGAATCTTTGTCTCTAAGAGGCTCAAGTGTTGAACAATAAGGGGGGTAAGTCCCCTTCCTCAGGGGGGAAAAATAAAAAGAGCTGGACCCCCACATAACACACACACACACACACACACACCTTTTTATATGTCTTAATATTGATTCAATATATTATTATTTTCAGGTTAAATATTTCATTTTCATTTTCAAAATACATTTTCAGATATTGTCCAGCTGATTTTACAATTTTAAACTGCATATTTAATATACTTCGTTTATCTATAAAATGGTGTACGACAGTATAATTAATGTATTATAATAAGTCAATGTAAAGAAACATTTCGTCCTTTAAAAAACAGACTGATCGCATGGTTATAGTTCTGTTGACATTTTTTTTTTTTACTAAATTAGAGACCCTGTTTAAATTAAACGTAGCAAATAAAGCGTAATAATAACTCGCCAGAATATTTAGTATTAAATTATAAATTTGATCTAATTAACCAAATGTGTCATTTTTAAATCATTTTTCATCATTTTTATCATCTTCGTTTCCCTTTTGTTCGTTTTTAATGTTTAATTGCGCTTTGATCCCTTTTCATCTTCTGACTTTGTTTTCAAACATCGACCGAAATTTATTCTTAACACTGAAATCTTCTCTGGTCACACATTAATCTCTTCTGAAAGTTTCTTTTTGATAAAAACTCCAGTTTTTAAGCCTCTCGGCCTCAACTGAACATTGAGCGGAATGTTAATGTCAGCGAGGTTCAATTAAAGTCTGATTTCACTCGTCTGCTGTGTTTGAATCATTTATTTAACACTCGGTTGTTTTATTTTAAAGCAAATGAGCTCATATACGGTTGTTTAGCTCTTTTCACTGTTGACTGCGGCTTTTTTTTCAGAGTGGGAAAGTTCAGCGTTACGGTATTAAAACGGATGAAGACGCGTTTGTCTCTGACACAAATGGTTTTCAGCTCTTAGTGTCTGACTGAACAATTAGAGCGTAAATAAGCGCACCGTCATGGAGAAGTTAACGGGCTCTGCGGGCAGACTGCATGTAAGGAAATAGACAGACTAACCAATATTTATTAGTTTCATCCCACATTAAACGTCGTTGGTGTTTTTAATTCTAAAAAGGATTAAAAAGTTGAAATAAGACACGCACAGTGTCTTATTAACGTACATGGACTACCGACATAAATACAAGTATTTTTATTACTCAAAAATTGCATCAAACAAATTCCACTTAACCTTTCACTTTGCGATGTAATTATAATTTAACAATACAGTGGTGGAGTAAAAGTGGCAACACCACAATGTAAAATTACTCCATTACAAATAAAATCCTGTATTTAAGATCCTACTTAGTATTATCAGTTAAAGTTATTGAACGTGTTGAAAGGAAAAGTAGTTTTTCAGAAAATTGGCCGCTGTGACTGATGTGGTGAAGATTTTTCTCTAAACTTTGCTTTTTTAGTTTCACCTCTTTGGCCTAAACAATTATTTATTTGGTGGAACTGCTAACAACTCAAACATCTGTAACATGACACTGTTATTTGTAACATGACATGACATGTTACTTGTAACCCCTGTGTGTGTATACACAGGGTTTGGGAACTACTGGTTAAACATTTTTTAAAAATATTTTATAAGCTTATTATATGTTATTTCATGTAAAATATGAATGTGAAAAGTAACTAAAGCTGTCAGATAAATGTAGTGGAGTAGAAAGTACAATATTCCCTCCTGAATTGTAGTGGAGTAGAAGTATAAAGTAGCATAAAATGGAAAAGTACCTAAAAAATTGTACTTAAGTACAGTACTTGAGTAAATGTACTTAATTTCACTCCTCCATTGCAACAACTAGGAGTTAGAATTGGCAGTAATCAAACTTTGGATGCGTTCAAGTGCAGCAGGTTTAAATGTTGTTTTCTGTTGCAGATTTCACTCACTGAACCTCATGATATTCTCCTCTTTCCACAAACAGAGCCAAGTCCTCCTTTTTTTTTTTTTTTTTCTGAAGGGCGGTAAATTCTTCTCCCCTCCTTCTTGCCTCCTTCATTTTTACCAAACAGTCTGTTTTTGATTGAGGCCTAAAGGTCAGCTTTGGAGTTTTTCTTTTAAAGCATCTCTGACTCCAGCTTTGTGGCCAAAAGCTAACAATAAAGCCCTCAACTCCCCTTGAAATAACAGAGATTTTTATCGAGCCTCTGAACACCCTTTTTCCTTCAGAGGGCTTAAGCGCTTTCATGTCTGTAATAACTTTGTATACAGTATATGTATACACACTAAGCTACAACAAGGTGATAATAAACTGGCTGCTAACTGCTCATGGTGAGGCTAAAGCCATGCAGAATTAACACTGGCCTGCCATACATTTCATTTAAAAAAGAAAAGGGGAAATTGACAGCATGTCAATAGGTTTAGATTTAATATCGCTGTGGTCAGTTTAGTCGACTCAGTTACAAAACCAGACAATTTTAATCAAATTCCTTCGACTTGTTTCAGTGAAGTTATGCTGCAGTTTCATTGTAATAGAGCAGTGTGGGATTTCACTGTCATCAAGATGGAAAAAAGCTCTGATTGATGCCGAAGAAATTCTCAGTTTACAACAAGTACACAGTCTTACCTCAACTCATTGTTTTTTTCCCCAGTCTGCAGTTCAGTGCTTGAATTTTTCATCTCTTTAATGATCTTCAAAGGTAAATTTAAAATACTGGTTAGCTTGTAATGTACCAAAAACACCATTTAGGACAATAACGCTTTAATTTAAGTTCACTGAGATGTACTTTTCACCACTGATATTTGGGTTCAGATATGAGGTGGTGTTGTTCAGATTAAAGTTTACTTAAACCTTGTACTGGCTTTCAGTACTCGAGCAAAATAACCCAGTACCGAGTGGTATCGAAACTTCTCCAGTCAAACGACACCTGCATTCGATCCTTTTTGTACAAAGATCTAAAAAAAAAGACCATTTGTATGGTTTTGCTCACAGCCAATCACCACAAGCATTCTTCGATTTAATGCGACCTGTGATTGGCCTGCTGCCGCAGCAGCTACAACCCATACAGTCCGTGGTGGTACAGCAGTTTTCCAAATTGTTAATGCATTTCCAAAATATTTAATTCAGTTAAAGCCAAAAAAATGGAAAAAAGTTTAAATTTACCTCCACACTTGCTCCTCCATTGCATCCGTCCATCAGCAGCTGAGTGTCCCTCCTCTGGGACCAGGGCCTGTGTTTGAATCACCCTGACTGATTACATGTGATCCAGAGAATGGGATCCCTCTCATCCAGTCCTCAATGGCCTGTGCAAATGCTTTTCATCCAGACTCAAGTGCTCTTCACTCTGCGTATCAAGAGTGTGCTTCAACATATTTGTGTTTTGCTGAATCAGATATCAGATATCCACCTGCTGCCACGGTGACGGATCATGTTCAGCTCCAGAAGATCAGCCTGTGAATTACATATTTATCTCCCTCGTATCTTTTATAAGTTCTTTTAATCGCTGATTTAGATTTGAGTGCATTAATTTAACGTCTCCCATAGTGTCGCTGCCATAGAGAAGGTGTGGTGAGTCAGCCTGCTCTAAAGATAATTTAATTATTCTTGCTTTCAATCTATCAATCAATAACTTTTTTTGTCACCAGTGGGGAAATTGGTTATGCAGCAGTGGGACGCATACATTTAGCGCACCTAGATACAACACTAAGACCAAAAAACATACATACACAGTAAAAATACTCAGTCAAATAAAAAGATTTTTAAAAAAACCCAATAAGATTAGAACAGTATGTAAATAACTACCTTTTCCTCCAAGAGTTTACGGGGGAGATGGCAGCGGGTATAAAAGAGTGTTTATATCTGTTGGTTAGTGGAAGTCTGAGGAGGGCACCAGATGGCAGAAACTTAAACTGTTGTTGTAAAGGATGGGAGTAATCAGACAGGATGGATTCTGCTCTCTTACTGTACATAACTGTTTGTTGTAAAGATCCTGCAGAGTTTCCTGTGCGGTGCCTGTTCTTCTGCTGCAGACATTAACCACCTTATTGCGTACATTTTTGTGTTTTACCTTGAGAGATCCAAACCAGCAGATAAAGGAGAAAGTGAGCGCAGACTCAATAAAAGATGGATAAAACATTGACATCAGAGTCCTGTCAACCTGGAACTTGGAGAGTTTCCTGAGACACTGCTGGCTTTTCTTGTACACCATGTCAGTATTACTCCCAAATGTCATTTTATTGTCTAGTATAGTTCCAAAATACTTATAGGACTCCACTATTTCTATACTCTATACTTTCTTTCTATACATCAATCACTGTACTGACAGGTGAGGGGTGAGAATGTCTAAATTCAATACACATATCCTCAGTCTCTGACACATTCAGTGCTAAAAACGATTCATGACACCAATTTTAAAAATAGCTAACAACAGGACCATGGGAGATTTCCTCGCTGTTTAGCAGACTCACTATGACCGTATCATCAGCAAACTTCAAGATGTGATGGTTTTCATACATGCTGCGGCAGTCATTAGTCTACAATATGTAGAACAGTAGAGGAGAGATGACAGTGGATGTTACAGACAGCTTGGAAAATTGACCATTTACTCTCTGCGTCCTGCATGTGAGGAAATCTAAATGCAGCCAACAATACTGCTGTCTAAGCCAAACTTGTCTGCGAGCTTCTGGTCTAGCAGATGTGGCTGTATGGTGCTGAAGGCTGATGAAAAGTCCACAAACAATAATCTGCATGGTTGTTAGAGTTCTCAAGGTGCTTGTATATGTAGTTTAGCAGTTAGTGTGGCATCCTGAACCACATCTCATGATCTGCATGCTGTTTCTGAGGCTTTTCTATGCCACCAATGATTAAAATCCAATGGGGACTTTTAAAAACATCAGTATCAGCCTTCTTCAGTCCATTTCTAATAATGCTGTATGTCAATTCACTTAAATAAATGAATAAACCCTACACAAACCATACATAAAACATGTGATTTTTTACAACATTTTTCTGTCCCAGCAGGTGTTTTTGTCAGTTTATAGACAATGTTATTATTTTCATCACACTTCACACTTCCAAGAGCCTTTTTTTCTCCCCTTTCTTCCACCTTTTATCCTCTGGAGAGGTTAAATGCAGGCAGCTGTTGTGGGAAGTAAGTAAATACCTTGGAGGACTTGTTGGGTATATGGTGAAGATGGAAAAAGGCCTTGCTCTTTGAATTTCTCTGTGCTTTGTTGTGTACATTTATGAATTTATCTTCCACACGTCAAGTTGCCCGTAGGGGTAAATATGAGCTTTAATTACACAACACAAAACAGACTGTTTTTTGTATTTGTTTTCTGCAGGGCTAAATATTATTACCTGAATATCATATTGCTCCAAATAAATATTAAGATATTTTAAAACAATTTAAAAGCAGTATTGATGCAGCTCAAGAAACAAAATCTGACATGGTTAACTACATTTTCCTCATATCTTTACTTAAAGGAACAATCCACGAACTAAATGAAAATGAAAGAGTCCCCACCAACAAAACGAAACAAAACACACAACATTTCACATGTTTCTCACATGTGGAACATCATTTACATATGAAATTTTGTGGTTTACTGATGCTTCAAATGTGATAAATCCATATAACGTGTAGGGACGTGTGATGCGTAAGAAAACAATTTCACATGGAAAACACAATTTACACATGATAAATTCAATCATCTGGTCATATGGATTTTGGACAGTTCACATGTGAAATATGACACATGACATGCTTTTTTTTCGTAATTTGCGACAGTATTTTTTTGTGAATACAGCAGTGAGCCTCTATTTTGTAAATTATGATCAGTTAAACAAACAAAATGTCTTCAAAATATACAGAATAAGCAAATACGCCTGTAATTTATTTGCTAAAAATATTACGGAATTGGGCTTTTAAACTGTGATTTCCACCTTGAGGAAAACAAAAGTCACCACACAGCTCTGAAAACAGTTGAATCAGTGAAGAAGTGGACGTCTACTCTGTGTCTCTATCTGCCTGCTGTTATTCATGCAGAGGCCTCCTGTCCTGCCTGCAGCTCTGGTAGACACAGAGGCACTTTCTCAGGGCTGCAGCTCGGCTCTGCTGTTCCGTGATAATGATAAGGCCTTAAATCCCTGTGTAGATTTGACCTTTGTCCCCCTCTCTATTTTTAAACTGTCTTGTGCGTTCAAGAGTTGCGATCTGGCCGGTGCTTGGAGGATTAGGTGTATGTTTGGGCAGAGGTGACTCCAGGAGCCCCTCTGTGTTTGGTTTGGCAACCCCGCAACCACCACACAGCTGCCGGCAAAACCCAGCTTGATCTACCAGATACCCAAAATCATTATGTGGTGTTTGTTATGGAGGGGGGCAAAAAGTGAGGAGAGGAGAAAAGAAAAGAAAAGAAAAAAAAGAATGGTTTACTTTTGTTTGAGGAAGACTTTGGAGTTTGGTCACTCAGTCATGTTACAGACGTCATTTCAAACTTGACTGAGATGTTTACATTCAACTTCCCCTTTTTAAACTGTTATCAGCAGTCTGAGATCATGTACTGCTGCATCACGTATTTAAATATTCATGTTCAAGAATTATCAGAAGCATGCAGCATGTAAAATAGTATAAAAATGCCTTCACAGCCATGCAGTGTATTCAAATATATTTTTACATGAAACTTTGCACAAATACTCCTGTACAGTACAAGTAAAAGTACAGTATTCTACTATTATAGTAGTATCATTAGCAAAGTTTACTTAAGTCTCAGAGGTAAAAGTTTGCAGGATGAACCCTTTCAGAGCACTATATTAGTGTCTACATGTATAATTGATGCATTAATGTGTATGTTGTAGCTGCAGTGAAGCTAATTCTAACATATAATTTTGGTAGTTTAATCTATAAATATGCATTTAACTATGTAACATCCCAATCTACAAACTAACTGGTAATTACAGCTTTCAGATGAATGGATTGGAGTTGAAAAGTACAACTTTCCCTTCTGAAATTAGGTGGAGTAGAATTAATAAGAAGCATAAAATTAAATCCAAGCTGTTCTTGTGAATATGTACTTAATTTACTTTCCCCTGTTCAATTAAACCACAAATTAGCTTTTCTTTAAAAAGTTTTTAACATTAAAAGTTCTTCATCTGTAATTCTAGACTCGTAAACGAACACAGTGCAGCTCTGATTCAAACCCACTTTTTCACAGCCACCTCAGGCCGTCTGATGCATTTGAACAGTCGAGCAGTCCGTCATTCTTACGAAGACAAACTCGTCCCTCGCATGACAGTTAATGGGTTTGGCCCACTGATTAATTGTGATGAATGGGAGCTCATTCATAACCCATGGTGCTGTTGGCCTTGTGTGCTGTCAGTGCTGCTGGATACAAAAGCAGCAGCACAGTCAAGTCATTGTTTTTACAGCAGAAAAAGGCAAACTACTGCCCCCTGTTGGCCTCTGGCGCTCACTGAGAAAACATGGCATGGCATGGAAGAAGAAAAAGTTTTTTTGGCTGCAAGTTTCCAAAAAACTAAAATTTAGTACGTGACGGTGATATTTTCAGGACAGATAAACAGGAAGACACACCAAAAACACAAACACACACATAGGCCATGAATTAGAAATAAGATGTTCATCTCCTGCGTTGATTCTTGTGGTAATATGAAAAACACATGAAAAATGTAGCTGCGAGCAGCGATCAGGGGGTTTAAGCCCATATGGGAATGTTAATAATTTAAGGCTGTCAGGGGTCAAGAGCTACATGGGAATGTTGGGAATGTTGAGAGCAGAGTTTCTGGCAATCACAGCAACGGACATAATGATATGGAAACCATCTACACAGGAAAGATTGTTTTTATTATTATAAGTATATTTATCCAATTTCATATCAGTGTTGTGTTCGCTGCTACCTTCCTGTTTTAGGAGTAAATCTTGTGTGTGATGTATGTTTCTTTGCATGCACGACATGTTTGTCCACGAGTCCAGAAATCTACAGTGAATTATTTGAAGACACTCCCAAATTCACCAAGACATATGAGTCTGTAGATTCAGACATGTTGTGTTTTATTTTTTATTTTGTGTAGATGTCATTCATTAGAGGAAAAACTCTTGACCTTACTTTCACCACTTGCCTCTTATGACCTTTTCCTACAGAATACTGATCTCTTTGAGGATAAAACCATCTGTGGTTTGTGCTGCTAAACTTCAGGTGGCCGTTTCTTTTAAAAAAAAAAGTGTCGCTTGGGCAAACTACTAGGAAATTATGGCCAATTGCTCTGATGTGTGTGTGTGAGTAATTGGCTGCAATGCTGTTGATGTGACTGCACAATACATATGTGAATACATATGGTGAAGAAAAGTCTCAAAAAATGTAATACATTAAGAGTCCATCACAGAGTTTGACAGACCCAGATGTCAGATTTGGACAGAAAGAGGATAAGTTGACTTAGTTTTATTAAACAAGGGGCTGTGTTGTTGCTGCTGCACATGGAGCCGGCTACTGTCCTCTGTTTTGTTGTAAAGTTTGTGGCATTTCACACACACCAAACTCAGAAGTTCAACTCGACCCCCTGCAAGTCTTAAAGTGATAACCAGCAGGAACTGTAACTTTTTTATTTATGCTAAAAGGCTTATCTTGTGGTGTTTTGGTTCTTGCCACACAATGACATCATCTATCAGTCAAACAGCATGGGCTCTTTTTCCTTTAATTTCTGCTTAGTGAAGTTTGAGTTACTCAAAGTGCTACTCTTTTCTGTGGTGGCTCCGCTGCTCATGCTAATCCAGGGTTCGTTTATAGTCAGAGGCGGCAAGTTTAAAGTGGGAAATACATCATTCCTGAACTTTTTCCATCCGAGCTACAAAGGTGGGAAGCATTGATGTCTGCAGTAAACTTTTAACTATTGAACCATTGAATGTTACAGGAATAGTTCAATATTTTTGGAAAACATTCAATCGCTTTCTTGTATCTTGTATCTGTCCATTAAAAATGAAGCGCTAAGCCTGGCTAGCTGTTTCCAGTCTTTATGCTAAGCTAAGCTAGCTGTCTCCTGGCTGTAGATTCATATTTACACATATAAAAGTGATATAAAAGTTTCATTTAACTCTCGGCAAGAAAGCGAAAATGTTCCCAAAATGTTGAACTATTCCTTTTAAAGAATATGTTGATGCATTATAATGCTGATTGATTTTTAAACAAAGCTGCAATACTGAAATTAATGTATGTATGGGTCTGTTATGATGCTAACATTAAAGGATAGGTTCATAATATTTCAAGTCTGTCTTTAAACATCAGTCAGGTACCCAAATGAACATCATTTAAAAATGTATTTTAAGTTTATCTGAGGATAATATGAAGCTTCAGCTGTCTGAGGTTGTCAAATAAAGTAGATATCTTCCATAGTTACAGTCTTTTTTGTGTCTAGTCTCATATTAGCTGCAAATAAACTTTTAAATACATTTTTGCACAGAAGGCAGGTCGTCACTTACACTGAAAGTTCATTATAATGATCTCTTAATGTCCATTATCAACAGAATGAATGATTACAGCAAGAAAAACATGTCTCAATGTTCAGGTACCTGAATACTGTTTGAGGACAGACTTTAAAAAACTGTGAACAAATCCTTTAAGTAAAGATGGTGACCATGCTAAGCATTATACCTGCTTAACAAGAGCATGTCATTGTTAGCATGATGTTAGCATTACCTCAGTATTACCTCAAAGCAGGCTATACCTTCAAGTACAGCCTCACAGAGCTGCTAGCAAGGTTGGAGACTGTATGCCATACAAACAGGAACATTACAAACAGAAGGTATGATAGACATCACTTTTGTGTGGGGCAGTTTTCGCAGAAAAGACCAGCCAGACATTATGGGTTCATAAAATATTTCAGTATTTTATTAGTAATCAATTGAAGCAAAAAAAAACAAACAAAAAAAACCAGACATTTGTTTACATGAACAGGTTTGGACTTTATGTTTACTTATTCTCTTTTACTCTCTCAGGCCCACATACTGTAGCTCCTACCATGCTCTCTCTCTCTCTCTCTCTCTCATACACACACACACACACACACACACACTGCACTGCACTGTGCAGCTCAACAAGATCTGAGGCCAGATATTTGATTTACACCGGTGAGGTCAAAGAGAATGCATTAAGGCCTTTTGCGGGAGAGGCGCAGGGAACGGCCAAGAGTTATAAAGTGGTCGGATGGATGCTGACACATGGCCCTTCATAACAATCAGTGGAAGAGTTAGATGCACTGGCCCTGACCTCCTCCTCACTAACACCATGATCTATACACTCCAGCCCCAGCTCTTATACACCACACCCCGCCAAACACACCAACTCCCCTGTCCTGCCTGGAATCTGCCTAAAAGCTTGTGTTTTTATTATCCCTTTTTCCTCACGTTGAGTTTTTAACACTTTTTTAAGCTGAAAGTATTTTATCTTCTGTTTAATTTCTAAACTGTTATGAATATTTGTCACTTTACAGAATGATATACTGTACACATCCGAAGTCTCGTCTCCTTTATACAGAGTGTAACCCGCCCAAAAGATACAGAGCAGAGGCCGAGTTACTCCCATCTTAATGTCTTAGCTAAAGGTCTTTTGGGTTTTTATGTGTGTCGTAACAGCTCTTTATCTTTCTTTGAGCTGATTACTCAGTGAAAGGAGCCTTTGGTGTATTTAACACATATTCAGTCTGTAAAATAAAAAATAGCACTTGGTTTAGGCACCAAGTCTTTTTTGACCATCATATATTAAGAAAGTTGCAGACTTAGACTTTAATGTTTGTATTTGTAGAATATATCATGTATCTTTTGACAGATTCTCCAAAGCTCTTTACAGTTACGGTATAAAAACTAAAAAAAATGTCTCTGTGCTTCATATTTTTTCCTGTTTTTCTTTTCACTTTGTGTGAAGGTTAAAACGCATTAAAAGTATTTTTGACTTTTAAGCTTAATGAAACCTTTCAGTACAAACTAGGTAACGTCAAAACACCAAAAAATGTGTCACCATCGGAATAAGAATGTGTCTTTCAAACATGATGAATTCACATATAGGCATAAATGTGTTCATTAGAGATACAAATGCAAACTTATATTTTTAAATGAGACTTTACATTGTAAGAAAACCAGATGTGTTCAACCTACAAAATGTTTTGCAGATGTAGACATAAAGCCAAACCACAGATAACAGGTTTTCTTCTTTCCTTTTTTATTTATTTATTTATTTATTTATTTATTTATTTTTTAGCAAAATGGATATATGGTAACCTACTTTGAAATGAAATCCTACAAAGTGTTCTTAATCAAAACATGGATTTAAGGAGTGAAAGAATGTATCACTCAGAATGATGAATGAATGAGTTTGCTGAGCGCCTGACTGTGCAGGCAGAGTATGAAGAGAGGAGCAACACAGTGGCACCGGGAGGTGAGACAAAAACACTCAATTATTTAAAGTCTTCCTCTCTCTCGTTATCTCCCCTTTCCCTTCGTCTTTTTCTCCATCTTTGTCTCCCCTCTTCCTCCAATGCCGCCCCAAATTAAATCAAACTCAGTCAAGCTCTGTTGATATGGTGTTTTAACAGTGACAGCATGAGGTAAATGAATAAATACAGCATATGACTGCACAAAGAAAGGATATTTACAGTTTATAACAACTTCTGACTACTGAACAAGAAACATGAGCAATCAGACATGTTGTAAAACAGTTTAGCCAGATTATTCGAAAAATACTTAATTTCATGGTGAAACTGGAAGTGAACGCACCTGAAATGCCGCTAATAATCCCTGGTAACACAAAAAAACTGAGTGTGCACAAGTAAGTACGGTAGGTTGGACCAGAAAATCTGTAAATGTCTGTATGTTTGGGTAATAATTGTACCGTTTCTCTCTGTTTTCTCTTCCAAGTAAGTTTGTCTTACCTCGGGGGTTTGTTTCCAACCTGTCTGATCATCTGACTGCTTGTGTTACTTTTCTGCTTCTAATTTCTTTTCAGCAATCTGGCTGTATTCCCAGATCTTTGCAAGAACTGTAACTAGGTGAGAACAATGCTGTTACTGATACATTACAGTGAAAACCATGAAAATGAGATCCAAGTTGTAATTATCTGAAATTATCCTTTAAAATGTGTGCAATAAAACAGAAAATATTGACACATACTAATCGGCAAATTATGCATACTGCAATATATCTAATTTAAATTATATAAATAAATAAAACAAAAAATAAGAAGCTGCCCTACACAAATAATGACCTACAAGATGACAGTTACATATTCTCCTGCCAGACCTCTCTCTTTCTCTCTTTCCAGGCCTCTCTCAATGTTTACATCACTTTTTATAACTATGGGATGACAGACACAGACCTACTACAGCCCAAGCTTTGCACACACACACACACACACACACACCTACACACACACTCATGTCTGGACAGTGTCAGGCAACACTTCAAAGTGCAGGATCCCCCTTTTTACAAGCCATATTAGGCTCACATCAAAGCGCTCGCTGCTCTTCAGAACAGAGTTTTCTGGTCAAACAAACATCTCTGCCTCACAGCACAGTGATGAAGCACCACAACGAAGTGTGTCATGTCCAGTCTGATATGAGAATATATGCTCAGAGATACATGGAGTCAGAGCAGAGCAGAGCAGGGGGCGCTGTGGCTTTGACCTTTGAACTTACTACTGGGTGCATGTTATATCAGTGACTCTGGGAATTTCACTGTTTTCTACTGCTGTGTTTGTTCTGGATGTGAGCATATAGGCTGAATGCATGCAGTGTGACGGGCAAATGAGGGTTTTCTGAGGAGCTTTATTGATTTCTATCTTTGCTTTAATGTCATTTTAAGCTTCACAGAGTAAAACTGAGATCACCAGTGTTTGAAATCTGTGTTTGAAGAGCTGACACAGCTCTTGTCTTATCAAAATTTTCTTTCTTTTTTTCTTTTTTTTTTTTATTTTTCTACATATTTCGCCTAAATATAAAGAAGAATATGCTTTGTGAGAGAAACCACGTACAACTAGGATTTTGCAACAGTTGGCATTTTTAAGACCACATATTACTCATTTTTGTGTTTATAATAACTATTTAAACCATCTACAACTATCAAATCCATCTAATCTCAGTCTTAAATAAACCCACATGTTGATAACTATTTCATTTTTACACTCACGCTGAACCGTTATCAAGACACAGAAAACAATAACGGTCTGTCTTTTTGTTAATTTCGTTAATTCTGTGTTCCTAGACTTTTTTAGACTTTTTTTGTGTTTGTACACGGTGTCAAAATACAGTAAGGTAAATTTCAAGGCAATCTTTTTCTTTCTTCCTCCTGCTGTCGATAGTCTCCAGATGAAAAGCACTTCAAAGTGTCACAAAGAGCCCTGCTTAGCCGTCGTTGCCTTAACGCATTTCATGCCTGAATTCTCATATAACGCAGAGTCCTGCTGAAACACTGGATGTGTCATTATAGAGAATGGTGTTGTCAGAGCGCTAAGAAACCCCATACATCACGCCTCTCCAACTCTGGTCCTGGTGGCAAGCAAACACTGTAAATAATGAGGGTCATTATGCAGAATCATGTTGACAAAGAGTAACTATCTGTCTTTTTGACAACAGCCGAGTCCTTTAATAAACAGAGCAGCACCCGAAGTAGCTCACAGATACTGTAGGCTTTGTTCAAAAACCATTTTTCCCCTTCTCAGCGTTGGTTTGATTTCAGGAGTGTACACAAGAAAGTTTGATCATGACTTTAAGTGTTGTAGATGGTTGAATGGCAAAGTGTTTGAAAAATATGATAGCTTTATATACCTACATTTCTTCTAAAATGTGTTGCTTTCAGCCCTTTCTGTTATATAGTAATATCTCACTGTAACTCCTAAATACTGGATCATTCTGAGACAGTTTTTTGTGCGTGTGTGTGACTAGTATTACACAATACATCACCACTACTTGGTATGAAATGACAGCAAACTTTGTCCACAGTAGAAAATGTCAGACTGCATTTTTCTCTCTCGTTTTACTTGCCACTCCTCGCCCTGCTAAACAGACATGTTAGGCCACTTATTCATCTGCATTAGTTTACCTTCTCGTTTAGGCACAGTTTGTTTTTCCAACGAACCACATTTTAAAGGGAAACTCCCTTCCTATAAGCTGATTTCGTGCCACCTGTCTTGATACAAAAGTCCCATAATTCATCAGTTGCTCTACGTCACTGGGCTGCTGTCATCTGACAGGTTTCACCCGTCACCCCCCCTCATACACACACATCTTGCTATACATGTAGTTGCTCTCTCTCGGGTCACGAAGTTGAAACCAGACTACATTATGTCTGCAAAGGATACGCCTCTATACTGTTGTGCGCGTCTTGTTTCACAATTCAGAACATGTTCCCACGCAACGTCACTAACGTAACACACATTGTCTGCTTGAATGCAGCCTCTGATCCAAGTTGTTGTGTCATTAAGACACTGAAAAAAATGTGTAATTCTCTGAATATATCAGGGCTCAATATTTTTTTCACTTTCAGAAATCTACTTGCCCAAAGTCAGTTTTTACTTGCCCCTTTACAAATTATTTTATTTATTAACGGTTATCAAATAACAACAAAGACTAAAGTTAGTTGTCATGTTTAATCTTTGTTTAAGTAAATGAAACAGAACAAGGACTCAGAGTGTCATAGATGTGAAGCAACAAACATTCTTGCATATCGAAAACAATATGAACACTAAATTCTTTTGATCAGCCCAGTTTCTTTCAAATAATGGAATAGATGTGCTAACTCGATGGCAAATACATTTTTTAGACTAATTTCTTCCACTCCAGCCTTCCTCATTTCCCTCTTTAATGTTTCTCGTTCTTGAGAGTATTTATGGCAGTGAAAAATGACATGCTCCACTGATTCCTCTATTTGACAGTGCTCACATAATCCTGAGGGATATTTGTTTCACACATCACACTATTAGCCTATTCAATTCTTGATTGGCCAACGCAGAGTGCCAATGTTCTCCGATGTGAGCAAGAGGGTACTATGCTGTGTGACAGTCAGTCAGTCAGTCAGACAATGGCAGAATTTCAGTCTTAGTATTACTGAATCTCAGCGCTGTATTCAACACGGTCGACCACAACACATTACTAGACCGATTGGATAACTGGGTGGGACTCTCTGGTACAGTACTAAACTGGTTTGAATCCTACTTAAAGGAAAGGGACTGCTTTAATGACCTGTGGAGTTCCCCAAGGCTCCATTCTGGGGCCTCTTCTGTTCAACATCTACAAGCTCCCACTGGCTCAGATTATGGAAAACCACAAAATATGTTACAATAATTATGCAGACAACACACAAATTTATATAACCATATCACCAGGGGACTATGCCTTGCCTTGTGCCAGAGAACTAGAACATAATATGATATGACGATGATTGAAAAAAATTATTGAAACTTTTTTTCTTTATACTTTTTTTTCTTTCCTTTTCTTTCTTTTTTTTTACCACTTGTCTGATTGGGCAAGTGAGTTGCTAGATTTACTTACCCAATGTGGCATTTTACTTGCTCTTGGCAACGAGGCAAGCCGTATTGTTGAACCATGTATATATGTTTACTGAGGGACTTTTTTCTGAAATGCAGTGCCTTTTGCATGCCCACAGACGGGCCGTTGAAATGTTAAGGGGTTAAATAGCCGACAAATAACTGAGCCTCATTATTCTTCTTATTTACAGGATATCCAAGCAGTTTTCCATCACACAGCTTTGTTGTTACAGCAGAATTTTGGCAATGTCCTTTTAAAGAAAGGTCATGTGTTGGTCGATCACATAATCACAGTAAGCTTTAGCGGCAAGAAAGCGGTCTTTGGTGATTTGGTTTGGTTTAACATAATGTGTTGAATTAATTAAGTTTATAGCTCTCAATTTGAGCCCAAACTGTATCGTTAGTGAAGGGTGCAATTAAACAAATAGCAGTTATCCAGAGGTGTAGCCTACTGTTAGCTGTCAAAGTTATGATCAAGGAGGAGAAGAGATGCTGGTGGAGAGTGGAAAAAAAAACAAAAACCTCACACCTCTGTTATCCTTCAGGCCAAAAACACATCAACTGGAGTGGATGACGACAACACAAAGCTATTTCTCTGCTAACAATGCTGGTTTGTACAAAAATAGGTCTGTGGAGAGATGCTGATAATGAAAAGTTTTTACTGCTGAAATGTAAAAAAAAATAAATTAAAAAAGCTGAAATGACAACAGCTTGGCATGCATTAAGCAACTAACATTTTTGATGTATTTCTGGCAGGGAACACAAACCATCCCTATTTCCACAATTTATGCTTTGCTGTTTTTTAGTTTTTGTATGCAGAATGAGTCACTCCAAGGCGTTTTCATTGCAGAGTAAACCGGGCAGAAACTCCCATTCATCAAACAAGTATGTGTTGTCTTTGCTCACAGGAGGGATGCAGAGAAAAAAGGCCCGTGAGTTATTTTAGCAGAGTTTGGGCTTCCCTCCAAGCCTTCATACCATCCCTGGGCCGTCCTATCTCCCACACAGAGGCCTGGGGGCAGCGAGGGGACAGCCGAATCCCTGCAGGATTAACACAAAGTCCTCTAATGGAGCCCGAGGTGGAGAGACCCTGCACACAGCAACAAAATTTAAAGATCACCACTTAAGCTTTAGGTACTTAGGTTAGATACTCGGCTAGTCTGGCTCCTGGTGTTCAGCATCGCCGTCATTGTTTGTGTATTCTGACGGCTAAATGGTGATTATTAAAAATGGAAATTGGCATTAACAGTTGGCAAGTGTCAGAGCGTGCTACAGAGTTGCTGAGTTGATAATAATTTAATTGAGTGTTTTCTAAATTCTGTAGCTACATATAATATAAGTCAGGAGTCTGTTTCTTCTAATTTCTAATCAGCTCCAATCCCAGTTTAATACTGAATTTAGCCACTTCAAGAAGAACTGCACAAGAACTGCTGCTTTAATTATCAACGCTTTCAAAGTCAAACACAAAGTCAGGGCTTCTCTTTGCTCGTTTCTGAATTCTTGCACGTCATAAATTTCAAAGCACTCATCAACCAACTTCCTAAAACCAGACCACTGCAGGCAAACTATGAGGAAATGGTCATCCGCTGCTGTTTGAGCAGGGATTCATATCTTCTCTAGAGAGACAGAGAGGACAAAGAGGTAAAGAGAGATAGGCCACGTAGACCAAAATCCTCCCAGATTCATTCACCCAAACTATCTCCAAGTCATTGGGCATTAACAAGGATCTAATGGGCTAATTGCCATTAGTAATGGTCGTTATCAGTGGGGCTTAGGCGGCCTATCACCCAGTGTGAAGTTTGTGTGTGTGTGAGTGGTCCTCGCCCTGAGTGTAGGCTCTTGGGTAATCCTGTGTTGACCAGAGGGCTTCGTGGTCCATTACAGGTCACGGCTCTAGACGGAGGATAAACAAATTCCTAACTAACGAGGGATGAGGAGGGAGGAGGCCAACATTCACACCCTCCTCCTCCTCCTCCTCCTCCGCCTGACGGCACAACCTCACTTGTGTTGTGGAGGCAAATCCGGACACGATAAATTACTATTACTCTCGTTCCTGTGGTTGTGTTGAATTTTGAGGTGCATTTGGCCCCTTTTTTTTATCTTGTACATTGCACCTATTAGTGTACAACTGCTACACTTACTGTATATAAGCATTGGAGAAAATTGGAGAAAATGTTAACAAATTTAGACAAATGTTTATATTAATGGGTATTTTAAAATCAGCCAAAATATATCAATTCAGCTTTAGTTTACTTGGTTGTGATTTGTGTAAGTTTGTCATCCTGGATAGAATTTGTATGTAATTTTATAATTCTGGGATAATTTTATCATTTATCTTTTTGAGGTTTGACTTGTTGCCTAGTCACAGATTTCGACGACCAGAAAGACAATAAATCTTGGACTTTATTGTGTTATCCTGAACATTTTTGTAGTGCTTGTGATGTCAAATAAAATAGCTACAGTAGAGGAATTATTGAGATGACCATTTCCAATTTAATCAGAAACCGCACAAATGAAATAATTTTTAAATGGCACTCAATATGACACTTGTACGCAAGTATTGGACACATTAAGGCTGCATACTGTGGTGTAACAATCTGAAAGCCTCTTCTCACAGATGATATGTAATGGGTAGCTGGCATTCAGCAGAAATATAAAGAGCACTTTCTCACACAGCTCTGGACTCATGCACAGACCTGTTGGCGCTGACTGGGCTGTTTTTAGGCCACATTTACACTGGATCAGAGAGTAAACTTAACTATCTGTGGAGCAGATGCCACCTAAAGGATCTCAGAAAAGGGATAAAGCCGAATCAATGTGGTGTCTGTCTGAGAGATTTTGATCTGTGCTTTTAAAGAGCTAAAACTCAGATCCTTTGTTTCCTACAAACTGAGCAATCATTGGGACTTGTTTTGAGATGCGCAATTACAGGTTGATTACACATATTTACACTAAACTGTAATTTTTAGGTACTTTCCTGCTATTGCCTGAACACAGAGATTGTCCTGTGATGCAATCCTCATCTTTGTAAAATACACAGACAGCTCAGTTTAGCAAGATGTTTAAAAGTCCTCATTTACTCAGAAATCTCTGCTCAGGCTCAGACTTGTTGATTTTATTGTAACTGTGGTGAGCTACAACTATATTTGTCTCTTTTTTTCTTTTCTTCCCTCTTGAACTACAGTCATATTTTAATGAAGTTCATATCTTGTTCATTTCGTCGTCGACTGAGGGGACAGTCTGAGGATTTAGAGAAGGCTTTTCACACAGAAAAGAACAGAAATATGATTTTCTTTATTTAAAAAAAAGAAGATCATTGCTTCAGCATTACAGCTATACACATTAACCTTACTGTATGTCACAAATGTGAGAAAGCTGCCCTCTCAGTAGCGATCCAAGGTGTCTGTACAGGTGATTCTACTGAAACCTTTTAGCATGAATTCCAAATACTCTTTAAGCCTACCCTGAACACAAGTTGACACTTCCCCTCGTCCTGCGCTCCACGCCTGGTTTACACAAGCAGCCGCTGACAGTGGATTGTTTCCTCCATGTTAACATGCAGATCAGATAAGGACAACATTCCCGCCCTCGCTAAGACTCTGGAAAACAGTAACTTACAAATCCATCCACTCAGACAGTGACAGAAGTGGGAAGCTGCAGCGTTACACAACATCATCTACAACTCAAGATGTGTCATCACAACATGGCATCTTAAAATGTTCTATATTATTTGCACATGTACAAATGCTTCATGTTTTACTGTCTGTTTTTGTTTTTTTTTTAAATCTAATGTCATTCTTGCTTGACACTTTTATTCAATTTGCAATCTTGTACTGCAACAGAGGACCACAAAGGAAATAAGCCATGAGGCTTTTTTGTGTATTTTAATCCTCGACAACTTTGAAAATCTTATTTGTTGTCTTTTTTTATATCTATCTATAAGCATAGATGATGCAGGCTATTCTGGAAACACTGATTTTCTAGAAGTTAAGGAAATTAGCTTGTTAATAATCATGTGAGATTGTTGAAAGTTTTATTTTTAGACAGTTAATATCACTTATGTACAGTGGGTGAAGCTGTACTCAGCATGATTTTTGTGTAAAATCCTTATCAGCCTCAAGGGCAAGCTGCAATGAAGAAATTCCACCAAGACACTGCATTTGTATATTTGTCCAAATTTTGGTCACTTCTCCATCTCCAGAAACTGATCTTAGTGACCCCAGCGACCCTCATGCTGAAGTAACCTTAAAAATAAAATCCAGACTGACTCCTTAAATGTGACTTGGCATTTTCCTCTGGCTGGAAATGCAGTTCTCTGACGTCACATTAACATTATTTTTGGGTAGTAAAGTTGCCTCCTGCAGCTTTTATTAGTTTGAGTTTAGATGTGAGTCTTGTTACTAACTGTTAAAAATCAGGGCTCAACATAATGGATCATCTGTGATGTAAACTGACATTTAAGTCATTTTTAAATTACATAATGGGAATTGAATTGATCTATTTATATACAGTATATTCTAGATTAAATGCAACTTTTTGTTAGGGGGAAAATGACAGAACATTTTTTAGATATAACAGGTAGAAGTGAAGGACAATTTGCTGCCTCAACTGTTGACAAAAGTATAATAACCAGTGAAAATAATGATCTGCTGGCTGAATAGCTGCTTGGCATCTCTTACTGGAAATTCACTATTCTGCATTAAAGCTGCCAGTATGCTTAATCACATCTGTTTGTCAGATAGTCAAACAGTGTCAGAACCCCCCCCCACCACTGTGACTTTTTGGATAATTCAGCATTCACACCCACTTTACACTGTGATTGACAAGGCATGCGGAGGTAAGACGGAAAGCAGGGTTTGAACAACTCTCTCTGTCTTGCTCTCTTTTTTTCATTCATTACACAACTATTTATGTCACTTTTCACAGTACAACACTATGGACGTTTTCCAGGAGAGACAGTTTGAAAGTGTGTGCCAATATACCCACAACCCAATAATTGCTTCTCCCCTCCTCTATTTAACTCTGCTCTTGAGTGCGGCCGTTCGAAACAACTATAAACACTTTTGATTTCTGACGTAGTCGGACAACACAGTGGACGAATGAACTAGTCCTTTTCTGGCATAACACAGCCTTTATATATAAGCCAGGCTCAGACTACAGGAGTTTTGGGCCAATTTATCCCTGATTTACCCCTCCCAACAATCGGAGGAGAAATCTGGTCTGAGTCCTTGGTCGGTAGCGATGTTCGGCCCAGATTATCTGGTAATGTGAGGGGTTTACAGATCCGATCTTAAACCTCCAGAACTGCTCGTCATCAGGGCCGCCATGGTAATTTCAAACATGTTTGATATTTAGGAGTTTAAATCTGGATGATTACATCACTACTTTCTGAGCAGGACCACAATAGCCAATGAGAGACAAGACTACAAGGAGACGGAAGTGAATGAGACTTTTGAAATGGCGCCTGCGAAGAAACAACAACAGGCTGTTATATGGGTGTGTTTGACAGCTGAGATGGAGGAAAGGCTTGTCGATATGTGGCAAGAACACGACTGCCTACTTAATATGTCTTCCAAGACATGATAACCGTACAGACAAAGACAAGAGCTTTACTAAAGCAAGTTGTTGCATCATATCAGTCTCCATTTTGTTTACATCTGCTTCCCCGTGAGATCACGTGAAGTGGTGCATTGCTCCATCTGGCACAATAATCCTGATAATATCCTGTAGTGTGTGATGTGCCATTATTTTCAAATCTTGTAGTGTATGCATGTTTGAGATTAAAGGGAAGAACATCTGTGAAGTTTCTCCTTATGTGCGTGATGTAACCCGATTTCAAAATCGGTTAGGATTTTGAAACTTCTGTAGTCTGAGCCCGGATTTACTGCATGCGACTCTCTCCCCAAGTATTCAACTGTGTAAATACTTGAAATAATTTCACTTTTTCACTCGACTGCTGTAATGTATCCCAGAAGTTCCAATTAAACAGGCTTTCTGTGTAGCTCTGTTAACACTAAGACAGTTTTATTGTCCCTGGATAGTTTCCATGCTGATAAACTGCCAAGAATGAAAGCCTCAGGGAAAACTTTGCTTTGATATTTAAGATTTTTATTTTTTATTTTTAGTGTCTGAAAAGTCCAGTTAAAATATCCTTATACCCATACCTTGAAAAGTCCATTTTGTTTAAATGTTGGTGTAAATTTAGACCTGCGGTCTTGAAATTACACAAGCAAACATAAATCACAGTGACATTATCTCTCAGACAGTGAAAGGACTTAGTCACAGACCATAAAATACACAGATCACAGATCAGAATCTTAAAGGCTGACACAGTAGCCTCAGGGCTCTAAATACTCATTAAAAAATGCTAAGATTTTTTACACTATTGTACATGATGGACAAACACACGCACACAAAATTTCAACAGCCCTGCTGTCACTCCAGAACAATGACGCATAACTCCAGCTCCTGTCTTTTTTTCTTGTTTTCAGACGGTGCAGCAACCGGACGCCCTGGAGCGGTGTCTCCCCCAGACGCCACACATGTCATACTTGCATGTCATCCATGTCAGCTCCATTTTAACACCTTGGGGAGGATGTCGATGTAAAAGCAGCAGTCCAGCTGACAGACAGCCTCCTCTTGACCTGACTTTCACCACTAACCTTCCTGTAAAAGGCTGTGATACACGGGCAAAATATTGAGACAATGTGAACGTTGCCCTCAACAGGAAAAAAAAAAACAACAACTTGTTAATATGATGTTGGTACAGTAGCTGTAGGCAGTGATGTAGAGGAATTACAAAACACATGTCAGCTGATTGACCTCCACTTAGGGTCAAAGATAAGAAATCAGGAGAGACAAGATTTTCTTTCTTAAAACCTTTATTTATTGTCAGTGTAACATGTTGCATTGTATTGTTTACATTAGTCAGTTAATTGCTTATAGTTGAGAGAAAATTCAGGAATGATTTGAGTGTTTCACCCGTTATCACCCCTTTATATCTCTTATCTCATATAAACACAAGGGATATAAATCTGAATAAATATCCAGTCACAACAGTCACTCAGTAATAGTCTTTATACATTTCCATTTTTATATTATGTATAATTTATTGTATTTTTGGTAATCCAAACGTTACATCTGTGAATTAAACTTCAGAACTAAACTGACAGTAATGCATGTTGCCATTTTTAACCGGTTGCATGAATGCAGCCGCACATAATTTACCCTTGGTCCTCTCTGAAAACCGAGCGTGGGATTGTTGGTTTAGAAAATGTAGGGTTTGTTGTATCTTTCATGACAAGCAAACACATTGAACTTCATCACCGTGCAAACACGAGAGCAGGTTCCACGCTGCGCTGTGACGAGAGAAAACATCATCATCTGCCAACAGGAAGACACTCACATATTTTTGTTCTTACTCTTTATGGCAGAAATGAACAAATATCTTCTTTTTTTCCTTACGAAAGATTAATGATTAAAGACATCTTCCCTTGACATGCGGGTCATTAAATTGATCAATAACCAGCAGATGTAACCTCTTCACTGAGACAAACACAGCAAATCAGTAATGATCACCATAGATACCCCCCTGAATCGACAGCGGAGGTGTTTGTCATGATGGCTTTCTGTCTGATAAGCACACGGCTTCAGGATCGGGCTGCTGCAGTTCCTGTCGCAACACAACGCCGGGAGGTAACCATTCACCAAGAGTCAACATCACCCAAGACCCCTCAACAAACACAACACACACAGGTATGCATATAAAACTACACACTGGAATGTCGTCAGAGAGACGGAGTGCAGGTGAATGCAGGTCAAGCCTGTAATGAGTGAGTGACAGATGAAGCAGAGGAGGGCAAGAAATTTTAAGCATTTTAAAGGACCAGTGTGTAAGATTTAGTGGCATCTAGCAGTGAGGTTGCAGATTGCAACCAACTGAATACCCCCCCCCCCCCCTCTCTCCCTCCCTTTCCAAGCATGTAGGAGAACCTACAGTGGCCACGAAACTTGCAAAAAACCCTCTCCAGAGCCGGTGTTTGGTTTGTCCGTTCTGGGCTACTGTAGAAACATGTCAGTGCAACTTGATGGGCTCTGTGTAAGGGGACCTGCTCCCTATGTAGATATAAAGTTAAGCTAAGCTAACAAAAACACAACGATTCTTATTTTCAGGTGATTATACACTAATTAAAACATACTTATGGATATTACATTTCTGCCAAGTCCGTTCCGCTAGATGCCACTAAATTTACACTCTGCACCTTTAAGTCCGAAACTGACCTTGGTTGCTATTTTCAACTGAAGCTTGTGTTAAAAAAGTTTATATCATACGATTAATTGCTTAATCAGAGATTTTAAAAGCATTTATTAATCTTTAATAGACAGTAATAAGCCATAGAAAAGGAAAACTTTGGTTTTCAGGTCGTGAAAAACCCATTTGGCCCAGAAAGAGGTGTTGAACAAAAAACTTAGTTAACTGAAAACACATTTATGACTGACAACTAAGTGATTTGTTGACTTTTATTATAAACATGATGGCTTTTTAGAGTACTCATTTCTGGATTTTGAGTTCAACTTAATACAGGGAAGATGTGTTTTTTGTGCAACAGTAACACAAGTGGTTTCAGTGCTGTATAAATATTTTTTATTTTATGTTTTAAATATTTTCCCCCTCCCATTATTTCTACTTTATTTGAATTTAATTTTTTCCAGCTTTTTCCTCTTGAGAATTTAAATCATGAGTGATACATGATCAATTGTGATCAACAAATGCTACTAAGTATATATTTTATTTATATTTTCTACATCTCTCTTGAATAAGAAATAAAATAAAGAGAAAGGAGGAGACTTATTAATAAAAATAATGTATTCCCCCCGTCAATAAGCAATCAGGTATGCAGCTGTAAATGTTACTAAGTTATTAATGAATTGATTTTTGGTCTAAATGCTCTGTAGCCCTTTTTCCTCAAGGTAGGTTGAACTGTCTATTAAAAGGTTCTTCCTGATGAATTTAAGAGTAACTTATAGTAATACCAGGCTGCTCCCTCTGGTTGAAAATTTAACATCTGCTTTCCAATTCTTGCCCCCATCTCACCTGTAACCACACCCAACAGTGATGTCACTGTGTACTGACGCACACACGTCTACCTCACTGCAACAAGGTGAGAAGTTAAACCCACTGGATGTCATTAAAAACAAGATGTTCTGGTTTTGAATTGTATTTTAAAGCCCTAGATAAAGAGAAAAGGTCAACGTCATGCTGGAGAAAGCGAAATACCAACTGAAGGGATTTTTTAAAACCCAAACAGTTGCTCTCACAAATGATAAATCCTTAAATATAAACCAGTAATACATGATTGAATGACTAGAAATAAAAGCGTAAAGGTGGATAAAATCACTGTACATGTAATTTTGTATCACAATATTTAGATATATGTATAGTTGTGTCTTACAACAACTGACATTACCTGCATTTTTTTTTAACATTTTATCAAGATAAACATTAAGATGATCATATTTGATTTATGTATTATTGCTTATTGTTGCTCTAAGAAATAAAGGTACTACATTACACTGATAAATCTGCAAAAAACATCTTCCAATTTCTGAATCTGCTTTATTTTTTCAGTGAGAATCAGCTTTATGGGCCAAGTATGTTTATGCATACAAGGAATTTGACTCTGGTTTCTAGTTGTTCTCAGTGTACTTGCACACAGCCAAAAACAAGAACAATGATGCTTAACAAAGATAAGAAACATAAACATATGCCTATTATGTGCAAGCAAGTAGATGAAAAAAATAGATAAGTAACTATAGAAACGAGAACTGGATAACAATATACAATGTCTATAAGTCAGACAGTTTCTGTAACCTGTAAACAAGGATACAAGTAGTGCAAAAGTGTGTAAGAGTGCAAGGAACACTGGAATAAATACTGAATGTGTAATAAGTTACTTTATATATATGTACAGCAGGTGGCTGTTCAGTATATACAGCCTGCCTAGATTTATAAATGCTTAAATCTGACCAGAAAACAGTCCTGCTAATTGATTTAAATGGATTTATACATCCAGAGATACTAAAAAGTCATCACTACTTTCGACTACAATAAAAGCCAAAATCTCTGACAGCTGACATTGTATATCATCTCACAGTATATATCATCATATCACCCAACCCTGTTAGTTACATCTCATAAACCCTTTGTCAGGTATGCCCATAATAAAGTGGTTCAGATTATTTATGTCCTCATTTATGTTACATTAAAATTCAGATTCATCAGTGATTCGATGTTTAGATGACATTTATGACAATAAAACTACATGCATGCTGTTGTTTTACCATGAATGTACAAATATTCATCAACTTGAGGGTCAAGTGAGCACACACACACACACGCTCTCTGTCTCTTCCACAGACAAAGCCAGTGGTGTGACGCCCGCTATTTACCGTCCTGATGCTACAGCAAACAGCGTGAGTGCGGACAAAGGCCGTCACCACCTCCGCACTGCACATTAATTCCTGTTTGACGTCAGTAAGGCTCTCTGTTAACTGAATATCACACACGCTGTACATAGAAACACACACAGCATCACAACGCAGATTCCGTCACTGCGTTTCATTGCCAAAGTTGTGGCTGAAAATGAGCGATCAATGACTCTCCTCTGATGCCATGTGTTGTTAATAAGAAGTTAATACACACTCAGATGAATACATCTGTAGATGGATTCCCCAGATTCTTTATGTGTGTGTGCTTACAAAGTGTCAGTGATTACCCTGTTGTAATCAAACGGTGAAGTTACCACAGTATTTAGTCTTTAAAGCTTCCTACTCCTCTCTCTCGCTCTCTCTGTGGGCCCGTCAGGGGCCGAGAGGGATGAAACAAATCTCATAAATACTATCATTGAGGAAGGGAATGTACCTTAACAAGGTAACTCTAGAGGCCGCCTCAACTCAGCCAATGTGGACCAGCTGTGCAGATTAATCTGTTACCTTACAGGGGATTTGGGGCGACCACGTCAAGTTTAATTGAGCATTAATTACAAACAGCGCAATTTCCAAACGAGATGGGTCTGGCACGTGATTGGGGGGGGGACCCTGTTTTGGATTCAGTGAGTCTGCAGCTCCTCTAGTTTTCTCTGTCTTTGGTCGCTCACACTCTCCCTTCCTGTTGGTTCTCCGCTTATCTGTGGTTACATTGGGTGTAGGCATGAGTGTTTATTTTAGATATTAAAAAGCAAATGGAATTTAAAAATACAACTTGCAAGTATATTTATGTCTTACCTTCATAAAGTCTTCATTCAAAAATCTGTGGTGCAAACTGAGAAAGTGGTGAGGTTACCTTATAATCAGGGTCCTCTTTTATTTAATCCACTATTCAACATTTATGAAACTTCTTGGTTTGTCATATGACAGTGCTTTGCCACAGAGATACTATATCAGGTATCTGCTCAATAATACATACACCAACCTGCAGAGCACCACACACACACACACACACACACACACACACACACACGCGCACACACATACAGCTCTTATCAGCCTGTTCTTCTCAGCTGAAGTGTTCGTTTTAAATACAGCACTTGACCTGGACCTCTACTGTATAGCGAATGTGTCTATATGTGTGTCTTCAGCAGAGGGGAATGTGTGCATCGAATGTTAGATGTGTGCGTGCCCACATAATATACATAAAGAAAAAGTGTATTATACATGCTTGTATTTAGTGTGTGTGTGTGTGGATACTGTAAACATTTCTGATTGTATATATATATAAATGTGTGTAGAGTGTGTTTGTGTGGTGAAGGCGAGAGCCACTTGACAGAAACTGTTTGAATTGTAGTGGGTCGTGGACAGAAGAAGTTGTTTATATACTGTACGTGTGTGTGTGTGTGTGCCCACTTCCTTTCTGTGGTTAGATTTATGAGCTCTCACTGTCATAAGACAAACGGACATTAGTAGCGCCTTCACTGCAGCAGCAGAGACAAGATCTCTGTTAGGGTTTTCTTCAGCAGCAGCTGCCGTTCTGTCCACTGCTGTTTCCTGTGTAACCTGCAGATGATCTGGAACACCTCCAGACATCAGCAGCTGATTTCTGACACCTGTTGAAAGCACTTACGTGGCTCACACACCCTCCATTTCTCTGTTTCCACCACCACCATCCTTCACAATGCAATACGATAAATGCATAGGCCCCAGGTGCTCAAAATATATGAATATATAAACAGTGGAAAGTCAAAACAATCACCCAATCAACCACCTACCGAGTAAGATGAATACCAATGAAAACAATTAGCGCGAAGAAGCCACCTCCATACACGCATACTTGGATCGGTATATTTGAAGCTATGACAGGTAATAAATGCCCATTAAGCCCATAAGCACATTTGATCCAGACACTCTTACACTCTTATTCATGATGGGCTGACTCACCACAGGTGTTGACTATTGCTGGTGACTGGTCACTGTGAATCTCTACACCTTCTACCTTTATCTGTTTTACATTTTATTAGAAATGTGAAATAAAGGAATGGATACAGGTTTGTCTCACAGTAAAATCTCTATTTTTTATATCACATCCATTCTTTTACTTGTCTTTTTTGGACAAAGTTCTTCCAATATGGCTCTGGAGATAGAGCAGGAAATCAGCACCAATATATACAAATTGTTTGCTGGTGAAAGGTTCTCTGCGGTGTTTTCTTATTACACTGTAATAACAGTGTAATAATAATAATATGTAATAACAGTTATGTTTATATTCAACGTTTCACACCAAAACTCATTCTCTGTATCCTCGAGGCCTAACAAACATGTTGCATGTATTTCTTTCCTCATAAAACAAGTTGTTTATTTTAAACAATATTTTGAAATTTACATTCTTTATGTCCATTGCTGCATTTCTTGGCATTACCATCACCATCTATTGATCTTTTGAATAGGGTGACTTGCATGCATTTGTATTCTCATCCTCTCAGGAAAGTGATGCACATACAGGTGTCCTTGTGCTAGTGTTAGTAGAACATGAGATATATAACAAAACTCATCAAATTTTTGCACCAGCAGTTGTCAAAAACTTCTCAGAGGACCCCCCTAAAAGTTACATGTTATCTTCTTTGAGCCGAGTTTGTAACACTAAGTTTACACGAATTACCAACAAGGAAGAACACAGTCCTCCAGCTAAGGTCTTTCACCCTGGAACCAATTATCTGTTTATACATATAAATCAGTTTTTGCTGTCTGCAGAAATATCCATCCATCAGCAGAATCTACAAAAATCTTTCACTACCAGCTTCAATCTTTGACTGACTTGTAATTATTGTGGAAAGAAATTAGGGTTCCCTTGGTAACACATCCTGTACTATTCAACTCCGTTGTTGACATCAAAATGGCCCATAATTCTCTGTGAGACTGTGTAGGTGAGAAGACATGTTTCCATTTATGCCTTTTTAATATTGGAGTTGATAATCTGTCTATTTTTATATATGGCAAATAACTTTTACCAGGTACTGTCGGCCTATTTGTGATATTTGTCAACCAAAAATTTGGATAGAGACCAATTTTCTCACAGCATGTAAACATAACTCCTGTCACCATTACCATGAAACTGCAAGTTGTAGTGAATATAAAAGAATATGAAGACTGAATGTTCATTCTTGTATTTAGATGGTTATTACTCAGTTGAAGCATATTATATGAACTGACTTGACTTGATAGTGGAGCGGGGGAGGGGTTGAGGAAATGAGAATAGGATGAATGGATGGATGAAGGAGGGAGAGCAGGGAGGGCAGAGGGAGGAAGGCGGTGTTGGTTTATCTTGACCGGCTCTGAGTGGTCTCCCCCTCAGTCAAATATGCATGTCTGACCTCGGCGCTTTCATCTCCCCTCACAGAGAGAGACGGAGCCGCGCTGCTGGTGGAGGATATACAGTGAAAAACAAGCTGTCCTCAGCTAAAGCGGGTAGGGATGGCCGGCTGACATGAGATGGGGGTGGAAATGGGAGGGTGTCATAGTGTAAACACAACTCAATCCTCTGAGGCCATGATGTGTTCTTTGTGAAGTCAGACTCTGTGTAGCGTGTTAGCATTTTCTCTGCTGTCAGAGAGTTTAACTTGGTGTATTTGGCTCAGTGAACAGAGATCAGCTCTAAAACTAGCGGGGGTTTCCATTTTCATTGCAGAGTGGACGAATAAGTCAAGAATTAATGTCACACCCAACATGAAAAACTACAAGGGGGAGTACTGAAATGTTATATCATGTCTTAGATCCTCTGCTGAAAATGTTTTAGAAATTTCTGATGTTCCCATCCACTATTGCAGGGTTTGACTCCCTGTAACGGTACCTCAGCATTCAAACAAATACAACTGGCCAGGTTGGAATTTCGTTCTTCTTCTGTCACTGCACTACCAACTCCAGATGGTTAGCCAGGTGTCCTGCACTGTGGGAGAGATTGTCCTGCCTGCTGAAGCTCATCACTGACAGGTCAAGAGAAGCATTTGGCTGCAACATTTTTGCATAGATACATTTAAAAAGTAAAGTTAACACATTTCAAGAAACTGGAGACATATATACTGCAACTTTAAAACCTCTAAAGGTGATTTTAGAGTGTGCGACAACAGCGATCGTGTAAGTTTATCACATGTCACATAGTGCAAGATGCCTATAATGACATCTTGATTGCAGAGTTGTGTCTGACTGTACAATATCAGGTTTTTTCAGATTGTGCATTGAATCGTAGAGCTATGATGTACATATAAAAAAGTATATGAAAGCAGAGAGATGTCATGAGCTTGCGTTGTCCCTCTACGCCACTCATATGGTTTGAAAATGCAGCAAAATCACACAAACGTTTCATTTCACCTCCATCGTTTTGGTTTTTGCATGCCACGGGCATAGTGCTACAGTATCCTGATTGGTTTGTTTGTAGTCGTACAGTCATTAATTTGACCTCAGGCTGTCTTTGGTCGCCAAAGCTCCAAATCAGTCGTCAGTGCACGTGTCTCACAGTGAGATCTGGGACCACCGTTTTGGATTGACAACCAAAGATCTCACCACGTTTCTCTCACGAATGTCAACTTTCGTCTCAGACAGCCCAAAATCGCACAGTGTAAAGCAGCCTTAACTGAGGTATCAAGTTAGTAACAAATCAGCCACAAGAAGTTAAATAAGACAACAAATAGCTTCATGTTATACGCTCAAAATGTTTTTATGGCTGGCGGCTTGTTGTGCTAATCAAGTCAAATAAAGTCCAGTTTATTTATGTAGCTCAAATAACATACAGTGGTCTCAGTAAACTTTATACAGGCACAGGTCAGACCAAGCTGTTTACAACAACATGAGTCCTCACCAAAATAAAAAAAAATAAATATTTAGGACATAAAGAGACAAAGGAAGAAACTTCAGCAGAGGAAATTCAATCATAGACCCTCCCTTTTCAGATGACAGAGGGTCAAATACATGGAGGAGCTGTAGACAGGAAAATGTGTCCAACTGTGCTGTCAGCGTGTGTTGATGTGAAGTGAGACTGAAAAAGTGAATCATCAAAATGAATCATCATGTGTAATAGAGAGTCAGACTGACACTGACAAGACAAAACGAAATAAATGCAGAACACACCTACATTCCTCACGATGAAACAGTCAAAGCTAAATAATCAGTTTTAAAGTAACATTTTAACAATGGTCCTCTATTCATCAGATGTATCAAAAAAAGACAAAAACATTTTGCCCAATTTGTTGCTTAATGTTTTTAACTGGAAACATTTTAGTTAAACTGTAGATTCTCTGTTCTGTGTTTCAGAGTCTTCATCCACTCTGTCTGTGATCTGGTTTTGATTTGATCTTTGATTCGGTCTCCAGACGGGCCTGTTTCGTCACAACACAAAAACCTCCTCTGTCTGTCTACAGTGCTTGTTTACATCATGCCGGGTAACAAATAAACAAGTCATGATAAACACAAATGTGAGTGTCTGGATCTGGGTCCACTGGTGAACCATGAGGCCTTGTTACTGATCTGTTTTCAGGCTGCCGCAGGAGATTAGTGCCCGCTGTTTACTGATTTACTGTATTTATTTTTTGCCTCTGCAGCACAGGCAGATGGCTGTGTAAAAACTGAAAATTAGTTTGCAGATGGGGGTCAGGACTTCCCAAGTGGTTGCAAGACAAATCTGAGGGTTCATGAGATGATTGCTTTTTAGCCACGCTAGCGGTCGGTCCACTGCTTTGGTCCAGACTGAAATATCTGAGCAACTGTTGGATGGATTGCCATAAAATTTGGTACAGATATCTGTGGTGCCCCTAGGATGAATCCTAATATCTTTGGTGATGCCCTGACCTTTCATCTAGCACCACCAGCAGGCCAAAGTGTTACTGGCTATACATCAGCACGTTAGTCCTTGTGAGCATGTTAGCATACTGACAGCAGCAGTTCTAGACTCTTAAACCGCATTCAGACCAACTTAAGCTCTGCGTGAAAAGAGCCATAATGATTATATTACGCCATTATTTACTCTTATATATATTACTGCAAGAGGGCTTTGGTGTGTATGCATAATACAAAACGGCAAAAGATTGATCAACTACAGAAAAGATATCTTAGAATTTTATTTTTTGTAGGATACAGAGACCATACAGAATCTCTTTTTGCAAGGTCTTCCATTGTTAATATTTTCCATATCAATAAACTTCAGGTTGTTGCCTAACGCCTAAATGGTCCTACAATCTGGTACTTAATTCCCAGTAATTTTGTAAATTTATCCCCAGATGTTCTTTAAAAGATGTTAAGAAATTGCTCATCGATAACTTTTAGCACCTTTCTGTTTTGAACACTTTGTTAATTCTAGTTTGCATAGATGTGTGAATAAATGTTGATTGTAGATATTTTGCTCCTGAAATAAGATGTTGTGATGATGACGGGGAACCACATGATGACCCTTTTGGCTTTCTGGCTTTACTTGCACATCTCTTGTGTACTTGTTGTATGAATATTTCCTTGTGCTTAAACCTGTTCTAATTTTTTATCGGACTTTTTACATATGATCCTTTATTTTGTTATTTTGCAAATAAATAAACAAACACAAACAAGATGTAGCCTATTTTAATGAGGCCCACGCAGTGTAAGGAGAACACTGTATTTCTACCATTTACCTCGCGACCATTGTGATGAAAGATAAAATAGTTGCCACTGTGAAAGCTTTCCAGAGCTGTAAAATCCTGTCTCTGAGTAATATAATATACTAGTATTATATTTTATCAAGGAAGATAATTCACTGCATGCTTTAAAATAACATAACCAGTCCCTCTCTCATTTCCAAATCCTTATTAAAATATGTGCTTTTAGTCTTCCTGATCTCCTAAGAAATCATTCTTCTTGTCATACAGTAGCCTTTCTTTCTATGTGGCGGCAATTCTGTGGTTCAGAGGTTTAGTTACAGACTAATGATCCTCCTCAGTAATAGATTCATCTTTAGACAGAGTCTGAGAGAAACTCCAAGACAAATGACATACATGTTACATGGCTATGAGAGTCATTTTGCCATGTCTGACTGTCATACCATCCTCACTATTCCTGCACTCCTCTCCTCCCATCATCCCTCAGTGTCATGTTGTAGAACGTAAAGATGATCTGAGGTTTGTCGGGCTTTAGACATCGTTGACATTCCCATCTGGTCACCTCACCATATGTTTCTGTTCATCAACGTTTTTAGTCGTCATTCAATCAGATTTTTTTTCTCTCGTGACGACACATTCCACTGCATTGTGTTTCATGAATGCGTGCAAAGTGGTCACTGCTTTGAAGTGGCAAAATCAATTGTCATGAGTTGGTGACATGGTGCCATCTGTCCAACATGGCACCACTTACTCCTCCTCCTCTAGAAAATACTTTTCTCGGTGATACATTCCTCTGTGTTGGTCATGTTTCAGAGGCACTTTGGAGACACTCACCGCAACTTTGAAGCTGTGAATGGGGCTCTCATGGTTTCATCTAAATCACGGCTAGTTGTTAAAGGCGTTGTTTGTTCCCAGTTATTTCCCACACAAATAAAAGTGCGCTCTGGATCTGCTGTGATTGACTGATTTCTAAAACTTTAAGCAGAAAAATCCATGTTGATAGTAGTGTTTAATGGTGCAGTGTTTTTCTCAAGGGTTACACGATCATGTCACCCCATAAATATACAACAATGTTGTAGAATTACCATAACTTGAACTTATTTTTTCAAAGAAAGACCTGTCACTTTTGTGGCATTAAAGGATTTACTTGTAATATTCAATTTTTGAAGTATTTTTACTAACACAACCCTGTAAAACTTCAGGCATGTTGTAGAACAACAAAGTGTGTTTTTAAAAGAAAGACTGACAGTTTTGGGGAATTATAGAATTGAATTGTAAATTGATTGCAGAAATTTAAAAAAAAACAGACATTAACTGTAAATCTGTACACACTCAGCAATATTCTTTAAAAATGTAAAATGTGTGTAAAAATATGTGAAATTGGACGATACCAATAAAAACTTGGTTTTTACAGTGTAGTGTTTTCAACATAGAGCTACAGCGAGTACTAAACCTAAACCACAGATTTCAGTATGTATGTACAGTATAGTGTGAAACTCTTAAAACATCTTAATAGAAAATCTAAAAACATGAGATGCCTCCGTGACTTAGGACAACATCCCTGGTTTGAACCCAGCCAGGTAGCTTTGTTGCATCTTTGTCATCTCTCCTCTATCACTGTCTGATAAAGGCATCAAAAGAAAAAGAAAACCAACTGTAAAAACACTTATTTTTCGGTCTCAGTGGACAAAGTCAGGCCACTATAATGTAACCTCAGGAGCCACATTAGTCTGTGTGCTCACAGATGATGACACAAGTCTTTCTCAGCTACCAAGAGACAACTAGAGAGAGGCAATAAGTCAGTTTTTGGGCATTTTTTTCCCCTTTAATCTTCGATATTTGACACACATTGAATGCATTCACTATTCAATATGTGATAATTTGAAAAATTGTATAAATGTAAGAGCTTAAAATATTATATTGAATCTTCAATTCAAGTATTTAACATGGACTGTGCTTCTAATAACATAATTTCTGCAATGGAGAGTAAAAATAAATTTGAAAAAATGTTTTGTGGCACAAACATCTAAAGTAGTGCTTCATTTTCTTAAGTCACAATATTGATTTGTGATGCAATATGTGAATAAAATCGTACTGGCAACCTGTAACGCTGTTTTTTAATCTGGATCCGGTAGCGAGGCAGTGCTTCAACACAATAACTCTACCACCATCACTACCTGCTTTATCTCCTCTGATAAAAACAATAACACTCTAATAACAATAACACATTCATTTGGTTAGAGAGCAGTGATATTATCAGCTCCTCTGTGTTGGTAAATGTCTGTTATTTGTATGTTTGTCCTAATGAATGAGTGTTTGTGTTGTCGGGCTGCTAACAGGGGCGACGGCAGGCAGCTCTCTGGTTTCAGATTGATTCAGCTGCATGTTTCTGAGGATTAGAGCCAGTAGCCAGCCAGTCTAGACTGGTCTCCAGTTACACTGGACGCACACAATGGCTGGGACACATGGACGCAGACAGAGGGGACACCATGGACAATATGCTTAATGGGTAGAGGGGGTGGAGATGTGTGTAGATACTGTACATCTTTACTTGTGTTTGAGTGTATGGTATATATTGTATTTCTGTATGTGTACATGTGTGGAGGGTATGTATGTATGTTGTCTGTGTATGTATGAATTATGCAGACATTCATACAAAAAGTGTATAGTACACCAATCATTTTCTGGTTCCACCTTCTTAAATGTGAGGATTTGTCGCTATTCTTGGTTTTATATCATTGTAATTTGAATATTTTGGGGTTTTGAACTGTTGGTTGAGCAAAACAAACATTTGAAGGCATCACCTAGGGATCAGAGGACTTCTCACCTGCATTTTTAATGATATTAGGGCATTTTATAGACTAAACGATTATTTTATTTAATGGAAAAAATAGTAGGGAGATAAATTAATAATAGAAATAATCATTTGTTGCAGCTGTAATGTCAGTGTTCACCAAGGCGGTAATGAAAGTGTAATAAAAGATGTCTTTTTAAGAATTTTATCGAGGTGCCCGGTAGCTGCACATGCCTCATAACTACAATGTTGCTGGTTTGATAAAAGCCAGGGACCCTTGTTGCATGTTATACCCATCTCTCTCTCCCCTTGTTTCCTTTCTGCTTCTTCACTGTCCACTATCCAATAAAGGCAAAAATGCCCCCCACCCCCAACCCTAAAGGAAAAAAAAAAACAAAACTACAGTCATGATTGCTTCTCTACTCATTTAATTAACCTTACAACAAGCATACTGCACATATCTTTTTTTTTTTTTTTTTTTTTTACATTTACAGTCTCAATTATCAGTCCCCTAAAAGTAATCATCTTAATGGGAATTTGTGGGGAACTCTCCTGATCCCTGCCACTCCACACAATTACAACACCTTCCATTAACTCTGATGAAGCCTAATCTAATCATCATTATTTCTTTTTTTTTTTAAAGCATTTCTCTTTGGCAAAGAACAGAAAGAGACAGTGAAAGATAAATACAGACACATAGAGGAGAAAAGGATACAGACTCAAAGAAAGACGACAAGAAGCAGACATTAATATAAAGACTGACAAAGATTTTGCGGGTGCTCAACCATCAGTGTCTGTTAACCCGGCAGCGAAAGGCTCAGATCCCCTCTGTAAGCTCCTAATTGTGTTTCATTGTTCTGCTGGACTTTGAACTCAAAAGGGGAATAGATGACACCCAGGCCTGCTGTCTCTGTGGGCTGTGTGTGCATGTGTGTGAGCATAAGATGGGTTAAGGCCTCAGGTCCCGTCTTCCTGAAGATATAAAGGGAAAAGGCTTAAAGCGTCAAGACCCTGACACCCCAAACACACAGACAAAGACGTACATGTGTGGCCTGAGCAAGCACAAAAAAGACAAAACGACACAGACAGACATACTCAGCCTTGTGCAAAAATACTCAGACAGGAACATGTTTGCATACACATTCACATGCACACATCCTACAAGATTCATCCTCTCTCAGTCTCCCTTTCGAGCCAAAGACCACCAGGTTGGCTCCACCTGTCCATCTTCCTGGGAAGATTTTCCCAGACTTAATCTATCTTCAGGGGTGTTTTCTTACCTCACTCCTGACTGATGCAAAATATGCATCAACAACCAGGGACAAGGGGTAGTTTTGATCATATTTTTTAAGTGTTGATGACAGACAACACTTTTACAAAATTGATTTCATGAAGTTTGAAAATGTAGCCATTTATCAATAAGTGAAAAACTAATGAAATACACTGTTGAGTTGCATTATGGGAATTGTAGGATCCAATGTGTTTGGAGCTTCACCCAAACTAGCAACAAAAACTCTGCCTCTGCTACTATATAGCTGGAGTACAACACATCATATTTATGCGCTTTTCTTATTCATATTAATCTGTAACATTGATCAACCACGTCGTGAATATACCTCTGAAAGTGGAGTCCTAGTAGAAGTGTAAAGTTGCATAAAATTAACCTAAACCGCTCTGTGAAACTGTGCTTAGTTAGTGAAATGCTAACATGCTCGTGATGACAATGCTAACATGTTGATATTAAGCAGGTAGGCTATAATGTTAACCATGTTTATCATCTAAGTTTAGTGTGTTTGCATGCTAACATTTTTTGAGAATGATGTCATTAGTTTTGCAGGTATTTGGTCATTTGGTCAAACATAAGTATTGGACAAATAAATAATTTTGATCTGGTGAAAAGTTAAAGGGTCACCAAAGTTTTTACAATTCATCCTGTGGGGAACATGAATGTGTGTACTAAATTTAATGGCAATATCAACTTCATGATGGTGCCATAGAAAAAGCATGGGGAGCATCAATGTCAGTATGCTTCGTCCTCTGGGTACAATGAATTTCTGTACTGAATTTCTTGGCATTTAATCAAATAGTCGTTGAGATTTCAGTCTGCACCAAAGTGGACTAACCGACCAACATTAATGTGGCTAAAAACTCTTACATTGTTGCTTCCATACAAGACAACGATGCATAAATAGTTCTATTTCTTTTGCAACAAAATACAGACATATTTATTCACATAGATACAATACTGGAGGATATTGACTGAGGAAGGGTTATTCCTCCCTGCCAGTGTGTGTCATCAGGGCAGTTTGTGTGAGGCCTGACACGTCTCAGGATGTTTGAGGATGAATGAGCTGACAGGTCACAACTCATGTGGCATCAGGGCAAAGCCGGGCTGAGACGTTGCGCATTGTAAAAGTCTGCTGTACCCACAGGGTTGGATTTATTTTCATACACCAGAGTGTAGATCCGGAGGAAGCAGAGGCTTTTTCTCTTTGTGTGGACGTCATCTGTCGGTGATACAGTGGAGAAAATCCTCATAGATGTCTTCATTACAGTTTGTTTTTTTTGTGTGACACAGTCCCATCAGGTCACTTGCTGTACGTTTTGTTGGGAATAAGATGGATTTGTAAGAAAACTGCATGTATAATGATGTACAATGAGGCCATCATTATGCTTACAACCTAAAATGAAATGAAAAATAGTATGTTCAGTGTTCATTAGGCCACGGGCACTTGTGGCTAATTGGTGGATGATCTCGTTAGCTAGTATGTCTAAAAATATATAAATTTCCCATCAGTACATATGTTTGTGTCTGTTACTGCCAGTAGACTCGGGATATTAATGTGTAAAAGTGCCAGGTTTAACAGCTTTGGATCCATATGAAGCCCATTACAGATTACTGGCTCTTTCATTTGATCCATGTGTAGATAAACCCGATACTCCTTTGAGGCCAATAATATTTTTCCCATCATGGTCGTGCCTTTTTGTGGCTTTAACGGTGGTGTAAGACCATAACACTGAAGGACAGCCTGAGATGATCACCCGTTGTTGTCGTTTGCTTTTAAAACAGGTGTTGTTTACCCACAAATATGGTTGATCTATGATGTAATATAATGACGAGAGCTTTATTATTTAACTCAGGTGGAACATTTTCACCCCTAGGTGTGCACACCCTGATTGGATTTCAACCCTCCAGCTGCTCTGGAAAACTGCTGTTGTCAGCCATTTAGTGGATTCCAAACCTTATCTGCCTCTACCTGAAATAAACCACAGAATAACTAGTTACGTGTTGAATGAAACAGTGATATAAATGAATGTACGGTATGTAAATATAACCACTGCTTTTGTGTTTTCCCCAAGGGGATAATAAAAGTGTTCATCACACAACCCCACAACATAATCAAACAAAGTAATCTTAGATCTCTTATCGTTCTCCCTGTTAACCTCCTCTTCACCCGCAACAAGAGAGAGAATTAATATCTGCAACAGAGCTACAGTTAAATAATGCAAGAACTAGATAAAAACCTTGCATCATAACATTTTCTGTCCTACAGCTACCGGGACTGTAAATTTTGCTAAATTAAAGAATAGGTTCACAATTTTTCAAGTCTGTCTTAAACCAATAGTTAAGTGCTTATATGAATATTAAAAGAGGTTTTTCTTGCTGTAATCATTCCTCCTGCTAATACTGACCATTCGAAGATCCCACCTGATGTGTTTTCAATCTAAGTGATGGGGGGACAAAGTCCACAGTACTCATTCTGTGCAAAAATTATCTGAAGATAATATGAAGTTAAGTGGTAGCTAAAGTAGTAAAATCAAGTGAATATCTTCCAGAGTTACTTCCTCTTTAGTATAAAATTGCTTCTTTGTGTTTCCCTGTTGAGCTGCAGTACAATACAGGGTATTGGGCAATCGCTGGTCTCTCATGAGTCTGTGGTTCTGTGCCTGTGTTGTGTTGAACATGACATTTACATGCTCTACTCAGACTGGACAGCTGTTTTCTGACGGAGCCTCCGTACTAGTGAATCAACTGTTGGTTTGTTTCCACACATTGTTGTTCTTTTAATGGTCTTGGTAGCTTGTTAAGTACACGTCATAGAGAACTGCGACTTTTCCACTCTTTAGTTTAAAGTTATTTTACGTAGCGGAGTGGAATAGTAAACAACTCTGTGTTTCCATTTTCACAGAAATCAAAACAAGTGTGATTGGCCCTCGCTGGGCGCTTTCTAGATGTCTCTGGCTCAGCACGGGGCACTGTGCTGTAAAGCCAAGTCTCATTCACAAGGAATAGTGGTCGTCGCTGTCCCAACTTGTGAGTCCGTATATGTGAATGCCCGTAAGAGAAAGAGGGAATTTGGCACTAAAAAGACTTTAACTTTGAAAGACATTGACTTGATTTGATTAATATGGACGGCTGAATCTGCATATTAGCTTTAGATAGACTTTTAATTACATTTTTGCACAGCAGGAGGTGTCACAGCAAGAAAACCTGTTTCAGTGTTCATTTGGGCATCTGACTATTGTTTTAAGACAGACTTTAAAAGTCATGTATCAGTGTGAGGTCTTGGAGTTTCTGAGCATTATGTATACGTTAGAATAAGCTGCCGATTCAAGTTAAGAAAATCCTGTGAAATTGTTATTGTTCATTACTGAGATGATTGCAAATAGGTGTGAAGCTGATCTTCTTGAGGACAGAAGCTCATCTTCTATAATGTGATGAACTTTCATCTGTTTGTTGTTGCTGTGGACAGAATGTAATTTTCTATCTCTACATTTTGTATTTTATGCTGTACTCATTCAGAGAGAGTTGACTGAACATGCTTTTCCTTTCCAGTCACATTCTGCTTCACATTAATACAGCTCCACATGTCGCAGCTGACAAATATAACATTAACTTTTTTTTTTACAGTAACTATGAACTGTTGATTGCTTTTCCTTTGGTAAAATTGGTTTTGAGAAATGTTCTTTTCAACACTGATACATTAAAATAGATTCTGTGCTTGTGTCGCTAATGTGAGCGTGTTATCTCGTTATCACTATAATTTTATTAATGGACCTCTATGTTGCTGACATGGTTGCCAGGAAGCCCAGTGATGCACCTTCAAAGCCTCTGTATTGTCCACGTTTATCCCCATCTGTTGCCGTCTGACTTAAAGCCTCTGGTGTTTCAGGAAATCAGCTGGCTGAGGACGGTGGCGTCGGAGGGGCTGCGTGGCTCAGACCAGCCTGAGTGGATTTAGGGTCACACCCAGCACTTGAAATTAACACCGGCCTAACACCAACCAAATGCTGATAGATGTAATCCGCAAATGGTCTCCAGCTTTTTGACAGTTCTACTTGGAAAACCTTTATTATTGTCCCTTCTGTCATAAAAATTATTTCAAGGCGTGGGAACAGAACTAAATAAATATTTTTTAAAATCCCTTTCTTATGAGAATGAAATTTAATATGAAAAAAAAAGTGTTTATGTAATATATTTTATACATGTTGTCATTAACACAATCAGATCAGCTAATACTTTAGGCTATTTATAAATTGGATTATTAAAGATAGCATATTTAAAGGGGACATATTCTGCACATTTCCAGATCTATATTTATATTCCGGGGCTCTACTGGAAAATCTTTGCATGATTTACAGTCAGAAAAAAACTCCTTAATTATCTTATACAGGCTGTTTATGCAGCCGCTCAGTTCAACCTCTGTCTGAAACAGGCCGTTTTTTTCTCTTTAAGACCCCCCTCCGGATGAGCCCACTCTGTTCTGATTGGCCAGCTCCCAGGAGCTGCGTCTCGACAGACTTCCAGTAACTCGGGCAGCTACGCAAACAAAAAGTAATAGTAGTAGGAGTTCAGTGCTTTTTCCTCATTCTTTACTCGAAATAGAAACTTCTCAAATATATCTGTACATGTTCGAGCCGGAATCTGATCCAAAATATGTGAGTAGACAATGTGAACAAACCTTGGAACAATCTTAGCAACAAAGGCTACAGAACAGGCGGCTGTTTGTGGGCATGTGCGAACAATCTGACGTCATCACGAGGAGGACGTAGAGGTAACTTTGCAAATTAAGTGTTCAGAGCAGACTGAGGCCCTGGACTTTCGACTTTCAGGGAGCATTTTTACATAGGTTCACCTCAATTTTTGGACCTTTGACCACATCCCAACAGTATAAAAGTAACAGAAAATCACAAAAAGCATACGACCCCTTTAAGAATTACAGTAAAATAGATATTTTGTGAGGGCAACTCCTCCTGGAACTCCTTTTATCCTGGAATATGGTGCACAGTATTTTGAGTTTTATTTTGATTAAATTGACATATTTTATAAATGGTGAACACAAGCCTTTAATAAAAGGAAAATTTAAAAGAATAAAGAATGTAATTTGACAACTATTGGCATCAAATAAAAGAGTTATAATATTTTTTGGCTTATTACCTTTGAATATTAATTTCTTTGTTTTGTGTACTTGACACACTTGTTAACGTGTCTACGTAAACTATTTACAGATGTGTCATTGATGTTTTGTGTACTTTTTCAAACCAGGATCAACAGGAATTACAATTTGCCTCTAAGAAATTTTTGAAACAGTTTGTCATTGTTAAGAGTTTCATGCAATGGACACACCCTGTACACACCCCGCTGAATAGTTGGAATGAACGCCACAGTCGGACACAGAGAACACACACTCACCTCTCTGTGTTCAAAGTGTGCAGGCTTCCACATGTATACGCAGAAATACACACACACACACACACACACACACACACGCACACACATTGAGACACAGGTAAAGCAACATTCACACAAACACATAGGCGAATCTGAGTCATGGCGCCAAAGCTCGCCCTGAGGTGCACCCTCATCTTACCTCCACCTTTCTTTCTCTCTCTCTCTCTCCCCCTTCCTCTCTTCTTGGGTGGGGGGCACCCTGGCGTCACCTGTCTCTTTCTAAAAGTGTCAAAGCACTGAGGTGAGAGCCCTCTCGCTCCTCTAAAGAAGGTTGGGATCCCAATTAGCCGGAGGCCGACCTCCCACTGTCCACACAGGTGATGAAGAAACATACCGACATAGAACCCAAGAGGCTCTGGCAACAAGTCCTCTTTTAAAACACGATAATGGAAACTTTACATTTTTCCGGCTTGTTTGTTTAAAGGTGCTTCGCAGATGTACCTTTTTCTTTTGACTCATTCTCTTTTCTTCAATCTATACCACTTTCCTTTCTGCAGTTTTCTCTGCTATATGCTTCTCTTTCTGCTCTTTCTTCTCTTCTCTTGCTCATTCAGGCCCTGCCCTCCATGCTTTGATACCCTTCATTTAGCATGTCAGCAGCGATGACACATGTACCCATTCATCCACCCCTGCCTATATTGTTAGAAGTGTATTCCAAATCAAGCAGGAACAAGCACGGCCTTTTGCTCCCCATTCAAAATTTTCTGCCCAATAAAGCCTCCAGACATTCAACCGACTGAATATTTGGCCTTTTCAAAAGGATTCCTTCTTGGAGATCCCTCATGCAAAGCCAGGAGAGAGTATAATTTGCGTGGTGTGTTTTCAGCAAGATCCCGTCCTGTCAGGGGTGAAGGATCTTTTATCTCTGCGGGTGTCTTGAGTGGCTCTCATGTCTGGTTCAGAGCATGCAGAGGCTCAAAGCTGAGCGACAGAGTAACGTCAGCATGAGTGGCAGCGGGGTCGACAGCGACGGCTCGGACAAATCCTACTCTATCTGGCCCAGAATCCTCTGGGGCTACTCTGTGAGCTGCCGTGAATCACCTTGAGCTTAATGATTTGCAGATATACGGAGAGAAGGGGGCTGGAACCTCCAGGGCCAGAGTTTATCTCCTGGACCTGACCCTTTGATCTGGCCCACAGATTAACCCTGTAGACAAAGAGATAGAGCCTGTGTGTGTGTGTGTGTGTGTGTGTGTGTGTGTGTGTACAAGAAATGACAAAGATCTTGTGCACATATATCTCGTGTGTAAATATGTGTGTGTCTGGAGATGTTTGAGCCTTGAATAACCTCACTATAACCCTAAGACCCTGGCAAAGACCAATAAAAACATATAAAAGCAATTTACAACTGTCCAGCGATGCATTACCTGACCCTGCTGTCCTGTTCCCATGGGGACAAACTCACCATTGTTCTTGTTCATCATATAAACACCCAATCTGTAATTCAGTATTGTTTCAGAGTGACACATCCACATCGTATTCCAACTTTTGTTCCTAAGGATGGCGATGTAAGCTGAGCAGTTGGTCGGTCTGTCCAACACTCGGGTCCAGAGCAATATAGTGTATCTCAACAACTACTGGAATGATTCTCATTAAATTTAAGTAATGGAAAATGTAGCTGAAATCAATATAATGACATCAGTTGTAGTATTTTTCCAATAACAACGTAGTGACGTATTGAGGTGTGACGTCACCCATTGGTTTACATTGGAGCCGGTTTGAAGACCAGAGTTGCAACTTATAAGTAATTCAAAATAAGTCCAAATAAGGAATATGGAGTGGAAACACGCCTCACTACCTCAAACCGAAGCTAATGCCAGCTTACTGGGAACACCAAGTACACTTTAGCTAAAATGTGCTAACAGGGAAGATATCATAATCAAGTGACATTAAACTTACCGAAATAGTCCAACTCAGTGTGAGTCCTGGAGCCAGGGAGAGCAGCAGCTGAGACAATTGTCAGTAATAGCTGTCAATCAACGCCCACATGGCAGACATCAAAGCTACTATAAGTCTTCAAATTTTATTGACGGAGCATAATTTCCAAAATTACCACCAGCACACATATTAGAGGGCCAGAATTTAGTGATTGAGACCATAATGAATATAATAATAAAAAATATAGTATTTCCAGAGAGAAGTTGACACTTTTTGAATTGGAGACAATTGGAGCCAGCAGCCATAGGTGGCATCGCACTTTAAGGTTCTTCCACATTAGCTTCAGCCTCAAGTCATGGTAGTTGCCACTTGATTTAGAGTAATTAATTTGGACAGCAACATTTTGTAAAATGAAGAACCATGATCTCCAGAGGTTGCTCTGCATGTGTTTGGCGACCCCCTGATCCTTCATCTTGCACCACTTTCAGATCAAAAATTAGATTTCAATTCAGTTTTCCCTAAAGTGAGATTTGCTGTTGATATTCATGGTATCCAGAGAATGAATCTTCATGGTTTTTAGTGACTCCCTGAGCTTTACTGTAGCACCATAACCAGGCTGAATCTTGATTGTATTGGGAGAATTACCATTAAACTTAATGAGCACATTCATGCAGCTCAGATGATGAACTCTCTCTATTTTGGACAATCATTGAGCTTTCAATTAGCACCACCCTCAGGCCAAAATGTCAACTTTGCACACAAGATAATTTCTCTAATCCAATGTGATGGGTAGATTGCTATAAAATTTGATTTCATGTTTCTCTCTTCTGATTTTAACAACCCCCCAGTCTTCCCTGTAGCGCCACTCTCAGGACAAAACTTGACATCTTCAGTCCCATTACTACTAAGGCTCTCCAAACAGCATAAATGTCAGTTTGTTCCAACTATCAATAGACGTTTTCAGGGTGTAATTGTTGGTCTTGTTAAAAATGCAGTAAATTACTCAAGTCTTTGGTTGCAAAATCCTTGCAGTGTTTAAAACCATTTCAAAAACCTGCTACAGTTTCAAAAACAGCAGGATGTAAAGAAAAAAAAATACCACATGAAAAACGTGCATGTGTAAGGTTTTTGGTATGTGAAAACAGTTCTAGATTACATCTAAATGGGACAGTCATTACTATAACCTGCTCAAACAAGTGCTAAAACTGAAAGATTACGCTAATTTGCCAGGCAATTCTTGATGAGAAAGCCCAATGAAGGTGCCAGATTTGTCTTAGATATGCATCAACATTTAAGTGGGTGTTAAGATTGAGATATGTGCAGTTAAGTTTTTATTGTGGACGAATGTAGATTGACGAGTAACCCTTCAGTCTCTTTTCACTTCTATTGAATGAAAACCTGCGACTGTACGTCCAAAAAGGAAGAACATATATATATTGAATATTTTTTTCACTTCAATCTTTACTTCCTTTTAAATAACTCGGTGTATTTTTAAAGCATTTCATTGACCTTGGTTCTAAATTTGTACCCATAAAGAACACTGTAAGAAAGAACAGGAAAAACCGAAAGGACTGGATATGCAGGGTCAGCGTTCTTTTCACTTTACTAAAACCTGCTGGCTCACTGTCCTCAGTGGATGAAACTGGTTTTCTTTATTCCACTGTAATGAAATTCTGTTCCGGTTTGACTGCTCACCAAACTGTGGATGAAGATACTGCAGCGACCACCCACCGCTGACTCATGTATCATAAAGGCGCAGCACACAGGCCGTGTTTGTCTGCTGATGACAGATGAAGGGAGAAAGAAACAAAGACAGAAACAAAGAAACAAAGAAAGCTCCCCCATCCATAGATTGATATTATATTGACATTATATGACTCATTTAAATTCATAATTGAATGTGACAGGTTTGGCCTATATTGTAAATTCCCCTATTGCAAGTTACATTATGCGAGTTTTTAAATACATCCTTCTTACCTGCATGAATCCTGTATGAATTTGTATTCCTGCCAGTTTTACTACTTCATTACATACCAAAATAACCTCCTAGTGTCTTATTTTGTTACTGATTGGAAATTGCACAGAAAGTGGTCAATCAAGCAGTCAAAAATTTGTTCTAGGATAATTCGGGGCAAAGTAAGAGTTCCTCTTAGACATTTCCACCTCTTGTTAAAATCTTTCACTTCTCTTTTCTTTTGGTATAAAACATCAAAGACTGACTGGTCGATGAAGCTTATGCTAATTTTATATTGGTTAATTTCTGAAGTTTTGGCTTCTCTAGCATAGGAAACTAATATTCAAATTCTACCAAAAATTGCAGAGATGTTGAAAGAATGATGTTATTGTCAAGCAGCAAATACAAAACTTTTGGGTTTGTGCATTTATTTCTATTTCTGATCAACATCTCTCGGTGGAAAAGTGTGTAGAGTGTAGAGAGCCCACAAAACAGATGGATATTCTAGTAGTATATTATCCTATACTATTATATAACAGTGTATTAAAGGGGCAGTTAAGTATTTCACAAACTTGAAATGCTTGCAAGAGAAAGATTTTAACAACATCAAAATAGAAGCAGCAAAGGCCAAAATATCTCAATCTGTAGTCCCTACTATGGGCCAAGCTCCAAAAACGCTGGATCCTACATTTCCCATAATGCAACTCAATTCGTCTTTCACTAGACTTTCATCTTTCAAACTCCATAGCTCCAGTGACATCACCATTACATCATCAGGGTTTAACTTTAAGAGATATTGTCAAAGAGATCTGTGGCTTTAAATGTGGTTTTACTGTGAGAATTATGCAGGATGGAGATGATTAGAGGGAGTTTGAGCAGTTGATACTGCACTTTTTGATAGCTTCCCTGATGTTTGCGCAATATTTCCTTCACTTTTATTACTTCTGATATGTATTTATATTGTTTTGCATTTCCTTTTTGTTTTCTGTATCGATTATTCCTCAGTTTTTGTAATGTTTTGTTGTCTTGGGTGGGTTTTTTTGTAGTTTTATATGTATTTGGCCCTTGAGAACTATGATTGTAAACTGCATTCCCCATACATGACAAAGCACAGGTGTGCTCTGCTTGATGTCATTATAAACTGTGGGATTCCTTTTTCTCAAACATTTTCCCTGATTAACATCTAGTAACAGAAAGCTTGGCTTTATCATTAATTAAGTGTGTATTTTTAGCATTATGTCACGACTGTGGTGATCGTCTGGAAAGTCGGATATTAACTAAATCCATTAGTGATTCTAAAGTCCTCATATTCTCAATTCATGTTCTCTTAGTTCTCTCTGTTTCGGTCTTGTTGCAGGGCTACATCAGTAGCCTTATGCAGCTTTAAAACCTGTACTTAACAAGAGAGATGCATTCTTGTTCCATCATCCCCAAAAACCCCAGCACAGCCCTGCCAGTCAGAGATACAGGCGACATCGACTCACAGATCAGCAGTCTAAATACACATTACAGGCTTGTCATCCCCCCTCGGCCATAAAACTGGTGGCTCTACTAAAGCCCCTCACACTGCGACGGGCCATCAGGGATCAGGATTGAATATTCTGAATCTCAGACTCTTGAGCCGCTGGGTGACACATCTCCATCCCTGTCCTCTCTTTTCCTTTTCCACAGGAGCAGCAGTTACACCCCGCTTCTCCTTCCCTGACTCCTCACGGTGACTGACAGCTGCACTGGTGCTTCATTATGGCCGCACATAAGCCATATTTTAAACCACACTTCACTATTTTCCTCAGTGAGGCAGGGGTGGCGGTGGGTGGATGGAGGGGAGTTGTGGAAGAGGAGAGCAGGAAGGGAGGGAAAAGCTCCCCAGATGAAAATCCTAAATCAGTATGCCCTGCCGCTGCAGCTGAGGCCTAGACGGGGATTGCATTTAATTTATTCTCCTAAGCCTGGGAATCAGGCCATCAAAAGGAACCAAACTATCAGGTTTCCTGCACTAAATGGTCCAACAGTGTGATGTGGCCAGCCTGGGATCCGACTTAACCCTTTCGAGGTGGCAGGCGAGCAACAGAGGCAGCGGCCTTCCTTGTCCAGACTGATTTATCTCCTGACGCTCGGAGGCTGCAGGCACAGAAAAACTCTGGCTCAGTAAGGACTTGTGGACTTGAAGGTGACACGGTGGGGACGGGTGGCAGTCCCTCCCAATGTTGCATATCCCTTCTTTAGCCTGGTTTAATGGTTGTGGATCATGGGATTAAGGGACACTGGCTCATGGTAGGCCATAGGAGTACAGCCTAGCTTCTTTTTAGTAACCTGTTGAAATAACAGCCCAGTCTCTCTAGGAATTATGTTCACATCAGGTGATTCGTGCAGTGCATGCTTTTACATCCAGAGCCAACATCGAGTAACAACGCAGAAAGGAAGTATGCGCTTCATATAGTGAAGCGAAAAAGTAAGGACACTGAGGTCAGCGTGTAGCTTTCGTGTGAGACCAGAGTTTGCTTTCCGTCATAGATCTGCGATTAACATTCACATTTTCATTAACTGTAATCGTGACCTTTCCCCTAATTTTAACCATACTGTAGCTGATAAGCACAGATATTATAGAAAATTTTGATTTTAAGATAGTCATCATGAAGACATGACTGGTCACACTCTTTTTTGTTGTTGTTGTTGTTTTGCTATTATTTATTTGTTCTCTGTACAATGCTGTTGTTTTTATCAGGATTTTATCCACATTTTCTACACTTTTCTTTATTTTCTCCTTGTTCCTCATAATTATATCTGCATTTTTAGTTGATTGTATAATTCTCAGTTTCTGTAAAGCACTTAGGTCAACATTTGTTGTTTTTAAATGTGCTCTATAAATAAATTGACTTGACTTTGGCATTGGACGTGAATAAACCTTGTCCTTAAACATAATCTGGTCTTTTTTAGAATTATCCAATATCTGTATTGTTGTCTGGTGATAGGATTGGCAACATGTCTGACTTTCATGCAGGAGACCAAAGATTGTGTACTTGCATGGACAGTTTTTGCTGACTTTAATTTTCTTATTTTTTGTACCATAATCACAATGTTTTTCTAACCTTAACCTTAAGTTTACCATATTCATGAGTTTCTCTCAACTTCAACAATACTGTTAAAATGTACATGCGTGGATATTGCAGAGGTTTCAAATTTTAAGTATTTCTCAAGTATTTCTCATTATTATCAAGTTAAACTTGATAATAATGATGATAATAATACAATTAATTACACAGAACTTCAAATGATGTGAAGATATGTTACATTAAAAGCAAAATAAATAAAAACAAACAATACAATGCAACAAAATGCAGCACAGAAGAGTTCAGAGCTGCATAGAAAATCAAACATTAAAAAGATGAGTTGTAAAAGACTTGTTGAAAGATTGTGGCAGTCGCAGGCATGCATGGTAGAGACATCATGATTTATTTATTAAGAGTTGAACAGTCAGACTGTGTGGGCGTGGTTTGATCACATTTGATTGACAGTAGCATCTTCCTGGCGGCGGAGACAAGCAGCGAGCAACTGCCATTCTGATTCCTTTATTTGTAACATCTGACTTTTTCCAACAGAGTCCAGCCCACTTCAAACCAGAGAAACAAATACAGAAATGTGAAATATGAAAAAAAAAACAAAATCGTTTGGCAGAGGGAGTGCTCATGTAGAACGCCATCACTTTTAGTAAAAATCTGAGTGAGAAAGTTGGTTTTTCAAGGCCTAAAAAAGTTGGCAATGGAAGTTAAGAAACATTGAACGTGATCCTACTTTTGCAGAATGAGCCAATATCAACACTCTGTCTAGCGATAGGGTTGCAAAATGTAGAATAAAGAGAAATCACATGTTAAGAGCCAAGAACTGCAATTACATTCACATTTTAGAAAGTTGGTCGGCACGTTCTTCTAACTGGAACATGCAGATGTTGATAAATTTACTTTTACTGTTGCAGGGGGATTCAACCGATGAGTTTTTTTTTTTTTTAATGCAGTCTGAATTCATCCCCACATGTTGTGGAACCTTTCTAATGTTATAAAAATATGTCAAATCAAGTCCTGAGGAAGAAAGACAACTAGTTTTGCTGTAACTATGGCTGCTTGTGGAAACCCGAGGAAAAGTACAGTAGATTTAGGTTTGATTGAGATGAGATTCACCCATGATGCCGTGTTGGCAGGCAGCTGTGGAGGGAAAATGAGATAGGTGAAAAGTTTTAGCCACTAGTTTTTCTCTGTTTAAATATTTGGCACGATCTGAAATGTCCTCATGTGGTTAAACCAGGCTCATCCAGTACTCTAAACTAATTAAAACTAACACTATAAATGATGCCTTCTAGTTCAGTCGGGTCTAATTTGAGCACATGATTCCACAGATTCTCAAAATAACCAATTCAGGTCACACAAGGTCAAATCCAATATTTTTTTGCTCACGTGTAAATCCATCTCTTGAGTTCTTGGAAATTATCAAGTTTCTCATTGCGACTTTGTCCCCGACCACATGAAACCCGGCTCTGACCAAAAACAACCAAAAGCTACTGTTTAACCGTCGCTGTGAAGCACAAAACACCAACCACGCTCACAAATATACTTCACAGAGGCTTTATTTCCTGCTCGACTTGAAAACCTGTTTCACCGCAGAGGGGTTTTGGAGGTTTTCATTAACTTATTCTAACATAAGGAGTAGTCTAGTGCGTTGGTTTCCCAAAGTAAGGCCCAGGGACCCTCTGGGGTCAGAACGGAGGATAGAGGAAACATAAGCTGTGTCCCAATTCCACACAAAATACTGATTCTAAGCACGTTTTAGTTCATGGTGTAGTCACACTGAAAAGGTGACAAAAAAAAAAGCCAGTATCTACACAAAAAATGTTGGACTTTTTTGTTGCTGCACACTATTGTCCCACAGTGTAATGCACAAGGGCAAAAAATGAGCTAATCACAGCTGGAAAACATTTAAACATGCACATATTGCATAATTTCCTGTCAACACCGAATAATCAAATATATACTATAATTTCTTGTTAATAACTGCAAACACGGTATACTATGAAAATCAATGCATACGCAATGTATAGAAAATGCTTTTACTTCAGCTAAAATTTTCAGAAGTGTGTGTTCTTGATGTGGTCACATTTCAAAACTCGGTTGTGTTGTTTGTATTTCAGACTTATTTGGATGGTTACTTGAGAATTGAGATGCCTGTATGTACACTTTAACTGCACAATTCCTATGCTCTTGTGTAGTGTGTGACAGTTTTCATGGCCTGTTTATGTTGTCTGTCTGTATTTTTTATGCAGCCTTTCGTCTCCTCATTTTACCTCAATGAGACTTTAACTTGGTTAGTTAGATAAAATCATAATATATTGGAAACTATTTTAAATTAAAGGCATTTGCAATATCATACTACCCACAGTTGTGCATTGCCTCGAGAAAGTGGTCATTTAATGGAATATTTTGAGTATTAGAATTGAAATTCTCACAAAAAATGTATCTTCTGAAGTAATGAAAGTGATGTGTTTCAAAACAACACAAGGCTCCTCGGCTTTTTCTTAGATTCACCGAGCGTCTCTCCTGTTCAACAACGAGCTCAACGCCAACGTTTACGCTGGAAGAGTAAATGTCCGAAATCAGTAGCAGTTGGAAGCAGATTGTTGTTGTTATCGGGCTCCAATCAGGACTCATGGCCATAAAGAACATAATATTACTTTCTTCTTATGAACACACTGCAAAGCGGGGCAGATCTCTGATGACCAGCTCCTTACCCCTCATCCCCTCTCCTCCTTGATCTTCCCCCACTGTTTGCTTTACTTTATTTTCTGTTTTTTCTCCCCCTCCCCCTGTAATTTTTTCGTGCAAAGAATAAAATTTCATCTGCGCGGGCTCTGGGAAAGGCGGCCCTCGGATTGGCCCTTGCCCGTACAGATGCTTTGAATTTACGGGGGCTTTTCTGCCTGCAAGAAGAAGCAGGGAGAGATGGATGGTGGGATGGGAGGGGTTGAAGGGGGGGTGAAACCTGCCTGTATTTCCTGGGGATTAGGCGTCAGATGGGCGCCCTCAGAGGAGGTCTCAGGTCCCGGCCTCCCTGGATGGCTGGGAAACTGACCCCCATCTGACTCCATGGTCTTCCCTGTGCCCTGCCAGCATGTAGCCCCAGGACGGGACCAAGGCCGAGGCTCTGTCCTGGACTCACTGCCGCCTGCATGGCGGACCGAACCTGCTGTATTTGTACCTCAGATATACACACATTTGACACTACTTTTGGATTATTCCAGTTTATTATAATGTAGGGTTTTGTTGTTTGTTTTGCACAGTATTTGTCATCATTTCTTTCAATAATAACATAACAATGTACTTACCAAGTTTATTACTGAAATCTTGAAACACTGACATCACTGTAAAGTCCATCAGGGCAAGAAACACAAGCAGTCTGATGATGAGATAGGTTGTTTTCAGTTTTCTTGTGCAACCAGGGATTTTTACCAACATTTCACTCTCAGTTTTATTTCCAAATAAAGTGGATTAGATATTCTGGCTTCACTGCTGGCTCGTTTGTTGTTGCCATGTTTCCTGACCAACAACTTTGGTGAGTTCAAGTTGATCATAACTGAGAGAACTAATGACCAAAACTACTAACTTTTTCCAAAAAAAGAGAGAATTATTTCCATTTATTCTTTAACAACTTTAACTAATAATCCAAACCTTAAAGGGTCAGCTCATAATCTAAATGTAAACAAAGGGGCCATCCCGACAACACAAGGTGGAGCCTATAACTCCAAAACTGATTGAAAGGTCTTCTCATTACAGAGACGAAAACCTAGAAAATTACACCATTACATCAATATTTGCAGATGTCTGTCTAAGATTTGATTACATCAGTAATGTCTCTAAACTCACCAGTAAAACATGGATACAGCTCAAATGTATATAGTACCAAAAAACTACAGATCGGGCCTTTTAAAGGGTAAAACAAAATGGTGCCTTTAAGGTCTTGCTTGTCATTTTTCACAATAAAAGAGTCTTTTGTACAACTTCTAGAAATGTAGTAATTGTAGTGTAGTTGTATAAAGTTAGTAGCAATTTTCTCAATGCTCACAAATTGTAACATTTTAAAATGGCAGAAGCCACGACTCTTTTCTCAAAGGTCCTGAATATTTTTTCTCAATCAGCTTCTTCCTGTGGGTGATATGATCCTATAAGAACACAGAGTTTTCTGACAAAGTTAGAATGGTTTTTATTCTTTGACATTAGAGATTTTTGTATTTCCTTTTTTTTTTTCTCTGTGTTCGTCTCATTGGTTTGAAGTGGGCAGGCTCAGTCAGAGAAAGGAGATGTCATGTACTTCATGTACGCACCAGTCAGGATTTAGCAACATGTGAATCAGAATCAGATGACGGTTGGTTATTTGTTCACTGTTATGAAACGGATACTTCCGGTCCTTGATTATGATTGGTTGAGCTACGTTCAAAGTCATGGTAAAATACTCTGTAAACACACACCTGTGACCATATTACAACAGTATTACTGCACCAGTTAGTCACCTTTACAAATTGTTTCAAAATGTCAAAATGATTTATTAGGTGGGCAAAGCGTGGATGAGTGGTGGAAAGAGATCGACCAGATAGAGGAGATAAAGATAAAAAAGATTTAAAAAAAAGAAAGGAGACACACTTTTACAAAGAGAGAAGATGCTGGAGCAATATCCTTGTTTCTGGCACATGCAATTAAAATGCACCTGTCCAGAGTCAAACACCCCTGCACCAGCAAAGAGGAGCGCTAACATAACTGAACACTACTTCAGCAATTGCAAAATTAGTGGCGATATGCAGATAAATGTTAATAATCACCCCGATTTTTAAGCATGCTTGACTAGTCTGATTAGCATGCTCTTCACTGCGTCTGTGTGTTGCTCAGCAACCATTTTGCTAAATGTCGCTCAAGAACTACATTGTTTGACAGAAGATTATTTGTGATGATCATTTGTTATCAGTGAATTATTGTATTTTTTGTTGCTGTGTGTTGATTTTATGACTACTTATACCTTGCCAGGTATATGCAGTAACCTTTTTAATTCACTGTCAGTCAACTGTGACTAAATATTTTTGAATGTTACAGCTCTTAATAAATAATATCTCAAGATTCTTATAACTTTGATTTCACTTATTCTAATATTTATAGAGTTATACTTACAAAGCCATGTTTCTCAAACCAAAACAACTAAATAAATCATTTTTGATTTGGCTGATTTGGCAACCCCCTATTGGTAGGAAGAAGTGATACTAGCACTTTTTCCATGTTTAGCCATCTAAAACTATTGGTTAAAGCAGCTAAAATCAACATTTTTATATTAACAATTGATCTCATGGCTACTTTTGTGTGACAGGTGTTGCTCACAGTAGTGAATCCACAGAGAATTATCACCTGATGCTATAAACTTCCCCTCAGCTCCACTAGGCAGGGGCAATAAAACGATAGCAATATGTACCGGCGATAGACTCTTCATCGACACCGATAAGTAAATTGTTCAATAGTTTCACTTAAATGCATTTAATGCAAACCACCACGAAAGCACATAATGAATACGCAAAGTTTGGCTACATAAACAAACCCAAGCCATAAACTCCTCCATGGCTCATAAACAGCCTATCATATCCCTTGATAACAGAGCGTGCTGCGAATGACACGCAAACAGCCCAAGGTTTGTTGTTTGGTTGCACCACCGACATGTGACACAACAATAAAAACAGTGAGAAAAAGAGTGCAGATGGTGAGAACATTGTAAAATTAAAATTATTGACTGTGTACCTTAATAAATAAAGTCATTAGATGCAACCTTTCTTCTCCTGTTCTTTATTAAACAGGTAATTAAAATGATCAATAATTATCAATATTAACTGAGTGGAAACAATTTACCATGATATATTTTTCAGCTGTATCACCCAACTCTCAGCTCTACAGAGCTTAATAGTCTTTCAGCTTATTGTTTTGGTTTTGGTTCACTCACAGCTTCCATGAATATCATTCTGATAAACCCTTTGAACACTACCTGCTCAGCACCAGTCTGCTGGATGTGTAAGTAGGCAACACTGTTCACTAACACGTTCACCATTTCAACTTAAAATCTCATAATATGCAAGTAATGTGTTTGTGTCTTATTTCCATTGCCCAAACTGGCAAAAAAAAAAAATCAGGTTTAGGGTTTAGGAAAGATTGTCTTCATGTTTAAAAAAAAAGCCAACACTGACATTTTGCACATTTTAAAGCTTTTTGAGCACAAGATCTGCAGCTCACTAACAGGCAAGGATCATAAAATTCTTCGCCATTTTTGGAGAGAGAGAAAGGAATCTTACAGTCAGGTACAAAGTCATGGTGTTCTCACAAATTTAACTCAAATACCTTTGTCAAACACTAACTCCTACGTGTCATTTCAAAAAATTTCATGTTGTTTCAGTTGCTTCATGACAAGAAAACACGTCTGGAGACAAGTAATTGAAAGTGAAGTATAGCATAACAGTGAAAACCACTGCTGACAAAGCTCTAATGCCAGAATTTTGTTCCAACACATTGAATTTTTTGTTGCTTCAATCACCACTCTGCTGACTTTCAGAGTGTTAGATGGGTGAAGAAATTTTCAGTTTTTTCTTGCTTCATTTGTTTTTCTGCTCTAATAATGACACAAGTTGATCAACTGTGTCTTATGTTGGGATCAGGTGTGTGGAGGTTTTTATGAAAAACAGGCTTACAGGCCAAAAAATGGTCAAAATCATAAAATGTTATTAATGAGGATGTAAAAGTTGAGCAATAACAGCATACTCATCCCAAATGACATTTAAGCCGCTCTGCTTCATGCTCCTTTCCTTAAACCTGTGACCCTAAAATTTACCAGAAATGACAGCTCATCAGAATGTCCTCACACTGACATTTCCCCTCTTTTCTCGCTGTGAGACCATTTGGCCCTCGCAAGTACAGTACAGAAACACACACATGCTTGTTGAGCTGCGGATCCTGCAGGCTTTGAATGTGGCTCTCAGTCAAATCAAATAAATGTAGCATGTCATGCTTCTGCCATTTGTTCTGCAACACTTCAAATTATGCTCACTTTACTACAGTTGAGATGGATTTATTATTACACACTTGTTTCCTAAGGGGACAATGAAGTTTTCTCCCACAATTAAACTTCACACGTGCACTTTTTTTTTAATTACATGGAGACCCACAGTTCCTGGCAGCATCCTAAAGGTCTCCATGAAACATGGAATGATCTCATAATATCAAGAGGAACAAAATGATGTTTTTAAAGGTATTTTATTACCGGAGTGTGTACAGACTTTTTGTAGAATCATCAATTATAGCAATTCTTTAGAAATTTTCTTTTTTTTTTTTCATAAGAAAGTTAGGTTGCTGAAAAGTCCAAATGCAGCAGAGCAGTCAGGTTCCTCGTATACGTCCGTCAGTCCCAATTCAAATCCAACTCAAATAGACCAGCGTCTGTGTGAAGAGGCCTGCTGCTGCACAGAAAATGGCTGAGATGAAAAAAAAAAAAAAATCCAATTCTTGATAATAGGGAGCCATCTAGTGGCGGCTGAATGAAAGAGCAAACCAAAGCAGCAGCAAAGAGCCTCCACTTCCAGCAAAAACGAGTACATCTGTTTTATGGCTTAACAAAGACAAAACACACAAAAGAACAATCTCTTACATTTTTCTTTTTTTTTTTCTTCTTCCCAAATCAACTGTGCCATTTTAGAATCAGTGTGAAAATTAAAATAGAAAATAAAAATCTCTGTTACAGTCCAATATTTTACTATAACTTTTCACAAATACTCCATCTATATAAACACTGATAGAAACACACAATATAAACTATTAGTGCCCTGCAAAAAACACCAATTATACATTTTTATGTCATAAATTGATTTACTTTCCTGTAAATAACAACCAACAAACATTCAGTTTACAGTGTAAACTGTTTCTTAGTGCTAGTATCAGCATGAGTACTTATATACGGGCATTCATAACTTTTTTCCCTCCTTTCAATTGATCGAGTACTTTTGGAAATTCAAGGTCTCTGCAGGACACAAAGGAAACAAATGTAACACACAACACAAAAACAAAAACACTACTCTGTTATATTAGTCTCCAGAAGACCAAAATAGAGCAAACTGAACTCTTCTTTATGCTTTACCTTTTCATTATACAGTACTATTAACAACAGAGATGTTCCAAAACGCAGAATTATACCAAAAATACACTCAATTAAGTGTCTTGTGTTACTGAGATCAAAAGGAAGAGAATAGCTATTTTTACTGCCTTTTACTGCCATTACATGCATTAACCCGTATTCATCGGACTTCTCTGGAAGCCTTGTAATTGAGGAGTAGCTATCTCTCATAACATCTTTTATATATATCATGAAAATTAAATCTTAAAGTGAGTCTTCTCACTCTGTTGAATCTGTTTTGCGTGGCACTGTTTGTATTAAAAGACCGCAGAATGAACAGTGTACTTCTACATTTAAACGCCAGAGGTGACAAGTAAATAAGAAATTAAAAACAATATAGGAAAAATACAAACATAATGCAAAATCAAGTTCCCGGCCTTAAGAAAGATTCTTCTTTTTCTTCTTCTCTTCATTTTTTTAACAAATCACTAGTAAACACCTTCCTATTTCCTTGCAGGAAAAAAAAAAATGGTTGGGGAAAAGGGGTAAGGAGGTAAATACTCCCGACTCTTTTAGCTCGTCTCCAGCTTTGCCATTTCCTGCACGTAGATCCCGATGCTCTCACTGTCGAACAGCACGAAGTAGACGGTCTTGATGGTGGAAGACATGGTGGCCACGAAGTAGGTGGAGATGGCCTTGAGGATGAGCTGGGCCGCCGTCTGCTTCGGGAAACCGTTTCTGACAGGAAAGTACACACACACTTAGTGAAATGTGGTCCAACGCTGGAGAGACTTGTCACTTTTTATTTATTTGACCTGGACTCTGACTGCATGCTGTTAAAGGTCAGCAATAGCTTACAGTACATGTTTGGTTATTTACTGTATACTAGTTTAAATTTGAGGATCCATCTGGGTTAACATGGATAATTTTGTATATCATATTTCCTCAAATAGTGGCCGGGGCCTTTATTGGAAACAGGCTTATAATAGAGAGAGGCCTTTATTTCTAATTCTCTCTGTTTGATAAGTATGTTTTCTCATATTTTAGTACACAGCCTCCTTGTTTTCTGCTTCCATTTGCTCTGTTAAATTTTTGTTATTATATAACCGGTAATCCATTTACTCCAAACAATAATTGCAGCACTTGAGTTCCCATTAATGTATGCTCACTGGATCACTCAAGTTACCCTGGTTACCCATGCTCATGTAGTGTCACTGCCATCATTATCATTAAAATATGCGCCATTCTCCCTGTATTTAAATGAAATCGTGTGTCCCCCCCCCTCTCTCTCTGACAGTCGAGGGCTACACATGTACTCATAGAACTGGAGTTACATCCAAGTAACTACTATTTATGCTTAACTGGCCTGCACATTATATATAAACAGGCACCAGGAGTTTATCCACCCTTGTTTTTTTTCCCAGCCTGTTTTTGGGTCGGTCTTTATTTGTTCACACCCAGCCATTATCAGAGACCCGGCTTTTGATTGACTCCCATCTTTTATTTAAGGGAAATGTGGTATACAACATTTTTTTTAGGAAGTTAAATGTGAGACTTCATGATAGCACTAGAATCCAGTCACTCCATTTCTTCTTTACACATTTCACCCAGGATCATGACTTTTCCTGTTTTTCATGAGTGTGAAAACTCTAAAGCCACGTTCACACTGGGTTCATTCATTTGAGTCTGTGTTTCCCAACCTGAGGCTCCAGACGCATCCGCAAGATGAATCTGAGGGCTCATAAGATGAGGAAATAAGACATAAAACAAAGAATTTCTGCTTAACACATTTTTAGTTTAATTTCCCTTCATTTTTTTTAGACTTTTCTCTAATCTTTGCTTTTTTTATTGTGAAATCTTGGAGAGTTTTATCACCTCAGGCCTCCAAAAAACCATGGGGAAACATCATTCTTTGTTTGAACTGCTGCAACTCTTGGAAAAACAGTATTAAACCTGTGACAAGGGTACACGAGTAAATAACGCTTTGCCTTAAAGTTGTAAGCCAAAAAGTTTGGGAGCCACTGCTCTAACCTCGATGCTTTCACACAGTTGTTTCAGTCGACAGTGTGTTTGTGTAAATGTGTCTTGATCAAAGTGGAGGTGTTTAACACTGTTGCCTGGAAACCATGCCAACTCCCGTTTTGACTTGCATGGAAAAATGGAGAGTGATGTACGTGCAGGCAGAGACACATAACGCAAACTTTTTTTTATTGCTGACAATGCAAGAATGCCACTCATAATGTTACGATGACATGTGAGAAGACGTGGAGGATTTACTTCTAAGATTTCCTTTGTTTTGAACTTTTTCTCTTTATTTCAACTTTGTCACTTCAATGAAGAAAACTTTTTGTATTCTATAGTATTTCTTTTTTTTTTGTTCAACCTCTTAAATTACCTTTCGATACCTCCAGGTCTCTGAGCCCAAGACACAGAGGTGAAGACCTGCTGAGATGTCTTGTTTGTACTGGAGAACAAAATGCCACGGAGAGATCCTCTCTGCCCTCTCCATGTGTACACATTTGGAGCAACCTTTTGCACAGACTTCTTGTCTGGTTCTTCACAAGAAATTCTGTATCCTCAAGAAGAGAGTTTTTGAATAATTTCCTTGACAAAGACTTTTCTTCCAGTCAGAGTATGGATTACGCTCCTACTGCACACAGACTAATCTCAAATCACCTTGTTTGGGGGAACTCAGGTACGGTTTCTGCAGTCTGCAGTCTGGTTTGCAAAAAGTGTTCATGTTACTGCATTTTTAGACCAACCACTTCCAGCTATGGACTAAACCGCCCAAAGTGAAAATGCCCTTTAGCAGCTCTTCTCACTTTGAATATATTTTACATATTTTTTTATTGTAAATTTCCTTTTTACACTTGGAATTACTTAATTTTGCATATATTTTGACTGTTATGCACCACAACACCGAGGCAAATGCCTTATATGTGCAAACCTTCTTGGCAATAAACCTGTTTCTGATTCTAACAAATATCCCAAATGTGACTTTTACTCTTCAGCAAAAAAAGCCAAAAATGAGTATTAATCAGTCGAAGGTAAATATGAAAATACTTGAAACTAATGATTACATGATGCCTAGTATGTCAGGTGTGTTTCTTTCTTCCTGTGTGTGTGTGTGTGTGTGTGTGTGTGTGTGTTCCTACCTTCCGCTACCAATAGAGGGGAACGCCACAGACTTGAGTTTCTTCTCATCAGCAAGAGCCAGGCAGTTCTTCACTGTCTTGTCCAGCAACTCCTCACACTTGTCGGAGCCCCAGCCTGGACTGTTACAGTGGATGACGTACTTAGCGGGCAGACCAAAGCCGCCAGTCAACACAGCTGAAGGATGGAAGAGAAGAGGAGGACGAATGGTTAGTGAGGTGATGAGAGAAAAGGAAATAAAGATGGAGACAGTAGAGGAGGAAGGAGAGCAGAAAAGGAAACATACTTCTGGTAGAAGTACGTTTGTTCTGAAAGACAGAGTGGAGACATGTGGTGTCACTTCTCCAAATCCCTGCAAATATAATGCTGTTGAATGAATGTTTAAATGTTTACAACACTGAAAACATAATGAAACAAAATGAAAGTTAATGCCTGCAGTCACCCACAGATGCCGCCTGCTTTATTTTGTGAAATCAGTACCATAACATATATCTGATATCTGATTATATCTATCGGTGAGTGAACTTGTTCACCTCTAGCGTGCTGCTACTTGCCTGATTTCTGCATATCACATCCACCGTCTACAGTCAAAATCAGTTCTATTAACCTGTTTTGTCAGAAGTCAAACCCCAAAAGTTGAGTTTGGAGGCCGGAGATGCTAAAAGAATACTTTGCTTTGTGGAAAAAAGTGTGTGGCAAATCTCAGAGAGCTTAAAAGGGTTTGACCTGGTGGGCTGGATAAATCACTTCACCAGACAAATAGAGAGGAGGAGAGAAAAGGAGGAGAGGAAGAACGGGGAAGAGAAGAACAGAAACGGAGAAGACAAGAGAAAAGAAGACAAGAAAAAGAGTCTGTTCTCTGGAGTTTAAATGTTTAGTTTAGTCTTCCATCAAACCAGCAGCTGTAGACAGTGTAACTCAGCCAAAGCCCCTGATGCTGTGAAGTGAGAAAGCCTCCAGTCAGAGTTTATTAGCCCGCAGCGAGCGTGTGACTGGACTGGAGTCAAAGCTGAGGACGAGCTCATTTCCAGATGGCACACAGAGATGGAGGAACTTCACACAGCAGAGCGAGAGCCAATCACACTGCATGTGTGATCCGCTCGTGGGGAAAAGTCTGTGGATGATGATGATGATGATGATTACGGCTAAAGTTCAACTTGTTTTATGGTTTGGGAAGGTAGAACAGTGTGCGGTGGTGTTTGTGTATTGCACATCTGGAGATTACCTGTCAATCAAACTACAGTATGTGGACAGAACTGCCAGATTTATGTAGATTTTCTGTTGATGTGCTTGAGCTTCTGTAGGTGGCCCTCTTTTCTGTCAATTACATGCTAACGACCAAATTCTTTTATCCAACCCAAAACACTAAAATCAACGCTAATGTTGCTGCCAGACATATGAATCACATTACTTCCTGCGTGCAAATGTTGTTTTTTTTTTCTGGAAAAGATCTGCCAGGCTTTACTTTATACTCTTCTTAAAAGTCAATAAATGACACTGAGACAAAAGACTTAATACTTTCTTGAGTGGCCCTTTGTCATACTCCTTTGATAGATGGAAATTATTCAATACTACTTCACTGCAGAGAAAACACAGTGGCTGTACTGGAAGCACATGTGAATCCATAATGTAGTGATTCTGAAATTGTTTGTGTTTAGGCTTTGTCTCCTTTTTTTTTTCCAGTCGGCTAGGTCAGGTTTGCATTTATACTACTACCACATGTAGTCAAAGCTACTACCATACTACTACCAACTAGTTTTTGATTGTGGCAACAAATATGATAAAGATCAATACACTTATTTGTTATCTTTTTTATATTTATTTCTGCAACTAACAGTTATTTTAATTAGAAATTAACCTGTCGAAACTTTTGTTTTCAGGGAATAGTAAAAAAGTTCCTTTTATAATTTCCCAGAGTCAAAGGCGACGTCTTCAAATGTCTCGTTTTTTCTGATCAACAGTCCAAAACTCAAAGATATTCAGTTTAATATCATGTATGAAAAGAAAAGCCAGCAAATTTCTGGGTTTTTGTCTAAAAAAATTACCAAAACAATTATTAGCTTATTAAATCAGGCACTCGAGTAATCGTTGCAGTTCTACTCCTAAACACAAATATGTGAAAATTTATTTAGTTGTCAAACTCCTGAATAACTTTGCTTACGAAGCAACAACAAAATAAATATTGGCAGGCAGGTTAGGACTTGGTCACGCTACCGTTTCTAAAAGCCAAATCCCTAAATGGAATCACTGCAGTCAGTGGATTCGTAGTGAAGTAAAAATGCTCTGAGATTTCACAGAGTTCAACTTTGGCAGACTCTTGGATACAAATTAGTGCCACTGACCAGTTTGTAAACCAGCGGCAGACAGTGCTGACATTCAATGGAATGAGAAGAACCTGAACAAAATGAAGGAAGTTATTATTATATTAGCCGTGTCTGAATGAGAAGCACGGCATATAGAACTTTCCTCTTATATCTTTCTTTAACCAGGACCAAAAACCACTAGCACAACCTGCAAGTACTCACTATATCATCAACTATTATGTAAAAACACACAAATGAATTTTGCTATGCCACGTTTAACAAGTTATCATCTACCTTTCTAAAGATAACGGATAGTTCATAACTAGTAAACATAGAAACTTACTGAGCTCCCATTTGTCATCTAACACTTCTCATAAATTTTTACTTGCCATCTATACAGGAGATGAATTATGAATGAACCATTCATCATAAAGAAAAAAAACTTTGGACTATTAAACAAAATGAATTAAACTTCTGTTGGAATGACTGTGAGTAACTCTGGTACCTGCCCGGCCTTGAAATTGCTATATTTACTCGCTAAATCCAGATGAACAAATACTTAAAAACATACATTTTAAACATCCTAAAGAACTTGTTTGACGGATGTTCGTGAACCAGATCTGGTCAGGATGACCGTTTGGCTGATCCAGATTCCCAGAATCCCTGACAGGCTCTGTTGGCTCGCTGTTCAGTCACCTGGTAATCTATTTATGAGCTCCACACAGACCGGGATTAGGATGCTGAGCTAACTTGGCTGAATGTGAGAGAGAGAGAAGTGGCGAAGGTGGAGAGTGCTTGAAAAAGTGAGTGTTAGTGATGGATAATGAGAGAGACAGATGGAGAAAGAATAAGAGACGGGCAGAAAGTGGGAGACAAATGGACTGAAAGATAAAATAATCTGTAAGGGTTCAAACAATATGGCTCTCTGAAGACGGATGTCTTTAGTTTAAGACTGAAGTCGCCAAGGACAGATATTACGTGCCAATACTAAAGTCCTTTGATCATTTCATGACAAAAAATATCCAAGTAGTCACTGTTTCTATAAAAAGTGAATTTGTGGCATACAGCATTTAGAGCATCTGACATCAAAACTTCTAAACTCTGCGGCACTTCAATAATAAAGGAAGCTCTGACGACATTTAGTCTTTAAGGGAACAATTAATGAGTCCGAGTGTGTGAAACGTGTGTGTGTTCATATCCAAAGGACCGATCTTTACTGCCGTGCCCTGACATCATTTTCTGAATGTGGAAGCCAAAAGGACCCAGCCCTGTTTTTCTTGGTGTGTGTGTGTGTGTGAAGAGAGATTTGCAGGACACAATGACATCACTGTCATAGGAGCTGGGTGGTGCTCAAGTGGATCAATATGCACTTCACAAAGCCTTCAATGGCGACATTGAAAGTTAGATTGTGAAACTTCAGTGTCACCCTCAGTTGTTCCAAACCCAAAGCCGAGGCGGTGAGAAAAAAAAAAAAAAACAGAGATCAGAAGAACAAACACCATACTGCAACTATAACTACTGGTATTTTCATTATCGATTAATCAATTAATTGTTTTGTCTCTAAAATGTCAGAAAATAGTGAAAAATGCATTTTAGAAGCTGCAAACGGCAAATATTTGAGTTTTTCCTTAAAAAAGGTGATTAAAATGATTAACTGATTATCAAAATAATCTGTGGTTAATTTTCTGTCAATGGACTAACCGTTGCACCTCTAAAATATAAAGCAGAGTGTTAACAGACATCATCACTTTTTTGTTTCACTTTGTGGTAAACTGAGGTTCATGTTGAATGTTTTTAACTGCAGCAGGAAAAGTACCAGATGCAGAAAAGTCGAGCAGGTTGAAGAAGAATTTCTCTTCCTGTTTTGGATTTAAAACAGAAGGAAAAGTGGCGTTTTAAAAACAGAGTCAAGGAAACATGTCAACTCAAATTAGTATTAAACATCAGCTCTGGACCTGTTGCTTTGTCTTGTCGTCACCTCAGATTTCAACAGTCATTTCATGTTAACGCAGAAATGTTTGAAGTTCACAAGCACTAAAACTCCAAAACTTCACCAGTCAGCTAAATCCATAAATAATGCCCATAAATAATATCTTCAGTGCTTCGCAAGTTGTAATTTTTATTCACATTCAGCTGTGAAAACAGTATTATCAACAAGCTAACATTAGCACCAATTCATAAACATCTCCACTTTCCTCAGTTTAAAATAGCCGCTGAAACGTCAGCATCCGCCTTCTTAGTTGTTGTCACCATTTTATGGATAAACAAACCCTCCCTCTTAGAGATGCAATCTGATTGGTTAGTTTTAATGTCAAATTTACAGTGGGACCACCAATCACAGAGCTCCTTGACATATTTTCTACCTAGTAACTAGCAAAACTATAAGATCCTGATTGGGTGGGAAACAGGGATTTATTTTCCTGTCTGTGCTTGATTTTTCCAATTAAGACCATTTTTAGTGGTGTTAGGAAGGTTAATTTTGGCTTAGAAACATATAGATTGTAATGGTAAATGACTTTGAGAATATATTATAAAATAAATAAAATAAAATGAGAAGAAATGTTTTTTACAAGTACATTTTGATTCATCTTAGGCCCCCTGTGAGAGCCTAGAGGGCCCTGATGGCTCCCCACTGGCTTTACCATACAGGATGAAAGATGAGGAAATACAACAACATGCTGCATATTTGGCTACCAAATAAAATGCATTAACATCTAATAACTATTTGTATTCTATATAATTCTCGCTCAAGAAGTGGAAATTCTGTCAGGCTAAAATATAAAAACAGACAAAACACTGCCTGAGCACAACTGCACAGCAGAGGTTGTCTCCTTAGAATGATACTGAACTTCAGTTTACAAAAAATAAATCATATTTTGAGCAGTTTCGCAACAAAAAGAGAGGCGCAAATTCATAATAACAAAAGGTAATTAAAATCTTAACCTACTATGAATCTGTGACAGACAGCAGGAACTCAACAAAGATCAAAGGTACATGCAAGAGATGAAATAAGAGTCCTTGAATGTCGCTGACCAAACACTCAGGCACAAAATAGAAACTGTGCTGATAAGATGGTCTGAGTTTCTGTATAAATACAGGGTAAGTAGCAGGTACTGATTCCCAAATCTAGACCGCTTTTGCACTGAACACTTACCGCCAGCCACCTCCAGAGGGCCGTTTTTCTTCCTCAGCTCCTGCAGCGCTTCAGTGAACTCCTTCCCTCCCTTCTTTTCCAGAGCAGAGCCTGTGAGTAGAAGACAGGACTGTGGTGATCACATCCTCATGTATCGCAGACAAGCAGACAGAAGGACAATCAGATAGACAGACAGCAGGAAAGAGAAGAGGTGATGGTCATGCAGACAGACAGACAGACAGACAGGCAAGCAGGCAGACATGGAGACAGGTAAACAGACAGGTAAGCAGGCTGAGAACAATGCTGTCAATCATTTCACCTGGCCTCTCTCTGAATCTCTAAGCTCACGTGCAGCTCACTGAAGCTCTGTTACTTTATTTGTAAGACTCAGGAAAAGTTTCACAAATGAAGTGCAAAGATTCAAAGGCTGCTATTTTCCACATGACTCATTCTGAGTCAGTTAAACTAATCTATTAAAGTCCCAGTCCCTAATTACTTCCCTCTGTCTTCACATACTGGCTTATTTGCAGAAGACTGAAGGTATTTTCTTTCACCCTCAAATTAAACACTGAACAAGTGTTTATTTTTTTTTATTTAAAAAAAAAAAAAAAGTGTGTTCCAGATGAAAATGTAAAAGCTTTGTTGATCTTGTTTGCACAAACATGTCAGGTAAAACAGTCCAGAGAGTTATTCAAGTTCAACTCTGAAGAAGAAGAAGAAGAAGAACACACATCCAGAATTCACGAGGGCATCGGGGAAGCTGTTTTTTTTCCTATTTATTTTGACAGCTAAAGGAAGTAATTCCACATCGATCACACTCTTTCAGATTTAGTCCGAGCTAAAAGGAGAGAAGCCACAAAAGGACACCAGAGAGAAGGGAGGTGATTCAAGTCCACCAGAGCCAGAGATATGAATGTTCTGGCTGCGATATCATTAAAACAGGCGGGAGAAAAGAACACCATATGGTTAATGTCAGCCTTTTTAAGACAAGTTTTAAAATAAAATTATTTAAAAACAGCCAATAAAAGCAAGCAGATAAAGGACGGTTACTAGTTAAACATTCCCTCATTCATTAATTCAACATCAGGATTTTGAATTTGAGGCCTCAGGAAATAAATGTTTCAATCAGAAACTGAACTGACAGCACAGTCGAGGGGATGGAGGTTACAGGAAATGAAGCGAGTCCCAGACAGCCTGCGTTTTCAGTCAAGTGGAACATAAAATACAAGCAGCAGCAGCAGCAGCAGCAGCATGGTTTCACGATTACACCAACAGAGATATATAGTCGTGTAGGCTTTACATGATGCACTCGACTGCTCACATTTCTGGTAACACTGCATCTCTTACATGACTAACAGCATTTGGATATGTCATAACTACTGATGGTTATACATTGAAGTATTGGAGCTCTACAAGGTGAAGCACTTGTGCATCGTCAGTAGGGGGAAAACAGCAACACGTGGGCCATCCATATATCCCTGCTTTACACATTTTGTGTGATTTGCAGGCTGGAGTTCTTCTCATGGCTGTAAATTGTGAAAATAAACTTGCAGAGATTTTAAAGATTCATGAGACAGTGAACATTTCCTCTGGTCTACTCAATATTAGGAAAGTTGGGTACAGATCACCGAGTTATCAGGCGTTCAGACCGAATACGACGCTGCGTGAAAACAACCCGAGGTGCTGTGATGGTGAGAGCATGGTGCTTCAGGAGAAAATTTAATTTGATCCAGGAGGGGGCCAGTTTGAGTAAGATTCATGTGTTTGAACTTTTATCAGACACCAAAACACAGCACGGTGATTTATAATACTGTGTGACATGATGTTACAACCCTGGAAAGATAAAACAGAAACCATCATTAGTAGAAATGCGGCGTTCTCGTTACAACGTAATCTTCCAGAAATATATTTTCGCATCGAACGGCAACATGGCTGCTGCTGTGGGATGACAGTGCATTGTGGGAAAAGTCGAGCCTTTCACCGGACGACCCTGCGTTTATGTGCGACGGCACCTCTGTTGAGCCGGTTTCAGTTCAGATTTGAAAGGTTTCATCCTGTTTTTAGTAAACTACCAGATTCAAATTATCCTCTTCACAGTGTCCACATTTAGTTTGTCTTCTGGGTTAGGATAATTGAAAACATAGCGTGTGAATGCAACACTCTTTGGCAGCTGACTTTCAAATCCTGGAAACTGCGGTTTCCCACACGCACACCATTGCATAAATAAACGTTTTTTTTTTAATTTTTCAAAACAGTCCCTGATTGCTCAATTCAAGCCTCTGCAAGTTCATTTTCACTCATGATACAGTGTAGGTCTTTCAGTCAGTGTTTCACCAAATTACATAAATACTATAAAAAGGGAGATGTTGGGTTCTGGGTTAGAGGTTCTTCTATAGTGCAGGTCTGTATGCTGTATGCAGAAGAACGCCGGCTAAATAAACACTGCAGGATATAAATTGTGATGCTGCTGTGATGTTTGTCCACAGACTGCAGTGCAGACTATCTGGAATATGCAGAGAGAGAGCAGACAGGCGGTCGTGGTCTCGGTGGCATCAATGGTTCCTTTACCTACTTCACCACCTGTATAGAGGGAGGTGTTGGTCGGGTGAACGACAGCGTCGCTCTCCACGATGGAAATGTCGGCTTGGACAACTTGCAACTACAGATGACAACGACAACAAACAAACAAACAAACAGGCAAAAAAACATGGTGGTAAAAACACAGAGTGATCAGGAATAACAAGATGGGACAAGGAAGTAGAGAGAAAAAAAGGATGAAAGAGAAGAACAGGAAGAGAAGAGAAAGAAGTGAGCGCGCTCCTTATTGGCTGATGACATCACAGGAAACAAGGAGCCAACTGAAAACACGGTGGGTCACATAATGTAATTAGGAAGCAGGGCTGCACATTTAGTCAGATTTACTTTAAGAAACAACACTGAACTACAATAAATCACCCAATAAACAAGTCTGATGGAAGAGTGTATTTTAAAATATTCAAATTCTTTTTTTTTTTTTTTTAAATCAGTTCTCTGACTAATTGTGTCGTCCTAATTTCTTGCCTCATTAAGATGAGTCAAGAATTTAATGATCACACTCCAGGCGAGCCACCTAACAGTCAGGCTAACAGAGTTTCATGTCAGTTTTTCATCTGTTAATTGTTGCTTTATTTCAGTCCGATAGTTTTTTTTTTTCTCCTAGGATTACAGTGATTATTAAGCATAACAAAATGTCTGTCAGCCACCTGAAAGGAAGATAACCTGGAATGAACTTTCACACATCTACACGATAGGAAGAGCGAGCGGGATCACTGCTCTGAGGGGCTTTGATATAAAAAAAATCATTGAATGTCTCCACAGAAATGCATTTATTGCTTATGGGAATTGTATTTTATTTATGATGTTCTATTGATCTGCATGTTACTCGAGGTCACAGAGGATCAAAGTGAAAACCCTCATCATGTATTCACACTGCGAGCAACACCATCAACAAGGTGTTTTATTTCCTGCAGAGCTGACTGGTCTCAAATCATTACCAAGCACATCTGCTGCATTTACCAGCATTTCAATAAGCACACGCAAAAATGAGAAGTTAGTTACAGCTGTTCAAAGAATCTTTTTAAAAAAAAACAAAAAAAACAAAACACTGCAGCAATAAACGAGTAAATAACAGTACTTGGGGAATGGCTGCATCTTTCACCGGGGTCGACTGCTATCTTTAAGTAATTTGACTGAGCTTCCATTTAAGGCCAATATCAAAGCAGCCAAAAACATCATTTGTCCATTAAAAGTCGTGTAGCTGTATTAAACCTAAAATAAATTTTCACCAACTATAAGGAGCAGACTTTTCATATTGATTTTCAACCACTTCATATCTCCATTAGTCTAAAATATGTATTCCCTGCTTTAAGAGGAAAATGTAATAATATAGTTATAGAAAGTGTAAAGAAAAATGCAGAGAAAACAGCAATGACCTGCTGATTATGCACTAGATTCCCTTTAAGTGTACAAAAAATAAGCAATAACTGGTTACCTGGATTTTTTTTTATAATCAGATCTTCAACTGCTTTTTAATAAATCAAAATTAACAGATACATTTCTGATTTCTTAAAAAAAATGGCAACTTATAAAATGATGAGCCACAGTTAAGCCAGTTAAGCCAAGCAAGACAACAACCAAGTTACCCGCAGTGTGAATTGAACAGATCTGGTGGAAGACGGTTTCTTCTATCCAGTCAACCAGCCTGAAACTTTAATCTTATAGTTCTGATTCACTGAGGATTTATTTTAGGAGAAGTTATCAAGCCGTTGAACATTCAAGGATTTTAAGAATCTCAAAACCCCACTGGGACCTTGAGAAGGTGGGAGGGGGAGCTCACCTAGATCATCTTTAAGTTCAAGTTCAGCATTGGTGGGGTTGATGACCCCCTCCACGTCAAAGCCAGCCAAGTTACTGACCTCACTGTGGATAAGGTTGAGCTGCGGAGGAGGAGGAGGAGGCGAGGGGTGGAGGGGGGGGGAAGCGAAGAGGAGGCATGCAGAGGAGGGGGGAGGGCAAGAAGGAAGAGGGGAGGAAGCAAAGCCATTAAAATCAGATTCACACCGCAGCTTAAAGGGATACCTTCACTTTTTGATGATTGGGGAAACGAGACATTCAACATATCTGCTTTAAGTCAATGAACACTACATGTACTGTATGTTTGTTTAATGAGTAACAGCTTAAGAACTTGAGTACAGGGTACACAAGAAGTAGAGAAAATAATTTCCTTATGAAAAAATACTCAGTAACAATTACAACACCGCTAGTCTGCTACAAAGATGACTAACATCAGGTTTGAGCAAGATTTTAGCATTTATCAGCAATGAAATGCATCTCAGGGTCAGAACCTTGTTGTGCAAGTTTTAAGAAAAACAGAGGAGCAAGGAGGCCAAATGATCTCTGCTCAAACTTCAGCTGTAGGGCCGCAACTAACAATTATTTTCATTATTGATTTATCTGCAGATTATTTCCTCGATTAATGGTTTGGTCGACCACAATTTCCTCTGGCCTGTGGTGATGCCTTCAATTTGCTTATTTTGTCCAACCAACAGTCCAGAAATTGAAGATACTCAACTGACTGTTGAAGAAAAACAGCAAAGTCTCACATTTATGAAGTTGGAACCAGAGAACTGTTTGGGAATTTTTGCATGAAAAACGACTGAAACGATGAATCGCCGCTGATTAATTTTCAATACGTCAAGGAACACAGCCTGACCTCACCTGCGAAACACGGGCACGCAACATCAACGAGACAGACAGTGGCCACAAGGTGAAAGTAGTGCTGCTAAAAAGGTATGCAAATTCATGTGACCCAATTCAGAAGCTGTGTTTGTAATTATAATAATCATTAAGTGTTTATTATTTTGTCTACCTCCTGCATACTGTATCTTGCAATGTCCCTTTAGTGTTCCCATGTAGTCAGTCGGTTGTCTTACTATTTATGTTGCGCTATGAAAAAAAACATTTCAAGACATTTATACTGCTTGCTGTGAATTTGGTTTTTAGGTCCAAATTTCATTGATGTATGACTACCTGTGTCTCATAGTTTTAGGGGCAGAAAACTGAAGGACGAGTGCAAACAGTTACTAACAGTCTGTGACTTAGCAAAGTGAAAACAGTGTAAAACTGAAGTCAAAATGTCAAGGTATCCTTTTAAATGCTAAGAATCTCCAATGGACAGACTCCATGTTAGTACCTCAGAGTTTAAGATTCACAAGTCATCTATTATACAAACACCTAATTTCACCTCTAAAGGATAATAAAGGCCCAGATCATCCCCCCCCAAAAAGCAGTGACAGAGAAAGCAGTGACGACAGAACAGTGTGTGAGACTGAGACTGAATAAAACACTGAAGGAAATGCTCAGGCAGGAAATGTGCAGCTACAATAATTAAGTCTATAAAAACAGAAACAGACTAGCTTTTCTATTTGTGGGTTCATTACCTTAATCAGTGGGAGGCTAACTGTGTTCATTTGATTAATTACCTTCTTCTGATTTCAACAGCTGCTGCAATCTGCGGTCAGCACACAGTCGTGTACGGAGCCATTTTACTAATAAAGAGAGTATATGACAGCAGACAAATGCTGCTCCTACTCGTTCAATTCAATTCAATTAGTTCGAGTTGAATTTCAAATCAATGCAATACATGTAGAAATAAGTCAACACTATCATGCCCGGACAGAATGTGTTTCGACTCATATTTTAGCCTGAGCAATTCACAAATTAATGAAATAATAATATATTTTTAAACACTACAGGTGTTACTTACAGCAGGGTTTTGCTGTCACCATGACAAAAAAATATATGTTTTTGTGTTATAATGATAAAGTGTATTTCTTTATTACAAAATTTGTTATAATAATGTTTTTTACTGTGACAAACAGACCAACCACAGGATTTTTTAATAACAGATATTAGTTTTTTAGAATTAAATCTGGACTACTATTAATCCACCTTCTGGACATGAACCGCCAAGGAAGTGATTTGTATAAGCGGTATATATATATATATATATATATATATATGCAACCATGGTAACACGCATTTGCATAGGCAAGTCATTTACATGGATGATCCACAACCAGAAAGTGAAAGGCAGTTAAAACAGCACTTTGCAGTTCTTGTGTCAGTCTGTGAATTTTAGCAGTTCTTCATTAACAGTGAATGAAATGTGGCCACACAGTAATTATCTCCTCTGGAATATTACAGTACCATCCTGTTTCCACCTGTCTGTCATTATTCATAACATGATACAAGTCCAGATATAGTTTTGACTAATAATATCATAATTTGCTTATGATGAGTTGTTTTTCCTCTTATAATGAGAAAAAAAACATCTTGTTATAACAAGTAAAGTATCAAAAAGGTGCTCTCGTTATTACAAGAAGGTTTTCTCCTGATATTCAGAAACTGAGCAATTTTTTTTGTCATGGTGGCAGCAGTATCCTGCCATAGTTGCTAAAACACTAAGACAGCAGACAAATGACACACGCAGTTAAACAATTAAATGTGTGTGCTCCTACTGTACATCTGTTACTGTTAATATATCAGCTATATATTAGTATCAGCGTATGCATGGTAGACCAAAGCATGCAGTGCCAAAGTCACACCTGAGCTGAAACAAGAAGTAAATTCCCATATTTGTTTTTAGCCACAGGAGATTTGACTTTTTGCATTTCAAGAGGGTAATAGAGGGTTTTATTCTTATGTCATACAACAGTGAGAGTGCTTTAAACATGTCCAGTTTATTGCCCAAACTGAGCGTGCATATTTCTTGTCATATTTCTAGCAAAAATCATAATAAAATCAGTAATTATTAACATTTATTATCACTCTTTAAAATCAAGAAGAGGGATCAGTGACACTTCTTGCATCATTCTTGAGTAATTCATTCTCTTACACACAGTGTCGTTCCCCTGCCTTTTTTTTATCTCTTTCATACTCAAATCTATTTTTGAAAGCTTCTGATCTTGCTGATCTTATGATCTTGAAACTTCAACATTAAAAAAAAAAAAACTTTGATAGGGCTTAGATGGAACTTTCAGACAAATTTACTTCCATGTTTCAGCTCTATAATAAAGGTTAAAAAGGATTAAAGTGAGGGGTGGGCGAGGGGGGGGGGCTATGGTTTACAGATCTGAGATAGACACACAGTTAACACGGCATTCATGATTGCTACTATTATAGTTCAAGCTCAGTGTCACTACTCTGTTGCGCAGCACTATAAGCCCTAATATGAGGTCTATTGTTAAGAAGGTGCAGCAATTAATGAGCAAAATATCACAAACAGCCGTCCTTCTACGAGACAGACCAGATGATTAATGAAGAAAACATTATCACATCATCTTCGATTGATATCACCTCTCAAATCTGGTTCAATTACAAGGAGGAAGTATAAATAAAAGACTGAATAAGAAACAGGTGAATATATTATGGAGCTCTACATCTAACAGTTTGTAATCTTAAATCGAATAAGAATAATTTTCTTATCAGTAAAATTCTTATAAAAAGGTATACTATGCAGGATTTTTCTACAAAACAATGTATGGACGCATACAAAAATCCTCTCAATCATCACTTATGAACCACTAGAAGTGTATGACAGTGTATTTATCTACAGACACCCTGCCCTCTACCTGTATTTTCTTATCATTTTGCTGTGTTTGGGATGTTTCTGGCTGTCAACGTTTGGGCGGTGGGTGTTTATCCCCCAGCCATTAACAGCATGCAGAGTGTGAGGTCGGGACTCGTAGCGTCGCGACCAGGTTACATCACTGTCTCTGTCTCTCTGCACTGCTCTCTGTCTGTGTCATGGATGTATGAAGAGAACAGGTCTGTGTCTGTTTGGCCGAGGGCAGGGCTGAGCTACACACACGCAGAGCAGAGAGGACAAAGCGGACACGATGAAGCTGCGCTTTGGCTGCATTCACTCCAAATCCGACAACGTGGCACCTTTCTGCAGGGTTGTGCAGAGGCTGCGTTTATTTGTGCTTTAGAACGTAACCACCGTGACACAATCAGAAAATTATGTTTCATTTATCTGATTTACTGCTTTGTTCTCTCTACCACCGCTCCCTCTCTTCATTCACTCTCTAGCTCGCTCGACCACCACTGTTCTCTCTCTCTCTCTCTCTCTCTCTCACTCGCTCTGGTGTCGCTGAGCCGGGGAGGAGGGGCAAACTTTGAATGTTGTGTTTACAAACACCAACTGACAAATCCTGCATAGTATACCTTTAAGGACATAAAAAGGATAATTAAAAAGTTCCTAAGAAAACTGTTTATACTGAGCACTGATCTTGGGTTCGTGTATCTGTGATTTGACAGAAAACTGACCTTCTGACCCAGGAAAAGGCTCTTGGTGGAGAGCACGGTGAAGCTGTCGGCTGGAGATCCCTCTGTGGTGCTGTCTGCCGACGCCGCCTTGCTCACCTCACCCTGTTTCTGTTGAGGACAGAGTACACAATGTTGATACTACGTGACTCTAAATATACCAATATTCTTTTCTGTCTCCCTCTATTGGGAGGTCAGAGGTCAGGATCAGCTACAGAGCATCGCCCTTTTTAGTAATTTTTTAAGCAAATATGCCAAAAGTTTGCTGTTTTCAGACTCTTCAATGTGAAAATTTAATGCTTTTCTTTGCTGCATATGACAGTAAACTGAATAGGTTTTGTATTGTTGGTTGGCCAAAACAAGACATTTGAAGATGTTGACGTTTTATAGACCAAACGATTATCGAGAAAATAATCGGTAGATTAAATGATAATGAAAATACTTAGTTGCAGCACTAGTTTAAGCCATTTAGTGTACATACATATACAAACAGACAAACCTGCCCCCAAAATAAAACAAATCTGATTGTAGTCCCTAAAATTTAACCAATAACTTTTGGACTTGTCCCAACTTTGTCAAAATGTGAAATCAGTTAAAAACACATCAGGAAATAATTAAATACGTGCATCAGTCCAGATCTCATTTCGATAAATTCTGATTTCCAAGTATGAAGAAACGCTGGCAATAAGACGTCAACATTTATCTATTTATTTCTCATTTTACTCTCCTGGGTCTCATGTTCTTATTTATACAAAAAAATCACATGTTTGAATGACTCTCAGTTATCCAAACTAATCAAACTACAGGACTGAAGATGAACAAGACCCGACAGCTTGCTCCAGACATGACTGGTGAGGTTTGACATGTTTGACGTGTTTATGAAACTGTGCTCGATTATAAGACAAAGCTTGGCATTTTCACCCCTTTAATTCAGAGATCCAGCTCAGGTTATTGCTTTGTAAACATGTTTCTTTTTAAAAAAAAAAATCTGTATTTCTTCATAAACTTTTTTTTTTTGTTTAATTTGAACATGTTTATAACAATCAGCATCCCAAAACATTAAGTGGTGCTCTTAAGCAGCCAAATAAATATTTAATCACAGGTGTTGAGTAATGAAACTTTACCCACGTTCAGCATTAATTACGTAGCCTGCTAATATCATGCCATACCTTAGCCTTCCCTCCTGCCTTTTTCCCACTCATTTTGTTAGCCGCTGTTTTCTTGACCGACTTGGGTTTCTTCTCTGGGGCGGGTGAGACGGGTGTTTCCAGTTTGCCCTTTGCGCCTCTCTTCTTAGCCAGCAGCTCTGGATGGATGTTAGGCAGGACTCCACCTGCTGCGATGGTCACACCTTTCAGCAACTGAGACGGCAAGACAAAGCAAAAGACATGTGGAGTTCACATGGTCCCGTGCTGACTGGAAGGTAAGAAATCAATCTAAAAATGTGTGGTGGGCGTTAGAAAATACTGACAATGATATTAATCATACACGTTTTTTTTGTAAATGGGGTAAAGCCTGAAAAGTGGCGGATCAAATATGAAAATAAATGTGACATAATATCAATTTTCAAGTAGCTGCTGACCTGGTTTAACTCCTCATCGTTGGCGATGGCCAGCAGGATGTGTCGTGGTGTGACGCGACCTTTCTTATTGTCTCTGGCTGCATTCCCCGCCAATTCCAGGATTTCCGCTACAAATGTAAAGAAAAAATATCAAGAGAGTTCATCAATCAACATCGTAGAGCATGAGGAGTATAGAAAAATCAGTTCATGTCTCTGAACGCTTAGGTGAACCGAATGTTGTTATGTTTTATAAAATTAGTGTAGTGTAAAAATTAATCAGTATACACGAGAACAGAACAAAATGGCGACAACTACACTCAAAGTGCAAGCATGCCTCCAAATGTAACCCATCAACTTTTTTTTTTTTTTTTTTTTAGCAAATACCAGGAGATTAGGTGATTTCTGAACTGTGAAATCCCTGAATATACAGCTTTAAAGTGCCTCCTCATCAGTAATCACAAACTGTCATATCTCTACGCTGAAGCTGATGTCGGCAAGTTTGTGTGGGAAAGCTTCCTAATTTCTACATGTAGCAGTTGCCTCTTTGGTTGCATTACTTTCTTTTTGATATCAATAAATATAAAAAAAGAGTCATTTGTGCCAAAACAATTACACATTTAAAAAACTTTCACTTGAGAGTACAGTAATAAATTACAGTAAAGTGACTACTGCACTCAGATTCCTTCACATCCACTCTCACAGAGTGCTGCAGTTGTAGCTGCAGTATTAATATTCAGTATTACCTGGAGCAATAAACGCCTAAAACAACGTGTATTATGTACATACTGTATGTTGTTAACTCACCAGTGAGATACTCAAGGACAGCAGCCAGGTAGACGGGCGCTCCCACCCCGATGCGGTATTTTGGCAGGCCCCTCTTGATGTAGCGCAGCATGCGCCCCACAGGGAAGATGACCCCGGCCTTGGTGGACCGGGACGTCTTAGTCGACTTCTTCTTTCCTCCTCGGCTCGACATGGTTCTGAGATCGCTACCAGTGTCAGGCTCTGCAGGGACACATCAGCGATAATCCATTAACACATATGAATATTACTGATTTTCTTTCTTCTCATTTTAAAAGGTGAAATAAATACATTAGACAACATTTGTAAATACAAACTCATCTCAAACAGAGGCAAAACACCCCCTCCGATCTTCCCAAACTTAAATTCTGCAGATTCATCCTATTTGCACACATCAAATTCTCCTCTTGAGTAAAGAGACTATAAACCGTCTCCCAATAAAGCAGTTAAACTAAAGGCCCAAACACACTGAAAGCAATAAATGACGCGCCTCATTTGACACTCCAAAATCAAAACAAGGTCAGAGTAGGGGCGTCAAGGCAGTTTGTCGCGCCTCATAACGCTTTTGTTGTGCATTCGGCCATTTAAAACAATAGGTGTACTGCAAAACATGAGCGTCAGATGCTTTCAGTGTATTTGGGCCTAACGGGAACTGATCACTCCTGTTCCTGGGACTGGCTGGGAATCACTGAATAATTTAAAAGCATAAATTCTGACACTTTAAAAACATACTAAAATTATACTTTTGTGATGTCTGTCTTTGCAGAGAGAAAACACTGACAGGGAACATTCTTCTCAGTATGACACAAATGCATTCAATCTGTTTTCTAAATAATGTTACAACAAACTAAATGCAATTCTTGTAAATATTTAAAAAGTGTTCTGAAGATCTAACACATTTTGACGTCTTAAAACTGATACATAAAAGCTTTTATAGCAGGAAATGCATTCCAACGTCCACATCTAACCCCTTATAATAAATAAAAATATTTTTGTTGCTGTCATATGAAACTCCCTCGTTTAAGACTTTCAGTAAGTTATGCTTTGTTCACATAAACTTATTGACTATTAATCCCCTGAATGCATCCATAAGAACGACAGCTCATGTCTCTCATGGTAATGTGCAGCTTAGATTTGGCCCTGAATGCAACTACTTACTGAATATAACTTTCTTACTGGAGCATCAAAGTGTGAATGGGTTCAGTCTCCTGGTTTTGTAGTCTGTGATTTCTCTAGAAACACATGAATAAAGACTTGTCGTCGCCTCTGGTAACGGCCATTAAATACCAGAAAGAAATGAGCCACAAGAAACAAGAAACTCTCCTTGTCAAACATAAGACAAAGTGTTTTTGTCGCTGACTAACCCAAGGTGATTTAGGACACAATATGCTGCTTAGCCTCATGACTCTCATTCATTAAGCATGTTGGTGCAGTAATTACCAAAGATTCACATCAGGCTTTCTATGTGTTTTCTTTCAATTAGCCTCAGGCCAAAGAGCAGCCTGAATGTCACATCAACTGAAGGAAAACAAGGATTATCATAAAAGCAGTGCTGCAAACAGATATTTTATTATTAACATATTAACATTAAAATCCTAACATCCTGGGACTGTTCAATTATTATATGTAAATATGCATATGGTAATGATTTAGGTGGTTAAACTCATATATTATAAAACAATATAAAATATCTCAAGTCAATCCTGTAGATTATGTCATCATGTCAAAAATGATTGTGAATTAATGTCATCTGTTAGTGAGCCAGATGCAGACACCAATTAGCTGTTTGTACTGGTAATCAATTAGCCCCCTACCATAGGCCAGGCTATTTCTTTAACCTGGTCAAATGCATGGATTTCACACGCTTAATCATATCAAACATAACCTTATTGACCAGCAGAAAACAGAAACAGATCTTTTTTTTTTTCCTACAACATCTGCGACATTTCTCCACTCCGGCCAGGTGCAGGTGGGTTTAACCGCCACACTGGGCATTTATTCCTGCTGGCCACTGACAAGACATATTTCTGCATGTCAAGAGCCCGATATCTTTTTTTTTTTATCTTTTTTTTCAATCTACATACTGTCCTAACAAACAAACAAACGGCCTGAGGACATTTTCCTGTTTATGTCAGCGAGCTTTCAGATTGAAATAACCCCGGCAGAGCGGCAGCAGCTGCCCGTTCCTCCTTCCCTCCCCTCCCCGCCTGCCTGTCAGCTCCAGCGGCTCGGTCTCCGCTCTCGGCCTCCAATGCCAGAAAAAACACGAAATGGCAACGTTAACGACTCAGCCCGGTGAACGGAGAGCGGCTCGGCCGACAAGAAGCGACCATACCCGACCCGGCACGGCGGTGTGAAAACCCAGGTGGAGTACTTACATAGCAGGGCACGGCGGAAAAAAATGTCTCCGGTAACAAGCTCGGGCAGTGTCCTCGTCTCCCACAATCCACAGCGTGCTGGAAATATCGGCGAGAGCCAGCGCTGCCCGCCGAGCAAAGCAACTACTGGAGAGCAGAGAGCAAACCTGCTGAATCTTAAAGCTGGGTCGTGTCTAGATGGTTACCCTAGATTTGCGAAACTATCGCGAGATTTGTACGCAATATTTTTCATTGTGCGCGTTGTTCAAAATAATACATTTGTATGATGTTATAACGCTGTGATTATGGTCTATATAGGTTTATGCACAAAAAAAAACACTTGGGTGGGTTTATAGAGAGGTCATAGTTTGGGTTAAAATGGTCACTCTCGCGAGATCTCTCGCAAATCTAGGGTTACCATCTAGACATGACCAGCTGCCGAGATGCTCTGTAACTCTTTACCTATGCTCTTTACGCCTTTAATTTGTCTGAGAAAATACGTGTTTTGACTCGAAATGTCGACCATTACCCGAGCGGATCGATGCTTCGCTCACATTTAAGCTTTCCTACAGTCACATGATAAATATTTACTGTATAAATTATGACTCTTTAAGTAGGGGTGTCACGACAAATTCCGTAAACCTTGTAGAAATATTCCTTCTCTCTGTCCCCCAACGCCCTAGTACTACTGCCTTAATTTTGTTTTACCGGTAGAAAAAATAAATAAATAAAAAATTGATAACCTAGTAACATAACAGCAATGCTAACACACTGATGGTGAGCGATTGTCACATTTCACACGCCTAAATCAAAATTTAGTTTTTTTGTTTAAATTATCTTATTATAAAGATACATTGAAATCAATTACCTGTAAAAAAAGAAAAAAAAGTGCCTGCAATAGCATCTTATTCATCTATTTATTTTTTGTGAATTATGATAAGCAATTTCCCCTTATTGCATTTATGCTATTATATTTATTTTAATTTATTGTCAAGCTGTGATGTCTGAGTTTTTGTATTTTAGTTTGTTAATTAGTTTAGCATGCTATCATTTGCTAATTAGCACTAAACACAAACTACAGACCGGCTGAAATTGATTTGGAACATCATTAGTTTTTCAAGTATTTAAAAAATGATTGATTTTTTGACCTGATGATGGCGCTATGGTCATGGGATCAACAAACTGATTACAATTCCCCATGAGAGGGTTGTACCAAAACTCATGTCAGTCCATAATCCAGTACTGTAGTTGATGAGACATTTTACTGAAAACCACAAATGTGAACCACATGGTGGTGCTAGAGGAAAAAGTCAGGGGATGTCCAGTCATTAAAATTCATCCCCTGGGCACCATGGATATCTGAGACATTAAAAAAACACACACACATAACCTTGTGGTGGTGCTAGAGGAAAGTCAGAGGATCACCAAAGTCAGACCAGTTACTTACTGCTTAATTAAAATAAATTTATAAAAAAAGAAATAATATAGATAATATTAGCTCAGTTTGTCCCCAGTAATCAAATAAACAGTTTAACTCCTCAACTCAAGGTTAATCGTTTTTTCAAATCAATTATTTCTGAGTTGCCTCTTGTGCCTCTTGAGTGTGTCTCTTTCTGCATCTGAGTATATTTGGCACGGACATATCACACGTTCCACTGACTCTTCCGTTTGACAATAGTCACAAGATGTATCTGGAAAAGCACAGGTGTTACTAATGACATTAAAGATGGCCACCCTTGCTATTTAAGTGTTCCAGTATAAACGATGACAGTGTGATGATGAACCAGCATGCACAATACCAGGAACATGAAACTGAAGCAGTTAAACAGAATTCAGCCATCATTCATTTTATTACTTAAACCTGTGATTTCCCTACTGCGACATGTTCAAATGTCCTCAGGGAATTCAACTACCAAAAGCTAAAGTTTAATAACAACTAGCAGTAGATGTTGTGTGGCACTGCAGGGGTTGTTGAAGAGGCAGATCTGTAGGCAGAAGTGTATGCAAAAAATGTGGCATTTATTTTTAAAAAATGAATGAAATGGAGGCAAAAATGAAATGAAGAAATCCAATAAAACTAACTTAAACTTAAGGGGAAAAGGGGGAAACAGAAATCAAAAACCACAGATGAAAAAAGTGACATACACACACACACACACACACACACACACACACACACACACACACAGATGAGTGCACCAACCTTAACAAAATGTTATTTACTGCAGGACAGTTTTATCTCCCTCCCGCAACTCAGTCACTCACTACTTAGAGGATCTAATGATGCAGACCTGATTACAGAGCCCACAGTGAAAAGGTAGAGTTAAAGATATACAAGGATGCCAGCCTTATCCTTTAATTCTCATGAGGTCCCACACGTTCAGCAAATCAATTAACAATAGACATAGAGGTCAAGTAAAGGTGAAGTACATCTCTCTCATTAAATCACTAAAAAAAAAAAAAGGTAAAATTAAATTTCTTATGTTATTGTACAGCTCTTGCTGTGAACACAAATATGAGTCCTAAAGCGCCACAAACAAGCACCCAAATTATTAAATGGGTCGTGATATATATTTAAATCCAAAGACTGTTGAGGCTTTGTACCCTTCAGTGTGTCTGTAAAGCAAATGATACTGTGTGTGACAGATATGTGCCAAAACCCAAGATCATCCTGCAGATGCAGTGGCAGAAGCTTTACACCAGAGGTCAGACCTGAGCTGAGCATCAAAACAGAGTTTTCTGCAGGAGGAACCTTCCTGCTATGAATGACATCTCTTCTTTTTGCAGCCTCTAGTCGTCATGTAGACTACACATGTTTGTGCCTCTGTGGAAACATGCAGCCATTTCTATCTGATTAGATCCAAGGACTCATATTCCATGTAATGCAGCATAAAATAAAAATCAAATTAAAGGTAGATATTCTGGGGTTGAAGGGAAATATAATAAATTCATCAAATCATATATAACTATGCAAAGTAGAAATGTTTTTGATCATAACAAGTTTAACAGAGAATATAAGAGTTATATTGATAATACACCTGCTGTTTCATCAGCTTTACTGAGTATGTAAAAACATTTAAAGTGCTGACTTCTCCCATTGCCATCCATAAAAAGATAAAAGTTAACAAAAACAAGATATATAGATCAAACAGAATAAACTGGAGTGGTATATAGTGGATATAATAGTATATAAATGGATAACACATAAAAAATCACTATGCATATACAGTAAACTTTAAAATAAAATTATGTTTAGCTAATTATATGATAGACCACAAACTTGCAGACCAGTCACCTGCAAATTGTATGACTAGAAACATATTTAGTCACATTTACCATGTGTGTGTGATAAATTTCATAACTTCTGTCCACAGAATGAGCTGTCAGGGTTTTATTTTTCCTCTGGCCTCCCCCTACTGGAAGATCTTGGAATGGATTCGAGGGTCAAGACCCCTGATGACATGGCAAGTAATGCCAAAATAAAACACTGTCTATTCAGAAATACTTTGTCACAGCAGACTGAAACATATAGTTACAGATACAAGAGGTCCAGCTTTCATGTGAACTACATTCACTTGTGTGTAACTTAAAGTGTGAAATAGACCATAACAACCATCTTACAGCATAAATAATGACCTGTCACCTCTTTGGTTAAACAACATGTGGCGCACCGTGATATTTAGTGAGTATGACATAACACAGTCTGTCTTTCATAATATAAAATGACCATCCAAAGGTGCCTTGATAATGAAGTGCAGCACATGTCATAAAAGGTGTCATAAATGGAATAATTATAGCAACAATTTAGAGTTTCAGACAATAAAGACGTTAGTATATGTATATTCTCTCATAAACCTCTATGTAGATAATGATAAATACTTTAATAATCTCTCCACATTTATTAAAGAAGGTCTGATGCACACTTCATTTAACCCTCAGTGGGTGTTAAAAGTTAAACTAATTTTACATAATGACTACAGTGGACTGACCCTCTGTACAGTAATAATGACTGATAGTGGAGCCACATATTGCAGCAGCAGACAGGCCAACAGGTTATCTGGGAGGTGAAGGAGAGGTCATCGACAAGGAGATGGGAAACGACAGGGTGTGTGTGTGTGTGTGTGTGTGTGTGTGTGTGTACAGCCTGTATAGTCTCACAGTCATCAACATTCTGATTGTGCAAAGCTGCAGCGGTTGTAAATATTTCTGAACATCACGTTGATGGTGATGTTTGAACATTTCTCAGGTGAAAAACTGCTCCTCTAACTAGAGTTAAATGTAGAGAAAATCATGAGGTTAGGAGAAAGCTAATAATATGAAACCTGTTGCTCTGCTTCCAGATAAAAGATGCTCTTTCTTTAGATATATAGATGACACTAGCCTATTGTTAGTGGTTAGTTAAGCCCTAAAACCCTAGTTTTCAATTTTAATTTCCCCTTAAGTAGCTTTAAGGTGGGAAAAATCATCTTCATCCACACTGTCTGACAGTATCATATATGCATGTTTTTTCTCATGGCTACATTGTTCCATCACATTAAGTAATTAGGCGCCTTGTACATCTAAAGATGTGGGTGCTCCTGCAAAAAAGAAGCGATACACATTTCCCCAAAATTCAGCCTGACATATTTGGTTTCTTTGCAATCTCTGAATTTAAAATAAAATAAAGTAAGAAAGAGGTAAACATGTTATATAGATTATTGACATAGTTAAAAAATGGTTATGAATAAATAAAAACAAGAAATCATAAACACTCATATTTTTAATTCACATTTTGCCCATAATTTTTCTATAATTAGATTACTGTAGTTCTATGATTTTAATTGTGTGACGGCAATTGGGTTCAACCATCAGATAGTTTTTTCAGGATGTTTCATTGGGACAGATGTCCAGATTTTCCAGCCCCAGTTTATATCTATTTTTTTATTTTAATCGTCATTCAGCTAAACATGACTTATATATGTTCTGTGTCGCAAATGGAGACTAGAGACACATTTTATTGGTTATCCATACACAGTAAATAGCAGCCTGCTTCATTTACGGTTGACTGAAAGTCTGTTGTTGTCAACTGCTACCCATTTGTGAAGAACAAATCTGTTCTGGTCAAATAGACCAAAGTTAAACAGTGTTAGAATTCACACATTAAAAAGTTATTTCTGGTGTATTAGACTTATTTTCAGCAGCATGTACTGTTCAAACAGCACAGTGCAACCATGGTTTTAATGCCTCTCCTGGTGTGGGGGCAGGATTAGATGAAACAAGTTTATATCCATTGGAATTTACACCAGCCTTGTGAACTGTAGGCTACTGTATTCTCTTCCAACTTGTTAGTAAGTTATACTTTTTTTTTCAACTTCCAACAGTCCAGGCATCCTGTCCACCTGTGTCAAACCCCATGTTAAAAACCTCATGTGATGTTTGACTTTACCCTACAGTTTGACAAGCAAGTCAATACAGTAGTAAAAGCACTATGCTAAAATCAAGTGTTTCCTCTCATTCAGAGACCTTGAAACAGTCATCCATGCCTTAATTTCCTCCCACTTAGACTACTGCAATTCCTTGTACATGGAGATTTGTCAGTTGTCCCTATCCAGCCTGTAATTGGTCCAGAACGCTGTTGTCAGACTCCTTACGGGTGCCTGGAAGAGAGACCATATTAGCCCTATTCTGGCCTCTCTCTACTGGCTTCCAGTGCAGTTCAGGATCGATTTCAAGGTTCATGGACGGGCCTCCTCCTATATTTCTGACCTGTTAACGTCTTATTCCCCCTCCAGAACTCTCAGGTCATCAAACCTGGGGCTCCTGACTGTCCCACAAACAAATCTTATGCTCAAGGGGGACCATGCCTCTGCTCTTGCAGCCCCTAGACTGTGGAACAGCACCCCCCTCTCTATCAGATCTGCCCCCTCCATTGATTTCTTCAAGTCCAGGCTCAAAACACACTCTTATTGTTTCGAGTTTGGATCCACTTGAAACGGTTTTTATTCTATGCCTCAACAATGTTTGTTGATTTGTGCTATATGTTATGTGGTTTTGTTTTTAGTCTTTCATTCTGTTTTTATTGCCTGATTTTCTTCTGTACAACACTTTGGTTGTTTTCAATTGTGCTCTATAAATAAATGTACTTGACTTGGCTTGACTTTTCCCCTGTAAACCTGCCTTTGAATACCAGCGCAGTGACCACCCTCCACGCTGAGTTTCAACCTTCACCTGAAAACATGTGGTGGAGTGCAGGAAAAAGAGCACATCCTCAGATCAAAAGGCTCCTGTCTAGATGGTAACCCTAGATTTGCAAAAGATCTCGCGAGAGTGATCATTTTAACCCAAACTATGATCTTTCCCTTACCCTAACCAAGTAGGGGTTTTCCCTGCCTAAACCTAACTAGACTTTGACCATAGTGTTGTCACATAATAAAACATCATTATTTTGTGCAACGCGTACAATGAAGAAACGACGCGTACAAATCTCGCGAGAGTTTCGCAAATCTAAGGTAACCATCAAAGACAAGGAGCGCTACTTCCGAGTACGGCTCAAGTCAGCTGACCAAGAACGAACCAATCAGAAGTCGTACGCCGTTGTAAATAAACGCATGTGAAAAAGCTGCAGCAGCGACGGACAGAAGCAGAGCAGAGACATGACGGCAAAGACGGAACCCAGCGGTAAGTTAGTGTTTTATCTGAACTGTTAACATGTCGATGGAGTCGTTTTTTGTTCATTAAAAAGCTGTAGCAGTGTACAGCTGCCTGTATGATCCAACAACAATATTATACATTTGGGCACCTGAGGAGTTAAAGTCAGCACACAGCAAAATTTGCATATAAGTGCTTTGTATTGCTGTAGTGTTGTATTGTCTTTCATTAAAGTATAAATTCTCCATAATATTCCAGTGAGTTATACCTATATTTTCTCTATGGTAGTCAATAGTAAACCTAAGCTATCTCTTGTATAATAGATTTTTTTGGTCCTTTTTCAATTGATGTAATTAAAATGTCATAAAACAAATAATTTAGCGCTTAAAATGACAAACTGAAATTACAATGTAAAAGCCCAAACTGTTACTCAGTTTTTCTTATTTAGACTGATCAGCAGCCTAAATGAATAATAAATGAACAAATAAATAAAGTGGGGTATGTGATTCACACACATTTGAAAGAACCAGTTATGTTGAAGCATGAACTGTGATACTCCTATAAAGATGTTAGTATAATTTTGGTCATGTCTTCTTCTAAAATAGGTATAGCTGCAAAGATGAGTTGATTAATTGATGATTTGATCAACAAAAAAATTGATCTGCAACAATTTTGATAATTAGATAATCATTAAAGCAATATTTAAAGCAAAGATTCACTGGTTGTAGCTTAAAGATGTGAACATTTTGTGGTTTTCATGCTCTTCCTTGATAATAAAGGAAAATGTCTTTGGGTTTTGAACTTTTGCTCACACAAAACAAGCCACCATGGGCTCTGGGAACTTTTGATGGACATTTTTTTTGCAATTTTGCTACCAAATGATCAGTTAATAGAGAAAATAATCGATATTCATTCAAAATCATCATTAGTTGCAGCCCTATATAAAATAATTAAAATGAGTACTACCTTGAGCAACTACAACAGTAAAATGCTGAATACACATTAATGCATCATTAATAATAATACAATTATGTAATATATAATGGTATAACATTCCTAGTCGTACTTTTTACAGTACTTTTACTAATACTTTAAATATATTATAGTGATAATACTTAGTACAGAAGTATTTTTAGTGTTTATTTTTACAGTGTGGCATTGATACTTGAGTAAAGGATCTAAATACTTTTTCCACCACTGCAGTTCAAACATCTCTGCTGTCTGTATCTCTTGTTTTGCCAGCTTCAGTCTGAGTACATTTTTGTTATTTTTTTCCTGTAAACTCTCTTTTGGAGTGGATATAGGGCAGGTTATTATCCCCAAGAATTTAACTGAAAAAGTGCACACTGTAAGGATGGATTATAATAGGATTATGTATAATCCTCCAGCTGTAAATTTTGCACCAGGCTACATGGCACTCAGACGAATAATGTACTACGGAAAGATAAAAAAAGCAGTTAGAGATGTTAAAACAGAATACATTCATTGTGCTACATTTTACAGAAAGTTACCACATTTTTGTGGTAAAGTAGCCTTTATCAGTCAGTGGAGGTTCAGTATGAGACCAAGTCTGAGTAAGCAAGTTTTAGTCATATACTGCAGTTGATATAAATGTATTACTGATGAATAAATCTTTCAAAAACAATTGTGACAAACAAAAGTGTGTTACAACTTGTTTGTATGATTGACAAAACTCACTCTAAATTATTGAAATTAAAGATAGATTTTCTTAAACTCCAGGAAAAAAACTCTGATCTTCATTATGAAATAAAAACAAAATACTTTTTTTTTAAAAACACTGTTGTTTTGCAAGCCAGCTTCGTTTTAAAATCGATGACGAAAGAGCTGGTCACTGCTGGGACCAAACTTACCCCCTGCCCTACTCCCATTTTCTCTCCCCTAAACCCCCCTTGGTATCCACCTCCACCAGTTTTGACACAAATGTCCCAGTTACAGCACTCGACCCCACCCTCCACCCCCTCCCCTCCATGACAGAATCAGAGTCATCCTCAGCCTAAAGAGAAAAGCACAGCACATCCAGCTCTCTGTGTGCAAAATGCAGCAAGCTCTAACTGATATGTGCTGGGTCCAGGCTGCGAGGCTGATGGCACTCATGACTCTTCCCAGGAAAAGCAGGGGCCCAGTGTGTTGGTAGCGTCCTCAATTCCTGTCTTGATCGGTAATAGAAAAAGAATGGTGAATCTGCTAAGAAACAGGAAACACTCAACCGGTTCTGTCTTATCAACTTCAGCATCTATTCCTTGTCAGCTACAGCATGTTGCAAAACATTGAGCAGATAAAGCTTTTAACACACTAAATCTACCTTTATTAAACGTCAGGTCTTTGGCAGGAAAAATATTTTTAATCAATGATTTAATCCCCAAGCACGTTGATTTTATGTTTTTAAATTAAACTTGGTTAGACCGAGATAACAGTCCAGCTATTCTTATCGAGTCAGCCTCACCCAACTTCAGTTTTATGAGTGAAGTTAGAGTGCATAAGAAAGGAGGTGGAGTTGCCATTTTGTTTAATGATTCCCTTAAATGCAAACAGGTACTGTACAAAAATTTTGATTCTTTTAAATATGTGGCTCTTGTTCCTAAACATCTACAGGCCACCTAAATACTGTGTGTAAATACTTTTTGATGACTTTGCTGAACTGATGTGTTTCATTATGACATCTATAAAAAGAGACTTTGCATTTATAATTTGGAACTGAGAAATGCAAGGCGGTCCTTCTTCTCTGAAATCATCACCAAAAACAATAATAATGCACGTGCCTCGTTTGTTGACACGCTAACAAACCCTCCTGTGTCAGTAGCCTCTGAACTTCTATCCACCAAGGCCTGAAATTAATTTGCCTCCTTCTTCACTAACAAAATTCAGACAATTAGACAAGCAGTTGGTGCCTCCATATCAGGTACAGGATATGTGTTGTCCCTGTGTCCCATTAAATTCAATTCAAATACCGTGACACAATTTTATCTGATCAACCATAAAAACCTGGAGGACATTATATAACATCTGAAATCCTCCTCCTGCTGCCTTGATATTCTGCCAACAGGGTTTTTCAAACATGTTTCAAATTGCATGGCCTCAGATCCTCATCAAGCCACTCTTAAAAAAGAACAATCTAGAAACGTCACTAATGAACAACTATAGGCCCATATCAGACCTCACATTTTCAAGTAAAATCATTGAAAAAGCTGTTTTTCAACAGCTGAACAACTTCTTGGCACTAAACAACTGTTTTGATGTCTTCCACTCAGGATTTCAACCACACCACAGCACTGAGACTGCTCTTGTTAAGGTCTTCACTGACATCCACTTAAACACAGACAGTGGCAGAATTTCAGTCTTAGTATCACTGGATCTCAGTTCTTACACGGTCAACCACAAAATATTACTAGGCTGACTGGAAAACTGTGTGGGACTGTCTGCACAGTATTAAACTGGTTTGAATTCTACTTCAAGGACAGGGACTACTTTGTGCCTATACGTAATTACATATCTGAGCGGACAAAAATTACTTGCGGAGTTCCCCAAGGCTCCATTCTGGGGCCTCTTCTGTTCAACATCTACATGCTCCCAGTGGCTCAGATTATGGAAAACAACAAAATATATTACCATAAAAATGCAGATGACGCACAGATTTACATAACCATATCACCAGGGGACTATGGTCCAATACAAGCACTGAGTAAGTGCACTGAAAAAATTGGATGTGCCAGAATTTTCTTCAATTAAACAAAGATAAAACCGAAGTAATTGTTTTTAGAGCCAAGTAAGAACGATTAAAAGTCAGCGCTCAACTTCAATCAATAAAGTTAAAAACCACAAACCAAGCCAGAAATCTTGGTGTAGTTATGGACTCAGACCTAAATTTCAACAGCCACATTAAGACAGTTACACAATCAGCCTACTATCACCTGAAGAATATATCAAGGACTAAAGCATTTGGAAAAACATGTCCATGCATTTATCTTCAGTAGAATTGACAGTGTCTTTACAGGTCTCCATAAAAAATCAACAAGACATCTGCTGCTGATTCAAAATGCTGCTGCTCGAGTCCTCACTAATACCAAAAAAATGGATCATATCACTTCAGTTCTCAGATCTTTACACCGACTTCCTGTCTGTCAAAGAATTGATTTTAAAATACTGCTGTTAGTTTGTAAAGCACTGAATGGTTTAGGGCCAAAATATACTTATGATCTGCCGCTACATAATGAACCAGCTGGACCTCTCAGGTCATCTGGGACAGGTCTGCTCCAAACTAAAACTGGAGAAGTAGCGTTCAGTTTTTATGCTCCACATATCTGGAACAAATTCCCAGAAAACTGCAGGTCTGCTGCAACTTTCAGTTCTTTTAAATAAAGGCTGAAGACTTTTCTTTTTGCCGCTGCCTTTTATTAAATCAAATAATTATTAATTTCTTACACTGCACTGTAACTTTTATTCTTACCTCACCTGTCTTATTCTATTTTAGCTTGTTTTTATTTTCTATTCTCTTAGCACTTTAATGACTATTTTTAATAGTATTTAAATGTCCTTTAATGCTGTGTTTCTTTTGCACTTCATCTCAATGTTTTTAATATTTTATGTAAAGCACCTTGAATTGCCTTGTTGCTGAAATGCACTGTATAAACAAACTTGCCTTGCCGTACCCCATCCAATACATACTGTAGTTATGAACCTGATCTAATTCTACCTGAAAAATAAAAGTACATTGTTCACAGTGTATTTGTTGTTGTATTTACAGATACGAGCGGAGCTGCCGCAGCAGGAAGCAGCAACAGCAGACAAGTAAGAACATGACACCTTTTTAACAGCACACTCTGCTATTACCATAATACAATGGTGCAGATAGATGATCAAAAGCAGGCAGGTCAGCAGCAGCAACACAACAGCACGACACAGGCTTAACCCTTTAGATGATCTAACGAGTCATCAAGATGATCTTATGTGTCTAGTTGTTTAATTTTCTTGCATGTCTGGTTTGATCTGTTGGATCACTGATCCTTCTGCTTTGGGTGGAAGTTTAGAAAAATGGAAAAAGAATAATATTTGTCCTAGTCCATTAACGTAGGTACTGTACCTGTGTTTATTGCCTTAAAAATCAGATTTTAAGCTTTCTATGTTGTCCACTGACAGTATGATTGAAGTTCCTTCCTCACCACCACTAGGTAATACATTCTTATTATATTATATTTATTCATATTGAAGATACCTTCAGGTGTGTAAAATCTGCAGTTAAAACAATGCTTCAAGGAGCTGCGAATCCTACAAATTTAATTAACTAGTTTGTCATTCAACTGAGTGTTCCAGTGTCTGAAGACATTAAGTCAACACAGTTACTATGATGTTCGGCCAAAGTACTGTTCACATTAGAGGCTTAGATTCGGCTCATCAAAAAGTGCATTTGTGTGTGAATGAGGGCTGATGTTCTTACATAGCTTGTGTTCATGTGGTTAACTGTTTTCCACTCACATAAACCTACTGTGTGTCATCTGTCAAGTTAGAGAGTAGAATTTAAATGATCCTTTAAGAAAATCTCACAATCTCATATCTATCCTAAAGTCTGAATCCAAATCGGAGATTGAGACTCTAAAAAAACCTTTTTACTCTTTTAATAGTGTCTGATTTCTCAGATTTATCTATGTTGCCTCACTGTAAAGCACTTTGTAACACATTTAGTTTCTGTTGAAAACAGTTTCTAGATGAAGTTGACTTAACTTGTCTTGAAACCAAGAAAGTTTTCTCCTGACTGCTTTGTTTTAGCTATAGTTCAGGGAGACCTATCCTCTTTACCATGCTGTTCTTTGAGACAGGCTCGACCTGCCAAGTTGCATTTTTCCCCCGGGCAAATTTAGGGAGCCCTGCATGGGTAAAGAGTAGATGGCAAATAATGTATTGTGCACATGATCGTACAAAATGTGGAGGAGTGGTTTGATAATTGACAGTGAGGCGACTGCTCTGTTATGGCATGTAAGAAAAGTAGAATGAGTGAATGCAGGAGTTATAAAAGTAGTAAATAAAATATCCTTCCTTGTATAAATGTACACATCTGTGTATTTGCATCTGTAAGATGTGTTTGTGGCTCTAAAAAAGAAAGAATAGACAGCTGAGTACTGAGTACTGGCAGCCAGGGTAAAAGCTGGCTTTTTAGAACGTCTGATGAATGTGACATCAATCCCTGGGCTTAATTCCTGCTGAGTGAACTGATCCGTGTTAGGAGTAGCGGAGCAGGTGGATCCAAATGCAGGAGACAGCAGGCAGTGGGAACTGAAGAATCAATATTTATTTACTCAACTCGGGGAGCAGAACACAGGAGTGCAGGCAAAGTGAAACTGAACTGAACAATACCGAACAAACGATCCAACAACACTTAACTGAAAACCAGAGCTTAAATACAAACTAAACTGATGAGGGAGTGAGGTGCAGGTGGAACAGGAAAGGCGCTGATAGACTGGGGAAGACACAGGGAGCAAGGCGGGGCTAACGAGACTGATGCAGGGCAGGTGCAGAGGGAAGTGTGGAGAGAAAAGCAGGCTGGGGACGCAGGAGGAAAAACACAGCGCAAACAGAAAAGCAAAAACACAATCCTCTTATATATCCAATAAGCCCATCTGAGAATATACATGAATAAACTTGAATATACAAGCACACTATAACCTGCAAACCCAGATTTACAATTTCATGATGATGCAGTTCTTCTGACATGGCACATAGAGGCTGTAAATGCAAATTATTCAAATCTACAGGAACAAATGCCAAACAAACTCTTCTTTCATAGTGTGTTGAGTTACAGAGAGTCCAGCCATTGAACAAATAGGTATCAGTCTCTGGATAAGAACGTCTACCTTTACTAAATGCACTGTCCACACAGACATTTGTACAATTTACACATAGTATTTAAGACACTTGTATCTGGATCATCTTCTGCTGCAGATGATCCAGATAAATGTCATAGTGTTGATTCTTTGAATTGCTTTTGATATAGATCAAAAGCACTTCTTTCTTATTTCTAGTATTTGTACATTTATTAGTCTAATACATTTAAACCTCAACATATTTGTATGCCTTTCTCACTTCGTTTATATTTATAGTTAAAAATGGTATTATTGAATAAAGTATGGAAATAAAGATTTGAAATATACACTTTAACTCTGCAATGCAGCAGTTTGAATTATATAAATAATAAAAAACAGTAAAGCCAAATGATTTATTTTTTTATTGTGGTTCTCCAACAAAAATACATTTAAGATACACATGAAGGATTTAGAGGTATGTTTTTGTTGCTGTCCTGCTGCTTGATTTATTTTGCTATTCAGTCACACCTTCTCCATCACAGTGCATTACCTTTGCAGTCCCATGGTGCTAAATGCTTCTCACTTATGAAAACATAAGCCATCCAGAGTATTGTAGTACAGTACCTTAGACCTGCTGTCATCTTTTTGACACAAGACACTCACTGGTAACAGTAACAGTCTCAGTGTTGTTTTAGAGACATTTCTAACACCATAAGATGTTTCTGTGGGATGTAGCTCAACATCATGGGATTGCACAGTATCATCAGAGTAACAGAGAGCGCTTCATACACAATTGTTGCTTTTTCTTTGTCCTGGAGGGCCCAGGAGGACTGTGGGACTCTGTGAAGAAAGCTGTGTTTGTCATCGGATCTGGAATCTTACTCTTGGCTGCATTCGGCAACTCACTGACATGGTAGGATCTCCTTACAAGTTATTACCATACAACAAACCAAAAGCTTGTCCTCAGATGAACCCTGAGGAGTAGCAGTGCCATAGATTGTTAGATTAGGATGGATGGGAAGGGTCGAGCAGGACAGAGTGGGACTGGGCCAAATAGGACTGGACAGGACAGAGCACAAGATAACAGGAAAACACAGGGTTGAATAAGACATGAGATGTCAAGACATTGCAGAAGAGGGCTTATTGTGTATTTGAAAGTACAATAGGGTGTCACTAGGTTTTCACTAGGTGGTTGCTATGGTGTTCTGGGTGTTTTGTTTAGTAGAGTATAGCTGGGTATTTGATAAGGTGTTAAGTATGGCTGCTAGTGCATTTCAAGATTCTTTCTAGGTGGTTGCTGCAGTGTTACCGGGCAGTTGTTTGGGCATTATTAGATGGTTGCTAGGTGATTAGCAGGACAGCTCTGAGCCCTTGCAAACTTAATGTGAATCAGGTGTCAAAGCCCAAGAGCCTGAGAGAATGGGCATTGAGACTGGGCCCGTGTTGAGACATGCAGCCAGACTTAAAGGATAAGTCTTTGGAACTATTTCTAAACAAACTAACTTGCCATAACTCTTTGTAGTAAAGGAACATGTGACCCATTGCAGTGGTGTGACTCATTGTGTGTTTAATTAGTTTTTGGCTGACAAAAACTAATTAAATTCCTCTGTGTCTATGGCACAGAGGAAGATATATGGATAGACACACAATACTTGTAAGTAGGATGATTTATTGATGGTTTGGCTCTGTACATAAGATTTGTTGACAATAAGGAAAATATAGAAAATTGCTAGCCATATCCTTTAATTAAGCCTTCTACACCTAGTGTTTTTGATGTTTGTTTTATAGCAAAAAAAGCGTAAGGAAGAAGAAGAAGAATTTTTAACCATGTGAGAATACAGTCTTGTGAACTTGACACTTAACACTAATTCCTCCTCCAGGCATTTTCAGAAATTCTGGGGAGCTTCAGGAGATTTCTGGCAGAACCTGTGGACCAAGTTGTACTTGATGTTCGAGGGTCATGATGCAGCTCTGTTCTACATGGGTAAGTAAAGACAACCTGTCAGTTTTGTTTCCAAAAAAATTATCTGTTGACGAACACGTTGCAACCCTGACAGGGTGACCCTGACTCATCAGAGTCAGACACAGTACTGTCGAAACGTTAGTCTGTTTGCACAATGAAAGGCTGCAAGTTAATCAGTGTGCTCAGATTATAACAACTTTCTTTGCATCAATACAATCTTTGTATCATTGTGAATATAGATCTTTCTGTTCTAACATATTAGAATCTGGGTTATCACAGCCAGAGGAGATTTTCACAGTAGTTCTATTAATTTTTACTAATGTAGTTTAAAATTAGATTACACGCATGATTTCATCGCTCTTTGAGATGCAAAAACAGAGCTTTGTCTAGAGGATTCTGGGGCTGCAGAAAAGGGTACCAACCACAAATACAGCATGTGTTCAAGTTCTGCATATAAAGTCATGTGTCAATAATGCAGCAATCATGTTGTTGTTGTTTATGTATTCCATGATCAGATATTATCCATGTAGGACATTATGTGCAAGCCTAGATAATGTGTATTACAAGTTTTTTCAGTGTAACAGGTAAGGCATTTCTCAAATGTAATTACATAAGGTAAACCAATAAAACACGAGGAAGTGCAATAAAAAATACTTCACAAGGTGCAATCCTGTTTGTACTGATAATTCTGTCTGTGTAATAATGTCAGTTACCCTTTATTACATTACATACAGTAAAAATAATCCCTCATGAACTTGGAATTATGTTAAAAATAAAATGCTCACTCTCAGGCTTTTCTTATAAATATCAGCAAGTATGGAGCCGTTCGCTGAAACCTTTTAGGCTCAGGTCAGAGGCTGTCAAGTTGTCCTGCTCTGACAGTTGGCTTGTTTTTCTCAACAGGAACCATGTTACTCCCCACTCTGGCGTACTGGGGGTCAAATAGTCTGCTGCTATTGGTGGATACTACTGGCAAACCCTCCTTCATCACTCGCTACCGTATCCAAGTGGACAAGAATAACCCGGTAGGCTCCAGTCTCACACTGTTAATGTTGTTATCAGTCGTTTTGTCTATATCTTGCTTTGATTTTTGTTTCCTGCATTGAATCTGTTTGAGTATTTGCTCCAGTTTCACCTCATGAGGGTTTTAAGCTTTAGTTATTGTTCTTCTTTTTAAATTTATCTACAAGTATTTATATGCAAGTGATTTTTAGCAACCTGCTGCCATTCCATTACTTACACCACTACTCATACTACTAACACTGGTGTCTGTACTGCTATTACTACTAATAAGAATCCTATATTTGACACCACTGTGACACCAACACTGCTTCCACCTCTACATTACCTTATGACCCGGTTTAACCTGTGATAGCTGCTGTAATCTGCAGCCAGTGCTGAGTAATCAGAATCAAAATAATTTTATGACATCTCCGGTAGTGAAGGCTGATAAATGCATCTAAACTTTATGTCCTCAACATTATATTGGCTTGATAGAGTTAACCTGCTTTGATAATGAGCCTGAATGAATGGATGAATGTATGTATAGAATAAATGAATAATTACATAAATGAATCACTACTGTGACAACAAAATAATGCAAATATTAGCTTTATTGTTGTTAGAGTTTTGGTTGCCCTAAGACATTTTAATAAAGCTTGTTTTTTAATGGTCACTTAATTGAAAAAAAGCTGTAAGGCATTATCGTAAAATACATTACACAATGACATCACTAACATCACAGTAATTATCGGGGCCAAAGTCACAAGATAATAAATCAACAAATCAATAAAATAATTGTTAAAAATTAAAAATAAATGAATACATTTAATTTTGATAAATGGATAATAAATACAGAATATTTTCTGTATGTATTAATTATTAATAAATACAATAAATGAATATTATTTATGCCTGTATTTATATATTTCCATTTGTGTACATATTTATTAATTTATTTTCACATTTATATGAACTTAGATAGGTATTTTCTTATTTATTTCTGTGTTTATTTATTAATATATTTATTCACTTATTTATGTTTCCCATGACAATAACACTGGAGACATAATGTGACAGATTTTTAAAAAATATATATTAAAACAACTTTTAAAATAGTCACATAAATCTAAAGATTATGAGTTGACCAAAACTTTCTTCTGTCAAGGTCGGGCCAAATTTTTTGTAGTGTGTATGTGTGAATGAACACATCTGTACATGAACATAAACGCACGCCTGGACTGTTATGATATTTATATGTTCTGTTGTACCACAACTCACCTCTCGGAGGACAATAAAGGTTTCTAAGTGCATCGCCCTCAGTGTTGCTGATCTGACGTGTCCACACATCGATCTGACCAAAGTCTTCTCGCTGTGTTTGATTAACAGATATTGTCGGATGCTGCACAGATAAAGACAGACAGATAAAGACTGATAATCAAGGCTGGAGGTTAATCTCAAACCAGTCAATGGTCAAACCATAGAACTTTTATATATAACTTTATATATATTATAATAATAATCTGATATCAGTCATAAAATTTTAATCACCTAAAATAATCTAATCTTGACAATATTCGGAGTTATCAAGTGTTTCATGTTGGATTTCCATAGTCTGTCCCTCTGAGAAGAGACACTGAAGCTCTGTGTCTGAACCTACCAGTCATAAACAAAGTCACGGTGGGCTGACAACACACAATGAGTTAGTATAAAACCAACCAGACAGAAAGTGTATCCAATGTGTTGATGGCTTTTTCAAGTCTAGTCATGTCAGAAAAGAAGACCTAAATGTTTGAACACACTCTTGGTCGTCTTTTACTAATTCAACTGAAGGTTTTACACTGATTAATATAATTTTCACGTATTTTAGAGGCAGCCAATGGTTTCTGTCAATTTCAGTATGAGCAAAGTAAAAAAAAAAACACTATCAGAGACCTGAAACTTGCTGGTAACTCCTCACAATAAGCAGTACAACATGTATTTGTCATGTTAGTGTCAAAGTTAGTGTTGTGTTGATGCAGCTGAGAGCAGAGTAGTACACTCATCATACAGACTGGAGATAGGACACACACTCATACTGTACGTCTACAAGCCATTTTCTCATGCCACATGTTTGTTTGAACACATGTATGTGCACACAGATGAACTTTTGCACAGTTACAACATAATATGGTTTTGTAATTACATGTGTTTACCAAATTAGATACACAACAACTGAATACACGCTTTTCACTGAAGACATTTTGTCACAGTAGGAAAAATACAGGTGTAAATAATAAAATCAATAATGGCTTGAATTTCATTTAGCTGCTTCAGTTTCAGTGTCATGGTAATTTAAATGCCGGCTCACTGTCACACCGTCATGGTTTAGGTCAAATTGGTCTGCTGTGAAAAAGGATTTTTTTCTGAGGTTATTACGTTTGTTCTTGGTAGACACATGTATACATACACAAGAGTACTGTACTGTAACTGTGTAAAAGTTCATCTGTGTATCAGACACATACATGTCCTCACACACAATAGTCATGATACGTCCATGTGTTTATTGCCAGGGTCCAAAGTTTAGTGGGTAAAAAGTCAAGTCGACTTATATTTACACACAAACCGGAGCTGTTTTTATCTGATAAAAGAAGCGTCCATCTACTTATTTGCATTTTAGTGAAGATGATCAGTTAGAAACTTGTTCAGTTCTAGTATTGATGTAAACATACTACTACTACACCAACTCCCTGTTGTCTCATTTCTTTAAAAAAAGATCCAAGCAGCAAGATCGCTCCTATTTCTATCGAGTTTGAATGCATGTCCCCAAATGAGTGTCATGTAAAATAAATATTGCCACAAAAATACAGTTTGCATAATTTTTGATATTATATCCAGTTTTGACATCTTCTCATCCCTCTGCTGTTCAAACCTCCCTCCATCCAGGTGGATCCCGTTAAGCTGCGCAATGCAGTGAAGACTGTCTTCTTCAACTGGATATGCATCTCTGGGCCCATGGTAGTGGCGGCTTACCACTTGACGACCTGGAGAGCGAACCCATGTGGCCCTGAGCTGCCCACCTTCCACTGGGCCCTGACAGAGCTGGCTGTCTTCTCCATCCTGGAGGAACTTCTGTTTTACTATTCTCACAGGTAGGGACAGGGTCAAAAGACAAAACTGAGGTTTCTGCACAATATCAGGACCTTGAAACTGAAGCAGCTAAATGAAATTCAACAACCATTCATTTTATTATTTACACCTCTGCTTCTCCTACTTTGACATGAGGTCTATTATGGAATAAATCAAGATTCATTAGGTAGCAGAACAGTCAATCAACTCAAGCATTCAGACAGCAGACAGGTCCAGATGTTAATCGACTAATAAGAGGTGTATCTGAGACACTCAGTGAGTATTTTGTGTACTGCTGAGCTACAGTTGATGGACCGTGTTGATCGTAGGAGGCCAAAAATAATATGCACTTACAAAACTGGCATAAAAGCTTCTATGTGTCAAATATTTTAATAGCAATTTTTAGCTACGTTAGCAGTGTGGCTTTAAGGATGGCAATGTTGATCTGTCAGTCCACCACTTTGGTCCAGATGGAAATATCTCAATTATCGGATGGATTAGCATGAAATCTGGTACAGATATTTGTGTTTCCCAGAGGATGAATCCTACTGAATTTTAGGGAACCCCTGACTTCTCCTCCAGCACCACCATGAGGTTGACATTGTTGGTTTTGAGCAACATGTCTTGACAACTATTGAATGGATTGTCATGAAATTTGATTAGCAAATGTTAGCATGCTGACTTGCTAATCTAAGATGGTGCCATGGTAAACATCATGCCTCCTAAACATCAGCATGTCAATGTTGTCATTGTGAACAGTGTGTTTTTTATTAATAGCTCAAAGTCAGAAAATTTCAAATCCTTCTCATTGGGGCGTTAGATAATGTGCACTTGATTGATGGACATCAGAGCCTAAAAATCTATCAGTGGATAACTGGGTGTTGTCTGTTTGTATTTTGATCCTCATCTCCTTTTCTGTCAGACTGTTCCACCATCCCAGCCTCTACAAGCATTTCCACAAACAGCACCATGAGTGGACTGCTCCCATCGGAATCATCGCCATCTACGCTCATCCTCTGGAGCATATGGTGAATGAACCCTCCTTCCTTTCATTTCATTTTAATTGTCAGACTTGTTTTGCTGTGCAAGAAAAACATCGGTCTTTAAACTAATACGTACTTTAAGGTGAGGATATATTAAATGATTTAAAGGATAGTGGAGGATTGTGGAGAGTCTGCAGTAGTTTGTAAATAGAAAATAATTAGTTTCAGGACCTAAGTCTCTTCTCTCCTAATTGGGCCTCAAACCAGCTGGAGCTGTCATCAATAAATCAAACATGATTCATTTTTACATCTGGAATCATCCTGCATAAGCTGGTTGAAAAGCTGAACCTGCTTGGCTTCAATACCCTCCTCTATAATTGGACTCTGGACGTTCCGACTGATAGACTACAGGTTGTGAAGGTTCACAACAACAGCTGGCATCATCAGACCGAGCACCGGCTCCCCTCGGGGCTGCGTGCTTAGCTCCTTACTGTTCACTCTGATGACCTGCAACTGCTGTGCCAGCTCAATTACCTTAATTAAATTTGCTGATAACACAACTTTGGTGGGTCTTATCAGTCAGAATGGCGTGTCTGCGTACAGAGCTGAGGTGGAACAGCTGGTGTGGCTTGAATAACCTAGCAGGGTGTTGCCAAAACCAAAGAAATAGTGGCGATCCAGTGACGTCCCTCCCCCTCTACACATCAACAACTCCACCAACCCTTGGCTGGGACCAAATTTCTCAGTGTAAACCTCATTGAGGACCTCATGTGGGGCTGCCTTGTCACATCCATGGCCAAGAAGGCACAACAGCGCCTCTACTTCCTGTGACACCTGAAGCGAGCAGGTCTCCCCCACCCCATCCTCACCACCTTCTACCGAAGCACTACTGAGAGCGTGTTTACAAGCTGCATCTCCACATGGTTCGAGTCACGCACCTCTGTGGACCGCAGGACAGTGGAGAGGGTCTTAAAAACTGCTGAGTGCATCATTTGAGCCCCTCTTCCTGCCATCCAGGACAGTGCCAGAAGTATTATACTGGATAATTCATACCCCTCCCCTATAAAAAGAGGTCACGCAGCCTGAAAGCCAGAACCTCTCGCATGAGAAACAGCTGTTTCCAACAGGCTGTGAGACTCCTCAACACCCTGCTACCCTCCAGCACCCGACAGACACTTTGAGAGACTCTCTGCCCCACACACAACTACCTGATGCCCCCTAATGCCCCCCTACACACACTCTCACACACACACACACACAAAATACAACTCCACTACCTCAACAACAAATTACTGGATCACCTGACCCTCTTGCAGAACTGCACTCTGTCTATTCTGCATTTCTGTATTGTAGAACATTAACCAGCTTTATTTATATTTATCAACCTTGCACACTAGATTCTTTACATTCTCTATTTATTATCCTTTTTCTATTTTTTTTAAACCTTAATTTTTAATTCTTCCAAAGTTTTAATGTGCATTTATGCTACTTTTTCACCAAGCTCGGAAAACGCAATTTCATTTCTTCATAGGCAGCATTTGATACTGAAAATGCAATAAAGTTTCCTTGAATCCTTGAATCTGGACAAACCTGATCCCAAAAGCAAATGTAGAAATCTGAACTCATTGTGCTCGTCTACGACTTGAATCAGTTGTTGGAAGTGTTTTTCACCACTGGTTAGGATTTTTAAAGTCTTCCTGTGTGTTCCTAGTTTTTATAAATTTGTTGGATTTTAAAATCTTCCTTGGACATTAAAACCTGAATGTTCTTCTTCTTTGCTGTTAGCTCTCCAACACACTGCCAGTAATTATCGGGCCTGTGATCCTGGGCTCCCACATAACCACCACCTCCTTGTGGTACTGCTTGGCTCTGGTCAGCACCACCATCTCCCACTGCGGATACCACCTCCCATTCCTGCCCTCACCCGAGTTCCATGACTACCACCACCTCAAGTGAGTCCACCTCATCTTTTGAACTTAGTCTATTTTATTTAAAAGGAAATCCAATCATTTATTAGTGTTGAATATTAAAAAACTGAGTGAAAAGGCTGATGACATTTATTTATTTTTGTTATTGTCAACAATTGTCATAAAACAACCAAAACCAAGAGTGTGTTAGTCTGTCCCTCCATACGATCTGAATTTCCTAAACCCTTAGCAGATTGGTTCCTACTGAATAATCTCTAAGTAGATAAAGAAATATATACTTTCATTTTTTTTAAAAAAAGGCTAAATCATTCTCCAAAACAGCTGGGCACTGTAGTTTTTAGCAAACGTCACTCAACAGGAGTAAATAGTGTATTTGTTGGGAACTATTTTCAGCAGCGGATTAATACACATTTGATGCTCTAGTGAGTATTTACAGCAGCAGGATGGTGGCGGGACACACAGACAGTATTTATTAAGATCAATTCCTTATTGGTTTTTTATGGGATTTGTTGACACTAAAAAAAAGTGGAATATTACCAAACCACCTTTTCCTTTAAGGTTATAGCATAGGGATCCCATGTGACAGTTTCTTCATTTCAGTCTTGTTTGTAGATAATCTTTCCCCTTCACAGTTGTGCTCACATGTCCTTCCTGGTTCCAGGTTCAACCAGTGCTTCGGGGTCTTGGGAGTGCTGGACAGACTCCACAGTACCGACACCAAATTCAGGCAGACCAAGCAGTATGAACGCCACGTCCTGCTCACCAACCTCACCCCGCTGACTGAGAGCATCCCCGACACTCCCAAGAAGGGCCAGTGATGCCCTGCGACCTCTGACCTTTAACTTGAGGCCCAGGCCTCGCCGAGTTTGGGATCATCACTGTGATATGTGTAGACAAAATGCCCAATCAATCTTCAATGATTGTTGTTTTAATCCAGAAAACCTGTTGGCCAGTTTCAGACACTGGTCACTTTTTATTTTTTCCAAGCAGAAATGTTTCTGTTGGACATTATCAGACATGCAGGTTTCATGCAGTTTTATAAGTTTGGCGTCTGTTCACTGTCGATGTGAAGTCGCCTGAAACTGTGGTTATTTTTAACCTGTCTCCTCCCATCATTTCATCTGATGTGACCTCATCAAACTGTTATTATAGCTCATAATTTGTGGGAACAAGTAACATACGAAAGTGTAAATGTGGCTACAGTGTCAGTTTTACCTGTAGTTTGGAGAAGTGGAGTAGTTTTCCTTTGGTGCATAATTTGATTTTATTCAAAATCAAAGGATAATTAAGTCTTAAAACAAGTCACAAATACTCACACTTTAGCAAAGTATGATAGACTCAACAGTAGAGCTGTCAATTAGCTGTCGATTAATCGATTAATCAACAGAAAATTAACCAGCAGCTATTTTGATAATCAATCATTTGTATTTTTTTAAGCAAAAACGCTAAAAATGTGCTGGATGCAGGTTCTCCAATGTGAGGATTTGATGCTTTTACTGTCATACATGATAGTAAACTGAATATCTGTAAATATAATATAAACAAAATGATTAATCCGATAGTGAAAATAATAGTCAGCTCTACTAGACTGCACTCTGCCATAACCTCCGACGTTAACTTCAGTTAATGTTGTTTTTCTCACATTTCCAAACATGAGCAGCTGTGTCTTCGGGGGTTGTTTGCTGAGCTGATTCATTTTCACTTGTATTCAAACACATGACAGTTCTTATTCTGTCCGTCTCCACCTGATTAAACTAAAACGTAGGAGGAAACACCCAGATTGCACTAACTTGTTTAACACGATTGTTAGGACAACAGCCACTAAACAACACTGTCTTTACATGAATCTTAAGCGTAAATGCTGTATTATAAACACATGAATAATGTAGTTATGTATTAATTATTAGACACAAATTTTGTATTATATGTAGAGTTTAGTAATAGCACTTCCAGTTCACCAGTCCAGATCCTTCTGCTGCGTTCAATTGCTGCTCAGACAGAAGAGAATCTGTCTTCGACACCAAAAGACAGAACAAACATTTGCACTTTTCTTTCCATGGCACCTACCCGTTGAATGTGTATATGTATTACAGAAGGCCTCAGTAATGATTGTATAAGAAATGAGTGTTGAAAAAAAATGTTTAATTAAAAAAACAGCTTCTACTTTGATATAATGTTCAAGTTTTAGCTGTACTGTTTAATATTAAAATATTTTGAAAAGATATTCATATTCATGTAATTTTTTTCTCTATTTTGCTGTGGTGTCAGGACACAAAATAACATCTCACACACACACAAGAAATAATCACTCGACAGGCAGTGTTTGAGGTTTTTTTGTCCGTTTTGTGTTTTTTTTCTTTATTAAAGGAAAAGCATAATTACTACAAATTACAAATGACACTAAGCGAATCACATCAGCCTACAAAGCAGATATTATGAATATTAAATGTTATAATACAAGATCTCATTCAAGTATTTTACATTTTTCCATTTTATATATTTTTTTGTTCCTTTTTTCCATGTTTTCATCTTTTTTTCCTCATGACAAGCCTAAGATATTGTAATGTAATGAACTATTTTAATGGTTCATATACAGTTATTTCATATTCATATGGCTTTATGGAATTTTGTCCTTTTTTTTTCAGTCTCCAGACATCATAACCAGCCATATTCCTCTCAGCAACGTCACAAACCCCAGTCGGGCTCTTTCTTTCTTTCCTCTTTTTCTGCTCCTCCCTCCCGTCCCACGTCCATCGTTCATCTCTTCAGTGTCCGGCCGTCTGGCCAAGTCCATGTAAAACTGACGAGCAGCAGTCAGCGCCCTCTAGAGTTTGTTTGGACAGCTAGCAGCAGTTCTATGCTGATAGAGAAAGGCTGAAAACTCCCACACCACCTGAAACACCCCTCTCCCCCCCCCCACAAATGTCCAGTGACAGGTGATGGCAGGTGATCACATTAGAGGGAGGGATCATGTGACTGTCCCGGGAAGAAGGCCCTCCCCTAATTGCAGTCCGCCATGTCTGCAGCCACACACCAGCTCACACATCAAAGGATTAGCTGGTTTTGGGAAATGTGTTTCCTTTTCTGAATATTTCGTAGCTCTAATTTTTTTTGTCTTTAAACCTCCAGTAAACACTTTGACGCATCAACTGTAAGCCTCTAAAAACTGATCCAAATCTCCCTGAAGATAAACCAACAAGACATTAAAGGGGGGAAAAAATAAAGCAGTACAGTTTGCATTTTCATGTTTCCAACAAATCTGGATTTAGAGGAAGAAACTGAAAAAAAAAAACAAACACTGACAGGACAAAGTGACAACAATCTTCTCCACTCTGCTGGAACATCAACCAACCGGCCAAATGATCATTACAGAAAAGGACTGAGACTTAATAATAGAATACAAAAAACAAAAACAGGCACAGGTGTTCAGTCTGATTTGAAAATTTCAGGCATTTTCCAAACGCAACTCTTTCCAGATGCATTTTCACGCGTATGACTCTGACGTTTGACTAAGCTAAAGGTTTGTAACAAAAATTGCAGCATGTCAGCGAAAAACAGGTAATTTCACTGAGCATCTGCATATCAATATATGTATTAAGACTCTAGATTTTTTTTTTTATGAACTTCTTGTGCAATTCAAACCTCAAAATCAAATCATTTTCATGTTTCTAAACTTTGCAGATATACTGTTTGCAAAAAAACCTGGAGGCTGCAGATTCATTAATTAGTTTCTTGTTGGAGACGCTGCTTTCATCTATCTTGCCAAACATCTTTACTAAAAAAAAAAAAGAGCAAAATTAACTGATTTCAACATGAAATACTATAAGATTACAGATTTTGTCTTCGTACTGAATACCTGTTGACGCCCTGATGTCAACTTTCCCTTTTGTGGTGTGAACTATGTTCCCATTTCTGAAATCCACAGATGTTTTAAACAGCCTGACACAAACCCCGCCTCCATCATAACAACAACGCTAGAAACACTGCAAATTGAAATTAAAAAGCATAATATGATAATTATGAGACCATTAAAAAAAAAAAAAAAAAAAAAAAAAACGTTAAAGAGTACGTACACGTGTAAGGCAAATATATAATCTGTTCTATAAACAATAACACAAGTAGCAGGGAGCTGTGATCACTTCTCTTCATCTGTCAAATTCACATTTACATTAGTGGAGGAGAAAAAAAAAAAAAGATTACTCTTCTATTTGATATCATAGATTCGGATAAAGATTTAATTATCCACACCAGATTATTAGAGTTCAGTTGACTGTAGGAAGAGTGACGACTGAACAGTGTGAACAAACAATCCAGTCTCGAATTTATTTGTCCACAGCGAGGCAAGACATCGAGCTGTGTGTGTGTGTGTGTGTTTCGTATTCAGCTTGCCCACGCTGCTACATCAGTACCTGTGTATGAGTGCACTTGTCAGTGTTCATGCCTGTAAGCTGATGTGTGTGTGTGTGTGTGTGTGTGTATATGTGTGTGTGTGTGTGTGTCAAACAGGAAGAGGTGGGGAGCGCCAGAGGCCAAATCAGCCTCGTTTGAGCAGCGGGTCGGCCGAGCGAACTTCTTTTTAACAAGCGAAGCCGGAGGCCAAATGTCTGAGCCCCATTAAGGCCCGGCCAGCGTCTCCACCCAGAGCACCTGCGACAGAGCACGACGGCCCTCCTCGTAACCATCGGTTCTTCAAGTAATCCAGATTGATGATTCCAGTCCTGTAGCATCACTGATGGTCGACTGATGGATGGATGTCAGACGGATGGATGAACGAATGGATGCAGCTCGTGTGACAGGGAGGCGGAGCGTGACAAAAAAAGTCAGGAAGCACCCAAAGGGAGATCATGGAGGAGAGCTTAAGGACCCTCCGGTCCCAACTCTCCACCCCACTGAAGTGTTTTTTGTTTTTGTTGTTTTTTTGGGGGGGGTGGGGGAGGGGGGTTCCAAGAGGTTGATGTGTTTCAGCACAAAAAGCCACGACTTGCAAACACAGGGAAGAATTACAGGACTTGTAACAGACCGAGTGACACCTGGAAGACAGTTCAGAAAAGGTGACGGAGGAGGGTGAGGGGGGGGGGGGATTTGGCAGACACAGCACCACCTAGTGGCCTCTGCTGGAAACGGTGACTGGATATATGGGTGATTTCAATGCTGTACAATCGACAATAAGGTGGCGGGCACAAGTTAGAAGCAGTAAAACCATTAAAATAAGGCAACTTTCAATGATCGTGTCCATACTGAGGGATTGGTACAAGTCTTTTTTTTTTTCCTCTTTTATCATTTGGTTCTTTGATATTTTCCCCCTTAAAGTCCAGCCATAAAGTAAATCAAATAGTTGTTATTTTTAGCCTGAGAGCTGAGAGCACTCGGGGGCTCTGCGGATGGAAATGTCAGTCGCTCGGTTCAAACCACTTTGGTCCGGTTGGATGTCAGGAGCAGCACGGCCTCCAGCGGGCTGCTAGCAGGGCTTTCAGATGCTCAGTCTTGTTCAAATTATTTCCCAAGTCTCCAATCCCGCCACACGCCGAAGAAATAATAATCATAAATCTGAGATCTGGGCGAGGAATCAGATATCTTTCAGCCAGCAGGACAGGTACGATCGAAGAGGGGTCCCAGTGACAGAGAGGGGGGAGAACATGAAAAAAAAAAAAAAATCCAGGGTAGTAAATAACCACTAAACCACTGGCAATGGTTTGTAAAAAAATAAAAAATGTGTTTGACACCTCATCCATTCCTTGCCTCATTAAGACAAAAAAAAAAAAAAAAAACGTTTTCTCAAAAACTTAAAACAAATTAATAAAATGCACCATTTTAGTTATTTTTCTTCCTTATTTCTCAAGAAAAAAAGAAAAACTTCTCATGCTTGATTGAAAGGTAGAACGCCCCCCTCCCTCCTCCTGTGGCGCGGAGAGAACCGGCGACTTGCAGACGTGTTTTGAGTTGATCCGTGTGTGGCAGCATGTTCGTGGAGTTACTTCAGTGTCTTGGCATCTGGTGCGAGGTCAGCGGCGGGGGCGTGGGCTCTCTGGCTGGTGGGTTTGGCATCATCCTTGGCTGCGGGGCCCTGTGCGGTGAGGGCGGGGCTGGGGCCTGAGCTGGCCTGGCTGTGGGGCCGGCTGGAGGGCTGAGAGGGGTGCCGGCGACGACCGTCCCCGCTGGATGAGTGTCTTCTGCGGCCTCCGTCCTCCATAGGCGGCTGGAACCAGAAATGAGGGTACAGATTAGATGGCAGGTCATTTTTAAATCTCTGTACATCTCATGATACGCAGGTATATATAGGTTTATCAAAATACTTTAGCCGGTGACGTTTTTAGGACTCAAAACTCTCATGACCTCAGCAATGTGTGACACTGATGTAAATTTGAGCATTATACACTTTTATATCTTGTGTTGTCAAGAGCATGCAAGCAGCTTCAACCTATTGATCAAATGGGACCCAGACAGGACATCAGGTGAGCTGATGTAGGATGTTTGATACCGATCAATCTTGGGGACAATCTAATTTAAAAATTCAAATTATCCCCTATTAACAATTGTAACTATTACTGTTTAATCTGTGTTGTTGTTCTATCTTTCTCTCTTCCGTTTTATGCATATAAAAATGATTGTGTTGAGCTCTAAGCTCTGTCAAAACACAGATGACCTACTCGCAGTCCTGTGCCTGAACGCATCATGTTCAGACACTGACAAAGCCGCTGCTTTTCTGCTTCTACAACTCGACCAGTGTAGAGACAAACAGACTCATCCATCAACTTACGTCAATTCTGAAATCTTCCAGACGTTTAAACTTGCTCAGGCACTCCTGCAGCTTGGGGTCGATCTCCAGGGTCTTGATTTTGGAGTACTTAAGGAAGGCCCAGAACTTCTCCAGTCCATACAGCTGGCCTGTGAACAGGAGGCAGAGAAATGCATGTTGGACAAGTGAAAAAAAAAGGTTTGGGTCCATCACTGGCACGATGCAGTTATCTCCCGCTGTGAGAACACAGTGGAGACTGCTCAGCATGATTAAAATGGACCGTCTCAGCGGCCGTGGAAACGCAGCAAGTGTCCCTTTTTCCATAACAGCGGAAAACTTAATCAGATTTGGAATAATACATTTGAATGAATACATTTCGTCTCCTCTGATCTGTACACACTGCATGCTGTTTTTGTAAGTTTCCTCACCAGCTTCGTAGTCTTTCATTGTCTCCTCCTGGAAGTCCTTAAAGATGTCTGGCCTGAACTTCTTCTCTAGACCGTAGCTGTAGTACCTGAACAGGCACTCCAAACCGTACCTGAGAAGTGAACACAGGAAAATAAAGTGTTTAGCAAATCGGTTTTGGACACGGCTTTGATACAAAGCAACACTCCTACTATCGATTACTATAATGAGAGAAGGTTAAATTTGAAAAATGAGGCCCGCTCCGATCCACAGGTTGCATAATTATATCAGCTGATCCATTACAAATGACACAACTGGTGAGGTTTTTTTAGTGTTTGAGGCACTTTTAAAACGAGGAGTAGTAGTAGTGTATTCAGATTTTGGAGTAGTGGTTCTAACTTCAAGAATAACAGACATGAGGAAAATGATGGCTTTTGAAGGGTCTCCTGTGCAGGAGTTTTCTGTAAAAATGTTTAGAATAGAGAACAATGGTGATAAATATCAGATCAAATGATCCTGAAAGAATCTCAAACTATAATGAAGCTGAAGAAACATCAACTTATCCTTAAATAATTTCCATCCCTATAACTGAAGTACCTAAATTTCAGGTGGTGGTGGTGGTAGTGCTACATAGACTGCATCAAAATACTGCATTTATCTATCCATCACTGGTCACGGCTCTTACCTGTATCCTTCTTTCCCGTCCTCGACCACCAGCTGTCTGAATTCCTCATACATCTTCCTGTTGAAGTGATCTCGCAGGAAAAACGACCAAAAGCGGAACAGTGTGTTCATCTCCTGCGATTGGCCGATTCCCAGCCGCTTTCGCTCTGTGATTGGTTGAAAGGAAAGAGATAATGCTCAAGGTTATTTTTTTTTTTTAAAAAAGAAAAGAAAAGATGAACAGAGATTTTTTTCCACCCTTAACATTCAGAATCACTTTACTGCTAATAACTGCTGCTGAATGGTCTCTGAAGATTTCAATACCATTTGATGAATAAATAATGAAGTAGAAAAGAAAAAAGAAAACGTACCATTTAGGCAGCGCCGGCGGTACTTGTGGTAAACGTGTTGCGTGAAGCCGTTCTCCTTGAGCAGCTCATGGGATGGATGCTGGAACTTGGGGAGGGACTGCGGCGTGCAGCCAATGTTACCCAGGGCAGGGGTGCCCTCTGATGGGCTGGCGTTAGAGCTGCGAGGGAGAGAGAGAGGTGGAGAACAGAGAGTCGATGAAACCACATCGTATATTATAACTGCTAGTTAGTTCTGATGAGAACTTTACCCCCCTTTACAGCTGTTTCACTTCACATTCAAGAAAATAAGCTCCTCGTTTTAAAGTTTAAAAAGCCAAACATTAGGACGGGATGGGCGTAATATTGCTAAATTTAACTGTTAAAGCAACAAAATGCAATCCTTTATAGATCAAAGTAAAGCCCTAAATGTCACCTTTGATCCTCCATCTACTCTTTAACATTCATAATTAAAGGGTTTATTCAGTTAATTTAAAGTACATTTGCAGGATAATAACTATATCTGTCCACCAGGTGGCAGTGATGTACCATAACACAACTCAGGTAACACTACTGCCCCCTTTCTCTCCCTTTCATGGTCAAATAACAGTCTTTAGGAAGATGTTTAGTGTTAATTAACACTCTTTCCAGTCCTTTTTGTTAGATTATCAGTCTTTTCTAATAGTCCTTTGTGCTATTTACTTTGTTTTAACTTCAACAATATGTGTTGTTTCCACAGCCAAAGCCACTGAACATCGTCAGTTGCCGGCATTTCTATCGTGGTCTGCGGTCATCTTTAGTCATCTAGACAGTGGATGATAAACGCTCATACATAGCAATAAAGGCACTGAAGGGCAAATTTCATTGCGAGGATATTAGGCATAGCCTTCAGTGCTGTAAGAACCTAATAGATCAGCTTTTGCTTCACGGCCTCTCCATTCATTTCTGTGGAACACGGCGCACGCACAGGCAACGCTGTGTGAGTTTGATGTCTGCCTGTACATCATCTCCTTCTTAACTTGCATCTTGTCTTGAATTAACTACTGGAGGAGAGCAGATCCATTTTCTGATATGCATATTTACTGTTGCTTAGATAAATAACCTACAACTACATGGATGCAGTCAGAGTCCTTGTTGCATACTATACACTTATTATTCGGGTTGTATTATCTAACCAGTCATGTAACGAAGAGTTTTATGGAAACAAAATAATTACAATTGATTAATAAACTTGATACTGGTTCACTGTGTGTGTGTGTGTGTGTGTGTGTGTGTGTGTGTGTGTGTGTGTGTGTGTGTGGGGCAAACATTAAGCTGCACCCCTCAACAGTCAAGCAGGCCTTGAGTGCAGACCATGTACAATATTTACTGTACAACCCATTTGGTCTATTTATGTTTGGTTTTTTTTGTTGGGTTCTTTTTGACAAACCAGTGACATCTTGTAATGCTTTACAACTGAAATCAGTTCTGGCAGTGTCGAAAAGGATTTAAGAGCAGCAAGTCTCACCTGACAGAGGCGGTACGGGAGCGATGCTCTCTGGAGTCCATCACCCAGCCAACGTGACACTCCATGGGCGGGTTGGAGCTGTGTCGGGTCTTCCTCTTCCTGGGCGTCTGAAAGGTTACAGAGAAAATAAAGATGTTTAAAAAGGTGAGTTCACAGCAACTGTCAGTATTTTTTAACCCACGAAATCTTTGTCAGGTTTTGGACTACCACCAAAGGCAAAAAAAAAAGTTTGATTTCACCCTCACACGTCAGCCATCTTACCTTGGCATCGACAGGTCGACCTTCCTTCACCACTGGGTAGAAGCGCGGTGTCATGGTGGCGTCCTTCCGGTGAGGGGTACGAGGCGTGCGGGGCGTGCGGGCACTGCGGTAGTTGGGCGAGTCAGGCACGGTAGTTGGGAGCGAGCGTGCTATCGAGGAGGGCTCGGGGGCACCGAAGAGTTTGTTCGCCAAAGCGTCTGTGGGGACTGAGGATGTGAGGGGAGAGATTTGTTACGACGGAGCAGCGAAAAAGAAAACTGTGTTCACATGTTACATGTCTCCTTAAACAGGAACATTTTTCTACCTAACTGCCTTCAGATGTTTGGTACATTAAAATATATTTAATCTTGAAATTAAACACTTGAAAGTCATAAAACGAGACAATCTAATGTCACAACCTCAGCGATCTAATAGTGTCATTTATTTCAGTGTGCAACAGAGGGCTGATGATTGATGATACTCTAGTGAGCAGTAAAACCACGGTTACCACTTGAGCAGAATGACAAAGATGAAGAAGCACGCTGTCTACAAGTTCATCAACATGAATTTATGACTTTAAGACCTATATAATACCAGTTAGAATGAAAAATAGGACCACTTTCATCACTGAATAAACTTAATAAATGAGAGAAAATATTGACATATTGGTGGAGTTAGAAGTTAGAAGAAGAATAGCCAAAGAGTTTGTTTCAATCATACTCAACACTATTTAAAGCCTGTTTCTGAAATAGTAGGACTTCTTAATACTGAGTTAAAACCTTTATGAGACAATATATGTCCCATTTACCATTTTACTACTTAAAACTTTGATGTCTCTGAATATTTATTAATGTGGAGTCACATCATGTGTGTTTTTCTTAGTTTTTTTTTTAACTTCCTTACTCTGATGAGGTTTTGGGGGTCCTGGGGGGACTTCCTGGTTGGGGTCGACAGGGGGTTCGGGAGTCAGGCAGTCAAACTGTTCGCGGCTGATCAGGTGGACCTTCTTGAAGTTCTCCACCTCTTGCTGTAAAACAAAGGAGAAGATCCAATGTTAATGTGAGGACAGGTGGGAAAACCTCTTCCTACAACTCTGACAGGAAAGACGATCTCTAGATTATCCATTTATTTCGGCTGAATGACAAAATATATTTGGCAAACGCCACATACGGATTCATTTTTACAGAATATGTCATTTCCAATACAAATTTCTCAATAGAAACTTGAGATCTTTACCAAAATATGGGGAAAAAACAACAACAATAAAAGTAACCTGGAAGATCAAGTGAAATGTTAACACCCGGATCATCAACAGACCTTTTCTGCAGGAGTCTGGAGATTGAGATGCAGCAGCAAAACATGGCTGCCAAAAACACTCTTTTCACCTTCATGGTGATGTCTCTTTCTGTTCTGACTCTACACTAACCAGCTGGGTTACATCAACACACAAAAAACCCTGAATTTTCCACAAGGGAAGTCCTCCAAATAACACATGCTCCTCCTACAACAACAACAACGACAACTCAATTTCAAAATCGTACTATAAACGTGCACCAATCCTTCCGATTATTTCACCAAGTGCGACTCACACTTGCGCCTTCATTGCACCAAGTATCCTCAGATCTTTGAGCGTCCATCTTCACCTCCCCCTGCAGCCCGTCAACTCGACCCCTCAGGCCAGAGCCTTGTGTGTGCGGGGTTTATTTATAAACAAGCGTCCTCTATTCCACACGCCGCTGGATGTGTGCCTGCGAGCACGTGAAGGTCCCACAAAGAGTTCAACAATGCTACAATGGGCAGCATAATGACAACGAAAAACAATACAAAACTTTCTGTTCTGTGTTGCGTTTCCAAATCCAGAAAAAGCTCTAACTGAAGAAGAATAAATCTACTCGTCCTCTGGCCTTGGGCAGAAACACCTCCAATATGACGGTGACATAAAGTGGAAGCAGTCAGAAGAGTCGGCCTTGATTTATGTATCAGCTACAGGTTGTTTGACTGCGATGCTCTCAGAAATGTTTCCAGGCAGGTTAGAAAGCAACAAGCAGATCACATGATCCTTAAACTCTCCACTGACACAGGTAGACATTCTGGTTGAGTCCTCATCATTTTTGTTATTTTTTACGAAAAACTGCCCCCAAAAAAATGTATGTGTTCGTTTGGATTATTCAAAAACAGAAAAAATGTCAACAATATCAGTAAAAAAACATGCTGTAGTTTAACCTTTTCTTTTATTTAAAGGTGCAGTGTGTAGAATTTAGTGGCATCTTGCTGAACGGACCTGCAAAAATGGAATATAATATATAAAGTATGTTTTAATTAGTGTATAATCACGTGAAAATTAGAATTGTCGTGTTTTCATTATCTTAGAATGAGCCCTTTATATCTACACAGGGGAGCAGATCCTCTTCTACGGAGCCCGCCATGTTTCTGCAGCAGCTCAGAACGGACGACACCGGCTCTAGAGAGGGTCTTTCATGTTTTTTGCGAGTTTCGTGGCCACCATAGGTTCTCCTACACACTCGGAAAGGGAGGAGTGGGTGTAATCAGTTTGTTGAATTCTGCAACCTCACCACTAGATGCCACTAAATCCTACACACTGGTCCTTTAACATAATACTCTGCAGCACATTTGTTCTTTACTTTCTACTGCCAGAAGCATTTTCTGATCTGTTAACATCACAAGAGGGCCTTGTCTACTGCTGTAAACATAGTGATCGGTGTCAACGTCTCATGTGCTCCTTCAAAAAAAGAGAATCAATAAAAAAAACGAAAACAGCGAGATGTGTTTTGATCACATCTGAGCTTTGTCTGCCTTCAAGTTTTGATTGGTGGCTCCTAAGGACAATTACAATAAGATTACAAAAGGTTCACTGGCTGAAAAAGCAGCCAAAGCAGCATTTTAGAATTCAAACACAAATACAAGCTGCGTGTAGAACCGTTAGGATCACAAAATATCTTTTCTTCATGTTTGTCTATATGGTCTAGTGTCTGATTTTATATCTTGCTCATGTAAGTAAACCTAAAACAATGTCCATATTAATAATCACTTTCTACAATTTTAGAAATTGGAAAATTTATGAAGATTTTTACGCTTGGGGAAAAGTATCTTTAAGGTTGTGCTTTGTTTGACTGACAGGTCTCACAGGTCCCACATCTGGTTCACGAACAGAACAGCCTCATGTTGATTTAAATCACTCAAAGGTCAAGCAGGAAAAACGACCTCACCTTGATGGTGGCGTACTCAGGCTCATACGTGTCGTCCCACAGGTCTTGCTCGTAGTAGAAGAGCCCGTCGTTGATCACCTTGACCAGTTCGTTGGTCAGCTTGGCGCGCGATGTGTGGTGTCCAGTGCGGTCGCCCCCCGGGTGCTTCCTCAGGTAAGGTGGCGTCTGTGTCACGATCAGGATCTTGTTGACGTCGTGGTCATCGATCTCACCGTCCGTCTCCTCGTCCGACCAGTCGGTGAAGGTGTTGCGACGTCCGTCCATCTGCTCCATCTCCTCGTCGAACATGAAGTCGAGCTCCTCCGGTTCGTCCTGTTCCGCTCCGTCCTGATCAGAGATAAATTCATAAAAAGAAAAAACAAAAAAAGACAAATGGTTAGAAATTGTCAGCTGATCATATATGTTGTATATCGGATCACTATTTATTTCTTTTGGGGAAATTATAACCAACTGTATGAAGTGTATCAAAAAGACACACATCATCGCATCAGTTCTGGCAGTTGGCTTGAAAACGAGCAATTTAGAGAAATTCTCTAACATTTAATAGACTAAATGACTATTAAACAAAATGATAAAGATGAAAATAACTAGTTGCAGCTCTAAAAAGAACACAGAAATACTTACAGTCTTAAGTTTTCTTTAACAAATAAGAAATAGTTCAAACACATTTCCTTTCTCACCTTATTTCCTGGGACAGCAGCGGAGGACAAGGAGCCAGACTGGGGCACCGGAGAGCGAGTCAAGTCGTCCTTTTCCTTCTGCTGCTGCTGCTGCTGCTGCTGCAACGAGGGGGCCTACATCAGTCAACCAACGACGACCACACAGGAGGAGGAGGAGGAGGAAGGGGGGGAGGTGGAGGATATGGATAAATATGAATGAATGGAAGAATGGATACTGAGGTGAAGAGTTAAAAATAAGATGAGGAGAAGGCAAACTGATTTTTTTACAGTTTTCTAATGCACCTCATCAAAAGGACAGATGTGTAAAATGTTCAATACTGAAATTAAAAGAAAAAGACTGGTGCATGTGGCTGTGAAGATGATGAAATTTATTGGTTCTATATAAACGATGCCTGATGACTACTTGCCAGCTTACATGTGCATTGCTAAATTTCATTATTGATTTATCTGTCAATTATGTGTTCAGTCATTACAGAAAATAGTGAAAAATATGAATCCCAAAGCTTATTTTGTCCAAACAACAGTCCAAAAATTTAAAAATATTCAGTTTACACTTGTATAAAACTGAAAAGCAGCAAACCCTCACACTGGAAAAAGCTGGTACCTGAATATATTTGGCATTTTAAAATTAAAAATAGCGGAAAAGAGCATTTTTGGGGAATCCATTTTCTTTATATTTAATAATGTTTTTCAAAAAACAAGGACTAAGTTATTAAGGAATATTACGGAGTTCAGCTGGCAGGTGGCCACAAGGCATCGTGGTCTATGTAAAACCACTGGATGGAAAACATAATGATCAATATCAATCAAGGGGGTGAATGACATAAATGATCACCGATACGTTGAAGGACTTCATAGCTACAAAACAGAACTGCTGCTAAAGCTCACAGTGTCTCTTCACTGCCTTTCTAAAAGTTTACGATCGGTTCGCAATGAATTTCACCTTCTCTGCGCTGACCTTGGGTCTGGCTGGGGAAGGTCTGGGCCTCTTCTTGACCTCAATCCAGGACTCCGAGTCAAGGTCTGGGAGGCTGGCGGAGAGGCCCTTGGGCATTGTCTTGAGGTTGGAGATGTCTGATTCAGTCTTGGTCTGGTGTTTCACGGGTGTGGAGGACCTGGGAGAACCTGCAGCAGACACAGAGAGCCACATTTTATATGTTTACTAGCACCAAAGGTTTCCTGTATCCAATGCTAGCAAAGTTATCAGAAGTGGCAATACTGTAAGTGGTATATAGAGTTTAGGCCGTTCCCATGTTTGACACTAAAGTGAGCCAATCAGGTGGCCTACTCTAGTGCTGAGTAGCCAACCAGTGGAGACTCCCAGCAGCCCTTGATAGTTTAATGGGGGACTGCACAGGGTTGCACCAGCTGTGTGTAAATTCACTCCCAAGTTGAAAAGTCGACACTGGAGGCTTAGTAACTACTAATTAGTTTGTAACTAAATCAGCTACTAAAATAGTTTGCACCGAAATTACTTGGGGCATAATTTAACTAACTTACTTTGGATGTAAAGTCATAACTAAGGCAAGTGGCCAATCGATTCGCTCGGTAACCATCGTCATGGTTACCGAGCGAATTATCCACCTGGCTATAAGCTAAATCCATACTGAAATATATCAATAAATTATGTCTCTATTGGATCACTGTTTTACAAAATGTAATGCAATTGAGCAATAAATGATGCTATGTGGTAGAAAAACTGTTATTTTACCATTACAAAACTTCCTTTGAGACAATAAAAGTCTATCTTATCTTAGTGACTAACTTAACGTTATAATTCAGTGACATTTATAATTCACACCTACCTTGGGGGCATGTGTAACAATTACTATATCTCCATGGTGTAACTGCTTTTATTTTAGTAATGCATAAATCACAACTTAGTAATAATGTACGTTATAACCAGGCTAAGTTTGAACTTACACAGCTGGTACAACAGGCTGTTGATACGCATCAGACCGCCATCTTGTCGCTCTCGCTGTGCTAATAATATTAGCAGCTCTGTTTCAAACTCTTTGTTGGCTGAAAGCGTACATAAAGGCTGGGATTTAACAGTTCTGGTCTGTCGGGGGATGCAGTGACTCGAGTAAGAAGTCGTCTGTTGGATTTTATAAATAAACATGTGATCTGTCGAAAAGCAAGGAGCGGTAACGCCAGCAAATCACAATTCTACTGTCTGTGAACCATGTGAGTTTGGTGAATGCTAAATGTTAGTGCTGCGAAATTGTTAGTTTGGATTTTGTGAAGTGGGGGTTGTATGAGCTGTATATCAATAATCAGTGTATTATCTACGGTAATTAGATGGCGGTCGGCACGCCCCCAATTAAGAGTAGCGGGCAGGAGTAACGTCACCGGCACGTGAAACAGATAAGGTAACTTACTGCTGTGGACGGGGGCAGCAGCAAAACCTATTTTAGCCACCTAATCAATATCAGTTAAGTATACGCTATATTTAGAATATTTTTCACCGTTTTACCTTGCCGTCAGACAGCCCTTTGCTTTGGCACTACATTCTCTCAACCGTAGAACTTTCATATTCCTACGCATGCGCGCAATGTATTACTCCGCAGATCAGCTGTTTGGGTCCCAGCAGTGTACGGAAGAGACAACAAATACAAGAAAATAAAAATGATTGATTATGCTGCTGTCCCCGTCACGGATGTATAAAAGAGTTCTCTTTATACAACCATGATCCCCGTCCACACAGCAGTACATTGCGTAGCTTCTGTGCCGGTGCTCCTGCCTGCCCTCTTCAAAAAATCCAAACTAATCCTTTAAGCCATGGGTTGTGTAGATTTTTGGTATCATTTTAAAAACACACTCTGCTGCACAGTTTATTTTAATCTGTGCATTTGCGTTTTCTATGAAGCTTCAGTGGTTCACAGTGTATAAAGTTCTTATGTGCCATATGTAATAAGGGTTTGAAGGGTGTAATTCTAAACCTTAAATCAAGGTTATTTTTGGTTATGGAGTATTTTAAGTAATGTTACACTGAATTTGAGATTTGGAAAATATATTTGTTGTACAAGAGCCAATTGAAAATATGATTTGAATTACAGGTTGTACTTGTAATAGTGATATTTCACGCTAAGAGTTAGAAGTTGGATATAACCTATAGTGATAAGTGTGTGAATGTAACTATGTGTGTGTGTGTGTGTCTACTGAGGAATAGAGATTCCAGTTAACTAGATGGCGACCTACAGGTCCTGAAAGAGGGACTGCACTAGACTTACAAGTCAGCCTCTAAATGCTTTGCTCATGGAGACTGGGGACAATCTCCCAGGTTTCATTGTTAAAACTGGGTGGAAACAATTCAAGAGTTACAAACAGCATTGCAGAAACAATCCTAAGTCTCTAGGGTGGCCCTTCATATTGGGGCGGTGACATGCAGGTCGCTACAGAGGAGAATAAGGGGAGAGCATCATTTCCGGTGAGTCCTTGAAAAAATGTAAGGGCTGTATGTTTACATATATTTCTAGAAATATATGTGTCTATAATCTTTAAAGGCGACACAATAAGGACGCTTCATTTTCATAGTTCAGCTTCATCAACAGCAGATCGCAGTGTTCACCTCTGGGCTCCTCCATTATCTGTCTCGGGACAAACTCTGGGCAGTTTATGAGTTGAGAGAAGTCGGTGTGGGTGTGGTTAGGCATGGTCAGGCCCGGCAGAGGCCACTTCTCCGGCTCCACCTTCCTACGGATCTTCATATCGATCACTTCCACTTCCTTACTGTCCTTCAAAGCCTGACAGGAGAAACAAAAAGGATCAGTTAGTCTGTGTCTCCCCCTTGAAAAAAAATTTAAAAAATTCACCAACTAGCTCTTGGCCAGGACCAGTAAGAAGTGAGAGAAACATGCTTACATCCAGGATGAGGTTGACGTCGGTGGTGAGGGCCTGCACTCGGTGGAAGCTGGCGATGAGTCCGACGGGCAGGAAGCCCTCCTGATCCATCTTCCTCCGCAGGAAGAAGTCACGCTCCAAGTTGTCCAGGCTGAAGTAGTACTCGCTACAAGGGGTCAGAGCAGCAGGGAAAACACACCATCAACATCATCCAGTATATACACCGACGAATCAGCTCCGCTGTTCCATCGAGGTGGAAAACAGCCCGGACATGACTGCGTTCATGAGCCATTTAGTGAAAACACTGCTGTGTCACGTGTAACCAAATACCTTCCAAGGAACCGCTAATTTAAAACAGAATATTTGACGGGATTTCAAAGTCTCTGAGTAACTTAATACAGATTTAAACTGAAGGGAGCACTGGGTGCACACAAGGAAGCTGTTATGCTCCTTCAGTTAGGTGCCAAAAAAACTACCGTCTCAACACACACAGAGACGACTTCTGCCAAACTTCAAACTGCGGAGTTGTTGTGATTGGGCAAGGCGTAAAATATTGTAGTCAGAGTTGTATAACTCCCCATAAATGTGCTTGTATATAAAAGGTTTTTTTTTATTTTTATCTGTTAAACCACTAACACAAAAAGTGAAGCGCACTACTGTCAAAACTGTCGCAGCCTTTTTTTTTGTTGTTCAAACAAACCCGAGAACTCAAACTCTGACTCATCTGACACATTTCGTTAAACTTTAATTTACAGGCTGAGTCAAGCAAACTGTGGTTTCTCCACCGTGTAGCAAAACAAGACAGAATATTTGCCTTTATTTTATCTTCTAATCAATAAGAATCACAAAATATCTCAACATGTATGTCAGTTGACTCTTTATGGTGGCCTAGATTCTGGTTTCTTTTCTTGCTTGCAAAAATTGAAACCAGGATGCGATAAAAACCCAGAATATGTGAATGTGAACGTGTCTGTTGTCTTTTCTCTCAGTACGTGGGCCAAAGCAAATTCCAAAACCATCAGGCAAAATGTGTCAAAGTAACAGCGTGTATTGTTTTGTCTTTCTTCTTGCTTTCAATGCTGAGATCAGAGTTGTGAAAGTTCTCTCCATTGATGTTTATTCAGAGAAGAGACATGAAGAGCTCATCACTTCTACAGCACGTCTGCAGGTTACGACCTAAACTCGGACTCTCGTAGTCGTCTCCTTCCTGTAAACTTACATCTGCCTCTTGATGTAGTCCTTCAGCAGGTCCTGATCGACGGAGTAAAGGTCGCTGCTGCTCATGTTGTCGTAGTAGTAGGTCACCGAGTTGCTGAACTTCTGGCCGTAGGGTGCGTCTTTCATGTCGTAGGACTTGTAGCCGTAGTGATAGTCATAGTGGCCTGGAGAGGACAGAAATAAATCGGTTTAATTTAGCTTTCTGAGATGTTAAGTCTCACGCTCTTTACTGTATGATGTTAAATGTGGTTCCATTCAGAAAATGACATAAAAAGAGCTTAAGGAGTGGATGTAGTCACTGAAAGCTTCTGACAAATACAGAGTGTAATACCAGTGTGTTTGAATGTACCCAAGTGTGTGGGAGCACACACACGCAAGCTGAGTAAATACACAAAGACAAAAAGGTCTTCTGCTCAGCAGTAATAACTCTGACCGTTTCTTAAGCGCTGCTGAAAGTCAACAACGTGTCCTCAAGGAGACAGAAGGGACATAAAACTGGACGTACAAGTACACCGGGATGATCGCTACTTATTTCTTCCTCCCAGTTGTGTGTGGTCTTTGTTTTCTTTCACACTTTTCTTACCTCACTCTTACAAAATTTTTTAAAAGCTACCACTACTTTATCTACCTCAGTGTAGGGAGGGGAGGAAGCAGAAACAAAAGGGATAGTTATTGAAAGAGGAGGGGAGAACGTAAGGGAAGACCGTGTGTATGGAAAGAGAGCGAACAACAGAGAGGAGAGAAGGAGAAACTGCCAACACCAACATGCCTTCAGGGAAACCTGCTTCTCCTGCTGGATCCAAGGCCTTTCCTCATTCCAACACTCTCTCGTTGTTATTGCACATTTTTTTGTTTTTACTGTAGCCCCAGTGGGGCCCCGATCAGGGTCACAAACCACCCAGTTTGAGAGCAGAGACAGCCCAAACACCGAGCCACACAGGACACAAAGCGTTCCAGTTCTGTCAGACAGAAGTGACACTATTTTTTCCCCAAAACATGCTTGATTTTGTCAAGCAAACTGTAGCATCTCTACTTTGTAGCAAGAAGAGGATAGAGAATATTTTAAAGTCCCGCTCCGCTCAAAAATGTGGTTTTTCTTCTTGTTCTTTCAGTTGGATGTTTGAGCTTCACTGTGCAGAATGATGTGTGTTCAGAGTTTGACACTGAAAGGCTGTTTTCACATTCATCTGCTGAAGGGGGGAAAGTTTCTCTGCGCTCACCAAAAATCTGTCTTTAAAAGGGTTTAAACTGTGGTCCAGTATGCAACTTACACACATGTGATGTGGAAACATGAAGCCTCCAGTGCACATAAAGCAATGATGGACTTTTCAGGGAAGTAGGTAAGTTGTATCCAGTAGTTACTTAACTTTTAAAACTAGAAAAAAGTAATGTACATATCCTTAGATTCTGGATTTTTTAATGAGTGAGAGGGAGGAGATGTAATTTTAAGAATTTTTAACTAGTTAACTCAAATTTTTTGGTGGAAAAACAGTATTAGACACAAATTATTTGTCAAACTAGAGATTTTATATCTATCTTAAAACATGTCTGGAGGGGATCTTTGCTCACACTGAACATTAACACGTAATATCGATCAGTTTTTTGAGAAAAACTAGAATATGGATCTGCAGGTGACAATAGGCTCTCGTCTGTTTTACGAGTTCAGTTTCATTTAGATCATGAATGAGCTCAGAGCCGTTCAGAACGGAGCTTTTGAAAGCTGCTGTGTGGGGAAATCGTCTCGACGGGGAGCTCGTCACTTTTTTTTGCTTCGATGCTGAGATCAGAGTTGTGAAAAGTCCTCTTCATTGATGTTTAGTCAGAGAAGAGACATGAAGAGCTCATCACTTCTACAGCACGTCTGCAGGTCACATCTGACTGATTCAACACGTCCGGTCCGAGTAACACTAAGTTTTGGTTTTATTGTGTAAAAACAAACCAGCCTTAAACTTCATATTTGAAATATAGAGAAGGTTCATGCTTATGCACAACATATGAGCTCATTAGTTATTATTATCTTATATTTCAGTGTGTGTTTATGTGTCTGAGTATCAATGCTACAGAGACACATTCTTGTACATTTGTTGCAGTGGTAATGGCAATGAATTGGTGCTAAAAAAAAAAGTTCCTTGTGGTGACAGACGCACAAGCAGCACACTGGTGAAATTCTTGCCACCGCCTTTGTGCAGTATTGTTTCAGGAAACAAAAATAGGTTGATGACCACATAAGGCCAAGAAAAGACATTTTTTGGAGGATAGAAGACCGTGTATGTTTTTACAGTACATCCGTTCGTGTGTGTGTGTGTTTCTATTTACAGGTGAAAATAAACATACCTCTCCCGCCTCTGCCTCGTCCCCGACCTCTTCCTCTACCGCGTCCGCGACCTCTGAACCCTCCGCGGAACGGCGCCCCCTCGCTCTTCACGCTGGACACCTCGTCGTGGTCGTCACGCCACTCCCGCTCGTACTTTTGACTGTGCCAGTCTGCAGAAATACCAAGGACAACCTTTCCGTCAGCACAAATATAAAAACAGCAGAACACAACGGACTAGCAGGAAGAAAAAAAAATGTTGATGCAAACACAATTTTGAAAGCTAATCAATTCTCAACATCTTGTGGCAAAAGGAACTGAAACTGAATATTCAAAATTTTATGCACACCAATGACTGAGTGTCTTCTTATCCGGTAACACATTTTATTTCCTCAGTGAACATAAGAAACTAAGTTACTCATATTGTGTACATTTAAAACAGAGTTAAAGAGACACTGTAGTTCCACAAAATTAACATATGCTGTCACATGTTTCTGCCCTCAGTTAGCAGCTCTAGCTAATAACTCCCAGAATTTAAAGCTTCATATAAAACCAGCTGGGTGGGACTCATTTCATACTGGTTCTCTCCAAACTCTGTGGCCCTTAACATTCTCTACATGTCACCTACAGTGAGCGACCTGAGCACGAACTGCCTTAATTTGGCTCACAGCGACTCTTAATGCTGGGTGATGATGTCACAGACTGACCTCTGAGGTCGTTCCTGGCGTTGGGAGGCAGGCGGGGGTTTTCGTTTTGTCTGCTGTTGTTCCTGGAGGCCGAGCGTTCCCGAGGACCCTCGGACTTCACCTCGATCATCAGGGGAACCCACTTCTGCTTGTTTCCTGTTTGTGAACACATGGGGATGAGACGCAGAGTTAAGTGAGGAAAAACATCAATTCATTCGGTCCAGAACTCTGAAGGAATCACTTTTCATAAAATGTACTTTTTCATAAATTGACTTTAAAATGCTCCTTCTAAATGTACTGAAAATAAATTAACGGGTGTTTAAACAGAAGGTTTATTTTCAGCCTTAAAAGCACTTAAACTTTGTATATTTTGGGCATTTTTGTCAACATTCTCATACTTAAAGCTATTTAAAGCTAAACATTTATGGCTGCAAATGAAGACCAAAGACCACTGAGTGATTTGTGCTTTTTTTTTTTGTTTTTTTGCTTCAATGCTGAGATCAGAGTTGTGAAAAGTCCTCTTCATTGATGTTTGGTCAGAGAAGAGACATGAAGAGCTCATCACTTCTACAGCACGTCTGCAGGTCACATCTGACTCATGCAACACGAAGATTTGGTTTTATTGTGGTAAAAGGAACATATCAAGCTTTTTGTGATTTTCTGTTATTTTTATACCGTTATGATGTAGGATATCTATGTTAAACATGGTCAAAGTTCCAAAACTTGAGGTGAACATATGTAAAAATGCTCCCTTCAAGTCAGAAACCAGGGCTTTAGCCTGCCCTGAACTCTTCGTTTTCAAAGTTACCTCAACCTCCCCATCAAACTGATGTCAGATTGTTGGCACATGCCCACACATGACTGTCCACTCTGTAGCCCTTGTTGCTAAAGTTGCTGCTGAGGCTATTTCTGTTGTCTAAACGCATATTTCAACTCGAAGGTGTACAGATGTATTTGAGAAGTTTTCATTTTGAGTAAAAGATAAGAAAAAGTGAAATCCTATTGCTACTGTTTGTCTGCATAGCTTCTGGAGCTCAGAAGCTGGCCAATCAGAACAGAGTGGGTTCATCGGGAGGGGGGCCTTAAAGAGACAGTTAAAATAGTCTGAACTGAGAGGCTGAACTGATGGGCAGTATAAGACAAAGAAGGAGCTTTTTGAATTATAAATCATGCAAAGATATTCCGGTAGAGCCCCAGATTAGAAATATATATACCTTAAAAGGTTGTTATCTATTTTCTGACTCCTTCATAACATGCAAACAACCAGGGTATAAATATAAGATATTAAAAGAGATTAATAAAACTTATTTAAAACTTTTACACAGCTCTTGAATCAGCATTCTAACATGTAAAGACAGATGTTTTGTAGGCATTAAAAACTACTTCAGGGTCGCTCATTCAAACATTTATTGCACAGTCGATGGCACCGTGTCACCAAAGTCAGAAATAATCCAGTGATTACTGTTTAATTGTTTGTCAACAAATGAATAAATCCTGAAAATACACTTCTGCATCGCTACCCGTGCAGCAGGAAAGGAAGCCAGTTTTGCCTGCAGGTGACGTCAAACCGGTAGATTTAAAAAAACTGTGATCATTACTGCTGAGTCCTTCATTGGTGAAACAGCATAAAATCAGCTGCAGTACCTCTGCTGGCCACCAGGCCGCATCAGTGACCTGCTGTCTTCAGCATCCTCTGTGTGTGCATGTGTGGATGTGTGGTTGAGCGTGACAGATACCACACGCAATGGGAGAGAAAATGACAGACACTTTTAAGTGACGTGGCCTGCGTTTATCTCTGTGTGTGTAAAGGGAAGGAGAAAGAGGGGGAGGGTGAGAATTAAAGAGCAAGAACTACCACCTCGTGGTTGTATGCCTCCACCAACCAGTGAAGTTGCAGTTTACATCCATGTCTGTCCACACTCGCATAATATTTGTAGTGATAACTTTGAAGTAACTTAATAAAAAAAGGTATTAAGTGTATTTTTTGGCAAAATGGAAGTTATCACTACATCGACATGTATGATTCCAGTGAATAATTTCCAGTGAGAAACATGCTGTCTTCACTTGGAGACTATTTTTTACAGATAGAGAGCTTCGTCACATGGTGCAACAATCATCACCTGAAGCTCAATATCAGCAAAACCAATGAGCTTCTGGATGGACTACCAGAGGAACATGAGGCCCCCGTCCTGGTTGTCATCCAGGAAGTGAAGAGGGTGGACTCATACAAGTACCTTGGGAAAGCAAAATGCAAAGAAACAGCAGATTCTAAAACGTGGACGCTTCAAACACATCTTCAACACGGCAGCACAGAAGATCTATACAATCACCACAGTTTCAAGGTGGGCACCAAAGATAAGTGTCACCATTTCATTATCCGACCAAATGATAAATATGGTCACAGATGGCCGCCCACCAAGAGCCGGGGTCTGCTTGAGGTTTCTACCCGTTAAAGGGGAGTTTTTCCTTACCGCTGTCGCCAAGTGCTTGCTCATGGGGGAATTGTTGGGTCTCTGTAAATTAAAGAGACCTGCTCTATGTGAAAAGTGCCTTGAGATGACTTCTGTTGTGATATGGCGCTATATAAATAAAGATTGATTGATTGATTGATTGAATATCCCCTTCTGTTCTTGAGTTACGGCATTGAATAATGGCCAGAAAAGTGTTTTTGCAGAACATTATGACGTCACAGTGAAGCTGACCTTTGACCTTTTGGATATAAAATGTCAGCACTTCATTTTATGCTATTAGACATTTGTGTAAAACTTGGTCATAATTAGTGTTTTAATGTAATTCTTCAGTTATGGCTAAAAACGTGTTTTGTGAGGTCACAGTGAACTTGACCTTTGACCACCAAAATCTAATCAGTTCATCCTTGAGTCCAAGTGGACATTGGTGCCAAATTTGAAGAAATTCCCTCACGGCGTTCCTGAGATATCACGTTCAATGAGACGACCCAAAAACATATTGCCTCTAGCCAAGGCTGTCACTGGTGCAGAGGCATAAAAAAGAAAGGGAAAGTAGCGCCAGAGAGCAGTAAAGTCCCACAGCAACAAACCGAACCTAACACTCTTCACCAACAGTAACCATGTTTGGGAAGGTCAGAAAAACCTTTTATTGCTGCCAAAACTGCAACCAGCCTTCACAAACTGCTACTTTGTCATTTGTTCAGGCTCGAATTTAAAAAAAAAAAAAAGGAAGTTGTGTTTTACTTCAAGTGAAAACACCGGTACTTTCAACTGTCATGAAAAAACACCTTGACATCATTTTGCACTGGTATATAACACTTGGAGTTAACTAATCCCAATTTTAAATGTGCTGTATATGACAAAACGTGTGTTTGACATACACTACAACTAATTTACAGTCCTCAAATCCTTTATTTCCTTTTATTTCCAGAAGCATTTAAATACAGCACCACCATGTCAACATGCCTGTTATTAAAACAGCTTTTTAGCTTTAGGGGTTTATATCCAGTCATTAGAAACAAGGTATCACTACAAGAACTGGACTTTTTTGTGACTACCTGACTAGAAAGCTGATGTAGGAAACAATACTAGGGGGATGCCCCATAGTGAACAAGTGAGTGAAATCAGTACATTAGATTACACACTTCAGCAATTTCCATTGTCTCATCAGCAAGTATCATAAAAATGCTTGAAAAGGCTAAAAATATGTGGACAATAGTACTAAATGGACCAATAAGGATGTGGTCCATAAAAATTGGACAAGAATGTGTCTATCTATGTGAATCTATTTTGGTTGAGGCTGTTTTGGTCTCTAGAAAAAAAAAAAAAAAGTTGCATGGATGCAAAATGTAGAGCTTTGCTATTCAAAGATCGTTGTAACTATTTGGGTAAAAACTGTCCTAAAGATGGAGCCAGTGGACATTTGTTCCTTTCGATCAAAAATCCTCTGTATGGTGGCCATTTTATGGTGCGGCATACTTGTAATTCCTATATTTAGCATGTTAATTATTGATGGATGTTAACATACTGAGGTTTAATATGAAACATGTGAGCTGGTTTACAATGTTTAGTATGTAACATTTAGTTTTTTTAGCATGCTAACATGTTAAATCTTTAGATCCATATTCACCTTTTTTCTTCGGTCCGTTCTTCTGGGAGTCGTCATCGCCGTTCTTCTCCTCTCCGGAGTCGTCTGACTTGGCCTTCAGGTTCTCCTTGCTCTCCTCGTTGCTCTCTCTCTTCTCCTTTGACTCCTTCTTGACTGTCGTCCTCTTGGGACCCTGAAGAGGAAACAGGTTCATACAGACAAACATTTAGAAGAGAGTAGTAGAAACATGCACATTCAGCAAAGGAGGCCTATTCAAACAAGAAAAAAGAATTATAGGAGATTTTTACAGGACAAGAAAGCTGAGGTTAGTGGCACAAATACAATGCTAACATGTACACGTTATTTTCAGATTTAGCAAAGTGAAATCAAAGCTTAAACATAATCTATTGATTTTTTTTGGTTAAACATGCACGAGATTCAGGGATCTGACCGTTCATTCCCCTCTCCTGATCAGCGATGTCCAATCATAGCTTAGCATCCTTAACTAGCAGGTAACAGACCGTTGATCTATGCTACGTATGTCAAGCTCAGGATTTCTCTTTACGCCAGAGTGGTGGGAATGGGCTTCTGGTAAGAGAGATACTTGATATCCAAAGACTTTGAAGGGTGGTGTCTTTACTTTTAGCCTTTTCAAAGACTTCTTAGCTGAGAGATGTAGCTTTAGCCTTTAAGCATGATATCGTGTAAGTATTATCTTGCGAGGCAGCTTGATTCACAAGATCATATGAGAATCCATCCTGTCAGGTTTCAAGATAAGCGCTTGTGTCCGAACCACCGGTGATTCGGACCAATCGGCGTCCTTTGAGGATTCTCACGTGATCTCGCGAATCCAGCTGCCTTGCGAGGTGAGACAGATGGTTCATCCAATCACCTGCCAAGTAGTTTTTGAAAGCGCCTGCCCTTTTCCGAACAATTTCCAAGGACGACTTCTCAGATGGTTCTGTGTAACAAACCATCTGGTGTGTCAGGTTAATTTAAGTAGCTATCAAATCCATATTTGAGACCCTTTTGCAGGCTTCTTGTCTAAAACACGTCAACCTGAGACCAAGTTTTCCAACAACTCACAAATTTAATATCAGCTTAATTAGCTAGCTAGCTCTTAATTACACACGCTTCCAACAAGTCAACACAAAAGTGATGAACTGTCTAAGCAACACTCCCCTGCTCTGAGTATAAATGCATTTTAGTGGTGGCAGCAAACAGACTGATAAAGTTAAAGTTGGAGCGACAGTATTTGTGTGTCTGTTGTAGCTAGACTAACATTAACTACAGTGAATAAACATATCACTCCTTCATGTAGATCAAGTATTATTGCAGATTATGTTATATAAAACCCATCAGTCTGCAGTCTGTCCTCAGGTAACCTGTTTTATATTTATACGATAACATTACAGCTTATTTACTATTAAAGTTTGCAGAAATTTTGATTAAATTTTAATTGTTAGATATGTCAAACACATTAAGTCTGATCTAATTATGTGCTCTAATGAAGCTTGAAGTTGTTGCTGTTAAATATTTTGGATATTATCGGGCTGGTTGTTGAATAGACGGCGACAGACCAGCGTGGGAGCTCAGTAATTTTACATAAAGTCATTATTTTGTGTTATTTAATTAATATTTCAAGTATCTTGAGCTGTTTTCATATATGAACTCCACACAATGTCTAGAGAATCGGGTCTGCACATTTTCTGGAGTTGCCCTTTCACACATGTAGCACACAGCAGGAGATTATCTGTGTCAGACACATTCTCACCTACTGCAAATACTCCATATGGTTTAGGTGAAGGATGCAGGGAGCAGGACATGACGCAAAAAGTACACTGCGATTGTGATTCTGCATTTTTAAGCTTTTCATGAGAAATAAAATGGTGTTCTCTCCCAGTAGTGCTAGCTTCACAGCAGAGCGTTCAGGCCCAGTCAAAACTATACAGCTTAGGTGGCTGCACTTAAGTTTATGTTCTGCTTCAACGGTTGTTTGATAAATTGCTCGTACTGTCTCCCTTGCTGTCGGATTTTGTTGCACTTACACATGGGCTCAGTTGGACGTTACATGGACTCTGCCTGTACTAGGGAGCAGGCAAAGTAATGTCCGTTTAACGTCCAGTCCGACTGATTCGGACAATTGCGTTCACATATACAGCTCCTCCGGATAATGTCTGGAAAATTTCAGGGTTTCAGTGCGTGTGTGTGAAAGGGGCTTCGGTGTTTACTTTATCTGTTCTTTGAACTAATTACTAACGTAGCCTACTCCAATTTTGTGTCGACCGTAGGTAACGTCAGTCGTTAACAAGGTTTTATGATGGAAAAACATCCAGCGTATTAACACAAGCTACTACCTGCTTAAAATTTGCATCCCTACTTCAAATCAAACAGAGTTCAGCCTCTGTGCTACCGCAGCTCGGCTATCAGCAACACACACACACACACGGTATCTGCAAAATTTGACACTCCTGAGGGATTTATACAAGAGTCATGCAAATCATTTGTCTCATATCGAGTAAGTAGCTAGAGGTAAGAAACTTTTCCCAACAATTCTGTTCACACAAACACACTCTTTGACACTATCGCCGACTAACATAATCACACTGAACTCAAAGACCCTTTTCAAACACGCGCTGTAGTTCTCGACAACATTAGCAGTGAATCTCACCAAAAACAACAATTCTGTTAAACTTGAAAACCTGTTGCACACTAAAACCTTTATAAAATGTAACAGTTTTAAATGGTTATAGAAAGCTAAAGGAACATATTTCAAGTCGAACTCAAGTATTTTTACTTCACAGGCTGCCCTCATTACTTTTGGTTGCTCTCAGATGAAGACATAAACGAGTTTGTAATGACATGTTAAAGCTTTTAATTTAACGTTCTTTAATACTTTCCACCTAAGATGTGAAGGTGGGTCCACCCACACCGAACATAAAACTGTCTGGGGAACCTATAATTACAATAATTCAATTTTACAATTTATTTATATTATTCCCAATACTCGGGATAAAGTTCACTTACACTCAGGATACGTGTTAAACCCCTTTCAGACTACTTATCTGTTAAAGTTTTGGCTTTTTCCTCATTCAGACATACAGTACCAGTCAAAAGTTTGGCTCTCTCAGGAATGAGGAAGTGTGTTCAAACTTTTAACTGGTGCTGTAGCTATCAGTTATGTAAATGTTCATTCATTGTGGCTTTATTCAAACATGATAGAAATGCAACGGAAAGAGCCACAATGATCAATATTTGGCACCTGCTGATGTACATGAGGGAATGCTGTCACAGCTGAAGTGTGATGGATTTTAAAACTTTTTTTGTTTTTAAAACTTGTTTGTTAGCTTTAATTTTTTTTTTAAATGAATACAGCAAACTTCTGTGAGCAGCCAAAGCATGTTCTGCATTTTTTTTTAATTCTAAATTGAATTTTTCAAATGCCTTGAGCCTTCATTAGGAGTAAAAAAGGAGGAGGATTCAACAGAATGAGCTGCAGTCAGACTTTGGATAACGGGCTTCACCATTCGACAAAAAAAAAAAAAAAAAAAAGTTCAACTGAGTCAAGCTGCTAAAAATATGTTTGGAGCTTCAAATAGAGCACAGGTCATGAACTGAGCCCAAGTCCAGCTTAACTAAATGACATGAAATGGAAAGGAAAAGCCAAATGACAAAATGTAAAATGTGTTTTCTTACACAAAAAAAAAAAGAGGTGAAGGAAATCAGTAACTGTTTTTAAGTGACATTATGAAATATTTCTTCTTTGTGTGGTGTAATTTTTTTTAAAAAGATGTTTAACATATTACTGGTATCATAATCAGATATAGTGACTGAATGTCAGCAGGTAGGCAGGTTTCATGGGCTTCAGGTTGAACTTACAGTGAATCTCCATGAGTCTCTGACCTGCCTGACAGTCGGCGGGCAGGACACGGTCCGTGTCACTGCCTCAATCTGAACAGAGGGAGGGAAGAGGAGTTTAGAGAAGACAATGAGGTGGACCATGATGTATACACACACAAACACGCACACACACACACACAAAAAAACACATCCACTCTGTATGTACAAAAAAATGTAGAAATGGGTTTACAAACACTAAGCTTGCTTGTAAGATGATGCTCTATTGCTAAGCAGTTAAAATGGACATGAGAATGTTCGGGGGGGTGTTTTAGGGCTCTAAAGTGAATTCAGAAAGTCTCGGTGCCTGACCGAGGCATCAGTGAGTCAGTAGTATTGATCAAGAAGCCCCTGCTTTTACAACTTGGTCATTTTTTTGCTTGGAAGGCAGTATAAAAAATCTTAATTATTGCCCCTTTAAAAGCTCTCTTGTGTTTTGTTGCTCTTCTCCGACAACATGAGGGCATTACGCTTCTTCCTGTTGCCATCAAACACACTGAAAATGCCAAACGAATGCTGCACAATCTGTGGATAATAAGAAGCATCTGCTGTGTTTACAGTCGACTGAGCTCCCTCTGGGTTTTTATAAAGTACATCCAATATCATCTAAATGGCTGCTGCTGTGTCATTACATCAAGACAGGCATTTTTGGCCGGACCGGCCACGGGACCAGCCCATATGACCGCTGCTGTCCATGAGTGAGTGAGTGATGGAGTTACGCTATCGGTCAGCCGGCCATGTGTTGGACTTTCCCCGTTGGCCGTCGCTTTTTCAAAATGAATCGGCACGAGATGATGGAAGCAAAGACAGCAGAGATGTAGAGTGACTGTGTTTCCTGCTCCGAACTCTGGCGCTCTCAGCTGCAGAGTCTTGCAAGTAAAACGTGACTCATGTAGTTGTTTTATCAGCTTAGTGTGGCGCGGCTACTCTAGAGGTGCGCTTGATTTGACTAACTGCAGTAACTGGGTGGAGATAAGCCTCCTGACTTTGCACCCAAAACGCCGTCTTTTCATTTTTCATTTACAATTTCCACCGCAGCCTCCGAGAGGCAGATTTTGAACTAGTCTTGTGTTTTGTTTAATAGCACTGGATTCTGCACAGATGAAAGAAGAGTCGATTATTTTTAGATGTGTGAAATAATGGAACCATTAAAATAGACCGATGTGTTCAAAAGCTCAGGTGTGAGTGGTGGTGAGCATTTTTCTAAAAATCAATGAAGACATGTGGTGTAACGTCTGTGAACATGTCGACAGTAATGCTGAGATCAGTAGGATGCTGATTCATTCTTCGTCTTCCACCACATGAAGGTACCGATGGAGCTTCTGTTACAGTCAGAAGCGGAAATTAAGAATCCTGAGCATGACTGCAGTTCAGAGTATAAACCACCAACCAAATGAACACTACACTGAGTTGTTTCAATATCTGTCAGGTAGGCGTGATGATGGTTTAACGACGGGTTCACAATTTCTTTAAGTCTGTCCTAAAACAATAGTCAGGTACACAAATGAACATTGATGTGTATATCTATCTGTGTGTATATGTATGAGAATGTGTTGATGCTACAGAATTATATTATCCTAATATGTTTATAATGACTTGATCTGCAGGCAACTGGCTTCATGGTGTTCAATCAAGTCCTAAGGTATTGATTGGGTGAACCTGTAGAGTAACCCACACATAGGGTGACTCATCACATATGCCTCGTTTTGCACTCATGAAAGTCCAACAAGTCTGTGCAGCCCTGCAATGTAAATAATAGAAATAATTAAAATCCAAACCCCAGTCTGAATTCTTTTTTTCTTGTTGTCTGTGTGCGAGTCCTTCTTTGCTGTACTGAAACGGTTTCCCTGACTACCACACCAGAGAATAAGACTAATAAAGGACAGTTTTGTTTGGTTTTTTTTTTTTTTTTAAAATGGTGCAGCTCAACCCTTGTGAACTCCTGTTCATATTGACCATTAAAAGATCCGCTCATAATGCATTTTAAATGTAAGTGATGGGAGACAAAGTCCACAGCCTTCCTTTCATGCAAAAAATGTATTTAAAAGTTTATCTGAAGCTAATATGAAGCTTCAGCATCCAAATGAGTCAAATCAAGTAGATATCTTTCAACATTACAGTCTCTTTAGTGCTAAAGTCCTTCTTTTTGTTAAGATCGTTCCACTGCAGCTGAACAGGAGAACACTGTCCTTCGAAACACAAAGAGGGAATCTTTTACTAAAAAAGACTATAACTGCTATTTTATTATTACTTTATTTGACTAATTCAGAAGGCTGAATCCTTATATCATCTTCAGGTAAACGTTTAAGTACTTTTTTTTTTTTTCAAAATTTCCCCATCGCTTACATTGCAAGTGCATTTGGAGGGGATCTTCTAATAGTCAGTATGAACAGGAAGAACGATTACAGCGAGCAAAACCTATTTCAATGTTCATTTGGGCTCCTGACTGTTGTTTTAAGACAGACTTGAAGTCTGACGGTTCTTTAAAAAGGTGAGAAATCAACTGAATGAATTCACTCTGGACACAAAACAGATGACATAATGGGGTGATAATGGATAAGACAAATAGTTACTTATGTAAGGTTTGGTTTTTGCTACCTTCATGAGAGCCTATACGACGCCATACACTAGACTGAACACAGACATATGCTGGTATGTGATGCCTTTTCTAAGTACTATAGGGGGGAAGAGGGGCACCTGTGTGCAGTAATTATGGGCGGACACGTGGCTTTTCCTCCTTAAACCTGCTGTCACTAAATAACTTTGATCATGTCAGTCGGTGGACAAGGCAACATTTTCATTGTAAACGCTGAAAAGGTGATGACATAACTATGATTATCACATTACTCATATGGCTACACAGTATGTTGACGGAGACCGGGTCCCTGTAATCACTCCTCTTGTCCATGTGAAACAGATTTTTATAAAAAAAAATGTCAGTCACAAGCTCCCAGCGACCGAGCCGACTTCTTCAAATTGCACGTTTTATCTGACAAGTAAATGTTCTGGCTTTGTGTGTCATGCTGTTGAGATATTAGTTTAATTTCTGCTGTCAATTCAAAACAACAGGTTTGAGTGAAATTCTGTTAGTGGTTCTTAAAAAAGGACACACCTGTCGCACCAATATGCCACTGAAGTGTGTTTTATGCTGCAGGAAGAGCGAGCGATAACATGGTATTCTGAGAAATTTTGACCAAGATAATCATACTCTGAAATTTTCATTTTCACATCTTCAAGAGAAAAAAAAAAAACCCCACAAAGAGCAAATTCATTCAAACTACAGAATCATCACCTTCGAAAAAACGTCCTCACTCAAAGTGGAATTTTTAATTTCAATGTTTTGTGGCTAAACTGTAAAAAAACCGTCGTCGACGGGACAAGTTTGCTGCATGAAACCTCAGGTTGAACTTTTACCGCAGCACCGTAAAACTAAAAGCACAACCCTGCAATCAAAAACCCCTCCTTTATCAAATTTCAGTATTCGGTTCCCAGCGTGCATCATCTGCGGCATTCAGTGAGTGATTTACAGCTTTAAATGTTACGTGATGGATAGTGAACTCCAGCCCCCCTAAGAATAGCAGCAGCACAGATCCAGGGGTGGTTTATAAAAGGGGGATCCCTAAAAGGACATCCCTTCCCAGGGTTTGGCCGTCTTCTCCAAACTTGACCCCTCCTGCCCTCGATTTCTGCCACCAGACACTCCGGTTATTCCTGGCTCTGATGATGTGACCCACATTTTCCTACTCGGGGACACGCACACACTCTCCCTCATGTTCACGCATACCTGGCTGCCTAAATTAGGGGAGGTTACCGGGGTCGCTTTGCAGGGGACCAACTATCGTCCAGAGATCAGAAATAGAAATTGGCTCTGAGGGGTGATTGACTACTGGCTGCTACTGTAAGACGACACGAATTAGATGCATCCACTGTGGTACCAATAGCTATAGGGGACCAGAGTTTAAGTATTGGGGTGGGGAGGCGGGTGTCAGTATGCTGGATGCATAGTTAAATGTTGTATGGACACTTGAGCGGAGTTTGTTGCTTGTATGCGACAGGTGTTGGTGTTTAAGGCGGAGACATTATATAACTCAATCTCAAGTTCTTTAATGTTACATCTTATTACATAAGAATAAGGTTCCTTCTCCATAAAAAGTCAGAAAAAGGGACAAATATCCATCTCAATGTACCAACAAATGTCCATAACAATTTTATTTGCCTGTCTAACAAACCAAAACCTCAAATATAATCAGTTTGCAATGACACCGAATCGAGAAAAGCTGAAAATCCTCAAATTTGAGAAGATGGAACCAGAAAATCGTTTCATCTAAATGTTTTAAGCGATTAATCAATTATTAAAATGGTTGCCGATTGGTTTTCTGTCACTCAACTAATTAATTGTCTAATTATTTGAGGTTAATGGTTCCATAGACAACTAAGATGAAGTTGAGGTTGGACTTGTTGCTAATTTATCTATAATTATCAATGGCAGAGAGATAAATTGATTTATTAATTCTCATACATAGATTTGATTCACAACAAGAGCTGATAAAAAAATATATGTTATCAAGTTTTGAAGGTATTTAATTGGGTCTCAGTTAAACAGAAATTATTCTTACAGTTATAATCCTACAGCTCTGAGAAAGGATATTTCTTCCTCCCCTGTTTCTGATCGTCTTACTCAAATTTTTCATGGCTACTGAAGAGACAGGATTGATTTCAGAGTAAGAAAGTTTTAAGGCCAGCTATCTTTTTCGTCTCCACAGTGTCTAAGAGGTCCTGCCATGGTGGTGAGCCTGGACTAACACTAACCGTAGAGGGGAAAAAAAAAAAAAAAAAAAAGGAAACACGCAGTCCTGAGGACACAAAGTCGGGCCAGGAGCAACAGACTGCTCTGTCTGGACGTGCTGTTTAGCTGCTGTGTAATTACAGCCACAACCACTAAAATAAATACCTATTGTAGAAAACTACACACAACCAACTGCAGCAGAGTGTGGCAGAGAGGGAGGTGCCCCCGTCCGCTCATCCAATCAGATTCACGACCGAACTGAAACATCTTCATTCAACACGGTCGGGCTGAGCTGCTCGTCCTGATCGGTTGATGTATATTATAAGTTGTAACTTGAAGCTAAGGTGCTCTTTTTATAAAAATTAAGCCTTTTAAACCTTTCTGTTCACTGATATCTGAGTACCGCCTCGGATGGAAACATATTCCTGTCTGCCTCTACCTGCTTGGAGTTATTACTTATGATTTTTTACTGATATCATACCGCCACAGCTCTTGTTTTAACACAATAATGCATGAAAACACCAAATCCTACATATAACACTGTCACATTTTATTGGTAGGGCTGAAAATTTGAGGATAAAAAGAATGAATTGTAATTTTTCTGACCAATATGGAGATTTCTATATTAAACTAGATGCTGGTACTTAAGGTGTAAACAGTGTTAACATTATCTCAAATTTATTCTAAACAAACAGAATCAGTCAGTTCTCTGTTTTAAAACAGAATTTTTGGCTCATTTATTTAATGATTACCCATAAAACTGCTTGTGAGTCATGTCTGACGATGTTTTGATTCGACTTCTAACATCTAATTGAGTCAAGTTAGCATTAAGTTGGTGTTACTCACTGCTGAGATCTCTACATTTAAGCTGATTAAGCTAACGTTAGCTTCACAGACAGGATGAGCTGCTTCACAGCCCCCAAAAACCCTGGGGGTCTAGTTTCAGACTGTTTACGGTGATAAGCTTAAAAACAATTATATGATCTGTTTAAAATCTGTAAAAAATTTAACTGGGACATTCAGACAACTCTGTCATTTACATTCAACAGCAACCAAGCTGACGTGAGGCGAGCTCTCACATGGTTTATGTAAGCAAAAAGACACTTAACCACTCGCTAATTTTCAAAAATAATACATTGTGGTAATTGTTCTTCCAAAAAGAAACAAGCAGAAGTAGTACAGACACCTGCAAGAAAATGAGCCAAACAAGGATTGTTAAAGGATTGTTTTTTGAGCCACAAAGTCTTCGTACTGAGAGCGAGGCATTTACACTCACACCTCGACTATGAGCAAAATAATGACTCACTACCAGGTCCAGAGGTTCTATCGAGTTGCCGACATGGTCAGATCTCAACTATTCTAGTAGAAAGAATTGATTCCTACATTTATCAAAGTGTCTGGTTAGAATGACATCACTGTACCATCTTTCTGCAGCCAACATTTACTGTTATAGACAGTTACATTGTTGTGTAATGAACTTGTTGTTAGCAGGTGTAGCCTGACCAGCTAATAGAAAGATAAAAATGCAAGTCTGACAGTGGTCCAAGTCCCTAACAGAGTTCTGGATGAAAGACACCACCCTGATCTCATCAGTGTGTCCTCTATACGTCCACCAACCTGTGACTCTTTTGACATGTTTTTCAAACGAGTAAGAAAACACCTACCTGCATGTCTTTAGTTGCAATCTCCCCTGGAGTCGGCCAGCTGTTGGCGTCGCCAAAATCTCCAACCTGAGCAACAAATAAATAAAATAAAAACAGCTGAATAAGCAGATTATGTGTAAGTATAACTCTAGGGCTGCAACTAACGATTATTTTCATTATCAAGTAATCTCAATTATCTTTTTTGAACAATTGATTAGTCATTTGGTCCATAAAATGTCTGAAATGGTGAAAAATGTCTTGTTTTGTCCTGACAAACAGTCCACAACCCAAATATATACAGTTTACTTTCATAGAGGATTAAAATAAATTATAAATATTAACATTTAAGAAGCTGGAACCAGAGAAAATTTCTTTTTCTTAAAAAAAAAAACTCAAAACACTTAATCAATGATCAAAATAGTTGGAGATCAATCTTAATCTGTTGATCAACTACACCATGTACTCAAATCAATAACAAACATCCTGTAAAAATCAACTTCAAATGTTTGTGTGACGTCTTAGTGTTGACCTTTCTTCCTCTCATGCAGTGACACTGCTAACATTTATAAACACCTGCAGGGTAAAAACCTTTTAACTGTTAGAAACAAACAGAAGGTGAGCTGCTCTGTCCATGTTGTCAAAAAGATTAAATATACTTAACATAAGTACACAAACAACTGGGCACATCTGCACTGCTCTCGAGTACTTTTCCTCAATTTCAACCGCTTGTCGCAGCTGTAAGATCCTGTGACGAAAGCTTAAAAAAAAAAAAAAAGACAATTTCTTTTCTTTTATTGCTTTTGTAACTTTCCTTCCGTGAACAAACTACCTGCTCTTCTTCATCTTTAACCATATGTTGCCCGTAATTTGTCAATTTCTGTCTTTTTATTTCTGCAACACTGCACTTTACGCAAAAGGGTGTTATAAAAGTTTGTGGCCAAAGTGTCGTTAACAGCCGTGGTGTACTGGACTGTAGGAGTGTCTGCCATTAAAAAAGGTGGGAAGTTGTGAATGAAACGCTTTGAGGAGAGTTTGTCTGTTTTATCTGCCTCGCCATTGGCTCACCACGAACTCACATTTGCATTCCAGGAAGTGTGAAGGGAGGTTACTACACACAGCTTCAGGCATGACAGATAAATACCAGAGCTCTGACCACACATGCCTGCACCGAAGCTCTCTAATGGAGATGTTCTGTTTGCCTAGGATGTCTATAATTACATCAAATAAAGGCTCATTTGCTCAATTGGTATATTAGCCGCAATGTGATCCATTCATAATTTCTAAAGTTGTTTAAAAAAAAAAAAAAAAAAAATAGTCCACATGGTGATAAATCCAGCACAGAAACTTTAAAGCTGAACATCAGTTTGTTCTTTTAAAAAAAAACCTACAGACAGAGATCAACATTGATTATCTGCTCATCTGAAAAATCAACACATTAGTGAGGAGAGTCAGGAACCGTGACTCAGCCAAAAAACACAGGAAGTCCTAGTTCACCTATCGATTTTACAAATATGCAGAGCAAAGGCATAATTTCCACTGAGGACAAATTCCTTCTTGCATCAGCCCACTTTGGTCAAATAAAGCATCATTGTTAAAAGACGTATCAATGGATATGTGCAGGAAAGCAAACAAAGTCTTCTCCGTTAACAGATGTCTCAATAAAAAAAGACAATAAAAACAGTTTCAGTTTGACTCTTTAAAATCTCTACGAGTGTCGTCCTCTAAGAAAAAGAAGGAGTTGATCAAAATGCAGCTACGCTCATCTGTGCAGCCTTCACTTATTACAGTGTGTTGAGTGATATTTTGTTGTCCTGGGATTCGGCTGCCTCTGATTGGTCGAGCCTGTCGGGGCTTCACGCTGCCCAAAGGAAGCCCTGCAGACACTAACAGGGTGGAGAAAACTACTCTACTCTACTACTACAACCTCCTCTGCCTGTCTTCAGGTAAAAAAAATTATTTACATTCTTCTAAAAAGATGCTCAAATTAAACGTTATTATATTCAAGCTTAATATGAATAAATAGAAAAAAACATTCAGTTTTGTTGTTGTTTAAGAACCCTTGACATATTTGTGCATCAACCAACAGACTTTAAGCTAAACCTTCACATCTTTAATGAATAAAACATCTCATAAAGGACCAAACAGTTCCTCAATGAAACTGTTAATCTCTTGTTAATTGCCTATTAAATGTTAATTTTTTTTTTTTTTTTTACATATGTTACTGTCTCTAAACAAATTCTTTATCACAGTGATCTTAAAACACATTTGAAGGTGACGTAGGGCTGCAACTAATTAACTTTTTGATCTATAAAAATGGCAGTAAATTGTTGAAAAATGTCGATCACTGTTTCCCAGAGTCCAAGATGCAACCTAAAATGTCTTGTTCTGTCCAGTCCAACAGTCCACAACCCAAAAGATAAAGAGTTGTGATGATTAGTCGATCAACAAAAAATTAAATGACAACTATTTTGATAATTCAGTAATCGTTGAAGTTATTTTAACATTTGCTGGTTGCAGCTTCTCAAACGTGGGGATTTGAGGCTTTTCTGCGTCACACATGATAATAACTGAATATCTTATATCGACTGATCATTGCAGCTCTACTCTGAAGCTGCTGAAGTACTACTAGTATTACTTTAAATCCTCCTTACTTTTAAACTCTTAATTGGGTTGCTGCTGAACTGTTCATCACTTTTTTTTTTCTTTCTAGTTTATTCTGTCTTCAGTTTTCAGCCTCTACAGTTACACTTGTATTTGCTTGATATCCAGTAGTTTGTAAAAACAATGAGATGATATTTTGGGCTTTTTGTCTCGCTGTGATCTCTGCACAGATGCAAAGCACTTTCTCATACAGGTGTACAGACACACACACACACACACACAGAATATTACCTTTCCTCCACGTCTGGATTTGGGTGGGTTCCCTGCTCTCACCACCTTGGCGGGGCCGGTAGACTCTGTGGAAACATGTTAAGATGGTTGACGTTACAACCGGCTCTGCTCACATGAACACAGATCGACTAAAAAACCATTTGGCAGCAGCAGCAGCAGAAATGTGTGAAGAGGAAAGACAGAAAAACAACAGATACTCATTTGAAATTAATTTAATTTTTGTCTTAAGAAAAGATGAAAAGCTTGTGGACAAAAAAAAAAAAAAAATCAGAACAGACAAAACTAGCACTAGATCAAACGCAGAAGAGCTGGTTTTTCTGTCTCAGTGTCTCATCTCTTGCTGGTACTCACTTGTTTCACTTTAATTGGCCTGTTTTCTGTGGTTTCGTTAACTCCTCCATTACTTGCCTTATCTACCTTTGGCAGGTAGGTTCTCAATAAATCATCTGGCTTTCTTTGGCTGTTTTCCCAGGTCTCCTTTGCTTAATGTGCTGCTTTTGGCATCAATTTTAGATCAACTAAAAGCGAAACAGCTGCAACGAGAAACCAATACCATCATTTTTCTGCCTCGTCATTGTTGTGAACCAGGTAGAGCAGCAGCAGTAACAACAGGTCGCTTCAACAGAACAAAACAAAGAAACTGCAAACCGCTGGGATATATGATCAGAACTGGAGCACATTGATTCATAATACACGGGGGGGGAAACAGGAAGTGGAAAGACGGTTAAACAGGGTCAGTGAGTGTGACAACCAGCTTCACCACATTGGACGCTGGACAAGAGTAAAAAACTGGGAAACTCATGAAGAAACACACCAGTTCAGACAAAAGAGGAAGTTATCAGTTTGGTCACTGAGTCAAGCCGATTAAAGAATGATGTAGAGCAAGTAATAAATTGATTATCTCGTCGATGAAATGTCAGAAAAGTCCGAGAGTCCAAAGTGACGTCAACAAATTGCTTCTTTTGTCCAACAAACGCTCCAAAAACCAAAGATATTTAACTTACAATGATAAACAAAAAGCAGATCATCACAAATATGAATCAAGTAATAATTTCTGCACAAACATGGCAGATGTTTTTTTTTTTTCCTTTTACTCTCGCCTGGTCAGGAGCATCACTAGAAACATACCGACAGCGGAGCCAGGCTCACTTCGTCGTGCCGACCTGGCATCGAGTCCTGAAGTCAGAGATCTCGCCTCTTGCCGTCTTTGGCTGCAGTGTCATCACACTGTGATAAGATGGGAGTGAAATCGGCTCACGGGGACTTCGCCGAGCCATTAACACCGAAGAGCAAATCTAAGTAAGCTCCTTAAGGATGATCATGTCGAGGGACGACGCCAGAAAGAGACAGAGAGAAGGGAATAAAATCCTTTGGTGGGCTACGTCGCTGACGACACCGAGAGCAGCGGCGTATCAGGGTTTCTGGTTTAAAAATGTATTCATGAGCATGAAATAAAAGACAAGAGATTTTATATATTTGTACAGCAAACCAGGAACATGGAAATAAACCAAACGTATTCTCTTACTAATCTAAATCTACTAATATTATCCTTATTAAATACGTCTGTTTCCTGTCGGATCACGTGTAGAGTGGATACAACCATCAAGCCAGAAACAGTGAAACAGAAATATCTTGCACTCATGTATTTTATTCACTATTACATTTATTGTCATTAAGATAATAACATGCCAAACATCTGTTTCCAGCTTCTCACATGCAAAGATTTTCTGCTTTTTTTCCTGTTTCGTATCATTGTAAACTGAATATTTTGGGGTTTTAAACTGTCGTTCGAAAAATAAAAAGACGTTTGATGAAGTTTACTTGGATTGTGGGAAATTATAAACGTGCATTTTTCACTATTACCTGACATTTTATCGACTAAACAATTAAATCGGGTAAATAATTAGCAGATTAATCGCTAATGAAAATCATCATTAGCTGCAGCTCGAGTCCTACACACGTCTACTAACGTGGTGAATGTTGAATGGTGTGAAATAAGCGGTTTAATATCTATATTATGCATGTGTATCAGTTAAGCAAAAAGGTGTCTCTACTGCAGAAACACAACTTTTTTAACAGTTTATGTGGAGCAGGACTCAGCAGTTTCCTCATCAGCTTATGTTGAGGTACAACAATTCTTCACATTCCTGAGACTAGACATTAAGAAGGAAATAACAACGCTCAGACTGGGTAAAGATGCTGATTGCTACGTACTGCTGCTGATGCTGTAAGAATCGTTTCTGATAAAGTTTGACCAACTGATGTAATGACATTTACTTTGAAACAACATAAAGCGCACATGGGTCAAAGGCTTTTTTACTTCTCTGCCCTGTTAATGAGCGTAATGAAAAGACCACGTGTGGAGATTAGTGCAAATTCAGCATCTATACTGTATTGTTGCTCTTACTTACAGACTTACAATCCCTTCAGGCAAAAACTGTGACCGACCGGAGGTCACGTTTTCGGAGAGCATGACTGTACAATCACACAAAAGGTCAGGAAGGAAAAAAAGAAGCATTGTACAAGAGTACGGAAAATAAGGCTCTAAAGCGGGAGTAAACCCCCCCCCCCCCCCCCCCCCCCCCCCCTTCACATACATGCACAGTACAGTCCCGATGTAGAAATGTACACAGAGTCACTGATTAAAACCTAACGAGACACAAACTGTCACCTTAACAGCAGCAGGAGAGCTTTCCTCCCACTGACAGCTGCTCTTCTAATCCTGGTTGGTCTTGAATCTCAGTTTTTGTTGTAATTTTAGACGTGTTTGAAAAAGAACAAAAATACGCCCAAAGCAAAAACATGCTAGAATGGATACAGACTCTTTCTCTTGCTAAAACAACAGTCTACTGACCAGAAATTGAATTTTAATATTGAAATATTCATATTTTTAAAAAGCTAAAAAAAATGACAATTAATCCTCCACTTGTTTAAACTTCTGAAATGTTAAAATTTGCTGCTATTTAACATTACAGTAAATTTTTTATTTTGTAGTTTTGGACTGTTGGTCGGACAAAACAAGACATTTAAAGATATCACTTTGGATTTCTAACTGTTTTCTGATGTTATACACCAAATGTTTAACAGATTATTTTCTCAATGAACCATTTAAGTCTATAAATTGTCAGAAAACAGTGAAAAATGTCCGTTATAAATGTCTTAGAGCCAAAGGTTGATGTCTTCAAATATCTTATTTGTCTGATCAACAATCCAAAACCCAAAAGATATTCAGTTTACTATCATGTACGACACATATAAGTTTCAAATCCTCACATTTGAGAAGCTGCAACCAGCAAATATTTGGCATTTTTCCTTCAAAAAAAAAAAAAAAAACAACTTGTCAAATAAGTTTCTGTCAATTTATCTATTAGCTCTAAAGCAGTTTAATTAATATGAAAATGAATTATGAAAATATTTATCAGTTGCAGCTGTAGTCTCATGTCCCTGAAATGTGAAATGGGGTGTTTTCTTATATTGAAACATTGTGTGAACTTTAAACTTTAACTGTTTATTTAGTTTGGAGTCATGATTTTGAGAGATGGTGTAAGAGATCCGACAGCTTCTGGTGCTACAATCATGACCTTTGTTTCATTTCGTCTGCTAAACTGTGTCACAGCCATGTGTCCTCCTCCGGCGGACAACCGACTCTTTGTGGCCTAAACATGATTTCGAGGGAAATTTATCCTCTGTTCGATGGTACACAGTATGAGGTGCGAAGAAGAATCAAACAGGAAATCAAATCCGACAACGATCGTGCAACCTGAGCCCACAATGGGTCGAGGGTGTGGTGTCCTCTATCACCACTAACACGTTTGTTCGACATAAAAATTGGATAATACAGTATCATAATCATTTGACAAGACCACAGCGTCTTCCCCGAAGCACTAAACACACCATAAACCTGAAAAAAGCAAGATGTCGGTTCCTCAGATGATGCCGTAGTAACAATAACAGAAAGGAATCGAGACAATATGTAACAAAACAGCAGCTGAGATGGACAGCAACAGTTAAATGTTTGTACCTTATGCTTTCTTTAAACAAATGCATACTGTACTTATTCATTTACAACTTATTTATAGATTTTCTCCAGTGACAGCGGAGCAGCGAGGTTGCAGATTTAGGCTCCCCGCAGCTATGAACATGAGTCAAAACAGTCTATAAAGTCAGCCTGAGTCATATTAACAGGTAATAAAATGATTAGAATGAATGAAGTGGTGCATTAAATCTAATTTGCATTAAATTTTGCCTTTCAGTCAGTCCAGAAAGGTAGATTTGAAGAAATGTCTCTTTATCTATAGCATGAGCAGTTGTCTCTGTGTGTCGTCGGTCAACACGATATTTTCATAAACAAGCCGCTGCGAGCTAATTCAACACAGGAACGTTTGCTTTGTGAAGCTGGCAGCTTAACTTCTAAACATGCCTACATTTTGCTGTTAAATAAAAGCTTCTTAAATCCAGAGGGTGATGGGGGAGAACTGCTGTTTCGGTAGTAAATCAACATCTCACATTCAACAGGCGTAATGTTGCTTCAACAGTCTGCTGCTTATCCTAATCGTGGCTGATGACATCACGTGAAGCTGCCCAAAAAAAAAAAAAAAAAAAAAAAATTAGTAACGCCGGACGGGAACACGAGGATTTCTCAAACTGAAGTAAACTGAAATTAAAGACATTGTCAGTCTGATTCAACCCAGAATGAGGATCCTGTTTAAAGTCCCAAACATTCACTTTAATTCCAAACATCAGCTGCTAGATTAAGATAAATATAAACTCGTCTGGATAGGTGACTGTCTATCAGTTAAAATCCTGTAGAGGAATATGAATCACATCAGTGTACATCAGTGTTTTTTTAAAAAAAAAAAAAAAAAAAAGGTTTGTTTCACTAACAACAAACCAGCAACAAGTTCTCCACAGGACAGAACCTGTACAATACTCAACAATATCTCCAACATGTGCATCAAAATACATAATATAACGGAGAATCATGGCCTGATTGGCCTGAATAAGAGCAATAGTTCACAAAAACTACAAAAATGTTCAAAAAAATTACCAATTTAATAAAATCCCTTAAAATAAAAACAGGATTTGTGGCAAAAAACTGGCCATTTGTTCTTTGGCTTGTGTTCGGTCCACCCGCCTCCGTTATTTTTATGATTTTTCATTCAGTTAAAGGGGGCGTATTAAGCACATTTCCAGATCTATATTTTTATTCTGGGGCTGTACTGGAATATCTTTGCATGATTAACAGTTTAAAAAAAAACCTCTTTATTTATCTTATCTGGCGTTTTATGCAGCCCCTCAGTTCAGCCTCTGTCTGAAACAGGCCGTTTCAGCTCCTGTCTCTTCCTGTCTGAGACTTCCTCCGGCTCGGGAGGCTACATGAACAAGTAGTAGTAGTAGGATTTCTTTTTCCTCATTCTTTGCTCGAAATGGAAACTTCCCAAACACATCTGTGCATGTTCAAGCCAAAGTATGCAAACGTGACGTGAGACGTGAACAACCCGTGGAAAAACCTTTAGCGAACAATCTGACATCATCACGAGGAGGAAGTAGAGGTAACAATGTAAAGGAAGCGTTCACAGCAGGTTGAAGCCCTGGCTTTTGACTTTCAGGAAGCATTTACATACATTCACCTCATGTTATGGAACTTAGATCCTGTTTAATATGGATATCCAGCATTAAAACAGTAAATAACAGAAAAACCACATAGCATGATATGTCCTCATTAACAAACAAACATGAAAGAGAAAATAACCTCCATGGCAGAGATATACATCCAGTAACTTATGCATTACAGGCAAGAGCTAATCAGGCATTTGTTAACATCAGTGTACAGTGTGTACATTTCATACAAAAACTCCTTGTCCCCTTTCAGCAGCTTGCTCTAGAAACTGGGCAACAACTTTGTGCTAAACTAAGTCAAGGAATCAGCGTGAATTCCTCAAGTATTTATCCGCTCTTATCTGCTTAGTATGAACTCAATGTGTGAGCAACAGTAGCCTGAAAGTTGATCTCTTTAAAAAAAAAAAAAAAAAAAGTCACACTGCTTACTGTGCATGACAGAGCATGTTTCACAGGCAGAGACAAACACTGGGATGCAGATTTACATGAGACCATCAGATCTTTCCAGCAAAGTGTTAAAACGCACTTTCTGGTCAGTATCACTGCAGGATTTCCTCTGAAGCTTTTCTTTCTTTTTTTTTTTTTTTTTTTTTTTTAATGCTTATCACAGGAAGTGGGACAACTGATGAAACACTTCCTCAGGAGTCTCAATGCCTCGTCACCATGACTCAGGACTCCAGCTCTCAAACTGCTTTAGAGTGACTCTCAGGAGGAAAATGTTTCTATATTATGTTCATATGACTTGAGAAGAGTCTCCTCACATGAATGCAGCAGTAACACTTTTTCATCATATACTGCATTCATTTTAACAGTAAAATCTGCATTTTACTGTGTAGAGAACGCAAGTGCAGAGCTGGAACAATCGGTTCATCCACAGAAAATTAATCGGCCACTATTTTGATAATCAAATAAGTTAATAATAATAAGTTTGTCATGTTTTAAGCAGAAACACCAAACATTTCCTGGTTGCAGCTTTTCTGTATCAAACATGATAGTAAACTATAAAAAATATCTTTGGATTTTGGACTATTTATCACACAAAACATTTGAAGACGTCATCATGGGCTCTAAAAAATTATAACTTTACTATAATTTGAGTATTTTCTGACATTTATAGATAAAACGATTGAGAAAATATCAGCAGATTAAATCGATAATGAGTTTTGTAACCAGAAATAATATAAAAACAAAAGCTTTTTTCTGACATTAATAGATAATGAATTAATTGGCAGCATATACTGTTGTGTACATTTATTAATCAACTAGTTACCAAATAAAGTCTGCTCACTAACCTGGTGACAGATCCTTTAAAACCACTTCAGGCATTCGGGGAAACTAATACAGAACTTTGTGCATCAAACCTGACTTGTTTCCTTTTTCCTAAAACTGTATCTGGCTTGAAATTGAATTTTGTTGTTTATTATCCGCTAAAACGAGTGGACAGACTGTGGCTATTCATTGAAAACAGCACGTTTGTCGAGCTGAGCCGCGTCCTCCTGATCAGCTGAGCGAGGGGCGCTACGATCCTTCTACTACAGGCATGTGGGCATCAGTCAAGAGTTGCTCACAGGGCTGCTCAGTGTTCACCGCATATCAGGTGATATCAGATGATAGTTTAAGGTCAGAGGAGAGTCTCCCAGGGCCAGGGCGTCTGCCGAACTATAAGCCGCTCTTCCTCAGGCGGTCACACTGTCAGCAGTGAATCCAGACAAGACGCTCTTTTCTACACGTCTGCTTCTTTAGGGTTTTAATGCCTTACAGGAACTAAGAGCCTAGTTTTAGATTCGGGTTACTGGGACGTCACTCCTGCCCCCCGAAAAAAGTCCCTGCTCCCTGGGCTCAACTTCCTGATGATCCAGGATATACTGGAGTAGCAACTGGTCAAACCCAAACTTCCAGACTGCTACAACATGTGTAGTGAATTCATCCACGGGCTGCAACTGTTATAGTGAAAAAAAAAGCAATCACGGTTTCTCAGAGGCCGCGGCGATATCTTCAATTTATCACTTTTGTCTGACAAACAGTCCAAAACCTTAAGATGTTCAATTTACTGTCATATATTACAAAGGAAAACAGAAAATTGTCACATTTGAGAAGCTGGAAGCAAAGAGCATTTAGCATTTTTGCTTGAAAAATGACTGAAACCCTTAATCGATTATCAAAATGATGATCCAATTGTCTTTCGATCTAATTGTCGAATTTTTGCTGCGCTAATTAATTCAATCTTTAAAAAAGCCCTGATCAGTTTTAATAACGAATACTAGGACATGAAATACGAATTTCCTTATTAATTGAAGTTTGGAGTCAGATGTTATTCTCATTTTGTCCAGAATCAAACAAGTCTCTGTCCAAGAAACTGAAAATTCACCGATTTCATCCTGATAAATAGAAAAAACAGCCAATCGAGTTATTTTACAGAGATGACAAAATTCTAACATCACAATTGCACATCAGTAAATGACAAAGTAAACTACATCTCAAACCAAATCACAAATTTTCTCTCCAGATCTTCATTTCATGAGTTTTTTTATTTGCTCAAAAAACAGCACTGCAAGCGTGAAAGCACCTTGAGAACAGTCTGACTCGACAGGTGGGAGAGAGGGCTGGGTGTTATCTAAGCATTATGTGCTCAACTGTACAAGAGCGCTGATAAAAGTGTTATACTCTCTAAAACTCAAGGTCGGGTCAGGTGTGTGTGTGTGTGTGTGTTAAAGACAGATGGCAGAATAATAAAACAAACAAAGGAGAAAGAATAAGCGAAGACAAACGGGGACAGGATTGCTGATGATTTCGCTGTATTTGCAATAGCAAGATCAGTTTAATCAAACCAAGTGCTCCTAATTTATCCCTTAATTTCATCAGCAAATGAGAACAAAATTAATCAGAATCAAGGGAGATAATTCATTAATCCTTCTGACACAAACACTCATATGAAATCAAAATTGTTTTTCATATTTGAAGCTTTGCAGGGTAACGCTACGAAGGTATACAACCACCTGAAACATCACCAGAGAGAACATGATTCAGCTCTAAATTAAACTTTCAAAAAAAGTCAAAAAATACACACAGTTTCCCCACACTTGCTGCAGTTCACCAGTCACAGACAAATGTGACCTTCTTGTTTGACCTGCAACTGTGTCACTCCCGAGCAATTTTGAATAAACAAAACAAACAGCAGGATTGAGATGGATCAACTGTACCTGAAATACAATCTGTCACACAGACACAACAGCGGTGTACATAACAAACATGGTCCTAACACAACATTTTGAGGTGTGTTGTGTTTGCTTCACCAAACAAGCGATGACAAGATCAGATGATAAAAGAACAGCCAGCTTATAAAGTGAGGGGGGCAAAGAAGTGAATACTGAACTTTTTGTAGGAACATTTCTACACATTTTAGGAAATACACCTGCTTATATTCTTCCCAGGAGTTAGATGACAAGACAGATATCAATTTAATCTGTGTATTCAGTAGAGGGCTGTTTGATATGTTGAACCTAGCTTAACAAAAGATTGCCAGTCAATGTCAATCAAACCAGGAAATAAATATGTTTGCGACAGCTTTTATTTATATAATTTATTGTATTAGCCAAAAGGCTAGCCTAGCCTCATATATATCTAAGAATTACCAGGGTTTTTTTGTTTGTTTGTTTTTTTGCGTAAGTTAAATGTCCAAAAGCTATGTGGACAGGACTTCTGAGATGTAGCATGTAGCCACCAGGTCCAACTGTTGACAGCTAGTGGACGCTAACCGCTTTATAAATCACAAGGTCTCATTTTGTATTTACAGATACAATTAAGTCCATTTTTGAAGAGCAGGTTTGACTAGAGTGGCTAAGAGCTAAGCTAACTGTTGACCCCTACTTCCTGTCTTTATGCTAAACTAAGCTAAACATGTTTTGGACCAAACCGGACCAAATGCAAACAGTTGAAAGTCCTGGAAACGTTAGAAATGTTACAGACCTTGTAAAACTGCTGACTTTAAAGAGGACATATCATGCACATTTCCAGGTCTACATTTTTGTTCTGGAAGGTGCTTCCAGAGCTGCTCTACTGGAAGGTCTTTGCATGATTTTCAGTTCAAAAAACTCCTTGTTTATCTTACACTGGCCCTTTACGCAGCCCCTCAGTTCAGCCTCTGTCTGAAACAGGCCGTTTTAGCTCCTGTCTCTTTAAGGCCCCGATGAGCCCACTCTGTTCTGATTGGTCCACTGCCAGAAGCTACATCACGGCAGACTTCAAGCCACTCAGGAGGCTACATCAACAAACCATGAAACAAATCATAATGTGGTAAGTTTTCACTACTTTGTCTTCAGTCTTTACTCGAAATGTCAACTTCTCAAATACAGTGTTGACCTGCTCTATGTGAAAAGTGCCCTGAGATAACTTTTGTTATGATTTGGCGCTATATAAATAGAACTGAACTGAATCCAATCAGAAATTTGCAAGTGGACAACATGAACAAAATATGGAAAAACCTTAGCAACAAAGGCTACATAACAGACTGCTGTTTGTGGGCATCTTTGTGGAAAAGTGGGTTGAAGCCCTGGATTTTGACTTGCAGGGAGCAGCTCTACATACATTAACCTCAAGTTTTGGAACTTTGACCATGTTTAGCAAAGACATCCAACATCATAACACTATATAATTAACATAACAGTGACTCAGGAGCTTACAAGACTGACTCATAACATAACACTGCATTCATCCATTAACTGCTTTTCCCCTCATCATCACTTTACCCAACACACATTAGCATGTAGTGACTCCTCTACCTCTCTCGAGTCCACCGTCACCCTCTCTCCTCTCCTCACAATTCATTCACATTTCACTTTGTCTGTCCGCTGCGTTTATCCCCGACGTCTTTCTTCACAGCACTCAGGAGTCAGTTGTTGCAGCCTGCTGTGCACGCCAGACTGCCAGAGGCAACCATTAACATTAACTATCACCAACCCCCGCCAGTTCACATCATCTCTCCTGCTGTCTCTCCAATATTGTGAGTTCAATTAATTCAGCTGTGTAGGGCTCTGTATCTGATTGTTTTATGAATTCAAAACACTTTACTGATTAAAACAAAAACAGCAGCCGCAGGGATTTTAAGGGTAAATTACTGCAACTTTTACATAAACTTTGTATCACTGTCCAACGTCTCCACCATTGGACAGCCTCCCTTTCTTTCCACTTACTATTATCTCTAATTGCACCAGACACAGTCCTCCTCTTTTCAGAAACACACAACCGAACACACACCACCTCAGGTGGAGCCCAAAGACAAATTCCCATGGGTGCTGCAGCACACACACACAAGTGACAATACCTGCTCCAAAGCCCACGGGGTATCGCTGGTGAAACCTATAAATAAACCTTGTGCCACGTCGGCTCTGCAGTCTTAGATAAACACAGTGGTAGTTTTGGGAAACCGTCCCAGTCCTCGGCCAGATGCTGGGACTTTTTGTTGGCTATGGAAAGTAGGTTTTTTCTACTCCCACATGCGTTGTATCATCATTCTGAGGTTACATCGTATTTGAAAGATTTACTTATTTGATTCAAAAGTTGGATTCTGGGATTTCCCAATTACCGTGGAAAGTTATGTTGGAGAAAAGCAGCACAAACACCCACAGCAGCTAGCGTCTAGCAGAGAAAATCCTTGTTATAAACTTGTTAAATCTCAAGATGGATTTCAATTTCTCCCTGAATAAAAAAAAAAAAATACTGGCAAGTCTTTTAACGCTGGATTCGAGACTCAACACAGTTCCCAAAAAGGCACTGAAGACCGCCAACATGTCTTATTCTTTAAGTGCTCATTACAGGAGCAGGAACTGGAATAAGAATGTGAATATCACCTTAAAATCACTTTAAAATGTCATTTCTCACAGTCAAAATCTGAAGTAACATTTGATCAGTGTGAAACTTTATCAACCTTTAATATCTACTGGCCACATGCAGTCTGATGGTCTTACATGCACAGCAGAGCAGAGTGACGACAGAGGAGGGAAGCCGGTCTGCAAGAACCAAATATGGAGGAAACGACAGTCAGAGCGCACACCGCCTGCCTGCATGCCCCACACACACACACACACACACACACACACACACACACACACACACCCACACGTCAAAGACTCTCCCCGGCGTCACATGATTAGTGTGGTGACATCATCTCTTGCAGAGTAAAAAGCTCAGACAGCAGAGGGCCGGGAGGCGTCTCCCTGCGTACAATGAGCCGCAGAAAACATAAACATAATAAGCAGAGGTCACAAAAGGAAAGCATGACACAGACTTTAACGAATCTCACCTGACGTCTCACGCCTTGATGTTGAACTCGAAACTGTTCGGCTCTGCACCCAAAATTCCTAAAATTCCTAAATCTGATGCTTTTCTGCAGGTTGCATGGAGCTAATTTCAGCTGCAGTGTGTTGCTGTGAGTTTTGACTGAACAGCTGCTTGATATGACAACTGTCTAATGTTAATGATTCAAGATATTTACTGCTGTCATGACTACGACTGATAGAACGTTTCCTCAGGATATAAATTTATCGTTCAGATCAAAATTTATGTGCAAAACAAAAATGCTGGGTTTTTTTTTTTTTTTTTTTTTTTGGAAAAAGGAGGGGGTCGTCTTATAATCAGGGTTGTTGTATATTCCTAACAATGCACCTGTTCAACAAGCTGGAGCCTTTTTATTTCTGGTTGACAATGAATCGCCTGTTACTCCATTCAGAGTGCAACAAACCCCGAGTCGCAGCGAGCCAACGCCCCAAATACTTTTGTTTGGAGTTTTCTGTCTGCTTTACAAACACGGACACTAACTAAACTGAACTCCCGCTTTTGGCTACAGGAGCTCTAGTCACACCATCATCTTCACACACTCTTGATGCAACCCTGAACGGTCCACACCCTGCCGATTCTGCACGGAGGGATGGACCACTATCGCCGAGTCCAGACACGACCCTGAGATAGATAAAAGCGGTTTGAGCTGGAAGACTTTAAGACAAGAGCTCATCTTAAACAGCTGACATAGTGAGTGTGTGTGTGCGTGACGGGTGGGTGTGTTATGTGTAGCGCTAAAGGTGGAGTAGAGTAAATACCACAGAATTCAGGCTGCTACACCCTCCCACCCACCCACCCCCCGGTTTACTCTGCTCTGACGTTCTCAACTTTGATACCAGTATAAAGCTTCAAGTCAAACACTAACAAGCACAAAAGTAATTTGTGGGTATAATTCACACCTGTGCACTTGTTAATGTGACTTAACATTTACACATCCTGTAACTGCTGTAAAACTAACGTGTGTTTTGGTTTTGACAATAACAGAGAGTGAAATATTAAAACCCAAGACGCCAGGTTATTATTTTTTTTTATGGCTGCACAATCACATCAAATGGACAGATGCCTTGTGCATTAGCCTATTTTAAGCACATTTCTGCAAAATTCACTTTGGATCTCCATGAGAAATAAATAAAGTTAAAATAAAGATCTGTGGGTTTGGATTTTGTTTGACTGCACATTATGAATTCGTACTGCTTCTGCTGCTGTACTGCATTTTCTCAATTAGCCCAAAGCCTGCAGACCTCAAATGTCTTCTTTTGTCCAGACCAACAGTCCAAAATTCAAAGATATTTAGTTTACTGTCATAGAAGACTAAACCAGAAAATATTCATTGTTTTTCTTTGAAAAACGACTCAAAAAAAATGAATCAACTATCAAAACAGCTTTTATTAAAATTAGATTATCAAAATTGGTTGATCGACCAATCGTAGCAGCTCTAATTGTGCTACATGATATTACTGAGAATGAGGTTTAAGAGTTGGATGTCTCAAAAATGAAAAGAGACACTTAATAACATGATCTATTGGACCAGTAGCAAGAGTGGGAGCATTTATCTGGTTTATAAAAGGTGTGGGTCAAACAAAAGGCATCAGTTTTCGCCTAAACCTCCAAACAGGAAGACACCTCATTCCCACAGGCCGACCAATCAGCTGAGCTCGAATGAACAAAGTGAGCACCCATTCAGAAGCAGCAGTCAGTCCTGCAACTGTAGACCCACTTTACCCATTTACGCATCAGCACTCCTTCCAGGTTCACGACCTTTGTCGGGTCCCAACACCTCGTAAAAACCCGACTGCCAACAGCCCCGGGGTGTCTGATGACAGAAGGTGGGGGTCTGCCTCTTCACGGCCCGAAACAAAGAGGACAAGATTCACAAGGCAGGGACAAATGGGGAAGACTAGTCAGGTGTCCATGCTAATTTTGAAACTGCAACCCCCGACTCTGTGAAACTGTGCTGCAGGAATGCCAAGCAGCTTCAAAACATCTCACACACACACTTCAGAGTCCTTCAAATTCACAACTTAATTCAAAGCTGGCAAAAAAAAGAGCCGCATGTATAACCCCCCCGCGGCTGGGTGTTACTGATTTTCATTAATCAATTTGAAGTTTGAGATGACCCTTCACAGACCGAAAGCTCCTGTATTAATTTGCAAAGTTATATAAAAGTGCAAAGAGAAGGAGGCTTTCATTCAACAGTCCCATTCTAACCAAAGTTTGGAACAAACAGAGCTGCATTTGCAAGTGTTAAATAAGGTTCCTGCATATGCTAAAGGAATGCTAATGAATCGAGCCGGGCTGGTCAGTCCTGATTCCTTGATCAAAAGAGCACACCTGATCTACAAAAAAAAAAGCAGATTGCATTCCTCACAACAGCTCCTGATCCTAAGAGGGGAAAAAATGACTTAAAATAGAGGGTATCAATTTCTAATACCTCAAATTGAAAACTGTGTATATGATTACATAATGTTCTTGTCTCAGCAGAATCAGACAAAGGCCGGCTGCCTTCATGCATAACAATCAAAATTTAAAAAAAAGAAGAGGAATGAAACATTTCAGGGCTCCTCATCAAAATTATTGGCCACAGCTTTACTGTCTGTTAACAGCAACAGGTGCCACAACCAGGCCTGAAACTAACCAGTTTACCAGCCAAAGTGGCTGCATTTTGTTGGCAGTTAGAGTTCATGTTTTGTACCGGACTGTCTGATTAATTGGAAGATGTTTACTCTGTATGTTCTCGTTTGCAGCAAATTGGATTTCGCTGCCCACCAGAAACTGAAAATGTTTAAGAACTTGGAAGAAACTTTAAGTAGAGAGGGTATGTTCATAATAAGACAATAGTACTCTTGTTCTGTGGTGACACATCAGAAGGAGGTTGGTGACACCACTGCCAACATTTAGCACTAATTCACCATAAACTCCCTCAGGGGCTGACATACAATGATGAATCAGGACATTAAAAGTGTTCAGAGGAACTGAGCTGATTTGTCTTTCTGGACCATACACATGTGAAATGTACTGGAAAGCTGTGAAACCAGTTTAACTTTACTTAAACACATTAACAAGACAGTCAAAACAATAAAAAAAAAAAAAAGGATCTTGGTTGTATCAGATCAGAGAAATGAATTCTTTCACACCTGTCCAACTGACTCCCTGTTTTTGTTCAACTGCCCCACTTTGCATTTGTTGGCATATCTTTAGCAAATCCAACATTCAGAAAAATATACAAAACAGCATACTGCAGACGCATTGAACACGCTGCTGCACAAACAGGAGTAGTGAGTCAGCTAAATGCCTGAAATGTAAATGTCAGACGAGCTTCAACGCTACAGTCAGAGGTAGCCTGGTAGCCAAATGCTTATGGAGCATACCACACAACCGCAAACGTCCATGGCTCCATTCCAGTGAGCGACTTAAGATGCATGTCATACTTTCTCCCCCCCTGGTTTCCTGTCTGCCTCTATACTAAACTGTCCAGTAGAGGTGAAAATGTCCACAAAAAACCAAAAACTTAAAAAAAAAAAACCAACCTTAGAGTCAGAGCTGCCTCAGTAATAGTGCTGTCAGACCAGATTGAACTGGTGAAATTTAATGTGTGGTGTGGTGAAAAACAGGCAGGACATAAAATAGCATGGCTGTAAGGCTGTAAGCATAAACTGCAAGGGGCTAGCATGGATAGCAAGTTAACAACAGTCCATAAATTTGTAAATGACACAACTTATGAAACACTTCACTGTTATTAACCTCTGTCAAAGACACTGACGTTAAGTAGCATCCACCTCTGCTGCTTGTATTAATCACTGTGCGGTCCTATAACCAATCAGCATTTCCTGAAGGGGGAAGTCAGTCTCATCTCATCTCTCTAACTGGCAGGACTTTGGAGAGCCTCACGATTTTGTTAGTCAGAGTTAACTATAACTGACTGAACTGGGCACAAATTGAAGAAAGCGGGGTCAACTCAAAACCAAAAGCAAATGTCTTGTTCTGAGTGAAATCTGATGTGACCACACATTAAAAAAGGGTATCCTGCAGAGTTTCTTCACTGTGCACGAGCACGTAAGCGATGTGATACACATTCCTGGTGCCCGCGTCACGCGAATCCACTGATCAGTTTGTCGGTGGCAGTAACACAGAAACAAAAATAGCAATGTGCAGCTCTGTAACTGTGTAATATTGAGGAAGGAAATGCATTCAACATGTATCTGTTAGACCTCAAAGTTTCAACGAGCACCACTAAATGTAAATATAGCTTTTGTTTGTTTTCAAGAAAACTCCACACAGGTCACCTTTAGGCTGCGTTCAGACTAAATACAGCAATGCGTGAAAAATGGCAATCTTCCCATTCATTTGAATGGGGGCAGTGCGTTTACGCTGCGGGGTGGGGACCAAATAGGACTCAGCAAAAAAAAAACAAAAAAAAAAAAACGCAGCAGCCATCCAGCAAAAAGTTGAACCAGAATCAACTTTTGCCAGAACGTGACCCGACGTCATGCTGCAGTGGCCAATCACATACATGCAACCTGCAGGATTACCCGACCCTAGTGCTGGATTTGGTCTGAATGCAGCCTTAAGCCTGTAGCCAGTACTTTCCGCAGACCAGCCTATAGAAAACTGTTGTTGCATTGCCAGATTCTCAATTGTGGTTTCTGGTGAGAGTATGAAGAATGCGGCCACACACCCTTGAAATGAGACAAATCACAACCATGTTTACTTCTAATATTACTAGCAGCCAAACACTGATGAGTCTACTGTCTGAAGCTAACGAGCCTAACCAGCGTTTGGTAATCTCCTGACAAGAACAGGCTGCATCACAAAGTTTAAGTGATTCAAATAATTTCCGATAATGTCCTCTCCAACCTCTGGATGGAGATTCAGAGTATCAAAGGCCAGGTCTAACGGGGTGAAATTTTCTTTTATCTCTCACTCCATCATACTGTTAAATGCTCATGATGAGTCAGCTGATGATCACTTGTCCGTATAACAAGACGTGGGTGGTGAAGATAATGATGTTTAAGCATTGAAGGCTAGGTTGGATGGTGATGGCTGGATGTACTCCAGGTTTCACTTTAATTATACATGTGTAGTAGGTTTTTGTCATATTGTATGTATTTCATTATGAGTCATGTTCAAGTTTGTGTATTTCTCTTTGCGGAAAAAACAACAATGACAGGTTCAGCCACCCAGTTCCAGTACTCTACTGTAGCTGGTGACATGCCCACCACTGTCAGTTAAAATTATTTATCCCCAACAAAAGTAGAGGCAAGTCTGAGGTGACTGAAAATGCGCTGCTTATTCTGAATCCAAATCTTTCTCTTGCCACAAATTAAAGACACATTACAGTAACATACAACCACACTGTGACCCTAAATCAAGCTGTCTGAGCCATGGAAATACATTCCCAGTCTTTCAGCTGTTGCTTTTATCCTGGTTCTTGTTCAAGGACACACAGGGAGTACACACACACACACACACACACACACACGGCTGATTAGAGCGCAATCTACTTATTAAAAAGACAAAAGGTTCTCACTTTTCGGTTAGTGAACAAACTAAAAAGAAATACAGGTCTTTCAGTTTTGCTAAAGATGCCACAATCTTCAAGAAATAACACTGAAAGAGTAAAACATTTGAGAATTGCTACACTTAAGTCTGGGGCTGCAAGTAACGACTACTTTAATTGTTCATTAATCTACCAATTCTCTTTTCAGTTAAATCGATTGATGATTCAATCTATGAAATGTGAAAAAAGTGTCTATCAAAACCTCCTCGAGTCCAAAGAGACATCTTTAAAAGTATTGTTTTGTTCAACCAAAAGAAAAAAAAGATTTTAGTTTACGATATATGACAACAAAAAGCAGGAAATCTCATTTGAGAAGCTGAAACCAGAGAATGGTTGGTATTTTTCATTATTATTGCTTGAAAAACAATGAAACAATGAATCAATTATCAAAATAGTTTCTGATTATTTTTTCTGTCGATTGACTTATCAATTCAACGACTAATCATTCCAGCTCCACTTTAGTCAACACTCGCACATCAACATCTGGCAGATTTCCTCAAGATACAGTCCCATTTGTCCAACATTATTGGCTTCAAGATATTTAACAAAAGGTGAGTTTTGGGGTGTTTGTTCTTTGGGGATCTACAAATTATTCAATTGATCCAATCAGAGGAAGGAAAAGTCACTCTTTGTTTGAACTAGAGCTGCAACAATCAGATGATTGATTAGTTGCCAACTATGAAATTAAACTCAAACTGTTGTTGACTGTTGGTCAGGACAAAACAAGACATTTGAGGACGTCAGTTTTGGTTTTGGGAGACAGTGAGCGACACTTTTCACCATTTTCTGACATTTTATAGATCAAACAGCAAGATGAAATGAGAAAATAAACAGATCAATCGATAATGAAAATAACTGTTAGTTGCAGCCCTAGATTATACTGTTCACAAGTCATGGACATACGATTTTCAACCACGAGTCCAAGGCAGACATTTTGTTGCATTATGGGGTCACAAGCAAAAAAAAAAAGTTTGAAATTGCTACTCTAAACACACAAATTCACTATCCAGCTTACAATTAGCATTTAACCAATATCCGTCTTTGAATTCAGCTTGAAAACAGAGCAGCACTGCCTGGTTATCTCAACCTTTGGCTCCAAGCCATTGTTACTTGCTGATTTGACAGCTTCAGGAGCACATTTATCCAAATCCACCCAGGCTGGTCCACATTCAGGGTACAACCTGTACCCTGAATGTGGGCGTTAGTTACACATGCTGCAGCACAGCAAACAAACTGCCTGGCAAACAAAAAGACATCACAAAATACAGACAGACTGCTGTCAGAACAGACTCATGATGACCTGGCTGTGTAACTGTAAAACAGACAGGACAAAAAACACACACACACACATGGCTGAGAGACAAGAAACCACCTTGTCTTCACACAGCAAGCAGTTGTCTCACACCACACAATTGATTATTGTGGCTTTGCTTTGGTTGCAATCATCCCCTTAATTAGAGATGAGTCAGATGTGTATTTGACATGTTTTTATGTGAATGTGTTTTAATGTGTCTTGTCTGGATGTGACATAATGTTTTAATGTATTAACGCTTGATAGCAGATTTTTGCACATTCAAGTCAAAGACAAATTTCTGCCTTTTGAATGCAAAAAGTAGACAGTAAAGTATTTTCTATTCTATTTATGACAGAACATAATTAGTGGATCAGTGTGAGATCATGCAGGAGCCATGATGACTCTTGCACACTGCCTGCCTGCTAGCTCCCATGCTAACATTAACTAGCTGGATGGATAAGCAGGCAGACGCCGGGTTTGAGCTGACAACAAATACACGATGTGACAACCGGGTTATTAACCGCGGAACAACCAGACTGTCTTCCACGGGACAACCTGAAATTATCCCAGGTCTCTTGAGTTTGATCCGGTGTAGCTAGCCTGCTAGCAGCGGCCATGCCTTTTCTCTCTCTCGGGGAACACGTGGAGTGAACACGTGACGTCTCACAACAAACCTGCTCGTTTTAACAGATTAAAACGAGCAGATGTTTCGTGTTTGGTCGTGTTTCGGTGTCGAGAATTGATCCTAGAAAGGCTAAAAAAAGCTGACATGTTTCTCACAGGGTGTCTGGATACGGACGGTAGCATCCCAGAGGCTAAGCTAACTTGCCATCTGAATGGGAAGGGCTTTGACGACGGACTAGGCCAAAAAGGAGTCTGTCTGTGTGCGCTATTGTTAGCTGGCTGAGCAGCCACACAGCCGGCCAAGCTGTTCGTGGCTTTTCTGCTAATTGATGCAATGCGAGACAAGGGCGGATGTCACATTAGTGTCTGGCCTGACTGTACGTCGAAACACGTCTCAAAAACAAGCCTATAAACAGTAGTAAACACTGGTTTAAACCTTTGGCAAGTGCGGGGAGTGTGTCATGCTAGAAGGACACGGTGATGAAGTCACTCTCCTAACTTTAAAAAGGAGGATGCTCTCCCTCCCCTCCCCCTCCCAAAAAAGCCAAAAAAATTCATCCACAAACACCAAAACCTCATCTTCTAAAATGCACACAGATTGTCTGGTGTGATGACACAAGCACAGTAAGTTCACCAGCACTGCACGATAACACAACGTGTCCATAAACGTGCAGAGCAAGCAAGCAAGCATATGTCTATTTTCTTCCCCTTAATAACGCCTCTAACTACAGACACACCAGAACTGCATCTTTAAATTGACCGAAAGTCAAGTTAATATCACCACTTAAAGCAGAAGAGCCAATTCAGCCCTTTCAATGTTATAAAAACAAAAAAAAAGGTGTGATGAAGGATCATTTTAACTAATTTAAGGGTGTGATCCCTTGTGCAATCATCCACCTATACATCCACTTTGCCACCCTGAACTCCAGGAATAGCCTTCACTTAGAGGAGGAGGAAGGGGAGGCTTTCACTCCAAATATATCCAGCTTGCAGGGGAGCAACAAGAGGGCTTGTTTATTATGCACTCACTTGGCTCTTTTGGTTCAACAAATGCTACACGATACCGATGACAGCTGCTCGGTCATCCCGTGTGACCACACCTGGACGGACACACACACAGAACAGGACACTGACAGCCAGAAAATAAACATGTAGGGAGGGTACAAACCGTGGTGTGCTTGTCCATTCACGCTGACCACGGTCACCGCATTCATTTTCCTTGTCCACGGGTTCACCTTGGGCGGGGGAGCTTCAGTAAACTCCTTTCTGCTGCTGCTTTTAACACCCTCCTCGTTTTGCTTGTCGTCGCTGTCACAACCCTCCTTGCTCCCCTCTGTCGCCTGTTTTGGGGTCTGCTCCTCCGCCGTGTCGCCGGGGGTCCCTCCCTGCCCAGGGCTGCCGCCGCCGCTGCTCCCTTGCTCGGCGACACCCGTCTGCCGCTTGGCCCCGTCGCCCCGGCCGCCCTCCTCTTCCTCCGGCTCGCCGCGGATCACTTTGCCGTGCTCCTCCGCTTTGGCAAGCGGGTTGCCGGGCAGGAGAGCCTCCACCTGAGTGGCCATTTCCCACCACCGTCTTTCTTCCCCCCTCAGGATTACCAGTCCTCTCTCCCCCCCCTCCCCGGCCCGAATTCGCCTTCAATTCAAGGAAACGTGAAGTTATTCCGCGTCGTGTGCCGCTCCTCTGTCGCTCCCAGACCAAAAGAGCTTCGGTCTAAGACGCAGAGCAGTCCGCGCTGGATTAAAACATATATAAAAATAAAGAAACGTGTCCGAGGGCCTCTCAGGATTACAACCTTATCTCCACCACTAGCAGCAATATGGATGATCCCCACCACGCGATAGAGGGGTGCGCGCACGTACAGTGTGTAGCGACGTAAAGCCGGGAGCGCGCTTTTGAGTCAAAGCAAGCCGGTGCTGCTTTCAAGTGCATCCCCGTCGTAAAACTCTTTTAAAGGATAGGTTCACAGCTTTTCAAGTCTGTCTTAAAACAACAGCCAGGTGCCCAAATGAACACTGAAAGAGGTTTTCTCGCTGTAATCATTCCTCCCGTTCATACTGGCTATTAAAAGATCCCTTTAAAATGTGCTTTGATGGGGCCAAAATCCACAGTGTGTCCACACACTCATTTTGTGCAAAAATACATTTAAAAGTTTATCTGAAGTTTATATGAGGCTTCAGCAGTGTGAGTTAGTCATATCAAGTGGATATCTGACACATTTACAGTCTTTTTAGCATCAAATTCCCTCTTTGTGTTTCCCCGGACAGTGTTTCCCTGTTGAGCTGCGGTGGAAGTATAGTAACAAAAAGAGGGACTTTGGCACTAAAAAAACTGTAACGTAGAAAGATATCTACTTGAAGCTTCATATTAGCTTTTAAATACATTTTGGCTCAGGACAAGGACTGTGGATTTTGTCCCCCATCACTTACATTGTAAGTGCATTTTGAAGGGATCTTCTAATAGTCAATATGAAAAGAAGGAATGATTATGGCAAGAAAAACCTGTTTCCATTTGGGCTTGTTTTAAATTCTTTAATTTCCAATTTCAGGTATTATAATAAAGTGCCACTTTGTCAGGCGCTTTCCAGTGCTTTTAGTGACAAAATTCATCACAGGTAAATATTTGTATTAAGTGAGTGTGTATGTGGAATCGGCCCAGTTTTGTGTGGCAGTAAAGGGCAAAATGCTCACTGTGTATGTTTTTTTTTTTTTTGTAAATATTCTGCAGCAGTAGATCTGGACAAAAACATAACTGTCCTCAACAAGAGTATAATTTGACTTAAAACCAAAGCTCCATCAACAACAGATGGAATTAAAACATATAATTTTATTTACCACATAGCACTCCAATAAAACACACCATTTCAAACAAAATTTTATATAAAATTTTCCATGCAGCACAGCTTCCTGCTTGGTTACCAGATAATCAAAAATTTACTGGTTGTAAGTGAACCATGTCATATCTTTTATGTATGGCTTGATTAAATTACAGCTTTCTTTGTTCCAGAGGAGCTGATTGCTTTCTATAGCCAATGAGATACACAAATAGGCCTACATAACATGAACAGTAACCTCTCACAGTAACACATGACAGGAAGACAATTAGTCACAATATCAAACTCAAAGAGATAGTCTCACATTCATTGTATTTGCTGCCTGTTCAGTAAAACATTTAACTTAACATCAGTCAGCAGTGGTGGAAAAGGTATTCAGATCCTTTACTTAAGTAAAAGTTGTACAACCATAACATGATAGCATGCTATTACATAAATCACTGGGTTATCATTATGTGATACATTAACATGTAAGCAGCATTTTAATGATCTATCAGGTTGAGTTGGAGGTAATTTTAACTATTTAATTGCTGTGTAGATTAATCTATAACAATGAATCACATTTTATAGGTTGATCATATGTTTTAATGGAAACATCCTAACTATAGCAACTATAGCTGTCAAATAGATGTAATGGAGTTGAAGTACAGAATAGCATAGTGTATAGTGGAAATACAAATAGGCATTTTAAGTAAGTTTAAGTAAAAAATTGTTGTTTTTTTTTTACCACTACCAGTCACAACAACAAGTGTGTGCAACTAGTTAAACAATGTAATTTATCAGTCAGCATTTTTCTAAGCGACCTAATTTTATTTTATTCAATTTTATTTTATTTTATTTTTATACCATTAATTTGTGAGTGACCATGCATTCAATATATTAAACATAAATTCTGGACCATGTATACATAGATGACATACATCAATAAAACAAATAATAACAAAACATTTTGTCCTTTTTTAGTCCTTTCACTGCGTTTATTTATTTATTTTCTTACTTAATGTATTTCTAGGCTTAAATCATTTTTTTTCCGGAAAACACCTGAACGCAGCCTGGAGTCCTGCATGACGTCGGTGTCGCCCTCTGAACTCCGCAAATCACCGTTAACTCATTAAACATCTGTTGAAAACACCAGTTTCTATCGTAACCACCAGCCCACAAAACCTTATGGATATGACATGTCGTTTGTTTGTCATTCATTCACGTATTTCATGTTACTCTGCTTTAAATTATCTGTAAAAGAATGAGGGAAAATGTACTTAAAGTCCCTCCGCACTGTTCCTACACGCTATACACGTGTCCATACCGGAGCTGCACGTGTGCGCTCACGCCCTCAGTGGAGTTTTCCAGAGAAATTCACCAAACGAGTTTTTTTTTTTTTTTTTTTTTTTTTTTCTTGTAGCGTCACACTTTTACCATAACAGACTGTGAGTTTAAGTTTGTGTCAGTGTTGAGTCCATGTCGGTTGTGTGAGATTGTTTGTGTGTGAGAGAGAAAATGTGTGTGTTGTGTCTGTAGTGGCATCCATTAAAAGGTCTTTTTTAGTTTGTGTGGTTGATTATATAATAGCCATAGGAGTTCACGTCGGACTTGCCATTTGATACTGTGTGTGTGTGTGTGTGTGTGTGTGTGTGTGTGTGTGTGTGTGTGTGTGTGTGTGTGTGTGTGTGTGTGTTTGTGAGAGTGTGTTTGAGAGAGAAAAGGTCTATTTATGTTTGAGAAAGAAAGTTTGACTCCACATGAGTTGACTCTGCTTTTACAGCCTACAGTGGTGGAAGAAGTATTCAGATCCTTAACTTAAGTAAAAGTACCAGTACAGCAATGTAAAAATACTCCATTACAAGTAAGTCCTGCAAAATGTTACAGTAAAAGTAGTGGTTTGGTCTCTCTGACTGATATATTTTTATATATGACATTATTATTATTATTATTATTATTATTATTATTATAATATCAGTGTGTAAGCATCAAGTTGTAGCTGTTGGAGGTGGAGCTAGTTTCAACTACTTTATATACAGTTAGCTAGTTTAGTCCAGTGGTTCCCAACCTAGGGGTCAGGCCCCTCCAAAGGGTCACAAGAGAAATCTGAGGGGTTGTGAGATGATTAACGGGAGAGGAAAGAAGAAAAAACAAAGTTCTGAAACACAAATACATTTTCAGTTTTTGGACTTTTTCTCTAATCTTTGATTTTTGGTGAAATATTGGATCATTTGAATATTTATTTAAATGAAACCATGTGAGAAGTTTAGAGGGAAAAATCACTATTTGGTGGAGCTGTTAACAACTCATAGACATCTGAAATGTGACCCCGACTACACACTGCTTTTTGTATGAAATTAAAAGCCAAAAAGGTTGGAAACCACTGGTTTCATCTTTAACAATGTGTATTTTAAAAGCTTGTTATATTATCCATTATGTCAAATCTTCATCTGAAAAGTAACTAAAGCTGTCAAATAAATGTAGTGGAGTAGAAAGTACAATATTTCTCTCTGAAATGTCGTGGAGTGGAAGAATAAAGTAGCATAAAATGGAAATACTCAAGTAAAGTACAAATACCTCAAGATTGTACAATAAGTTAAGTAGAGTTAAATAAAGTACAGTACTAGTAGTAAATGTACTTAGTTCCTTTCCACCACTGTAAAGTTTGACATAGGACAGACAAATGAGAATTATACCAGATGTGACTTAAAGTATCAAAAAATGCTGACAAACATCACAGGAGCTCCCGCTGCTGCACATATCTTGCAGGATTCCTCGTGTATTCATGACTAAAGCTTAAAATATGCCGTCGGTACTGATCATTACCTGTGTGTAGTTTTCTCACTATGCACTGTAAATGGTTGTGAAGGGCGCTGCCACAACTCTGTGTGTGAATGACGGGCGTGTCAGGGGGTGTGCAGGAGAAAATTGTGTTGAGAATGAAAGGAAAAAGAAAGAAAGAAAGAAAGAAGGAGTACTCATTATTACTGGAACTCTGCCTGTACACTTGATTTCACTGTATATGAATGTGTATAAATATGCTACTAATAAACTGATCCATGATTCAGAGGCAGAGCAGCTTTATCAATCTGTGATTACATGTCGATTCCTTGCAGAAGCAAAAGAGAACTTTCCTAGAATGTAAAAAGAAAGGACAATTACTATAATTATTATATTTCAAAGCAGAACAGGTCACTTGTCATTGTAACAACAGTTATTTGTAACTTAGAGGTCTAAAAAAAAGTTAATTTTTCAACTACAGGTAGAAAATTTGATCTGCAAATCACTAACATGGCACACAAGATGTGATATTTGATTTCTCCTGTTTCCAGGCAATGGTTCACCACATGAAACACACAGTTAAAAATAACTGTTACGACATACATTTCAATACAACATAAAACTTGTAGTAGCATCAGAAACTGAGAAAACCTCAAAAATCTTAAAAACCTCACATATTAGAGCCAAAGTCCCCCAGCTGAATGGATGTGGTGGACCAGACCGGACCAGCCGCCATCCTCTGGCTGCTGTAAAGCCTCTGGCTGTTACTCACATTTTAATCACGTGACGGTCAGACAAATCAGTGCTGCAAGTGAGAAAAGCAAACAGTCAAATGTCATTTTCCTGCCTGAACACAATGTAATGAAAAGGAATGTTCGGGTGTTGAATCTGTGCAAAATAAATGTTGGTAGGTTTAAGATCATCTGTCTTTTAAATTACTTTTTTTTAAAGGCCTTTATTTAATGATGTCACACTGTTTTATTTCCAACATGTCTTATCTGTTTTATTATTACTGTTGTTTTTACTGTTTGTTTGTTTTAAATCTTATACTAGGGTATTTTAGGGTATCTTATATGTTATTTTGTTTCATTTTAATTGTCTGATTGTACTGCCTAATTGTAGTACTTAAATGTTTAAACCATGTAAAACACTTTATAAGTGCTAAATTAAGTTTATTATCATTATATTGTTATTAAAATGTTCATTGAATTTTGTAATTCTTCATTTAACTGAAAAGATTAAAAAGACAACACAAATGCATGAGTGCTTGTTGGCAGCTATACGTTCAGATTAAATCATGATAAAAAAAAAACTTAAATGCATTCACAACATTTATGAAACCATTCTGTAAAGGTGCATCTACAAAATAGTTACTTTAGGAGTCAAGAGTGGTAACAGTAACGCTATAGTAGAGTCTCATCAACCCATTTCTTCCAAAAGCTGCAGGTTACAACAGCAGATATGTTTATATCCACATAATCCAGTAAAAGATTTAATGTTCTAATGAAAAGATTTGTCTTTGAATGCATCCGGCAAGTCAGAATATGTTCCTTTAATATTTTATGCATTGGAGATCCACTGACGTTATGTTTTTCCTTGTGCAGAATGTTTAAACATGATCTCTTTTTCTTGTGTTCACATCTGGACAAACTCACTGTGGGAGAAGAGACACCAAATCAATTTCAAAATTGCATGTATTCATCACCAGACACGGAAGAGGATTGAACAACCCTCCCCCTTCCAACCCCCTCATTTATCTCTCTCTCTCTTCCCTCTATATGTTTCATGAGTTGGGTGCTGGTGGGGGGTGAAGGGATGAGGGTCTGGAAATGTTCTGTCTTGCCTCATACTGTTTGTACTGTACTGACTGTTCTAAGACTCTAAAAAATCAATAAAAATACTTGGGGAAAACAATAAGCCTAAAAATAACGATGGCGTGTGGATGTCTCCAGTTATAATTAAGAAGCGATGTGACGTTACAATCATGTAATGACTGATTCGAAAGAGTAACATAGCATTATACAGATTTTAAATTTAGGAAAGAGAGAGCACTGCTATCATGCTCTGTATCCGCAGATACCTGAGTTTAGGTATCAAAATCAAGAGAAAATAATCAGAGTGGTGCATCCCTGGTGTTAAAGATATCCTGTTTATGCAGGAGTACACACCTTATTACTTGTGTAAAATGTCTGTGGGGAGACTTTTTGTGCCAAATAATTGTCCTTGTGTAATTATAAAGGCTGTGTGTGTTTGTGTGTCTGAAAGTATGTTGAGAGCACACGTGTTTCTTGTCATGTGTGACTAACAAACTACTAAAATCTTAAGCTATTTACTTCATTCATACCCTGTGAGTAAACACAGCGTGTATTTCAGTTCCTCTTCCTTTGTTTATTTAATCTACAGTCAGTGAGTTTGTTTCTTTAACCTGACATGGTATTAGCCTGGTGCATCAGTCTGGCTCCAGGTTAGATATTGCAGTTTTTGATCTTAAGTTTCACTCCTGACTTGTGTTTTTCAAGGCCTGCAGAGTATATTTTCATTTTGTTATTGCTTTTTTTTTTTATTACTATTAGGGCTTTTACCTGACAGTATTTGCTCTTTGGAATAGTTTGACTGGTTGTCTGTATAAGATATAAACTATTGCTGTGCTGTCTGATTTTCTGTTGTATTTGTCAATTTAAAAAATCTGGCAAAATGTAGTTTCACAGTTCAATAGGAATCTTAAACTACTGACATCTTCAGCCTGTGCACTTTTGACTGTAGTGATGATGGAAGTTGGTTTGTTTGCACATTCAAAGATGTTTTTTTAGTATTAATGTGACTGTCAGCGGAAAACAACACCTCATGGCAGTCATTACTTGCTTCATCATCCTGCTCCTGCTGGAGTCTTAAGTTTCTATTTGACACAAATGTGGTTTAACATGAATGTAGAGGTGCGTAATCTCCGCAATGCTTAACGTTTTTTGTTTTTAGAATATTTGCTTTTTTCCTCTTTAATGGAAAAATGTATAAGCATTATCTTGTTTGACCTCCTGTTTATGTTGTTTTGAAATGATTCAGGTTTGGATTCAAGATATTTTGATTCCAAGCAGATGCATAAACTTCAATGAAGGAGTTCAAGTAGGTGGGTGCTGGTTGGGTGTGGTAAGAAATATGCTTTATTGCACTTTTAACCACACCTAAAAGTGATGCCACTGTGTCCTCAAGTTCACCTATACATCACTGCAGAGAGGTGAGAAATTACACCATTGGAGGTTTAAGATAGAGCTGGTTATCATCTGCATAGCAATGGACAGAGAGAATATGTGAGCGGATAATCGGATCTTTGGAAGTGGTGTATACTGAGAAGAGAAGCAGACCAAGCATTGATCCTTGAGGTACTCCTGTGGAAAGAAAGTGGACACTTGCCATGCCACTTTGAACGATTGCCCTGTGAGGTAAGATTCAAACCACCTCAGGTAGTGGACAGGAGGATCTGGGGATGTAATTTCCAGATGATTATGGATTTCACATTTCGCAGTGGGCATCTCCCCACATTTTTTTGTAACAATTACACAATGGAGAGGTGCCTGCTTTATATTTAGAAAGACAATGCAATATATGAAGTAGTAATGCTATTGTCCAATTAAAGATTGTTATTTTCATAGCAGAAATGTTATTGTTTCCCCATTTTAAAAGTCATATTTGGACAGTAAAATGCTGAAAATTTGCTTTGGCATGGCAGTGGTGTGTTTGTGTTTTTGGTCAAAAACAAGTCATGACACGTCAGTGTCAGATCAGGGTGACAATAACTTCTAATCCTACTGTTCTGCATCCTTCTTTCTGTGTGTGTCTCTCTCTTTTGTACCTGCCTGGCTACTGTTGGGCCCTGTCCATAACAACATCGACACAACACACCGCTGACGAGACACACGTACACAAACTGCGGTGCAAATGTCTGTTACCTTGAGGCGATCCCACACTGGATCAGTTTCTTCGTTCATTGAGGGATAAGGCTGACTGATTCAGACTGTGTTCACAGGCTGCTGCTGAAGATAGGAGGATGAAATACAGTATAGATACAAATACTGTATATGATGTGATTCTCTGTAAGAATAGATTTATTTTAAAACTTTGGTTTTTGCCAGATGCTGTCTTTGTATGCATTTACTTATTTTTTTCCATTTATTTTGAATTGCTTAAATTGTTTTTTGTGATGGCCTCTTTACTCTCCTCTAATCTTTTGAGGTTTGTCATAACATTCATGTGTATTTATCAAATCGTATCTTGGATTTCATCTTTGACACAGTAGCATTCTTCAGCTGCTTTGCATTACGTTTGTATGGTATATTCATGTTTGTGTTTTGTATTGCCTCTTATGTGATTTCCTACTGAGTTGTGTGATTTTGTATAAAGGCCCATCTAGGAACGGGTGTTGCAGACTAGCTTTGGTATGTGGCATTTGTCCATGCCAAGTACGTGTCCTAAAAAACTTTTACAAATAAATAAATAAGTGCATGTCTTCAAATGGCAGTAAATGATATCAAAACAAACTGCAGGATTTTTCAAACTTGGCTCTGTGTTTGTGAGTTGATGATGTATTTTCCTACATCCAGACTGCAATCGATTTTAGTGCATTTTGTACTTTTACAGACTTTATATTTGCCTGAGATTCATCACCATAAAGATTTTATAACCTTTACTTTTCAACAAACTTTTTGTTACATGGTGATGCCGGTGGCAGTAGAGGGATCGTTTGAAAGTTCTCCTTTATTGGTGCATTCAAATGCTTGTGTACATCTGAGATCTGAGAGTCGCCGCATTGATAAACTATGTGAATGATTTTGAAGCCTTGAAAAATATGATATTAATTTGGTTGTTTATTGCTTAAAAATCATTTTTGTGAGAGTTTTGATTTTGTTCTGGTACATCTCTTATTATAAAGTGAAACTACACTCTTGGCTTAGACAAGTCCCCCTCTAGTCAAAAAATGTTTTACTTCTTGTTCTTTCAGTTGAATATTTGAGCTGCACTGTGCAGAATGATGCATGTGCTGAGTTTGACCATTGAAAGCTGTTTTCACATTCATCTGCTGAAGAGGGAAAGTTAATCTGAATTTCATGGGTGTGCCTATAAGCATGATTTATGACAGTCAATCCTGGTCCAGTATTTAACTTACACAAGTGTGATGTGGAAATTTAAAGTGCACATACACTGAGAATAGACTTTTTTTGTGAAGTAGGAGACCTCTTGTGTCCAGCAATTAAAAATATTTACATATTCATGGTTTCTGAATTTTTCAATGAGGGAGGAGTAGATGTAATTTTAAGGATTTTAAACAGGGTACCTGAACATTTTTTGTGGAAAAACATGGCAGGCTGATGATTTTCATGTGTCCAAAAGCATGTCTGGAGGGGATCTTTAAGCGTTACACTTGACCTTTGTCATTAACAGTATTTAAACAGACATGAATGTACCAAGTGAAGCACTTAAATAGCACAATAGTGGTTTTGGCTTGATAACACACATTGTCTGTTGTGTATCTGTTGCTTTATTCGTTGTCTTGTGGGTTTTTCAACACACCAAAGTTTGTTTTTGTATAGTTGAATGAAACTCCATGAGCGTGTCTGAGTGTATGAGCAGAGAGGTGTATCACCGTTATTGTTGCCAACAAACATCCTTCTCTGCTAAGTTGTATCACTAGTCACACACCCTCAGACCACATAATCTCCGCACACACACACACACACACACACACACACACACACACACTAAAGCTGTTGCATTCACAGACATCGTCTCTTGTAGGTATTGCCCTGTAGGCATACACCACACACACACATTCTCCCTCTGCCTGCCTCCCATCGCGGCCCCTCACTGTAAACAGGCTGATATTTCGATCAATGGCGGCGTCCTATTCTTTGTGGCCGATGACACTGGTGACATGTAAAGCTCTCTGGCATTGTCCAGCTCTCTGGAGCTCTTTAGCAGTGTAATCACCAGTGAAATGGCAATGGGCCACTGGGATGAAAACACAAGTCAGCAGCTGGTCAGCAAATCACAGTTGAAAGCCGTTAAATGGTGGATTTGCCCCGTAAGCAAGACGAGCTCGGGGGGCCTTTGTGGACCCGGTCTATGAGTGCACAGAGTTTGAAGGAGAGACTTTTTTCATTAGCACTGATATCGGTTAGATTCATAGCTCGTGAGAACAAGCTTCTGAACTTTCCGTATATCTCATCAACAGAGTGCAGTGTGAATTTAATTTCACTTGACAAAACTTTAAAATGTGTAATTAATCTCAGACACAGACATGTTCTCACACCCCAAACTGTTACCAGAATTGGTTTAAGGTACCTCTAAAATCTAAGAAAAGTTCAATTCTGATTAGGAAAAGTAGTTTTTTAAGTACATTTCAATGAAAATGATGGATTTAAAATATACAGCCTAGATTTCCTTTTTTCCTTTATGCTGGTATTGGCTGGAAGCTGGTGATTTTTAGTGTAAAACATGTTATTTCATTAGTAATCATTGCTATAACAGCAATATTGAATAACAGTTTTATAATAATAATAGTTATTCATATGACATACTTTAAAGGGTGTTTAAAAAACATAATCAGTGGCAAAAGTATTACAAAATGTTTTGAAAAGGATGCAAGATTGAAGGAATAAGAAATAAAACAATTAACGGTACATGCAAAATATTATTGCTACATATGAATGAATGTAAAAACAAACAGAAACTTTTCATATGTTGTGATATGATTTTACATAAAAATCTGTACCTTTATTCAATACAGTTAAAAACCCTGTAATTTCAAGAAAATATATTTTGATAATTAAAAAAAAATCTATGTTTTGTTTACATAAGTTGCTGTTTTTATGATTTTTGTTCCTATTACTTTACTCTGCTTCATCACAGGCTGCAACATGGAAGCAACAGCATCATGAACATGAAAGAGTGGACAAAACAAATTAGAAACCTGATCTAGTCATGGAAGAATATAATAAGTACACAAACGCATTACAGCTTCTGTTCAAAGGGCAGAAGAAGAAGAAGAACACCCACACATGAGGAAAAGGACTTCCTCTCTTTGTCCATGTGTTTAAACTTGATGCATCTGGGCAAATATGATGTAATGGACTCAGTGAAAGAGGCAATATGCCACCATGTGGTAACTCTACGCTCCACCTAGTGGCAGGTCAGGACACAGAGCTCCTCTCCATGGCATGGTCAGGTGAACAAAACATTATATTGTTGTGACTTATTCTTATCCAGACTGTTTTAAGATGAATGCACCAGTAGAATAAACATAATCTCTCATTACCACATACAGTTTAAGTTTGTGTTTGTAACTTCCAGGGTGACCTCTGACCTTCCTGCTGAAGGGGCTGAACAAAAAATTAATAATGTTTCAAATATTCAGCATTATCTGCATAATTAATCAGCTATGTTGTAATAGTAGTAGTTGCAACAGTTTGAGGCTCATTTCATGTGGTTGTGACAGAGCTCTCTGGCCAGACTACCACACCGTATTTCCCTCAGTAAGCTCTAAAGTTACAACAGCATGCACAGTCTTGCCAAGTATGCTTATCAAAAACGCTTTAAGCAACAGTCGTTCTGAACACACACTTCATGCGTGGAAGAGTTACAACACACGTTGCTACTGTACCTAGAGAGGGGGGAGGTGCTCCTCTGTTTCCACAAGTATAAATACTGTACACTCAGTTAAAACCTCTCCCTCAAACAGTGTGCCATATACTGTAAATGTATATTTATACACTCACTGAGCACTTTATTAGGAACACCTGTGCAATCTGATGCAATCTAATACAACAGCTCTGCCATAAATTCTACATTTACGAAGCTTATACATTTTCTTTTTCTGTTGACATTGTCAAAAAGGTGATAATTCTACATTATGTTTGTTATTGAGGTCGTAGTGGGTGATGGTTTAACGCAGTCCAAAGGTGGATAGAAGCATGACTCCAAATGAATGATAATGTGTCTCCGTAACTGTTGGATGTGGAAATAAGCTACTGGTTGCTACAGGTACAACAAATCAGCTAAAAGGTGTCATGTGACATGTTGTGGTCACAACTTGTTTCCGCTGCCTCCAAGTGGCCAAAAAATAATGTTAATGCAGGTTTAAAGACTTGCGGTGGCTGAGCTTTCAGCTCCTAAGTTATGGAACAGTCTCCCTCTGGAGGTTTAAATCTCATATCAAGACATTTATTATCAGAAGTGTTTTATTGATGCATCAATTTGTACTCATAAAACAATTATTGTTTGTCTTGCTTGTCATTTAGATATGGATTCAATAGATATTTATAATTGTGAAGGACTGTAACCCTGGTTTTTGAGGGCTTTATTAAATATTACTTACTTATACTCAAACAAAATTAACAAATTAAACGTAAGTCATGTATAGTATTTGACTCAGCTCTGCTCGTCTCGTTTCATGTCCACAAAGCTCAACTCCAAACATTATCTGAGTAAAACCAGTGTGGAACACCAGATTATTGTCAGTGTGTCCCAGTCAGAGCAAGCTCGGCTATCAGGACAGGGTGTGCCAAAGCTGAGACCGGCTGATAGTGCTGTTGATCACTCACTCACCCCACAGAAAATAAAAAAAACACTATGTAGTGATCAGACAATGGCACACACGCATGTTGTCCTAGATCACTTTTGGGGACATTACATTGACTTACATTAATTTTCTGGAGACCAACCCTAACCCTAACCCTAACCTCTATTCTCTATCGATATAGACTCTTTATACACCAACATAGACACCACTTTAGGCCTGAGAGCAGTTACTAAGGCGTTCCAGCTCTCACTGGACCCTCGGCGCCCTGATAAGGAAGTCCTCAAATTATTAGAAATTACCTTAACAACCTCTAGGCTACTAAGAAAAGGAAATAGAAAGAAAGGAAAAGAAAAAGAGGAAGAAGAAGAAGAAGAGGAGAGAGAATCAGAGAGATAAAAAGAAAACTGAAGAAGGAAAGAAAAGAGAGAAAAAAGACAAAGAAAAAGAAATAAGAGAGAAAAGAAAAAAAAGTTCCTTAACCTAACCCTGACCTTAACCACTGACCCAAAAATCAGCTTTTTTCCAAATTGGGGACACGGCTTTTGCCCCCAGTTGGACATGCCATCTCCAATTAACCGGTCTTAAGTCTGAAATATGACCCTGAAAGTAGCCTATGACACACACACACACACACACACACACACACACACACACACACACACACACACACACACACACAGATTTTGCATTTAAGTACTTGTTTAAGTTGTTACCTGATGTCCAAAAAAGCCACCAACTACTAAATTTATGTAACTTTCTACTGCTTTCTGTTTGAAATGTAACAAATTAGTCGCAGGTTGGAGATTTATTGATGATTTATTGATTACTATGAGCTTTCAATTCACACGGCTCTGTGGCTCCATCTAGTGGTCTTATAAAGCAACTGCTGCAAAGATAATTGGCACAGGAAACGTTTAGTCTTGGTACAGTATCGCCAAACTCCATTAAATAATCCAGCGGTTTTCTATATAAACAGAATTACAGAGACATTTAAGTTATTATTAAGAGGTCGTCAGAATTGCAAGGACACACTTTTAAATTCGGCATACATGTATTCAACCAATATGAACTCTTACCGATTAAACACTAAACCTTTGTGTTTGGGTTGAGCTGTTCCATCGTCCACACGGGTAGTTTAGGTGGAGGAGGAGTAGGTCAAAGGAGGCGATTGACTAAAAGCACATATGCCGAAAAGAAGAGGCTGTTTCAGCAAAACATAAAACATAATTTCACAGCTCATACTTACATAAGAGATCCAATAAAAACAGATTGAGTTGCCAGTATTTTGATCGGATATTCGTGCCTTGTCATGTGCGTCGATCTTCACTCGTCATCATGCATAGAGTGAAGAACAGTATTTCTTTAAGATTATATTATATTAGATATATATTATATTATTATATTTTTATCATAGGTTTTTATTCCCCTAGAAAAATGCTTCCATAAAAGGTATTCATTCATTCACACCAGAATTAATTCATAACTCCTCCTTTATTCTTACTTAATTCAAAACGCATTTGATCCACTTTTCCATTTTTTTCCCCTAATGTTTTAAACAGTTACTGTCATTTCTTGTATGCCTTAAAAGAAACACGTGATTTTAATTTTCTTAAAAAGGAAAACATTTTAATTTGTTTTGTGCCCTCCTTCACGCCATGTTTCGACACGCTCCTGATGGGCGGTGGCAGTTTAAAAGCGTAAACTTCCTCTGATTCAACAATTGTTTAATCCTGATGGTATCTTACAGCTGATCGACTCCTCTCTCCTCACTGAACAGCAGAAATGGCTTTAAATGGGAAAATCGCGGTTGTGACCGGAGGAGCATTGGGAATAGGAAAAGCAATGACGGAGATACTTGTGCGAAACGGTGCCAAGGTAAAGTTCTGCTTACTTTGAGTATGTGAGATATTATTGGCACCAGCATGCGTGCATACACCATTACAGGCAAATTAACAAGCAAACAGCTGGTTTTGTTTTAAAAAAAGAAAAGGGAATTGGGGAAGAGGAAGAGGAAGTCTTTACTGTGACAGAGTAGTTGTTCTATACTTCCACTTCTACTAAATGTTAGAGTGAATATTGTACTTTTTAATCTTTTATATTTATCTTAAAGCCACAGTTATTACAGTAGTAATTACAGTAGTTACAGAGTTATTTTGTTTATCTTGATTATTTATTATTTATTTTTCTAAAATGTGAGGGAACAAAAATCTGCCCGTTATCAAGTCAATAGTCCTTTAAGTTGGATTTTCTAATAAAAGTAGTACTTGTTTCCAGGCTTTTCTTAAGTCAGCTTGTTCATAATTATAGTGCTCTTTGTTCTTTCAAGATACAAATGCAGGCACTCAGTAATTGAACAGCTGGTTTAAATTAAAAACAAGCGAAAATATTCATACCGTACTGAAAAACAAGGTTGTTACGACTCAATTATGGAGAGAAATGCCCGTATTTGCAACAACAAAAAAACGCATCCACTGGTGTGTACTGTATACAAAGGTCTGTGGATGTTAATGAATTGTGTCGCATTATGGGAATTTTAGGATCCAGTGTTTTCATAGCTTGATCCATACTAGAGATTAAAACTCAGGATATCTTTGCCTCTGCTGCACAGATTGTGACCCTAATTTAATAAATACATCTCTTGTGAGTCCCAGTGCACTACTCAATCTCTAGAGTACTACTTTAAAGAAATTGCTTAATATAATAATAGTAATAATACCACTACTACCACTACTACTACTACTACTAATAATAATAATAATAAGAGGAAGAGGAAGAGGAAGAATAACTTTGTATAGGACATTTCATACAAAGTTTGCAGGTCAAAGTGCTTTATGTGCAAATGACAAAGTTGAATAAAAGATCAATAAAAAAATAATGAAATGGAAGATAAAACCAGAATATAGAGATAAAATGATAAAATGTCAGCCACTGAGTTTGCCTCTGTGATATGTCTCAATAGGAAATTCCTTAAGCATAACCTCAAATTTTCTCATGGGTCCGATTTTCAACCTCTAAAAGACCAGCAGCAGATGACCTGAGGGCACGTGGGGGACAGTAACATGCTGGTCCCAACCTTTGAAAGCTTTAAAAAAAAAAACAAGTAAAAGAATTTTAAATTCAATTCTAACTTAAACTGTACAGAGAAGCTAAGACTGAAGAAATGGCTCGCTCGGCGCAGCAGCTGAATACTGGATGAGTTGCAGCTTTTCAATCATATCTTTAGGGAAACCCGTGAAAAGAGTATTACACTAGTCAAGTTGACTAGATAAAAATAGATGTAAATGTGTGATATTCCTAAGACTAAAAAAAAGTTTTGGTCACCTTGGTTATATGATGTTTAAATTTCAAATCGGAGTCTAATATGACTCCAAGGCCTCTTACTTCTGATTTGACCAGAGTAGTCAGATCACATAGTTTCTCAAACATAAGCACTCTCTGATAAGCACCCTATGAGAGAGACCAAACCAGTTTTGATCAATTGTCTCAAATGAGTGCTCAAATCTTAAAGAACTAGAACTTGACCCTTGCTCGACAATGATATTATATATGAAATATTTCAGTTTATCCGGCTGCAAGGCAATCTGGCTCTCCTTGATAACTTTACAGCCAGTTCTATTTGTTATAGTGTACCACCCTCTTGGCCCGTACTTTTATCTGAATTCTCAGAGTTCTTATCAAACTTAGTCCTTAGTACGGATAAAGTAATTATAGTAGGTGACTTAAATATTCATATGGATGTCGATAATGATAGTCTTAGCACTGCGTTTATCTCGTTATTAGACTCAATTGGCTTCTCTCAGAGTATAAATAAACCCGCTCGCTGTTTTAACCACCACACCCTTGATTTGTCAATTTGTCTTTTTTAACAGTACCACAGAGTCCTAGCGGTAATTAAACCTCTTCTTCAAAAGCTTACTCTTGATTCAGACATTTTACGTCTCAAAAATCCTTGAGAAAGCAGTCGCCAATCAGTTGTGTGACTTTCTACATAACAACAGTTTTTCAGTCAGGATTTAGAGTGCATCATAGCACAGAGACAGCAGTGGTGAAAGTCACATATAACCTCCTACTTGCATTGGACAAAGGACTTCTTTCTGTACTTGTCTTTTTAGATCTTAGTGCTGCATTTGACACCACTGACCATCACATTTTATTACAGATTGGAATATTTAATTGGCATTAAAGGAAATGCATTAAGCTGGTTTAAATCCTTATTATCAAATAGATTTCAATTTGTACATGTTAACGATGAATCCTCCATGCACACAAAAGTTAGACATGGAGTTCCACAAGGTTCTGTGCTTGGACCAATACTATTCACCTTGTATATGCTTCCTTTAGCTAATATTATTCGGAAACACTCATTGTTATGCATATGATACCCAATTATATTTATCAGTGAAGCCAGATGAAACCATTCAGTTAACTACATGGCAAGCATGCCTTAAGGACATAAAGACCTGGTTGACCTGCAATTTTCTGCTACTAAACTCAGACAAAATTGAAGTTATTGTGCTTGGCCCTAAACATCTTAGAAACACATTATATAATTAAAGCTGCAAGCAGCGATGATTGGGCCCTTGCAGCCTTGCGCATGTCGGGATGCAGTGCAGTCAAAGGGTCTCTGTCACAGGCATGTAGATGTCCTCAGACCCCGGGCTGTTTTCAGACAGCGCAAGAAGGAGATAAACATCACTTACTCTGTCCAGTATTTTGCCTGATGCTGGGGCTGCTTCCTTGAAATTTCTTAGGGGGCGCTATTCAGCCATTTTGCATCACTGACTGAATATTGGCATGTAGATATGATCAGGCTTGAACTGTTATCAAACATTTAAAGTTTCAGGCAGATCTGAAGTTATAGCAATTTCCTCTGTCATGGCGAAACATCAAAACTCAACGCCACACCACGGCCACACACTTCAACGATAACAAAATCTTTTAATAACTTTTGATCATAAACTAGTATAGATGACACACACTGATTTTGAAGTTGTTATGATGAATTCTGTTGGAGGAGTTCGTTAAAATACAAGGTATGCAAAATGGCCAAAAAAACACGAAATTTGACCAGTTTTTCCAAGATGGCCGACTGCTTGTAGGACTTACAATATGGCTCCAAGAGGCTTTTTTGTTCGTCTTGACATGATACATATGCCTTGTGAATTTCATTTTTCCACTTAATCTGGAAGGCGGGGCTTTAATTTTGAAGTTTTCAAGGGGGTGTTGTTGAGCCATATTGCCACGCCTATGCGAATGACCTAACCAGGATTTTAACTGGTGTCACTCCAGACACGTGTGTCAAGTTTCGTGATTGTAGACCCATCCCTTGTCCCTGAGAAACAGCATCGTATTTCATGGCGAAGGATGCGTTGCTATGGCAATGGTGTTTTGTTATGAGTCATGATCTGCCGAATGTAGCATCACCAAGGTCTTACATCTTAGCTGAGTCAATGTCCGGTGCGTCGGCCAAATTTCCCTAGGAGTAATTAGACAAAGTATGACGCATGATACTTCCTGTTGCCAGTAGGTGGCGATATGACTGTCACTGAATATGGGCCAGTACATGTGTTCAGGCCAGGACTCTTCACAAGCATATGGAAATTGGAAAAGATCGGACCAAATGGAATGAAGTTATAAGGCTTTGAAATTTCATGGCGAGGCTCCCGTAACAAGTCTCTGAAATCTCTCCAGCTGGTCCGCCCTGTCTTTTCTCTCTCATCCCAACCGGTCAAGGCAGATGGCCGCCCACCTAGAGCCCGGTTCTGCTTAAGGTTTTTTACCGTTAAAGGGTGGTTTTTCCTTGCCGCTGTCACCAAGTGCTTGCTCATGGGGGAGTGTTGGGGTTCTGTAAAATAAAGAGTATGGTCTAGACCTGCTCTATGTGAAAAGTGCCCAGAGATAACTTCTGTTGTGTTTTGTTGTTGTATAAATAAAACTAATAGGTTAATAAAAATAAAAAGGTTTATGAAGCTAGCTGCTGGGTCAACAAAATCTAAACATTATAACCTTCATGATGGTAGGATTTATTGCAGAGCTGTTGTATTTGTCTGATGTACCGTCGCCTGTACAGGTGGCCCTCCTGGATGTGAATGAAACTGCAGGAAAGAGTTTAATGGAAGACCTCAACAAACAGCACGGACAAGAGAGAGCTCTGTTCCTGAGCTGTAATGTTGAGTCAGAGGAGCAGATCAAAGGTAACACAAACACACACAAACACACTTGCCATATATAGTATGAAATGGGGGAAGTACTGAAGTTAGGAAAACAGCTGGACTGTCATTTATTGAATAAACACGCTGAGAAACACATGAATTTAATCAGTCCTACTAAGACCTCAAAAGACTTTTTGTAATTTCCTCTGTACAAGTAGAAGTTCCAGTCAGATACCAGGAAGCTGATGATCTCAGGGACATTTTGTCCTGCGTTAAGCCTATTAGATGTTATTCAATCCCATAAGAACTGCACCCTAAGAAAGGATCAGTTAGAGGTATTAAATTACATTAATTGTAGTTAAAGTGTGAGAAAATCATTTACAAAATGGTGGGATCAACAACTACTACTGCATCCGTTTAGCAGTGCACTTATTGTTAGACTCACAATAGAAAATTTAAAGTATCAAAGTTGGTGCAGGAGAACCAGAGATGTTTTTATTCCATGCATTCTTCGTCCTAGTCAAAACTGGTGCCTACATTACCCACAATGCAACTGCCAACAGTTCAGTTGTATATCTATTTATTGTACATTTACTTGGTGTATTGTATATCTTTATGTTATGAGTCATCAGAGCCTTGCCAGAGCACAAGTGTCTTGGTGAATACACTGATAATGCACATTAAAATAAACCTGAACTTCATTGGCATCAATTATGACACATAATATGAACTATCAGTCTCAAATAACTTGAATAGAACTGATATGAAGTAGTAGTAGTCTACATTGCAGAACATTATTAGTAATCACAATTTCATGTGTTTCTGTGACTGATGCCACAGTTTTGAAACGAAATGTTATCTAACTATGTTATTTTCTGTTCTCAAGCTGCCTTCCAGAAAGTTACAGAAACCTTCGGAGGAATAGACATCATATGCAACAATGCCGGCATCTTGAATGAGAACGAATGGGAGAAAACCGTCGCCATAAATCTTGTAAGAAGTACCATGAACAAACTGCATCTGGTTATGATTATGTCTTACTATGTGTACTCAGCTGCACCACTCCCATAAGGAATTCAACCCACAACACATCTCAACACTTTTCAGTGTTCCTGCTAACACCACTGCAAATGGGAAAATTCTCATTTCTTAATTTTCTGTAGTAAGAGTTCGTAAGAAAAGATTTGGCAACATAACAAAGAAATTGAACAGGTTTACATTGCAGACACTTCTTCATTTCACAACATTTGGAACACAAAGAGCTAAGGACAACACCAAAATAAACAGAAAGCGCTCTGTGTTGCAGGCGGGTGTTATCAGGGTAACCTACCTGGCTCTGGAGCACATGAACAAGTTGAAGGGAGGTCGAGGAGGGGTCATCGTCAACACAGCGTCCATAGCAGGTAAAGCCCATGATGCACTGCATGTTTGTCACATTTTACAATAAAAGAAAACAGCACAGTGTACTCACTTTAAATTCTTATAAAAACTTAGTGCAGAGACATAACAGACCTAAAGAGACCTCCACTGTTGGCACCCGCGCTCCTGTTTTGAACACAGTTGCTATACTTGCAAACCTAAACCTCTCTGAATCCACAAAAGACTGTCATAAAATCAAATAAAGTCTTACTTTGTGTTTTATAATGCGGGGGGGGAGAGTCTGAACAGACTGAGTAGAGATGTTACTACCTTCATAACTGATGTGGCTTACAATGGGAAAGGCTTTTATGATAATTATACTTAGATGGTGCAAAAATGCATTATTTGGTTTGCAGTTAATTCAACAGTCTGCAGACCAGAGGAGAATATGTATATGGAGAAGCAACATCCAATACAGCGACAAGTGATTCAAGTTTCATTAAGCATTCCCAATTTAATATAGTGCTAATTTTGGCAATATCTTGGCCCCATCTCTGCAAAGTCACAGCACACAGACGGGCAATGTGACAAATGCCAGGTTTCAACATTATTATGTTCAACAGAAATTTGTGGCATGAAATAAGAGAAAATATAGATAGCGATTTTGTGTATCACTATTAGACAGGATTAGGACAAATTCAAATCGACAGAAAATTGATGAATCATTTAAGTCTTTTTTTCTAGCAAAAACACCAAACATTTGATGGTTCCAGGTTCTTTTCTTGGTCTTACGTTATTGTAAATTAAATATTTTGAGGTTTCGGACTGTTTGACGGACAAAATAAGACATTGGATGATGTCACTTTTTGCTCCAGGATATTGTGATCGTCATGTTTCATTGTTTTCTGATATTTTATTGAAGAAACGATTAATCAATGAATCAAGAAAATAATCGACAGATTAATTGATAATGAAAATAATGATTAGTTGCAGCCCTAGTTGACTGATATAACCCTGTCTTACAGGTCTTGGCCCTCTTCTAAGCTGTCCTGTCTATACAGCCACCAAGCACGGAGTGGTCGGCTTCACTCGAGCCATGGCGGTGAGGATGGTTTTCTTATCATTAAATCCAGGAAGATGAAGAAAAAAATCTGTAAAAGAATTTGCTGCAGATATTTCTCTCAGTGGTTGGTGGAGACCAAACCTGAGCTAACAGAACTTACATTCATCAGGTGGACTGAAATACAGTTTTTATGGGATGCTAATGTTGCTCTATGGATGTTTGAATAGGCATTTGTATGCTAACAAGTTAGCCATTACCATTTGCAGTAATTACATGATGTCAGGGCTGTTTTGTCAGATTGTTGTTGAGATCACCTGCCCATGAATGGCCATAAAAGAAGATGTGGATGTAACGAACAGATTTTTTTTGTGTGTTATACATTGTGACTCTAAACAGTTGATGCCTAACTGTGTGTCTCTTTCACTAGATGGCCTCTACCGTTTCAGGCTACGGCATAAGGTTCAACGCCCTTTGCCCAGGTTTCGTCCAAACTGACCTCTTTACCACCATTTCATCCAACCTGGGACGATACTCCAACCTGGCTGATGCAACCAAACAATTAGTAGACAAGACTGGGATTTTAATGTGAGTCTTAGTTTGTGTTTAGATATCCCATCCAAGATTGTTATTTTTAGATTGAGGATAGGTTTACAATTTTTCAAATCTGTCTTTAAACAATAGTCGTGTGCCAATATGAACACTGAAACCTGTTTTTCTTGCTGTAATCATTCCTCCTGTCTTAGTTAATTAAATAAAGTGGATATGTTCCACATTTACAGTCTTTTTAGAACAATATTTCCTCTTTTTGTCTTGGCGGACAGTGTTTTCCTGTAGCTGCAGTGAAAGGATCATAACAAAATGAGGAAATTTGGCATTCATTTGGCTTCAAATAACCTAAATACATTCTTGTACTATGACAAGTAAAAAAAAAAACTGCTCACTTACATGCAGAACCACAAGAAATGCATATAGCTATTTGTTTACAAGTCTTGCAGGTATAAAATTGGAAATTAGCAACAACAGCTGGACAAATTAACATATAGCAGCTCAAACTGAGACTGTTTGTCTGGTTGGTAATTGGACTCTTGGAATGCAAGAGTGTAATGCAAGAGGCAATGCATAAAGGCGGCAGCACACTCCTTCAGACATGCTTTGAATTGTGAGGGCAGTATGTGTGCGTGGCATGAAGATAAGACATAAAAAAGTAAATAATAGAAGGGGCAGTATGTGATACCTCATTGTGCATTATCATGCTAATGGCCAATTACCAAAGGAAAACAAGGTAGTCCGGTCAAGTCTATTTTATTTTCATGGTTTTAAGGGGCAAAAGTAGGTATGCTGCATACAAATTATAATCCAAGTACACAGTTTGTTTGTTGTGAGTTTAACATACGTTCTTGTAAATTTCAGTGACTAACTACTGTTTCTAAGGTTACCTACATAATATACTTTGCATTGCACATACTTGCACACACTGCCAGCCAATCAGAAGCAAGAATTTTCCATAGCCATCACATGAAGGAGATTCTGTTTGTGGTTAAATTAAATGTACAACTAGTGCTCATTAATGTACATGTATATACAGACTATTTACTTTTATATTTATAATGTGAAAGGATATTATGCACAGATGGGTGACTACACAGTATATACAGCTATTGCACAATATGGATATGTATGTGCTGTGATAGACTGTGACAGGCTCCAGCCCCAGAACCCATCAGGGCAGAAATCAGGCTGGTTTTAAACACATTCCCAGTTAACTAGCTCATCTAAACCACTTATTTTGATGTGAAAAAGACACTATTTACAGTGTCAAAGAACTTAAAAACACCAATTGTTAAATACAAACTTCCCGCTGACATCATATTATACATGACCATGTATGATACCTTGCACACGTGTATTCACTGAAGTCACTGTACGTTTACATTTCAGTGCATCTACGGTAGCCGAATGCCTCCTTGAGCTGGTGACAGATGAGACGAAGAACGGAGATGCCCTCATGCTGTTACCAAAAGGAAAGTCATACGTGACATTTCCCACATTCATCCTTTAGCTCTTCACAATGACAAACCGCAACACCATAATTCAGAGCTAAGCCCCCTGATTGAATGATGTTCATTAAAACTGCAAATAAGAAATTTCAGCTAAAATAAAATTACGAGTAGTGAATCCATTATATGTAGAAAGGTTTAAGGTGTAGGCTTTTTACCTGTGTAATTATTTTGAGCTCCAGCAATACGCTTCTTTGCCGATGTTAATTCATTTTGTATGTAATTTAATCATAATTCATTGTGAATGATTGATTTTGCTTTTACCTATAATAAATGTACACATGTCAAACATGTCAACATTTAACAATTCATTGGATCAAGACATATTATATATAAGAGTTATATAAGTAAGTTATAACTGTGTATCATCCAGATATAATCTATTCCTTTATCTAATGTCATTAAATGTCCTTTATTTTATCAGTACATTGCAGTCTTTACACGTCTTTTGTGTAATTTCTGTTCTTATTTCTTAATCACATTTAATTCTACATGTGATATCATGTAGTTCTGGTTTGCAGATAATAAATATAATTATACATCATGCTGTGTATGGTGCAGATTTTTTTCTTCTTCTTCTTCAGTGTATAACAGATTAGTGAATGTGAAGAAAAACCTACGATGTACAGTTAGATTTTTGCTTTTCAGGTTTTAAATGTATTGCAGAGTGTGTGCAGAGTGCATACATTAGGAGATGCTTAACACTCATGAATGGGACACAAAATGATTTATTGAGTGTAGTTCTGGTGCAGACACAGATTCTGTAGATCTTGTGGTCCAAGGCAGGGACCACAGCTAGATACAAGATGATATAAATAAGATATGAACAATTGCAGTAAGGAGGGAGTTAGCAAATATAATCTGACACTTGCCTGACAATAAGATAAAAGTTGTCCCGAAGGATGGAAAACATTTTTACTATAAATCTATTGAGTTAAAAGGTTGAAGGTATGGAAGAAGGACAAACTGAGAGATCTGTTGATCATAAACAGCAGAGAGAAGCAGCTGAGTGACACGGTGTAAACGAATGTGTGCTTGAGTTTTCTAAGTGATTTTTTTCATGCAAATTGTGTATTTTGCCAAAACAGTCTTTGAATATGGATTATCTCTGTAACATCCAAAATCAGTCTTTCCTTGGATTTGTGAGTTGCTACTAAAATGAACAGAAATTGGTAGAATTACTAAAAAGACTATCAGTCAAAAAATTCAGCATGGATAGTATCCTGTAGGTGAAATAAAATGGGAATATTATATGTACAGTATTACCATATGAAATCATACTTAAACTGACTGAAAACAAAATCAATTAAAACACTTATATTGTAATTTCTAAATACATATTTAATGGACAACAAAAAAGTAAACTCCCTCTGTTTATCTGTCTCTTCTACTTGTTGTCTAAATGACTAAAACTGCTCACTCTCTCTCTCCTTTGCTCCACTTCTTCCCTGTTCTCCTGGTCCCACACTTTCATTTAAACATTTTGAAATATTCAACCTCTTAAGAATATGTGTCAAAGGTTTGATATTTGTTTAGGTTTTTGAGAATTAACTTTTTATTTTATTCTCTCCAACTCTTGGTCCAGTGCATCTATGGGAAGGATAGAGAAGGTGATATAAACGACAAAGTGGGACGCTGCGGCCATCAAGACTTGAATAGAAAATTAAACTGCTCTCAATCCAACAGTTTTCACTGTTCACACACATTTATCAACATGTTGCATTTTTAAAGATCTTTATTGAATTTCACAATAGAATTTACAAATACATTAGGCAATAAAGTGCACAAGTGTTAAAGTGCAAACATTTATAAAGCACACAGAGTTCTGTGATCTTGTATAAAGTGCAGTCAGGTCATAAGTCCAGTATGTAACAGGGGGGCACTTTGTCCAGACTTCTCTTCCTCCTGAGGTCAGCATGTATCTGTTTGGTCACTGTGTCGCTGTTGATTACAGTCAGCTGTATTACAATGGTATATCTTGTTTTCCATAATTTTAAAAACACAACACCAATAATTAATTGTATCAGTTCTGTATGTTTAGATGACAGTTTATCTTCCATAATACAATACATGACAGATTTATATTTAATCAATCCCAGACCTCCTGAGCTCAGTAACAGTTCATTAGAAGATGCTGCTGTGTCTCACATTCTTCAGTTGTTACATAAAACCTCCAAAACACCACAGCTCAAACAGGAAGTCTTCCCACAGATATCAGCCACCGGACATCTGTAATGGTAGGGGTGTGCCGCATCATATCGTTAACGATATGATGTTAAACAGGGGAGTGACTTCAGTAGTGTGCCAGTGGTTTGGTTGCAAAAGATCAGACCGCAAACAAACCACAGTAACATGTAAGAAGTGCAAGAAGACAAAAGAGGGCAAATACAACAAACTTATTTCACCACCTCAAGCAGAAGCACCCGGCTGAGCCAAATATCCCGCAAGGAGTATTTAGTCATATCATCAAGAATATCCTTATTGCAGAACAATGCTTAAATACTGTGATATAGCCCACCTCTACCTATGCTCTCTGACAGATACTTATTCTATAAACTCTGCGCCACTCAACATATTGCCATTATCCTGCTTTCTCTCAGAAATTTAAAATCTAACCCACAGGAGGTGTAGTTGTGGAGCGCTTATCATTAAGAGCACCGTCACTTTACCCTATTTGAACTTCATGGGCCTTCTATAACTGTGTGTACATATTGAATTGCATCAAGACCTGCCAGTTAAAGTTTATGTAGGAGCAACAGGTTCATTCTTTTTAAGTAATTATTATCTGGATGAGGGTTGTTGTTTTCCATCTTTCCTTACAATTTTGGTGTTGGTCGAACATTCGTATAGCTGGCTGGGTTCAAACTTCAGTCTAACATTTACCAAGAAATAGGTCTTACAATTTGAGCTGGCTTATATGTGACATTCAAGCTATGTGTATGTGTTGTATTTATCTTAAGCGAGCTCAGTATTCATATATAGTAATAATAATTATTGTCCTGTTCCAGCTGTATGTTGTGTTTCTTCAGTCCTTCAGTTTTTGATTCATGCACCGTGAAAGACCTGAAAAGTTGTGACAGATTTGGCGGTTATTTAATTATGAAAATGAAATTATGGAAAGGATTTATTTAGGATTTATTTTTATTAAGAATGACCTCAACATCCTTTGGTCTGCATATTTTTGCGTTACATCAGCCAGGTGGGAGAATTGTCCCAGTTTGTCTTAAATAGTGGAGAAGAGTTCAGTTTGGATGAAACCTAGTAAAAAACAAACACATACACATGGTAACTGTTCAGAAGCACAATGTATAAAACATAAAAACATAAAACTTTATCATGAGAAAACTTTCCTCACTGCTATGGCTTGAGTGAAGCCGACCACTCCGTGTTTGATGGCTGTATAGACGGGACAGTGCAATAGAGGACCGAGACCTGTAGGACTCTATATCAGTGAACATCAAGGTTAAAGGTTTGAGTTTTCAACACCCTGAACAATACGGATGAAGAAATTCGATTTTAACATTTTTTTCTCTGCAATTTTCCTGTTGAAGATGATGATGACAGAACTGATGGCAGCTGTTACGTCTCCCATGTGTGTGCTGTGACTGTGACAATTCATTTTCACCACTCAACTGTTGTGTAAATCACACAGGGGGATGTTACTGAATATAATTGACAAGTCCAGTATCCACTTTTAAACCTCTTCTTAAAACTCATTTCTATCTTTTGGCCTTTTTTAAAATGATGGTAATTATGTTTTGGATTTTATTTACTTTTTGCTTCTTGTTTTTACTGTAAAGCACTTTGTGACTTTGTTGAGGTGCCATATAAATAAAGTTATTATTATGTGTTGTGAACTGTGCTTAAACCCCAGTAACAGTATTTCCAGCTTTAAATGAACTTTTCTTGAAAACTGTCTTTATAATTAGCAACAGCTGCAAACTGTGTGGGCTCCCTGAGTTTATCGAAGTGATGTTTTTTTTTCTCTCTTAAAATGAAGACGTATCACACTGCATTGCGGCATTGTACCTGCTATGGATGCTGTGTTGATGATAACCCCTCCCCGACCTCCATCGGACTTGTTGATGTGCTGCAGAACCAGGTAAGTTACTTTGATGACACCCAGCTACGAAACAGAGTGATTCACGTGTTGTTGATTGTTGCAGCAGAAAGAAATCGCAGGAATAATGTAATTTTTCTGCTCTCCATTAAATAAGAAATGTACATTCTGCAAGTAGTAAGTAGCAATTTAAAGTGAGATGAGGTCAGATTATGGAGACAGTTTTCTCCCACTCGCTCTCATTCAATATGCCGGCATTGTTGGACAGGATGTCTATTCCTCCGAAGGTTTCTCGGGTTTTCTGAAAGGCAGCTTGAGAGGGTTACCTGTACAGGTGAGGGTTTGTCAGAGCGCTGGACAGGTGAACACTGCATGCTTTTCATGGCTGCATTTTGATCTAAAAAAATGCAGTACTGTATAAATAGTTGAGCTGCAATGATCAGTCAATTAATCGATGCGTTGCCAACTATTAAATTAATCGCCAACTATTTTGATAATCATTTTGAGTGAGTTTTTAAGAAGAAAATGTCCAAATTCTCCAATTCCAGCCTCTCACATGTGAATATTTTCTGGTTTCTTTAGTCCTCTCTGACAATAAACTGAATATCTTTAGGTTGTGGACTGTTGGTTGGAACAAAACAATCGAGAAAATAATTGACAGATCAATCAATAATGAAAATAATCATTAGTTGCAGCCCTACTAAATAATGAGCATTTACTGACTTTTATTGACACATCGAAGTGGCATTGAAGTATTTGGTTTATCACTTTTATATGTAACTTAACACTGCCAAACATACAGTATATGTCATGTTTTAAATGCATATAATGCAAAACAGAAACATATACACTCTTAATCTCATTTTTTAAACGTCACATGGCTGTAAACCTTTTAAAATGAAATGAAATTACCTTTCAAAAAGCTCATCTCTCATTATTAAATGTGCACATTCTTAAAAAAACTAATAAACTATACTACATAACTGAGGTTATAACCTCATAACCTTGGCACCATTTTGCAGCAGTGTCTCTGTTATTGCTTTTCCTAATTCCCTTTGCTGCATCGCTGCAATTACCATCTAATACCATTTTAGATGGAGAAGAGAGGAGAAGAAATGAGAAGAGATGTTCAGCTGTAGGATACCTGCAGGGAATATACAAATATTTCATCAAGAGATCAAGTCAGTGTGCTCTTATACTGGCACAGGAGAACATGCATATCCTGTGGAAAGCTGCTGACACCGGATTAGTTTAAAGATTTAACTGCAACGAGTTAAACATCAACGAGATAAATCATTTGCTTTGGATTAAAAATACAGTGCTTTAAACCCAAAGCGCTTATTTCCTCACACTGGTGGCAGCAAGCTGCCATGTGAGGAACTTGTCTAACCACCACCAGCATCAACAGGACTCCAGAGTTTTGCTCAAGAACTTATCTATCCATCTGTCAAACCTTTGGCCCATTACACTGTCGAGGGATTTAACTCACTGATAAAAAAATAAATGAATTTGAAAAGGTTGTGACTGAATACAATCACACTGGCCAAGACAGTTGGAAAGGATTTAAACCTGTTTTTTTCTATCTGATATGACTGTATTACTGGCACACCACAGGAGTTAAGGACAAGTTTTACCACAACAATCAGCCAATTCAACGGCTAGTTAGTTAGTGTTGCACATTTAAAAGCTAATGCCATGTGTCACCAACGCCTTGCTAATCACAACAGCCACAGCAAAAAGCTGCAACCACAGCAACAGGCCCAGTGTTTCGGTTTAATGAGTGACCCTGATAACTAGCGACTTTCAGCCGAATGTGTCATGGTTGAAAACAACACTGAAAGCATTTAGCATTTGAGTTGCCTTGATTTAGCCTTCTGTCAGCCGACTTCTAACCACAACATTATAACTAAGCTAACATTAACATCAATTTACCACCATCGTTCTCAACCTACTATGAACATTGCAACATTATAATAAAAAAAACAACAACAGGTTCTTGGAATATTACAGAAATATGTTAGATGAAACCACGTGAAGTCTAATCAATTGCCATTTTCTCATGTCTGTCCCTATTTATTTATTTATTTATGATTTTTTTTTAATTATAGGCTAATTATTTAATTTTCAACTTATTTTGAATACTGTCTCGCTGCATTTATTTTATTTTGTTTTCATTCGTTATTTATTTATATAGTATGTTTTGTTGTTATCAGCACTCATGTATTGTGTTGTGTAGCCTACTTGTTTCTACCTGACATAATATGTACAATTTTTTTGTTGTTGAAGAAAGTTTTGTATGATAAAAAAAAAAATCCATTCACAGAGAAACATACGTGTATGATGTAGCTAAACTGGTTAGCCAACTGCTATGAGTCCCGTTCTCGTTTCAGCGTCCGACCTGCGGTCCATCGATCCCGCAGCCAGGTGCAGCCAGCCGGGCGCACGCTGAGGTCACAGCCGGGCGACAGCTGGAGCTGGACCCCGCCGGAGCCGAGGAGCTGGTCGGAACGAGTCTTCCACGGGTAAGGGGTCGACACTAGCTAAGATTAAATAAGGGAAGGGAAACGGACCATGATAACAATTTTTGTCTGCCGTTCGCAAAACGCTGCTCTTCTGTTCATTACAGCAGTTAAAGCAGAAACAGAACAAAGCACAAATACTTATGTTTCTAATTAATTTAAGTACCTTAATACTTCTATGGCATGTTTACATGATATTTGTATTCATAGTAAATGTATAACATTAATGTAACATGAATACTATAATACTCACAGTGGCTACAAATAATACACATTTATTTAGTTTAAAATACAAATTGTGCAACACATTTTACTCATTCCTGTATATTTGAACAGGCTGTATATAGTGTCCACAACCACCTATACGTATATAAAGTAACATGTCTTAGCCATTTAATATTTGCCTCAGCACTCCTTGCACTCTTCACTTCTTTGCACTATTTGTATCCTGTTTACAGTTCACAGATACGGTTTCACCAGTATATAGTCACTCCTTGTGTACATTACTGAAGTGACTGATTATTGTGCTGTTATATATTGTGTGTGTAAGTAGGCCTACATTGAGAGACACTAAACCAGAGTCAAATTCCTTGTATGCATAATGCATAATGTGATTGTAATATGTCATATCATAATTAGATTATTTTCGCATTATACTGTTATTATTAGCAATCTCATACTATAGGCTATATAATTATCAGGGTACCGATTTGTTTCATGTAATGCTGTTTATACTTATCTTCCATCCTGGAGATCAATAATGTCTTATTATGTTCATATCATATCTCTTATAGTTTTCATTAAGGAGGACAAAAACTGTTTCCGCCCGGTTTCGAACCGGGGACCTTTCGCGTGTTAGGCGAACGTGATAACCACTACACTACGGAAACTGCCATGCCTTGAATTAAAGGGCGACTTCATAAAAAATAAACATGAAGCCCTAAAAAAAGGGAAAAGCAGTAACAAGTAAGGAATAATGACAGTATGTCATTGTCATGTTATGGCTTCAAATGATGGGAAAGAGCCGATAAAGTGCCTGAAATAAAAGATTAAATGAAATATAAAAATGGCAGGTAGTTTTAAAAGAAAAAAAGGTTGTAGGAAAGATTTTGTATCAAGACTTTTGGCCTGAGAAACTCTGTTGTTAGAAACAGTGACAGCTTTAAATGACAATTATACCTTCGTTAAAGTGAGTGAGACCTTTCGCCCATTACAGTAATGCAGGTACTTTATACAGCGACACTGTTCTCTTATGTCTGTGTGCGACTATTTGTCTCCACCTAGTGGTTGACTCTGATTAACACCCTGATTTCTTTATGCATGCTGCTCACAATCACAGCAGTTCAGTGTTCTCTGACAGTATTGTACCATTTAGATTGGTATCTAGTTATTGGTGCACTGTTTTCTACACAAGCACTCTGTGTTTGTTTATACACTCAAAAGCAGGGTGTGACAGCTAGACTACTAACAAAAACTAAGAAAAAAGAACATAATTTAACCCTTACATTACTTTTACACTGGTTTTCACTTCATGTCCTGGTCCCAGATTGACTTGCATGCAATATGAGGTCAGGTTTAACACTAAAATGGTACAGAGCATTTGCTGTTAAGGCACCTCAACTGTGGAATGACCTGCCTGACATATTTTTCTTTTAAATTGCTTTTGACAACCAAGTTTTATCAAACGACTTTCTTATAATTTAATTTTATCTGCCTAACGTGTTTATATACAGTACGTGTATGTATGTGTATATATGTTATTAGGTATGTGCATATACAGCTCATATGTTTTTAGATTTTTCAATTATTGTGCCTCCTATCTAAGTCTTTCCAGAGCAGTCATGTTGCACCTCTTTAGTAGTATACATTACAAGCAGCAAGAAAGAGCAAGTTTTGGTACACTCTGTAACTTTCTGACAGTGGCACAGACTTAGAAGTAGGCACAGCACAGGAAACAATAGACTGTACACTGGCTTCAGCAGGATCTGCAGGATTTGGCTGAGGGGCCACTGTGTTTTCGATGGCCTGATTGTGTCCTTAGCTTGGTCAGAACTGTCAGGAGATATTTTTGTTCTTCGACAGGCAGTAAATGACAACAGATGTGGACACAGATGAGAAGACCCTGAGAACAACACAATTCTTGGAAGAGAAGGGGAGGAGACTTTCAGGTGACATTTCAATTCCTGGACAACCATGTTGTCGAAAGCTGGGTCATATTATTGTGGCCTGCAGGACCTTTGCAGAGTCAAACTGCTGATGCAGGTTTGTCAACAGTCTTGTGTATCTTTTCACAGGTGTGATCATCAGGGGTCATAAAAGAATCCAGAGGGTTTTTTTTAATTTCCTGCATAATCTCTTATCCCACACTCAAATCAAGTTAGTGACATAAACACTAGGGAGGAAGAAGAAGAAGAAGAAGAAGAAGAAGAAGAAGAAGAAGAAGAAGACGAAGAAGAAGAAGCTGCTGCTGCTGTTACTGCGCATGCGTAGTCGGGCGCCGCTGGTTGTGAGAAATTATGGCCGTTGCGATGCAGACGGAGGATTTTCCTTACTTGCCTTCGGGGCCGGCGGAGGGTATGGCCTGTTTCTGAACTACTTTAACGTTTTTTTCAAAAGAATAATGCATTAATGCACTCAGCCACTGTCGTAGCGAATGTAGAGTAAAATGCCAGTGTTGTCGTTAGCTCCCTGCATGCTAGCGTTAGCCGGCTGTGCGGGATGAGCGGAGCGGCTGTTAAAGTGTGCTAAACCGAGCTAAGCTAGCTGTAGCCGTTTGGGCTCCAAGGTCGATGAGGTGCATGTCTGCATCTGATGTCAATACAGAATGATTGTGCATCAATTCTTCTGTCTGTGGAGCAGCGGAGACTGAGGGAGACATTTTTAGATTTGGTCCTGCAGCCATGCCGGTATTAGGATACATGCGGGTTGCACCTAGCGCCGGTTATACAAGCAAGACACGTTACTTTTGAACTTTTGAATGGACAGCATTGTAGCAAAAAAGTTGTCTCAATTTTATCTTAATGAGAGAATGTGTCTAATATCTGATTTGTGTTGAATTTATTCTACCTCTCAGTTGTGCTGTCAGCTTTGTTTTGATGTAAATCCTTTTGCCCACTTCAATTTCAACCCATGTATTTAACTTTCATGCTGCACTACTGATGTGATTGTAGCAAATATGCCCAAACTAATTGCAAAACTACAAGAAACACAGTCTCAGCAGCTTATTAAGTGTCTGTGATTTGAAATATGATAGAGTAGATATTATTAGAAGTCTGGTTCATCTCAATATTAAGATGTTTTCCTTCTCTGATCTGAAGGCTAGATTCCAGTCGGACCAGTTTATCAAACTGTTGTTAGCTAGTCTAGTGAAGTGAAGAGTGTATGACACTATCTGCTTGGTTATTGTATACAAATTACCCCAAAAAAAATCCTCAAAAACCCTCTCAGAGTGACTATATATGTAATTTAAGGGTCATGCTCAAATTATTGTGACATTATTGATATATGTCAACAGTGTCATGATATGGTGCTAATGGGAACAGTGTGTCGTAATAGAAGATGTAAACAGAGCTGTTTAGTGTGTGGAAAGGATGTGTACATACAGAATTTAATCACATGTAATGTTATTTTTATTACCTTTATTCCCCCCCTCTCTTAGTGTGTAGCTTTTATACCATCAGATAAGTTATTATATTTTTATGGAATATCATATAAAGCCAGTTTATTTATAGAGCACATTTAAGAACAACAGATGTTGACCAAAGTGAGTTACAGAGACATTTAAAATATGATGATGATAATTGTGACAAAAATAAATCTGCAAAGAGCTGTCACGTCGTTAAGCGGACTCAAAGGCAGTTGTAAAAAGGTGGTTTGTTTGCCAGGATTTATAGATGGAGAAGATCCTGGAGCAGCAATGGAAAGAAACTCACTCACTTGGTGTTACATCAAATCTTAAAACATTTAATGAATGAGGCTATTTGTTTAAACCATCATCCAGTAACTATATGGTTAAGAAGATGAGACATCAGTCTGATTCAGCTCAGCAGGTGTTTCAACACATTGTTAGTTTGCTACGCAGTAAATAATCAGAGCAGCACAGGAGAATAAAGAAATCTAATTGGGAGATATGCATCACTGATGCAGCCTGTGAGAAAACGGATATCATAACGTTTTAATTTACTGCTGTTCTGTGGTGTAACTAACTGTCCTGTCATGTCTGAATGGAGCTGTAAGGAACATTCATGTAATGGCTGACAAAAAGCCTTTACTTTAATGGATCAATTAAGCCAGCAATGTTACTTATTCCATGTCTGAAAGGGATAAAATAAATAGTGCTCATAAACCAATGTGAAAAGTAAAAGGCATTATAACATTTCATGTTCCTACAATATCATATCCAGCGAAATTTAATCCCCTTACTTAATACTTGGCTCAACCAATATATCACCAGTTATTTTTGTTGCGTATCTTTGGGCTGACACTTTCAAGGTAAATTAATTTCCCAGAGTGTTTTCAGCCAAGAATAATGGCTCTGTCTCAGAGTTAAGGCCTAAAATGGCCCGTGAGGCCTGTGCGGTTCACAGATGTTGATGTGATGTTAACATATCCTAAACAACAGGAGTCTTGCCTTTACCAGGCAGGAATCACTGACAATGAAAAAGAAAGCTGTTTTTAAAAGAGGCTCGTTCTCAAACACTCTCATGCCCTTGATAAATGAAAGAGTTGTTGAGCAGAATTGTTTGAACAGTTGCCACAGATATTTCTCATCATTCTGTTTTAATTATATTTTCCCAGAAGATGTAACCTGATTTGAAATCTCCTGTGTCTGTCTTCCCCCCCTGCAGTAAATAAGATGATAAAGGAGCATGGTGACCTGTTTTCTGACTCCCAGTGTAAAGTCTGCAGTGCTGTCCTAATTTCTGAGTCTCAGAAGTTGACTCATTATCAGGTCAGTGAGCTCACAGTCTGCTGCTGCTCTTTCCACGTCATGTGACTCAACTTATTTGACAGCACTACTATGCTCAAGGATATGGGGGAAAGCTGCATAATTATGAGTTAAAAAATATTATAATCTAATGCACTTTACATCACATTCATAGTTTTATTATTACTATACCAGTTAAATCCATAGTAGCCTGGCTAGGTAGTATTGTTGTGTCATATCACTTCGTTTATGAATCATGATAATACTGTTAAAAATCTTTAGAGCAGCAGAAATGCACATGGCTAAAAGCAAATTTATGTAAAAAAAAGAAAAAAAAAAGAGCAGAGATGCAACGTAATCCTTCATTGAATCTGGATCTGATTCAGCTCAGGTGACAATGATCGATCAAGCATCACATCGTACGTTTGCATTGCAGTAATCGATCAGAGTAGCAAGTCTCAGTGTTGCGAAAACATAAAATATTCTGAATTCTTAGAAGTTGGGAAGAGTCGAGGCAGTCAGTCACAGTCAGGAGGGTGTGTGAGTATTAGTCACCACGGAGACAGCTCTACTAGTCAAACACCAAGCCAAAGTTAGTTTGATAACCACCAGATTGTTAGTTCATCTGTTTTAAATTGCAGTAAAGTTGATCACAGAGAGCAGAAGAGGACAAAACCAGATGAGACTCAGTGGAGCAAGAGGACTTTCTGTCCTACCGCTGACCAGATGTTTGCTATGATGCAAGTTTCTGTAGTTTGCCGACTGAAAAGAAGATGACGAAGAAAAGATTAAGCTGTCTTCCTGTTGTTCAGATGTTTCTTTGTGGACGGAGATATTTATGAATACGACCTGGAAACTCTAGCGCGGACGTCCTTCGATTTCACACATAAACAGCGTTTTAAAAAGAGCTGGCTAAGTGTGGACATGGTCTAAATGTTTGAGTACTAGACTGGGTATTGTTTTTGAATTTTTTTGATATTATTACCAGTATGATACATGGGTTTTTTTCAGTGTACAAAATGTCTCATAATAAATTAGAAGAGCCCATAGTGATGCCTCAAAATTGATTATTTTTCCTGAACAACTATGAAAAAACACAAAGATATTTTGATTTATAGTGATGTGAAGCAAAGAAAAGCTACAAGTCTTTGTGTTTTAGAAGATGTAACATGTTAGAGGATAGACGACTATTATTGTTAGTTGAATACTTTGTCATATTAAGTTTATGTTGTTTAATAGATTCATGTTATTGTGTTTCTGTCTGATCAGGCATCATACAAGGAAGCTTGTCTTCTGTATCAGTGACAGTATGTTTAATGAAGTGCATTGGGGTGTTGATGTTTGTTGTTCACTTTATGATAAACATTTGTGCTTGTCCTTTCAGAGCAAGAAACATGCCAACAAAGTGCGGCGCTACATTTCCATCCAAAATGAGAAGGAGCCAGCGTTGAAAAAGTTCAAGTCAGAGTCATCTGACAGTGTGAGTGAAAAACGCCCAAATAAAGTAATTTTATGCCAAACTGATCTAATGCTCCGATGTTCTCTTCATTGGCCATTCATAACTTTCAAAAATATGTTTGCTCCCGAGCAAAGTGAGCAGTGGGATCTCTCAGGGGGTCTTCAACATTTTTTGCTCGAGGTTTGTGAATTTTAAGACCAACCCTGAATGCTCCCGCTGCTTTTTTTCTCCCCGTTCCCCTGCAGCCACAGCCGGCTGCTACTACGTTGCATTTATACTGAGCCCGCTGACCGGCCTGCAGTGGAGTCTGTGCCAATTAAGGCTGTCAAGTTTTCAAAAAAATTTTAACAAATTGGAATTAATGTGTAATTTGTTTACGCAGGCCATGTAGCTTCTCCTAAAATACTTGAAATGCCCGAGATGTATTCACTACCATTAGATTGAACTCTCAACTCTCCACTGTCCAGTTTTGGGAAATAATTTAAGAATTTTTTTTATGCCTCTTCATATAACTGCATTGCAAATTAATACAAGCAAATAACAAGCAAGTTTTACGCTGTATAAATTTCAACTTGTGAAAGTTTACAAGAAAATGACAGAATTGGTTTATCTGAAGGTAAAGTTCAGGTTTATTGTTTTTATGAGGCAGTTATTGTACATTAGCACTGCCTCTGTGTACTTTTGGGTCCTTATGTGTAAATCATTTGCATCACTGCTCACTGCCAATGCTTGAATAGAATAGTTCAATTTTTCTCTCTCAGAACAGGCCTGTTAATGGACCTCATTAGTTGTGAAAAATGAAATATGAGCATATTGTGTCCTCTTGTTTTCTGGAGTTTATACTGTCAAGTTCAACTTGCAGAGTTCAAACTCCCAAGGATACAAGTTCGAACTTCACGTTGTCTGTATTGACAGAGGCTTGGAGCCCACTCAGAGCAACTGGTGAATACCCCTTAAACATCTCAAATGTCAGTGAAAAGCCAGCACAAACTGTCTAAATTTAGAAAGACAGAGAACAGATGTTCAGAGTGATAACATACAGTTAATCCCTTTTTTTTTTTTTTTTTTTTTTTTAATGGGACAAATGATGCGTCTTGCAGCCATTAATGATTCATGTTTTTGTGTGTGTGTCTTTGCCAGGTGGACTGTAACAACGGAGACACAGACCGGTCGAAGGTGTGTCATGTATGTAACATGACCTTCTCATCTCCTGTGGTGGCTGAGTCTCACTACCAGGGCAAAGTTCACGCCAAGAACCTGAGACTGAAAACCGTCGGACCCCAGACACAAGGTGTGTCCATTTTTTAAAATCATAATTTTATTCATAAATTTATTCCATCATCTTTATCTAATTCTATGTATTGTTTTTATCTTATTTCCTGTGTGAGAGTATTAACAAGTTTTCAGTTGTTTCTAAATGTACCATACAGATAACATTTAATAACAATTGTTTTTATTGTGTTTCCTCTTCAACAGTAGCCTCACAAACAACACCAACAGTTCCGCTGAAGAAGAAGCCCGCGGATGATTCGAGTACCGCCCTGGCAACAGGCGACAACAACAACCCGGACCGTTTCTGCTCCATCTGTCAGGCGTCCTTCAACAACCCCCTCATGGCCCAGCAGCACTATGTGGGCAAGAAGCATAGAAAACAGATGACGAAGCTCAAACTGATGGAGACGTACGGTCCCTCCACAGCACCAGGTCAGACTACAGAACCAGGAAATCATGAAATTGTATTTGTTGAACTGCCATCATCACCCAGTAACGCTCAGTTCTCTCTTATTCCATGTGGTCAGATTTAAATACAACTAACCTCTTCTTTTTTCATGTGTCTACAGCTTCCACACTAAAGGGCTACCCATGTACCATCTGCAACATTGAACTAAACTCTGTGGAGCAGTACCAGTCTCATATCAGTGGTGCCAAACATAAGAACCAGTAAGTGCATGCATTTCTTTTAGATTTTGGTGGAAAAAAAACTTTGTTAGCCTGATAGTCAGACTGAGCTGCCATTTCATACAAATCAGTCTAAATAATGAAGCTTGAAAAATAACTAAATGATTAATCAATAATCAAAATTGTTGCTGGTTATTCTTCTGTCTGTTGATTGATCGACTTTGTTTTTGTTTCAGCTCTAATGTCATGTGATGCCACTTCTTACTCATAATAAAAGCTTTTGTTTTAGAGTTGCTTCCCTTAGTTGGGAACACTCGCCACTACAATTCTGTCTTTGACACCAGAGTCTAGTAATACAAACAACTGTAACAAACAAACATGTTTGGTTCCCTTAAATTTTATTTTCTTTTTTAAACAATTGCGACGGGGAAATGCAGTGGAGGTTTTACATTTGAAAAATAAACTCAGTCTAAACTTAAAATGAATGTTTCCTGTGAATGTGCCACATCTGCCTCCAGCAACACTGCGTCCTATGTGACTTTCATTGAGTCCTTATTGTCCCCAGAAAAACATAAATGTCTTTAAAACAATCTAAAAAACATGTTCTGGTTTTTTTTTTTTTTTTTTTTTTTTTTAGAATGAAGAAATCAGGTCTGAACCCTGCAGAGAACCAACATGCAGCAGAACAATCGTTTGGTGGTGACAAACAGTTTCCTGCCGAAGATGACCAGTATGCCACCGAGGACAAAAAGTTCAGCACCGGCGATGACGAGTACGCTGCTGGAGACAACAACAAGTACGCTCCTGAGGACACGGAGTACTCAGAGGAGTACCAGTATACTTGAGACTGGGCTGGAAGATGGACTGCTGAGGATTGAGTCAGGACTTGGAGTGAAACACAACAACCAGCCCCTTTAACACATTAACAAAGCATCAGCCTCCATGGACCTTCAGTTCCTGTCTGAGTCTCTTCTCCGTAGGTTTCCCCCTAAAACAGGCGACTCTCCGGTTCACTGAGCCCCAAAGTGGAATTTGATCACTTTCGGTTCCCAACCCAAACGATTAAAGAATGTGTTTTTTTTTTGGCTGGACCACAACAACGGGGCCAGCCCTATGAACGTGAAAGGCCCCGCTGACTGACTGAATGATGAAGTTACACTATTGGTTGCTGAATGCCGCCACTTCCTTGTATCCGTTTCACATGAAAAGCCCTCTAGCTTTTAACGCACAGTCCAGCCATACACCAGGTTTTGACCTAGTCCTGTTAAATTTAGTTTTCTCCGCTTTCTGAAAATAGCTTTTGATGTGAGGAGGAGTTGTACCCTTCAACATGTGATCACGGGTTCAGCAGTGATGCAGCTGTACCCACAGTCACCACAAAGAATGTCTTTGAGAGTTCAACTGGCTTTTCCTTCCGTTACAAACACATGTGCTGACTGAAAACCATCCTCCATATCCATGTACATTAAGGCTGGGTAGTGTGTGAAAATTATCAAAGCTGGTGCTGATATAACATTTATAAAATGATAAATAAATGGGCAAAATTCTGATTTCAATGGGTAAATATCTGATCGGAGAATACATAAATAAGACTATAAATCCATTTGTATGTCAACTACTCTTTGCTACAGACCCATTTTGGCCATTTTGGTTTGATGCCCAGCCTTAGTGTACTTCCTGAATTGACAGAAACTTGTATCAGCAGCACTGAAGACATTATTGGACACAGTAGGGTATTTTATTGTTCAACCCCTACTAACTTCTAACCAATACTAACGTGTTGCACCAGGAGCCAAATGTAAGCAATTCAGAGCGAAACTGCTTTCTAGCTCACATTTCTAGCTACTCTGCTCACCTGAATATTTTTGGTTTGCATCTCCCGTGAATGTATTTATTGAGACGTGCTCAACTCCAGCTCTAAATCTGGTGTCAAGATGGGAAAGTGAAATCAAAGGCAGTCACTTAATACAACTGCGCGACTGATTAAAATAAATCCCTTCACATGTGAGGGAGGAGGGGGGGGGGTTAAGTTTATGGAGTCTGCAGCCAGTTTTGATGATGTCATTGCTGTGCAGACAGATGGAAACAAGTCTGAGTCTAGATACTGCATCTAGTCTGTTAAATCTGATGTTATTAGTTGAATTTTATCGTTATTTGGTTTTACAGTTCCTTTTATCTTTTTTTATTTAAAGCTGAAATATCTCCAGAAAGATTTTTTTTTGTCAAACAGTTATTTTACTAGATTTTCTTATTAATATTCTGGACAATGGTGATATTTCAGTTCTTTTTAGTTTTTATTATTTGCTTTTTTTTTAAAAAAAAAAAAATACAGTCGTTTTCACTGTAAAAAGACAACCCAAAGTTTTGCAAAACTTGAGGGATTTACTTTTTAAAAAAATTTATTATGGTCAATCGTGTTTTTGTTTTTTAACACCACTAAACATAATATTGTGACAGTGGAAATCTTAACTGGAGGCTCATCAGTAATTGATAAAAATTACAGGGTTATTGTCACCTCAGGGGGCCTGAATTAGTTCCTCAAACCCCAAACTGTCAGTGATTGTCAAAAATAAGCATTTTGTAGAAGTTGATGTCATTTTATAAATATTGTGTCTTTTTTCATTTTTCAGCAGTAAAGGCAGTTTTAAAGGACCAGTGTGTAGGATTTAGTGGCATCTAGTGGTGAGTTTGCACATTGCAACCCCTCGCCGTCCCCCCCTACCTTCCAAGCAGGTAGGAGAACCTACGGAGGCCGCAAAAAAAAGCAGAAAACCCCTCTCTAGAACCAGTGTTTGGTTTGTCTGTTCTGGGCTACTGTAGAAACATGGCGGCCTCCGTGGAAGAGGACCCACTCCCTATATAGATATAAAGGGCTCAATCTAATGTAACAAAAACACAACAATTCTTATTTTCAGGTGATTATACACTAATTAAAACATACTTATGAACATTATATTCCGTTTCTGCCAAGTCTGTTCTGCTAGATGCCACTAAATTCTACGCACTGGATCTTTAATTACAAAGTGTCATGGAAACCCCCTACAGATTTTGGTGAGATGAAAGGGATTATGATGAATATTATGGATCCTCACATTTCAAAAGAAGAACTAAAACAGCTGTGAGTCAATGAAAATATAAGCTTTTTGTACAGTTAAGTTATATTCTTGCTTTATTGAAGGTTGAGAGATTTTTAAAAACCTTCTCTCCGAGTTGTCCAAAATGGGGTTTTGTAAACTCTAAAAGAGACTGAGAGATGCTTTCTGAGCTCTGTGATTACCGTCAGCAGCAGAGAGTATAATATTTACCGGAGAGAATTTCAAGAGTGATGTCAAATTAGGAAGTGATGTCAATATTAGAATATCAATAACAATTTTTTTAGTCCATTTGTCCTCAGATGATTGGATGAATATTTTAGTATTGAATGTCTTCAACTTTCTGGTTAAAGAAAAAAGTGTTTTTTTGGATGTAATTTGTACAAAGAGGGCTCATACATACTGTATAGTACATGGTGTATAAAAGACATTGCCTTTTTGTTTTCACCCTCATCGTTGGCGTGTTAGGTGTTTTGTGATTTAAGATTTACTTTCAACATAAGTTGTGTATACTTGAGGGACAACAATGCCGCAAAGATGTGCATAAAGTGAAGAAATGTTTTAAGAGAATTTGTTTGTTCATCTTTTTTTTTTTATTTAACATCGGCATAGTTACATAATTTATCCACAGAAAGCACTGAAAAGATTATTTTTCATCTGTAAAATGTAATACTCATTACATATCCTGGTCACAGTTCTGTAAAATGTTTATTTAAAAGAAAAAATTATATTGGCCAATATAGTATTGTATTTTCTTCTCGGGCTATACTAATGAAGTGTCTACCTTTTGAGCAAGGCACCACAGTAACTTGTTTTCCTGAAGGATTCAGCATTAAAAAAGGCCTTTCAGTGTTTGCACCGTCAGACACCTTGACATCTTTCCAATACTTTACTTTCCAATGCTAATTTCTGTCCTGCTAGATTTGTCTCGGTCAACTGTAAACACTTAAGTAGAAACCCGAGTGAGTAAATGGTAGCAAATCTCTGCAGCTAGATTCCAAAAGTGGAGGCTTTAAGAATGACATGTTCAACTATAAAATACAGATGAAATAGTTGCGTGTTCACATACTTTGGAACAAATAAGTATCACATGAATGTCTGAAAATAATTTACTCAAAAGATAAAATCAAGTCAAGTCCGTTTTATTTGCATAGCTCAAATTTAAACACTATAAATTTGCCTCAAAAGGCTTTACAATCTTATTAAAATTAACATGAAAAAAGGAAGAAACCTCAGGCGGAGAAACGGAGCAGATGCACGAACATGTAATAGATATGTACAGAGCAGACAGAAATAACAAACAGTAAAATTACACTACAAAGAAAACATAATGAGAGAGAGACAAAAACTCAAGGATAAAATACACACAGAGGGACAAAAGGAAGAAACTGATCAAACTAATCAACCACAGACCAAAGTTAAATCACACATTGAAAACATAAAACAGTCAAAGCAAACTAATCTTGAGCTCTGAGCGTAGGAGGAAATTTTGGCCAAAGTTCAGCTTGAGAGAAAGCAGACTGAGCCTCATCTCTGTGAGCTTCCTGCAGGCTGCTAACGTTTAGTCCACATGGTGGCGCACTTACTCTTTGCTAGCACTGGTTCAGCACGTTATCACAAGGGTTCAGGTCCCAGATTATGACACAGGCTTGTCCAGGGTTCAGGCTCAGGTGATATTTTACTCACATGACCCGTCAACAACTATCTTTACACACTCACACAATGCAGTCAACTTTCTTTTTCTATCTTCCTTTATTGTTAAATCTCTACCTACAGAATGATGCTACTTTATAGCTAATTGGCTTCTGCTCTGCACTTTCCAGAGATCACTCATCAGCTGCCGGTTGCCTCCTCTGAAGTACGCACCCTACAAAGGTTTCCATTAGGGTGCATTGGGCTGAACCATTGCTTCCTCCCTTGTATCTGAACCCTGAGGATACCTGTGGTGTAATTTTAAGGCTTATATGGAGATGCGTCCGAGGCCAGGTTTGCCTTGATTGACAGATGTCAGCATCTACCATTTAACCACAATAGTTGCAGCTTGCCCACCCCACCTCAGGTCCAACCTTTGTATAAAGTTTTTTGATTTTTTTTAGCTGTGTCCCAAGTCTACACCACACAAATTCTTCATCAATATGCATACAAACTTCTAAAATACATTAAATTACTACTGTGCTGTTGGACACCACTCTGCCATAATGCAAAGCACAAAGAACACACCTGGACAGAAACATCTTGGAAAATGAAGGCTTTTTCTTTTTTTTTTTTAAATAATATTTTTAATTATGACCTTTGAAAAAAACAAACAATTTCCTTTCTCTTTATGATGTGTACTTGGCTTGGCTTTCCAAAGTTGCACCTTGATCAACATACACTGGTGGATGTATTGCATAATTTAATGTTTGTACAAAACAGTAAAGCACATTGATTTCTAAATTTATCATGCATACTCTTTGCATGTAGTATAACAATAAAAAATGAAAATCTCAACACGATGCACAACTCACTTGTAACAGAGTTGCAGCTTTTAATCAACTCTTCAGAAACCTGTTGATGACGTCCTTAAAGCTCCTTAAAACTTGGTTTCAAATCTTAAACATTTATCTACAACATTAAATATCAGTCGTGGCTAAATGTACAACAATCAAAGTTAAAGGTGGAAAAAGACATACTTATTATTTATTAAAGGTTTAACATTCAAACACAACCTGCGTCATCAGGCGTGTGTGCGTCTTGTTTTATTCAGGGCCTTTAAAGCCTCAGTATGCTGCACAAGACGTAATTCATTTGATGTGTCATCCGATCACGTCAAATGAAAAAAGTCTTTAAAGCTGTTCTGAATAGAAATACTGGACGGCGGAGTGAAAAGCCTCCTCCTGGCTGCATCTCACTGCTTCTCAGATCTCTCTCCGAGAACTTAAGTGTGACTTTGTGGTCTTAATGTGATGAATCATACAAATGGGAATAACAGTGCACACTTCCCGACAGTCTCTCCTTGAAGGTATTCATGATGTTGTGCTCGGTTGTACACATGTAAAGTGACAGAGGTAGCTGAGTGAAGAGTGAAATAATAGCTCGAGAGAGGAGTTACAAAAATTATGGGACACAGGTAGCACCCCTGATTCTGCTTTTGGAAAGGTGTAGGAGGAGGACGATGGGACAAGCGCTTCTTTTGAAACACACTGAGGTCTTTAAACAGTGCTCAGTGTTTTCTCTACAGTCTGTGGTCGTGAGTGGCGTGTGAGTGTTTATCCACAGCTAATACAAAGATGAATGCATATAAAACACATGCTGACTGTTCTTCACTAGACACAGTGTCGGGTTAGTTGCTGTGGGCTGAGGTTTCAGTGCTCCCGGCCCCATGACGGCATTAAATCTCCCAGGTTAACCCCCAGAATTTATGCTTTGGGGTGAATTTTGAACACACTCTCAGATACACAATGAAGACGTTATTTTGAGTGTATAACATGCAGATTGTACAGACAGGAGGGAAAGTCATTTTTCAGACACAAAGACAGCTTGTTCCCTCTTTATCTTTCTAGAGCTGAGGACACAGTGGAGGTCAGTGAGCCCAGTTTGGAATAAATGAAAGTGTGTGTGCTGGCATACGCAGGCATGTGGGTGTGAGCACAGGTATGTTCCTTTCCTAAAATGAATATGTTAGTGTGTATGTGCAGCAACAAAGGCATTTATGTGGATGCATAAAAGTACCATTCAGGAGGTTTACTCTTTACTCATATAGCATGTGAAGCATCAGCATCACATCTTCCATAAAGCAAGAGCATAAATACTGAAGTAAGATCAAAAACATGGTAGGGAAGAAAAGCACCATGTTTTCAGACATAGAATATAGATTTTTTTTTCTGTTAAATGTGTCAGCTTTTGGATTAATCACATTTCAGAGTATGGCAGCAGCTCTGTAAGGCATAATATTAACGTCAGCAACATGCTCACATTAAAATGCTAACAAGTTTAGCAGGTATAATGTTCACCATGTTTACTGTCTTAATGTAGCATGCTAATATTTGTTAATTACCACTAAACCCAATGAACACCATGAATTTTCACAACTAATTTCATGATAATCCATCCAATAGTTCTTGAGACATTTCATTTAAAGCTACCAATGTGAACCTCATGATGGCGCTAGGGGAAAAGTGAGAGGATCACCAGTAGGATTCATGCTAAGGGCATCATGAATGTCTGCACAAAATTTCATAGCAAATCCACCCAGTAGTTGTTGAGATATTTCAGTTTGGATCTATGTGGTGGACCGACCATAGGTTTCACACTATTGTTTGCTGCAGAGTTGTAATAAAATAAAATGTAACTTAATTAAAAGTGTAACAATCTGGCTGAAAAGGGTGTGACAAAGGAGGGAAACCACACATAGTCCTTAAATAATGCAAAGATGTTTTAATAACATAAATTAAACAAGAAAAGACAGTAGGGTGTGTCTGTAAGCAGGCCTGTGTGAGTGTGTGGGTGTACGGATTCACATCCAACACCAAGCACAAACAAAGAGAAATGTCAGTTGGCGTACCAGAGGAAGAGAGTGAGAGGATCTTGCAGGTCTGAGTAGACTAGACTCAGTCTACTCAGCGGTGTTGCATCTCTGACAAGGTCTCAGCTCCACCCATTAACATCTTTAAATAAAGCGAAAAGTACAGCCAACAAGAAAAGACAAGATAGGGCCAACCCTGAGGCCGTCACAAAATTAAGAATAAAAGAAATTTAGTGGAAATATTACTTAAGAATTTAGTTTGAAGTGATGTGCAGGACTCAACGTCATCAAAACTGAGCACAGAATATTCACAATTTAATATTCACAATTTACCACAGTAAAAACCTATATTTGGTTTGCATCAGCAGTTACTTAACACAGCTGAAACAAGCTGAAAATAATCAATAAACAGTAAAATAAAGCTAATATCTAAGAGTACAAACAGGCAGGGAATGAAACTAAAGTTCAAACCACAAAGATTGAGTTAGAAGCCACTGAGAGCTGAACACAGAGACTTTTAAAAACAGTGCTTTCTCTCTAGACATCAGCATCAGTTTAGCCTAAGGCATGGCATATGATACCCATCAGCTAAGCCAACCAGGGGTATCAAACAGAAATGTTGCAAATTCAAAACATTTTTATCGTTGCAGCTGTAAACACGATATGTTGCCATAGTAACCAAATTAGTCAGAAATTGATCTAGGACTGTGAAAGTGAACCGATTTAACTGAATGTTTCATCAGGTTTTTTAGAAAGCGTCATCTTCAGCTTCAGCTTGCTGTTACCACCCAACATGATGGGGAATTTTAAACTGGAAATGCTCCTTGGGAGACATGGTCGACTTCACTCCTTCAGTGTCTGTACACAGGCTTGTACCTTTGACTTTTCATCAAAGAACCAGATATTTTCTAATGTAGTCTAATTTGGACAGCTGGAATAACTTCTCCCACTTTGCAACTCTTACTTTTATCAACACTAACACCAAGCTCAAAAAAGATATTCACAGTAGAGCAATGAAGGTGTGTGTGTACGTGTTTGTGTGTGTGTGTGTCTCCAGTGTATAGTATGTACCGGGTGACATCAGGATAGTCTGTAAGAGCAGCCAGACAAGACAATTTGTCTCGGTCCCGTACAGGCTGAATGGGCTTCTCCGTTATTGTGATTCTATTAAAAGAGGCACGTCAATGTGAAAAGGGTTTCCAATACAGCAACTGTATCATTTTTACAGTATCCACCAACGGATGAGCCAGAATAAATTGTCTTTTATTGTCAGTTAAATTTTCTTACTTTGCTTGAAAAATGCTTTGGTTGCCAGTGTTCGTGAGACACTTGAACTGTTGTGGATCTTTTCTCATTGTCTAAATGGTAAAATTATGGTGATTTGTAATGATATGCATTTTAAATGCAGAAGACATTATCCAGATGTTCTTTTCTTGCTTTTATTGTTGGTAGAGGAAAATAGACGCATTGGATCAACGGTTCAGTTGCTAAAGGCGTCAGTATGAAGAGCTTGTTGTATCTGTCTGCAGAAATCCATCCCAGATTTGGTGCATTTCTGCATAGTTTGGTTACGTTTTCTGTGATTGGGCAGGTAAACATGATGTAAACTGCATGTTTGATATGTGGTGGTGGGATCACTCTTAATAAGAAACAGCAGGATGGAGACTGATAACGTTTTTAAGCAGCTCTTTAGGCCCCAAATATGCTCCACGCAACTACACAAACGCAGACACTTGGTGCTATGCAAGATCTATTTCACACATCATCACGTTGTGAGTGTGTAACCTGAATATTTTGAACACAACACAAGTGTGAGCAGCAGTCTGAGCATTGCAGATAGGGTCACTACAGCATGAAACAACAAGAAAAACCTGACCTTTTGTTTGGGTTCTCTTCCACTGAAAGCTCTCGTCATTCAGACAGGAATTAACCGTGAGCGAATCAAAGGTCGTGCATCGCATCTTCTGTGTTTTCTTTTTTTTGCAGTAAGATCAGCAGTAAACATTCCTCCACAGATGCCATGTTTGTTTACTATTGTGGTCATGGAAACGCTCTGATTAGTTGACTGGCAGAGAACTGAGACTGATCACCCCCACCGGTGCATAAGAGTGCACGTTGAGTAGGTTCACAGGTGTTAAGTGTTTGCACCGACAAGGCCAGGTGTTGCCATCAGTTTCTGATCATAAGCTAGGTTTATGCTCGACGCAGTGTCCCTGGCATAGTGATGCACACACTAAAAATGATGTCATTGCGTCTGTCGCGTTGAGCACAAAGGCTCCACAAGTTGTCACGGTGCATGCACTGTCCTTTTTATTTCAAGATGGATGTGTTCGAAGGTAGACTGGCCGAGCAGGTTCGCCTCTACAGACACTTCTATGACCCTTCCTTGAGAGACCACAGAAACAGCCAAATGACTGAATTCGTAGAGACAGATCGCCACCACGTTGGCAAAAGATGAGGCATTTTGTCGGAAGCACACGTGTTCTATTTTACGTATTGTTTGAACGTGACCCTGCAACAAAACAGGAAAAGAAGAACAGAACAAAATAGACAAAGACCGGAAATGGTAACAAAGAAGATGCTTCATAGAATATTTTGTTTGTATGCCTCCTGGTGTTTTGGAGAATACTGGTTGAGTATAAACGCCTCTGTGCATGCACGTAGCTTGTGCGCCATCTGCAGAGTATAAACGAGGCCTTCCATTATTCATCAATTAACACAGCTTCACCTATAGATGTTGCTTTAATCAGAAATAGTTTCAACTTTCAGTGATACAGTGAACATGCAACAACTATAATACTATGAGCAGTTAAGCTATGTTTGTTTGAAGGCAGATAACTTCTCCATAATCATACAGTTAGGTGTTATATTTGTGACCATGGTTCTAGGTCATGAGGAGAAAACAGTTCAGAACATGGCTTTTCTTTATTCTGGTGTCTTGTTCCATTTCCTGTGCTGTGTAGCCCATGTGTTCAAGGGATCAAAAGAAAAATCAATCCCACAAAGTTGCTGAAGGTTTTATGGCATCTGGTTTTTGCCTCATCTGTCTGCAGGAGAGGTTTCTGATTCACATCTCAAATCTAAAAGAAAACATCACACTGGCGATATATTATATTATTTAATCACACAGAACAAAACCCCCAGGAAGGAAGGTTGTAATCTGGTTCAAATACCAGATGCAAGTGAAGACATTTGAAACAGGTCTTTTTTATTCCTTAATATTTGGAAATTTATGATTAAGACATTCAGTCCAGCATCACTGTGGAGTATTTTTGGAAGGTGCAAAAGTGCTGCTCTCAGTTTTCTTCCTCACACAAAGATCATTTGGTTTAATTACATTACCTAATTTCCCCCAAGGGAACATGAAATTTTAATGTAATTAACAAGCTTTGGACTTGAATATCCTCTTACATCAACCCTGCACAATCATGTTTCACATCTAGTGTCTAAATTTAGATCTAATTTGAAAACATGACTTAATTTGTTGTGCTGCGGCATGTTGTGCCTGCGCCGAATGTTTTTTTTAATTTTTCATTGCATCACGTGTGTCTCCCTGACTCAACCATCAGCTGATGTTTGTTTGTATGATGTGGGTGAGGTATCATGTTGCATTATTTTGCATGTACTCTATTGTTTGCATGCTGGGAAGTGAGGAGGAGTGCGTATATGTTTCCAGTAAACATGTTTGCTGTTGTAACCCAAATATTTAATATCAGTTCAACATTTTTTTTCCATATGAATGTTTACTGTATCATAACGAGGTAATATGAAATGGAGGCAACAAAATCAACCAAAACTAACACATGTTTTGGTTGATTTGTTGCCTCTGTTATGTCTCTGGTCAGTCAAAAAGCTGCTGAGTGTTTCTTCTGTCATGTCAGTAAAATTGAAGATGAAAGTTGGTTGAATTTGCGACAGAAAAAGGGAGAGAGGGAAAAAGAAAAAGACGAAAAAGAGAGACCAGGAAAAGGAAGACAGAGAGAGAAAATGTGAAAAAACAGTCGGGAAAGTAAAGAGAGAGTGAGGATAAAAAGTGGCTGATTGAAAGAGACAGAAAGGGATGATGTGGTGTTTTTTAGAGGCCCTCGGTCTGCGTTTTTTGGGGAGATCACTGTCTTGAAACGGAGATATCTGGAGGTCAAGGCATCACTGTGTTTGACCAAGGAACGAAACGACCTCCTCCTCCTCCTCCTCCTGTCTCTCTTGCCATTCAGACATCTCCTCTCCTTCTTACATGGAGGCAGAGGTGGCTGAGTTGCACACTGAAAAAAAAAAAAGATTGTTCCTGAACATTGGCGCTCTCAGGTTAAAGAGCCTTTATGGATTTAATGGCCTTTCCTCCAGTACCAACCTCTGGACAAACTACATTTCTTGTCATCAGTAAATCTTCAGTATAAGTGTGTATTGGACTGTAAATGTGTTTACAGCTCTTCTGCCCAAAAAAATCATCTTGACACTGATTAGGTATTTCTAAAAATTAATTTGCTGCAGTTCTATTGTTGGTCCAAAGGCCCCCTTTACATTGTATGATTTTGGACTGTCTGAGACCAAAGATGACAAATGTGATAAATGTGGTAAAATCGTCAATCCAAAACAGTGCTCCTAGATGTCACTGTGAGACCACCGACGACCGATTTGGAGTTTTGGCTACCAGAGACAGACTGAGGCGAAATCCTAAGTGTCAGAAAATTAAAACCAAATTCTCACAATGTGACCGCTGCTGCGACCTACAACTACAAACAAACCAATCAGAAGGTACATAATACACAGACTGACATTTTGTGATTTTTTGAATAAAGTTAAGGGGTAAAACACACTTGTTCTCCTTATACGTCCATGGCACACAAAAATCAAAACAATGGAGGTAAAACTAAAACGTTTTTGTGACTTTGCATTTTCAAAACAGATTAATGATGCGAGCTGATGACGTGCCTCTGCTTTCTTTCTTTCTTTTACCCACGATCTGACAGCTTCAAATTGATATTGTGTAGTCTGACACAGATTGACATGCAATAAACCCACATAAATGCTAATTGTTGCACAGTCTAAAGGTGCCTTAAGAGGCCCTAACAGAGCAGACTACAAGGATGAAACAGCCAGTCAAATCAGGTGGGCAGATCAGGCTGTCATCAGCTCATTCCCCAGCATGCAGCAGGCCCATTTCCCATCAGCCATCAGTCAGCAAGCCACTCTGTTCCTGACATGCAGCCTGGTAGGAAACACCAACATCTGCCTGCACTGTCGGCCTCCTGCGTGACTTGATGGCTGCAGGTGTGTGTGTGTTGCATGAGTGAAGAGGCGGAGCGCTGAGTTAGTGTGTGCGTGGTTCATTTAATCTCATCAGTCATGTCTCTAGGAGTGTGTTTGTCTCTGTGTACTGATGTTTTCTTCTATGTGTCTATCTCTTTCTGTTGTGTAAGTGTGTGACTGTGTAGGAGTCCAGGTGACTCTTAAATCTAAATCCTGGTTTTGGTTCGTCAAGCTTTAAATAATGATGTGCACTTACTGAAAGAACAGCCATGAGGGCGCCATAAAAAGCTATAAATGCTCTAAATAAAATCTATAATTTATGCAAGACTGCAGGTACAGTAACTTTGAGGTTGATATTGTAGGACTTATAATAAGTACGACAAATATTTGGACCACATTTTTCCAGAGTGAGTCAAGGAGAACTTCAAGTTGGAATGGAAAATAAAAAAAAGGCAAATATATTAGAACGTACTATAACGAGAAAAGAAGATGGAAAGACAAACGTTTTCACTTCTGAAGAGTAGATAAAGTTGCAAAGAGTGCTTTTATTGTATTATTCTTCCATAATTCAGATGAAACTCACACTCTAATTTTCATTTTATGAAGAAGCATGACTAACTTTAGAGCCACTGTTAGTGCTGTTGTTCCCATTTCCACTGGTAGTTTATCTAATTTACAGTATTGCAGTGATATTATTCAGTAATGCTGCTGCTTCCACAACAGCCTGGCTTCTCTTTGAACTGTCAGCTGACCAATCACGAAACAGATTTTGATTGTAGGAGGTGTTTCTGTCTAGTAAGAGACTTTTGCATAAGACACACCTGTGGTTCCTCACACCGAGCTCCTCTCTCTGGAGCTGTGTTATCGCTGACAGACGCTGCTAATTGCTGTTTAACTTTATATGACACACATTACACACATATCAGTGTGTGTAACTGTAAAGACGTCTTTTCTCATGGAGGTGTTTACATTATTTTGTCTATCCCCTGTACATTTTGTACATTGCTTTGGCAGGCATGTCGATAACGTAGAAAGAGGGAGAGTGAGAGTCATAGGAAGAAAGTGAGAGAGACAGAGAGAGAGAGTGTTTGTCCTTTTCTCGCGGTTTCTCAGCCGTCTGCTGCAGGTGGCTGAGTGGTCGGGTTACAACCCCAGTGAAAGTGCACACACACACACACACACACACACACACACACACAAACACACAGGGAGAGACGCATACATACACATGCACCTCTCCTTCCATGACATCTGAAAATTCCTATGGATTAGATCTAATTCTTGTGACAGATGGACAAATGGTGGTGGTTTTGGTGTGTGTGTGTGTGTGAGAGAGCAGCTGGAAGCACGAGGTAAAACCTGTAGCAGACCAACCAACAGGCTGCTGGGACAGTCAGACACCTGTTCAAACCCCCCTCCCCCCTCCTCTTCCTCCTCCTCCTCCTCCTCCTCCTCCTCCTCTTCTTCTTCTTCTCCCCCGGACATTTGATATGAGGGAGGAGGGAGAGAGAGGGAGAGGGAGAGGGAGAGAGGGGGGAAAAAGGGGAGTGAGAAAGACACAGATAGAGGAGGAAGGGGAGAAAGGGAGAAAACAGCTGGATCAACTGAATGTTTCCGTTTTCTGTTTCCTGTCTTAGATTTGTCAGGTCTGTTTCGAGCCCAAGAGTCTTAAAGGGGCAATCAGTAACATTTTAACTTCGGTCCACCACAAAACCGCTGATGATTAACACTGACATGCTGTGAGTGCTTTATTCAACAGATGTCGAGGATTTTGATTTTCACTCACTTTGGAGCCCTTCTCTGTCGGAAAAAGAGAGATTTATCCACTGAATATGTATTTAATGTTCATTTTTTTAGAAACTTAAAACTCTAAGTTGATAATTAGAGTTATATTCAGTCTGCAGAATGAAAACTATGAGGTTGTTGAAGGGTTTTCTGATCATTTTAAGTCCCTGTGATACTTTTTTGGTGATTTGAATGTTGAACGTTTTGGGTTTAACATTTGCTTGAAAAGTGAGTCAAAGGTTTAGTAGCTGTTTTACATAGTCGTGCCCAGTGTGGCCGTTATTCAGCCTATTAGTCTTTGAAATAGTAAATTACAGCCCAACTGATACATTCACGTTATCGCAGATATTTTGGTATTAGCGTGCGTGCAAAGAGAAACTGCAGAGCATTAATTTACTGTCATTAGGTGCGTCTCCATTCACTTGTTTTATTCACATTTTCAATTTGTGCGTAAAAGAAAACCCTGAGTGGAAACGCAGAAAAAAATCATAAAAAAGTTCCAACGCTTGGCTGAGGTGGAACAGTTGGTGTATCGATACAAGCAGAATGCAAAGTGTGCAAAGGAAGCAGACTTAGCCATTAAATCATGACGTGCATGAGGAATGTGACTTAGATGTGCATTTACTTTTCTGCTCTACTGAAGAGTAATTCTGCATAATTTTTCACAATTTGAGGTTTGACTCTTTTAAGTACTTTGTTTTGTTGCGCCCGCTTCCTCTGCAATGGTTTAATGGCCCCTGACTGGAAAAACAGCACCACCAGCTGTTTATACTGATGAACCAACTCCAAATATCCGCTGAATAGCAGCGGATGGAAACACACATTAATTCAAATTTTCTCTGGCCGATATTCAGGTAATTTGGTTAGAATTTGCGTTAAATTTGGATGGAAACCTGGATATTGTAATATTTTATGGTCAGCCATTGACTCAAAACAAGTTTAATATAGTTTTGTTCTAAGTGTTTTTATTTGTAGTCATTCAGAATAACTAAAAGTGTATTATTCAACTGTAAAATGTCCGTGTAAAAAATGTTTTGTCATCTGTATGTACGTGTATATTGTTATTCTCAAGTCGATATTGGCCTAAGAAGTCCATGGCTGGTCAGGCTGTAGTAATTATTCTTTGATAGCAGAATCTGTCTGTTTTTATCCAGATGAATCCAAAGATGGATCTCTGTTTATTTCTTCAACTAATTGCTGTACAGTCACTATTTTGTGAGGAAAGAAAGATCCTGAGAAGCCCGCGTACAAGCGCTCTTTAGTGGAAACAGTGGTTTGGAAATGTGTGAACAATCCATGTTGTGTATAGTTTGCGTTCGTAAATGAGTAATAGTAACGTGTCAGGGTTTGATGAACAACCCTCCAGATAAACCACTGACAGAAAGTGGGTTTCATTTCCTTCTGACAGCATTTCTGCATGTAGATGCCTGAATGAACTGACTTCTCTCAGAGCGACTTTTCTCCACTTACCGTACATTAGTCGTCAATGTTGGTGTCTTCATGATTTATTCAGTGTCAAAATGTTTGCTGAGAAATACAGGAGAGACAGAGTTCAGAGGAAGCTGAGGCGGCCTCCTGACCGCAGAGAAGCAGTGCCAAAGCCACAGTCAGACAACAGGTGAGCGGTTACGCTCTCAGGCACGTCTCATTGATATTCTAACCTATTGCACTTTCCCAGGGAGAGGACTCCCCTGTGGAAACACATTACTGCTTTACAGCTCCCCCCTCCATGCTTTGATCCTCTCAATGTGAAGCAGATCGCAGCCGAGGCCAAACGGCAGTTAATACGACCAGCGTGGCTGAGAGGACAGAGGAGCAGCGTGGAGCAGTGTGAAAGTATCTGTGGATATTTGTGACTGAGTGAGTGTGGAGAGGTTTTCTTTAAAGGATCAGTTCACATTAAAGCACTTACACAGTAATGCATCGGTAAAAATATCTTATATAATAGTCTAATATACAGTATATGATACATATAATAGCATAACTCTGGAAAGGAGCCATTCTGCATAATGAATACTTTCACTTTTGGTACTTTAAGTATATTTTGCTGTTAACATTTCTATTCTTTTGATAAAAAAATAAAATTACCTTTACTTATAATTGAGTATTTTAACGTTGTGGTACTGCTAGTTTTACTTAATTCCATGTTTTTTCTGCTACTTACAAACATGGACGTGTTTTGTGTTTGCTTCTTGAACAAACATTCATCGTGGAAAAGTGCACTGTGTGAGTTTGCATGGCGGATAGCTAACTAGCTGCTCAGCTGCAGCAAATTAAACAGCATAAAAAGTCACCTGCAAATATCATTTCGATCAGTTTAGACGTCGATGATGTCCTTACTCTTCAACACCACTGCTAACAACATACAGTTTGCCCATGGCAAAAAAAAAAGCTCCAAACAAGCAGAAAACACTTTGATATACTTTGAAAACAATAAAACTGATGAGTATTAATAATGCAAAAGTCCTGGTTAAAACAAAAATAGTCCAATCTATAATCTATCAGCAGCTTTTTTGCATTTTTTTTTCTCCAATTAGCCTTAAATGAAAGTGAAAACAGTGAGACAGAGAGGGAGGGAGCTTTTCAGCGTCATACAGTACAATGACTTTCTTTCAGGAGGCTGCAGGTCGGAGCTCAGCGGAGTCCTGAACACACTGCAATGAAGCTCTGTCTGAATCCAACACCTCTGTTTGGGCAGACCTCTGGCCGTTCAAGGAGACACGGGTCACTGCCCTCTCCCCCCCTCACAGGATGATGGTTTGCGGATGTCCGCTCGCTGTGCCGGACATTTCTCTCTCTCACCTGGGGGTGAAGGGTACGAGGTTCAAGGAAGCAGGATTACACCGTTTGCCAAATACCTGGCGAAACCGCAGGAAACAAATGTTGCATTCAGAAAAAATTATTTAGGATAAAGAAATACAACCTGGGTAATTGACAAAACAACGAATGAATCTAGTTATTTTCCTTCTCATGGCAAGTCTGGTTATGTCTGCTCACTGATAAACACTGATAAAAACATGAACTAAACTGCTAGCTGCTGCTTATTTTGTGATCACATGGTTCATTTGCTCACATCATAATTAAGATACAGTCCAGACTGCCCACACACTGACCAAAAAACTGAAGAGGCCCCAACAAGAAGTTGTGCTGATGGTGGTCCAAAACCTTCACTTTTTGTCACTTTTATTTGTTTGTTTTGACACTTTTTTTTGTCACTTACACAAGACATAAATACATTCTTTTGAATTCTTGGAGGCTCTTCTGTTTTTCTGTCAGTATGCGAGCAATATCTTTGTGAAATGGGACTGTTGTTTTTGGCCATATGCACTTGACACCATCTTTTGAAATGTTCTGATTTAAGAGCGCAAACGCAATGATTTACAGCCTGAAATTAAAATGAAAGTAAATATGTCCTGAGCTGAGCCACAGGATTTGCGACTGGGGCCGGTCCTGGTATTTTTTTGATTCATATGGTCTTAGTTATAAAACCAGATGTTTGCTTCAGGAATGACAGCTGTCAGAAAACGGCCCGCTGTGCTCCATTAAAACACTGACCTCACAACGAGTAACACGCAGAGCCATCCGACTCTGGGCTTCAAACCGGCTCCAATGCAAACCAACTCGCTATGTTCATCTTTACATACACAGTCTATGATTATGACTATGGGACAATATACAAAACAAGCAACTGTCAAATATGTCTAAATTATTGGCACTGTAGTACTATGAGAAATTAAACTTAATTAAACTTTGTAATGTAATTTATTAAACTTACATAGCGTTACATTTTTGACAGTAATTAAACATAAAACCTTCCCCTTTGATCCTGTAGTTTGATGGATGAATATAAAGACAAGTTTAAGACCAGATAAACAATTTGAGACTGGTTCACAACTTTTTTTTCTGAATTTTTTTTCAGATTTTCAGATTTCTGGAAGTAGAACAAAGAACTTCCTCACAGTGTCTTCTTCACTTGCAATTAAAAAAGATTTATTAGGAACGACGTTTGGCCCCGAAGTTGGCCCATGGTCTTCTCCGACACACCTGTCGATCTACAGGTGTGCAAAAGTTCTGCTCTTGTATTTCTTTTCAACCTGTGATCACCTGTTGACCTAATAGTAAAGCTGCATCGTGCTTCTTCACACATCCTAAAATATCTCTCAGTTACTCAGCAACGAACACATGATGATGATGATGATGATGATGTCTCGCATTGTCGACTCTGTTTTCATAAAAATATCTGACAGCAGTGAAATGAATTAGAAGTTTCTGGGGTTTTTTTTTTTTGTACTTTGAGTAATTAAGGGAGAGATTAAGATTTTTTTTTTCACAACTTACTCCACATCTCCACCTCTCCCTCAGAGTCACACTCTTGAGAAGCTTTTGTATTTCAAATCAGGAGGGATAAAAGAGCATGTTAGGCTTCAGAGGCTTGCTTGGGGGGGATTTTAAGAAAGAAGGGGATCTTTTGCCTTTGGTGCTGATAATCGGCGGCTTCTCTCGTTTCCTTTAAGCACAAAAACCTCCTCTGTCTGCCTCCGTTACTCTCCGAGGGAGAGTTTTCACCTCCCTGGGGTGAGACTGAGCCACCTGTATGGCTGGATTTGTACTCTGGGAGGAAGAAGCTGCTCTGTTCCTTCTCAGCTTTACCTTACCAGTGTGGGTAAATCAACAGCTCTCACGCAATGTGTGTTGTAGTTCTAAGGTTACTTTGATTTATCTGTTGCATAATGAACAAGAAAAATAAAGACAGAAACTCTGCATTTACACTGAAAAAAAAAATCTCCATATCAGCCTCCTAGTTATATTTCTGAGTTGGAGTATCTCTCACTTGGCGAAAAGAATAAACTGCACCAAAATAGCTGTTTCTGGTAGTTACATCTAAAATGATTATGAAACAGTAAAAAATGTAATTTCTGGCCCATTTTTGTTAACAGGGTATGAATTACTGTCAATGTTAATTAATTTCACTGAACAAATGACCAATGGCAGGTTTTGTTATAAATGACAACACAATTTAATCTCACTAATGTCTGATATAGCAAAAATTTTAGGATGTTTAACCAGCTGACATGACAAGAGCAGAAAGATTTAATTGACAGAAGTGTTTGTCCAGTTCTTCCTCACTTATGAACGGATACTTTTCTTGGTGTCATGACTGGCTCAAAGGGCCATGACAAATAAAGGGGAGAGAGAATTAAATGTACCAAAGTCAACTTGTTTACTTACAAAAACATAAGTCAAATGTCAAAAGACATGGCACATGGAAATCAGTGGCGTAAGTGAGTGGATGTGTGAGAAGTGCAGTGCATAAATGCTGGTGGGGAAAAATGATGCGTATGAGGAAAGTCTTTTATAGAGCAGTTTTAAATTGATGGGCAGCAGTGGGCCCAGGTGCTCCCAGTCACCCCAAATGAACGTCTCTATCCACAAAATGCATGTGCCTGCAACAGAGGCCCTGTTCACACCTGGCGTTAACATGTGTCTTGGGTGATCTGATCACAAGTGGACAGCTGTAAGTCTGTCAAATCACACCTGGCATTAGAATGAGGCCCCTCACTTCCCTGCTCTAAATGCACATAAACATGTACATTATTTCTGTTTTTGCAAAGACCAAATGTATTTGTGGTTTTTAACCAGGCACTTCCTGTGCCTAGACTGCTGGAAATTAAAAGAAGAAGAAGTTTGCATAGACCTCGGTACGCTGGCAACTCAAATTGAAATCAGACAGTGTGTTTTGTGTGTACTCCATCCATGAAGATCCATTTTGTCTGTTGTTTTGGCTTCTTCTTGTTGCTGTTGGGGTGCGAATGAGTATGTACTTTCATACCACACTAAAAGAATGTGGCCACATGCGGCCCAGACCACCACCGAATGTGGTCTGAGTGATGGGATCTCAAAGTGTCCTGGATGCATTCATACCTGTACCTAAAGCTGTCCACTGGTGATCGGATCGCCCAAGACGCATTGTAATGCCAGGTGTGCCAGCACAACAAATAAGGTCAAAATAAACGTTAAATAAACCTTTTGTTTTAGTGCTCAGATAATCTCTATCTTTACTTATAGGGAATTCTAAATTTTGTAGTTTACACACACCAAATCTAAATTCATCTTGTTTACACGACCAAAGAGAATCTCTTCCCCACCAAGGGTTCCCTTCAAAGCCACATGTGTGAAAGCAATACATTTTAAACAGTTTGTGAGCCGCTCAGATTCCCTGAAGCCTGTCGATAAGAGGCTTATGTCCCCCTGCAAAGAGGAGGAGGAGGAGGAGGAGGAGGAGGAAGTAAAGGATGAGGGGATGGAGAGAGGAAGGGAGAGCAGGAAGGATGAGTTGAATCCCTGATGCTCTGCTCTTCAGGAGATCACAGGACTCAGAGCGGGTTTACAGGAAATCAAAGGTGAGAGGAACAGTGAGTATCACTTGAGGGAGTAGAGTAGAATAGAAAAGAACTTTACTATCCCGCTACTTCAGGAAATTTGTTTTTGTCTCAGCATTAAAAACAACAACACAATAAAAAACAATAACAGGTTTTTGTATGATGTTAAATAAATAATGTCTAAAAAAACACTTGAATAGATCTTGTTGATATTCAGAACACAGAAAAATTTGCACAAACTAAAAATATATATTTTGTTAGCCAGCTAGCAGCATGGCTCCATGAATAGTTGCCACCACTTTGATCCAGACTGAAGTATCTCAACAACTAATCAATAAATTTCCATTAACTGTTGTACAGATATTCATGGTCCCCTGAGGATTAATCCTAATGACTCTGGTGAGTCCCTGATTTTTCCTCTTGCGCCACCAGCAGGTCAAAGTTTTCACTTATCCAGTGAAATACCTCAACAACTAGTAAATGGCACAAAATCGGGCAGTTTAAAAAAAAAAAAAAGTAACTACGATTGTCCCCGAGCCTTAACCTGTGGTTATTATTGTAGCCATGATGACAAAGGCCGTCTAACCTTAAGGAAGTAGTAAATTTAACCTACACCATGTTTCTCTAACCTTAACAAAGTGATCATTTTAACCCAAACTGTTATCTTTCCCTAAACCTAACCAAGTGGGTTTTGTGCCAGGGATTATTGTACAGATCTAATGGCATTTCCATTAGCCTCAGTTGTACTTTGTGTTTAGTGCACAAGAGCGTTTTAGCATTGTCATTGTGAGCATGTTAGCATTTAGCTCAAATCCCCTCTGTGGCTATGTACAGCCTCACACAGCCACTATAGCACAATGAATGAGCAAATAATCTTCTAATAAAGTTATTCAAGCACATATAAACCTCACTGCATTGATTTTTTAAAATGCCAAAGTTTAAACTGCACTGTCCCTTTACGAATAAACAAATAAAATCTGCAACCTCAAAAGGAGAAGGTCGTTACTCTACAAAATGCTAACTTTTTCTAGCGCTTTCCTCACTGTTGCACCAGCAGCCATCTCTGATAAAGCTGATATTGGTGCAAACTAACTGATAAAAAAAACTACATGGAGCAACTTAAAGCTTGTCTTGATCCTGTGTTTATCCTCCATCCTTCCCGCTCTCTGTCACTGCCGTGCCGACCTTTTACGCTCCCTTCGCCTCACACCTCAGAAACCTCAAGAACAAGTTGTGCGTGGAGGAGCAGACAAACAGAAGGAGGGTTGAAATGTCAGACGGAAAGCGGCACAGACCGGCAGACAGTCAGACGGTTGGAACGGCAGACAGGCTGGCGGTGGGCGTCTCTCCGTTAACGAGGCCTGACAGCTTTCATGCAGGCTCATGCGACAGTGAAAGGGAGGATTGGGTCAGATTCAGAGTGTTTGATGTCGGGATGGCGCTCGCGTTTGAAGGCACCGCTCGTTTTGCCTCTGTTTGCTTTTTTAAGCCCTGTTGTGTCAGACTGCCCAAGCTGCCCGGCGCTGGGATGGGTGGACCCTTCCAGTAACTCACTGTGACAGTCAAAAACAAACCACCTGATATCTGCCCGCCAACTGCCTGTTTCAACCCGCAAACTGATACTCACACCACTTGTCTGGATTGTGAGATTACCCAACATGCCCTTTTTTTCTGCTACATACAAGAGTTTCATTATTTATTGTCCAGCCGGAAGGGTCTGACAAATTTTTCCTTTTTTTCTTTTTTTTTTTTTTTTTTTTGTGGTGTAAGCCAGGAAATCCTGGGTTGGCGTGCCGGCCTGGACGCTGTGTCCATTGTCTGGCTGCTTGCTCACTGCGCCCATTGATGCTCTTCATCCAGCTGTAAAATCTGGTGTGGTGGTGATGTGTGTGTGGGTGTGTGGGTGGGTGGGTGTATGTGGTGGGAGGGGTTGTGGGGGCGGATGCAATCCACTCTGAAAACAAGATGTCACCCCCCTCAGACAGGTCAGAGCCGGGTAACAGTGCAGCAGCGTTGGCATTGGAGGGATAAAAAACATGCGGTGTTTGCTTCCTGTGTGCTTCCTCTGCACTGTATCCTCTCTGTCTCTCTCTCTCTCTCTCTCTCTCTCTCTCTCTCCCTCCTGGCCGGAGCTATAGGTTTTCATGGTGCATTTCCCCTCTTCCACCGCGGACGTTCTGCAGCGTTTAACAAGGGGTGGGGTGGGGGGCAGATTAGCATAACAGCCTCTGCAGGAACCTTGTCAGCATTAAAACACACTTCCTCTGGAAGTGGTTTTCTGCATAATCTGTTCCTCCCACCACCTCAGTAGAAAACAGTAACACCACTCCCTCTCTATCTCTCTATCTCCATCTCTCTTTTTTTACTTTGTCTGTCCGTCTCAGTCTTAAAGGAGAGTTTCACATTTCTTCAAGGCTGTCTTAAAAAATTATACTCAAGTGCTGAAATGAACATCGTCCATCAATCATTCCTGCTGTTACATACTGGCCGCTCAATGCACTTTCAGTGTAAGTGATGGACGACAAAATCCACACTCCTTGTTTTGAATAAAAATGTATTTAAAAGTTTTTATGAAGCCTATATGAGATTTCAGCAGCATTAGTTAGACATATCAAGGGGACATTTTCCAAAGTTAGTCTTTTTTAGCTTTGGAATACATGTTTTTCCCCCCATGATGGTCAGTATGAACAGGAGGAATGATTACAGTAAGCTAAAAATGTTCATACGGACACCTGACTGTTATTTTAAGACAGTCTTGAAAAATGATTCCCTCATTGCACAAAAAAACTCCCAAAAAACTGTGTGCATGCACAACTACAGCAAGTACGTAAAGTTCGAGCAGGAAGTCAGTCTGTAACTGTGATGGATGTTAACAACTGACAGTTTGGGTCATAATTTTACGGTTCACCAGATTTGTTTACAATTTGCCTGCTTGTCTGACTGCTGAATGTTTCTTGACTTGTCAGACTTCTTTGTAGAGATGTTCCTACTTAACTAACTTAGTGAGTATGTCATTACGGATGGGAATGAAAAGCCCCATGTTGTATGAGAGAGAGCACAGTTCAGTCAGATGTGTTTAAAATAAATTCATTGTACCCAGGTTGTAACAAAAAAAGCATAAAAGGGTTAATTAAATTTTCTGAGTAGCTCAATTTGATTATCATTTTATTTACATTTATTATAGATTTGTTCAGAATAGGAAATCTTGGAAATGGAAAGCTTCCCTGCAGCTTTGTGCAACATCAACGCATGTTAAACAACACATTTAAATACTCAATGTTTGCTCAACAACAATCTGTGTGTGTGCGTGTTTTCAAGATTGAATGAGGTGATTTACAGGAAAATGAGATCTGTTACTGTAATATTAACAGACCACATCACTTACTGTTGTGCAACAACATAGGGTTTTTTTTTTTTTTTTTTCAGTTTGTGAGCCCACCAAGCATGAAGCCCAAAACCACATTTAACAGCAAAACGCTAGAAAACAAAGCCAACAAAAACAAGAGAAGCGAGTATATCTTTTGTTCCGGCATACTTGAGGCACATAAAGGCTTTTCAAAATTTCAGCTCCGCCACATTCCACCGCAAAACCCATCCGGAGGATAATAAGACAGACTCTTCCAATAAAAAAAAAAAAAAAAAAAACGACTTGTTTTCCTTGCAGAGTCATCCATATTCTCACGTTCCCACATCCGGATCAGGAAGCAGCTCTGAGCACCAGGAACAGGTGGATCCACAGCACAGTCAGCTGGAGGCCCTGATACAGTCTGAAAGCAGGGGGAGGCCTCTACAACACTGAAGACTACAGTGCAATAGAATACAGTAGTTTACTCTGCTCTGTTATTCACTACTCTTCTCAACCCTTAAACTACTCAAATGTACTCTTTCTGCTTTCCTCTTTACTTTTCTCAGTTCTTTCTAAAAAAAAAAAGCATCCCGGTGAACTCAAACTAAAGATAAATGAGTAAAGGTTTATCTCACTCAGTTTTATAGTTTTTAAATTAAAGCTGCCGTGAGTACCTTAAAAAAGGTAAAAAAAGCATAAAACCTGCCAACACATCCACCCTGCTGAGCAGACATAGACTGAGTAATTCACTTCAACTGCATTATTAGCACTGAAATTAATAGTTGATTTGTCAGTTTTGAATTTTGATAATCAATTAATCTTCTCATTTATTGAAAATGATGAACATTTGCCGGTTTCAGCTTCTCCATTGTAAGGATTTGCTTCTTTTGTATCTTTGTAAACTGAATATTTTGGAGTTTTGGACAGTTGGTCGAACAAAAGTAATTTGAAGATGTTGCCTTGAACTCTGACTCTAATTGTAGAGGGTATTTTTTCACATTTATCTGCCATTTTATAAACAAACAATAAATAAATAAGTAAATGAAAGATAAATGTACGATGAAAATAATCAAGTTTTGTAGTAACAAAACATTTTTGGATGGTGATTTTCTATATTTTTCTTCAATATTTGCACATGAGATTTGTTGACATTAATAAAAACATAAAAAAAATCCACAGCCATATCCTCAAAGTGCATTTTCTCACTGCTTAGTTATGTGCCTTTTATCTTTTCCACTTTTTCCTCCTCAAACACATCTTCTCTCTGCTACACGTGAGGATGTCTGGCAGCGCAAGACACACAAACTGCATCACATATAAGGATCCGTGTATCACACAGAGGAAGTACAGTAGCACAGATGTGTTGATCTGTGGTGCAAATATAGTAACATTTTTGCCTCAGCCAGTGTATGAAATTTTACATATAAATCAGTCGCTGTTAGCATTTTAGTGCACATCATACACCGCTGGCTACAACGCCTTGAGAAGCAAATTGCTTGCAATATGGAGGAAAAGAAATAGTGGCAAACTAAGTTTTGTTTTTACTCTACTTTTCTCCTCTAACCTCTTAGCATAGAATACGCCAAGAGCTACACAGAGTTACATGAAATAGAGTAAAACAAAATAGAATAAAAGTGAGCGTGGAGTAGAGAAGAGCTTAATTGAGTAACATAGAAATAGCTGAGCAGACAGGTGTAAAATAAAGCTTTGGATAGAGCAGAGCAGGATAAAGTAAAGCTGAATGGATAGCAGAGACAGTAGAGTTCAGCTGTGCATAGTAGAGCAGAATAAAGCACAGTAGGAAAGAACATGAAAATGAGAACACACACACACACACACACACAAACACACACTTGGGGTGGACAGATAGCGCAGCGTGCCAGTACTTGAGAGGAAACAGATTGGAGAAACCGTCCAAGTGCATATTTTGGATTTCAGATCAGGTTTCAGGCTCTCGGCCCCGCAGCACCGGATAGATTTGATTACGGCAACAACCACAGGCCAAATCTAATTAGCACATTATTCACAGCAGGATGTCAGCCTCATGTTTCAGCGTGAGCCACAACTACGTCTATACTGTTTCATGGTCGTCGGGGAAAAACTGACAGACTTTTGGCATCTTGCCGCAGAGTGTTTGTGCTGCCTGATAAAATGATCAGTGAGGTGAAAATATGACATATTGAGAAAACCAAAGGATCCAAAATGTGAAAGCATATATCTCAGAAACGCAGATGAAGCCATTAAAGTTTGACTATTTATATATGTGCTGCTCCATGATTTAAACGACCTGTGGAAATTCAGGCATTAGGTTGATTCAAGTAAGAAAAGCCCCAAGAAACATGCAAGAAATGTCATATTTATGGAAACAAGATATATATTCTAAATTATACCTAATGTTTAAACCATATTTTTATTTACATTAACACGTGTCCATAAAACTATGTGAGTCTCAGTGTTCAGATGCCAAAATGACAGATGTTTCTTTACCAGTTTTGACATTAAGAAGAGAGTTATCTCACCATGTAAAGAGAGCCACAGTGTTGCTTTAGATGAAAAGTTTGCAAGATCCTGCTGTGGGAACAGATTTGAGAAACATACTGTGGCCATATAAGGTCATAGTGCTTAAATAGCTTCTTTATTGCTAAAATAACACTTGAACAAGCAAAATGTTGTGTAATCCAGTAAAATGTGCTTGTAAGGGTTAAAGTAAGGGTCAAATGTCTGCAAAAATGACTAGTGTAAAAATCAGGCGACTACAAAACACAAGCTGACCTTAAAACTAGTGAAAAATAACACTTGATATAAAACTTTGAAAATTGGCACAAATGAATAGTGCTTAATACGGTTTATTTCTCACATAAAACTTTACTGTGGTGTAAATTACAGTTGCATGAAATCCCCAGTCCAGTGTAAAAAGGGCTTTTACTGTATTCTGAGCATAATTTCAGTCGGTTCTTGGTGTTAGACGACCGAAACATGCAGAAAATATAGATTTCAGCTTTAAAGGAACAAAAATGAAGCCAGCCTACAGCCATGCTAGCAGCTCAGGCTGTAGGCTGTAATGCTAAGGTCAGCATGCTAACATGCTCACAATTGTGATGTTTAGCAGGTATAATGTTTCCAGTGGTAGCCACCTTAGTTTAGCTTGTTAGCATGCTCACACAGGTTAACTAGCACATAACGCAAAGTACAGCTGAGGCTGGAGGGAATGTCGTTAGTTTAGCAAGAATCTTGTCATCAACCAATTACTGGACAAATTGAAGTTTTGATCTGATGATGGTGCTAAAGAAAAAGTCAGGGGATCACCAAAGTTTTTACAATTCATCCTGTGGGAAACGTGAATGTGTGTACCAAATTTTATAGCAATCCAGCCAATAGTTGTTGAAATATTTCACTTGTTGTCAGAAACTGACCTTTTCAGCTTTTCTAGAAATGTCTCAGTATGATGTCATATCATATATATTTGGTTATTCAGAAGAATGAGAAAAATAAACCACCAAGGAACATAACTCCCAAGGTTTTTTTTAACAGTGTTTTTCAGTTGATTTTTCCTCTTTTAGATTACGTTCATTTTGTCATTTTTCTTATCCAAATGGAGGATCTAAGGATAGAGGATGCTGTATTTCTGTACAGATTGTAAACCTCCTTGAGGATAATTTGTGGTTTGTGATTTTGGGCTATATAAATAAAATTAATTTGACTTGACTGACTTTCAGAGTAGGGAACGGTTGCAGTATGCCTCCGACGTGCAGCAACAGAAACAGCTGGATGGAGAGAGGCGGCTGTCGATATTGTGAGAGTGCACAGATATTTTCCTTGCCGTCTGACTCGATGATCTTTTCCAACTCTCGCCGTGTGACCTTGCATCAACAAAAATGGTTTTGGAACTTCGAAGTTTGACCTGATCTGAGCCAAAAAAGCAATGTTTATGATTTGTTAGCTAAACATGTTACATTAACTGTGTCATAACCATTTCCTCTATTTTAAACTACGTGCAGCCCTACATGATAATAAGATTAGTAGATGGATAGCAGCGGCCTGTAGTGTCAGGTACAGGTTGTTATTAGGAGGAAGCGGCAGCGGAGATGTGCCCAACACTAACATTGCAGAACGGCAGACACAACATTGACTGCTTGCTGCTCAAAAGTATTTTAACTCTGTCTTTACACAGACGCAAAAAGAGAGGAAGCCTCCATCACAGGACTGTAAAGATCTCACTTTTGTGAGAGGCAGGCTGAAAGTGTCTGAATGGGGCTTAGATGTAACTCACTGGGCACAGTGGTGTGGCTTTCCTGCTTGACTTGACCATATCCTGACTGAAAGGCCAGTAGGAAAGGAAAGTTGCATCACAGAAACCGAAACATTATGAGAATCTGTGAGGGATTTAGCTTTGTTCATTGTTCACTTATAGAGCCCCGTGGCTTGACTTAACTGCTTGAGTTAAACTTTGTCATTAGCTGCTGATCACTTCCTACCAGTGATGCCTGGACCACCCAGACATTAGATTAGTTATGCTGCATCATTTCTGGTCCAAGCTTGTCTGTGACAAAAAAAAAAACAACAAAAAAACAAACTCAAAGATTTGACTAAGCAAGTGAGAACGTGAACATCAATTTTCCACCTAAAAAAGGCCCTAAAATCTCATCTGTTCCAGTGTTGCTCACATGAGACACAGTGGGACCAACAAGTCCTCAGACCTAAACAACAAAGTTTGGTTTAGGCAACTAACTTTTATTTAACTTAAATTAGGGAAAGATTGTCTTCATGGTTGAGAGAAATCATCGCTGACTGTTGGTAGGAAACAGGATGTAAACATTTACTCTGTAAGAAGTCGCTTGTCATGTACAGCATGTTGTTTTGAGCTTTTGAAATGACAGTGCTGTGATTTTTCTGGTGAGGGCAGTCTCAGAGGGCAGTGTAAATGAAGAAAGAGTGCTGAAAAATGTTCAGCAGAGTGTAATATTGTGAGGAAACCTGTTATTTGTTACCTGAAAGAATTACTGAAATAACATTTGTGGAGATCTTACTTTTAGAGTATTTAAAAATCAACATTTTTTTTTGCTAAAAGTGCCTAACAGATGCCTGATGTGTCAAAAGCTATGTGGTAAGGTTTTCCACTATCTACACATTTATAAAATTTGCTTTTAGGATAATAACATTTGCCTCCAGACAAGAGGAGAGAGATCTTTATAGCTTATTAAGACATGTGACTTCTAATCTAAGGCAGGGGTTAAAGGTCGAGGTTCAGCTCCCTGTCCCTGACTGATGGGATTGACTTTAACATCCATGCAGCTCAAACTTTAATCTCTACTCCTGCAAAACAGGGTCACATAGAGACTGATAGGGTTCAGCAGAGCTAACATATTAAATTAAATGTCTGTGGTGTATGAGTGGTTTATTGTGTGGTGAGTTTTGATGCTTTTTCAAGAGTCAGACAAACTTATGAATGCCAATTTCATGTTTCAGACGATGGATAATACAACAATGTATGTTCGTATAGAGAAAATTTAGAGGAATTTGCCAAACCTATTGTACAAAACTTGATCCTGAGTCAGGGTTGATTACTTGCACTGCTCATTTTTTGGCCTCTGGGGACATGTGACCTCGCTGTATGTCAAAGGTCAAACACACCAAACTCACCTTTCTCTGCTGAATGGGGACAATGACTTCCAACAGCAAGAAAATGAGAAGCATGTTTAGAAGCAACACAACGGCAATGTGAAACTTTAAGCCTTTCTAATTTGAAACTCATATCTTATTATTCCTATAATTTGTTTGTTTAAAATAAAAATCCATTGGTAAACTTACAAAAAGACAATGTAGACAAGACTGTAGATGTTCACGTATACTCTCCATCTTCTGATGAAGATCATGTAGCTTCAGAACAGCTAAGAAATGGACGTTATGTTGAGGTTGTTTCCACGACAGCAGAAATGGTTTGTGATGAGTGATTCAATCGCTTCTCTTAAATTCCAACCCTGCGTTACGACCCTGCAAATTTATACTGAGAGACAGAGTTCAACACAGTACAGCGTAAAAAGTCCCGCAAGGTCTTAATGAAGTTGTAAAAAAACACTTACGTAAAGCAGGAAAACTCTGTGTTCAACAAGCCCGTCAGCCAAGAAAAGTTGGCCACAGTCGAATGTTTAAAGGACATCGAGCATCAACAGAGATATCTGCACTTCCTTGTTTCTCTGCTGATAACATTTTTATCCATGAGTCTGGCAAGTGTAAAATGAATTAGTATTAAAAAAGTCAGAACAATTTTATTTTAGATACTGCAGAACTAAACATCTCAAAAAGGATTGTTCACTTGACTTGAATTTTTAACTCATGACACTGCTCACCTACAGTATGTTAACCAATTTAAACAGTTACAACATTTTTGATATAAAAACCATTTTAAATAAGTGGAAATTATGTGATTTATGTCTTTAAAACTGTGCAAAAGTACAAAATACTGAAGATACAGTGAGAGTCTGACACACTTTAACTGGTCAGATACATAAATGTGATTGATAGACAGTGTTTCACTCTAGATGTGAGATGTTTACGGAGGGTGGAAGGACACCATTTTACTCTAAAATTGTGTTCTTGAATTTTTGGTGGTGCATTGTGCAGTTTTAGCTGTATGATGATTTTTTTGACACTCCATTGCCCTTAACAGTTGCACTGCCACATCTTCAGGTCAGACAGAAATGTGACCTCTGTGAAGAGGAGGAGGGTAGATCTGTGGGAAAGTTGGGACCATGTCAAACTAAAATGCCGCCTATTGACGGGGAACACATCGTTGTGCTGTTTAGACCTCCAAGAAACACTTCTGTACTCTCACTGTTGTTTGAGATGGAGACCTCACAGCTGCCCCGTTTAGTTTTGGGCCTCAGAAATGGCTCCCAGGGACATGTGACCTCTTGGTTCAAAGGTCAAGGTTCAGACAGCCCAGACTCACCTTCCCCTCCCTGATGCTGAGGACAAAGCTCACATTGAGTCAAGGCCCTGGAAGCTGCGAGGCTCTGAAAGTGTCTTTCCAGGATTTACTTTTACCAGAGTGATGTTCTGTCACCGTGATTCTGCTTCAGCTCAAGAAATCAAATATATATTTTCTGAAAGGACATAAAACTGCTGTTTATTCACTTAAATATTACTCAAGTAGCTATAAGATTACAAGTTTTGAAACATGTTGAAATAAAAGCATAAAGCTCTTTTGAAGACTTTGTTAGGCTACATTTACAACTGAAAGTAAATATTACCAAATGTTTTTTTGACACAGATCTATAAAAAAATCACAGGAAATCACAGGGAATCTGAAATTTCTGATCAGTTTTTGGCCACATTCATTCATATCTGGAAATCCTGCACATCTAATGGGAATCCAGTTCATGCTGAATGCTCAGATGAGAACAGGCCTCATGCAAGAAAATTTTTCTCTTACTTTTTCTGTGAGGTTTTCTCACACAAGTGTTCCAAGTCGTTTCAGCCTGATGAATGCCACCTGTTCATGAGTAGGTGCGAGTTTGTGAGATTTGATCATTATCGGATGTAGAAGTCGCTGCACAAAAATATGTCCAAAAAAATAATCATAAAATCTAAAAAACCCTTTCAGTAAATTGGCAGCCATGATGATGATAATATGTTAAACAGAATATTAATTTTGCATTTAGTTTGTTTTAGTTAATATTTAATTTTTGTTCATTTTGGTCCCATATTTAAGCTCCAAATTCATTCAGATTAGGACATTATAACTGTAAGTCAAACCAGTGTTTCTCCGCTGTGCTGTGAAGAAATTAACTATTCATGACTTGTCAGTCAGGTCTGCACCGCTCGTAAATTTTGTTCATACCTAAGAGAAAATTCTAAGTACGAGAAAATTGATGAATGCCACAAATGTTTTTAAATCACTCGTACGTGCATCTTAAGAGTTAATCTGTTCATATGAGTCGTTCTTGCATGAGTTCCAATGTTCTGCAGGTGTGCAGGAGTGCTGCTGCTTTTTTACATTTCTTTAACTGATGTCATCAAATAAAGCACCATATTGATAAAGAGATTAAAATACCAAGTGACTGGCTCCGCCTTACATAGAGTGGGTCACCTGATTAATAACTTGCAAAAGCTGGTACATTAATTTGGTTATTCAGACACACAAATAACAAATCAGTGTCATTTTAAAAAAAACAATCCACAATCAAAGAAATTTCAGAATAACAAATAATATAAAAATACTAAATCAACCCCAGTCTGAAGTACCACCTGTACTCACCCTTTTCAATCATTGTTTCTGTTTTGTGCATAGTTACTATTGCTGTGATGTTACTGGGTGAATTTCACATCTTAAATGGATATGACGCTAGTTTGTTGAGAAAAGGCTCCAAAGACTAATAACAGCGATCACATTTTGAGTCTCCAGAGAGTAGTTCCTGTAAGGCAGACTCCACTGAGCATGCATATAGGAACGTGTTTCTGTTTACAGAGCTTCACTAGCTTGTTCTGCTACATATCACAACCTCTTAAAGTTCTTTGAGAAATTTATAATGTAGTACAAAGTCAACAGGTTCTAATTATTAGTCTTTTGAGCCTTTTCTAAACAAACTATGATAACCACAATCTTCGTGGTGAAGGAACATGTCACCCAGTGCAACGGTTGAACCTCGCTGATGCGTTTTAAATCATTTTTGGACAACAACAGAGGTCTATGGTAAAAAGAGAATAAGATACAGGCTATCAGGCTTTGGATACACACACAATACTTGTAAGTAGATCAGTTAATTGTTGGTTTGGCTCTGCACATGAAATTTGTTGACAATAATGAAAAATCTAGAAAATCGACAGCTAATCCTTTAAGCCATGCACCACATCACATCTTTTTACCTTTCTAGTCTTTCCTGTATGCCAAATACTCAGATAAAGCAGGAACACTGTGAAAATAATCAACGTACAATAATAAAAACTTTCTAATGGCACATGCAATTTCTCCTCTCTTTACAATGGTTGCATTTATCTAGGCTGAGCACTGTGGAGGTCCTGCCCGGGTCCTGACCTGCAGACCTTCCAGTCACAGCCTTCAAAACAACAGCTGGCATGGAGGAAGGGTGGGAGATAAGGAAGGAGAGGAAGGGAGTATGAAGAAGTGAAGGAGGGAAGTAGATAGGAGAGGAGGGATGGAGATGCAGGGGAGGATGGAGAGAGGAACCGAGGAGGAGTGGATGACAACAGTGAGATCTCACAGATATTAACTAAGATTTTGTTGACCAGCTGAAAAAAAGTAATGAAAATCAGTTATTAACATTATATTATATGATATATTATATCATATGTATTGTGATATTATAGCACAAGATAATGAAACCATGGTATTGACTTAAATGTTTTAAGACCAGCATCTGTCATGTTTTAATTAATATATTCTTTATACATCAATTTGCATAAACCTTTTGGCCACTTACTGTTACATTTCACAGGTAAAGTCAGTGTTCATATAAGCTGCACCAGGAAATATATTTGTTAAAAATATACCTGTATCATCAGTATAAATCAATCAGCAGCTACTATGAAAATGAACATCGAAGCCATTCCACAAGCATCCTGAGTTGCAGTTCTTATGACCTGAAGATGCTGCCAGCCTGATAATCAAACTGAATTGGCATTTTGTTTTATGTCATTATTCAGCTTGACATTGTGCTCATGTCGGCTGATTTCCATTTCTGAGTTTTTTAGTTCTTTATTTTGCCCAAACCAACTACTAGCAAGCGATGCACCTGTCCAGTTGATGTCGTTTTTATTCAACACTTAAATAGGATGTATCAGGCACTTTTCCAGGTCTATGTTTATATTCTGGTGCTCTACTGGAATACTGGAATTTGCATTATTTACCATTCAAAAAACTTCTGGCAACATACCTGCAGGCCAGATTACAAACGCCCCTCTGAGCTTGGTGTCGCAGCAAGATTTACTCTTGACCAACGCTTTGGTCCACGACAATCGACATATCATGAAAACTAATATCCGGATTATGAGTAAATTTGATATGAACAGTCATCGTACCTTGAGGATGAAACCTAGTGTTTTTGATGACCACCGGACCTTTACCATAGCATCCTCATCAGGCCAAAGTGCCTACATTTATTGTAGAGTTTGCCATGAAATTTACTGAACAAATTCATGCTGTTGACAGGATAGACCATTTCCTTTTCGGGCACCTTATGAGCTTTTCTTCTAGCACAACCATCAGACCAAAATATCAACTGTGCTCACAACATAGCCTAATGGGCAGATTGTGATAACATTTGCTCTGCATGTTCTTGCTCTCAGGGGGATGAACCACTTAATTACCACTTTCTTCTTCTATAATATTACATTTTTGATGTTATAGTGATAACTTTGTTTCCTGCGTCTGTTGCTTACTTTAATAATTGTGATGCAATTTTGTTTATTTCCAGTGTATTGTCTATTTGCAGGCATTTGCAATCTGTTCTCACTGTTCCCAGTGTTGGTCGTCGTTTTAGCCAATATGTCCAGCTAAATAAGGGCTTTGAATATAATTTCTTTCCCTACTCTGCCTGAGAGTGCCTGAAGAATGTTTTCTTTTCTGTTACATTCATTACTTTGCTTAAAAATAAAGAAAATGCTAAATTTTCTGTGTGTCCCCCACAGTTTTTAGATTGTGGGGCTGCTACAAGCTGTGACTGGGGCTTGAAGAAAATTTTAAATATTGATCAAAACACACAACCAGTGCAGGTTCATGGCTTCTCATGACCGACACACACAGACATACACACACACACACACGCACACGCATACACACACACAAACCAAACTCTCAGCCAGCCAGGCTCAGCTTAAAGATGTTTTCAGCTGTTGCTGCTGGTTGTATAAGTGCCTCTTTGTTCCCTAAGAGCTTTGGGCTTCTCCCCCTGCCCCTCTTCCTCCCCCATTACCTCCCCTCTATCTCACTTTTTTATCCGCCCTCTACATCCTCCACCTTAACCTTCAATCTACCTCACTCATTCTCCCTCCTCTTCTTCCCAACCCCTCCTCCATCTCTAGCTTCCCCTCTGTCATAATAAAACGTCTTTACTAAGTGATCATTAGATTTCCCTGCAGGTCTTGGCGTCACTGGTCCTCCATCTGGCTTGTATTTTACGGTCTTTTCGAGAACCGTTTCAAATTAAAAGATGATGCAAGGGCTAAAAATGTGACCTTGTTCTGACCTGTACTGACTTGGCATAGTCAGAGGAAAAAACTTTTAAAAATGTTGGAGTTGTGAGGTGCCAGGTCCTTCATTTCTCAAGACCCCATCAGCAGATATTATAGTTTATAAATGGGTTAAAAAAAATCATCAGTCCCGCTTTGGGAAATTTATGCTCTTTTAAAGTCATCACAATGTTGTCCACTTGCATATTTCCGATTGGATGCGGGAACAAACATGTACGGATGTATTTAAGTTTCCATTATGAGTAAAGAACAAGACAAAGACGTGAAATCCTACTATTATTGTTTGTTTACATAGCCTCCGGTCTGCCGAGGGGCAGCTTCCGGTAGCTGGACATTCAGAACAGAGTGGGCTCATCGGGATGGGGGGCCTTAAGGAGACAGGAGCTAAAATGGCGGCTGTGGCTCAGGAGATAGAGCAGGTTGTCCGCTAATCAGAGGGTCAGTGGTTCGATCCCTGACTCCTCCAGTCTTCATGTTGAAGTATCCTCGGGCAAGATACTGAAGGTACCCGCATTGCTCCTGATGGTTGTGCCAGCACCTTGTGAATGTGAGTGTGAATGGGTGATTGACCAGCAGAAACATCGTAAAGCACTTTGGATAAAAATGCTACATAAATGCAACCATTTACCATTTAAAATGGCCTTTTACAGACAGAGGCTGAACTGAGGGACTGCATAAAGGGCCGGTATAAAACATGCAATAATATATTCCAGTAGAGCCCCAGAATATAAAAATGACACCTGGAAATATGCATGATATTATTTAAAAGATAAGGCTGGTGATGTTCTTGTCGATGTTGACGTTATTGTCAACAAGATCAAAAAACCAAAAAACTCAGAGATTTCCTAAAACAGTTGCAACAAGTCTTCCCAATTAAACGACCACGTAGGTCGTTTGCACTCCAGAACGACCCGTAGGAGTGTTTTCTAATCAGGCGCCTCTATCAGCAGTAATCAGCAGGACATCATTTGTCAAATCACTGTTCAAAATAATTATGCTTTATGATGTTACAATGCTGCGGTTAAGGTCTGGTTAGGTTCGGGCACAAAAACCACTTGGTTAAAAATAAGAATCTGTCAGAGAGCATTAAGGATGGCTTTGTAGGGAGACTTCCCGTTAGAGCTGTTGTGTCTTGGAGTTGTTATGTAACAACAAAAAAATGTCCAATGATTTTCTGCAATGATGATGAGACACAGCAGCATCTTCTAATGGACTGTTATAGAGCTCAGGAAGTCTGGGATAAATTGAAAACGCTTGGTGTGCGTATTGATTTATGTTATAAATCTGGCATGTGTTGCATAATGGAAGATAAACTGCCATATAAACATACAGAACTGATGCAGATAATTATATGTTTATAATTGTGGAAAACAAGATGTGCCGTGGTGATACAGCAGACAGTAATCGACAGCGACACAGTAATCAAACAGATACTCGCTGACCTCCGGAGGAAGAGAAGTCTGGATAAATCTCAGCGCCTCCCTGGAACGTACTGGACTTATGAACTGACAGCACTTTATACAGGATCACTGAACTCTATGCACTCTATAAATGTTTGCACTTTGCACCGGTTGCACTTTGTTGTGCTTGATGTACTGTATTTGTAATTTTGTATTGTGAAATTCAATAAAGATCTTTAAAAAAGTAATTATAAGTCCACTTTTTGCAAGTTAGGATCCAACTAGCCACCCAACCGGCCACCTCCGAATATGGAAATTTGTCACCTTATACAGAGGTCATCTGAACTCTGACACTTCTCCAGGTCATAATTACTACGGTAGCTAGATGGCATCTGTCCCTCAAACAAAGGCTAACCATAAGTCGTTTTTGGCAACTGACATTATGATTGTGGCATTTTCTTGAGAGGATCGGCTCAACAGTTGGGTTTCTGTAGCTTTTTTTTGCAAATGTGACTCAAAAGAAATAAATAGTGCATTTGTTTGGGGCTATTTCCAGCAGTGGATTAATCCACATTTGGTGTGCAAGTGAGAATTTTCAGCACCGGGTGTATACAGGATAAAATAAATAAAAATAAACCTCTCTCATCGTTTCCTGTCTGCCGCTCTACTGTCATCTATTAGTCATTTTATTTCTTGACAACGAGAGAAATGTAGAATATCAATAGATGCATCCTTTAAATATAAATGAAACACATTTAACATGTCTGTAAGTCAAATACCAATTTCTGCTCACAAAAAAACATGTTTCCTTGTATAAATATTTAATCTTAAATTATTTCAGAATTAAAACTTCACTGGCACAAGTCCAAACTCTTGGAATCGGCATCTATACATTCCTCTTATGAGCTCTAATTTGGAAGAAAATCAAACCACACTTCCTCATAAAAGTGAAAATGCTCTCACCGAGGTGACATTCCAGGAGGCATATTTAAAGAAACCTCTGGCGCACTTACACATTGGCAAAACTCCAAACCCTTTGTATGACCGTCCATCTTTCCCTCCAAACCCCCATTGTAGCCTGAGCCAAGTAGGGGGTTTGAGGCTATGCAATCAGATCCTTGGATCCCTCCTGGCGTTTGTTCCCCCGTCTTGTTTTCACTGTCAACACACCACTTGAGAGAATTAAGGGGAGCCAAGTACCTGGAGCTCAGGAGGTAATAAAGCAGTCAAAGCACAATTAAACCTTCAGAAACAAGTTGAGTCAAGCTTATTTCATTCCAATTCGCAGCACAGAGATTCAGTTATAAAGGATACATGTGTGCACTCATGGAGCAATGTGATGAAAACAAAACCAACTGCATTTTAAAAGTTTTTTTTTTTTATTGTGGACATCACATCAACTGAGAAAGCAGTTGATTCAACAGTTAATCTTTGAAATGAAGGGCATCTGTTGCAGAAAGTGTTTATTCATATACACACCTTGCATTTCAATACATATTTAAGTCTTTTACACTGTTGTTACTATTTTCTCATAGTAAACATGCTTTTTAAGTCTTTATTTTATTAAACTAATCACAGGTCACCTACGGCTGCAACTACAGCAACATCAGCATTGAATAACCCCTTGAGAAGTTTTTCCAGTAGATCATTAAAGCTTAAAAATGTAAAAAAAATAATTTATTGGAGCCAATTCTGGTGTCTTAAAATTGTTTATTTAGCTGAAACGCATCAAATTCTCACATCTGTTAAGGCAATGTTTGCTATTTATACCAAACACATGATGTGTTTCAGTGTGAATTTAATTCTTTTCCCCCTGAGTAATCTTCTTCATCCGACGTTAAACCTCACACAGCGACTTCCACACTCCTGTCAGATTCCTTCTGCATGAATGAAAGGCTGACTGTATCTGGGTGGGAATCTGTTTACAGTACTACACGACTCTGCCATGAAAGATGGTTGTGTGTGTGCAAGTGTGTGTGTGTGTGTGTGTGTCCAAGTGTGTGTGGTTGTGTGTGTTTGCACACAGAAAGAACTGAAGACCAAGGAAACTCAGCATATGAAAAAGATGTTGGAGGAGGTTAAATATAGATTTTTTTTTAACGGAAATATATGTGACTAAATTCTCCACACTGCAGCTTTAAGCTTTAAAGGATACATTCACATTTTTTAGATATTATTGTGTCTGTTCCTAAATATGTGTCCACATCTGTGGAGGTGATGTCGGACAAAATCAGCCCTTATTGCAAAAATGCATTCATCTGGAGTTAAAGGATAAGTTTGCAGTTTTTCAAGTCTGTCTTAAAACAATAGTCAAGTGCCCATATGAACACTGAAACAGGTTTTGCTGGCTTTAATCATTCCTTCTGTTCATACTGGCCATTAAGAGATGCACTTTCAATATAAGTGATAGGGAACAAAATCCACACACACAGTCCTCGTTCTGTGCGAAAAATGTATTCAAATGTTTATCTGAAGCTTTTTTTTATCCTTTAATATGAAGCTTTAGCAGTCTGAGTCAGACAAAACAAGTGGATATCTTCCAAACTTAATCTTTATAGTACAAAGTTCCTCTTTTCTGCATGTACAGTGTATCCTTGCTGAACCACAGCAGACAGATAGTAACACAAAGAGGGAATTTTATACTAAAAAGACTGTTATTGAGCTTTAGGGTATATTTTTACACAGAATGAGGGCTGTCGATTTTATCTCCCATTACTTACAGTACCAGCCAAAAGTTTGGACACACATGAATGGGAAGGTGTGTCCAAACTTTTGTACATCAGAATGGCATTCTGGGATTTCTTCACGACTACTGTGAACAAAGGGATTTAAATTGTCGTTAACTGGTTTTAGTCTACACTTTCATTTAGTGAATGACTTGAGGGTTAATGGAGAGGAAGTTGTACTAAACAACTTGACTAATCAGGTATTTGCCTGCCAACAGAGCACCATCAGGAGAAGACCGTGAAATGAAATGTTGGATCGTGAACTCCAACTAGCTTTCTGTCTTCCTCTGCATCTATCTCTCTCTCTCTTCTTCTGCATTATCTATCTTTTCTCTGTCTAATTCGCTCTTTTGTTTTCCCTTATTATTGCCGCTTGTGTTCATTCGGATTCTTGGATGTCATGAAAACATCCCAACATATACACACATTGCAAACATTCCACTTTTAGCCCTAATGAGGCAAATTAAATTGTGTTTTTGATTATGCAGGAAATGAGCAACGAGTGTTGTGTTGTTGGGGAGTAAATGAGATTGTGAGAGACGAGGCCAAGAAGGTCTGGATGTATAACCATCAGAGATCTGAGGAAACACAGAGAGAAGGCAAGACTTTAGAGTTTGAGACTTCACAACAAGAGATAACAGATAAGGAAGTAAGAGTATGGAAAATAAAAAGGATGACGATAAGCAGGTCAAGCAGATATTTCTAACACTGAATCAATTTTAGTGCAAAGACCTGCACCAAAGTTTAATTGTAAACATAGTACCATAATGAAACTTATAGCCTCTACCTGCTTTGAACAAGACAATATTTTGCTATTAAGAGGCTTGGAGAGCCTCCCCGAAACGGTCATGAAAATATTGTGCTGAACCTTCTTGTAAATTACTTGGCTGGCTAATTTATATTTTTTATGTATTAGTTAACATTAAATATAGGACAGATGATGAATGACAATAGTGAAACACAGTTGAAATATAATAAACTATGTCTTCATAGAAGTTATAATTGTCAAAAGATACAGTACATTAATAAACACTTCAAAATGTACTTATATCTGCTAAGAACTATGGGTGTTTTCACACCTATAGTTTGCTCTGGTCCAAATCAGTGGATAAGTTGGTAAACTTGGTGTTTTCAGTTCAGTTCAGTTCAGTTTCTTCTCACACTGAGAGATTTCCAAGTGAACCAAACTGCAGCACTACAAGCCACGTGAGAACGTAGGTCAGTTGGGTCTGGGGTGGGAGCAAGAACATAAACACACGAAGGTCCTGAAGGTCCTGTCTGCCAAATATCGAACCTTGAGTCATTCTCCGGCTAGCTGCAGGAATCACACCAAGGGGGAAAACAAACGGATTAAACAGTACAAGCATGAAAAATCATAATGTACCATAATAACCATTTATTAAATATTATAAAATATTTATATAGTATTTATATACTGCTTATAAATAGTATATAGGAGGACTTAAAGTGTTAGCGTGTTAATGAACTTAATGACATCATAAACAGCAGCACTGCAAAATACTGCCTCAAAAATGTTGAATCCACACCTCTCTGATACAACCTCAAGAAAGATTTTTTAAAGATTAACAGCTTAATATAGATGGTATTCATTGTAAGCGGCTATTGTATTAGATTAAATGTATTTTTTTGACTGTAATGTACCACCCATTGGGTGAAATCTGTCATTCCCTTAAATTTTTCCTCAAACTCTGATATGTTTGACATATGAAATCAGACAGCAAACAAACACCTCTGTTGGGTCAGTCAGTGTCATCTGAAAAATGTTGCAACAAACTGATGCATCCAAAATCTAAACGGGAATGAGAGAGTGTGCGTATGAGTCACGGCCCTGGGGATGCTGGGTAAACCATAAGTGCTGACAAAAACAAACTCTTTGAGAGTGAATGTCAGAGACGAGAAAGTTTATTCATTACAGAAATATCTGAGAGCAGGGAGGGGATGGGGAGATCTGACCACGGAGAACATTCAGCGGTTAGGCAGAGACACTGGTTGTTTGTTCTGATGAGAGAGCAGCCTGATGCTGGAAGGTTCTCCACAGCTGAGAATGAGCCCTGCTGCCAGAATATGATTTTTTTTTAATTTTATCATCATCGGTGATAAAAGCCTGAAAAATTAAGACCCCTCAAAAAGACTTTTTTAGTGAACACTCATCGATATAGACTACATGACTGGTCAGTTTTTCCCCTCCACTTTGTCATAAAATTTGATGAGACAAGTTTCATCCACTTTAAGATGCACTATGAGAAAAATTCAAACTCCTGCATGAATGTCAAATCACACAAAGGTTTTTAAGCAGTTTGAGATCTCAAGAAAAAAAGAAATTAAACAAAGTCTAGGATTCATCAACATTTTACCCATCATCTCCATTGTAGAGATTTGAACATGATCTCTGGCTTATCGGGGCAAAGAGCACAAACCTCACTTCCAAAAAAAACTCAGTTCACTAACAAAGATTAATGTGTGAAAAGTGGTTTATTGGAATTGCAGGTAAGGCAGGAGGGAGATGAATTAGGGTCCAGGATAGAGAAACAAGAGGGGCAGAGACATAGGATGATTGACAGGTCATAGCGAGGAACGCAGGGAGTGAGACTCAGGATGGAGTTTGACAAATTTTATTTTGCCCCACCATGTCCGCACCTCAAAATGTTTTGAACTTTTATGGTTCATTTTCTGTCTTAAATATTAAGTTATAGGCTACATAAAACTGAAGCTAAAGTGTTTTACTTTACTTGTTGTGATAATTGCATCAATGCTACTTAAGTCTTGTTTCCAGTAAATAAATAAAAAATCCTCCAACACGTACAGTACATATATTGTATCATGATAGTATCAGGAATAAGAAATGAATGGAGACAATTAAAGTATTTCTATCGAAATGCCAAAAAAAACCCCAAAACACTGCCATGCTCTAAAGGTTGTCAAAAAAGTTGCCAAACTCTGCAGGTTGCAAGGAATCGTATTTATGTGCTAACAACCTCAAGTCTACTGTCTGACTCTGGCGAGCATCAAAGCCCACAATATTCTTTGTTATGTGAGCAGCAGTTCAGCATGTATAGGAAGTGTAAAGGGCAGTAAATATGTATGAGAGCTGGTATCAGCAGCATCAGTGTCAAGTCAGATTGAGTGGAGTCTACGGTAGTATACGGGTTTGTAGTGCAAAACAATCTCAGCAGAGAAGCCTTAAAGCTACGTTACGCCCAGAGGAGAAAACAAATTTTTTATTATATTTTTTTATTGTATCTGGCTTTGAGATGTACTCTAACTCTGGGGTTGTAGCAACACCACAAGGAGGGACAAAGACTATTTATTCGATGACACACGTCTGGGTCAATTTGATGCCTCTGTACCTGATGAAGAGCCATTCTAGGTTTGAAATGCTGTAATCTTTTTGGTACGTAATAAAGTAGAATACTTATAAGTAGTGGTGTAACGGAAGGTAGCTGATCCATGATCCATGCGGTTCGCCCCCCACGGTTCAGCACGCAGTCAACCGTGGACTGACTGCAAAATTTAATGTCTCATTGGAGACAAAGTAAACAAATCAAATTGCTGTAAGTACAGGTCATGGACAGACAGCGTGTCACTAACAGGGATTTTGAAGAGAAACGACCAAACCAGCATCTAACAGGTCCGAAGTGACATCTGCAAGGATTAAGTACTGTTTAATGTGCTGTATAACTGACGTTAGCGGTGCACTTTTCCCTGATGAATGTTTGTTTGGTGGCTCGTTCAACAAGCTAACCTGCAGGACAAGACGTGTGTTCATGTTTGTAAGTTATCATCAAGTTTGGATGATGTGGACACAGGCTACTGTTTCATTCACCACCATGTTTAAAGGAGAAAGGTATCATTCCTCGTGTTACACTTTAATTTAACAATTGAGTATTAAATATTTTAAACATTGGACATCTTGAATGTTGTTTTCATTTAAGTGTTTTACAGAATAAATGGAAAACAAAGTTATATTTCTCCCTTTTTTTTTTTTTTTACGAAAAATGATCCGATCTGTGATGTGCGTGCATTTTACACACTAATAAAATTAAGGTTGCAATACTTCCATTGTACTTGCTGGCTGATTAACATATTAAATGATTAACATATAAAAACCAAGTAGGTGGTGAGACTGGACTCATAGTGCAAGGCCGTTGCAATTTCCTGGAGGCAGTGTGTGCAAGTGCATATCTGTGCATAAATGTGTAAGAATTGGCCACCTGATCCAAACAAATAGGGGGCAGCATATCATCCCCCCACCACCCATCCACCCTTCCCCCTTAATGCATCACTCCACCACCATTATCACTCACTAAATATAGCTGTAAAGCTTACTGTTTACAGCAAATCTGTGCTATGGCGTTGTCAAGATATAAAAATGCTACAGAGACATTAGAGCCAGCGGTAAATTACAAAAGAGCTGCACAGATCAGCAAGCAGTAGCACCACAGAGATAAGTTACAACATGACTCTAAGTAACAACTAAATAGTTACACACATGCCCCTAGGATAGGTGTAAATCATAAAATGTCACAGAACTCACTAATGGTAAAACAGCAGTTTTTTGCCATACCGCATCATTTTTTCATGCCATTTTCCAACACAGTAATCCAGTAGAGACCTAATTTATTGATATGATATTTCAATGTCGACCCAGCTTGCTACGATGTGCTATGACTTCAAAAGGCTGGCTTTCACATAACTGGTGCAACCCAGTGCAGTTCTTCGGACAATGCTCTACAGTCGGACAGTTCTACTCCGACAACGTCAGTGCAACTTTCCTAATAGGCGTTATTCAAATAAACTGACCACATATTGGGTATCTACATGGTTACTTTCTCATCTGAAAAATATTAAAACTTAATAAAGTGACATGTTAACAGTCCTACAGCGAAAATTTCAACAGCATTCAGCCTGGCTCTGCCATTAGTGCCAGTGGCTTAGGGCAGCGCTACTTCTTCTTCCTCTCATATTGAACTGAGGGCAGACTGGACGCAACAGTGACTCACTATCGCCCTGACTGTTATTTCTACACATTCGGTTGATAATTTTAGTTAATTAAATTTTAATTAATATTTTAAATTTAAACTAAAATTCTGGCTAATTCTTACACACTGAATCTTTAAATTTACACAACCTTTGTTGTCATGGCAACAGTAAACCTCACCACTGTTGTTATGGCTTTTTAAAAAATGTCCCGACTTGTGGTTGGAAACAGGAAGTGAACAGTGGTCTCCCCCGACCCGCCTCGTCCTAATGAGGCCTCCTATAGACGTTTTTCTTGTAAGGACAGGCTGGCCATTGTTTTTACAATGTGTCATCATTTAGTTCATCATGCAGGTTCCTCTTGACGCACCAAATGTTTTTTTCAAAACTGAAATTTACACAGAATTTATTGATCTGTCAGCATTAGCTGACACTAACCTGCAGCTTCCTGCTAATTGTTTCCCCTCTACAGCTAGTGTAAAGAAATGGCACAGAAACCACCTGCACTGGGATGAGGTCATGTGAATTTGTGATTAGCTGCCCGTGGATGTAGTGGTTGTAGCTTTGAATGGTATCCATGGCAACAAGCGTCACGGGGGCCCCCCAGCAAAGTAGGTGGTTGTGAACATACAAGTGGGGCCCTATGACCTATTATACTATTATATACATACATATATATATATATATATATATATGTATAGCTGTAAAATAAATTTGAGCACAGAAATGAACAACCATCGAAAATTGTGTTCTATCGTTTTGCCCATAAAGTGTTAAAAATTCCACCAAATACTGAAAATTAAAACACAAATCTTGATCTACAACAAATAACTATCATAAAAAGAGTTCAAGAAATTTAAAAGAAGCACAATTTATTAAAGAGTGCAAACTACAGAGAAAAATAGTGTGTGAGGTTGTATTGAGTGTGTAGATCCCACCCCCTCACCCCCAACACCCTCAGTAATGTCTTTTGACGCGCAGTTTTTCCATAATTTGCCGATTAATGCGAGGCAGATGCGCGTAATGCTTCTGTGTGCGGAGCTGGACGGCCTCAGAGGGAGCGGGAGTGCTCAGGCTATGAGATAATGCCAGAGAGAGGCCAGCCTGGGACTAACACTGCTGCCACTGCTGCTGCTGCTGCTGTTGTGTGTGTGTGTGTGTGTGTCTGTGAGTGTGTGTGTGTGTGTGAGTGTGTGTGTGTGCGCACATCCACACTAAACCCCACCAGCGGATGTTTTACATCCCCTTTCCGCTCAATTACTGCCTCTCAAGGTCACAGATATCTGTCCAAGATAACTTTGCGTGTTCTCTCAGCCAACTGCAGTCACGATTTTTTTTCTACATGTTGTTTTGCATCTTTGCATTTCAACTAAAATGTGAGTCACAGGAGACTATTTGTTTCCTCCCATAAAAGGCTATAATGAGCACCTCTTCCTCGTAATGACTGGGTCTGAACCTTAATGCAGGTCGTAAATGTCTTGGCTGCAGTCTGAGGCCCTTATTGTTTCTTGGCTCTCTCCTCGTCGTCCTCGCCCCGTGACTTTTTTATTAGATCCACAATCCGAGTTTCCTTGAGCTGTTTGTGCTATCTGTTTGCTCATGATCACTTAATGAAATTAATGGGCATGTATGTGTGTGTGTGTGTGTGTGTTTATATTGGTGTCTGTGCATGTGGTAGATATTGAGAGAGTGAGAGAAAGTGTGTTTCTGTGTGGACTGTGTGTTCAGAGTGACTCAAAACTCTCTCTCTCTCTCTCTAATTCTCTCTCCCTCTCTCTCTCTCTCTCTCTCTGCGTGTGTGTGTGTGTGTTATGTGTAAGTGTGTGTGTGCATTCCACCCGGTGATTCGTCCGGTCTCTCCGGATCTCAGCGCAGCGCGTCGCTCTAATCCTGCCTTCCTGTTTTCCTGCAGGAGAAGTGAGGCGGAGAGGAAGAGCAGGTCCGATAATTAGCCTGATAACAGTCACAGTCAGTTTACCTGCAAGAGAGCGAGGAGAAAGTACAGGACAGGACAGAACACTTTTATCAACTTTATTCTCAAAGTGGGGGTCCTGTTTATTTTCAGGTGACTGATTGTTGGAAAATTTCCAATTTTAGTCAAATATCCTGAAGAATTACAATTACAATTGCTGCCACTGCAGGAAGTAGTTTACCCTTTATGTAGTGAGGCTAAAAGCAAGAGTGTAGAGATCCAGATGGTGGATGGATGTGGTGCGTTTGACTCGTAACCGCAATCTTTACCAAATTTAACAAAGTGTTTTATAAGCCTAACCATACCTGAACCAGGGTTTATTTGCCATAGCCAGAATCTTTCTTTAAAGCTGCTATAATTGATTTTTTTTCATGTATCAAATGACTTTGTGTAATTTGAGAGGCATCACTAGTGCTGAAACTATAGAGAATTATCACTTGACTCTGCAGCTCCTTTCAGCTTTATGGAGCTTTATAGTGAGTTTCAGTTCATTGTTTAGCTGTCCAGCTGCAACTTTACTGTTACTTTACTGTTCACTCTCATAGCAGGCGCTATTTTCAGAGAAAAAGCTCAAAAATCCGCTGTAAACTACCTGCTCAGTTCCAAACCGCAAACAGAAGTAGTTAGTGACTAGCTGGTGAACATAGCGGAGCATTTAGCAGCTAAAGAGCCAGATTGAGAGACCAAAAACAGCTAAAAGAGAGTGAATATTACACTTACATTCACCAGATGGACAAAAACATGACTCCAAATGAATGATAATAGTGCTCTTTAACTGCTGTATGTGTAAATAAGCAACTGTTTGCTAACAAGTTTACCATATCAGTTTAAAAGGTGATGATATGACAGTTTTGCGCTCACAACTTGTTTCCGCTGCCTCTAAGTGGCCAAAAAAAATAAATCAGTTAGTGCAGGTTTAACTTTAACCAGACCATACTTGCCATGCACAGATATTGTAAAATATGCATTGGACTTAAAAAAAATATCAGACTGAATGTTCAATATTGACATTCTTGCCTGGCTATGGGGTTGCCAATTCTTGAAACTCTTCTTCTTGAATTTCAGTGCAAAAGACAAGCAACGAGGTTAGAAAATCTCTCATTCTTTGATGAAAAATCAAAGCTTGTGTGCATGAAACTGTAAGACTTCCAAGGTGCGTTTGTGTCATCCAATCACAGAGCGTAAACATAAATCTATAGTACTGTTAAATTATCCAGGATAAGGATAATTTTTCCTGTTTCTATATTAAGGAACGTTGAAGATATTAAGTGAAAACACTGAAATGGGAATTCACAGTAGGTCAAAATGACACTGACATGTTGTCAGAGCGTCATGAAAGCAAATGAGGAAAATTTTACAAGCTGCAAATCTGCACAGAGAGAACCTAAAAGAGCACTGTCTAATTTTGAGACTGGAAGCCCTTTATTTTTCAAATTTTGCTCTATTTCCTGCCATGAAGTCCGGAATATATTTTGGCTTTAAATGTTACTGATTGAATTATAGTCTATTTAATACGGAAAGGTGAAGGGAAAAGCCAGAAATCAATATTCAGTTTCCTCTATACCTCAGAAAAGCTTGTGAGGGATGGAAGTATGTACTCAACAGTCACGGAAACATATTTATTGAATAAATGACTTTGACTTTGTTATTCAGTTTAATCACACAACAGTCCTTAAGTGGTTTTGGAGTTCCTGAAAGCTGACATATCTGTCCACCACAACCTCCTCACCCGCTCTGCTTCCCGTGTGGATGGAGCCTAATGCGGTTGTTTGACTATTATTTGATGCATTAAAATATTGCCAAATTCATTTCTTATTTTCACTTTTGGCTTAAAGTATGAAATGTGGTTAACAGCAACTGACACGGAAAAACAACTAGGACAATAAATATAAATACTGAGATAATGTTCACTTTGACAGTGTCCACTCTGGCTCTGTCTTCCTCTCCTTGCTGTCTTCATAGCATTACAGTCATATTTCAGAGATCCTCTTCTGTGAGAGGCAGAGAGAGCAAGAGGAGAAAGGAGTGCTGGATGGTTTGTTTCTGCTTCACTGACAGTAATGAAGTGTCTAATGGGGAACTGTCAGCAGCTTGGAAAGACCAGAGACCTCGAGACACTGTGGAGACACGGCACACACACACACACACGTACACACACACTATATACATACAAACACACCCGCTTGGTGACGCCTGGGCAATTACCACCCACCACCAATTACTGCAGCTCACACATGGTCGCGGCTCTGAAACCTCTCGGCCATGTGTGGATCGAGCTGTGATGTGGTTGCTGAAGCACTAACAGACACGAAGCAGAGTTCCTAAAAACCACTGAGCGAGGGCGTCACGATCAGATCGAAGAGACATGTGTGGATCAACCTGAAGCTACACATTTTTAATACACTTTTTGCATTTGAGCAACTCAAGTTTATACCTTAAGAGTTCCTTGACATTTAAGGTGTGATGGCCATGGAAGATGTGAATTTATCGGGTAAAAGAACTGACTTTAATCTTTAAAAGCCTAAAATGAAGCCATGAATGGGGCTCATGCTCCTCAGTCTGCTCTTAGATTGATGATTTGAGGGTTTTAATAAATGCACTTATCATTTATATAAGCTGCCTGTCCCCTAAATTCACAAATTAAGGTGCAATTAAAGAAATCCCTTTCCATGTCCAGTAAATGATGGACTGTTAACTCTCACCCATTTATCGCTAACCACTAAAAGAAGTACCTATGATGTCAGGTTTGCAGGTGTAAAATTCTTCATACTTATAACTGAAACTTGCATCTATCATTTGGAGCCACTAACATACTGTATGAACTTGCTGACTACATTGGGGCTACAATCAATACATTGATTTCTTTCCTCTTGACTGCTTATTTTGCCACTCATATTTACGGTAATAAAAACTGCCAAAAATGTGCAACATTGTTCTTTTCCTGTGTATTTATTTATATCAAAACCCTTCCCTGGCCAGGAAGGCTTATGCAGTGCGCAAAATTATCGATAATATCACCACAGATTTTTGGATAGTCTTGCCCATTCAGTTGATTAAACTTGCTTTTTTCAGCCTCTCTAATATTCCTTTGGTTCATTTGTGCCCCTTTTCAACAATCTCTTTCACAGTGTGCAGCAACCTGCATTGAAAGCTTTCCGCAATTTTCAACCCAATTTTTAACAGACATAGAAAAAGGTGCCTGAAACCTGGCATACATATAGTATTTTTCAAAAAATGAACAAATAAAAGCAATCTGTTATGAAAGGTGCATGGGGACAATCAATGGCGGTCCGAACAGACCTAAGGATGAATGTACCTGATCCAAAATGTGGTGGACCTGAACAGACCCAAATAGGGACAGAACAGCAACACTGGCTGTAGCAGCTGAGGCTAAAAAGATGTGTTTTTCCTGCACTTCAAAGTTCACACTGTCTGCCTCAAAAAGTAAATTTTCTCCTGTGATGATTATGATACAACTGATTCTACTTGGATTCTCTCTTGTATTGGACCTGCAGCAATATACCAGGACCCTACCTGACCTGATTACACAGAATATACTTTCAGACCCGGCTCGACTCGGGTACCGTACCATGGTTATTATAACACAGAGGGCCCAGATGACCTCTTGTTTCTGACTTTTTGGTCAAAAAGGAATAAAAACACCAAAACCCTCTGTACTTCTTCCATGTCATCCAAACCTTTAGCAGGCGCAGTTAGCATGAGAAAAGAGACAGACAGACACAGCAAGAGGTAATAAGTCATCTGGATGGGGAGGGATGAGACAGACCCCCTGCCTGGATGACATCTGCTGTCTATTTATCTTTCACACCTTTGAGAAATGGAATCACTGCTCTCTTTCTCTTTGTCTTCTCTGTATCTGCCACTGCATTATACATGGCTTTTGGCTGAAAACCATTTAAACATTTTTTTGGTTTATCCAGTTTTGAAAAGGTTTCTTAAGCCAAAGAGGAGGTGGAAGTTTCTCAAACCACAGAACTTGATGTTATCATGCAATTTATGTTGGAGTACAATCTGGGGTTACAGGGCTTTTCACATAACAGTAAATGACACTATGATTTAAAAAACACTGCACATTGTTTTACATATTATGTAAAATTGAAATGTAACACTGTACATTAAAGTTGATATTTTACATTTTACACAGTCCTCTTTTTCAGAGGTAAAACACTCATCCACCACCAAAGAGACCTGTGTTCCTGGTAGCAGTGAAGACCAGAGTATGCTTGAAATGAAGTAGTTTGCATTAAGTGTTGTCTGACCATTAAACAATATTGTTTACATACACAGTGTTACAGAGTATAGCTGTTCCAAATGACCACTAATAAAGGCAGAAAAGCCCGCTATCATAGCGAGGGGCCATACTTAAAGGGGACCTATTATGCTCATTTCCAGCTCCATATTTTTATTCTGGGACTTCACTAGAGAGGCTTGATGCATGATTCACAGTTCAAAAAACTCCTCAGTTATCTTATACTGGCCCTTTATGCAGCCCCTCAGTTCAGCCTCTGTCTCTAACAGGCAGTCTTAGCTCCTGTCTTTTTAGGAACCCTGCGCCCCCAAGGTTTTAAATGACTAAGTTATGGGAAACTTTTATTGTGAAGAATTTACAGGAAATTAAACATGTTCCTCACCAAATTAGCGGCGCTTCATTAGTGGAGCTAAAAAATGGTCGACACAACATCTGGAGATTTGGAGCTATTTGTTCAGCAGATCAGTGAACAATAATGCAGGGAGGAATAGTACAAGCAGAAACAACAACAGTGATGATGATGTTTGATGAAGTGCTGCAGATGACCAGTACACCTCCAACAGGTTAACTACTTATTTTACATGCTCCTTAACACTGACAGTGTGCCAGCTCGACTTGAGTCATGGCCATAATGTTAGTGGAGCAGAGCAGTGAACTCGCTGTGCATGGAGCAGATGACCATGTAAAGAAAGACATCATGAGCCGTTCTCAGCTCGGGCTGAAAGTATAGGAAACCATTGGAAACCGAGCATTCAGAGCAGTCTGAAGCTACTGCTTTTTGCTCAAAGGGATTACTTCTACAAACGTTTACCCCATTATTTGACACTTTGGCCACATTTAATATGAACTTCCAACATTGTAACATTATATTTATGACTGAAAATGAGGAAAAGCATAATAGGTCCCCTTTAATAATTGTTGAAATGGGGTTGACAACACAAATTTTCACAGTCTTTCCTCAAAAGATCTTGAGAGAGGAGTAAAAACCCTTCCTTCTGTCACACTTCCACACACCTGGCCAATCGCTGTCAAGCATTTCCTTTGAAGCATGCTGACGCCTTGACTCAGAAATAGTTCTGCGATCCAGTGGACAATTTAAAAACATACAGTATACATCAAAATTGATGCAGCAGAACCAGAGAGACTGTTCTTTTTATGCACTCAAAACTTACCTACCTATCTTTGCCTACATTACTCATAATGCAACGCGACCACTGACAGTTTGGTTGGAGATTTGGGTATGTTATGGAGCTTAGCGTAAATTCAGACAGGAAGACTATCTTAACCATTCATTTCCCATTCACTCACTCTCCCCGGCTAGTCCCGCCTTCACATCAGCTGATTAGGGGCGTCACTCCTAGTTATCAAATCAGATTCCTCCATGATCTCTAACCGCCAATCACAGCTCAGCTGTCAAATTTTAAAATCTGTTTTCCCTCTCTGCCACTGTCAGCTGTTATTTCAGAGCAATCATCGCGACCCTCCTCCACACCATCCACCTCCTCGGCGTGTCCGGAGCTCGCTCCTCTCCTCTTCATCCCCGATAACCATCTCGCCTTCGCCACAACGTACTTCAGCACCAGGCCGAGTTCTCCAGAAGCAGTGACCTACACCGCCAAGATCCACCACCAGTGTCCAAACTCCATCGGGGGTTATCCTATTCTACTCACGCATTCTCCTCCCCCTCGCATATCCATTGAAATCACGATGGAGTCTATTCGCCAAAGACTTTTCCACTTCATTTCTTATGCTGTTCAAATAAACATAATTTTCTTCATAGAATTGAGTCTCTCCTGATTGAAATGCTAGTAGTGGCCTGAGCAGCATGCCTCAAGCAGAGATGAGGAGCAGGCTACAGAGGTCTGATAACCACACTTCTTTCTAACTCCACATTTCCAGATTTGTTTTTTCATTTTCAAACTTATAGTCTTCAACCACAACCAACACTGACTCAAGTGACATCACTCGAAACAATTTATCACATTTTGGAGCCACTCTGGAGCCACAAAAGGCTTTACACAACTTTTTTCACATATGTAGTGGTACTCCCCAACACCTGCAAACAGACTTTAATGTCTAAAATTGATGGAATTCCATTTTAATCCATGGGATCATGTCCTTGTCACTGCAAAAGCAACTCCTACTGTTGGTTTGGAAGCACACACAGAGGGAGACATTTTGTTGGTTTAAGCTCAAAGCGATCCATGCCCATAAAAATAAAAAAAATCCCATGAAAAAGAAATAACTAAATATCACCATCACACTTCAAACCAAACCCAAACCCAATTAGTTCAAGTTCAAGTCAGGGCTTTCATTCATAAAATACCCCACTTGGCCAAACACTTTTCACTTATGTTATTAAATCCTTTATTTTTCCACCTAAAGGGATGTTGACTTGACCTTTAGAGAAGTTTTGCCATCACCAGCATGTGTGGGTTCAGGGCCAGAAATCCTTGCCCATTAAATAGAGGCAACCGTTTAGTTTTGGGCTAGATTGAATTATTCACACATATTTTTTTTGCCTTCTTCAGACTCTCTCCCCCTTGGAGAAACACACACAACCCTTTTCTTGCTCCCTTATGTTATAAACTCTCTCAGACAGATTTATACAGGCTCACAGTCTCAGTCAGTCAGTCCCTCACTTTCTCTTCATGCATATCGTCTTCCTCTGTCTTCTGTCTTTGCATGCTCTATATCTGTAACATGACACACACATGCAACAGATGCTGAGGTTCTGACAGTTTTACAAATGTTTGCACAACCTACTCGCTGACACCTGACAATCTAGCATCAGCAGCTGCTCTCATTAGGAAATTCAGCAAGCCTCCTGGACACGAGGATTAGGAGTTTCACTTTAAATATGAAGCTAGAGCGGGAAAATGGTTAGCTTAGCTTAACTTTAATACTGGAAACAAGGGGAAACAGCTATCCTAGCTCTGTCTAAAGGTAAAAAAAATCAACCGCAGAGCACCTCAAAAGCTCACTAATCAACACATTATATCTTGTTTGTTTAAACCTTACAAAAAACAAAGTGTATAAACAACAGGTTGTGGTTTTACAAGGTGGTTATGTGCCAAACTATTTCTTAAATTGCCAGATGCACTGAGTTCCTATAGTGATGTCATCACCGTTCAGAGTCCCTGGAATTTGGCACCAGAGGCCAAAGTCCTTGTTTTTAAATTTAGGCAACTGATGATTAACATTTGGAAGGAAGAATGCAGGTTTTGGTTAAAGAGTTACTTCAGATTAAATGTACATTTTTGACACTTTGTCACTTCATTACACTATCAACTGATCCTGGCCCTAGTCTTTAGTGTTCAAGGAAGTAATTTGCCATTTTCCAAAGAAGAACCCCCCAAAAATGGTGTGCAAACTCTATGATATTCTCTGAGACACCATGCCCCTTAAACACTACTACTGTTACTACTAAGCTAGTAGTTTTCAGTGTTAATCAGTAAGACAGCGTTAATCAGGCTCCATCACCTGCTAGTGAATAGGAGACACCCCTATACAGCTATGAAATGTCCAAAAAGGAAAATACCCTGAGCCAGCGAGAGCGCAGGCGGAAGATGGCTCTTCGGCTGACACAATGGTAACAGATACAGGAACAGAAATGACAACAAATCATGTAATTGGCACAGAAACAACAGCTGTTGCACACAAGCTCTGAACATATAGCTGTGGCTGGTCCAAGGTAACGTGTGGCCTAAAAATATACCAAGGTTGGATGAAATGCCTGAAGCGGTTGAGACTAGGACCTTGCATTGACCAGTGTCTCCTAAGAGAAGGGTTAAGTCAGTCGAGTGAATCTCAGCAGCAGGACACAACCCACAGTCCACCGAGCATTAATATCCCAGTTGTAAAGGAGGTAATTCATCCATGACATCTAAGAACCTGGAACCAATTCAAACACAACATGTGATAGAGAAGAAGATCCAAGGATACAGGCCATATGTGAAGTGGCCAAAGTCCTGCAGCAAAAAAGAGTGGGGAACAGTCAATGCAGATCTGAGCAAGATCCTGGAAAGACTTCAAGGAACAGCAGTGAAGAAGATGGAGAGGATGAGTGACCTGATTTATGAATACATGGTAGAAAACCTTGGAGCAAGAGACCCAAGAAAGAATAAAATGAACAACAACCTAATCCAAGTGTAGAAGGCAACAAGAAATCAAATGCCTAGTCAAGGAGAGAAGGGACTTGAGGAAGCAATGGAGGAAAGGTTCAATAGAGGAGAGGAAAGGAATCAACCTCCTGAAAACAGACCTAAAAAATGCCTGGCAAGACTATGAAGAGCAGAAAATCTCAGAATTCAACTTAAGAAGAAGGAAGGCAAGAAGGCAAGAACATTGTTCTACAAGGATCTGTTCACAAAGGAAAAGAGCGGAGCACTCCAAGTGTCAAAGAGGGAACTTGAAGATCATTTGAAAACAATAAACACAGACAACCAGAGACTTGAACAGACAAAATACCTCCTGACATGCCACCCATTCCTCCACCAGAACACCAGGGTGATGACAGTCCTCTTAAATGGAGCAAAGTTGAGAAAGCTGGGAGGAAGGCAATGACAGTGTCAGCTCCAGGCCCAAGTAGAGTTCCCTACCTGTTTATGAACGCTCCAGATGTCCTGAGGTTTCTGTGGAGGCTAATGAAGGTGGTGTGAAAGAAAAAAAACATCCCAAAAACATGGCGAAGAGCAAGGGGAGTATGAACCCCCAAAGAGAAGAATGCCTTGAATATCAATCAATACATCTTCTGAATATTGAAGGGAAAAAAATCTTCAGCATTGTTGCACAAAGCATGGCAACCTACCTGAAAGACAACAACTTGACTGACCCCTTGGTACAGAAAGCTGGTATATCAGGTTTCTCAGGGTGCTTAGAACATTCAAACATGATATGATATCAGATTCAGGCTGCAAAAAAGAAAGTAAGAGATTTTCACGTTGCATTCTTCGACCTAGTGAGTTCTTCTGTGTTCCAGTGACCATTACAAAACTGGTAAGACACTATTTTCAAGATCTGCGGTTTTGCCTCACATCAGAGTACACCACATCTTGGCAATCCCTGGAAACAGGAATAATGGCAGGTTCCATTTTATGCCCTCTGCCACACTGGGAGCTGTATTATGGCATCTTGAGTTTCTGTCAGGGTCATGTCCAGCCTTACCTTTGAGCATTTGTATTCTTCAGTAATTCTAGTGATAGGCAGTTCCAGAGCCCCATTCCCATACAAGCTGATATTGCTGAGGCATCGTGGGACTCAGAGCCATTCTTGGATGTGCTGTATGTACTGACTGTTCTATCCAGCTTCTCAACTTTGGTGATGGGAACTTCATAGATCATCAGAGGCCACATCAGACAGGGGAGCAATCTAAACTGCAGGCACCAACTTATATGGAAGTAGGGTCTTGTCTGTGTTAGCAAGGTCTTTGATGGTCTCTTCATTCAGTTGCTTACTCTGGTCTGAGTCCTTAAGGATGGCACCACCATCTTAAGACTGGCATCTCTGATACTGTTGGTATGGGTGTTCTGTCAATGTGAAATCTCTCGTCTGTTAGCTTTCCTTTCATAATGGAGATGGTCCTGGACTTCTTGGGCTTAAACTTCATCCGAAGTGAAGCAGGCGAAATCCTCTCTCACTCTCAGGCATGGAGATATTGTGGGCAAAGTGCAGCATGGAAGAAGCAGCTTTGGGCTAGGCACAAGTAAATCCACATGGTACAGAGCAACACCTGCTCAGAAGAGAGGGCTGGTGGTAAAAGAGATACAGCAGCAGGAGGCAGGCAGAACAATGTGCAAAGGCAGTCTCACAGGCAAAACAAGGTCAATGATGGGAAAACCTTGATAAACAGAATCTTGCCTGGAAGGATCTTTGGGAAATGAAACGAGGGAGACTTAGCTTCATCATCAGAGCCATCTAGAATGTTCCTCACAGTCCCAAGAACCTGAACCAGTGGCTTAGGAAAGACCCATCATGTCCCCTTTGCCAAACACCAGCAACCCTACGGCACATACTCACCAGCCTCACCCAATGATGCTACACCTGGAGGCACAACCAGGTCCTTTGGCAACTGGCTCTAGTGCTGGAAGAAAGAAGAAATAACAATGCCTGCATGCCCACCTGATGACCCCAGTGAAGCTTTACCCCTATCCCTCACTGCTGGTTATGACTTACAGTCACAGTAACTTGTATTTATGTTGATTTTGTCAGACGACATTGCAATTATAATATAATGATTTTTTATCAGCAAATGACCGGTGGTTCACACACGTTAATTATGTTATGTTGATACTTGTTCTGTTATCTGACAACAGAAACAGAAAAATATGTAAATGAGAACAATTAAATTATGAATTTGGTTGTGTTAAAGCACAGTGTGGGTGATCACAGAGAGTAGGAAGGGACTGAATGGAGGTTTAAGTTGTTGGCACTTGGAAGAGTAACATGTTTTGTCTGTAGCCAGCAGAAAGACAGAGACGTGAGGAGGGTGAGAGTGTCAGCGGTTGTGGGGTAACCAGGATATCCACACCTCCTCACTCGAGATTTTTTTGTTGTGTTGATGAAAACATAAAATAGGTGGCATGTTTCCAATAAATGTATTTCCTAATGCAAATGAGTTGTATATAAATATAATTTCTAGGAGACAGGGTTGCAGCAGAGGTGGCAGAGTTTGTATCTCCTCCAGTCCTCTTTAACCCACTGCCCATCAAGTGTCTGTCTAAAATGAGGCCTGTGGGGGCAATTTAGACTGCAGGAGATGTGACGTCCTCTGAAAGCCTTTTGTTGATTTCAGTTCACAGACTGAGTAGAGTCACTGTCAACTGTGTCTTGGCTGGACAGCAGCTCATTTATGCTTTTTACATTGAGCAGGCGAATCTCAGTGTGCTACTGACCTTTAGCTAAGTGTCGTCTAGGGGATAATTTAATTGAACCCTCATTTTCTGACCTGAAACCACTTAGCATGGAGCAATAAATTGTAGAAATCTAATGCTGACCCAATGTCACAGCTAAAATGCTGCTTAATTTGGCCTGAAGGGGTATATTTATGTCTTTGTATGTTTTACCCCATTAAGTACTAATTACATATACTTATATTTAATTTACATTCCTGCTGACCATTTTCTAAAGCAAACTGAAGTGCTTTTGAGTTGTTTTTGAATGTGTTTGCTAACAATCCAGATAGCTGTTTTCATTTCATTTTATTATATGATAAAAATCTATTGGCAGGATACCAAAAGGCATCACTGCACTGTAAGTGAATGCCTCATTTGTTATTTATTTTACTTTTTTTAAATTGATTTTATTCTCCCCATTTATTGCATTTTAGAATATGTTCTAAAACATTTCTGTGCCTTATATAAAGAACTTTGAATTGCCTCTGTGCTTGAAAAGTATTATAATAATACAATTGCCCTGAATAATCATGAATACCATGTCTGCTTTGACTGTTTTATCATTTTATCAAGATTAACATTACGATTGTCATATTTTATTTAGGTCTTAAGTTTATTGTTGCTCTGCATGTGTGCATGTATCAAAAAATGGTTATAATCAGTATTGTGTGGTTGTGTTTTGCTGCCTCGTCTTGCTTGGATGGCTACATATACCAAATAATGGATATTGTTGCTATATTATTGTACTAATGTTTTGCTGTTTCATATTACATGAAACAGACACCAGTTTGATCAAGTAACAGTAACTCTCGACAGCTGTGTGATTTCACAAAGTGTGGCAGCCAAGAATCTTGGTGTTACGTTTGATCCTAGTCTCTGTTTTGATAAGCACATCAAAGAAATCACGAAGACTGCCTTTTTCCACTTGCGTAACATAGCTAAATTTCAGTCTTTCCTGTCCATGGCTGATGCAGAGACTCTAATATGTGCATTTGTTTCATCTAGACTTGATTACTGTAATGTTCTGTTTTCAGGTCTGCCATGTGCTAGTACTAAAAGTCTTCAGATGGTTCAAAATGCTGTAGCTAGAATCTTAACTAAAACAAGAAAATTTGACCATATTACACCGATTCTAGCCTCCCTTTTTTGGCTTCCTATCCATGTTAGATTAGACCTATAATATCCTTAATAGGCATGCCCCATCATACCTGTCTTATCCCCTTAAACTCTATATTCCATCTGGAGCTCTCTGCTCTCAAAATGCAGGGCTTCTGTGTGTACCCAAAATTAAAAAGAAGTCAGCAGGCAACAGGGCCCCGTTCTTATGGAATAACCTCCCTGCTGACGTCAGAAAATCCCGAGTCTGTTCAGTCCTTTAAACCTAAACTTAAAACTCATCTTTTTGCCTTAACCTACAACCTTTATGACATTGTAGCCTAATGTGCAGCGGGTCAGTTTCTGTCTTGATGAGTTTATAAGGTCCTGATGAGATCATTGATTATTGCAACTGCTCTGATGGCCATTACATCTCTCTAACTTTCTGTTTGTTTGTTGTTCACAAGCACATGTGCATACAAGCTCAGTGCCTCAAGTCAAGGTAAGACTGGTGAGCAGATAAAACAACGGTGACATTTCAGTCCCACAACAATTAGATTAATATCATATATAATAGCATCAATAAGAGTAACAGTATCAATACCTATCCCTACTTTATATTTATCAAAGACTGCATAAAAAGGTACATATATTTTTATAAACAGTACAAATATAGGCATTTACATTGTGAGATGTGAGTCAAAACCACACCAAATAGATTCACACAAAGACTTTTAATACTTAATTTACGTCCAGCAGACAAACACATATGTGAGAAAGCAGCAGTAAACATCTGAGGCACCACACATGTTCACCAACACTCTTAGAAACACAGACACCACTCTTTTGTCACTTATACACACATATTCTCTCTTCCTGTCAGACACTCATCCTCTCTTCCTCTGCTTTCTTCTCACATATGCATCTCTCTTCCTCTGCCCAACACACACACACACACACACACACACACACACACACACACACACACACACACACACACACATTCTCCTTCTCCTTAACCCCTTGGTTCCCTGACTTCCTGTCTCCCTGCAGCCTGAAAGCCGAGCCAAATCAATTAGTCTGCAGAAATTACAGAGCAATAAATAACCAGGGCCAGTCGGCAGCAGTGGAGACGGGCGGAGGGGAAACCAGAGTTATGGGGCCCCTCCTGTCTGCATGTGCAGCTCAGGATGCCGGGGCCTCCGACCTCTAACAATATCACAATGTGAGTTTTTATGTGCTTCACTGCATGATGTTTACAGAATAACTAAATCTGTTCGGAGTATTTATAAGAAGAGTGAGAGGAGAGACTGATTTACTGTTAATCTAATGTTCTGAAAAATGTATTTTTCTCTGTATGCATTTAAAACAAGAAATAAACCAGCATTGCATTGAAATCCAGTACGATATATTCTTTAATAGATATTTAACGTAAGATTCATCCATGTCTGTTTTGGTCCTGTTGGTAACTGTAGATGCCAAGCATGCAGGGGGTGTCTACAGTTTCGGGGTGCTGTGTTGTGATCTTAAAGCTTGAGCTTTGCTCTGATGTTACCTGATCCGGCCTGTTGCAGACTGTCTCAGTCCAATCATCACTCTGTCCCTGACACACACACACACACACACACACACACACACACACACACACACTGAGACACACATACAAATATTAACACAGAAATATTTTAAGTTTTCGTTTTGTGATGTGGCCATTTACAAAAGCAGTCCTGCTCATCAAGGACCTTTGCTTGTTCTGACTTGATGGACAGCAAAGCCAAATTGCTACTCCCAGTGTCCCCACTCATGTAATTTTCGACACACTTTAAACAAGAAAAGCTGCATTCACAGGTCACATATGTGATGGGCAGTGTGACTGATATACACAAAAGTCTGTGCAAATCAATAAATGTGTCCTTGTATGCTGTTTCTTTATGAAACCCGCAGCCCTCATGTGAAAAAGATCGGCATGCGAAAACAAAACCCAGAGTCCTTGGTTATAGAATACTCAAGTCATGTATATTGTTCATATCACTGGCGATTTAACGATCTCATTTGAAATCCACACTTCTACACCAGGTATTTTCGTAGCATAGGGCACCTTGATCGTTCATTAGCTTACTAGCCGATGTCAGCTACACTACTGCTATGGGGGGCAGCGCTAGTTGCACTGCAAGCTGATACTGCTGGTCACACAGCGTTGGCACCGGCTCTTCATCATCCTAATCTTCCCCGTCATCACTAGGGTGAACTTGCTCATCATTTTCGCTGTTTTCTGCTCCTCTATGTTTGTTTTCACTTAAAGATATCAAAACAATTTCTAAATTTTATATATATATATATATATATATATATATATATATATATATATATATATATATATATATATATATATATATATTTTAGTTTGCAGTTGCAAGGCCAAATGTTGGTGTTATAGCGACTCCAAGCTACCACCTGGCGCTGCCGCTGTCCATTGCACTCTTTCACCACAAACCTTTCTGTTCGCTATTTTCCTCTTCTTTCATTTATTTACCGGTACATCTCCCTCGGTTGACACACAAGTGACATCATAGGTCACAGATGTCAGTCGCAAATATCAAACATGTCTAAAAAGATCTTTATTAGGAAGACAGGCAGAGACTGGATCTGAAGACTTGAGATTAGAATCTTTATATATCACACACTAAACTATTTTTTCTGCTGACTGTCAACACCGACTGACCCAGACTGGAACAGACCTGCTCCAGCTCGGTCCTATCAGTCATCACGCCCAAATCATATTCCTAATCGGCTGCCGAAAAACCAACTGGTTGCAGCTGTAATTGTTCAACGTTTATGGCCACTGTGGCAAAACTCTAACGTGTCTTGCAATTTTGCAGTTTGTTTGTTGATTTATATAACAAATGCTGTGTGGATTGTGAAGACTGATTGAAAAAAAGGGAATTATGTTGTTTTATAATGTAGTAGTAATAGCAGTGTTGATTGATGGTTCTAATGATTACAATAAACTTCAATTTTCAAAAATGCTCTTCCCCTTCTTTATGTTCGATAAAATCCATTGGAGTCATGATGCTGTTATGTTCCTCTCTCTTAGGTGAAATCCATAACATAATGTGATTGTGAATATTTTTTGTGGGGTAAAACTTTGAATGATACACTCTGCCTGCTTTCTGAAACATTAATTAAGAAATTATTGTAAATTATTAATGCCTGATTGGGTTTTAATGAATGCTAGACAGATTTGTGTTTCAGAATTTGTGATAGAGATTTTGAGGTGATGGTTGGACGAGTCCATACTGTGAAGGGATAGAATATGAATATTATTTCAGGGGGTTAAGCATCTCACAGCAGATGTTTTTGTTGACCAAAAAAAAAACAAATAGTACATAATGAAAGGCTTGTGAAATAACTGGTTTGATCAAACTTATTGCACAATAGTGGAAAGTGGTTTTTGACCACCTGACATGTTGAATATCCATCAAGACCTCCCAGACACGCCACATCTCCTGTCTCCTTCATGCAGTGCACAAGAGACACTGTGGGTACTGAGCTTAAGTGGTGCATAGTTTGAGAAAATTTGCATTTCATCAAACTACCACAAACCAGCCAATTAAAACAGAGCAAATCTGAGAGCTTTGGGGCCTCTGAGGGTCTGGTTCCTGCTCAGTAATCTCCGTCTTGACAGTAATGCAGTTTCCAACTGTGTTGTGCTGTATTCGCAAACTGTAGTCAAGTCCACACATAAATTATAATGCTTTATCTTAGAAGTTGTTAAATTTTATACTAATTTCCTGGAATTATTCAGAGTAATTTATGTAATGGTTTAATTTTAGGAGATTTTACAGAAAGGGTGGTGCAATTTGGTACAAATTACAGGAAAAAATAAGTTGGTTTACTTGGTAAACTTCCATTCAGTATATTGGGGTTCATATGTAGTTATTAATTTGCAAGAACTCTTGAAATAAATGACTCTTAGTAATTCTTAAACAGATAGAGGGTCTGGTTATTAAATAGACTTTTCAGAAACAATGTAATATGCTAATATATTGTTTGACACATAAAACTACACACTGAAAAGTAAGTTTTATCTGAACTGTTAAGAATCTAATTTATTAAGGATTTTTGCTAATTAAGAACTACATATGAATCCAAATACATACCAACTAAACCGACTTAACACTTTTTTCCATTTTTCTTATTATTTGTACCAGATTGCGCAATCCTTTCTATAAAATGTCCTAAAAATAAACACACACATACATGCAAATTTTTTAAAAATCCAGTATAAAACTAAAAGACCTGCAACATTACCAATTATTACATTCATTATATTACCTATATTATCTTACATTCATCATTTTCAGATCCCTAACTACAATCAAAAAGTTTGTTAAACTGAGTTTTAAAAAAAAACAACCTTATATCTGCTTACCACTACATTACAGTGTGTTATTAACAGTTTACCAACTGTTTATATACTGTATGTCACAAATGACACAGGAAGCAGTGACGGGAGTTAAGAGTTGTCTCCATCCTAACTTTATTTCTAGAAATATTTATAAAGCATACACACCTTTTATTTATTTATTTATTTGGACAGTATAGAAAATTTGGTCTTTAATATAACTGGTTTCTTCTTCTTAAGGCTGTGTTGGCACAAACCAGTATGGATCCAGCATGAATGTGATAAGCTGCTCTTATGTTGTCCCAGTGTTAACTCAACATCCTGTGTCCACACACTCTTCCTGGCCTTATCACACACTGTGTGTGTAGACAGAATCACAAATACTTCCGGAGGTCAATAGATAAAGACTAACAAACATTGCACTGGACCCTACACACACACACACACACACACACACACACACACACACACACACACACACACAGAGGACAGGGCTGCTACTGTTGTAAATGTGTGTTTGTGTGTGTGTGTGTGCGTGTGTGTGTGTGTGGTCCAGGGTTCAGTGTGCTGTAGAAAGGTGGTTAAACTTTAAACAGTGATAAACAGAAAAGTTGCCCCATGTCTCTAGAGTCCACCTCCTCATTCTGTTTACTGCCTGATCAGAGTTTTAAATGACGAAATGTCCAATAAAGCAGTTCGGTTTTCGTCTCACATATCAATAGCTGTGGTTCCCAAACCAGTTGGCGACCCTCTTTCTCTATCCATTACCAACCTGCAGGATATACACCCACACTGAACAACTCAAGGACACAGTCTTTTCAGCGCAGATACACAACCTCAATGCCTCAATCAATCCTGACGTCTCAGTTGTCATTGCATTGTAGTCTCAGTGATGTTAGCTATGGCACAGTAAAGATTGATCCAGAAATAGTTTCTATCCACCACCACAAAGTTCGATTCCTTGTAGCAGTGTTATGCACCAGGTTGGACAGAAATTCATAGTAAATTTGGAAACAATGGATCTTCAATTTCACACAAAAGCAAATAAAAGCAGACTTCTCATTTTAGCCAACAACTGTCAGTTTTATTTTTGTACAGTGTTACAAATAAAAAGGTAATGAAAATGTTATTTTGTTCTAAAATAAGCATGGTGAGCTGCTTACTGTAGAAAAACACACTTGGACAAGCAACACAGACATTGGATTTATGCTTCACTGTTCATATTTTGAACAGAATGTGTCACTTTTAAAAGAGAAAAAGATTTGAGGATGCGGACTGACTGATGTGTTTGGTGGAGATAACACTATCTAACGTAAACTTCCCCAAAACCAAATAAAGAGCAGGACAGAGCTCCTGTGTTCCAGTCACTACTGGACTACTTTTTTACATAACCTGTAACCTTACAAAATAGTGTAGTTAGCTAATGATATGCTGATAGTTAGCATTGTTTGGAGGTCATGTTATAGGAGCTTAATCAGTTCCTTACAATTTTGCCCTTACTGTATGTTTTTGGTTTTGGAAAGGAAGGGAAAAATTAAAACCTTCCCCAAACGTTAAAAAAGCTGTGGTAGTGAGGTTATTTGGCTCAGTGTCAGATACTGAGAAGAAGGTCTTGGTCTGGTGTGCAGACTTCAGTTCATCTAGTGTGAGGGCCCTTTCCTTGTTTGTTTTTTTTTAAATTTCTTCAGTTCTTTCTTTCATGAGTCTGAAGACACTTTCTTCCTGTCTTTTCTTTTCTTTCTCCCTCTCAAAGTCATTTTTCTTCCAATCTACAGTTGCAGATGTCCCAGGTAAACAGAGAACTTTGAGAAATTGGTGGCTCTTTGAAGTTGGTATGATACCATTTTTGGCACAGCAAACATTAAATATTTAGGAGCCTGAGATGAGAGTCTATTGCTGTTGGAATTTCTATGATGTTATGAGTATGGCAAGTTAAGAAAGACGAGACAGATATTGTCAGCAATACAGTTTATTTTACCCCTGAGACACATTTTTCATGCCTTTTAAGGAACAAAGCTTCCACTCTCATTGCCTTCATAACAAACACGATCCTTTGATTATTGAAATTCACCAAGTGATGATAACTGCTGTTGATTCAACAAATACAGGCAGGAAATTACTTAGAATTTATCTGGTATATGTCTTGCTCTCCGTTCAAAGCTGACAGTAACAGTCTCATGGGTGACTGAGGATGTGGGTTTAAACCTCCAATCAGTCCACTCACAGTTAGCATGGTCTGCAGTTTATTCCCATTAAAAACACCAAGTAATGGCATTAAGATGCCGAAAACGGAAGATCTCTAATGTTCCAAGAGAACTGTGGTTTGGGAGGAGCGTGAACACGCTCCAAAGAAACTGGAGGAAACAACCTCAAAACACGGGATTTATACGTCAGAGGAATATGCTTGGTGGTCTGCAGTTCCTGAGCATAACAAAAGGAAGTCTGCTTCAGCGGTTTCAGTGCTCTTATGAACATTACAGAAGAAAATCTCAGGCAAGAACATCATGTTGAGTTTAAGTTTCAGTCTGGAATCAGATTTGTTTTGACTCAGAGATACTCAAACACTGTGAGATGACAGGTCAAATAAAAAAATCTGCTGGTACAGTACATCATGTACTTTCTCAACAAACCACTTGCATTTCACTTGACGTTTAGTCCTACGTCTTCTTGACCAATCCACATCTTCACCTGTCAGATGTCTTGAGGCTAAAGCCCATAGTGATGCAGATACAAAACCAAGTGGCAAATACCACGGCTTGAGGCTGAAGGCAATGTGGCAGTACCTTAAAGAGCAATGCCACCAATGGCTTCTAGATGCTGGCAAAATCTCTGGCTCCAACTGACTCCTATTCAAAAAGTGTCATCTTCTCTCTAGAAATACTAAGTCAATCATTTTTTTCAAGTCAGTTGGTTAATTCAGGCCTTCTAAAAAGTTTGCTTGTGGTCATTTTGGAAATTGTTTCTACGTTAATAAGATTGGAAGGTTTATAGGAGCTTTCATGTCTACTGGTGCATTGATTGACAGCTGCGATTGACAGTTTGCTCGTCTGCTGATCTCCCCGGCTCCAGGACTCGCACTGATTATGATGCCTGCCCTGTTAGCACAATTTAGCTAAAGTAGCTTAGTGTTCCCTGTAAGTTAGTGTTCACCTCAGTCCAAGGTAGCGGGATGTGTTTCCAGAGCATGAAAAGCAACACCCCACACTCCTTATCTGGAAGGTTCTGACTCTAGACCATAGAATATAAACACTATGGATGTAGCCATCGTGACGTCACACATTGGTTTCTGAAGAGCAGTTTTGAAGCTCAAAGTGGGCAGCACCAGCCGTCACCATCTTGGCAGTGCCTGACTCCGCCTAACTAGCTAATCCAAGATGGACAAAGAGGTGGAGCTGAAGCAGGCCGAATGAAGACTGGTTGCTGAAACAAGCTACTTAGCGGCTAGCAACCTGTCACTCAAAGGCTGGCTTAATAAAATTTAAACAGGTGAGTTATAAAATAAGTCACTCCCCATACACTTGTTATGAAAGGGAAATTAGCTATATATCCAAAACCAGGCTGTAAACATGTTTATTTCTGCTGCAAAGTTGGGCATTTTAACATGGGGGTCTATGGGGATTGACTCACTTTTGGAGCCAGCCTCTGGTGGCCATTTGAGGAACTGCAGTTTTTGGCACTTCCGCATTTGCATAATTTTTCAGCCCCAGAGGTTGCTGCCTGCTCTAGACGGAGAATATGTCACCAATCAGAAACATCAACTCTGGGCTTTAAACTGGCTCCAAGGCAAACCAATGAGTGACGTCACACCTTGCTACATCCATCTTTATATGCAGTCCATGGTCAAAACACAGACAGATACATTTTCAAATTTAGCCAACTCAGTGTGGACTTGCTCTTTCTTTCTTGTTAAGAGTAGGTGGTGTTGCGGTTCCTACTATCATAAAGCTTGCTCAGCAGCACCAAAAACATCCTAAAAGTCAGTAAATCAGGAGTTTGGGGGTTTCCCGGCTGCAGCAACAACACTTTATTTGACTGAATTGGAGCTGGATTAGTTGTCGGTCTGTATTGTGGGACGAGTCGAGTCCCACAATACAAACCGGACCCTCGCTGACTAATCAGACAAGTGGAGAAGGAAACATGTCAGCAGATACCCTGCCCGAGTCTAACACTGCACTTCTATACACTCACACAGCCAGCAAAATACCACTGGCACCCACTGGCATTTAAAGGAATAAACCACAACAAATTCAGGGTTTTAGTGATGAAAGCAGGGACACCAAAACCATATTTGTGTCCTTTGGTGCTCCATGCTGACACATAAACACATACTCAGAGATAGTAGGAGGCTTGTGTTTATTTCTCTGAGCACTTATATTGCAGCTGGTGAGGAGAAAGGATCAGTCTGTACAGCGATATCAGCCAACTGTGGATAAAGTGTTATTATACTGTAGCTTGGTAACACTGACATCAGCAACATGTCTAAAATCACTGTAAATAACTTTTTAAATGTATTATTGCTTTTGTAAGATAGTTATTAAAAGATCTGTGCAGCTAGAAAATTGTGCTTTAAAATGACTTCATACAGAAAGTCACAGATCGTTAACTACCACAGGACTCTGATTCCTTATGAGTTGTTGTGGAAACCAGTGATGCACAAGACCAGAAGCATCAAATGTTTTGGCTGAAATGTAAATGTAGCTCTTTTATTTTTTGGCCCTAAAGTGATGAACAAACATTAAATCACCTTGACTATTTCCTCTTGTGAAGCCAGGTCAATAGAACTAACACTGACAAACATACACACTTCGTATCTAGAGTTAAGCAACTGCAACAGATTGAACAGACTGTACTGTGGAGATAAGCGTTCTCTGTGTGTATATAGTGCACGTGTAGGTTTGTGTAACAAATATGGTTCACTTCCAACCCAAATATTTTGGTATTTTACCACTTCTTTGCCCCCTTAATTCAAAATTGCAACTGAGAATCTTGATGAATATAAATGTAAATTGGAAAAAACATTTGCTCTTGGTGTTTTTTCTGTCTTTTGGTTGGCTCAGGTTTGTTCAGATCAGGTTTAATCATCAGGTTCGACTGTCCTGGGTCCTCTCTGTATCGGGTTTCTTTACTTCCTGTGAAGACCACTATAACTGGGTGAAATTCTGGATTTCTCACTCTCAAATATTTCCTTTGATGTCACTTCCGATCTAACCACAGCTGACAGAGCCAGACACAAAACCTCGACGATCAGCAACGGAAGCTCAGTAACACGTCTTAAAGGTATGTTCAGACAAAAAGCAAAGCATGTTTTTGCCTTTTGTAATTTGCATGAAGTTGGCTGCTGGTTTGTGTTCATTCTCAAACAGCCAATGTACCAACTTGCACCAGGTTTGTGGACACGTGTGTGTTTTTTCTCTGATTGAACTCAGAACTCCCCAGAAACTACATTTCTTTCTCTTATCCCCCCCCGGTCATCCTCCTTTTTTCTTTCTTCTCTGCATGTTTATGAAGTAGAGTCATAAAGCCCCGGGAAATGCATACATTTTTCTCCCAAGTTGAAATACTTTCAACTCGTGCAGACACATCTTCGCAACAATTTGTGCCTCCCCAGGCACAAATTCACAAATTTGCTTTTTGTCTGAACACACCTTAACAATGCTTGATGTCCAAGTATCAGCTTTGTGTGTCAGGGCCCTTATTTAGATTTTTGAATGTTTTCTTTATGTACACATTAAACTTGATTAATACCACAGAACATGCAAGGACCTCGCCAACTTGAATTATTCTCTGCATATTGTCTGCATCTGAAAATGCACTTGAAAAAAATGCACACACACACACACACACACACTTCCAGACACAAATCCCAGACTGAGACTCTTATCAGTTCAAGCAGGAGGATGAACCCAAGGGAGCCCAGTGAGACAGACTCACTGAGTGATCGAGATTTATTATTATCAAGATGTATTGTCGAGAGATAAGACGCACACACATACATGTACAGACCACACAGCATGTACACAGGGGGTAGGTAACACACACACACACACCGACACATAATCATGTACACAGAAACACATTGAGAAATAACACACACATGCCACACACACACACACTTCAAAAGCCGGGGCTGGCTGAGATCACTACTGCCCTCTCCTCCCTCCTCTTGACCTTTAACCTCCATCTCTTCATTCTTCCGTCTCGCCGTCTCTCCCTCTCAGTGCCCGTCTCTGTCTTTCATCTTTCTCACATGTTTCTTTCTTTATTTCTCTCTCTCCCATTCAATTTCTTTTATGCTTTTAGCTGAGTCTCTACCAATCCGTTTTCTTTCTTTTAAATTCACTGAATTGAAAAATTTTGAAACAATTTTTAACTTTCTGTCAGTATTGCAAAAACTTTTCACACAAAAAAACAAACAAAAAAAAAATCCTTCTCTCTTCTTTCTGGAGCTGTACAATGTCAGTCAGTCAAACAGCACACATTTAAGTTAAATTAATTCCAGTTTCATACAACTTATTTTCTTAGTAAGGAAACATGGCAACATCACTAAAAAAAGAGGTCTGACTTAGTGACTGAAACACAAGAAGATGGGGGATCCCCAGGAACCCAGAGAAATACTCCCAAAACATTGTCGTCAACCATGTTCTGCGCAAACTCAAGTGAAATCAACAAAGTGGATGGTCTCCTGTGATTAGGCACTACAGCTTAAAAAACCTTGCATGATATTCTTCTAAAACAAATTCTGGACTAGCTACGATTTGTCACACAAAACTAAAGTCAATGAACCAACAATGGGAGGTGGGAAACATCAGGACATCAGGAATTCAAGCACTGTGGAGGTGTTAAAGTCCAACTGAAATCACATTCAATCATCCCTCTTTGCAATCAAAAATAATGTCCACATGTTTTTGAATGTTTTGGGTTTTTCTATGAAAAAAAACACACACAACAAGAAATAATAATAACAATACAATGACAATCACCATTAGAATGAAGGAAAAAGACAGACTGTGTGTCGCTAACAGGGCAGAGCAGAAGCAGCATTTAACGGGTCTGAAGTGACATTTTCAGGTATGTTTACATGCTGTTTAATGTGCTGCAGCTGAGCAGCTAATTAGCTCACTAGCCTGCTAACTGACGCTAGCAGTACACTTTCCCCTTGTGAATGTTTGTTTGGTGGATTGTTCAACAAGCTAAGGTGCAGGACAAGACGTGTGTTCATATTTTATAAGTTGGATGAGAAGGAAAGCTAATATGGGTTGCTGTTCAGGGTCTGTGGCTCTTGTGTTGTGTAGCAGGATGCAATCAGGCTCAGTGTGACCGTCTGCTCTGCCTGTGATCAAACACCACATTATCACTTTATGCAAGATTTGATTTGCTGTATCAAAATGAGGACTCCAGCTATGTAAGCGGATCATAGAACTGAACTAATGCAAAACTAGGGAGCACAATCATGAAATAAAAGGATTTAAAATATAAATTTCTCCCTTTTGGTTTCTGATTTTTTTCTCAAAGGAGAACACAGGACAAGTGATTTACAGAGCTTATGTGTTACTGTAGTAGACAACAAAGACTGTTTAATTTCAGTTGGACTTTAAAAGTTGTAAAGTGAGGAGACATCAGTGCAGGGTGGATGCAAGTTGAAGGGAGGGAGAGGTAGTAAGTGCATGGGACAGCTTTTATAGCTCAGGTGAACTAGATGAGCTGATTACGCTCCACTGATTATGCCAATTATCTCCAGAGCTTGGCAAAGACAGTCCCCCAGTGGGACTGAAGTCAAACCAGGAGTATTTCTGGTTTTGTAGGTTTCATATGAAAGCATCGATATTAACTGAGAACAAAATCAACCTTCCCAAAAATGATTTCACTCTTATGGTCTGGTTATTCTCTAACCTGATTATCAGACTTAACTGACATTTGTTATGTAGACTTTAACAAACTAGTGCTGTGGGTGGTCATTATTGTTTTTTTTTATTTTATTTTATGCAGAGACACAGACAAGGAAACAGAGTTATTTTATTTTAAATTATACTTTATTTCATATAAAAACAAAACAATAAACAAATAAATTAGATATTTCTAAAATAATTCTCTTGAGGAAATGTTTAAGAACGTTGTGATTGTTTACAGTTGGTATCTGGAAGAAGAGCAGATAAATGGAATGTAATGATGCAAAATGTATCCGGACACTTTGTGTGTGTAAATGTAAGAGCTTCATTCCTAAATGAGATATCCGTCAGTCCGATGCCAACTGTCACAAGAATGACTGACAGCATTAAAATACAGACAAAATGAGGAGAGCAGACACATAAATCCTTTGTTGACAAAACGGTTGACTGGTTTTACACACAGGATGATGAATTTAAAGCATTTTGGAAAGTAATCCTCTAATTTTCTTCAGCTTTCAAACATTTGAAAAATAACATAACCAGAAATTGATGGCACAATACAAACAGTGATACAGATATCAGCCACATAAAATATGTTTTCAGGAGTCCAGCTGCCGATTATCAGACCAAAATCAATTCATTTAAATAGAGTTTGTTGGAGTTTGGTTAATTTTGGCACACAAATTTGTGTCATTGACCAATTGCAAACCATCTCCAAAATGAGGAAAGTCATCATATTAGCTGATCAAACAATTTGATCCATTTCCACGCCTCAACAAGAAAGACACAACAAATGACCATGGTTATTTTGTTTGTGTCTCAGTTGTTTTGTCTGTGGTCAGATTCAGGAGGCGCACTGGGACACAGTTGGCATTTTACCCCACAGGGGAATTTTCTGCAGCTGGTGCTGGTGGTAGTGGCGGAGCGGCGAGTCTGAATTAAGATTTGTAATTTAAAAGATGGCGACCGGGGATAAAGATAGGGGCATTTGGGAGAGAAGAGGACACATTAACATAATAAGAGCCTCTTCATTTGCACACAAGCCCAAGCTATCTCCACACCACCACCCCCAAAACTCCCTCTGGTCCGTAGTCACACCCATTAAGCCTGCAAAGCCTTCATTGTCCGGCCAGGCTGCGGACCTGAGGACCCCTCGCCAACAGATTGAGCTGGGTGAAGGGTTACAGCCAGACAAAGGAGGGTCCCTCCCCCTTCTCTTCTATTTGAAATCAATCACACTGGCTTTCACATTCAGTACCCCCCCCCCCGCCCTCCCTCCTGTTCTCCTCTTCATGTCAGTAGTGACAGTGGGCTTGGGCCAGCTCCCCACAGAGTCCCCATGCTGAATCGTCAGTCCTCCTTTCAAGACGTGTCCCAACCTGGACACACTGTCTCTGACAAAGTGGTCATGTAGGCAAAGACTGAGAGAGTAAAGCTGTTGTTAGGGGAAGACCACGTAATCTTTTAAAAGTTTATACCTGTAAATAAGTCTTGTCTCATGACCTTTGGGGCTCTGAGACTTCTGACTTCAGAGTTGCTTTAGAGTTTGTGAGAAAATAATATTTCAAAAAATTTTGCAGATTCATGTTATTCATCCAACAACAACAACAACAAGGACTGGGCTCCATGTGGTATGTAACCACAAATTGTTTTTTCTGGGGGCTGGAGGCTGAGGCAGTTTATTACAAAATGACAGATGAAGGGTTTCATTCCAGAAGTTAAGCCATCTTTAAGGATCCAACAATCATTTTTTGACCACAAACATTTGAGGTTTGAGTTGCAAAATGAGAATTTTGTGTTTCTCACTTTGTCATAATTGAAATGACTGATAATTTTCCAAAAATGTTTACAAAACTTGATGTAAGCCAATTTTTTAGCAGTATGACTTGTTGTCTACTGTCAGTTTGTGACTGCAAAGTTGTGTTTAGTTTTTTTAATTACATAAGAATTACAAATTGACTTTGAGCTACCATTTTGGGGACAGTGTGTTTAATAGAGATCAAACATTTCTTCTAATGGTGTTTTTTTTTTTTTTTTTTGGAATGAAACCTGAACATGAAGACAGTGTGACAGCTGTGACAGGTTTGGCACTTGAAACACTTAATTAAATTTATCTCTCCTTTCGCCTCCAATAACCTTCATTTTTGTGTCATTCAGAATAATTTATAAAAGGCAATCGTCTTTCTGTTGTTGATATGTACATACAATATTTTAATATTCTAATATATTCACAGGAAATCATAAATTCAGGCACTTTGCTGCCGCTAAACAGCAACTTCTTAGCACGAGAGATCCTGAGATTTAAGACCGTTTTCTTTTTAAATAAGCAACACAAAAGTAAAATAATCTTATATAGAGAGATTTATATTTAACAATCAGTTTCTTCTTTTTTTATCATAGCAAAATAAATCTTTTTTGTTAAAAATGTCTTTATCACCGAGGTTTCAAGCCCTGGTTTAAGGTTGAGTTTGTGTGAAGAGATCATTGTCCGTCGCCTCTCTGGAGGAGAAGTGATCAAAGAAAGCATTTCCAGGCGTTTTGAGTACCAGGGTCCCTTCTGTCGTGTTTAGTGCCTCAGTTTTCCAACGTTACAACTGTTCTTGGGCACAGTGCCAGAGCTGATAGTCCAAAGTACCAGTATCTTCTCTTCTGCTCGTTCTTCTGCCCACGATGAAACGTTTTTCTACAAACCTCCACCTTGTAATGAAGCCCACTGGCCTCAGTGCTCCACGTGCATACATGTGTGTCTGTGTATGTATTTATGCGCATGAGTGTGTAGAAAAGCCCACCTATATCTAAGGGCTTTGTCTGGTGCCATAATGGAGGTCCGACTGAAAACTTAATAAGAATAAAACCTTCAACTTAACTTTTGAAATGCAGCGGTGGACCTCCAATATGTTACATTACTTAAAAGTAGTGTTTCCTGTAGTGTGTACTTGTTCTGTTTGTGTTCTGTTTATGTCTGAATGTGTATGGGTGTGTTTAGTCTATCGGAGTGCCGTCTTCATGTCTATCCGAGAGCGCACGTCCTGGTATCCCAGGAGGCAAGGGTCAGTGGACAAGGCATCGTGGGTAAAAACAGAGTCGTTGTCAGAGGAGCAGGAGCTGGACGTGTCCTCACATGATGGGGAATACTGCTCGAAGGGCGTCGACAGGTCCAAATACTGGGGAGAGAGAAAGTTCAGAAATTACAGAAATGTTAGACAGATTTGACAGATGTTTGCTAAATTGGCAGTAAACAGCAATGGAAACTTTGCATTTTCTTAGAGGTTGTCAAACTGTTAATTTGTTCATTTAATGCGTCCACGCAAGAAGAGATGCAGATGTGGAGAATTGCTGCTGTTGCAATTTTAGACCACCGCATCAGTTCTGGAGCAACAGTTTTATATTGGTTAATATAAAGATGGTTTGGTTTATATCTAAGCCAAGAAATTTCTGTATTTAAGTATAAACCAACAAATCAATCACACGAACTGTTGACCAATCTGCAGGCGATGGTCCGTTTTTATGTATTTGGCGAGAAAAGGCTGCTCTGAAATTTCAGCAATGTGGACACTACAGCCAAACACAGTTTGATTTTGTTTGTGTTGTTTCAAGTTTATTAGCCCTGGACTCCACTCACTAGTCATTCACTCTTGTTTCAGCTCAACCAGTTTGTGTACTGAGGACATCTGGCTCGCAGATTGTAAAGAAGAGGAAGAAAATGTGTGTGCACACATGTTAGCATGTGTGCATGATTTAAAATGATTTGTATTTGGGTGTGTCGGTGTGTGTGCAATTTCATAGGAGGGAGTAGGTGCATGAATATGTTTGTATGCCTGTGTGTGTGTGTGTATGTGTGTGTATGAAGCTCACCTCATCAGAGATGGACAGCAGCACTCTGTCCAGCTCCTCCACCAGCTGTTTGAAGGTCGGTCTCTGGGTGGGAACGGCATGCCAGCACTCTCGCATCATCATGTAGCTACAGAGAAAAAACATAACATGCCAAAAATGATTTCTACAATCAAGACAATCTACAATGAGACAAACATTGTTGGCTTTGCATAATATATTGAAAAACTGTTAAGAGATGCAATGACTATCTGAAGTTTAGTTGGCAGTTTAGTTTGCCCTTAAAAGATACTTCCTTTCCAAAAAACATGTTGAAATAAACTAATTATGGTTACCCTAACCCAGTCAGGAAGCAAATGTGGAATGAATTATTATGTGAATGTAGAATATGTACAGCTTTAATGTTTGGTGTCTTGTCTCTAATCTCATCACCATACTCAGCGCAGCACAGACTGCGGAGTAGGGCCCATGAAATTTTTTATATGTTTTATATATTTGTTCCCCCATTTGTGCTGATGTGAACCCATCTACCTCTGCGCTGTAAGGAAAAAAAAAGATCTTAAAAACAACTTAAGAAAGATTATTTTGGCTAATGTAGCATACACAGGCAGTGGAAAAATAAAGAAGACTAAAAGAAGAAGTGCTCCTGCTTACAGTTCATGTGTGCAGTTGGAGGGTTTGTCCATGCGGTGTCCTTCCTTCAGCAGCTTGAAGAGCTCCTCAACAGGGATACCAGGATACGGCGAGCCACCCAGCGTGAAGATCTCCCACATCAGTACACCAAATGACCACCTAAGGTGGGACAAAAGGAGAGGAAAGATGGAGATTTAATGATTGGGACTTGTACAGTACTAAGTTTATTTTTGTAACTAACAGAGAGCCAAGATATGATATAATTAGGTTTTTAGGGAGTTCATAAATGATGATTTAAAAGTTGGAGAGGAAAAATAATTGACTAGGCATAAAACATTCTGACACAGAATACATATCAAATCATTTTGGGTTGTTTTTTGCCCATTATGTTGGTCTTGCACTACACATTGTCTTTGTTATAAAGAACTCCATGTTTCCCTGCAGCAGAGACTTCTATATGTGAAAAAAAGTGAAAAGTGGGACTTACACGTCACTCTGGTGTGTGTAGACTCTGTCAAACAAGGCCTCTGGTGCCATCCATTTCACCGGCAACCGTCCCTGCAGAGTGGACATAGAAACATTAGAGCTTTGCCTTCAATTACCACAACAACTCAGTTGCACACTTTTCATCTGAACATGTTTTTCTTTATGTCTCACTGTACCCCCCCCCCCCCCCCCCACCGAATTCTCACTCTCCATGCCCTCTCGTTTCTCCCTCACAATCCTCCCCCTCCTCCACCATCCTCCCTCCTTGTCTCCCCTCTTCTCTAATTAAGTCCCATTAAGCCTGCTGCCAATCAGAGGAAAACATCAGACATGTGTCTTGAGGAGTATTAAAGCTGTGAAAGGAGCCAGGCAGGAAGAACCTGGCTGAGGAGAGGACATGTTTACAAGCAGGGCTGGTTGAAAAACAACTAGTTTCCATTTTAACTTTTTAACAATTAAATAGCTTAATAATATCTTGCCATGACAGCTTATTAAGAAGGTCAGAGGTCAGAGTTTTCAACATCTAATCTTCTACTTGATTAACATTTAAGTTTACTACACTACTTATACTTGAGTAGGATATTCTACTCATTTTTTGGAGCTGAAAATTAGAATTTCTGGCTCTTAGTTAAACAAAAAAAGCAATAATCACATGGACCATGTCCAGTGGTTGATGTAAAAAATAATATTTTCTTTCTGAAATGTGCAATAAGATGCACAATAACACATTAGCTTCTCAAATGTAGAAAATTTAAAAGAGAGCAGTAATTTAGCTGCACCATACCCCGCTTCTCAACCACTGGAAAGTTATTCCTGAAAATATGCTGCAAGAAACTGTCACTCACATTGGTGGTTTTCTTGTAGTAGTCGATCTGGTGGACTCCTCTGGCCAGTCCAAAGTCAGCGATCTTCATCACGTTGTCCTCCGTCACCAGAACATTTCTGGCTGCCAAATCTCTGTGGATGCACTGTGGAGAGAGAAGACTGAGAATTAAAGACTGACAAAACCAAAATGAGCTTTAGGCCTACTGCTGGGTCTCCACATTAGAAGATTAGCATTAAGTTTAAATGATCCTGGTTAATGGGCTCAGAAATGTCTAATTTGGAGAAGGGGCTGAATGCATCATTTTTTGTGGAGTGCGTTGCTTCTTTTTTTGTTTGCTTTAACACTGCTCTCCCTTTGGCAAAAGCATAAATTCAAAGTCTTGGCTGAACAAGAACGCTGAACTAAACTTTATTATCTAATGTTTTATATTCATGAAATGCTCTTTTGAATTTGGACTTATGAAACAACATGTCCCTGTCTGTTCCAGGCCATGGCTTGGAGAGATCATGTAAAAAAACAGAGGCAGAGGGAGGTAGAAATGATTCACTGCAGATGTTCTCCAAAAATGAAAAGACTCGGGACTCTAAAGTCAACACGCAATGCCTCATTTTAGTGAACGCAACAACATTAAAATGTCTTTATATAGAAACCCTGGAGTTTGAAGAAAAAACAACCCTTTGGGAGGAAAAAAAGAAAGGCAGTGTTTGCCCACATTGAATGGATGTCATTAAGTTTATTTTGGTTTTCATTCGAAATAGACGTGGGATTTGTGGGGATGTGCGAAATGAACCAGTCTTGGTTTGTGGGTCTCCCCATAATGGAGGGGTAGTTTCAGGCTCCTACATTCTTAGGAGGCCGTAGAGCCAGAAACCTGATGCCTACACCCAGACGACGGCTCTGCTGCCTGTTTGCTAACAGATTTATGGCAGCGCTAAAAAGGACAAAGCCCTGCGACGGAGGGACAGACAGATGGATGGAGAAGAGTAAACAGGACTGAAGCTGCAGCAGCTTTCTGCTCTGGAATGCCTGTCTGAGACACCGGCTGGCAGACAAAGAGACATGTTGATAAGAGGCACACAGACAGGGTGCATGCTGGGAAAATGAAAGGAAAAGAAACATGGGGGGTGGGGATGGGAAGAAAAGAAAGACAGGAGCGGACAGAGGCATAGAAGATGGCACGAGAGATGGGAAAGGAAAGAGAAAGAGCAGAAAGCTGGTGATGCTAGACAAAACTCATCCAGAAAGCCGAGTGCCCAAATAAAAGAAAAACACTGAATTAAGCAGAGGAACTTAATCCTAATCAAATTCCCTTTAAGTCAAAACCCAAACTTCTGATATTACAGCTCCTTCAGGGCTCATACAGTTCATGAAGTCTACAAATGTTGCAAATTTTACTCTCCTGTTTTTATTTTGTGGCTGTATTTCCTGCCCAGGGACATGGCTACGTTTTAATGAGGTCTGATATGTAAACATCCCCATGCGTTTAAAGCTTACAATATAAAAGTTCCTTCAGTGCACTAAAAGCCAACTCCCCAGGACATTCAAGAAGCTGGAGCCACAAAACATCTGGCTTTTTTACCTGATAAACTGCTTACAACTGATTAATTATCAAAACAGTTATCAGTTAACATTCTTTCATTCAATTAATTAAATCGTTTCAGCACTAAATCTGTTTCCTTCCTGTTTTCCAACTGTTGGTGAAAAGGGCTAGTATCTCCCTAAACACAAAGTACCAACACTAAAACATTTAAGTGTTTGACAACTGGTAAAAAGTATTTCATTATGTATTTTACTTTCTAACACTGTTGATGTTGATGTTGACCTCTGCCACCTCCTGCATTCATTAAATGCTTGCAGAGACATTTTACAGCCACCAGAGATTCAGTTATACTCTCAGATGTCATGCTACTACATGTTATCAAAGTGAGCATACCCTTTTGGAGGCCAGGTATTCCATCCCTCTGGCCACTTGGTAGGCACAGGACAGGAGGTCTTTGAATGTGAGCTGCTCCTCAGGCACCTTTGTCACATCAAAGGTGTAGTCCATGCCTGGGGGTCGCCGGGCCCGCAGGTACTCCCTCAGACTGCCTTTGGAGGCGTACTCCACCAGCACATACAGAGGGCCTAGGGGGTGAACACAAACAGGATGAAGGATGGTGTTGTTTCTATTGTTGTTTTAGTCTGGAGGCTTGGGACCACCATGGTTGAAACACTCACTAAATTAGGCCCAATGGTTGGTTTGTTGTGATTTACAGTAACAAGGGGGTTTGGCATTGTTTTCTCTCCAAAATAATTTGTCTCAACAAGGAAGAAACTGTCCTTTCATCATTGTTCTAATCAATGACCAAAAAGACCACCAGTTTAACTTGACTGACTTGTCCATGAGATGACTGATCCAACCTTTTTATTCAAATTCCCTAGTTGGATCAAATAAAGGTATGCTGTAAAGAAATTACACTAATTTCAAGCCTAAGACGCCTTAGAAAGGATTAGTCATAGGTCAGAAACTCACCATCCTGTGTGCAGACTCCAAGCAGGTTTATGATATTCTTGTGTTTGTCCATCACCTTCATCAGCTCCATCTCCGAGATGAGGTCCGCAAGATCTTTGTCTGTGGCGTCATCTAGGGAAAGATACCTTTTATTTAGACAAGCAGAGACTTAAGCAATTCTCTTGAGGAATTTTTTTGTCTATATAATTTCTTTTCTACCTTTGAGCATCTTAACCGCCACAGTGGTGGCCTGGTCCTGGCAGTCCTTGTTGATGCCGTAGGCCTCAGCTCTGACCACCTGACCGAAGCAGCCTTCTCCCAGTGGTTTGCCCAATGTTAAACTAGAGAGAGGACAGGAGTTAGTGAAAATAAGTATGTCTGAATGAAAACTGTACAAATCCATAATTTTGGGCTCTGGTTCCTTAAAACATACGTTGGGTAGAGCTAAAAATGGGCTGTGGGTTTGTTTCTTTTTAGGTCCCCACATACTGCGAGAGCTACAATGTTTAAATGAGTCTGGATCCCAAGAGCCAAACTAAACTTAGTGAAGAAACACACTCTTTGCAAGAAACAGAAGTTTTAAGTAAATGCTGTGTTCTCTGTTATCTCTTTGATAATAATTTCAAATGTAATCTTTTCAAATCCTGTCAGAAGTTTTTATAAATTGCATATAGCTTACTTCTCCCTGGGGAACTCCCAGTCCGGGTCGTAGGGCAACTCAAACTCCATGACTCCAGCCAGCATGGGAGAGCAGCTGGACGAGAGGCGAGCTACCCTCATCAGAGATGCGCTGGACTTCCCTGATGAGTTGGACTCCACTGAGTACTGAGGGAAGAGACGCAGACAAGGAGAATTTAGTAACCACCCTTCAGGTACAATCAAAACAACCTTTGAGACAAGTAATACTTTCAGACTCTCTTTTTAAATACAATGCAAAATCAAAATTTATATTTTCAGTGCAGAAGACATTTTGTCCACTAGAAACAGGTCAGTCGTGCAAACTAGTTCATGTCCTGGTCCTGTACCTGTCTGCGAAGAGGGAACTTGGAGAGCTTCTGGACAGGGAGGGCATCAAAAGGCTCCCTTCTGGGGTGGACCTGCATTCGACACAACACCACAATGACGATGGCCATGATCAGAGCCAGGAAACCACAGGCGTAGATGATGATGTCGGTGTACTTGGTCTCCATGGTGTCCATAGCATCTGCTGCTTCCTCCTCTATAGGAACAGGGAGAAAATTTTAATAAAAGAGTTTACAGGAAACCTTTACAGGAAAATAAAAATAAATAAATCAAGCAATGAGGCAAAACCTGTCCAGCACTGATTCATGTAGTCTTCAGTTCTTTTACCTGAAATGACGGTGAGCCAGGCAGACTGGTGGGCAAAGCCAATTGAATTTCCCGCCAGACAGGTGTACTCTCCTGCATCCTCCATGGTAACTTTGGACAGGTAGAGCACCTCCACCTCTGACATGTTCAGACTGCCGGTCTGAATGAACCAGAAACAGGGACAGTAATTAGTATACAACAAAAAACAATCTTTAACAAATTCTTAATTCTAATGATTCCTTTTTTTAAAAGAAAAAACAGGCAGCACTAGCAGCTTTTTACAGTGAAGCAGCTGCATCAAGTGTTTACTGTGGTTAGTGACTAAATGCTACTACTTTTTATGGTGCGAAATTAGTTTATTACTCTATTACAGCTCTAACAAACAGGGCAAATGAAACCAGATAGTAAAACTTGTTCCAGTCTTTTAGACAGGGTTCCAAATTGGAACATATAAACTAAATAGCAACTCCCAACAGCGCTAATACTTTACACAACTTGACAATTTGAATTTGCCTGGGTTCTCAAGGTAGCTAAGCAAGAGCTTGCGTTTGAACTTGTCTTCTGCCTCTGATAAAAAAAACACTTGTTAAATATCACCAACCTTAAGGACCTGAACGTAGGGCGTCCCATCAGGACCGTAGCGGCTGCCATTCCTTTCGATGTGTTTGAGCCACTGAATATGAGGCTGGGCATCGCTGTAGACCTTACAGTGGAACTGGACGTCACTGCCCACCACTGCTGTGGTGTTGGCTGGTAGACCTGCCTGCAGGATAGGCCTGTGTGGGGAGCGCTCTGTATTGGAGAAATCAGAGGAGAGATGAACAAAGACTGAGACTGAAAGATAGCATTAAGCTCAAGAGAAACCAGTCAGAGCTAAAAGGATTTCTCTTCTTCAAAGGTGAATCGAGGACTTTGAGACAGAGATTTAACTGATCTGCCAAGCGTGGTTTAATTCTGACAGAGTCTCAGAAATACCCCTCTCACCAGGAGTCCATGTAGGCAGGACAAATGTGGGGGAAACTGAAGTCACAGGGAGCTGTGAACAGTTAAAAACCAGATTTTTGGCAGTTTAACAGTCGACAAACATCACTGCTTTGTAAACAAACTTCTCAAAATGGCCAGCAGTTGTTACTGTCACCTATAATGTGTTTTTATGCTGGCAAAAGAGCAGGAAATGTCATTTCGGGATGAAAATCAGTTCCATTAGCGTGGCTCTTTGTCAGCTGGTCGCCGGGTTCTCTTTGATCTGTGGTTACTCTCGCTCTCTGATCTCGTTAGTTGTCTCGTTAGTCTTCTCCCCCCGTTGACAGGGACGGAAACTGACCCCGCGGTGGACGGACAGCGAACAAATGAACAAACAACCCGCAGCCCTCCTCAATCTCCTGTCACAGGTCAGGTAGAAAACTGGTGTGGACGCCTGACCGTCCACATCCTGCCAGCCACGGCCGACGCCAGGCGCCCCTGTCACCTTCTGCTCACCCCCGATTATCCTCTCCACCAGACTGGAGGCTTTCATTTGAAGGCATGATGCTTTTTCTAAAAGTGCTGACTAATGACTGTTGCTATAGCTGCCATGAATACTGTCGGCCAGATCACAAGGCATTGAAATTCAGGTTAAAAGATCTAATTTACTTTTTCACGTGCAACAACAAACACTAGATCATCCGTGTCTTACCCAGGACATCAAGGACGTAGCTGTAAGTGATGGAGCCGTATTTATTCTCCACCACGCAGGTGTAGTTTCCTCTGTCTGAAGGCACAACGCTCTCCATCACCAGGCTCCAGTGTTGGTGTCTCAGCTAATTAAAGAAAGACAAATTTAATATCAGTTTGGATAACCTTTTGGAGAGTCCTAATTTTCTGTCCACTGCCTGAACAACTAACTACTCTTGGTAGTTTTTTGATATCCTCACCTTGATGCCCCCGATGCGGTGCTCTCCTCTAAATTCACGACCGTTTTTGAGCCAGCGGATGCTCGGCATGGGGCTGCCCATGGCAGCGCAACGAAACTTCACTGTGTTGCCTGCAGGAACAGCATACAACCTCTTCTCCATACGCTGAGTGTGGGTCCAATAGGGACCTGTATGGACAAAGACCAACCAATGAGCTGTTAGTCCAATTAAATACCTTGAGGTTGAGTTGTACTAATTCCTCAGTAATTGCAGCTATGAAGCAAACAACCAACAAACCTCTGGAGAAGTAAACCTGGTCATTTTCGATCTCAGCTGATGAGTCCTCCAAGCCATTGTCCTCGTCATCATCCCCCGACCCCAATGAGTCTGTGAACATAAAACAACAAATAAAGACAATATGAAGAGACATGAAAACATATTTTCAGCTGCTTCAATCCCCCATATTCAGAATCTGTTTGGGAAACAAATTCTACAGTGAATATCACAGGGGCAGCGGACATTTCTTGATTAATCAATTAATCACTTGGTCTTTAAAATGTAATGAAATGGTTTTTCAAGGCCCAAGTGTATCTTGTATTTATATGTCAGCTTGTTCACAGGCTAACTTTATACTAGTACCTGGTTAGCTAACCATATTAGCACTGAATAGAGCCCACACTGACAAGAGTTGTTTTGTAAAACACACCTCTTAAAGCAATCAAGCAGCTATTACTTAACACTGTTAGTGTTCCTACCTGCCACAGTGATGGTAAAGTTCCTGACAGGCTCTTTGGTTCCCCGGAGAACACAAACATAAATGCCTGAATCCTCGTACGTTACATCTGTGATCTCCATGATGGCACCGCGGATCTGGATGCGGGGCGTAGCCAGAACCCGGACTCCCTCCTTGTACCAGTTCACCGCCATGCCAGGCCGAGTGCTCACGTCGCAGCGCAGTTTCAGGACGTTGCCTGGCTCTAACAGAAGATGCTCTGTGGTGTCTTCACTCAAGTCCTCAAGAACATCTGTTGAAACCAAAGAACATTGGCATGCAAGGTTTTAGCAGGACGCGATTTGTTTGTGCCAACTTTTGTTTGCCAACTTTTTATTTCTTGCTTTTCTTTCTTTTCTTCATTTTGCTCTTTTACACAGAACAGGCCAGTCAGCAGGTTATTTCTTCATCTCCCCTCTAAAGCCAGTAACCATCTCCTCAACTATGACCTTCAACTCCTCAACCTCATTATCTCCCATCCCCACATAAACACACACAATGAAATTACCATGGAGACCTGGAGGCCTGACCGACCCGACCCTCCTCCACACACCCCCTCCTCCCTTCAAGTCCCTCTTCATCTTTTTGTTCCTCTGTGGATTATTGTGGGACTGAGAGCGATCTAGCTAACACCACAAACCCCCCTCCCCGCCTCACTCATTCACTCCAAAAAAAAAAAAAAAAATGAAGAAAAGAAACGAGGAGGAAGAGAGACTGAAGCTAATGAACATGTTGCAGCGTGACAGTGGACGGAGAGTAAATCTGAGGGGTGGTGAAGGTTCACTGGAGATCTAAGTGAGCGAAGGGAGGAGAGAAGATCATTCCAGTCAGGGGAAGAAGACGTTGGTGTTTGAGCCCACACAGATGGTCACCAATACCACCTTTGACAGTGTTCTCACTTTTCTAAGTTTTCTAAATGTATTCTTTACAGCAGTATAAACTTAAATTTCTGCATCGTCAATATTTCAAACATTTTGTTAAGGATTTCAGATGTCATGGGCAAAAATTGTGCCTGTACAGTGATATCATTGGATTTAGATTTGGATTATTGGAGGAGTTTTTTTTACAGCATGAAAATCAAGTTACCTTGGGGAATTTCAGCAGCAGTCATGTCCATAGTTCGGGAAATGATGACACCTATGGAAGAGAAATGTTGGGGTTAGGAAATAATGTTACACTGTATTATGAATGACTGGTACCATAGTCCTAATTCCCACTATGGGGAACTTTGGAGCTGTCCAACAAATTACATCTGAATGGCACAAAAACTAAATATTAGGATGGTGTGTCTCACCAGGCAGGACTTCCAACCACGCAGACTGCATGGCCTGTACTGTCTGTCCTGCGTGGGTGCTCTTCGCCATGCAGATGTACTCTCCTGCATCCTCCAGAGTGATGTTGGACAAATGCAGAGTGTTCACCTTGGATATGTTGCCCTGCAGGGCCTGCATAAAGGAACGATCAATTTAACATCTTTTTCAAATGACGAGGACAGAATCAAAGCATTTTGTAAAGAGAAAATGAGAATTGAGAATCAAATTGCGGTATTTTGTTCTGTCAGCTGATCGCTTCTCACCGTTAGAGCCCTAAGGCGGGGCTGTCCTCCCTGACTTCTTCCTGGGCCGCTGACTTCTGTTTTCAGCCACTGCACCTTGGTGGAACCTGGCCGGTGGACTTTACACACCAGCTTCGCCTCACCACCCACCACCCCTGTGGTGTTTTCTGGGTAACCTGGCACGATCAGAGGCCTGGAGACCCGAAGATCTGGAGAGCAAACAAGAGAAAAAGGCAAGAAAGATAGAAAATCAGTCATAATTCAACGCATCAAAGAGGCATTTCAATGTATTAAACATGTTTAATACATTGAATGGTTCTTATTTTTACTCCTAAAAAACTGCAGACCCAGATTTTCAGGTGTCATGATGCGGTTATTTCACAGAATAAAGGAGTGTAGAGTCTTAACAAACTGTTACAAACCCTCTTGGTCTGAACGGGCCCTGAGTGCGCAAGACAAAATTGTCAACACACACCCTGGCGGTTTCGGTTTACCTCTGAAAGGTCCGGCAACAGAAGTACATCATGTTCTTAAACAACCGTTGTCATTTAATGCTACCAGGAACTGGTGATAGAGTGCCCTGATAACCACTACTACACCACTACACACTACTATCGTGTCACCATCAGCCACAGTGCCATCCATTCAGTGGGTCACTTGCCTATTTATGTGCTCGCCCGCTCACTTGTTGGAGCATATGTGTGCCCTGGCCAGGGACCTCACTTACTGCTTAGTCACTCAGAACGAGCAATTTTCCAGGGCAATTTTCTGTTTGATTGCTTCCTGCGAGCGCTTAGTGAAAAGGCAATCTGTTCCCTTGTCGGATTGAAGTGCTGCCTTTTTTTCTAATCGCCCAGAGTACATGTAGAGGTAAAGCTTCCAGGAACAAATACACGCTTACAGCCTTGTAAGTGGCAAAAACCTGAAGCAGTGTTTGGTCAAAGCAGTCAAAAGGAAAACAAATTAAAAGAAATGATGGCCACATTTAATGTGAATACACTCATCATTTACTCCATTTGGATTGAGAAACTACTAAATTTGAGTTCAAAATATTAAGAATATGAAATCCCAACAGGCCACACTAATGGAGCAAACTTGAACACAGTACAACCAATAGTCAGCTGTAAATCACAGAGATAAAACACACACACTTACAGCCATGCTAATGAACTTGCAGAGACAGGAACGGTGCCCTTGAGTTGAACTCGCAGCAGAGTGTGAATTGTCACCCAGAGGCGAGGGGGCAAACAAAACACAACACAACACAAACAAACCGCTCGGCTGGTGCGAGCCAGCCAGCCAGCCGGCTGCGCTGGCAGCAGAGCCCTCTTTGGAAACCAGTTGGGACAATCAAAAGGCCTTCATGCCCCGACCCGGGAACATACAGCAGCAGAGCCCTTCAATATGTACGTTCTATCGGGTCAGTTTTATATGGAGAGAGCTACAGAACGTCTCATCATTTAGTCTTTTTCCTGACTGGCTCTCTTTGCTGAAGAATTACTGAAACTCTTTAATGTGACCCTCCTTTTTATAGACCGTATAAACAATTATTGTATAAACAGTGTATAAACAGATAATACATGATTGCATATAAATAACATCTTCATATATTTTATATGAATATGAATAATTTATTTATTGAATCACTAATTAAATTGTTATATTAATACATTACCAACTTGTAATTGTATATGAATTAAGTATTTACATTCTCATGACAAATGAGCAAACTCCAATCGCTTATGAAGGCCATGAGATATGACTAAAAGCGCTGGATGAAATCTAGTAAGTAGAATTTTTGTCAGACTACTGTTACCTAGGTCAAGAATAAACCTTTAAGCTCAGCATCACTATTTTTAACCCACCTGTGACTGACTTGTACACTTGTATAAACACTAAATTAACGATTTATAACACACCTTAAATATCTGATAATAAAACATCAACCATCATTGAGTGAAACTTAACTGTTAGAAGAAAGGTTGCTGGATGTCAGCTCCTCGAAATTTTATTTTAAAGCACAGAAAACTATGATATTTGACAGAGTTCATAAAGCAGCTTTGAACTTCAAAAATCACAAGCTTCTTAGCGGTCCACAGACAGCTCTGGACACTGAGCGCCCTGACTGACCAGCGGATGCACTCCTAAAAAAATGCCAAGCCAGTTATTCTTTGCAGAGATCAAAGCAAAAGATGGCATTCTTTGGCAAACAGCTCCCTGTTCTGGCAATGTGAAATAAAGATATTAACAGCATTTGGGTGTAAAGACTGTTTTTCATTCAATATCTCTTAAAAATAAAGGAATCAGCCAACTATCTATATACTATATAAATTTCTTGCTGCTGAAAGCAAAGGAAGAATATAGACAAAAGTTATACTCAGACTTTTATATAATCTGTAATGATGTGGGGGGAAAACAGAGCTGAAAATAAACGCTGCTTGTGTGTCCAAGAAGTTTTTATGAGAGAAAAAAAAAACATTGGACAAGTCAAATCCCTGCATTTAGCAACATGCGGTTAGTAACGTTAGATATGTAATTATATTTGAAGAGAGCTGTGATTTATTTTTCACTCTGAGCTGTTATCAAATTAGCAACACAACAGAAAACACCGGGGACCGAGGATTATTTAAAGAGATTAATAAAAGCTTTGTTCGATAAAATCTATTCATTTGAAAAAAAACGGAAAGATCTATAAACAACTCTTCTTTTTTTAGCCTAAATTTAAACTTTTTTTCTTTGTGTCTGACTCTCACTGTCTGTATCGTATCCCTCTATCAAATTGCACTTAAAAACCAAGAATCGAAGCAATGTTGCAGTGTTTTTTTCTGACAGGATAAAAGAATCCTTCGCAGAAGCATCAACAATTACAGATCAGATTAATCCAACCGAATCCCAGCTCAAAGTTTATACAACAGCTTGTACCAATCAGAGCCTTAAGGATTTCACAGAGTCGTGTTTTTGAGATTACTGTGGCACATACTGACTAAAGTCCAAGAAATTCCTCTAAAATAAGCTCCAGTGGTAGAACTACAAAGTAGTTACAAGGAAGTTTGTTTGTGGAGATTGAGGCTTGATTTTATTTGGCTTAAGCTCATAAAAGTGGTTCTGAAACGGATTGTTTTTGTGTGAAAAACTGTGAAAATTGGGAAGCATTCCTCCAGTTTGACCAGGTATTTGACAAGAATTTGTTACAATCATAAAATCACAGATTCCTGAGGGGACTGACTGATGTTAAAATCTTAACTTAGCACCATAATAAAAGTCGCAAAGTGTCTCCACAGCTGCAACCTGCATGACCTAAAGATCTTTCTATTATCAATCCTGGCTTAAATCTTTACTTGTCTGTCTTGTAAATAAACCTAAGAGGTTTAGCCGAGCCCCCTCCTGCACACTGTGGTCTCAACAGCAAGCCCTGGCTGGCCTCGCTTGGCCCCTGCAGTACAAAGTGGGGCCACAGGGAAAGAAAAGAGATAGCTTCTGTACTCGATGCCTCCAGGGGAAACAATCCACTTTGTCTTTCATCATCCTGCACACATCCTAACAAAAATGTCATCCTTAAGTCCTTTAATCTGACTTAAAAAACTAAAATACCTCCCAGCACAGGAGAAATTAGTGATTCATCTCATGAGGTTTGTTTTTGAAAGATGATGATTCAATCTGGACTCGATGGAAACATTTTAATTGAACTTTAAACTGACGATGACTGACTTATTGCATTGGCTTTGGTTTGTAAAGCATCAATGAAAAAGCCCCTGCACCCCCCCCCCCCCCCCCCCCAATACTCCCTCCCCTCCTCTTATTCCTCTACAGCTGGCTTGCAGCCAGGCAGATTTACACTTCCGAGCCCCAGGGCCTCGGACGGATCAGGTAGCGCAGTTTACGGCAGCAAAAACACTGAGAGCCCCCGTCCTGCCCCCCCCCCCCTCTTCACTCCATCCAAGAATTGACTACAGCCTCTCTGTCATTTTTCCTGTCACCTTGACTTCCTCTGGTGGTCACGCCTCCGCCATGGTTGGCTTGTTGTTACGGCTGCCAAGAAACTCTCTAAGAAAGGAAAGTGGACTGATGGGACGCTGTGTTTTTACAGAAACCTTCACAGATGAGGCTTATCACAAAAACACACCTCTACTGTCGACCTGAGCAACCTTAACATGCCTCACTCCTGTGCAAATGTTGGCAATCTATCAGTGGAATCAAACCAGCAACCCTCCAGACACAAAATTAACACACACCTCAAACTTAAAAGGCATAATGACATAAGAAAAACTGTTTGTATATGAAGTGAAAATGTGATTTCAGCAGAGAGCATTTGAAATTGTTATATAGTTTCAGTGTATCTGTTTTTAGGGAGTGATTATTAACTTCGGGGGCAAAAAGAGCACAAATAAAACCTGCAGAACAACCTTACCTTTAGTTCTTCCTTCATCGATGGCTCTGGCCGAGACTCTGTCCATCAAACAGAGCAGGAGAACGCAGAACGTGCAGACCCTCGCCATCTTCTAGACGTGATGTGCGTGTTTTATGGTTGAAAGGTTGAAATAAAAATTGGAAGCCTGGAGTTGGCCTCACACTCCAGTCCCTGGCATTGGCAACCTCAGAAAGCCACAAAGTCTCTAAATCTGGGTCCTGTAGGGGCAAACAAACACATGGCAGACGGTTATCTGTTGATCAGAAACTTGATTCCTCAAGGAGATTTGGTTGGAAAGGAGCAACAAACATTAACTTTTGTGTTCAGTTTTTGACCAGGTGGCAAAAACACAAACAATTGTCCATCCAGATAGTTAAAGAGAGAGTCTGTTTTGTCTGCGAGCAGCTGTATTCTTAACCAGATGCCCTGCTAACTGTCCCTCTCGTCTGCCTTACATTGTCCAGGCTCTCCTGCGTCATGAATAAGGAGCAGGGCTGTTACCGCCTGTTGTTTGTCAATGGATGGCGCTCAGTCTGCCCCGGGATAATGGGCCCTTACTAGGAAAACACTTGAAACTTGCCAGGAAGCTACAGAATCTGAAGGAGCAGCGGAGGGGTTCGATTGGCAGCTGATGAGACTTCAGGTTCAGGACAGGAGGTAAAAAACATACAACAGGCAGCAAAATAGTGAAATAGGTGACTTCTCAGACTCCGACTTGATTTTAGAAGGCAAAGGTGATAAATTAGTGTCTTTTTCACCACAGTCAAACTCTAAACTTCACTTATGGACTTCCTTTTAGCCAAACTGGGAGATTTGGTAATAGAGCTGTGTGTGACACCTGAGCTGCAGCAGTGACACCAAACCGTACTTTTTTTACTACCTTAATTTGGAGAATATGAATTAGTGCTGCACTCACTACTTCTTTCATTACTGATTAGTCTTGATTAAGATGTCAGAGAATAGTTTTAAAAAATGCTCCACCACAATTTCCTAAAGGCCAAACCGATGTCTTCAGATGGAGTTTGATCTGACGAACAGACCAAAAGCCAAATGTAGTCAGTTTACTGTCACAACAGTTAACAAAAAGGAGCAAATCTTTACATTTTAGAAGTTGGAACAAGGAAATGTTCTGTAATTTTGTTTGAAAACCCTTTTATACATTATCAAGATGGAATTTTGATAGTTTAATTTTCTGTTGATCAACTAATCGATTAACCAGCTACTCATTTAAGCTCTACTAGAAACATGCTTCAACTTTTCTTTAATTTAACACAATTTGCCTCAATGTATCTGTTTTTAACTTACAATTTCCATAAATGTGCATCTCTGTAAAAATTTCTGCTGTCATCATAAATGAGTATCTTGAATTACTATAAATGCCACGATTACACTTACATTCCACGAGGAGATATTATCATTATTAACAAAATTACAGGGAAATTAAAGTTATTTTTTTTTTAGAATCAATCTTAAGTATAACAAAGTCATTGTGCAGATAAACTACAAACTCTGATAAGAACACTAAAAGAATAATACAGTGATTTTTCTGATGCGAGTCGGGCCAACTGCGCACAGGCGCCAGACCCTGGTGCGTGCGCTCCATGCATGCAACCCCACCACCCACCCACCCACCCTCTCTCTCTCTCTCTCTCTCTCTCTCTCTCTCTCTCTCTCTCTCTCTCTCTCACTCACACACACACACACACGCACGCGCGCACACACACACACCGTTTAAAGAACCAGCTTGCTGAATGAAACGTATTCTTTCTCAATTAAGGACTGGAAAACTTTTTTTCTCCTGCTGCTGCTAATTCCGCTGGCACGCTGCCTGGTTGCTGCACTCTGCTGTGTTCAGCTGGAGCCAAAACGCTTCTACTGTATTCTACTTTTCAGTCCTGAAAACGGAGAGAAGGGTGTCACTGTGTTTTATTTTTAATACTGTATACGTCTGTCACATAAATCGCACTTACTAAATCAGCCCCTATATTCGCACTTTTCGTCTCAAACAGTCCTTGTAGGTCATAATGAACACAAACGCAGCCAAAAGCGTCAGACTGGTTACTATTTGTGATATAGTGACTTAAAGGGTTGTACTGTTCACACGTGTGTGCATAAATTCAGCAGTGCGTCACCCTGAGATCGATCCCAACTTCTGAGCATACTTACAGCTACAGGCAGATTTCTTAAACTCAAATTTTCTTTAAAAATCCCTAAAATTAACCCACGTTTTACCCCAAACACCTATTTATCTCATCAAGCGGCCGAACCTGAGTGTCTGATCAACATTGTCACCCTGCACAGTGTCATTGTTTAACTTCATGTGAATGAAAAAGCTGTGAAATGTATCACTTTTCTGTCATTTAATGGTGGGATTCCTGTGATTTGTAGTCTGACAAAGTTCAAACTCCGCTCTGAGCGACACAAACAGTCTTTTCTCCCCACAAATAGTCCATGTGGAAGGTTCAATGTCTAATAAGTGTTTGGCGCTTGTGCGTTGCAAAACATAACAAGTAAACCTTCGCCTTGTATGCAATCTACAGTTCATTTCCTGAAATCCCTGTTTAAAATGACAAAACGTGGATTAATTCACTGTTTAACAATGCAAATAAGTTATCCTGGTGGGTCAAGCGGTGGAGAAACAGAAGCTCTGCTGCCTTGATTAAAGAGATATCTACTCTGCTTTCTAGAAAATCACCGAAAACAAATGTAAAGGTACAATTATCTCGCCCTGGCCCTTTTGCCAAGATATGAGGTTTAAGTAATTGAATATCAGCCTTCTTAAAATTGCTTTTTGTCGTAACATGTAACCCACACTCTGCCCTGCCCGCAGAAAATGAATGAAACAACAACTCTCCAAGAATCTCCAGCTGTCCCAGTCTGTATTCACCCACCTTTCCTCCCGGTCTGTCCTCGCAGTGATGACTGGCACCAGGGGGGGGGGGGAATCACTCCTTATCCCGGTCGATACGAGTGAATATTGAAATCCTCATTTGGAGCTCTAGTCCCGCTGTATGCCTTTCAAAAGCAGTCTGTGAGCAGGTCTCGGTTGTCGTGTGTCCGGCTGAAAACCGAGGTGAGCTTATAAATCCATCAAAAACAGCCCCGTGGAACATGAACGACAGCTGCCGGGCTCCTGGTGACCGGAGGAAGGAGCTGTGATCCCCGGGGCAAAGTCCACTGCAGCCGGTCGCTCAGAACACTAAATCCATGGAGAGAAAGAAAACCAAACAGGGAGCGAGAAAGAAGATTTGTGCGTGTAAAAGATGCCCTTTCTCGCTCTGACAAGGTTGAAAAAGATCCGATGTGGCTAAAGAATGAGAGAAAGATTGATAGAGATAGAGAGGTAAAACGTGCCCCGTAGTTCAGAGTCCCTTCTTGGTTAAACTGTACCGCCTTGGGTAGCTCGGTGCGTCTTTACGCAGCGCTTCTGCAAGTTCTCCTCTCCGCGGTGAGTTTATCCCGGTAAGATCTGAGCTCCGCTGCTGTAATGTGGAGCTCAGCGTCCTCAGTCCGATTTCCCTTCTACAGCAGCGACAGAGGAGCGAACGACTGCGTCCTTCACACACCAGCCCTCACAACACACTGCTGCTCTCTGGACGGCAGTCACAACAACAATGGTCTGAGAGCGGCCAGGGGAGCAGGAGGAGGGAGGGAGGGGGAGTGGGGAGGAGAGAGAGAGAGAGAGAGAGAGAGCGAGAGAGAGAGAGAGACAGAGGGGAGGGGTGCGCTTCTGTTACCCCCTCAAACCCCCACTAAAAGTACCCCCCACCCCTCCAAAGAGCTGGCAAATAAAACCCAAGACCCTCTGCTTCTCCCTCCTCTCCACGGCGCACAGCTTGCTCAAGTTGCTCAAGCTACTTAACATTTATATCTTTGTAAGAAAACTAAACCTTTTAAATTGTTTTTGAGGATTTTTGGTCCCCTTCTTCTTCTTCTTCTTTAAACCCAGCCTACAGAGTGACTGGCCTCGTGCCAAATTAACCACATAAATCACGTTATTAACAGTTTTTTTTGGAGGTCTCATTATTTATTGCGGGTTAATTGTCCTTTATGCAAACAGAGCATTACGACCTCTTTAGAAGACGCATTCAATTAAGTTGCTTTAGTGAGTGAATGCGTGTGAATTGCCACCATGTTTTTAATTGCATCAGTAAAAGAACAGGTCTAATCCCATTAGCTGCAGCAGACTCAAGATCAGTCGCGTTTTTAGCAGCTAAAGACTCTAAGAGCCTCGATCTCGTCCCTCATATGAATGGCTTATTAAAATGAGAACCATGAATTAATTTCGTTATAGATCAGAAATCTGTATATTGATAGTTTTGTTAATAATTTTACTCAGGAAAAAAGATGAAAAGGAAGAGGAGTCGGTTTAGTTGTGTGGTATGCAAATCCATCTGTGCTGTACCAGCCTAAGATCATCATGCTGGGGAGATAAAGAAAAGACCTTGTAATGATAATGAAGTGATAAAAATGTGGACATAAGATCACATGAATACACTCACTAACTCACTAACTTTTCCTTTTCTTCCCCAGTTCAGCTCAGTTTGCTTATATATGCATCACTGTCACTCCCGACTGCTGGGATTTTATCAAAAAATTGAAACCAATGAACAATACATCTCCTCTTCCTCCCTCCTTCCCCCTGCTTCTCTATCTGTATCTCACTTAAAAAATAAAAGCTGAATTCCTCCACCTAGATAGGTTTTTACTCAACGGATTAAAATCCAGAAGCAAGAAAGAAACAAAAAGAGTAAAAAAAGTCTTTATTTTCTTGCTTCCAGTGTCAGATAGCTGTAGCTTTAACTCCGGGATTTTGGTTACAAGAGCAGTTAAGTGTTCAGTTTGTACATCAGCAACATTACAGGCAACTTCTGTTAAGGGTCCAAGAGATCATGTTTTGTGTTCCTGTGACATAAGACCTTGTGAGTGTAAAAGAAATAAGATCTAAAGAGGATTATCTGTATTGTCTCTAAAGTTCAGGAAAAGTCAGGATAAAGTTTGGAAGTCTTTTATTCTTTCATTTTTGTTCCAATTCTTGTATCTGTTACTGTTTTCCCCCCCTGTACTCCAAGGGGTTAATTGCGGTGTTTAGAGGATTTGTATTTTGCCTTTACTGGGTTTGATGTATACATTTATCATCATTACATAACTGAGGGCATTACTAAAGGTACATTATTTTGGCATATTCAAACGATATTTGTATTATGGTGTGAGAAAATCTCTCTGTATGTATCCCTACACTATACAGTTCGGCCAAATACTGACCTTATGCTTCCAATGAAGATAAATCTTATTTCTCAAGCATGATATTTAAGACTTCCAACTCTGTGGCAACAGTTTCGGGAAAGCCCTGCCCCGTACACAAATCCAGGTCCATAAAAAATGTTTTTCCCAATTTGATGTGGAGGAACTTGACCTCAACCCGTTCCAACACCTTTCTTATCACCTCACATCAGTGCTGACCTCACTAATGCTCTTGTGGCTGAATGGAAGTAAATCTCTGCAGGCAGGGTCCAAAATCTTGTGGAACGCCTTCATAGAGGAGGGGAGACTATTATAGCAGCAGATTAATGCTTGTAATGGTTTTGGAATGGCATGGTCAGTAAACACATATGACTATAATGTGCCGGTGTCCACATACTTTTGACCATCCATGTGAGTTGAAGTTACAGAAAAGAACATTTGGAACAAGCAGATGTCTCTTAGGATTATTATTTTAATCACAAAAAACACAACTAAGGACATTTTTTTTTACATGTTTTTATGTTAATTTATGTCTTTTTTCATGTGAAGCACCTAGTGCATGTGATTTTTGTTGTAAAGCACTTTGAGCGTGATTTCCTGTATGAAAGGTGCTACAAATAAACCTTTTTATTCTTATTAATATGATATACTTTGACCAGAATTGGTTATAAGTTTCAAGTTTGCCAGTTACTAACCCTGTGTTCCCATAAATACCCACAGTGGTGAAACTCCACCATTAAATTCATTTCAACCTTAGAAATCTTTTAGGATCACTGTTTTGACTCTGCTGGGCAGTTTTTTATTATGAAGAGAGACAGGAAGTGCTATGGAGATGGAGGGCAATCACAAGCTACAAAGGTCCCTGCCCACATTCAAACACGGTTACATGATACCTGCGTTAGCCAAGTGAGCCACTGGGATGCTTCACACCTCAGAGAAATATTTCACTTAAAGCTCTGTCTGCTAGAGAGCTCTGGCAACTTTAAAATAAAGGCTCCAGATAAATCACTATGGAGGTAAAGAAGCTGCACAGTCCGTTTACTTTTATCTGGGGGTCAAACTCCTCAAGAAGTGGCCACAGCATGAATGTGTTTAGCTGAAATTTATGTGTTGAAATAAATTCCAGATTTGACCTTTAACACTGTGCAGTGCTACTTCGGGTCAGACAGAGCTTTACAGCGAAAGTCAAAGTACACAAATAAACGAGGCAGAGTGGAAGTCATAAAGCAGATAAGAGCTGTGCTAATGCCGTCCGGCGCTATATGATCGACTGCTGGGCCGGCCTTGGTATGTTTGTGTCATTCCTGAGTGTGTGTGTGTGTGTGTGTGTTTTCATGTGTGTGTGTGCGTGCATGTTTTTGTTACCTCATTGGGGACTTTTTCCGGTGTAAACACCAACCTTGTCGGGACCAGTAGTCATCATGGGGACCAAAGCCCGGTCCTAATGAGGCAAAACATCATTTCTGAGGTCCTGGTTAAGATTTAGGGTTATGGTGTGAATTGAGGTTAGGTTAAGGTTAGGGTTAGACATGAATTGGTTATGGTTTGGGTTAGGTTGTCCACACTAATGGAAGTCAATGCAATGTCCAAACAAGGATAGCAGCGTAAACATGTGTGTGTGTGTGTGTGTGTGTGTGTGTTTACACTGATAGATTAATAGATTATTAGATACCTGTGTTTTGGGAGGGGTCAGCAGTGTTAATGTTATTGCAGCTTGTTGTTGTGCTAATGAGTCACAGGTGGAATTGCAGCCGCCTCAGTTGCTTCACACAGACACAGACACAGACACAGACACAGACACAGACTCCTTCTATTTAAAGCCCATTGACACACCCCTACATTAACGAAAGCTTGTGTATTGTAAGTTTAAATATCTCAGGGAGACTTGAGCATTTAAACCAAAGTCACAAAGGTTTTGTGGAGCCATCTTTATAAATTTTACATCAATTTATGATTACAGACACTAAAGTCATCCATGAGGATCCACTGGAGTTATTTCATGCTAACACTTACGCATTGCTAGCACAATCCTGAATAACACACAGTTAATATCATCTCACATAAAAGAAAGATAATTTGTGACACCTCTAAAGATAAAAAGTATATCTACACAAGACTGACAGTAGTATATACACCAGAATGCACTGCAACCACATATCATATACTGCTTTTAGGCGAAAGGTGCAATAATAGAGTTACATAAAGTGGTCAAACTACAAGAGAGAGAGACTATTAAAATGATCACGTGTTAGAAAATGTAGGCACAGTCTTGTTCAATGCGCTGCTGCCTGAGACAGGTCACTGATCTCAGATGCTTTTGACATGTGGCCTTTGAGTTCTTGGTTCACCTATGGGCCTTAAGGTTTTACAGTAGTTTGGTTTCCACTGTGCTTGACATGCCTCAGTGTTTATATGTGATTGTAAAGACAACACTGGGGCAGACATTGTCATTTCTGCATGGAAAGCTTGTAGGTCTTTACCAGAAAAGGCTTGAAAATAATCAAAACATTAATATCAAAGTAAATCAATTTTCTCTCATCTTATTTACACCCAAAAAACAGACAATTGGAGGTAGATAAAGATTTATGTAAGACTTAGTGAAAGGTATATCTGCTATAAAAAAGGGGTTAGACTGACTTACTTTGTCTCTGATTAACACCTTAAAACTGCTAACCATATGATTGTTTTCCAGCTGCAGTGGCCTCTTTGCAAAGAGGCTGTTTGGTAGGCAAGAGCAGCTGTGGAATAAAAAACACAAGGATTCCTCTGTACCTGAAAATGTTACACTTTTCCTAAAGTAATAAACTAGAATTTTTAAATGGTAGTGTTTATCAGTGTTATATGTCATCTGGAGGCAGAAATAAGTTTTTAGGAGGGCCAAGCTAGCGGTGTCCCCCTGACTCCAGTCTTTATGCAAAGCTAAGCTAATCACCTAGCTTCTAGCACCTTACCTTGCACATAAACTCGACAGTAGTAACTTTCTGACTGTCAGCAACACAAGAAAGTAGAGTGGTTCCCTCAAAATGTGGAATTACTCCTTTTATATTTGTGCTGAAGTGCAACTTTGTTGTTAACACCATTTTCTGGAGGATTGTTTGGGAAACTTAGGAAATCAAACTGAATTAGAGATAAATGAGGCAGGTTCAGGCAAAAATGGTTCACTTGTTAAGTAAATTACAACAACTATAACATCACATATCACTTTTATAAATAACATTTGAGTTATTATTTCCTTAATCTGAATCCAAATCCCAAATAGTCTGCATGATAAAATCAAATACCTTGACCAGAGCAAGACCCTCCATCCCACCTCTTTATCTGATGACATCAGTGATTTGGCGGATCCCTCCCGACCCTTCCAGTGCCCCCAGGTCCAGATAGCATTGATAGCCTGCTGCATACTGATGTTAATGCTAATGGGGAATACCAGGGCTGGTTGGTGCTTGACAGCTGATAACAGATTGGAGAGGAGGAGGAGGGGTGATGCCGAGACGAATGATAATCATCGGGGTGAGGTGAGGTTAGGAGGGTGTGTGTGTGTGTGTGTGTGTGGAGGGAAAGTGAGGTGGAATAAAGGTCAGGAGGAATGTGTGAGGTGTGGCCGGTCGCTCATTAGTCTACCTCACAGCAGGGACACATCATGGAAACATCAGGTCCCATTTACATCTAAATTTCTGAGTGTTTAGCTAGTGCTCCTCTCCAAAATTACCAATAATAGTGCATCTCAATTTTAAGGCATGTCTTATTGTTTTGGTCCTGGTTGCAGGCTGAAAATAAACTTTTTAAGAACAATTTGGGCTGACAAATCCCAAAAGCCAAGTTGGACATACTTAGCGTGGCTGGGGGGGTCAGACAATAAACCATGAGAATTGCTCCTTGCAAGGTGGTTTGAGCAGAAACACAGTGATAGTTTGCACTGTGGTGTTTTTCTGTCTCTCTTTATGTCGCTCTTAAGTGATTTACAAAAGACCCAAGACCTAGAAAAGGGAATGCATAGATCAGAGTGACGTAAAGTATATGCTGCAAACACAAATGCTATATTCAGCAGTGATCAGTGACATAAGATGATGATCGAGGGAAATGTGGCGGTCAGAATGTGTGGCATGTTTCTTTACATCTCTGCACATCTGGCCAATCACTGCAAGACATGGGCATGGCTGTCAAATTCTCATTTTTTCTAAGTTAAATGAAAAGAAATTCAACCATCTGCACAATTATCTCAACTGTAAACACCCAGAGTACTGTCTGAGCACTCGGTCAAACAGACTTTCATCAGAGCATCAGGTCTGTTTGACTGAAAGCTCAAATAATAAAACAGAGTGTTTGCAATTGAGATAAATGTACAATTGACTTGCGCAAATCAGAACTGCAAGATCATCTATTGGATACACAGATGGGTGACAAACAACAGTAAAAAAAAAAAACATTAAGTCTCTCTGAGATTGTTCCACGTTGAGCCTTCAGAACAGCTTCAGTGCTCTTTGGAAAAGATTTTCCAAGTTTTGGAGATTTACTGGAGGATAACATATTCTTCCAAAATCTATCCCCTCAGTTGCAGTTTTGATGATGGTGGTATTAAGTTTAGGATGATGTTTCAGGCTACTGAAAACTGATGCCCTCAAAAATGCTTTGAGACACAAGCTGGTGAGCAACACGGTGAAGGTATTTTTTTCATTTCTCCAGACCTATAACTAAAAAGCTAAAATCACACAGTGTTCATGGTTTGTGGTTTCTAAGTGCAGGTCAGTGACGTTGACCGACTGTCTGCTCATTCCGGCTTTAAGGTCATCGACTCCCATGCTGGTTGGGTCCTGAAGCTCCCATTGTTGTATGTTTGTGTTAATCATTACCTGCGATGTTCGCAACACAATGGGACAAGCTGAGAGTACGGGCTTTGTGATGCAGGGGAGCGCTGCTGCCAAAACACAAAGCTGAAAGAGAGACAGAGCAGAGAGGGGGAGGGAGAGGGGAGAGAGAGAGAAAGAAAGGAACAGAGAGATACAGAGAGAGAGAGAGAGAAGGCAGGGAGGAGGGTCCCACAGCAAGAGACCTGCAATTAAAACATGTCATCTGACGTACTGGTGGTCCTGTCAATACAATGCATGCTGTGCAGCCAAACTTTGTTCAAACCCGCAGAACTTGATTTTAAACTCTAATAGAGATCCCAAAGTTTCCAAAGATACTAAATATGCCTGAATTTTGGGTAATTTAGGGTATAAAATGATACACAAGATATCTAGAATATTTCCAATTGATGGAATGGTGCCACCACAAAAACATCATACAGCTTCAACGAAGAGCTGATGATACATAAAATATGATACTGTCATACAGAAACTGTTAAATTGGATAACATTAAAGCTACATAAGAGGGCAACAAAGGGGCAGCTGTTTTTTGTGCACATGCTATTTAGTATTTAAACAGTACCTCTTCTGACTCCTCACATGTTTAAAAACGGAGAATACCAACTTCTGCCCTCTAATAGGCAATTTGGAGTCCCTCAATTTACACACAACAGGCTGATAGAGAGCATGTATGTAAATGTGCATGACCTACTTTGCATATGTGTGTTGCAAATGTTGTTTGATAGAGGTGGGGGTAAGGCCTGTGTGATTCACATTTTGTTAAATTATTAGACAGACAAAAATATTTAGGCTGTCATTATTGTGCTTTTGGCTATTCTGCAAAAGATTAAATTGTCACATATGTTTCTGGTTTGGAAAATGACTTTCTAGTTATCAAGGACTTTCTCTTTCAATGTTTTCTTTTCTTTTTTGATGTCCGACTGGGTAATGAGTATTTCATTGGAGGTTTTTAGCACGGCATTGTCTCTGTGGATGACACATTTTTGCTGGTAAACATGAAACTCTTCCTTAGATCTTTAATCTGGTGATGAAGCATGCCAAGAACATCCAATTTAAGGGATGCCAATGTTGGCTCTGCCTGTCAGTCTCTCCAGTACTTCCAGGCTGAAATATCTCAACAACTATTGCATGGATTGCCATTAAGTTTTGTACAGACATTAATGGCCAACAGAATTCCTGGAAAAGTGTCGCAAGTGAAATCCTTATCAATTTTCAAATTACTCTCATTTGAAGCTCAATAGGGCATGAAGTTACTCAATGCATGTCCCCTCCACACCACCACACATACAAACATACACCCACACACCTACACACACCCAGCTGTTTACATGAAGATGGATATCAATGACAGCCACTGTTTTCCCTCGCCTCTTCTCCCTTTCTTCTTTGGTTCCCTAATCACATCCAGCAGGGGAGTCCCGTTCCCCCCTCACACACACAGAAGGCTGAACCCTGCCTGAACCCTGCTGCTTTAATTAATCTCACTGACTTTGTTAATTATTTGTTTGGCTGGCTGACTGCCTGTGTGTGTGTGTGTGCGTGAACACGTCCCGCTTTGAAGTATTTGGGACGTATGCCACGGCTGAAACAACCCCACTGGCCCGGCGCTGATAACCCCGAGTGAAGGAGGAGGATTCCCTCTTTTGTATCTATCTGTGGAGGGAAATTGGAGAAACTTTTAAGCATTTGTTTTAATATTTGTGTAATTTTAAGATTAGTTTTGGGGCAAAATTAATTTTACAGGATGTTTGTTGGATCTTTAACATCTGAGACACAGAAAAAAAGAGGAGAGATAGTAGGTGGAATTCAGTCCGACCCTTCTTGTTGGACTTTTTCGGTTTGCACATAAAAAATGTGAGTGGAAATGCTGGAAATTCGAGGTGGAAAGGTGGATGTATCGATAAAAGCAAAATGCAACAAAGTGCAATGGGAACAGATTTAGCGAATACATGATGACGTAACAGGAACCATGTGACATAAATGTCCCTGAGCTCTCTTCTTTGTCTCTGAGCAGCCTTCAATACGTGATACCTGACACAGGGCCGTTTTCAAAACACTTCCAAAAGCAAGAAGCTGTTATGTTAGCTGTTCTCTTCATTTCAGCTGTGTATTACACTTTTCATCACCAGGATTTGTATCACATTGTCTACATTATCACGTCTACATTTTGTAGATTACTGCACTGGATAGGAGAATCAGCAGCACCAACTGTTTACTTTGATGTGCTCAACCATAAATATTCACAAAACAGTAGCGGATGGACACGCACATTAATACGCATTTCTTTTTATGGATTTTCTGAAATTTCAGTTAAAATTTGGAAGGAAACCTAACTAGTGATAGAGAGCATGTATGTAAATGGACAGGACCTACTCTGCATATGTGTGTTGCAAATGTTGTTTGATAGGGATGGGGGTCTAAATTATTAGGCTGTCATTATGGTGCTTTTGGCTGTTCCTTCAAAGATTAAATCGTCACACATGTTTCTGGTTTGGAAAATGACTTTATAGTTATCAAGGACTTTCTCTTTCATTGTTTTGTTTTCTTTTTTTGATGTCCATTTGGGCAATGAGTATTTCACTGGGAGTTTCAATTACAGCTTTCTCTCTGTGGATGTCACGTTTTTGCTGGTAAGTAAACATGAAACTCTTCCTCAGGTCTTTAATCTTGTGATGAAGCATGCCAAGAACATCCGATTTAAGGGATGGCAACGTCAGTCTGTCTGTCAGTCTCTCCAGCACTTCTGGGCTGAAATATCTCAACAACTACTGCATGGATAGCCATTAAGTTTTGTACAGACATTCATGGTTCGCAAATGATGAATCGTAGTGACTTCGGTGATCCTCTGACTTTTCCTCTAGTTCTACCATGAGGTTCACATTTGTGGTTTTTAGTGAAATGTTTCAGCAACTGTTGGATAGAGTTAGCTGCTCTGTGATAACTACATATTATGTCCGATTGTATCCAGAGGTCTTTTACATATTTAGGTTGGAGTACAGCAGCAGTGTACACTCTGATCTGGCAGCTGGAAATCTCAAATCTCACCTCGGTGGTCTTGTGATTTCATAGCATGTTGCACTCTCTTGGGTGTCAATTTTAGCACACTGGGTTGCGTTAAAGATCTTGTTACAACATCACTTACCCCAAAATGACACTGTGAACTTTGGAAATAGGACCTGGCTGATGTAGGTACATTTCAAAACACAATGTTTTAATTGTTTGCAAAGTTTTATGGCCACACAGGATTTTCAGGTTGTTTTCCTTTCACAGTGAAATACCAAAACGATATAAAAACACTTACATAAGGCGATATATTTGACATTAACATTGAATCAGATGACAGCTTTAAAGGGCCAGTTCGCCCAAATTACAAAAACATATTTTTCTCACCTACCTCTAGTGGAATCTGTCCATGCAGATAGTTTTATTTTTATTTTTCCAGGTAACATCTCTTTTCAGAAACAGTGTTCTTTCTCATTGCTCTGATGCAAAATTCAAATCATCAGCCAACCCACCTTCATGGCCCTCTTCTCACCCTGGGTTGGTGGACATGTGTCTCTATTAGGGATGCAAACCTGCACTTATTAACATTTTCATATTAACTATGAATCCAATGAATGTATTTAATTAATGATTAACCTACTTTCAATGCTTAAGAAGTTATGGATGCTGTATCTTGCCCTGTTTTAAAGCACTTTTTACTTTCTTTTTAACTGAATCTTGTTTGTTGTCTGTTATGTCAGATGTCTTGGCACACACACCCTATGAGAAACATCTGTGTAAGTGTATGAGATACATATGGCTCAAATGACAAATAAAGCAAATCTGAATCTTAATATTAAAGTTGTCACCTGTAGTGACAAACCAACAGAGGATTATCACCAACTGTGTGGTTCCCCACAGCTACACTTGATAATAACAACAGTTGTTAATGTTATTAGTAACACCTGTGCTTTTCCTACTATAATAAACCAGAATGTCTGCTGTGAGAAAGCCTGATAATATAAACCCATCAACCCCTGCAGCTCCTAGTAAATGAATTCAAGACAGAATGCAACGATTACAAAGTCAATGAAATGACGTGATTAGACGCTCATATCCCGGGGCTTTGTGGATCTGCTTCATAAACATACTATGAGGCTATGGAAAAGGAGAGAGACTGGAAGGAAAACACACGGGAAGAACCAGAGTTTCTGGTGGGTTCTGAGTTCAGTTAGAAGCTGAACACAAACACGTAGACACACGAGACGGACCAGTGGACAAACTCGCACAAATGACGCAAGGCGAAATTCATTCTGTATTACACACTCCCCCTGCTGGTTATGATGTGCGTGTAATTTTGACTCTCACGATGTCTTGTCTCGGGTGCGTCTGGTCCAGTCTGATTGAGGGGGAATGAATGGGAAGGGGGCAGGGACCTTGGCTCCGTCTCTTTTCACCTTCCAGTCTCAGCAGCAGCAGTTAGATTTCTGCTTTTGTTGGTTCTTTATTTTTCAATGGGTCCTGTTTTTGTGGCTTTATTTCCTGTTAAGTTTATTTCTAATGTTGGCTTAGGTTAGAGGGAAGAACCCAGATTCTACGAGCCATTGTGGGTTGGTCTGTGTGCCTTCCCTTCCTTTTTGTTAATTTTAGCTGGCCCATTAGCCTTCTGTTATTTGTTGTCGGGGTTGGTTTATGGTCACATTTACTGTTTATTAATAAATTTAATGTTTTTTTCTACAACTGCTTGACTTTTATGGTTATGTTGGACCTCTTTTGTAAGGAGCCTTTCTGATGGTTGTAACATTCAGTCTGAAAACGCCATAAGACAATAAACAAGCCAACAGCCCAAACTGTTAAAGTAATGGAGCAATACTGGGATCAGTAACTGTCATATAATGGCTGAATTTCAAATTGTCATCCCTTACAGGATCTCATTACTGTAACCCATTACTCAATGTCAAAGTCCAGCACATTCCCTCGCCCATCATCCACGACTTCCATACATATAACTCCTGTGGGATACACTTTCTTGAGTGGAAAAAAAGCTGCCTGTGAACGCAATCCACTCAGCAATTACATTTCCTCCAAAATGTATGAAAAAAAACATTTTTCAGCATACAAGGCTGTTATCAGTGTTTCATGTAAAGTACAAATGCTAACACAGAACATAACTCACACTAGTTCACATGTGTCTGTGAAGTATGTGTCCATGCACTGTATATAAAGGCATGTTTGTATGTAGCTTATACATGTGTGTGTTGTTACAGATAGTTGGCTGGCAACAGAGGGATTACTGCCGTCCAAACACACTTTGTGATATACCCAGGAAGTACGTGTAGAGACATGTTTGGTTAACCTCAACACTGGGGCCTTGAGTGAACGCAGACTCCCGGCCGCAGTATTCTGGAGGAAATCCAGTAACGTGTTACATATGGGGGGTATTATTCATGATTACAGTTCAATAAACAGAGACAGAGGATGGAAACGGATCTGTGGTCTGATTCTTCCTCCTGACCTTGCTTAACTGGGAATCTTCTTCCTCCTCTCTTCTCCTCAATTTCTCTTCTCCTCTCTTCTCTTCTCTTCTCTTCCTCTGGCATCCCCAGAAAATTAACAGTTATGTATTTTCTCCCCTTTTCATGATATCCTTCTGGTATCACTTTCCAAAGCAGTTATACAGTAGCATGTTTTTGGGGGCAACAACTAACAATTATTTTCAACACATTCTCATGATTAAACGACAGTATAGGTCTAAAGTTCATCCAGCAAAAAACAACCTATAGTTACGTTTATGCCATCTGGGGACTCCAGAACGATCCATAGGACCATATTATGCCTCTTTCCAAAACTGTTACAAATCACTGTAAAAGAATAATGATGTTTTATGGCGTGACAGTGCTGCGGTTAAGGTCTGGTTAGGTTTAGGCAAAAAAAAACAAAAAAACTTGGTAGAGTTAGGGAAAGATCATGGCTTGGGTTAAAATGATCACTTGAAACGTGGTTCATACATCCTTCATCGTCACAGCAACAGTAAACGCTGCGATATTACGTTTTTTAAAATAATGTCTCGACTCGCAGTTGGAAACATGACACTCGCGATTAAAAACAGGAAGCGAACAGCGATCTCCTGCAGCAAAGTCATCCACTCAATCCGCCTCCTCCTAACAAAAAACATCTTATCGAGTCACCTTATATTGACGTCATCTGAACCGCGTCACTTCCCCGGGTACTACAGCTGCTAGATGGTGTAAACGTAACTACGGGTCGTTTTTGCCGGCCTGAATTTTAGACCTATATTGTTGTTTTTTCTTGTGAGGACGGGCTTATTATTTTTATTATTGATTAATCTGCCAATTAGCTTCTCAATTTTAATTGTTTAGTCAATGGAAGGTCAAAAAATAATTTAAAAACGTTGTTCACAATTTCTCAGAGTATTAAATTAGCTTGTTTTGTCTGACAAACAGCGCAAAAGCCTATTAAATATACTGTCATTTATGACAAAGAAAAATCGTCACATCTTAGACGCTGAAACTAAAGAAAGTTTTGCATTTTTGCTTGAATAATGACTGAAATGATTAATGATCAAAATAATTGCAGATTCCTTTTTCTTTCAATCAGCTAATCGATTAACTAACTGAAAAAGTCTCTCTCAGCTTTACCAACATGTTACAGTACAAACTTTGGAAAGTTATAAATCAATGGTTATTAAACAAAAAACAAGCCTCTTTATTTTAGTTTTTGAGCAGTTCATTCTGATGATATATCTTGTTTCTCTGTGGGCGTAGACCCCATCTGGACACACCAGGTCTGCTGTTTGAAAGCCCTCAGGTCTTCGTCCCTCCGCCCCTGCAGCCTGCTGCTATGAAGACATCAAAGGTCTCGAGCGCCCGGTGTCACAGTAGCTTTTGCTAATGAAACCGCCCTCTCCATTGGTCCACCCACCACTTTGAGAGGTTTGAGGGGCAGGAAGCGAGCCACCCCCTGCTTCACATGAAGAGCCACACAGCTCAGATCTTCAATGAATGATCCTCACACACCATGTAGTCCTTCAGTGGCTTCCACTGACTTGAAGTCTCAACTAATATCTAGAGCTCATTATCTTTGTCTTCTTCATTAAAAAAAAAAAAAAATCCAGGAATGTATCTGTGTTTATCTACAATATTAAGATTTGCTATTTAACAAAAAAAAAAATAGGTGAGAAAACACAATTTGATTTGATTTTAAAAATAACGTTTACAACAAAACCATTTTATATTGGACCCAATTCTAGATAAATCTAAGTAAAAACAAAACAAATAAACAAACAAAAAAACCCAGTGTAATCCAATCTGCTCCTTTATATCTGGGGCCTTTTATATAGATTATCAGTGTCTGAACTGAAATTTTAAGTTCTCAGAACAACATTTATACATTTTGTCCCATGCTCATGTGTTCAATTAATTGATGCCAATAAAAAAAACAAACAACCTGCTCACTACTGATGCTAATGAATCCATGGACGCTCGTCTGTGTGACATTCACAAAGTTTGTATTTAATGTTTTACAAGAATGCAGTGGGAACCGTGACCAGGTCCAAATTCTACTCATCTCAATCTAATCAGGTCAGGTAGGGTCTAGTTTTACTGCCACAGGTCTGTGTCAATATGTCTTAATACCCCAGTTGATCAGAATGGATCAGAGCGTGCTCCATAGAAAACATTTTCGTCAGAGTCATCTTTTTTGAAAAATGATTTAGGTGGGTCCTGTTCAAGCAGCTGTGTTTCTGGTTGAGTCCAGATATCTATTTCAGATTTAACTGTTCTGTTTTCATTCATATCTGGACCAGCACCTTATTAACTTTTTATCCTGGTTCCAGACAGGCTGAATTGCTGCCCACATCTATGATTTTAGTGAGTCTAATCAGAATGAGTAAAAGCAAAATGACAAATCAGTCTGATTATCAGGCATACACGTTTTTGGTCCAGTTTTTTCAACACAGGAACGCAGGAACATACGTTACCCTGACATTTCTTCTCCTTAGCGTGGTCAGGATGTCATGTGCAACCCAGCTGGTTGAGGACAGTGTATGAATAAATGTAATCATGTGATTGAATCAGCAGAGGGGAGATCTTTGAAGGAGGAGAGGGGGGATGGTAGAAGGGAGATGATGGTGGTGGATAGGAGAGAGGGGGCCTCAGGGTGATGGTTGGGTTAAGAGGTGGCTAAGCAGGGGATGAAGGAAGGGTTTAGGATGGAGAGACTGAGGGGAAGAAAAAAGGGGAGCTGGAGTCCTGCCTGGAAGGAGAGGGGGCCTCTGTAATGCTTACTGCTTCTTCCTGTCCCACCTCACCCAATGAAACCTCAGCCAAACATACATTAGCTCCTTTTATACCTCTCATTTAAGAGTAACATGCACTGAAATCCAATTCACTTCTCAAAAAGCCCCCCCCATCCTGGTATAACTGCAACTTTTTTCAATGGTAGGAAGAAGACAAAGGTATTCAGGCGAGGCAGGCAAACCGCCAGTTTATATTCTTTGACGTAAATGGGTTTATAGGACTTTATTTGTAACAACAAACCAAGCTAGTTTCTTGCCTCAGCAACAATGAGTGAGTCCTGATAACTTACAAGCTACTTTGGTTGTGGACTGCAAGATGACAAACTTTATGAGTTGGAGTTCACTTATGTTTACTTAACACCAGATGCATCCTAACTGTTCTAGGTGCAGACCTATCCAGTTGCCTCTCCATTAGCTTTGCTAAATTTATGCAAATTTATGCTCTTTACATTTATTTTTACAAAATCGGTTGTACTTTTTGTGAATAATATTGGACAATGATAACACAGGACTACAAGTCAATTATAGGGGTAAGGAAATGGTCAACTCACCACTTTGTAAACTCTCCTCCTGTCGACTCTGCTACCTGGCCGGTCCAGGTTTTCAAATGTAAACATCGGAGTGAACATCAAGGAAAAGGTGAAGGGGATAAACAGCAGCTACAATCCCAACCACATAGTCAAGGAAGACCATCTCTGTGTCCATCTCAACATCGGAGGACACACTGTGGTAAACATGGAGGGACTAAACACCGGCTGCGATCCCAGCCACATGGATCGTCTCTGCCAAGCAGCCTGCCAGCCAATGTACAAGCGTTGGATAATAAACTGGGCAATAATAAACTGTTCCCGCATCAGTTTCTAACGGGATATCAGGAACTGTAATGTCCTTTGTTTCACTGAACCTTGGCTAAATCCTGAAATACCGGACAGTGCTATTCAACCAGATGACTCTTTTTCTGTATACCAATCTGACAAAACAGAGGGCAAGAAAAAAGGAGAAAGCGCTTGCTTTATGGTGAATAAGGATCAGTGTGACAGTGGTAATATTAAAATGCTATCCTGTTCCTGTTCACCTGATCTGGAGTTATTGTCAATCAAATGCAGACAGCACTTTCTACCAAGGGAATTTACATCGGTCATTATCACATTTGTCAACATCCCACCACAGGCAAGTTCAGAGGCTGCCCTGTTGGTGCCCTCTTGATGCCGCGCTCATGTTCATGGAGACATGAATCATGCTAACCTTAAGAAGGTTATGCCTGACTTCCATCAACATATTGACTGCACAACAAGGGGAATAAACACTCTGGATCACTGGTACACATCATTCAAAAATGCTTACAGATCCGAATTACTACCCGTATTCGGGAAAAATTACCATGCGTCCATCTCGCTGAGTTCACAGTATGTAAACAAACTACAACGCATACCCCCAGTGATGCGATGGGTCAGGAAATGGTCAGGGCAGTCAGAGGCCGCCCTACAGTCTGCACCACATGATGCAGTCTGAAGCACATTCCAGGACACCACCGTCGTTGTCACCGATTACATCAATGCATTCACTGAGTCTGTGGTGGATTTAATTTGTGAAACAATGGATTACCAGAAACAAACCCTTTCTTCTTCTTCTCTCCTCTTTACCTCCAGTACTTCCACCCTCATGCCCAGCTTAAAGGACCTCCTGGTTTATCTTAGACAGGTGTTCATGTCCCCCATATTCAGTCCTTTATACTCTCTTACCCAATTCTATTCTCCCCTATCCCACCTGCTTCCCCCAGGAGTCTCCTTACACTTCAACAGCAGACTAATGATCTGGGAAAGTTAAGTGTCACAAAACGAGTCTGATAAACATCAGGTTTGGCTGCGGGTCATCTCTGCTTCATGTATGTGAAGAAATGAGAACATGAAAATAAAAGTTATTAGTGTGTCCCTGGTGGATTATCTATTCTACTTTAGTATACACACTGTGGTGAATGATAGTAGGCAACAAATACCACTTCAAAAGTGAGAAACTTTCTCATGTCAAGTAAAGTAAAACTACAAACTCCCAAGAACTGTGTTCTGTCTCCACAGGAGAGAGTGTGCAGCTAATGTCACTGCAAGCTAAGCCTCTTTCTAACATGCACCTTGTTATGTAAATCTAATGGCAAATTTACATGTTGGTCTCATGTCTGAATAAGCGCCCAAGTTACTTTTACATAACACTTCCCACACAGCCCAAATGTGAATTAAGTGCTGTCAGATTAATGCAAAGGCTACAGCAGCAGCACAAGGTTAAATATAAATGCACAAAACCACAAAAAATGTATCACTACATCCCTTTTCAGATATGGAATATGTAGCATTGCAGGCTTCATCTGTCTGGTCAAGTACTGGCATTTTGTCTTTCACATGTAGGTGTCTGTTGTGTAAATGTTTGGCACCTGGTGCACAAGAGGGTGTTACTGCCTGAGAACATTGGTGAGTTAAAAAGTTATTACATGAAGGAAGAAGAGTCCTCTGTTCTCTCACAGGCTGCATCAGTGATGGATTTCTAAACTTATTTTGTAACTGAAGTTTTAATTAATGGCCATCATAAGTGTGAAGGACACGTGCCCCGCTTCTCATAGTGAATCCAGTAATACATTTTCTCATCAGTTTCATTAATTCTGCTGCCTATCTTGTCTAACACTGGAACTCTCATTTAATTTGTTTTTGCTTAAATGCTGTATGAAAAGTGTTTGCTGGATATTCATAATTTCATCCATGCTGTTGGTACAGTCTGGATTCAAGGACAGTGACAGACCGAAAGCAAGTTGAACAGACCAAGCGCTTCAATAGTCTAACTTTTGATGTGGATTCCCAGTTAGTTTAGAACTTTTAGCTTGAGAAAAAAATGTTTTAAATCTCTGTTTGTACATTTTTGTGGTTGTTATTCAGTTTTAAAGTGTTTTTTTCTTAATTACACATGTAGTAATAGGGAGGCTCCGTCATGCATCGTTTCCAGCATGAAGAAATTCTTTAATACTTGTATTATTGCATCTCAAATCACAATTGCTTTATTCAACAAATGAATCACACATTGCCTCTGGCCTTCCTACACCTTTACTCCGTCACTCCTTCCTCTCATCCCTGTGTACCTACAGATTTTATTCCTCCCTCTTCCATGTGCCCCTCCCTCTCTGTCCACTCCCCTCCTCCAACGTAAGGAGGCCCCCTCTCCAGGGTAGATCTCTCCCAGTAATCCCTTGGATCAGGGCACCCGCCCCCCCCCCCCACCCTCATCTCAGCCCTCCTCTGCTTATTAGATCAGACCCTCTGTCAAAAAGCAGGGATCTGGGGCCCCATTGTTTGGCCCCTGATTAAGAGCTTCTCACACCGGAGGATCAGGCCTTTACACAGAGTGAAGGAGAGAGAGTTGGGGGTAAGAAAGAGAGAGGATCTTTCTTTCTTTTTGTCTGGGGGGGTCTTATGGGCCACATTGTTGCAGGACTCAGAGAAGGCTTCTTTTAAAGGTGGGCTGGATTTGGGGGACAATGGGATGTTAGACGATAAGGGATTTAAACCTTAAACTCATACTTTTAAGGCCTGTGGCCGTCCATTTGTCCGCCGCTTGGAGATGTCCCGATTCATGTTTGGATGTGAAGTGAGCTGCTTCGGCAGACACTTGAGGCAACATCTCAATATAAACTGACTGATCACATCAAATCTCTGTCAGGAACGTCGACACTCACCAAGACAACCTTGTCTCCTAGAAATTATGTTCATATACAACTAAATTGTTTGCCCGATTACATTGCATCCCTGAACATAATGGCTGCCTGTATTATGTTCACAGGTAAGTTTTTTCAAATGACTGAAACACTTCATTATTATGGCTATCGCTCCGAAGTCGGAGGGAAAAGGTCAGGGTGGATGAAGGGCGTATAACATACAGGACCAGAGACCCAGGTTTGCATGCTTCTCACATGTGGAAGGTTTAGGCAAGAAAAGTACTCATACATTCAGTATCAACATTTTTGCAACTTGCCAAATACCTAACTTTAGATAATTTATTACGTTTAATTAGTCCCAGTCGGGATGATATATTGGAATTAAACAAAGCAGCTGGAGGATAGCATCTGGTTACCATGGAGACCACTGAAAACTTTTGCTGAAGCATAAATTGATTAATTGATTGCATTGATTAATTTCTGTCAAGACACACCAAAAGTGTCGAGCGACCTGCCATAAATCAGCCTTTACGTTTCTAACAAAACATAACAAAACATAGTTGCAGTTCAGTCATATATCAATTTAATTTCAGGGAGAGTAGTGGAAGGTGCACATTTAAGACTCCTACATGTATTACTAATCCTACAGACAAATCCAGGACATTCTTACTAACTAACCATTAACAGCTGCACTAACATGCTGCTTCAATTTCAACCTAAACTAAGTAAATTATATTCTGTTCAAAAATTATCTCTTTAAAACGAAGTAAATCACCCTTACAAATTAACTGAGAGCACAACAGAAAAACAAACTGAGCTTATTTTTAGAAGACAAACCCGTGACTCTATTCAGGTCTAGGCTCATATTCTAATCAGTTCAGATCGTAAAGAAAGACGTTAGTTCGAAGGGACAGTGATGCAGCATTCCAGAGGGATTGAGAGGCCATGTGGGAAAGGCAAACTGAAGTGTTAATCTCGACAGAGTGACTCCCCTCCCTTCATGTCTCATCATCCTCCAAGAGGATATTCTTAATCCCACAGTCTCTCTGGCATCAGCTAATTCATTCCCATACATGAACCAGGCCCCTCTTCACCATCACCGGATACACAAAGGGTCAATTAAAGCTGCTCAAGCTGGAATGCAAGTGGACAGTTTTTGTTTATCGTACATGCTGATTGGCTGGATATCAAAGAATATGTGTAGGAACGCCCTTCAGCTCCAGCTGGATAGTGAAAGTAGGAATCAATTAAATTTAGGAGAATGTGTTTATTGCTGACATTGATTAGCAGAAAGTTGATTTTGCTGGAATGTCACACAACAGGCCTTATGCAAGAACCACTCACAGATTCATTCTTAAGAGGCAATTGAGTGATTTAAGAACATTTGTGACACTCATTAATTTTCTTGAACTTTGTCGAATTTTCTGCTTTTCTTCACAAGCTGAAACGAGCGAAAACTTCATGCAGTTAAGAGAGTTTGTTGAGTCCAACTAGGAAGTCTTGTATGAGCAAACCTCACAGAAAAAGTAAGTGTGTTTTAAGATAAGAATACGAAAATGTTCTTGTATGAGGAAGTCTGTACAAGCTGGTAATTAAAGGCTGAGAGTAAAGAAGAGGCTGATCAAGTTCATAATGAAAAAATAGTACAGAAGTAGCAGTGGAGGTTTGACCAATATATTAAGTTATTAAGTATCAGATGCCAACCTCTCCTGTTGTCTTTTGATGACTACAGCTACTGTAAACTACTGGAAAGTGTTTTTGCAAGCGAATTCTTCATTTAAAAGGAAATAATTTCTAGAAAGCTGTAATTAGAATCTCTATTATATTTCTGCAAATTATTATGTCTTGTTTCCGAGTGTGTTTTTTTGTCTCCAGACTGGTTGTCAGCAGATTCACATGGCTCAAGATCAAGTGACTGACCTGGGTCCTGTGTCAAGAAGCAAGTTCAACTTAGTCTGGCTTCACTGAGCCTAACTTTAGTGATCCTGGATAACTGGTATTATGAAGTTGGTTATCAGCTGGCTCAGTTAACTGGATTTTCCAATCCAGTGAGCATGTGAGCATGTTCATGTAGCATGACAGACCCACAAGTGAGTTATTTAGGTTTATATGAGATGATACAGTGATACCTGCAGGGAATAATTTGGTCACTGGGAAAGCAAAAAAGTGATTATTCAATGAGGTTAAATGTATGCCACATAATCACACAACTTGAATAGAATAAGAAGCACTAAAAATATATTTTTAAAAAAGGTATTAATTCTAATTAAAGAAATTTACTTCATGGAGGCTTGTTGGATTTTGTTTTCTGCTATCATTTATGCCCTATTAACTAAGTGATAGGTGTCAATTAAAAACTCAAAGTTTTTTGAAAGTTGCACATTTTGCAGACATTTTGGTGACTAGATTAGTTTGTGCTTTGTGCATTTGTGTGTGTGTGTGTGTTTTGTCCGACTTACGTTGTGTTGCTGTTGTCAGCAGGTGTCTTGTGGTAGGCAGCACGGATCAGAGACGCTCAATTGCACAGTATATAAAAGCACAAAAAGCCTGCCAACCACCTGGCTTACACACACACACCCACACACACACACACACACGGACAATGGCCCTATCATTATACCACATGATAATAGTGTGTGTGTGTGTTTGTGCGTGTGTGTGTGTTTGTCGCTACCGTGTAATTCTAATTCTTTGAAAACACACACAGGTAGATTCCTGCTCTCTGACAAACAGACAGACAGACAGACAGAGGGAGTCGGTGACAGAGGCGGAAACACACCTTCCTCTGAGTGTGTGAATGAAAGAGACAAACAGCGTTGGAGTTTCTGTAGATGTTTGGGTTTGCTGCTCAGTCGAGGGTAGAAAAACACAGAGCAAAGAAACACCTGGGAGAGTATCAGAGCCTCCATCAGGTCACCAGGAACTACGCTCAGATTCACCTCATTCGCACCTATTATAAGTATACAACAAAGAAGTCAACCTGGTCAGTTATGATTTGGCTTAGCTTAGCACCTCGAAGCTGTTATACTTGTTATATGTTGTATCTTGTGAATTTTCTACTTGTAGAAATAAAAAGTAGACATTGTGGTTTAACGAGTAGAAGCAGCACAGAAGTTCAGCTTCCTTACTCGGAAAGCTGTGACTACCTTAATAGCTAAGAAAATATAGCTTGATTACAGCTGTCTGACAAAAACTGTGACACTTTTGTGCAAAAAGTGTTGTTTCTCTTTTCAATTTGTCTTTTGTAATATCTAGTCACAACGATATTATACAATTAAGGAGCTTCAGGAAAATGTCTTTTTAGTCATGTTAGCAGTGTTGCTCTAGGGATGGAAATGCCAGTTATTCAGTCAGTCCACTACTGTGGTTCAAGCTGAAATACCATGATCAAATTACATCTTACACCATATTCAAGCACTGACTTCAAGCAGTAAATTATATCTGTTACACTCTGACATCACACTACTGGCATCTGTCAGATATTGAGGTGTGCTTACAACTGAAGAACTCCTATTTTTGACACAATGTGCCTTCAGTTGTGACTGCCAAGTGATTTTAAACTGCTCCTCCTTCAGTATAATTGAAATGAGGTGACAAATGCAGAGTTAAAATAGTAGATTCTCCAGTTTGAGGTTGAATTTCAAATATATTATAAATCTATAAACCTATGTTTCCTGCACAGAGTCCATTATCAACTATATCAGGACACTGCAGTGTATTATTACACATACACCATGTCCATTTACTACAAGCAAAAGGGTTTGTGGTCAGTTTAAATATTTAGCTAATAATTTAGCACAAAGAAGTACTGTTGCTGCTGTTGACCTTAACTACATTTCAGACACCTGCCAGCCAATCAGAAACATATGTTGTTTGTGGCCATGGTTTCTGTCACCTTTTCTTAAATACCTCAAGAAAAACAGCGATATGTCCTCAAGTTGACTTTTCAATCGATCTCAGGTGTTCAGTACAACCACTTTATTCCTCTCACGGCCACAGTGAAGCACAACTTGAGCGGTAGGTGGTAAAATGTTTTGCTCAAGGGTACATTGATGGTGGCTGGTAAGAAAAGGGAGCATCAAGTGTCCTTCTCTCTCCTGATCCATATCTCCAAACTATCGCCAGGGTATCTCTTTCCCATCCCTGAAAAATGAAGCCCGTCTCTTCCCTCCACACCACTGTCATAAATATCTCAGTTCAGAGGTTGACAGCTCAAGCTTGATTCATTTTCACGCATGTACATATTTGGATTGGATCCCTGTCAAAAACAATTATAACGGTCCCCCCAGGATTTCAAACCCCCTCCTCCCTCCTGAGAGGCGTCTGCTGTCAAGACTGCTTGGATGATTTTCCGGAGTCGGGGTGTCCACATCTGTGCCTGATTAGCACAACAATAAAGCCCAGCACCCGCGACTTAATGAGAAGGCATCTTCAGCCTGGGCTCAAGGACCCCACTGACAAAGACGCTATACAACCACTACACAAGTGTTTTCCTCCAGATCCATTAGGCAGAAACCTGCCACTGCTGCTGCAAAAAAATAGATCTGATCAGAAAGAAATCTTAAAAGTAGTGATTCTCACATTCAGCAAATGGCTCTTTGTGCTCCGACCTGCACAAGAATGTAAACTGGAAAATAAAATGAGGCCAGACATGGAACCAAAAGAAAATCAAAACATCACCCACCGCCAAAATTAGAGGGGAAACCTGGCTCTATGATATGCTACCATCGATCTTTTCATTTAAACGGCAGCCTGTTTTTCTAAAGTTCAAATTACCAAAAAACTTTCCCATCTGTGCAGCCTGTTGTTACGGTCACCTCCCTGAGAGTCTGAGTAGTCTTTTGTGTAAATGTGAAATTACACAGGAGATGCAGTCAAATTCACAAATATACAGGAACATACACTTTATGTTTAAATTCCTAATGCTGTCTGTCAGAGCAGCTCACTGAGTAGTGGATACAGAAAACAATGGCTCTGCCATTATACCACTGTGTGTATATGTGTGTGTGTGTGTGTGAGAGAGAATCTCTGCCTGATATAATTCCCGAAGGTATTTGTTTGCTCCGTCAGGAATATTTTCAAGGATAGGATCACATTTTTTGAAGTCTGTCTTGAAACAATAGTGAGGTGTTTATATATGTATTGAAACAGGTTTTCCTCGCTGTAATCATTCCTCCTGTTCATACTAGCAATTAGAAGATCGCCTCCAAAATCATTTACAATGTAAGTGATGGGAGCCAAAACCCACAGTCCCCCTTTTGAGCAAAAATGTATTTAAAAGCTTATCTGAAGGTAATATGAGGCTTCAGCCGTCTGAGTTAGACAAATAAAGTGGATATCTTCCACAGTTGCAGTCTTTTTTGTAAAAATTTTCCCCTGTGTCTCGACAAAGTGTTTTCCTGTTCTATTGCCGTAGACGGATCGTAACAAAACAAGGGAATTTGGCACTTAGAAGACTAACTTTGAAAGATATTAACTTGATTTAACTAATTTGGACGGCTGAAGCCTCATATTGGCTTCAAATAAACTTTTAAATACATTTTGGCTCAATACAAGGACTGTGGATTTTGTCTCCCCTCACTTACATTGTAAGTGCATTATGAAGGGATCTTATAACAGTTAGTATGAACAGAAGGAATGATTACCGCAAGAAAAATGTGTCAGTGCTCATTTGGACTCCTGACTGTTGTTTTAAGACAGACTTGAAAAATTGTGAAGCTATCCTTTAACTAATTTAATCTTTTTCCCATTTCTTTATATTTTAGGCAGATTGTTGTTATGGCTCTGAAGTCAAAATGTTCCCCTAATAGTTGTAATATGTGCTGTATATGAAGCTGTAGACAGTATGCAGTGACCCTCTACTTTTATATTTACAACAATCTACTGACATCCACTGACTTGGCAGAAGCTTTGTTTAGAAGAAAGTGACTGAATTTGTAACTAAACATAGTGCAAATAAAACACTGCAAAGACTGAAACCTACTGACTGCTCCTTTGAAGGAGAACAAATGTGTCATTTAGAGTTACAGAGCTGTTCCATCTGTCTCTGTCTGGTTGACATTTTGTCCATTCATTATGCAGTGCATGCTCTATGTAATTTGGTCATTTTAAATGTGCCACATGACACAAAAACTATTTAAACCCCATAAAAAAACAAAGTTTTTCATGCTAACTGTGATGGAGTGTCTGTTTCTAAAGTTGTTTTTGACAATGACCTTGAATGACCTTCAGCTAATTGCTCTTTCTGAAGGAGAAAGATGAGCTCTGACAACTGTGACTGTGCAGAAAAAAACTACAAGGGATAGAAAGGAGACAAACAACTGATTATAAAATATAAAGGGTGTGTTTATCTCCCTCTCAGATGATGCAAAACATTTCTAGATACACAGCCAACGGTCCAGTATAAAAACAACACATATGTAATTGTAACGGGACAATATGCTCCAATTCAATTCAGTTGCAGTCACAATATTTTTATTTCAAATAGCTACTACTACATCAGTCTTTGGGTCAGTGTCATCCTTCTGAATTTGATATTTTTTTAATAATTTTGTATGTGTGCATGTAAATATGAATTAAAACCCCACGACTTCAGTATAGCTTCAACCAGGAGGAGGTAGGGCCCAGTTGCAAGTAGTATGAGCTGCTAACGTCAGCATTAACTTGAATTGTGTTAATTAATACTACCTTCAGACAGCGCACAAGTCACCTTCGTATAGCGACGTGCATGGTACCCCTCTTATGATTTATGATACAGCTGCAGAGAGAGCGAACTTAGAAAGATCATTTTTTGACAACAGTATCAGTTCTTTTCTGAATTTCATGCAGAATTGGATCTGTGGTTCTCTATTAATGTAGCCGAATCTCTTGTGGCAGCTTTCCTACATGTATTGGTTAATATTTACACTCCTATAAGATGTAAGCATGTTAGTATTATCTCTTAGAAGTTCTCTACTTTTGTAGTTGCCTTTAAACCACTCAAAATCATCCACACTCACATTTAGCATCTTTTGTATTTAACTCATGGAGAAAATGAGATGTTTGTGGTTTAACAAGCAGGCAGGATACAGTTTGGAAGAATTTACTAACCAGCTAGCATTAGCGTAGCCTCAGTGACTGCACAAAGCACTGCAGAGGTCTTGACCTTAGCCTCATGATTCACACACCCCCCAAATCTGAAATAAACAAGCATCAGGTAACTCCTGAACTGAAGTGACTCCTAACGTTACCAAGCCATCTAAGAACACACAACATGTAAATAAGACAACTTTGTAATTACTGCAAGTCACATTTCTTCTGAATGTCAGCTGAACACAGAGACCACATTGATATTGATGCCATGCCATTGGTCGGCTGGCCCATTATTCCGAAATACCAATAGTTTGAAAAATGTCCCATTGGACCCAAAGTCAATAGTCGAACAGCCCATTATCCTGAAAACAAAAGCCCACTGCTCTGAAGGCCCGTCGCTCCGAAATATTATATATATTATAATATACACTTTCCCTTGATGTGCAAGTGATCATTTTAACCCAAACCATGATCTTTCCCTAACCCTAACCAAGTGTTCCTAAACCTGACCAGACCTTAACCACAGCACTGCCACACCATAAAACATTATCCTTTTTTAAAAGCACATCAAAATACACTAAGATACTTCTGTTAGAGGTTTTCCTCCAACAGCAGGAAACAGTTGAAGACTTTATTCACCTCGTTGTCAGTCATTTAAAATGTAAATTAACTTATCAAACAGACTTTTCACAATTCGCTCAGTTCTTCTGATAAATTCAGCGTCATGTTTGACAAAGCAGAACTCATTTTACTTAGTTTATTTAACTTAAATGAAATGAAATGAAAAGTCTCTCTTTAAGAGTCACACAAAGTCACATGTTGTGATTTATATTATGATTTACACATTATCTGTTAAATTGAGCAATATGTTAATGTAGTATGGGAAGTAGTAATAAAGCTGGCAGTCACTGAACTCCAACTGCAGAGTGTGTTTTTTCTGAGCAATGGGCCTTCGGAGCTGTAGGCTTTGTTTGTTGGATAACAAGCCGTTGGAGTATGGGCTTTCAGTCCAATGGGACATTTTTCAAACTATTGGGGTTTTGGAATAATGGACCTTTGGACCAATGGGTAGTCCCCCTGATATCAACCCTCTATTAATCCCGGTAAGATGGTGAGCACACCGAGTCCCTAGTGTAATGGAGCATTACTGGGATTAGTAACTGTAATGTAGTTACTGAATTTCAAATTGTAATCTATACTGGAAAAATAATATTACTGTAACGAGTTACAAAGTAATATGTTACTGCCCGACTGCCTTTATGTTTGTCGACTTAAATACAGAAACAGTTTTAAGTGATATAGTTCTCTTGGCTTTTGACTGTCTTGTCTTACACTATTTCAACATGCACAGTGTATTTTTTGAGGCAAACAGCAGACAGCCCAAATCTAGTAAGCCAAGTTTACCCAGTGTCCCTCCTCCCCTTCCTGTAAATGGTCAATTAATCTAAATCTCTCAGTGTTTATTGGTCTCCGTTAACTAAATGAGTGTAGACTTCTCCTCCCTCTTTGGGCTGTAAAATGAAAAAATGGTGTTAGAAAAAGAGACTTGCTGATTGGCACTGGCGCCCTGTGTGGCCTTGGAGGACTGAAGGGAGGTGGGGGGTGGAGGGGGGGGTCTCTCTGTCAGAGGGGAGCGAGGAAGTTTTACGAGCCCCTGTAATCACTAGGCGTTAAACTCAACAATTAGGAGCTGCTATTTTGTCACTAGTTTATGGCAAGAGGCTCACTAGCTGCTCAGACGACTTTGCCAGGCGAGGGGGGGGGGGATGGTCTGAGGTGGGGTAAAAACAATGTTAAATTTAATTAAAAAAATAAATGAGAAGGTATCTTAGGCTTTGATTTAATAAATACGCTGAATGCACAAATTATGCAATTTGAGATGCTGAGTTGCAAAGTTAAAGATGTAATGTTTTACCCCAGAACTCCCTCATCAGTGAAATTCATGATCGTCACTAATATTAACGATGTGATCTACAGATTATTTTCAGAGCCAGCTGGATGCTTGAGTCATTGGGAAAATATATGAAAAGTTAGGTGGATCAGAAACTGTAAAGGTGACAAATGCTTTCAAATATACTAAGTCAGAATGAGAATGTTCTTCATGATGTTTCATTAACAAAGTCAATAAATAATAATTATTTATTGAGATATTTAGTTAAAATGCTGCTTATTCTACTAACCACAGGGATGTCAATATTTGTTATGGCTGCACTGACCTATATTTTCATTTGCTGGCTCTACAGAGCATTTTAGCATCTTTCAGTTCATTGTTTTGGTTTCATGGTTTCAGTATCGTCACACACATCAACCCTGTTTACAGCTGCAGCAGGCAGCTGTTTTCTGTGGAAGTCCTTAGTAGACAAAGCTAGTGATAAACTGGTGAACATAGTGGTGCATTTAACAGCTAAAGAGCCAGATATTTCTCTCAGTCGGTGGAGATCAAACCAGAGCTAAAGTATTCATGAAGTGGACCAAAACGCATCTCCAAATGAATACTAATGTTGCTCTGTGTCTGCTGGACTTGTAAACTGTTGCCAAAAACATTGTCCTAACACCTAATTAGGTTCCCAAACTGCTAAATATTGGCAGCAGATATGGAAATGTTGTCTCATTTGATGATAAGTGATGAATCAGTTTCTAATTAAAGTATTTCTGTAAGTAAATTAAGTAAGTAAATACGAGTAGCTGGATATTTATTAGTAACCCATTTACAGTCGCAGAGACCTCGGAAAACTGTTTGCCATTCAATCAACATATGTTGTTTGACAAAATATGACATCAAGGGGAACAGGGGAAAGTTGCATGCACCCGACTCTTTCATACGCAGTCAACGCTCAGACTAAAAATAGGGCTGTTAGAAATCTTAAAAGTTGTTGCGTTCGTGTGGGTGTGTTTTTATATTCCAGAAAAAGAAATGTTTGAGTAATATGTTTGATGATTGGCCAAAACAGTGCGTTGCTGGATGACGTTTCAGTTTGACTCTCCTCCCTCTCTCACACACACACACACACACACACACACACACACACACATACACACACACACACAGCATGGTGTCAATGAAAGGAACGGCCCCCCCCCATCTCAACACTGAAATTACAGGTGTAGTTAGCCGAGTCAGCTCGGGCCTTAGAGGCGAGAATGTTGTGTAATTGGGAGACGATTACTTGCAGCTGCTTATCGTCTTCAACTGACCACCTCTAACCTTCCACAGCCTTCCTCTCTTCACCTGACTACACTTTCTTTCAGGTAAGTTCAAATTTGAAATGCTAATGGTCCACAAAACTTTTCTCCAGGGACACAAATTATCGAATATTTCTGGTTTAGGGGAATTTACGAAAGATCTCTCAGGCTCAAGTTTGTGCTCCTCTTAGACTGATCAGGTCCCAATTTATGCAATTCAATAACAACTTACTGTATTTTGAGTTAGATAATCAAGACAAATGTGTCTCTGTGGGTAAAATAACTAGACTGAAAGATTTTTTGTGATTCAAGCTGAGAGTTATTGTCTTGAGCATATCCAGGAGACTCACTGAGGAATGTGTCACTGTTTAGAAGATGAATGACTGAATGGGAAAGTCTAAACCGTGTCAGCTTTTCTTTTTTCCACTAATGTCCATGAAGAGTCAGAAAGCTACTGTATTATATCGTCCATAGATGAGTGAAATTTCTTTATGATATCAAAGTTATAAAACATAGCATGGCTTTGAAAGTATTATGATCTATTTCCTGACATCTGGGCTTGTTTTGAGTTGACATCTAACCTGGCTGCCTCCTGCACATCACCATTCCTCAAATGCCAGGCTCAGTACTGCCTGAACATGTAAACTGCCTCCAAACAAAAGTAGCATCCAGTATTTAAATCATACCCAATAACATGAGTAGAGGTCCTGTATCTTATTTTAAAACTCAGACTTTCTTCATCTTGTATAGTCAATCATATATCCTCATCTCTTTTCTTGTCTTCTTATCCTTTATGGTCAATAGATAATCAAGGTATTTGATGTTAAACATCATTTGAAGACACTGAGTTTCTTGACATATTGGAATTTGTTTGTTATATTGCCAAAGATCTGTGAAAGTTAAAGCTAGCATGTTAGAATACATTTCTAAAAATCAGTTTCATTGTCTGTTGGTATGTTGAAAATGCAGATCTCAGAGCAAAGGTTTCCTCACCTGACCTCTACTTATCTAACCTTACCTCGGGTCTTCCTCACCTGATCTGCCTGCCTCAGGTGACACTGCTCACACACTTGTCACCCATGGGTGCTCTGAGTTTAAATCACCTCCAAGCAAAACACATCCTTCTTCCTTGGCTGCCTTAAAGATAAATCTGGCCTTTCACACCTGTAGGGTTTGTGTGTTTGGTTCTTTTGTGGTTTCTTTTTTCTGTACAGGATTGTACTGAAGAGTTAAGAAACCAAGCAAGATTCATATTTCCCTATAAAGAAATAATAGCTCAGATTTTGGTTAAAGCAGAAAGACATTATGGAAAGACAACATGCAAAGCCAAACCGACTAGTGAAACATGAGCCATTTAGCAGATTTCCTGCCGAAACACAGTATTAACTGATTATTTTTGCTCTCCATGCTGAAATACTAACAAGACAGAAAAATGCTGAAATGTCTACAGTTGAATGTGCATGTGTTTGTTGTTTACATACAAGCAGGAAGAAGAACAAGAAGTCAATATTCTCAAAGATTGTTCAAGAGACATTATGACCAGTCTGCCAGAGGGATCATGGAAACACAGAAACGAGGACACTAGCCCAGAGAAAATACAACTTATTAAAAGTAAAATCAACTAAACTATTTTTAAGTTTTGGTTTTTATAAAGACTAACCCTGACCCCTAGAAATAACATTTATACATGTGTTTTCCCAATTATATTTCATTGGGAAATGTAATAACAGACAATGTTCAAAAGCAATGATTTTCAATTGAAGGATTTGCATACATTTATGCACAAGAGTCATATGTAGGTAGTCGGGGTGGATGTGCAAAGTGCAGGACTCTGCCAAAGTTAGCAAAAGATTGTGGTTTCAGTAAATGTTAAAAAGCATGTTGTGTCTTGTGCTGTAAGTCACTTTTTTCTGTATTAAACCAAAACCATGGTCTTTCCCTAACCTTGACCAAGTGCTTTATGTGCTGAAACATAACCATAAAAAGTTTAATAAAAAGTTAAGTTTCTACAGGAAGATATTTTATTGCAAGAGCAGATATTGTAATGTTGTCAGTGAACATTTCACTCATATGTTCAGCATGAGTATTTTAGTGACTTGCCAGATATGTTAATTGACAACATTTCTTCATTATGTTAATAACAAACATAATGTGGGCGCCATCTGAAACATATTTGCTTTTGTAAATTAGTTAATTGTAGTTTCTAGGAGACACAGTTGAAATGACTTTGTCTCAGCAGGGAGACTATTCCACAGAAAGGGGGACGATAGGAGAAAGTCCTGCAGCCTGTTGTCTACTTTTTAAGTCTGCAGACAGACAGGAGCTGTGCATTCTGGGAACTCGGAGTGCATAATGGTACACAACGTTTGAAAGAGATCAGACAGGTATGAGGAGGAATTCCCACTGAGCACTTTATGTTTTTAGTAGCACATTAAAGTCTGATCTAACATGAATAGGGAGCTTGTGAAGGGAAACCTTGATTGGTGTGACATACATACTGAACCTTAATTTAAGCAGGTGAGATTAAGATCTCTCTTAGGAAGAGACACTTGTGTACAGCAAAGAGAAAGAAAACAAACATAGCTAGACAAACAAAAGCACATACAGCATCAGGAACAAGCACAGACATCACTAGACTTTGAGTTTGAAAGTTTAAAATCAGCCAGTGGGAAGAGACTTTCAAGTTTTAAAATTTAATTTATAAAGTGCAAAGTAGTGGATGGCGGTCTTCCCAAGTTCAGTATTTATCTGAAGTGTAACTAGAGTTAAACAATCCTGAGATTTGGGTTGGTGAGCAATGGTTTTGACCTGGAGAAGAGACGCGATATACTAAGGCAGCTTTTGCAGGAGATGTTTATAAATCATTAATTCTGAATCATTTGGTCCTCTGACACTGAAACGGACATTGCTGCTGCTTTTAGCACAGTGTGCATGTTGTAACAAACGTTTTTCATACAAATGGAATTGCAGTCAGTGAGTAGGTTGTTGGTCAGTGTGTGATTCTGTGTGTGTTTTCAGTGTGGTTGATCGGCCAGTGACGAGGAGCAGGTGGTCAAGATCGTCCAGCTGAGATCTCCTGGGAGGCCCTCAGGTCACGGAGGTCAGTGTGCACGTGTTTGCACATGTGTACAATGCAACATATTCGAGCATATTGAAGCCTATAGGTAGGTCTCTGTGTGTGTGTGTGTGTGTGTGTGCGTGTGTGTGTGTGTGACATGCTGTCATCAGTGTGTACAGACCCACAGCTGCAGTGCGGCTGATTGGTCCTCTGGGAGAGAACAGAGGAGCTTTCTGTCCACACACACAGCTTTTGTATTTGTGGCTTTTTAAAAAACAAACTGACTCACTGCGGAGTTGGGAGATAAGTAGTAGCATCGTTTCAAGGACAGGAAGCAACATGATTTATGGGAAATGTGGTCTTTGCTTGGAAACATCCCAAAAATCCTTTTGAGCCGCTTCATAAATGTACAGAGACGAGAGGGGGGAAAAGGATAGAGACAGGAAGGAAATAATTGAAAGAACCGGTGTTTCTGTTGAGTTTTGAGTTCAGTCAGAAGCTGAATTGAACACAAACACACAGAAACAATCCCACAAACACAGTTGGTGTGTCTGTTGCTAGATTATCAGCTGTTTGGGGCGGATTAACACAAAAAGTCCAGCAGTCAGAAAATTTGCTTCGCCTTCTGTCTGAACACACCATAAGATCATTGGCTTAATTCATCTGTTGTCATTTAGACATAAGTTTCCGTCTCTATACAAAACATTTTGGCATCTGGTGTGCGACACTGAGTGGTGGCTACATCAATGATGCATCTTCACTTCTTTTGCTGTTGAAGCCTTAATTAATTATCATTGTGAATTGCCCTGCTTCTCACAATAAATCTCTTAATTCAATTTCATTTCAGCAATTTCATAATTCATCAGAGAACTCTGCTGCCTATTTTATTATGTCTGCATAGAATGAAAGGACACTAAGTTCATGTAATTGACAAGGAATATAAAGGAGGAAAACAGCTGGCCTCATTATCATTGTAGATGCATAAGATTTTTTTAACTTCTTGAAAAGAAAAAAATAGTTTTAAGACTGATCCAACATGAAAAGACACACCTCAACATCTTAAAATAGGCTCATTAATTGATTTATTAAAGTGATTTTATCTTCTCTGTGCTTAAAAGACGATACCATTTGAGAAGGCAAAACAAAATGTGTGTTAACTCTCTCTGTACATGTTTAACCTTGTGCTGCTGCAGCCTGAATGTTAATCTGACAGTTCAATTCAGTTCAGACTTGTGCCGTGTTGAAAATGTTACAGATATGGTACGAGGTCCTGTGTCGGCGGATTGTTGTCGAGACTTTTAAGTAAAAATGCCTTGAGCGCTTATAAAGAATTTAATGTAAAATTGCTATCACATTTACACAACAAGCTGAAACAAGCCTTTTTGTATTTTTAACTTCATAAATTACTAAAATGATAATTGATTCATTGACAGAAAATGTTTCAAATAGTCACCTGAAAGATTCTTCCACATGTGATTTATAGGTTTGTTTACCCAAAGAAACACATCTTCTTGTGATGTCAGAGAGGTGAAGGGGCAAAATGTTTTTTTTTTAACATAAATAGGTGATCTACGGCCCTGTTCACACCTGGCATTAAAATGTGTCTTGGATGATCTGAAGTGGACAGCTTTAAGTACAGGTGTGAATGCACCCAAGACATATTGAGGACACATTGAGATTTGATTGCTCAGACCACATTCGGAGGCGGTCTGGGCCACTTATGACCACATTCTTTTAGCAGTGTGTACGTGAATGTGTCCTGGGCCACAGTGAAGGTCCATCTACTGACGTACTCTGCGTAAGTGGAAGTACATACTCATTTGTGCGCCAATAGCATCATATTAAAGTGTGAAACAACAAGAAGAAGTCAACCAGAACAGGCAAAATGGATTCTCATGAATGGAGTACACACGAAACAAGCTGTCTGATTTCCATTTGGGCCAAAGAGTTTTGATTTTGTCCGCAAGCCAAGGTCTTTGTAAACTTCTTTTAAGTGCATTGCTCCTTCCTGCCATCTAAAAACAACAACGCACTTAGTCTTTGCAAACGGAAATGATGTACGCGTTTATTTGTATATAGAGCAGGGAAATGGTCACTTGAGACACATGTGGAGACGCTTTCTAATGCCAGGTGTAAATAGGGCCTCTGATTCATCTCGTGTGGTTTTCACTAGCAAGGAAATTGAGATAAAGCACTTTTTGGTGAGTAGTCCACAGACAACACCCACATCTCATATCTGAAGAATTTCAAGGAACAAAAGAAAACACTGACGAGGAACTGTGACATTAAACCTACACAAGTGAAGACAGGTAACTTTAAACTACAAAAAAAGTAATCTGACATCTCACACTGAGCAGTGCAAAGCTTGGGCATAGATTTGGGTATGGACAAAAGGGACATGTCCCTACTAACATCAAGGTGTTGCTGGATTGTCCATACTGTACTTTTACCGATCTCAAACAATCTAGCCCCTACAACTCCAAGTAATGTTAACAGTAAGATCTCTGCAGAGTTGCCAGGTTTGTGTGTTTTCTGAAAAAAAGTGCGCTATAATGATAAAGAGTGAAAGAGCAGGATATGGGGGACACTTGACCTGTTGATACTCGACTGTTCTACACTTCCTAGTCACCCCACCCCTAGTTTCAAACTGAATGTGTGAGATTTAGGTAGGCAGTGAATTTAGGAACCCCGCAACTCATGACTCGTCTCACTGTCATAATTTGATCCATTCGGTCTGATAACATTTCAAAAGTCTAGAAGAGCCGCACGATTGAATTGTTTTATCCGCATTTAAGTTAGCTAGAGGGCTAAACTGGAAGTAGCCAGCTCAGCTGGCAAAAGTCACTAGTGCGCTTGCAGAACAGATGCAGAAGCAATGCGGAAGAAGTTGAACTTTTTTGGCTACATGTGCCACTGAGCAACTTTCATAGGAATGAACAGGGCCTTGCCTCCAATGCTGCAGTTCTCTTTATACATCCATGAATAAAACTGCTGAATGTTCTGACAGAGAACGTTGGATCAGATTGGTTGTTATTACTGTGCAGTTGATTCAATGTATTTGGTGATGTATCAACGTAATTTTAATGTAAGGCTTATAGGTGAAGAAGTTATCAGACACTGACATTTCAGAACAAACCATACTGTTAACTGTCTGTAGTTTCAGGCATTAATTTTATTAGCAAGCTCACAAGCTAGCTAGCTAGCAAACGGCTAACCTTAGATAATCTCTGAGCTAGCTTGCATGTAAATTTGCTAATTTCAGATTTAAAACATGGCAGTGTTTGAATGTCAACTGTGTGGGTACTGTTAAAGTTAGTTGTTTGTATGGGTCATAGAGTTATAGCAAAGTTTATTTAAAACTAAGAAAGTGTCTGGTTATAGTTCCATGGTCTGAAGTGTCAAACTAACTAACTAGTTCTAGCTTGCTCAAAAATTATCGGCTAATGTTAGCTCTCTGAGCTAGTCTGCTTGTACACTTGCTAGCTAATGAGCTAATTGATGCACTTTATTATTTTAGTTAAAGTAGTCACATTGTTTCTTATTTCAATAGAATTGGGCCTTACGGTGTATTTACAGTCATTAATGGACAGTGAATTGAAGCAGAACCTTACACATCTTTCTTTGTTTTGTTATGCTTCAGATTAAATCTGTGATTGTTCGTTCTGAACCATTATTATTTTACACTTCACTAATAAACAACCCAACTAATTAGGTTGCTTCTAAAGGTAACATTGTGTACCTAATTAAATTGAGGTTTGCCAAAGTGAAAGGGGTTGAATGCTTTTGCAAACAGCATATTCCATTTTTCTTTTTCTTAAAAAATATTTTGTGGCGTAAAACTCATGTTACTTAATAGTAATTCATTAAAAGTATTATTGTTGTTCATTAAAATATCATATATAGAAAAATATTAATGTATGAATTGTTATCTAGTGAAAGAGGTCAAAACTCCAGCAACACTTGTAGTATATAGAACAACTTTATTTGAATTGTTATCTAGTGAAATTAGTTATGTAGCAGGGGGTTTGAACACTTTTGCAAGGCACTGTATGCATGTCACATTCTCATTAGGGACTGAGCCCCCCTAAAGGTTTGAACCTAGAATCGCCCCTCCATTTTTCTCTCGTAGATGGCCAAAGTGACTGGTTTTATTACCGGTTAGCAACCTCTATTTCTTCTACTCTGTTTATTACAGCCATGCATAATGTAGCCCATACCACCAACTTCTGATGAAACTACACTTTGCATTGCCTGGTTTATTGTCTCCAAGCCAGCTAATGGAAACGCACCTAATTAATTTTCTTTCTTTTTTTTTTTGTTTTTTGCGACATTTCAAAAGTTCATTTAAAATTTGCTTGACATCAGATTGCAACAAGACTACTATGCTGTCGTGAAACTCTTGAGTTGTGTTGCCCAAATCCACAAACTGAAAGGACAGAATCTCAGGTGAAGTTTGAAAACCTTACAGCAGCTAGTTACATTACTTACAGGTGTCTATACATTTATTTTATTGTAACATTTATTGTGACAGTCTATGATATGTTATTTTTATTTTATTATTATTTTATTATGTTATTAATTTTGGTCTCAGATTAATAGTTAAGTAGTCTATCAATAAAATGTCTAAATCAGGGAAAAAATCGTGATACAAGTCCGGTTTCAGACAAATCAGCAAATGCATATTCAGTAAAGTAAACATTTAGCAGAGCCAGGATCTTTGTGTGTGTATGTGTGTGCGCACATGTGCCTATGAAGAGCGATAGAGATCAAGTACACATACACAAGTATTTTGGCCGTCTGATAAAAAAATGGCCCTAACAGAGTTAAAACCAAACCTACGCCCTTGGTGCAGCGTTCAGTATGGAAGCAGTTTGAGCTCTTGGCCTGAGTGGTGAACCGTGTAGTTTCGTGGTGCCACGCGTCTTTCCTGTGTTGGTTTATGGATGTGTGGCGACATAAGTGATTCCAGGCGTGTGTGGTAATGCCGTGACGCAGATCCAGCCAAAGAAAACCCTTCAGTGTGTGTTTGTGTTTGTGTGTGCTCTTAATCCTCTATCTGTAAAAGAAGTATTTGGTGTTTAAGATTGTGAAAGTGAGAACATTTTGGTTGTGTTTAAAAAAAGGAGACAAGTTTATAAGTGAGCATGTTTTTAAAGGTCAAAACATCCGTTCTTATGGTGTTGTCTTAATGTTTTCACATTTTAAAAGCTGTAAATACTATATTTTGGTTAGATTTACTGAGTGATACTGTGTGGAGGAGGAATAATAAAAAACATTATCCCAGTGTAATCATGTGTAATTGCCTTTGTGCGCGGATCACTATGTTCGTGCATTTATAAGAGCAACCCACGCTCTCCTTTTTTCCCCTAGAATTGCAGTCATTATGTCCACTAATTACCTGTGAAATGGCTCTCAGGCAGAGGCAGGCCTGCTGCATTCAGGCTGCCAGCAGGCGATTTTGGTTGGCACCGAGCCACCAGGGCAGATATCCAGGGCAACACATGCATACACATTTAAATTTTATATTTCAGCCCATTAGCACATAATTGATTTATTGTGACTGCAAGAGGGGAAAACCCTCTTTTGACAGCTCAGAATACACTTCATCTTGTACTCGTAAGTGAGGAGAAAACAGGTGGAAAGACCAAATGTGCTGTTGATTATCCTACTCAAAAGATGATTCTGGATTATTATAATTTGTTTTCGTAGTTTTGTCCATCATTTCTATTAATTATAACACTGTACTCACTGAAATAACAGATCTGGGAATATGGAGACACAACTTTGAAAAACTCCGAGGGAGTAAGAAATGCGACCAGTCAGACGATCAGACAGGTTGTAAACAAACCAACAGTTTATCCAGTTTATCTAAACCACTTGATTGGAGGAAGTGTTGAAATTGCAGCTAATGAAGCTAAAAAAACTACTTCTCAATGAATATAGCTACGTTACAGCAACACTAGGCCTTTGTTGAAAGTAAGCAACAGAAGACAGAAAAAGTAGTTTAGCATAGTGAAGCTATTATAAAACATAAAACACCTACTGTGAAGAAATAATATAAACAAATACACCTATTATTTTATGCATTTATTGACCGCAGAAACAAATAAGTATAGATGTCATGTAAAACATCAGATCTGTGATGACTAATGAGGAGACTGTTATGTTCCTCAAATGAACATAGAAAACAAACATAAATGTCATATTTCCATCTGCTTTTCCATCGTATCAGGTTTATCTGCTGCTCTTTTAATTACATCTTTCTGTTGTACCCTCTTTTTCTGAAATGGTTTGTTTTGACAACTAACTTATTAACCACTAACTACTATTACTACTACTGAGAACCCTATATTTGATACCACTGAGACACCAAAACTGCTTCCACCTCAACATTACTTTATGACCCGGTTTAACCTCTGATAGCTGCTGTAATCTGCAGCCAGTGCTGAGTAATCGGAAACAAAATAATTTTATGACATTTCAGGTAGTGAAGGCTAATAAATGCATCTAAACTTTATTTCCTCAACATTATATTGACTTGATAGACTTTACCTGCTTTGATAATGAGCCTGAATGAATAGAACAAATGAATAAATAAATGAATCACTCCTGTGACAATTAGCTGGAATTAGCTTTATTGTTGTTATTGTTGAGTTTTGATTGATGAAGACATTTATATAGCAGCACCAATAGCACCAGACTACAGAATGAGCACCACCAATTGTTTATCTCAATTAAGCAACTACTAATATTTGTACTAACAGTAGTAGAGGGAAACACACATGAATTGGATTTTCTGGAAATTTAGTGAAAGTTTGCGGTACATTTGGATGGAAACTAGGTACATGATGCAGAATTACACATTTACCAAATAAAGTCAAGTCAAACTTGACTGTCTTTTGAAAACCAGAATGAGAGGGAAGGTACATAATCTGCCTGCATGCTGGAGCATCAAACGGTCATTCCTGAGCTTTTCTTCTTTAAAAGAAAATAACATCTAGCAATTTACCAGTACTTAGTATTTTTTTTACTAAATCTTGCTATATGAGGCATTTACAACAAACAGTTTGGGAAATAATTCTACCGGTAAAGTTTATTGTTTACAATCTGTCAGATCGTCACTTGATAAGTACGTTTCAAAACTGACTGAAAGTAATGGCCAAAAATACAAAAATTTAATTAACGAGGAGCGTTTGTGTTGCAAATGGCACTTTTGAAATCTAGAGTGGCGTGCATTGCTGTCTGCCACAGTGTCTTTTTGATACAATCACTCAAAAGTCAGAAATGGTGAAATTCTCCTTGTAAGGGCTTTAAATAGATGTTGGAAGTTTATATAAAAACTTATTGTATACTTTTAAAACCATCAGTCAATATATAAAGTAGTACAAGATTCATAGTTAATTGGCTAAAATATGTTGTTTTGCCCAGTATGGCGCACAAACACACACACACACACACACATAAAAACTTGTATGTAAAACACAGACACATGTTTGACTCAACCCAATGGTTTGGTTGAAACCACTTTAATTGACTCATTCATGAACAAATAAACACACACTTGACCACAAGCGCTTACTCATTTATACACAGTAGCCGACAGCAAATATGTCTGTGATACTCTGACCACACATGGAGAAACACTGTGGCTGGTGCTGCTTGTGTTTGAAGCAACACACACACACACACACACATAAACAAATATAGTCACACACAAATGAGGAGTTTCATTCCAAAATGCTTCACACATCCTAAACAAACACAAACACACTCAATCCACAACAAAAGTTACTGAATCTTCCAGGTTCCAGGATCATTCTAGATGTAGGTTTTTTGTTTGTTTGTTTGTTTTTGTTTCAGTAAAGTAGATCTTCAGTTTCTCTCATTGTTTACTCAGATTTAAGAACAAAAACTGTTCAAAACGGCTCCACCACACACTCACAAACACAAATCTTTAATTGTCAAATGAGACTATTCCAGTCAGTTAAAAGAAAAGAGGGGAAAGTTCATTCATTTTTTATTTTTCGACATTTGGCTCGACTCCCCAGATGAGCAGTGTTTTCAAACCTGCATTGTTTTCGCTGGTTGACTTGGACTCTGGTTTGTTTTCCCCTTTGATACAATCGTTGGGGCACATCTGAACACAGTAGTCGAAGTCGGGTGCAGACCACAACAACTGCTTCAAGACCCTTCAGAGGAGGTCACAAATTAATTCTGGAGCGGTTTGTGGTGGGAAAGTGATCCGACCTCAAACACAAAACCTACTCTACAAGGTTTAACTAAACGGCTCCCGTGACCAGGTGTGCTTTGCATGCTGGGACGTGGATGAGAAAAATAAACAGTTGCTATCAGCCTGACAGAGAATGAATCGCAAACTGGACTAGCAACAAAGTACATTGCCTTCTTGATATTTGGGCAGAAAGAAGCTTCTTCAGGATCATCTTCCTCTTGCTAATTCCTCAGACACTAATGGAGCATAGCGTTAGTTCAGGCAGAGCAATGAAGTTGCACTTAATTCACCTGATTGGCTTCAGTTGTCTTCAGTATGCTTCACAATCACTGACTCACAGTGCTGGGTGATATACTTTCAAAATCTAATATTTTACATATTACTAGTTACTTTACAATACTGTCTGTGTAGAGTAACACGTTACTTATTAAACTACTTTTGCATTACTTTCACCAAAATAACCACAGACGTACAACTAGGCATTATAAAATGCAAGAGTGTAATGTTGCATAGCATGTAATTAAAGCACAGAAGCTTAAGTTTATTGCAGTTTATTATAAATCCAGTGGTGGGTGATGTGTCGTGTGCCACCAGCCTCCTCACTTCTCGGGATTCAAGTACAGCAGATCAAGAGAAATCCAACTTCTGTTGCTTCTGCTTACTCACGCTTTCATCTTTGGCCTTTCTCTTCTGCTTGCTAGCAATGTTGTTTCTCTCAGTTAGCTTAGTGCTGACGTGAACCCTCTCCAGGTGTTTCTTCAGGTTACTTGTGCTATTTCTTACTGTAGAGAGTTCCCTCAGCTTCCCTAGACATAGATTGCACTTGACTATTTTGTTGTTGTCCTTTTCTTTGATAAACTGAAAGTAATGGGAGTATACCCATTTCGAAAACATGGAGTCTGCAGCCATCTCAGCCGTCGAACTTTGACAACAGGAAATTCTTCCGGGGATATTATATGTTTTTCTGGTGGCAGAACGGCGTGCGATGTGGATTATTTAATTTCAGATGGCAACACATTACTTGACATGTAATAATATTACTAAAACCCTACTAGTATCGTGTTTATATTACTTTGTTCCTGCTAAAAGTAACATATTACTGTATCCAACACTGCTGACTCATCCACAGCTGTGTGGCTGGTAACATCTAATCACATTCATGCAGCTGTACACTGTCGTTTTAACCTGACACTATCACAGTTCAGCCGATTGCACTCTTGCCAAAGAAGTTTGATGCTGCGGCGCCCTCCACCACCCCAACCTCCTTCTTATATGGTATTTCTTATTGTTTATTTTAAGTACAATTTAATGTTCATGTATGTTTATTTGGGGGATTAGCTCACTAAGCAGAATCCTTGTCGCTGTTCAATCAGCAGAGCCAGCAAAAACAACAGAGCCTTTTCCACCAAATCTAACTGTGTAACCATTTGCTATAAATGGTCAATTCCTTTATATAATTGTCTCTGACTGAACTAATCACTAAGTGGAGTGAACATTCTCACATGACCTTTAGTGATACGTCCACTGATTTGGACCAGAATTACAGGTTTGAAAACATCTTTAAACACAAGATAATTTTCTTTTGGAAGATAAACTTCTGGTCTCAGTGTCAAAATATACTATTCTAAAGTTCAGATAAAGTTAAGGTTCTTTTTATTGGACAGTTAACTTTGTACAATAGCACTACCTTTGTGTACTTTTGGCTCTTTTGGGTACATATCATGTCACACTTCAAATTTGTAGGTATATATTCCCAATTATGGCTTAAATGGCTGTCTTCATGTCATTGCTACTGTGTCTTCTGTCTCCGGACAGCAGATATAGTCCTATTTTCCATTTATAATTGTTAATTTTATGTAACATTCTCACCAGTTACCATTGACATGCCAAATCATTTCCCTTAATTAAAAAAACAATACATAGAATTCCTATCTAAGACATGTAGTTACAATGCTTTGAACCTTTAATTAAAGGGAGTGAAAACCAACTGGTTCTAATTATAAAAGGATTAACTTCATCTTCAAAGTAATGTCACTTTCATCATCTGGATTCTCTGCCCTTTGTAGATATGGCATCTTAATTTACATGATGTGATTTCTTCTCCTGAATTTACAGTAAACATAGAGGAGTATACTTTTGTCTCAGTGACTGTCTTTAGAGCAGACAGGCCCCTCCCAGCATGCAGTGCCATGAGGCCCTCAGCAGCATGCATCATCTCAGTGAAAGAGCAGCCAGGTGGAGAGGCCCATTCACTGCAAACTGACCTTGACAGGGTTTGATTGAATCCCGCTTCCTCTTGCTGTTTCCCTCCCTGCCGCCCAGACAGCAGGAGTATCTCCCCCCCCCCTCCTCCTCCTCCATCTTTCATTCACCTCCTCTGACTGACACGTCCGATCAATGTGCTTTTTGTTCCCGTCTTGAGAAGTTTCTGCCTCTCTGTTTCACTTGCTTCTCTGTCCATCTTGTTTGTCTCCTTTCTTAGCCTTTCTCTTTCTCCCGCTCCCTACTTTCCCTCTTTCTCTCCCACAGCAGGATGAAGATATTTGTCACGCTCGACTGATTCCCGGCTGCGTCCTCTTTCGTTCTCTCTACATGTATCCCTCTGTTTCCCGCCTCTCTCCTTCACCCTCACCCTGGAGGATGAAGACGTATGTTGCACGACTGCCTCCTCGCTCACTTTTTAGTCTTAAATCTGATGTCACATGTACTGTTTTATGTTCAAAACAAATGCAAAGCAACTTTCTTAATACTGACAAGAGTTCTTTGAAAAAAAATCAGAATATAGTTATTTTGGTCAAGAACATTTTTATGAAAAAAGAACAAATTGTTATATCTGTGTTTTTCTTGTTAATAGGCAATTTGTTTTTTAAAGTATGTTTTAAAAAATATAAACCATAAGGAATGTGCAATGGTTTAGGAATATTTGCTCATTGGTCAACTATCCTGTTCCGATATCACTCAAGTCATCTCAATTAACTTTGCACAGTTAAAAGTTATTAGTAAATACATGGTTGATCACTGGTGCAAGAGTCTGCTGCCACATGTGAGGCTCTGTAAGGCCAGGGTATGCTTGAAACTAGTTCGTATCAAGTGTCATCCACAGGCTGTCCACAGATTATGTACCTTCCCTCTCTGTATGTTTACATACAGAGTACAGTGGTGTACAAGACAAAAAAAGTTGTCTATCAAGTGTTTACGTGCCTGGAGGGAGAAACTGGATTTATTCCTAAAGAAGACACTTAATTTTAAGATTTTCAATGTGTGATTTGAATGACAAGTTCTGATCAATAATAATAATAATAATAACAATAATAATACCTAAATACTTATATGTTGAGACCATTTGAATTTCAACCCCTTGAGATTAGACGAAATTTGCCATTTGAAAATAGCAGGATTTTGGATTTGTCTGCATTTCACACCAACTCAAAGGTAGAGTCGGTCATTCAGGAGAAAGATTGTTGATATCTGTTCCTTCAGAAGCTCCGCCCCCCCAAATTCATGGACGAGCATTGCCAAGGCAACGACCAAAAGAGAAATATGGAATCCAGAGCGATGCCTCAGCTGTAGAAGTCACTTCTGTTCCTCTCACACATTACCACAAGAAGAAAAAAAACTTCATCTCATGCGAGCACAACAGTCCATCCACACTCTCCGCACCTCTGCAACCTCCCCACTTCTCACTGGACCTGCGTTCAGCGTCTGTCCACAGAAGCAGCTGTCTGCCTTCCTCAACACAGTGATTGGCATACAGCTACACTTAGATGATATATCATTCCATAAGTAAAAACTTTGACCTGCCGGTGGATTAAAAGGTCTGCAAGTTCTTTAGGATTCAACCTCTTGAGAGCTCAAATGTCTGTACCAAATTTCATGGCGATCCTTCAAATAGTCATCAAGATATTTCAGTCAAAACCAAAGATGGTAACTTGCTGGTGGCAGCAGAGGAAAAGTCAGAGAGTTCATCCTCAGTGGGGACCATGAATGTCAAATGTGCAAAGTTTCATGGTAATTCACTGGCAATGTGTGGAGATATTTTATTAGGCCATGACACTCGTAAAACATTTTCATGCGTTCACATTAAATTATTTATTTTGTCATACATGCTCTCTGGGTTCAGTTGAGCGAATGTTCTTGAGACCAATTAAATAATCTACCAGGGACAAGTGGATGACGCTGGGGCCTGTGTTCTGAACAGAGCAAGAGGTCAATCTCCCAAAAACATGTTGCATTTCAGAAGGACAGTGGGAAAGTTTAGGTTCTTTATGTCTCCCTGCAGGCCGCTCAGTTGGCTCTGTGTTATCGTTCTAGAGGAGCCTGAATGTCAGACTTTCACTACGTTTATCTGTGTTTCTCAGTCTCTGCGGTCCTGAAATAGAGATTGATAAACAACACTGTACCTCAGTGCTGCCCGTGGTGGATACAGGTGATGTCATTGCTTAACTTCTCTGCCAAAATAAATTTACTACATAATGATCACACAGCATGAATTGATGGCCATGCTCAGTGTTTGGAAACAAACTTTATGTAGCCATGAAGCTAAACCTCCAAAACAAACATACATATATTGCTTTTGTTTAATAGTCCATACTACATGTCAACTTCATGGGTTCTTGTGGGCTCCCCAGGGTGTATGTGCTTTCATGATTCCCTCCAAGGACTGTATATATCAGACAGATACTGAATCTTCACTCAGATGTTATACTAACCTTTCAGGAAGGCATGTGGTGATGGTGCTGGTGACTGGAGAAAAATAATGGAGTCCAGTAATACCTTGGACATTTAGGATAATCCTAAATTGTGCACGTTTGTCTTTTCCTTGACATTTTTATTTATTTACACTGATTCAAATGGTAACTATGCTTCTGTGAATGATTTGGAAGTAGCTGACTTGAGCCTAAAGGAAAAGTTCAACATGTGCATATTCGCTTTCTTGCTGAGAATAAGATGAGAAAACTGATACAACTCTTATGTCTGTATGTCTATCTTAGCTTAGCACAAAGACTGAAAACAGGTGGAAACAGCTAGCCCGGCTCTGTCCAAAAGTAACAAAATCCACCTACCAGCATCCCTAAAACTCGAAAATTAACATTTTACATCTTGTTTGCTTAATCTGCACAAAAAACTAAGTTTAGAAATGACAAATTGCCATTTTACAGGGGGTTATGTGCCACCATATTTCCTAGTCTGGACCACTGGCCAGCAACAAGTAGACCCCAGAAAGTTACTGGTCTCAACCAAGAAATAGTCCTGCACTTAACCATTTGAAAAGAAACATCCTTTTTGTGTTTCTTCCAACACACAAAGAGAGATAATTCTCTTTTTGTAAAACTGCTAAAGTTGATCAACCTAAAAATAAAAGACCAGAGTGGATTGCAAATGTTAGATTCGTAAATTACATTTTCAGATTTATCTGCCTCAGAGTGGACCTGGCCTGAGTCATCCTCCAGAGGAAGATGGTTAGATGGGTGCAGATGACCCTCAAGTGAAAGTTGGAAGTGTAAGAGGCTGTGAGAAACATCCTGATCCCTGATGACAGATGTCTGTCGACTGGCGCTCTTAACCAGAGGACAGAAACTCGAGCAGATAGTGAAGAGACACAGATAAAAAGACAGAGAGGAAGAGGAAAAGAAAAGACAGAGAGGCTGTGTTTAGATGCAGGAACATCTATTTATTACTCTGAAAAATAAAACAATTTGCTGCATGACCAAGTCAATTCCATTTTTCAATTTTAACACTGTTTTGATTTTGAAATATATTTGTGCTGACAAGGTGATGCAGACGGCAAATTGGATTGTTCAATTTAAGTAAATTGGTGCATTTATTCAGCACAAAGCTCCTCTTTTCATTCAGAAGTGAACACTGACCCATTAGAAAAATCTAATCCAAAGTTTGAAAAGACACAAACACGCTGTACACTTTTGTATCTGTGTGCAAAACATGCTACAGGCTACTCAATAATGGCAGCGCTTCTGTTTTGTTTATCTGTTCTAATTGAACACAAAAGCAGTCTGTCGGTGCTCTGCTTACAGCTCAGTAACAGGTAAAAGGTTTCGGGTTCAATTCCCATTGCAAACATCGCCTAATATTCATTAAAGGTGCAGTGTGTAGTGTGGTATCTAGCAGAACGGACTTGGCAGGAATATATTCATAAGTACGTTTTAATTAGTGTATAATCACCTGAAAATAAGAGTTGTGTTTTTGTTACCTTAGAATGAGCCCTTTATATCTACATAGGGAGCGGGTCCTCTTCCACGGAGCCCACCATGTTTCTACAGTAGCCCAGAACGGACAAACCAAACACTGGCTGTAAATAGGGCCTTTCACGTTTTTCGCGGCCACCGTAGGTTCTCCTACACATTTGGAGGGAGGGGAGGGGGCTGCAACCTCACAATTAGATGCCACTAAATCCTACACACTGGTACTTTAAAGGCTCCGAGCCAGTCACCCTCAAACCAGTAAATACTGTACCACATGTGTACCAACTTACTCCAAACAGGGTAGAACATCAGATAAATATACTATGTGAAAATATTGAGTTTTTAAAAACTAATTAATTAATTAATATGGTCATTTCACAACAACGATCCAGTGTTGAAAAAAATTCTTTCATATCTCCATTGGTTAATGTTATAACTCTTAAGATTTCAAACAACATTTGTAGTCTATATTGTAGTTTCCATTGTTAGCGGTGGAGTCCACCATTCCCTCGCAGTATTCAACTTCCCTTCACACACGCGCTCACCACACACACAAGGGATTCACAAGAAGCGATGCATGTATGTACTTCAGCAATACTGTTTGCAATTTTGTCTGATATCATCAGCCTCACTGTTTATTTTTCACTCTTCTACAGTCCTGTCAAAACTGTATTAAGTAACGATTCCTCCCTCTGCTACTTCATATTAAAAGTATTCAATTTTTGGTGAAATAACTGGTAGGAATGGCTTTTATTGTGAAACAGCCAAAGGAAATGCAATATATTTGTCAGCATGGTCAGTGCTGACTGTCTGACTGCCTTTTTTTTTTTTTTTTGGTGATTTTTGACAGTGGATCATTGTTAAATATTGCATGAAGTAATGGAACAAGTAGGAGCAGCCACAGCGAGCTGCTGATGAAGAGGCAACAGGCTGCACACCTTCAACTTCTCAGCATGGTAACAAACCCTTTTTGCTGTGTGTTGTGTGGAAAACTACCCACACTGTGCACTTAAAATGAGATCAGATTGTGGTTGATCACAGCACGATGAAAAAAGTCTTTAATTAAAAGTCTTTATTGAAACAAAGTGAATCCTCTGAGCCAAACACTGTGACCTGTATTAGAAAAACACCTGCTACTGCCGCCGGTAACCACGGGTGTTTCCAAATAAAACAGCACTGAAATCTCAGGGATTATAACTTAACGCTCACAAGTTCTCTCTGCCTCTCTTCCTCGCCCTCTATTTCAATGTCTGTCACTCTCACCCACTTCTCTTCACTCCATACAAATCTAATAGAGCGTTAAGCCTCCCAGGTGTACGGAGTCTGTAACAGCCTGGAACAGGGCTTCCACCCTGGCTGGAAATCAGAGAACTGCATCATAAAAAAATAAGGATAAATCTGATGATATTCTATATTTTACATATTGTCAATGAATCCAATGAAAAGACCAAAACCATCAATGAATTTTCTATGTATCTAAAGCCTGATATATCTTATTCCTCTGTGCCACAGACCTCCGTTGTTTTTTTTCCCTCAAACTATTAAAAACACATCAATGAACATGTTGCACTGGATGACATGTTCCTCTTTATGACAATAAACACACACTGTAATTTATTTTGAGTCAACATACACCATCTTGCTGCAGTAAATATTCACTAAATGTTTATTAATCGACCGCTGAAAATAGTCCCCAACAAAAGCACTATTTACTCCTGTTTGAGTAATGTTTGCTAAAAACTACAGTTCCCAGCTATTTTAGCAAATTAATTAGCCTTTTTTTTAATGAAACTGTATATTTCAGAACCATTTTTAAAGATTTACATCTTCAGAAGGAAAAAAGATGTAAATCAATGTTGGTAAATCAGAATATGTTGACAGATTAACCTGTTATTGATGTTTGTCTTTCATGGAATTTGTTAGAAATAGGATCCTTATCAATTATATAAAAATTAAAGTTAGGCATAAAGACAAGTGCAATAAACTGATACACTAAAACTACACTTTGATATGGAGCATCAAATCACATGAAAAGTATTAAGTATGGTAGAAATATACATGTATAAATCTGAATAGACTGAATATACTAAAAAAATAAATTTTCAGAATGGAAAAATATACTTTTTTCACATTTCACACATCACATTTCCCCTCAGATATTTTTCCTTGACACATTTCATGATGATTTCATACCTCTCGTCTGTCTTAATGATGTAGATGATGTCCATTGTTGACATGTGTGTTTTGTTGTGTTTCGGCTGTTCTCTGCGTCACTCCTGTTATTTTAAGAGCGTACAGCAGGCTGCTATCAGCCCTGCCTGTGGTCAGTGATCCTCAGCAGCTGCTGGAACAGGCCTGCTTATCAAAGAGGGCCTATGTTCCTGTGATGTGGCCCTTCAGGTCGCTATCAGGGGGGAGGAGAGTCGAGCCCAACCACCAGCCAAGACGCCCTTTAGGTGGGGAGCTTTATCAGGGAGTGTGGAGGCACGGTTGGAGGGGAGTGAGATAGGAGAAGGGAATCAGATTTGGAGATGCTTTCAAGGAGCCTTTGTTCTACTAAAACTTGATTCCTCTATAAAGTATGTCTCCTTTTACAATTGTCTGCCTCACATTCGTGCCAGGGGAGAGGAAAATCAATTACTGAAATTTTGACGATTGGTCAGAGTCTGGAAAGCAGGAGAGCTGTAGGCACATGACGTCCTACCATGTGTGATTTATCAGTTGTTTTTTCCTCTTACAGGCAACGCCAACTGTACTGTGAGAGTTTAGTTGTCTCATTCTCACAAGTTGGGCTTTTTGCAAGGAAATATTTTCTTTTTGATGCAGTGTCTTGCACAGTCCTCACTGTCAGTAACATTACAAATATGTCACAAAAGCTGCCAAAACTTAAATAAATAAATATATATAAATATAGCACTAAAGTAGACATAATCTTCATCTTCATAGAGGAAGAAATTTTCATGAGTGTCCAGAAATGCAGACACGTTGGTGCTAAATTCATTTCAGGATTTACTTACAGTGAATTGATATCATCTTCGGTATATTTAGATTAGATATTTAACCAAGAAAATGGTCACTCAGCTGTGAGTTATGATGTTGCAACAGAATGAGAGTTATTCCATGCAAGGGAAAGTTACAATCATCCCTTATCCAGCTGTGTCGCCTTATGGCTGCCAGAGATGATCTGCTATCTTTACTTTGTTGGAGCAGCTCTCGACTCTGAAGTGTGGAATGAAATTGTGAATGTATTAAATGTCAAATATGTCTACAGACATATTTACATGTCTGTAGTTAGAAAAAGAGAGGAAGAGAAAGAAGAAGAAAGAAGGAAAAAATTGAGAGAAAGACAGAGACTTTCAACCTGTTAAACCTCCTTCCTGTCTTTTAACGCAGCCTAAGTCACAATATAGTTGTTCTGATTTACATATTTTTAAATTCTGTTTTCAGACAACAGGGTATGAAATTTGAAAGGCAGCTCATTAACACTGTTAATAAGTGTTGCACAGGTGTGTGGGGCCTTTAAGGAGAACCAGATTTATGACTGACATGCAAAATTACCAAAAACAGACTGTTAAATTCTGAAACAGTGGTACTAGAAAACCAGACTGACGGGTGTGTGTGATTTCTTTACTGTACACAATCACTCCCCGTGTAATGTAGTGATGATCAGCCTGAAGGAAATATTTGTAGATTTTGCGGTGGGAACTTTTATCCTACCAGAAGGAACAGGAGCTGATATTTTCCCTCGACTCTCTCAACTCATGCCAAACAGTTAACAAGCTCGACAAGAAGAAGTTTGTTTTCCAACACACCTGTTTCATGTGGAGGTGCAGATATTGAGAGCGCAGCTGTGGATTCTCAAAGTGAACAACAGCTTATCTTTGAAAATAAGGTCCATGGACTCAAAACACTGATATATTTCTTAATGTTTAAATTACTAAACATACTAATAACATTAACGTCACTAATACTAAAATTTTTAGGGTTTTTTTGCTCTTAAACTCCACTGGAGCTGTTGTAAATATCTGATCATGAAATAACATCATTTATAATTGGCCACAGGAAAAAGGAAAATACACCACAAGAGGGTGATCCCAATGTGTAGAATAATCAATGATTTAGAGTTTTTCTGACTCCAGAGGGTTTGAACTGTGTTTGCTTAGATGAGTTTTGTTCCACTGTTGTTTCCCATTGATAAATCTCAGCCAGCAGTGTGAGAGATAAACCAGGAAGAGATCTGCTACTCACGGAGATAAACTGTGGTATGTACAGCACACACACACACACACACACTCACACTCCTCCCAGCACTGATAACACTCCGCTCTTTGATGTGGCTCCTGGAGGGAAGAAAGAGTGATTGAGAAGGAAAAGAGAAAAGAGTGACTGAGCGGGAGGGAAATTGGGAGCGATTACAGGAATAGCTTCAGGGATGTTGTTTTGTGCTGCAGTGTTACAGACCCCTCGGCGTCTCACACACACACACACACACGCACGCACACGCACCCAAAAATGTAATCCTTATCAGTCTACCTTCATCTTCTTTCCATTAAGGTGCAAATGGAGTCTGTATAAAAAGCTGCATCAAACAAGTTTTAATATTGACAGCGTTTTGTGGCTATAGGCATCTCCATCAGGCCAGATAATAGTCTATGATAGCATTGTTTCAATTAAAATAATTAAGAATTAGAAATGTTAGTGTCCATTCTCATGTTAGGAATGGACATTTAGGTGTAGACATTTGTCTTATTCTTGGCAAAAATATTGTTTCATACATGTATTTTTTGCATTTTACTCTTTTGGAAGTTTTATCATCGAATCATGCAAGCTGTCAAATTTACTGTTCATCAAGCATCTTCTTCAGTTTGTTTATGTGTTCCAGCGATTCCTTTTGTGAAAAGGGTCGTGTGAATCTGGAAGCTGCTCCCGTTAGTTCAGCTGACCCATTTCGCTTCTCAAATACACCCTCATTTTTTACATATTTCTCAGGTTCATGTTGTGGTGTCATATGTCTCCATGGTAATACTTATACAGTCCGTAGTACATGGATGTGAGGGTTCAAGATCACTCTGTGTCAAACATACACTCCATTTTGTTGTTGAGTGGGCAATTTTTCAATAATCCCAACAGTAAATTCAGTTTAAACAGTTCAAAGTTGGTAAAATATCTATATGTCAAGTCTTTATTTTAACCTTCTATTCCCTCTTTATCTTTTATCAGCAGAGAGCAATAAGCTAAACCTCCAGGTAATGTGTTTTTTTTTTTTTTTAGCCAACTCTCGGTTACTTGCAAAAACAAAATGTAGTAGCTAAATAAAGTGAACCATGTGTATGATTTCTGGTTCCTCCTCTGTTCTCTTTTTTTGTCCTGTGCAAACACCTGAAGTAAAGACGTTATGTTGCCTGTTGAAGCTCTTTAAATGTAAATCTTAACTCGTTTTAGTCATTAATTGTTGTGTTATATATACAGTATGTAATTCAGGTTGATTAAATTAAATATTGTGAAAGCTTAGCTTAAATAAATTTGTTTCATTGTTTCATTTCAGAAGGATTTAAATTTGTTCAAAAGGTTTGATTCTTGAATCAGAGTCAAGAAAATTATACTGAACAAAAACAGACGCTGCTTTATCAATGTATCAACAGGTGTGCATTAAAAATATGAGATGCAACATTTAGAAAATCAATACCAAAAGTTAGATTAGCCACTTGTTTTCATACATTCAAACACAAATCAATATCATTTGATTACATTTATAGTTTTTCCATCTTTGGCTGCTATAATCAAGATGCTGCTTGACCCGTTTTTGTTTTTCTACTTCCACCTCGAAGGAGGCGTCTGTATAAAACATTTCACATGTAAATGGCAGAGTTCAGGTATGAAGAGTTCAGGGTCAGTGTGTTCATTCATCACTTGATTTTCTGAGATTTTTTTTAAAAGAGAAAAGGCTAGTTGAGATGCAGCAGAGAAAGAGGGAGAGAAAACAAATGATAAATGCAAATTGCAGAAGCAAAAGCTCCCTCCATGTTGTCCATAGATTATTATTGTTTAGGCTACTTGTGTTTCTATCTGCTCAGATCACCTAGCAAATAATTTATCATCTTGTTGGCTGAGATATACACTCAAATGTCCTCAAAAATAGTAGCTTATTTTATTATTTTATCATCAATGTGTTATTGAGCGCTGAAGGAATGAAGGAATAAACTTGCATGTTTACATTTGAGTAAAAACATCAATGTCGCCTTTTTCACCACATGTAAATTTTAAATTTCTGAAGACAAGAGCATCATTCCTCTGATTCCTGAAACTTCTTTAAAACTGCGGGATGCTTCATTCCCATACGTTTCTAATAACCCAGCTGATGAACACGTAACTCCTCCATGAATCTGACTAACACACACACACACACACACAGACATACACACCCCTTCCTACAGGATGTTATGCTGTGAAATTTGAGCATGACATGAGAAAGAAGAGAAGGAAGAAAGGGGGAAAAGGTGTGTGTGTTTGTGTGTGTGCACGCTTCCTGCAGGATGTTATGCTGTGACCTCTGAGGATGAACCTGGGGTGAGTGTGGAGGCTCTTCAGTGCATCCTGATGCTAATAAGTTGCCTCCTACATGCGCTGCTGAAGTATCCTGATAAGCAGACGTCCAGTTGAAACTGTGGACAAGTTGCTCTTCGTGCTTGAGCGGAAGGAAGTACTTCAGCAAACTGATAGCTCGTGTGTGTGTGTGTGTGAGTGTATAATATATACTGTGTGTGCAGAAGCAAAGTGTAGATTAAGTTTATATAACCAACATGAGGCAAGTCGTCAGGAAGCACTGTCAAACAACCACGTCTAAAGGCTAAAGTGTTCATACCTGCTCTGAATAAAAGCTGCCATCACAGAGTGTGGCAAGACACGATCATGGAAATGAGGATAACATCACACACCTGTGTGCAGTCTCTCCTTGGAGGCGATCATGTGTTGCATTCATTTGTGCGCATGACAAGTGATGGAAGTCATTGTGTGAGGAATGAAAAAGGAGAAACTCTGCCTACTTCCTCACCTCTGCACACCTGGCCAATACAGTGTAAAGTAGGTGTGATTGTCCCATTACTAGGTTTGGAATAATTGCAACTGCATGGTGCATTGTTAGTTTGGCTTCATTTCCATCACCTCAGTGCACATTTTGAGTTGTGTAATTCTTCTCCATCAGGAATATTATATAAATTAATCTTGTGGAATGTCTTTGTCTATGATGAACTACCTCCATGAGGAACCACCACCATAACAACATCCGGAACGATAAGTTAAGTTAGCGAAGATACAGACAAGGACAAGAGCAAGTTACTCAGTTTGCCAGGTGCTCAGAACACTGCTCCACTTAAATCTGTTGTTTGCTTGATTCTTTTCCTCCTTTCCCTCCATTTATCCCTCTATCTTCTCCCATTCTGTTGGCGTCTCCCTTAGCAGGAAAAATAAACTTGACCCCTGCATCCTGGCGAAATGTGACCTCTCCACCTCAACAACCCCAAACACACACACATACACACAGTCCTCATTCCCTCCATCCTACTTTCTCCTGCTGGTATTCCTCCCTCTTTCTTTTATTCCCTTTAATTTCTCAACTCCTTCATCTGAGCGTTATTGTCACAGCCAATCTCCAAGTCAGAACGGTCAACAATCTCTATCTGTCACCTGAATTTCCTTCTCTCTTCCTGATGTCCCAGATTAAATTCATAATACCAAACCAGCATTTACATGTTTAATCACCTGTCAAGGTCTTACTATACTTCAAAGTGCTTGTAGAGAAGTGCAGTTTTGGAACTTCCCAAAACAGACAATGCAACAAACACTTTACGTGGCGACTGGTCAGGTGTGTTGGAGGTGAGAAACAAGCTGTCTTTTTCTTAGGCTCAAACAACACACAGAGACTGTCTGCAGGTGTGCTCTGTTATCCCCATTTGTACGATTAATTGCATCAAAACTACAAAGACATGCAAAAGAGCCGACGCAGAGGGCTCCGGCAAAACAACGCCAGGTCGTCCGGCAAAAAAGTTGAGCTGGGCTCAACTTTTGCAGCTGCAATGCAATTTGATATCATCCATCAAAGTGGACAATCATATACATGCAAGCACACATTCCTGGTAAAGTGAATGCTGTGTTTCTGCTGTTTATCCTGCAATCGTTGTGGTGAAAGATAACTGCAGCCGTGATAACTTTCCAAAGTTGTAAAATCCTGTCTGTGAGTATTACAAACTTTTGTTCTGTGTTTTGATGCCTGATAAGCCCTTAAATGCATTCATCTGTAGCTCCAACTGGACTTCCTGGATCATGTTTCATTGTCTCACTGGTACCTTACAACAAGCCCTCACCAACGCAGCCCTTTGCATTGTTTTAATGCAGGGTCGTTTCCAGTCTGAATGCAGCCTTTTGCCTTCAGATGTGGTCAGACAGCACTTTGTACCAAGTAGTTCGTTAGAAGTACACTGAGGCCTTAAAGAATCACCGAGGAGGAGGAAGAAGGGTAGAAGAAGACACAGTGCTACTGTATGTGGGAGAGGAAGAGGAGGAGAAGGAGGAGGAAGGGACAGGAAGAGGAAGGCAGAGAAACCTGTTTTTGGCAAAGTGAAGGGGATGGAGGAGAGGAGGAGGAGGAGAGGAGTGCAGCAGCAGCAGCAACACATGGTCCCAATTTCACGGTTGTGGATGGAGGAGTGCCGGCGGATGCGGAGGCAGGAACAGGCCTGCAATCTGGAGACATTAATACCTCAGTAATAGTCACATTCACTTCCACAACCAGGAAACTACTGCTCTGGACTTACTACGTGCCTGCATGTGTGTGTACATGTGAGTATGTGTGTGTGTGTGTGTGTGTGTTCAGAGGATAGCACTCTACTACGCGAATTCTCCACTCTGTCTTCTCCCAGCAAACACAGACACACACTCACTCTGTCGTTTTCTGTACACACACACCCTCTAACCAAATTTCTCACTGCCAGTCTGTTATTCTGGAGCTCATTCACTCTCTTTCACACTTACGCACACACACATTCACACAAACACACACACACACACACACACACACACACACTGAGACAGAGCAGACCATAACAGAGTAGTAAAAGGCATGCAGCAGGGCAGAGCAGGACACCGAGTGCCTGACTTCCTGTGCCTCGTGTTCTTCCTGAGCTCTTAATGAGACCTGTTACAGTAAACCACCACCTCCTCTTCTCCATCCATCCATCCACAAGCCCTCCTCTCACTCTTTTCTTCCTTCTCCTCATGTACTCTCCTACATGTACTTGCACATAATTGGATCTATTACTGTGCATACCTGTATTAAGGTGATACACTGTATAAAGGCAACATTTTTGGAAATACACCTCCAAAGCCCTTTTCAGACATGGAATACATAATATTGTTGTCTTCATCAAGTTGTTAGTAAGTAAGTGATGGCTTTGTGTCATTCACACTGAGGTGTATTTGACATCAATGTTCCTTTATGCAGACATGACAGGACATTTACGGAGAGAGACAATGCTTGCACAATATTTGGCACATTGTGCGCATGAGAGACAGCTGACATTTTGCTGTTGAAGACTTCATCAATGGCCATCATGAATGAACAAATGAATGACTGAATTCACTGATAGCATCAATTTCATCATTCAACATTATCATTGCTCACAGCGAGGCAGGGGCAAGTACTGGGTGACTAGATGCTTATGTTGTTTGTTATCTGACCATGTTATTTGAGTCCCATCTTGTCGAAATCATGAAGTGTATTCACGTCCTTGTGTGAACTTTATAAGCTGTTTGGAGTTATCTCATTGTATTTTTAGTGTTTCTGTTGCATGTTTTTGTGTGTTTATGCTGACTTGCTGCAAAGAGAATTTCCTCTTGTGGGATTAGAGCTGAACTGAATTTAGGGAGCAAATTCTACTACCCGTTTTATAAAGTCTGACGTGCATTGCAAGACCGGACGTTAAGTTGCCACTCTCCTACTGATGTGATATGAGAAAATTACTCCTCTCAACTTTTTCACAGTGTTTCCTAGTTTATTTTGGCTGGATTCACTGCTGATATCATGAAAGTTTTCACTGCACATGCTGATTACAAATTTCCTTTACTGATTTTCTGTTTTACCTCTTCTCTTTTTTTAAAACTTCTCCTATTTCAGCTGTAAACATAAAAAAGACTTGGAGCATTTAAAACAGCAAATGTGAAACATTTATGACCTGGCAAGTAGCAAAACATTTATTGATATGAAAATGTCAGAGCAATCAGACAATCAAACTCTTTTCACAAATACCTTGTCAGACGCACACTGTGTACAAACTATCAAACTGCATTGGTCATGCATGGGGAAATGAGTTTTCTCCAAACATTTGTGGAGATTCAAAGTTTCATACTTCAAATAAGCCTCTGTCTGTTTAGAAAACTACTTACACATTAACACAGAGACACACACATGGACTCATAGTCTCAGTCAACACTCTCACCGCTGTGTGTTTAACTGCAGCTCCTGGACTCGACCGGAGGGGTTTCATCAATGTCAGGGCCGGTTTGAAAATGTCCTCTGTCAGGCCACACTTGCTGGAGACGTAGGCTGCTTGAAAGGAGCCACAGACCTGAACATGCTGAAAGAGGCCCTTGGTATGTCAATAGACCACTCACTGGGAGAAAAAGAGAGAGAGAGGGAAAGATGGAGGGAAGGAAAAAAGGTGCATACTGTGTGTAAACGGGGAGAGAGAAGTCACTAGATCACTTTGATAACACATTTCAGACAGAAAAACAGCAACGTCTACTTCACTTTCCACTGCATAAATACGCACTTCTCTGATTTCTTCATCTGTTTTTTGGGTTGTGATGTCTTGTTGAAAATTTTGTTGTATCTAACCTAACTGGGCCACCTTATTCCCTCAAGTATTTTAGGCCTGAGACAATCTCCAGGAGACATGGCAAAACTAAACCTGCTCAAATTAGAGACAGAAAATTCTCTTTTCACTTGTTAGTCTTCACTTGGCATGTTTTAATTGCTTAGTTTTAGAAGGCTGATTGAACAGAATGATGTAAATATGACATAATGTAAATTTTTAAAATGCTGCTCAACATCAGTTGAAATGTCCATTAATGGTAAAGGTAGTAATGCCGACAATTGTTTCACCAAAACTGGATAGTTATATGGAATACGTTTTCTGCCATCAAAGATCATATTTCTGGATGTGTTATTATTAGTATTCATAAAGATTTTGACAGTGTGGTAAAACATCATGTTCTCCTGTATAAACAGTTCATTACAACTTTTTGCAATTGTTAATATTTCCTCCTTGTTAAACAGGTTTCAAATGTTGCTGGTGTGCCACAAGGTAGTATATTGGGTCCTTTACTTTTTCCACAGTATACCATAAATAAATCCAAAAAACAGTTTCTCAAATAATGGCTTTCTCTCAAATAACAGCTGGAGAAAAGGAAAATTACATGCACTATAAAGGCTTGCATGACAAATTCAGCAAATTTACATACTAATTCCATCACTGCAAAAACATTTTCTAACTTATCATGATATGTTAGTATATGTTTTTAATATAAATCATTGATTAAAAATGCTGATCAATTCTACTCTGAGATGTGTCCTTAATGGTTAACTAATATGAGTTAAACTCCTGTCATAATTGCATATAGGGAGGGAATTATGCACCATGACCTACTGGAAGAGTTTTAAATCGGAATATGCAGTATATAAGGGGAGAGTTTGCTTTGTGTCTGCTCTAGAGCCAGTGTTTGGTTTGTCCATTCTGGGCTACTGTAGAAACATGGTGGTGCATCATGGTAGGCTCTGTGGAAGAGGACCCACTCTCTATGTATATATAAAGGGCTCATTCTAAGGTAATGAAAACACAACAATTCTTATTTTTGTGGGATTATACACTGATTAAAACATACCTATGAATATTATATTCAATTTCTGTCAGTTCCACTAGATGCCACTGAATTCTACACACTTGTCCATTAAGATAGTCTTTCTTCTGATGGATACTGGCAGCAACTTCAAGACTTTATGAACTATAAATGTTGCTTTTGAGATGCTTGAATGTGACTGTAGATCATATGTTTTTGCCATTGGTAAAAGTGAGCAATCACACAGGTCTGACCTCAAAGGTGAGGAAACTGTCAATCACAGCTGTCAATCAATGCCTACATGGAAGACATCAAAGCCTACAGTAAGTCCTCAAATTTTATTAACAGAGCAATAATTTCCAAAATGACCACCAACACCCTTACTAGAGGGCCTGAATTTAGAGATTGAGACCATAATGACTCGATGAAATAAATTAATGACTATATATCTCTAGAGAGGAAGAAAGAAAGGTAGTAAAGCAGGACAGTTTTGATTGACAGGAGAGAAACAACTGAGTGTTTGTTTGTTCTTTGACTTGAAGATCTTTAAAATAAGGACATTTATTGTGAATGGAGGTTAAGGTGGTTAAGCATTAGGGTTAGTTTATGTATCATAACCTGATACTTTATTGCCAGCCACCCACCACGTGCCCATCCCACAACCTCTCCCCCAGCTCAGATCTCGGTGTGGTGCTGCTGCGTCAGCCTGGGCTCGTATGGCGTCCTGCATACCGTTGGTTCAGACCACAAAACACACACTCTTCAATGGCTGTTCTTTAATCGGAGGACCAACACACACCCACAGTGCTCTGAGCCCAGGCCTTTAATGATCGAAATAGCCTCCAAACATCGAGGAGAGAAGAGGCTGGTGGTGGCAGAGGAGCTCTGAAGTTGTGTTTTCGCTGTCCTGTTTGGTCAAACAGTCTAACCAGGAAAAATGTTTGCCTTTCTTTACTTTTACAGGTTTGATCTTGGTGTTTATGACCAAGAAGATCAGTTACCTGTAGATGTCACACTTGTTTGGTATTTTGTAGCCCCTAAAGTTGTGTTTTGGGGTTGTTCTGCCTGTGCATTAACACAGTTTTTTTTTACCTTTTTCAATGCAGCTTGGCTTGTCTCAAGAACTTTCCTGAAAATAAGTGTTAATGTCTTCAAAGCACACAAAATAAGAGAGACAGACACACTAAAAATCCTTGAAACAAACTGATTTGTGCTGGAAACAGGTCAAATTAGGACTAAATACCAGACAAACATGACTTGATAAGATGGATATTTTTGCAGTGCTTTGCTTTAAAGTAATTGTGACACTTCATGGTTCTTTTTTACACAGGCCCAGCTCTAGAGAGATGTTGATATCAACTTAATTCTTTTTTAATTCTAGCTTTTGTCCAACCAGGACTGCTGCAATAAGATTGAAAATATCATTTTTCAAAGAGTCCTGGATATTTACAAGTAACATAGAAAAATTACATTTCACAAATATTCACTTCAATTCAGTTTAATTTCATTAAACATGTTTGGTATGATGTTCAAAGAAAGGTAAGTAATACATGAATACATGAAAACAGAGGTGATACAGAATATGTGGGATGCAACAACAAGCAACTGATAACATTAAAATAAAATGAGAAATATTCAGGATTCATGCAAAACAACATATATCAGGGCAAGCTGCTGAGCCTCCTAAAGCTTTCCAAATAAACATAATTTTAACATGAATAATTCAAACACTTGTTGGGGTCAAACTGAAATTTAATACAGAAAGTAGCTGCCTGGAAAGGCCATCATGGCTAACTGCATAGGATCTACAGTACATCTGGGACAACTTGCCGGCTAAAAATCTTCAGCTTGATGTTTCAGTGTGTACAGGAGAAAACAGCTTTTGCATAATAATAACATAAGCTGTCCAGTGAGGCATTGTCAATATATCCAATCACACAGATGTTGTCATTAAACTGTATTTATCTTGATGTTGTCAGACATCACCATAAAATAATGATTTGGTCAGTCGGGTTGTGTCCGTCTCGCTCCTTACCAGATGTTGGGATGTAGAGCTGCAACAATTAGTCGATTAATCTAATAACTGCAAACCATTAAATTAATCGCCAACTATTCTGGTAATTGAATAATTGTTTTGAGTCATTTTTTAAGAAAAAAACTCTCAAATGTTCTCAAATGTGAACATTTTCTCGTTTTTTCAGTCTTCTATGACAGTAAACTGTATATCATTAGGTTGTAGGCTGTTGGCCGGGACAAAACAAGACATTTGAGGACGTCATCTTGGGCTTTGGGAAACCATGATCATCATTTTTCACCATTTTCTGACATTTTATAGACAAAACAATTGATTAATCGAGAAAATAATCGACAGATTATTTAATAATGAAAAATAATTGTTGGTTGCAGCCTTATTGGGATGTGATTCACAGTTTTTGTTATTTACCAACTGAAATAGGTGGGCAGAGTTCTCTATGAAAATGACATGGAAACTCTAATGTGGATGCAAATCACTTTCACTGAGTTACTTTAACGTTAATAATTAGACTTTGACGTAGTCTAAGACAGCTTTTTTTCCCCTGGATCCTCCAGCTGAAGGAAGATCTCTGTATTTACTGACTGTCCCTGTTTCCTCTTAAAGCAAACTCAGAGGTTTTGGGGGTCATTAGGGACAGACTGGAGTACAGTTGAATCTCTGTGGAGCTGACACATCTACAAACATTAGAGGAAGATTTGTAGGTCAAACCTGAAAGCCTCGCTGTGTGTGTGGCTTTCACCCTGGATAACGCACAACTTTTCTCAGTTGGACAAATGATTGCTGTCAATCGTACACCTTTACCTATCTATCTCCTAAACTTCTTGTTTCCTTTGACTTACAAGTCAAAAAAAGTTATAAAATGCCAGAGAGCATGTCTTAAATAAAAGTAGAGAGTGTTAAGAAGGGAGGGATGTGGGTTTGAAAATAATGGGGATGGAGAGGAGGGAGTGTTGAAGGGGAAAGGGGGCAGAATAGGAGGACGTCTGGGTCTAATTTATGGCCCTAATAAATCCCCACTCTTTACCCTCTAACCCCTGAACCAGCCAGGCAGCTCCCTAAAATCTTAATCACTCCCCTGCCGGCCACCTCTATATCCTCATGGGGCGAGAGAGAAAGGAAAGAGAGCGAACAGTGGCCATATTATTCTGCTGTAAAACCAAATGGCGTCCTTGTAATCACCTGACTGCCCGTCAGCCAGACAGCCAACGAAGCAGTCAACCAATGAGACAGTTAGTTATTCAGTGAGTTGTATGGGGGGCAGCCTGACTGGGTGACTTAGAAGCTCTTCAAACTTCAGCACACACACACACACACACACACAGATTTATCCCAGGTCCATTCCTGCTAATTTTAATGGAATAACTCTGAAAATGCTTACTTTTTTGTCTCCAATGTAGCCTTCTGTCCACACTCAGCTGCCACGTCTTTACCACTAAAATCTGAGCTTTTTATTGTGGAACAGGTTTTACTCGTAAAGTAGACGGACATATTTTTCACATATGCTCTGTAAACTACAATTTGAAAACACTGGAACACTGTGGCAGAAATGGTGTAAACCTGTCAAATGAAAATATTTTAAGCACTTTGCTGTTCATTTAATACATTAGAAAACAATCTGAAAAGTTAGTTAGGATGGACAATAACACTCTCATTTCTCATTTTATTCCACAAACATGTTGCAAGTAAGTAAAAGAGAAGTGTTTCAAGGAAATGTGGCCAGAAATTTGACAAAATTACAGATCTGCAGCAAGAAAAATTATAAAAATGCAGGTTTCTTCATTCATTTCAATGAAATCAGTGTTTTTGCTGCATAAGATTACAAATGATGCGCATATGAAAGGTTAGGGTTCTGGTTTCTGTCATGGTTCTGTCCTAGTCTGGCTCTGTGTGCCTCCACCAGTCCACCAGATGCCCTCAGACTTTTTCCCTGTTTGTTGAACTGGACTGAGTGGCAGTTGGCCCTTGTAGTTGAAACTGAAGTTTGCTTTCACACTAATTGAAGTTGGCTTTCACACAATGTTCTGAGGAGTTTGACACACCTAGTTAGACGTCTTATTCCACATCCACTGTGTTTACATTCAGGGCGTTCAGCAGACGTTCTTCTCCAGAGACTGACAGGTGTTTGTTTGGACTCTCTGTAACTTATCCTCAACACATTATGAAATTGTTTGGCATTTGTTTCTGTAGATTTGAGTGAATTGCATTTGCCACCACTGTGTGCCATGTTTGAGGAGCTGCATCATCATGAGATTGTAGATAAGAGTTTGCAGGTTGTGGTGTACCTGTGTGTTTAACTTGTATTCATGTGTGTTCTTGGACTGGTTTATGTGTGTCGGTTGATTATGATGAGCATTGTGTTTTCTGGTTTCTTGGTTTTCTGCTGCGCTGGGTTTTCTTTCTGTGTCTCTGTCCTGCTCTTCCATCCACACCTGCCCTGCATTATCCTTGTTAGTCCTGCCCTGCTCCTTGTGTCTTCTCCAGCCAATCAGCTCCCAGCCCACCCTTGTGTCTTGCCACCTGTTCCTTGTTGTTTCATTAGTTCAGTTTGTATTTAAGTCCTGGTTTTCAGTTCAGTCTTGTTGGCTCTTTTGTTCTGTATTGTTCTGCTCTGTGTTGTTTAGTTTTGTTTTGTTTGGTACAGTTTTGCTGTGCCTGTATGTCCTGAATAAAAAAATTATTCCTCAGGTCTTGTGTTTGTGCCCATCTCCTGCCACTTCTTGACAGTTTCTATGTTTTAATGAGAAAAACTGTACAAAAAAGTGATTCACTGTTACGTTATGATAATATTACTATGAAAAGCATGTACAAGAAGGTGCATCACTGTTCACAAATTACAAAAATAGAAATATGGAGAGTGGTTTGTTTTTTATATGGGTTCCCATTAGTTGTTACATAGGCCAATACAAGTATAATACAAGTAAAACCAAACAACAATAACAATGTCAGTTCATCTAAATGTGCATATTGTAAAGAAAATTAATAAATGGAAAAAGTGTGCACTGTATTAAGAGATGCATCACGCTTTGAGTTTCAGATATGATGAAAGTATCAGAAATAAGTGTCCCAGCATGTAAACCAGGTAAAATACCTTGTAGCATGTATACTGAAACTGTACTGATGTTCCCTACAGGAGATTTTCATTTATTTTATTCATGTATTTTTTTCATTCTGCTGCAGTACAATGGATTAATCTTTTTTATAAGTCTAAAAGTTGCAACTTCAAAGTGTCCTTATGTTTTTCAGTCATTTGTGGCCTGTAGTATTAGTAGTTTTATATTTAGAGGAGAGCTCAAAACATGTAAGTTGAGTCACTTTGCCTTTTCATTGATGCATGTTCATAATTATTTTTAATCTTTAAAATAAAATCAACTATTATTTAATCAGGATAGTCTAGTCTCTTGGCTAAATTCAAACATAAAGCAGCAGGGAAGAAGTACAAAGACATAAATCTCCATTCGGTCTCACCAGCCTTCAAACTGGACTTATTGGTACTTATTTTATCTTCTCTAGCTGTAGCAGTACATTAACATAGCCATTTTGTTGCGTCGTGGTGCTGTTGAAAGTGACTGACTGACTGACTGACTGACTGGTTTACATCACTGCCTCATATACAGGCTTGCTGGCTTTTTACTTGACTGACTGCAGCATTAACTGACCGGCCGGCGTCCTGAATCCTGCTGGCTGCTGGGCCGGCCAACCTTTCTGGTTTGCTGTCAGCTTGGCTGACTCATTGGACTCACTGACTGACTGACTTGTTTCCTGGCTGGCAGAGTAGTTGTGTCAGAGTAGATTTATGTTGCCTGGCCCTGGTGATAACTCATGTCAGACACACTGAGCTCCCCACGGAGGAGCAATAAAACCACTCACTGTGTTAACCTTTTTTCCCCTGAATTCACTGAAACACTCGACTGCAGGGTCTTTGTTGATGCTTGCATATAAAGTTTTTGGCCAGTGGTTGATGGTTTGTTCACAAAGATCGAGCATGACACTACAATAAGCTTTAAATTCCTAATCCTTGAAATTGCAGCAGTCAGAATTAAACCAATCATACCACAGATAACACATTTACTTGCTTATGATGCTGTTTTGAAGGTATAATTCAGTGTATTACGGTATTATTCTTGAGTTTGAAATGTTAACACCTATCTTGTGCCATGAGAAATCACATTTATGGCTTTCTGGATCCCAAATCATTAATTACGAAAGCACAAACAGAAACAAACTGAATATTTGACACACAACTTTGCATATACTCATATTAAGTCCATCCCCATCTCCATTAATAGTGCTTCTATCTTATGATCATAACACTAAAAAAAAAATTCAAATCAACTAGAAGAATATAATATATTTTCTTTCACACGAAATTATCTAGTTCTTCTAATTTTATAGAGGGTATTACATCTCATTAATATCATCCTAAAAAGGTACAAAATCCCCTTTCTGCAGATAAAATGATGAATAAATTTAATTCTTGTGGTTTTATTTTACTGTGGATTGCTTGCTAACTGTTGACAGTCCAAGCATTTGAGTTTGTTGCACTAAATATCTTAAAGACATTTAAAATAGTTCAAGTGAAGACGTGCAGTATGAGGAGTTACAGGTGGTCAGATGTGCTCAGTGTATCTCCGTGCTACTTAGTCCTGGGTCAGCAGGTTCGAGTCCTCGACATTCAAGGACAGAAACACAAAGGACATTTAAGAGTGTGGTGTCTGAGAGACGCTCAGTCGTGAGGAAACTGCAGCTGTAAAGACAAAAGGGGAACTCAGAGGTCTCATAAATCACTTTTTTTTTTTTTTTAAATGCAGCATTCACACCCACTTTCAACAACAACGACAACCACTTCCTTCAAGGCAACCACATGCGCCAATAACAAGCTTGGAGGAGGATTCTTAAAAAACAGTCGGATGTTTGTCTCATCTGCCAGATCGTCCACAGAGGGTACAGCAAGGCAGTAACACTTGCAGAGTCAGAGGCTGATAGATCTGGGTAAAAAAAAAAGACAGATGTTCATGTTTACAAGAAGATTTGATTCCCTGAACTGTCTCTTGCTGTTGCCTTTAATTTGTGTGCTAACATACCAGTGGTTTGGTTTTGCATGGCCTACCCCATTAATTACAAACTCTATTGGAGGGACGAACACCATTCTTCCAAAAGATATTCCCTCATTTGGTGTTTTGGTGATGGTGGTGGAGAGCGCTGTCTAACACGTCAGTCCAAAATCTCCCATAGTTATTCAATTAGGTTGAGATCCGGTGACTGCGAAGGCCATAGCATATGATTCACATCGTTTTCATACTTATCAAACCATTCACCTTCACTTTGTGCCCTGTGGATGGAGACATTGTCATCCTGGAAGAGACTGGTTCCATCAGGATAGAAATGCTTCATCATTGGATAAAGATGATCACTCAGAAAAACTCTGTATTGATTTGTAGTGACCCTTCCCTCTAAAGGGACAAATGGACCCAAACCATGCCAGCAAAATGTCCCCCAAAGCATGACAAAGCCCCCAGATCCCCTCACTGTAGGGGTCAAGCACTCGGGCCTGTACCGGTTTTTCCTTTAATTTGTCACCCGTCTGTATATTACATTACTGTGAGCTACAGTATTTTCTAAAGCATACCAGAAATACTATACTTAGATTGATGTCCTGTCTGGGGAACAGTCATGTGTTTCAGTATTTTTTTACTATGGAATGGAAATCAACTTGCATAGGATAAAACGTTCTTGAGAAATAATCAACATTTTTGGCGGGGGGCGCGGGAGGGGGGGATATTATCGTGGTGTAATTTTGCAGTCACAAGCAGAGACTATTTACGTCAAAAATTTTAGATCTGGCTGCAGAAAGCTTTTGCATTCACAAACATTGCTGGTAGATCAAAACCACATCTCGTAGAAAATGAGATTCCCACTTGCATTTAAAAAATGTATGGAAACTTTTACAGCTAACCTTGTGATAGACAAGAACAACACCTGTAAACCACAGTAACTATACATATCAAAGATGGCGACAGCTATAGCATCAGAATGCGTAAAAGACATAAATATATAAAATGCACAACAAAAATTTTACTGATGAAAACCAGACTGAGAGCATTTTCAAACCTATAGTTCATTTGTTCTGGTCTGAATCGGTGGATGACTTGATAAACTTTTCCCATTTGTTTGTTTTCTTTTCAAACAGAAAAAAATCCAAGCGAACCAAAATGCATCACTAGTCACATGAGAATATTCACTCCCCTCATTGGTTAATTGTGTCTGGGGCGAGACTGAGAATGTAAACACAGGAAAAGGGTCCTGAAGAAGCTCCTATCTGCCCAAATATTGAGAAGACAACATACTTTCTTGTACATTCTACAGCTAACTGCTCGAAACTGATGATTTTACTCATCCGTATCCCAGAATGCAAAGCGCACCAGGCTACGGGAGCTGTTTAAAGCTCAAACTTGCAGAGTACACCTAGTAGTTGGGTCAAATGAAGGTCAGATCACTTTCCCACTACAAACAAACCAGTCCGAGTCAAACCGACTGAGGTTTGAAAAAGCCCTAAAAATCATCATTCAAAATGTAACCAAAACATATTTACATTTCCGTCAAAATTAAATCAAAGTCAGGTGCCAAAATTAACACTGAACACAATGTTGTTGTTTTTGTAACTGAAATTGGTGGTTTCTTGTTTTTAAAAATACCTTTTCTCAGCAACGGACACGCAGGTGTCAGATGTCCGAGTGTCCTTGAACACATCGAGGAAAAGTTTCTAAATCAAGTCACAATTTCAACACCAGACAACAGTAATGTCACAGAAAGGAAACTAAATGCTCAATGCAATGAATAACTAAACTCAGGACAAGTTTTATGCAGGTTGATTTTCATGTCATCATGAAATTAATTGAAATGTTCAGAAAAAAATTAAAGGTGGAGTACGGGACTTTTGTCTCCCCCTTCTGGCAGTGGGAGTAAAGAGGGACGATTGGCTGTGATTGGGACAAAGGCATGCATCATGCTTTCATGCGCACCCTGAATGACAGACACACAGAGAGGGACGGTAAAAACGGATATGTTTTGACAGTCCACCAGCCCAACAAGATTTGTCCCAGTATGCCCAAAACGGTGGATAAACTGTTTTGAGCATCACACAACCCCCCACGAAATGACTCTTTTCACTATCAGAATTTGATCCATTCAGTCTGATAACATTTGGAAATACTAGAGGAGCCGCATGATTAACGGCCAAACAACCAGTGCAGGAATGTGACCCCCCGGCATGAGATTTAAAATCTCCCCATACTGTGAAAAACAGATTTATCTGGCGGTGATCAGGTATAATCAGCATTGTGTGAACTTGTTTTGCAATGCAGGTTTAAGATAAAACTGTAAAAACTGAGTCTGTTTCTGAAGGTAGCATGAGGTTGGACAACCTCTTTAAAAACAGCCACTTCCTTTTAATATTATGCAAAAGTGTCATTAGAAAACAGCAGGTTGTCTGGGCCTTTAAGGAGTCATTATTCAGCTGATGTGAACGATTACCGGCAGTCAAGCAGGCCTGTAATTGTTCGTGTATGGAGGCCTTAGAATGTGACTGATTGGATGTCATTAAGTCCAATGTGCGTCAACGGGCATGTAGTGAGCGTATTATAGTCAAACTCTGTCTCTCTCAACCCTAGACTTTCTCCTCACAGGGCGGTTAATGGCTCAGGAGGTCCAGGTGGCAATTTAGGCCTCTGAAGTTTTAAATGCTTCCTACTGTAAAATAAAAGTACACACACACACACACACACATAGTACTAGGAGGTTCTGATGCTTTCTCTACATTAATGTGGCGAGTTTTTGATTCAAATATAAAAAACAAGGACACCTGACCAAATAACATGATCATTGGTCCAATTTCTTGCTTTCTTTTTGCCCATAAACCCTTGTGATTTTGGAGAAACTTCCAGTGCTAGCAATGTTACCTAACAAACACTTACTTGTCTATTAAAAAAATACATGTATTTTGGCATTTTCCCGCACTTTTTGTTAGGAAGACAGACGTTTGAAACATTGCATGGACTAAGACGTAGACTTGATTGTTTATCCTTGTAAACTCTTCAGGTTTGAGAGCAAAACAACGGGAAATTGAAGATGTCGCTTCATTCCTAAGTGTCTGAGATTTCATTTGCCTTGTAAAAATGGATTAAAGGATAAGTTCACAATTTTTCAAGCCCGTCTTAAAACGATAGTCAGCTGCCCAAATGAACATTGAAACATGTTTTCCTTGCTGTGATCATTCCTCCTGTTCATACTGACCATTAGGAGATCCCTTCCAATGCAATTTCAATGTAAGTTATGGAGGACAAAATCCACAGCCCTCATTTTTAGCAAAAATGTATTTATAAGTTTATCTGAAGATAATATGAGTCTTCAACCGTCTGAGTTAGTCATATAAAGTTTCCTTCTTTGTGTCTCGATGGACAGTGTTTTACTGTTGAGCTGTGGTGGAAGTATATTAACAGAGAGAGACTTTGGCACTAAAAAGACTAACGTTGAAAGATGTCTGCTTGATTTGACTAATTTAGACTATTTAGACTATTGTTTTAGGACAAATTTTAAAAACTGTGAACCTATACTTTAAGTTTCAGGATAAAAGTATTTTAGAAATTATAAAAAAATCATTGTTTCCAACAAACAGCATGTTGGAAACAATCATTTTATCTTGATAACTGGTGAAAATTATACTGCAATTTCCTTAAATAACCTGCGTTAACCTGCTCTTTGTGTCTCCCGGTGTTCAAACATGTCAGATAAAATGCCAGTGCAGCTATTCAGTCCAAGTCATTGCATCATTTGCCTCAGTGAGTATCAGAGTAGTTACATGATTTTCAGGCAGATTGTGATAGCAGATTTAGTAAAAATGCTGCGTTCAGGTGCTACGGTGCGTGACGAGTTCTCACAGTTTGACCTGAAACCTTCCACTTTCAACATAAACTCCAGTAGACCATAAAACCGACTACAAGGCACCAAACACAGATGATCCAGATAACCCACTAATGCTCTGTTTCACACAAACACACAATCTTTCAAAGAAATCAACTTGTTTTCAGACTTTTAGGGATATTTTTGATCCATCTGGGGTTAGATTAACTGAACTGAGAAGTAATAATTGCATGTCTGTTATGGCAAATAAACTCTTGAAATCTACTAAAATTACTTGTTAATCATAAATCAGAATACCCTAATCATCACATACTCTTTCCCCATGTCTACAAACTGGCAACATGTTTTCTCCTCTCTGTTCAAGGCAAGAGCATCTCTCACTCCTCACTTATGGGTTTTGTGGAAATTGTTTGGAAAACTCAGCAACTGTTGGACTGCGTCTCAAAGTTTTGTGATTTGCGGGTGTGGTCGTGTTTGCGGGTTATCTCTCGTGTGTTCGTGCTTCTCTGAGAGGGACTTAAAAACATGTTCAAAGACAACTGACTTCTGCAGAGTTTTACAACACTGTGATTGCATGAGACGGTTTTATGGGTGAACTTTACAGCATTAACAGAACACGACAACGTGCTAAGGGTGTTGCTCTATATGAAACAACCAAATGCAACAAATCCTTTGAGTCTGTAAGTCGTATCGCGGTCTGTATATGTTCCATATGGACAACAGGATTATCTAGCTGTTATCTTTGCAACAAGACAACAAGAAGCTGTATAGACGCAGCAGTGCTTCATGCTAGTGTCAACATGCTAACATGCTTACGGTGACAATGCTAAAATGTTGATGTTTTGCACCGGTCAAGGCAGAGGGGAGATTTTCCTTACCGCTGTCACCAAGTGCTTGCTCATGGGGGAATTGTTGAGTCTCTGTAAATTAAAGAGTACTGTCTAGACCTGCTCTATGTGAAAAGTGCCCTAAGATGACTTTTGTTGTGATTGGGCACTATATAAATAAAAATTGATTGATTGATTGATTGGTATAACGTTTACACGGTTCACTATCTAAGTTTAGTGTGTCAGCATGATAACATTTAGCACTAAACATGAGGTGAATTAAAATGATCTTTGCAAGTATTTACTCATAAACCAAAGTATTGGACACATTTTAAACCTGATGATAAAACGTTATTCAGGGTGTCTGCACCAAATTTCATGACAGAGCCATCCCACCAGCATGACTCTTGCGATAGTTAGGAACTCATTGTAGAAACTTTCATAATCCATATTTACAGATATTATATTCTAGACCAGACAAACTGTAATTTACCATTTACATATAGGCTACAGATTACCACTTTAGTAATCTGTAATGCATCGGTTAGCAAGATCTTTCTTGACAGCACAACACAACAATTAACTAAATTTATATCATGGACTGCTGTCTCATAACTGTAAATAAAGTGGATGGTGCATCACAGCAAATAAGCCATGATCGCTGCCACCATTTTGAACTCTCCAGCTCTCCGTTCCCTCAGAGGTCAACTTTGTCAAGACAGCTTGCTGTTGGTCAATGGTGAGAATTTGCAAATCAAAGTTCTCCAAAGTTGAACTCAACGTGAAAAATACAGTCAGTCAGTGCTTCAAAATATCAACAATAGTGTCCTTAAAATATCATTACTTTGAAAGGAGTTTATATGATTTGCAACTACTAGTTAAATGCAAAATCTGTCAGCAATTTTCTTGTGCTTCAAATGGTAAATATGTGATTATGAACTGACATTTAGGTTCAATTTTAAGAAAAAAACAACAAAGGAAATTTAATTTAAGTGACAAAACATAATATGTGATTATAGTCTGAAGTAATTAAACACTCAGTACAGACAAGAGTGTTTCTCATGGCTGGAAGTTAAACAAATCATACTGTAACAAAAGTGTCTAATTAACTAAAGACTGTAGCAAATGTTTTGTATTAGTTGCGCTGACAGTTAGTAGAGTTATGAGTGAAATGCCCCTATAAGCCCCCTGAGAGTCTTTGTGGGAATGTGGAGCACATGGAAAAAATGTGGAAGAATGTAAATGAAAAACAAAGAAGAAGAAGGCTGTCATCGCCCACAATTCATCCTTCATCAGTGAAATATGTAATTATCAGTCCGGAAGAGCAGCCATCCTCCTCCTGTTTATATTCTCCTCTTTCCTCTGTGAATGTGTGTGTGTTTGTTTTCTCAGCCGCCTTAAAATCTCTCTCACACACACACACACAAATACACACACACACACACACATACACACACACTGTAAGTTCATAAACAGACACCTCTGATCCGCTGAGCTGCTTCAATGCATTGTCTTTTGTGGTGCATGTAAAATAACAGCAGTGTCAAGAAATCTCACAACCATGACTGCCTCAATCTGTCTGTCTCCCACAATAATCAAAATCCACTTTTTATTTCTCACATTTTACAATCTGCTGTAATGGTTGAGACAGACATAGAACTGTGGGAGACCTCACACATAACCAGTTAGCAGATCTAGGGATGGCAATGCTGGTCTGTTCACCACTTATATATCAACAACTATAGAAAGCCAAAGTGAAAAACTACTGAGTCCTGTTCCAGAGGTAAGAAAACCTCATTTAAAATTCATTCAAAATTAAAAACAGAACAGAACAGAGCCTTTCTCAACAGTATGTTGCATGGCTCGCCTCATTTGTCTACTTAAGGATGAACTAAAACCGTTGTTTAGTCAATATTTATGTTTTTAGCTGCCTTTAACAAACACCGTTTCCCATAAGCCCTAGACATTTGTGGGGTAAACATCACGGCTCAACAGAAAAGGCGAGTTCATGAGCGAGTCTGTCTGTAATAACAGCAGGACAGAGAGGAGCAAACACTGTAGACGACAGCAGAGATTACAACTAGAGAGTGGGGAAAAAAACTTAAGTAGAAAATGCTGAGTCTTAATGATATGGACAAAACCAAGTCATGATGACAATTTCTTAAAGCAACAACAATAGTTGCCTGCACATGACGTCATGACTCCAGCTCTCTATTGAATGCATTGGTTCAGCCATTCTAGGGCCACCAGAAGGTTCACATACTTGTTTTTTAGTGAAATATCCCAACAACTATTGGATTAATTGCCATTCAATTTGGTAAAGACATTCATGTTCCCATCAAGATGAATTGAACTGATGAACATTCCCAGCCTCAGCTGTATTTTATGTTTATGCAACTGTTAGCATGCTAACATGCTAAACTAAGATTTGGTGAACATGGTAAACATTATACCTACCAAACATCAGCCTGTTAGCATTGTGGCTGTAGACTCTTGTTACAAGTTTTGCCACTTTTGGTTGTTGAAACTTTTGCACAAAATTGTGGCTCCATGTCTGAATTAAACCATAATGAACAAGCACCTATCTCTGAATGAAAAAAAGCAATCACTTAAATAGATAGATGAAGCCAACAACTAACAGCGACCAATCCAATTCTACCATCCTGATAGGAAACTCTTTGGCAAACAGACATGTTTAACATTCTTGAATGTAAATACTTCAATCAACACTTTGTTTACATGCCCTCAGTCAGTCAAACATGTTGTAGCGGAGTCGTGTGTGTCCAGGAGATAAGGATGTCCGTGGGAGTCCCATCCTGCCGTGAACCAGTGGGGAAAGATGACTGTGACTGATCCCTGAAGAGGAACATTTGCCTTTTGTTTAGATTTTTGCTCTCCAAACAACTTTTTTTTTTCTAAGACACATTCACATATAAAATCATGTTTTTTTTTCGTATGAAGAACGGTGGCGTGTCTGGACTAACGTTGTGGTTTTATGTACGTCTTTGTTTATGAGGGAACGAGTACAGATCATTGTTTCCCCATTGATACTGAGGAGATACTGACTGGGAATGTCCCCTCCCTCCTCTTGAGGAGAAGTGGGCAGCAGCTTCTACATTCGAGACCAGAGAGGATCCCAGTAGGAGGTTAATTAAAACAAACTGGCAGCGCTGTCGTACACGCAGATGTAGGCGAAACAACTGGAGCCTCCAAGTCTCTCTCAAACGAAAACAACTGCTGCCACTAATAAGGCCATGCCCAGACTAATGTGAATAAATTTACAAATACTGGTTATGAGGGTCATATGTGTTTATTAAAGGAATAGTTTGACATTTTGGAAATATAGTCATCTGCTCTCTTGCAGAAAAGACTAAAGTTTGTCAATTAACACATACCTTGTTTAATTCGTACATGAATAGAAATATAAAAACAACAATTACAACAACAACAATTTGTGGTTGCTGGAAATTGTTTTTTGGCAAACAACAATGTTCTTGTACAATTTCTTTTGATTTAAACATCACACAACATGTTAACTAGTCCGCTTTAGAGCTGCTGGTAGGCACATTTCTTAACATTGGACAGAGCCAGTCTTTATGCTGAGCTAAGCTAATCACTTCCTGGCTCTAGATTTACGCTTAACATTTGAGAGTAGTATCAATCTTTTCATCTAATTCTAAGCAGGAAAACATATTAGAGTATTACTCAAAATGTTGAACAGTTCTTCACATCCTCAAATGTCTTTTCAGCATTTTCAAAGCATAATGTTTATTTCCAGAGAGAGGATGAAGAAGAATGGAGCACAGACAAGTTTATCAAAGGACAATGATATACCATCATCTGACAAGCTCTGTATACAAAGTTTCACACAAAAAAGTTCAAACATCCACTTTGTAAGCTGAAAACACCGCCTAAGTGAGGAAAAAAGTACGAAGTAGATAGAAAGGAATGTGACTTTAAATTGATCAATATTACTGAAGACATCTGATTACATCAGATAAATGTTTGTGACTCTGAGCTCTCCAGTAGGTCAAAGATTGTTGTGTTTGTACCAGTGATGACAAATCTGCGTCCATCCCTCTGTTTGTTTGGCTTTGTTTTGCTTTCATCTACAAACCTCCAAGACAAGACAAGGACCAGCTGCTCTGATCAGAGGAGGAGGAGGAGGAGGAGGAGGAGGAGGCCAGGGAAAGTAACCCTCTACTCTCACCCAGAGGTCAGAGGTCAGCCACGAGGTTGAGTTTGTTCCAAAGTTTTGAAGGTAAACAACAACAAAAAAGCTTTAAAAGTGTAAATTCAAACCAAATTATTTTCAAAAGATTTTTTAATTAAACACCAGTCAGAACAGCCTTCCCATTGTTTCCTACGTAAACCCTGTATACTAAAAATGACATTTATACCCCGCTGATTGGGAACAGAAAATGTGTTTTGAAAGAAACGCACTGCCAGGTTTACATTTTTATCAACATAATGAGGAAACGTTTTTGCTGAGTGTATCTTCAAAGTAGCAAAATGTAATGTGACGACATATTTCTACAATATCCACTCATGGCAACAAAAGCATGATTCACGTTTTCTTGTTATTTTTAGGCAACTCAAAGCACTTGGTGAAGGTTATGGAAAGATTGTCTTTGTAACACTTTACAGTAAGGTACGCAGAAGAGTTTGTTCAGTTGTCCACAACAGTGGAACTTAGCTTGATCAGCCAGACGACTATTTGTTTTATGATATAAATGGGTTTTTTCGTGTACAATGTGAAGATATAAAATCTGCTGGATTGCCTTAAGGCAAACAATGTAAGCAATTTTAACATCAAATTGTAGGAAGGGGCCATATTAACAAGACAACCAAAGGCTAAAGTATTGTAGCTCCCAATTGGCCAAGCGAGGAGAAACCCCTAAAATAAGTGTCAGTCCTAACTTTAAGATTTTTGATCTATGTTACATAATTTAATATGTTCCTCGCGCTCCTGTATATTGTTTTTCTTTTTGTTTTTTTTTGGTTTTTCACCTGTCAACCAATCATAGTGGACATAGCAAGTAAGTTCATTCATGTAACGTGATGTCATCCACAGAAATGGGGTCAGTCAAGTTATGCAAGAAAATAACTAGTTCATTCATCAGGTGAACGTGTTAATAGTTGTTCAGAACGGCAACACTTGAAAGTAGGATGAAAAGCCAGCCATCACCGAGAGTGGCGAGACACGATAATCGTTTAAATACGGGGACAACAGCAACACATTTTCAGACAGGCTCTTCTGGAAGGCATTCATAACGTTGCAGTACAAGTGACAAAAAAAAGTTCAAACCCTGGCTCCTTTCTTACCTAAACACACACCTGAACAATAACTGGCTGAAGTGGGTGTGAAGTGTGGGGTGGAGGTTTCTGAAGTTATTTGACTATCCGAACAAGCAGTGCTGGTGGAGTATACCGGCGCCTTAAGATTTCTCTCAGTCCCGCAGTAAAAGTTGCTCACAGCAGCTTTGTAAATAGGCCTTATAAGGAAACTCTTGGTTAGGAACTTTTAGCACCATTTAGGAGGACTTCAGAAGTTTAAATGCTCTGTCAATCTGAAATCAAGACACAACCCTACAGAGGTTAAATAAGAGGCGAAACATCTTCAAGTATCTAAAGCTTATTAAAGTGCCTCTAACTTCCAGATTTACTATAACCTGGCTGAATAATAATCCTCACAGACATAAAAATGTGAGCAACGTGATCAGTAAAACTCAGTTCCACCTCCAAACATGAGTTTCTGTTCATGTCTCTGAAACGAGCCCTCAGCTGCAGGCACCTGTCTGTCTCCAAGCTGTGGCGAGCGCTGTAGGGGTGAGACAGTCTGGCGAGAGCCCCGGTGACCGGGAGGCTGAAGCTGTGACCAACGTCTGCCCACACAGCTACGGGTCAGTCTACACAGAGACAGACAGGGAGACGACGACCGAGGGTCTCCTCCAGAAGACGCTAATGATCCAGAGACAAAGAAACGGGCCAAAGACAAACACAGGGAAACATGCACTGGCTGCTGTTAGAGGTACTAGTGTTTATTCTCTCTAAATTTTATCCGTCTGGTACAGTTCCCAGAAAAGTACATGATTGGTATCAGAGATTAAAATGAGTCAACAATTAGAAAGAAAGAAAGAATGGCTTTAAGAAGTGCAACATGCTGAATCTGCTTTTTTACTAAAGATTAGCACTGAATCAACAGTTTTATCAGAACATTTTACCACTGAAAGTATTGAGAAGAGAATTTTTATATTGTTTTGTCTGCTGCTGTTTCCAAGATCAAAAAATAACTTTCAATCTCCTCATTTAAGCCAACATGAACAAGAAATCCTCAGAAAGTGCTCAGAAAAAAAAAAAAAATCAAAAATGGAAATTTGAATCTACATTTCTGTTCCTTCTGCTGAGGAAGATAGTGTGATATGATCAAATAATAGCTACTAATTGACCATGTGGTGAAGTTGTTTTGTCAACTGCTGCGCCAAGGTCAAGAACAAACTTTCAATCATTTTTTTATGCCCCCAAAACTAAAAACCTCCTTAAAAGATGGTTCCCCTGGGAAACATGCACAGAGAGAACTGGTAGAGAGCGCTTGTAATAAAAACAAAGGAAGAGTAAGTGGGAGAGCTACAACTGTGAGGTTAAATATCTGCTTTGATACAACACTGCTAGTAAAGCACAGAGAACTTTGTGAAAAGACTTTTTCAAGTAAACATTAAGCAGAGGATCATCCAACTTCTTCTCCAAATGGCTCCAAAGGTCGCAGGAACAAAAACAAAGACAAAGAATGACTGTGAGGCTTGATGCAGACTCGTGGTCATCAAACCTCCAGCCGCTGTCTGTTTGTGCTGTGAGTTTTTCCTCACACATCCCCACCCAACCGTGACCGACTGAGACGTGTCTGCGGCTTTTTCCAACTTGTACAATTTTTTTTTTTTTTGGTCTATTCCTTTCTCTTGATATTGCAACACGCTGCTCTGATTAATTACTGTGAAGCGAGAGTCAATCCTCACATCATCGTGATTAATAGGTTTTTAAAAAATAATGATTTTTCCTGACATTAGTGAGGATCAGAAGTGTCTTCTGCTGTAATATACTGAAGGAGCCCCTTATGGCAAAACTGTTTAATGTCCATCATGGATGTAAACTACTATTTAAGACGGATAATTCCAATCAAAATGTGGACAAACTTCAGAAAAAGCAGCACTGAGAGAGTATTTTGCTCTTCTTTTTTTCCAGTAAATGTTACATACTGAAGTTTGAGCTTTGTGTTAATTTCAGATCGAGCAAATGATGCATGTGTATGATTTATGTGGGTGTATGTTGAGAGAAAAGGTTTGGGAACCAGTGTCCTAGAGGAACATCTTTGACTGAATACAAATTATTTTAGATTTTGTGAAAATGTAAAGAAAGCAGAAACGATGATTACATGGTTCATTTTTGTCCTGATCAGATTATAAAAGGTGTAACCAGCCTTTCTACCAGCCATTTTAAACACATTTCTTCAAAAAGAATACACATTTGAGGTGTAAGCATGACATATTTTATTCAGATTTTATTATTATTATTAGTGGAATAAAAAGCAGCAATTGAAAATCTACACGTATGTCTTTGTTAACTTTATCCTCCCACCTGCATTGAGCTACATCCTCAGTGGCATCTTTTAAGATGCTCAGACTTGTTTCAGCTGTTTTGGGGAAAATAAAAAAGAAATAAACGTAATCCAGAAACACTGTTGCAAGAAAACAACTTTTTCAATTTTTGAATCAAGATAAGCTTTGAAGCTTCACAATTTCTATACACGGGCTTCAACATAAACTCACGGCTGAAAATGTCGACAAATCAATGATTGTGTCCTGATTGGATGACGTGGATTTACTAGATTCTGGCTGCCAAGGTGAGTTTAACAGTCTACACACAGTAAAGCAAGAGCAAAAACAGCAGAAAATAGCAAAACGTTTTTTTTACACTGTCTGACTTCATTGCTTACTGTAGCTAAAATTGGACACTTTTTGCCGGTGCAGACGTTTATAAACTCATAACTGACAATAGAAATGAACAGAGGAGGTAAATTATGTCTCGCTGTTGCTCAGCATGGAAACTGAGGCAGACAGAGGCCTTTCTGTCTGAGCTGTAAGGGAGGAAACACAGGCGTCATGCAGCGCCGGGACGTCCTGACAGGCCGGCGGCCACTCTGACCAATTAAAAGGTGAGAGGAGAGGAAGAGCAGGATGTCAGGAGCCGAGCGGAGAGCTGCCTGGACTCCCCAAAACACTGGGCTCACTGTAACACTCAAACTCACTGTTTTTATTTGTACTTGATTCCACTGGAGCGTATTTTGAAGTTAATGTAGTGCCTCACTTAGCATGAAATCCCTGCAGCTTCATTAAGTGAAATGGTTAGCTGACAGGCAATGAAGCAGCAACTCTGGGCTTCAAACCAACTCCAATGCAAACTAATGGGTGACGACACACTTAGCTACATCCATTTTTATATATGGTTTCAACAGCTATTGGATGGATTGTTACGAAATTTGACATTCATGTCCCTTTAGGATAAAATGTAATAACTTTTCATGAAGCATCATCATCAGTGCCATTTTTTTTAATGTGTCCAATACTTTGGTTTATGGCCAAATTCCTGCAAAACTAATGACATTCCCATCAGTCTCAGCTTTACTCTGTGTTTAGTGCTAATTAGCTCATGTTCACATACTAATACATACTAAACATCAGCATGTTAGCATTGTCATACAGTGTGATTACATGCAAACTTACAGACTGAATGTAAGCATGTTAGGATGGCGACGTTAGCAACACTACTGTGCCTATAAGTACAGCGTCACAAAGCATGTCTGTAAACTCTCATGTTTGCAGCATTTGTGGTTTCTTGTTATTTTTGTTTCTAATATTAATCTGGTATTTCATCGCCCTACACTGCTGCCACAAGTGGATGCATTTTCCATGTTGTCACATCAAAGTTACATGAGAAAAGTTTCTTCTCTCTCCTTAATAAGATCTGAGATGTGAGATCTAAACTAGAAATTAATAATCAAATCTGAAAGACAAACAAAACTATCTCTTTCACAAAGACCAGGCTGTAATACATTGCAGTAGTACTGTTGCTATTATATTTAGTTCAGGGTTGAAGTATAGAAAAGAGTGATACAAATATATCTCCAAATACACCAGAGTTGTTTTTTAATTTCTGCTTTTGTTGATTGTCCAGAAAATAACTGATAATTTTGACTTCTTGCAAGTCGTTTGAAGATTGGCAGAAGAGGAGGAGGACAAGCAGAAAAGAGAGGTGATGAAAAATGAAACACCTCATCAAAAGACAGCGGTTTCCAGACAAACAAGCCACATTAGATGTGTGTTTGTGAAGTGTAGAAAGAGTTATTTATTGCCTTGTAAATGCGGTGTTTTGCATTTTGTGGGTTTTGTTCAAACTGTCTGACAAGATAGATCAAACCCAACCCCGGTTCTTTAAATATCTTGAAGGAATAAACATGTTTTCTTTGATGTTTAAATGTGTCATATCCCCACAGCATCTTATTCTAAACATTTTTGGGGTTATTGCAAAAAATAAAAAATAAAGGGAAGAGATTGATAGTGTGACTCGAGGATAAAACACCTCAGTACAGAAATGACAGAGATTGTCTGGGATGTTGAGAAGTCGGTGACACTCGTACAGGCGATTGGAAACCTGGATAACGTTGGAATCATGCAGTGGCTTTAATATCGAGGTTTCATAATATCCTGAATATGATTAAAACCTGGAAAAGACTTAAACCAGGGACACTAGTGTACATATAAAGATAAAATTGATACGCTGCATGTTATTGATGACACAGAACAGAAGTTAAGTGAAGCTGGATAAAGTTAAATTAAACTAAGATATAATTAAACAAGAGTTTGGATCATACTGAGATCAGAGATGGAGAAGTGGATTATGCTGCAGGAGTGGTTTGAGACATTTTTTTTTGAATATTTGTTCAAGACCATCGGTATCATGGTAAATAAAGAGGAATGTAAAAACTAAGTCATTGCCACTAATCAGTTTGCTTTGGATCTGGACCAGATCTCTTTAGCCATTTCTTGTGGCCGTTGGTGGACTTGAATCAGTGTGGTCCTGTGAGGTCTGACAGGTCCAGCAGTAATCTCAGTGTAGTTGGTTTTGGTTTTTTAGAGAGAGGAGACAGCAGAGAGGCTCACAGTTGTCTTTTGATGAGGCCAGATGAGACCTTCAGCCACATTCCTGGTCAGTCTCCTGGGCTGCAGCTCGCCACATTACTGCCTGCTGTCCAAATAAATAAGGCCAGTCCCAGAGGGCCTCCTGAGCCGTGCCGAGCCGTGCCAAGCCAAGCCGCGACAAACCACCCACCTCTGACTGTCCTAAAATATAGACTCTCCATTTTTAACTCCAGGAACAAGAAGCTTTTTCAGTGTGTCACAAACAAAGTCGTTCCACATGTTGTGGCACAAGCTGTTGTTGTCGCCGCTGATGTCCAGACGCCACCGAACTGTTACTGAAATCTGTTTGTGTTCCTGAAAGATGTCACCAGGCTCACCTCGGAGTCTTAATTGTTTGTTTTTCTATTGAAGAAATTATGCTGAAACTACATTAAATTGCCCGTTCACTTAACCCCTCTTGAATCTAATTGTAGATTAGCAGCTGTAACTTTTCACAGCAGGTTTGTTGAGCTTTGGATTTCTCCATGTGTCAAAGTGGTGTACATGGTGCTAGTCAGAGTCATACTTGGTATTTAAAGAGTTTCAAGGGTGATATCTCTCCAAAACCAGAACACAAGAGCAAAATGATTAAATCAACCTTGTCTCCTAGAAATTACATTCATATACTCCTAGTTTTCCCAATTATGTTGCATTGGCAAATGTAATCGCTGCCTGGATTATGTTCACAGGTAACATGTTTTCAAATGATTGAAGCACTACATTTGTGTTTCGCTCTGAAGTCTGAGGGAGGACGTTGGGGTGGATGGTGGGTGTACAAGATGCAGGACTCTGACACCAGAGACCAGGTTTCACATCCTGTGTCCTGCATGTTTTTAGGTTTAAGCAACAAAAGTACTTTAGTGAAGGTTAGAGAAAGATCGTAGTTGTGTTTAAATGTTATAAAAGTGTTGTGCTTCAAGTCATTGTAGACTTTGTCTGTATTAAACCAAGACCACAATCTTTCCCTAACCTTAACCAAGAGTTGCCAGTGCCAAAACATCACCATACAAATTCTACCAGCTGATATTGTACTGCAAGATTGAATATTTTGGTGGAAAAATAAAGAAATATGTTGTCTCTGAACACCCCATTCATATGTTCAGTATCAACATTTTTGCAATTTGTAAAGTACAACAACTTTTCCTCATTATGTAGACAGAGAACGTAATTCAGCCAGTATTACATTTCTAGCTAAATGTATTCACTGTTGCAATTTAGTTGTATATGAACACAGTTTCCAGGAGACAGGGTTGATTGAACGTTGCGTTTACCAGCTTTAAGTAGGATGCAATCATTAGCATGTCTGGCTAACTAGCTTACTACAGATAGTAGTAACCAAGTGTTGCTTCAAAGGCCAATTAAGGAACACATCATTATTTTAAGTTTGTGGGGTTACGGGTTATGATAAAAAAAAAAGCCTCATGCATGACTACCAAATCCAGAATTTAGGGTAAAGTTATCAGCTATATTTGCTCTTTATTGGATTTGGGTATTTAATAAAGTAGGAGAAGCATATTCTCAAGTGAAACACTGTTATAACCTTCAAATTAAACCATTAAAACTTCATGGACCCCAACGGAGGAATTAAATCATGATTGATGTCACTTTTTGACATTAATTCACCTCAGCTGACAGAAAAACATCTAGAACATATTTTCTGTCTGTGATGTTTCAAACGTTTGCTTAAAATATATCTGACAGTTGCATGAAAACAGCTTGTGTTTTTCCGTGCAGGTCTGTGTGTGCGTGTGGGAGAAAGAGAGGGGAGGATGAGAGAGGGATGTGTGTGACACCGAGGTCTAACGGAGGCAGAGCACTGGTCGTAAAAAACACAGACCACAGGATTTTGATTCACCATAAAAGTTTATTAGACATGGAGGAAAAAATAAGGAGTGCTGCACTGAGTCGGGAAACTAGCGTTGGTAATGTTGAAGTTAGAAAATCAGGTGCTCTTTAAGAATACGGCAAGGCCTCGAGTGCCTTCTAGACTGCCTTTCAACACCATGGACTTCCATTAAAAGTAAGCTGGACAGTCATTGCTTTTTTTTAAGTAAACCTGAAACGTCCTCCCATGTTTTGATCAAGACGAGGCTGTAAGATAGTAGTGTGTTGGCTGTATGTGATATTAAAGAGGTGAGTATCTAACATGCATACAGGTTCCATTTTACTTGGAGGTTTTGGGATATCCGCTGCTGAGACTGAAATATAATGAAAACTATCCACAGTGAAGTCTGCTGATGTCACCTGTTTGTTGTTGTTACAAACTGTACCTGCACCATGCAAATCCCTCCTCCCTCCCTCCCTCTCTCTCTCTCTCTCTCTCTCTCTCCATCCAGTAGCTACCTTCAGCCAACTTTGAATCTCAAATTTTATATTTTAAACAAATAATAGTATTTACATGAAACCAGACAAAGGCAGGCGCCGGACAGACACACAGACAAACGGGAACAAAATGGGGTTCTTGATTGTTTATTTGTACTTATGAAAAGTAGAAAACAAGGTTGTATATGGTGAAACATTGATATACATAAATACAGTGCATACAATATGATATAAAGAGTGTAAATGTATCATAAAATAATAATAGCAACTGACAAAAAGTTTAAAAATTAAGTGGAAATTGAATATTAGATTCTTTTATTTGAAGTCTAAATTGGACATTTGAAGCCCATTCTTATACCTTTACGGCATGTAAATCCCCCTCCAACCCCTCCTCACCTGATATTTACTGTCTTAACTGTCAACTGTTCAATAAGTCATGGCCAATGTGTAAAAATAAAAAAGACCATTTTACGTTTTATTAATTTTATATTGTGATTAAAGACTGTACTTTTTAGTAAAATGTCTTTCATCTCTGCTGACTTCTGGTTTTAGGAAGGAAACCTCTTTTTTGGTATACTGCATTTTGTAGAGCCTGGGAGAGGAGAGAAAGTTCATAGTTATATAATTAAAGATCCCGTCCAGATGTTTTAAGACAAAAAAAAATACTCTGCTTTGAATAATATTTTGTGTTTAATGTGTTTCCTCCACAGAAAAAATCTATTACAGAGTTAAAAGTTCATACAGAATCTATGAATATGCAAATATTTTTCATTTAAAATTTTAACTGCTGGACACAAGATGCCTCCTACTTCCCTGTGAAGTCTATTCTCATTGTTTGTGCACTGGAGGTATGTAAGTCGCACATTGAATTGTGATTGGCTTCCAAGGTGTGATGTCACAAATCATTCTCGCTCATACGCGTCTTAAACTTTGATTTAAGGTGAGCTCAGAGAAACAGTCCACTCTCAGCAGATAAATGTGAATCTTCTAGGGTCAAACTCGGCACATACATCCTTCTGCACAGTGAAGCTCAAACACCAAAGTGATGCAAAAATAAGCAAAACAAATTTGTGAGTGGATGGAAAACAAGCGTCCACTACACTACCCTGACATTAATAAAAACCCTTCCCTTTAGGCTTCAAAGTATTTTTACCTCCATACTATGAGAGTTGAACAAAGAGACATGTCAGTTGAGATGAGGACTTTATAAATGATTTAGTTAGTATGTAATGGATTCATAAAGTTGGATTGGTTTATATTGCATTTATATTAGATCTTATGTTTATTAAGACCTGAAGATGTTCCTAAATACCAAGAATATGGATGAAAAAATGGATGTAAGTGAGAATAATGATGACCTGATTAACTTTGTAATATTGTAAGAAAAATCCATCCACTCACTCATTAATTCCTGATTGATTGCAGCACTAATAAAGTCTCTGAGCATTCCTGTTTAATTGTGCACCACACACCACACCACCATTGTTGTAGTTTGCTTCTTGTTTGGTGTTTTTTAAACCTATTTGGTCTCGGCATAAAGCAAACATTAAAACAGAAAGAACTGTATCTTCTTAAAGTTTATCTTACCCCCAGAAAAGTCAAACATGCCCTCTTTAAAAATGTAAAAATATACTGATACCTTGCATAGAAAGAGACACAACATTCATCTGGAGTTGAATTCCTGTTTGGATTCTGAGCGTGACTGAATCTAAAAGTCTTTATCATGGTTGTCACATCAGATTGACACGTAACCTTTGAAAGAGAATCTGTCAGGACGCCAGACTGTGACTGCAGGGCAGCGCTGTGTGTGTGCGTTACTATGTGTGCGTGTCTTTGTGTCTGCATCTATGTGACAGACAGAGACATCAAGTCATCAAAGAGGACAATGCGTCTGGTCCAGAGCTGAACTCTGGGAGACGGAGACAGACAAAGAGATGGTGTGATAGGTGGAAGGAGGTGACAGAGAACTAAAGGCCAGTGGGTGAAGCTGTTTGTGTCTCCACCTGCCCCCTCGCTGTCAGAAAAACTGAAAAATGAGGAAAATGACCGTGAGCAAAACATTTCCTTCTTTGCCTTCTCACTGATTCTGTTTGTGATTTTTAACGACATACTTGAAGGAGTGGAGATTTTAGTGATGTCTGCCTTTTTGCTGATGATGTAGCTCTGTTTGCTTCACTGGACTGTGACCTTCAGTGCACACTGGGATGGTTTGTCTGATCATAAAGAAGTTGAGCACCTCCAAGTCTGAGGCCATGATACTTTGTCAATCAGTGTGCAGAACATACACACGACTTTATTGTCTATGATGCCTCTGTACCTGATGAAGAGCCCATTTGGGCTTGAACCATACTTTTTCTAAATGTAATAAAGAAAAATATTTTTAAAAGGGAGCATTCTGCAAGTTCTTGGGGGGCAGAAATCATGGTACTTTATCAGAAATCAGTCGATTGGCTTCTTCCTGTTGGGAGCAAGTTGCTGTTCAAAGTGAAAGTCTTGAATTATCTAAGGGTCTTATTTATAAGAGGTAAAATTGAACCAGACCAGACTGAGTGAAGCTCTTAAAGGACCAGTGTGTAGGATTTAATTTAATACCCCTCCCCTTCCATGCCTATAGTAGAAGCTACGGTGGCCGCAAGACTCATGAAAAACACAAAAGGCCCTCTCTAGAGCTAGTGATTGACTTGTCTGTCTTGTCTGCTCTGGGCTTGTCTGTAAAGGGCCTATTCTAAGGTAACGAAAAAACACAACAATTCTTATTTTCTTATTTTCAGACTAATTAAAATATACTCATGAATATTATATTCCATTTCTGCCAAGTCCGTTCCACTAAATGCCATTTAATTCTACACACTGCACCTTTATTGTACCCGACCCTCATCAATCATCAGGAGCTCAGGACAGTGACCTGTAAGAACAAAACTACATAGCATACATACTCCTTCCTCCTTCAAGGCTGCCTCACAGCCTCAGATGCAGTGAGGCCCCAAAAAGCCCCAGAATCACTCCATATCAATTGGTTGTACGTGTTGATTTACTGCAAATTTGTTTCATTCATTTAATGTTTATCTGGATAGGGAAAAGCATATAGCATGAACTAATGCCACATACCACAACATTTATAGTCTAAGCTAATTTACAATGACGGGCCTTTGAAATAAATAAAACTCAACAAGAAAATACATGTGGAACTGCAAAAAACACAATTTACATACAATGATAAAACAGAAGTATCATAAAACAACAAGCACCAGATCACTTATTACTACATAACCGATCCCTCCTTTAAAAACAGTTTCAATTTGAGTTTATAATGATCTATTTTGAGTCGTGTAATTATTAAGGACTTTGCAACACTTGTCAGTGTCAACTAAGAAGGGTCCTTCATTTCCTCCATCTTGTGGTCCTGGTTTTGTGACAGGACTCTGTATCAAAGTTTAGTTTTGGGACATTTTTATGTAATTATTATTTCAGTGTATGTTGTGTTCCTTTATGTTGTGCATATTCTGGGATAAAATTGAGTTTTATTAAATTGTTTCAACTGTGAGACGGGATTTTACAACTCTGGACATCTTTTTATCCTCGATCACAAAGTAAACGGTAAAATTTCACTGTTCACGTTGGAAAGTAATCTACCAGAAATGTACACTAACTCATAAAGTACCTAACTGACCAGTGCAGTGTGTTGCTGGACTATTGCATAAATCACACATGTACAAATAGTCAAGAAACAAAAAAGAAGACAGATTCGATCCAACATGGGACCAGGACATGCAACAGTCAAACAATACTGAATAAAATAAATTAAACATACTTATAAATAGCACATAACATGAACAAGGTGCATACAACTGAAGCATGACGGGTTGAAAACAAATCATGATCATTCTGCTGCGGCTCTGCTACATTACAGACATGACATGTTGAATTATTTTTGGCCACAGATGATTTGGTTTCTCTGTCAGTCAGCTCATGTTACTTTGAAAACCAAAGGACTGCCAGACTTCTTGTACAACCGACAACTGGTATTAGTTGACGATCAACCTGTAAAACACTTGTTTTTATCACCTTTGTGATTGTCACTTCTCAGATTGTTACTTCCCTTTATCTCTTGAGTATCTTCCAGTGTTTAGTCCTCTCCACTGACCAGTGAGCTAGCATCCTGATTGGTCCGGTCCGTCTGCTGCCATGGCGCCACGGGGGGTCATATTATGGGCCGGTGGGGGTGTCACTCAAACCTCTCAGAGGAGAAAAGAAAGGCAGCTGATTTAGCATTAGGTCATCCCCGCCCCTCCTGCTCCCTCTGTGGCTCTCTGACAGGTCTCATCATACAGGGGACCTGCCGGGCAGATTGACAACTCAATGAGTCGACCAGCGCCGGGCTTTTACAAGCACCATTTCACGGCTTCAGTCTTTGTATGACAAACCCCTAACACCACCCAATATCGCCTCCACCACCACCACCACCACCACCACCCCCAAACTCTGTTTTTCTCTCACTTCAACTTTTGTCTTTCTTTCCACAACCACTCCCTGTCTTTCCACTGTCTGTTTTGCTGGTTTGAGATGGGATGTTGCAGGTCCAGTTACTATAGTTATTCCATCCGTTATTGTAAATGAAACAGCCAGCAATATGAACAAAAGAATCAATTAGTACAGGTTTTTGCCACTGATGTGTACCTCACTGGGATTCTTGATCCCACATGTCTTCAAATATTTTTCTTCTTTATTATTTACAAGAACACGTCCTGTGTAAAATTAAAATGCAGATTTTATAATTAAAGGATAGTTTCACAGTTATTCAAGTCTGTCTTAAAAGAACAGTCAGGTGCCCAAATGAATATTGAAACAGGTTTTGCTCACTGTAATCATTCCTCCTGTTCATACTCACCATTAGAAGATCCCTTCATAATGCACTTTCAAATAAATCTGCAGTTATTGTTCTGTGCAAAAATCTGAAGCTAATATGAGGCGTCAGCTATTTGAGTTACACAAAAATCCCTCTTTGTGTCTCGACGGACAGTGTTTTCCTGTTCAGCTGCAGTGGAAGTAAAGTAACCAAAAGAGGGGATTTGGCACTAAAAGACAGTAACTTTGAAAGATATTGACTTGATTTGACTCATTTGGACGCTAATGTCTATTATCTTCAAATAAACTTTTAAATAACTGTTCTGTTCTGAATAACTGTAAGGGATCTCTTAATGGTCAGTATAACAGGAGGAATGATTACGGCAAGAAAAACATGTGTCAGTGTTCATTTCAGCACCTGGCTGTTTTTTTAGGATCGGCTTGAAAGATTGTGAACCTTTAAATCTATTCTGAAATAAATTATATTTTAACACTTTATTTAGCTTCTTCCTCATGCTCAGTTTGAATATGGACATCATCATCACACAAGAACATCAGTTTTGGGCGATTCTATGAAATCCTGGATTCAATGACTAACCTTATTTTACACCTGAATCCAACAAATTTTAAAGTTTCTTCAATATCTGCACATGGCAACTATGGTATGGTTTTAGTTTGAGGAAGATTGTGGTTATGGCCTATAAAATGAACGTTGGTACCACATGTAAATAATGAGGTGCAGAATCCTCAAATGTGGATGTAAATCTTAGGGATGCTTGGCCGAAATTAAAGGATGGAGGAAGGACGGAGGGACACATGCAAGGTGGAGGAAGGACACAAGGAAAGGAGGGAAAGTGGGAGGCGAGGAGGGGAGGGGATACCGTCACGCTTTGGTGCCTCTCAATTGAAGTCTGAACACCGGCCACAAAACACGGCTCGCTCCATATACCTCATCTTTGCATGTGAAAGGACGGCTCCATTGTCCAGGCCTAACTGCACATTTAACCTGTCTGGACAGAAAGAAAGGGGAAATTTCTGTCCCTGTCTCTCCCCTCACACCCTCTCTCTTCTTAACAAACCAATTAGCCGGACATTTCTCCTGCAAAGACAACTTCTTTGCGCTTGTGCTAAATAGAGAACAAGCGGCTCTCGGTGCAAAGCGGATGGAATGTTTAATTTTTAGCTGGAGGGTGAAATTAGTACCTCTCCAGCCTCTTAGCTTGTTTGTTCTGGTTTTTGGGACGCAAGGATCTCTAAGTAGTGTGTTCAGAAGGATGCAGGTTTTATGTCTCTTTGATGCCATTGTGTCAAAGCAGAAATTAAGCTGATGGTTGTTGTTCAGTTTCATATTCAGACATCCACATTATGACAAATTTTAATGAGATTAAACTAAAGTGTTTTTGTTTTGACAGAGGACTCTATCAAATATATTTATATTTTCCAACACTTTATATTAGCTTTCTGCTCAAGTTGAACAAAGTACAAGTGAGACTGGATATTAACTTCTCTTCATCTTCTCTCCTGACAAAAGAAATCCTCCTAAAAAGGAGGAAAATTATACAGTTTTGCAGCAGCGATGTGTCTAATCTTTGTTGAAATGACACACTTTTGGCATGACATTGGCGCTTTTAAAATAAAGGAAAAAAGAAGACATTACTGTTAATCTTTGTAGGGCAGAGTAAGATGACTCTATCATCTATAAACACCACTAAAAACACACTTTCGAATTCTCTTGGAAAGTAAGATTTCATATTTATAATCCAAAGACTCTCATAAAGTTTAATCCAAACAGTGGAAAGATGTGAAGGGCAGCTTGTTCTATACTTAACAGTTAAATGAAAGTCTAGTTTTCTTTCACCAGAATAGATGCATAATGATTCCAGGCTTTTCTGCGGTGGCCGTGTTCACAGAGAGTTCGCTGCTCATGCTGAGCGCCCAGAGTGGAGATCGTTTTTTTTCTTCCAAAGCCTCCAGCTGTGCTTTGGGCTTAAAAAGGAAGGTTGTTTGGCTCTGAAATGGCACTGACCAACACAACACACAAAGCCAAGTGCATGTGTGTGTGTGTGTGTGTGTGTGTGTGTGTGTGTGTATGTGTGTGTGTGTGTCTCAAAGTAAAGCTGACAAGACATCATCACTCGTTAATCTACTGTGCGCCCAACATGGCAGTGTTGTCATCTTGAAGTTTAGGTGCCACATTAAATACTGTATAATTTATAAAGAGGTTTACGATTGTAATGAATGACTTTACTAATTAATCGTCTATTAACTGTTTATAGATCACCCACAAAGACAACGTGTGGGCTGCCAGGTTGTATATCCTCCTCCAGGATGATCTCTTTATCTGGTTCTTTTTATTCATCACAGAGGCTGCTCTGATGGACAGTAAACAACTTTTTTACCATTACAACTGCACACTGTGGCTTATTCACAAGTGATTAAAAGATATTACAACTTGAGTCTTATTTTTTTTTAGTTTTATCCATCTTTTCTGTCAGTTATGACAGAAATTATGGATGAAATTTAAAAAGGTTATTACTGAGATTTGGGGACATCACTACAACAAATACTGACAGAACAAGAAACACGAGCAGTCAGATGATCAGACAGTTATGTTAATAATGCGCAGTTCCACTTTAAAACTGTGAGCGCACATCTACATTAAGTCTAAAGTTGAAGCAGGAAGTCAGTGGACAATTTGGGTAATAACTTTACCGTTCATCTTCCTTTTCTCTTCCAAATAAGTTTGTCTAACCTGCAGCTTGTTTACAGCTGATCTTCTGGTTGAGTTTCTTGACCCATTATACATCTTTTTTCTGATGTCTTCATGTTCACAGATCTCAGCAATTAATTTTGTGGGTACAGTGTTATTATTATCCATAGGTATGATGGCCAAACCTGCAAAAATAAGACATAAGTTGTGGTGAAATGGAATTATCCTTTAATAAAAGGCTCTTTCACAACAAAAATCAAGGCCATAAAACACAAAGCCCATGATGTTAATGTTCCCTGATGGCTCTCAAGTATAATTCAATTTTATTTTTATTATTAACAACTTATTTTATGGCTTTGATCATTTTTTTAAAAAGTGAGAAAGTAAATTTGGAACGTAAAAGCTCTTTTGCTATTATCTGACCCACTGTAAGTCACCATGAACATGATTGTCAGTGAAACACCAAAGATGTGATGCCAGATAAATGGGGAAGCTTTCCTCAGAGCTGCAGCGCTCCCCCAACACTCCGTCTTGAATACTGGCTTCCTGAGGAGTCCCGGAGAGAGGACGCCGTCTCTGTACCTGTGAAGCCGTCAAACAGCCAACTGGGGTTTGTTTGTGTCGCCGGCCGAGTCGATCCTCAGCAAGAGCTCTCTCAACACAATGTCCGACGCCCCGGCCCGCTGGCTCTGAGGCTCAGCCGAGGGGGCCAGCTGTAAGAGCGTCTCAGCCGGGGACCTGGGGCCAGAGCTGGTCCAAAGGCCTGGTGCTGGGAGGCTCTGACAGGGGCAGCTGCATCCCAGCGGTCCCTCAACACCCCGCTCATGAGACACTCAGAGAATTAACTCCAACAAGGGCGAGAGCTGCCTTCACTCCCTCTGAGCCAGAGCAGAGTAGACTAGAAAAAAAAATTAATTTGATCATTTCTTCAGTGTTCATTTTTTTGTATTGTATATCTCACTAAAAGAGCTAAAAGGTCTGTCAGTTTGGTGAGGTGATTAACTGCCTTCAAGGGCAGAGGGGGTTGAAACAGGAGGTTACATCTTGAAATACAGATTGTAAGATTTGTAAAAGAAAAATACTTGACAGAAGATGAATCCTGAGCTTGTTATTGTCGTCCCTATAATCGAAACTCATGATGAACACTGAACCCTCATCACGTTCATTAACCTGGCGGTGTGTCTGTGACGCTTAAAATTAGAGACATGAGAATAATCCAATGTCTGTGTGTCTCATTTTGCCGTTCATGTGACAGAGAGGATGATAACAGGAATGTTCATCCACTTCTAGCAGTACCAACGCACACAGACCCAAACCTTGACCTTACCTAAACCATTCTGTAGTTGACATGCACAGATATTGTAGGAAAAAATAACATAATTTTGGAACATTGAAAAACTTCTTGATTGTGCATAATCTGGGGTTTTGCAGAACCAACATTTTATCAGCCGATTAGGTTGAAAATACAAGCAATCGTTTTAGTTTATATTCTTAGCATTATATAACTGTCAGCTAACACAAACATGAACTAGGCACAGCAGCATCCAAGACATACACATTTATCATGATTGGACAAGGGAGAAAGAGAAGAAGTTATGTGGAAAGTTCATATTTTTACTTTTTTTTTTGTTTGTTTTTTAGTGTTAAAATGTGTTTTGCATTTGGAGTCATTTTGTTTTGAGGTTTCATCCGTAAATCAATCAGCTTTCTTTGTTTTCTTTGGTTAAGTGTGTGTCTATATTTCTATTTTCCTGCACATTAGATCTTAATATTGTGTGTTAGATTATTGAGAGCCAAAGAGTCAAAGTCCTTGTATGCATCAACAGACCAGGCTAATAATGTTAATTCACATCTTAAGAATCATACCTATTATATTCATTTTGGCCAAAAGAATTGCATTTGGTTGTTGGCACAGGCTTCATGTTTTCTTCTCTTGAGATCCTGTGTGGGGGCATTTTTCCACTGATGTTCCTGCCCGACACTCATCAGTGTGAATGTACAGATCTTAATTAGTGGGGATGGGACGCTCCTCCCTGCTGAAGCCCCACTTTGTGAAGGCAGGTGCAGCTTTAAAATGACTTGTTGACATTTTTTGCAGTGTGCAGAAGGTGGCAGGTTGTGATCCTACAACCCACATCTCATATACATAATCCAGCAGGCAGGCGGGCCCCCGCTCTTGTTGAATGGGGGGACTCTCCCTTCCTCTGGGGACGTTTCAGGGCTGAAAGAGAACCCTCACCACCCGGCTACCGGGGGCCCGTGGGCGCAGTGAGAAAATGAAGACCTCTGCGCCCCTCTAAATCCCCAGGAATTTCTCATTAAGCATAGGTCTCCGGCTGCCGAGGGCCCTCTGGGCCCTCACCCACCCCCCGTGAGGGGTCTCCCTCTCTGGCAGGGAGAATGGAGCTCTCCACTCCACTTTGTGCTGGCTGCCGGCTACCAGGGCCTGTTATTCACCTTTTCCCTTTCTCACCAGCACAAGAGCTTTCTCCCAATCATGCTTTCAAAGCCCTCAGGACTTCCTCTTCCTTTCATTCAGTTTTTACATAAGTGTGTGTGTGTGTGTGTGTGTGTGTGTGATGTCTTATAAGGCCCAAAAGAGAGAAAGGCATAATTGAATTTGACATTTTTTAATGGTCTCCTGAGATATTTTTGTCCGGAGGTGCCAACGCTGGAATGAAGCAGACTCATTTCAAAGAGTTTTTTTTTTTTTTTTCTTTTTTCACACGTTGTTCATGAGTACAAGTAGGATTAATGAGGATTATGTATATGAGGAGAGGTAATGAGTTTTGATGAGAGTAGAGAGGATATTTAGTGTAAGATTTCAAAACATCGCAGCGAGTCAGGATTTGGCAGCATCAGCTGCTCGTGACTTTTCCTGTTTTTGTTTTGGAGTACTTGGCTTTATCCTCGTATTTCTCAGAGAATATATGGACTCAAGACACCAAGATGACGGACAAAACATATGACAGAGATTTTATTTTTTCGGATTTTAAAACTAAGAAATAAATTTACCAGACAAGTGTTTGTTTCTTCCTACAGAGATGCTGTTACCTCTCTTGTGTGGTGAAGAGATGCTGCTACAACAGGACTAATGTGTTTCATAACAAAACACTGAAACTGAAAAATGATATCACCTTCTGATTACCTGTTCTACAAAATTTAATTGATCTTAAGGCATTTAAATAACATATAACTAAAATAATATCCAAATAAACAGATTTAATCATTTATATACAATCATTCACCATTTCATACAGTTTTCTTAACAGTCTTTAGTTTTTTTACTGGAAAGTGAAAGTGTTGTTTCTAAAAGTATTATAAACAGTACAAATACAACAGCAAACACATTGGCAAGACATAATATATTGGAATAAAACACATTTTTTGGTGTGATTACAACTTGTAGTTCATTTCATGTAAATTCTTCGTATTTTATGGTTTGTTTACTCTTATTTGCTTTAAAATGTATATTTATACTTCATTCTTGTTGCTTGTTGTGAAGCACTTTTTAACATTGGTTTCAAAAATAACAAACTTGGTCATATTATATTCTGAATGAACCCCAGGAATTATACTTCATACAAAATCCAATTTGGGGTGTTTGCAACCTGCTGCAAGTCTTTTTTTTTTTTTCCATCCGTGCCAGATGTGGGAAACAAATAAATCTGGAATGAATCAGTCAAATGTTGAACTGCAGGTGAACAAGGCTGCGTGAGAATCTCATAACGGTTCAGCTGTCAGACCCGGACATACTGTGACGAGCCGAGCCAAATGTGGTGCTTCCTTTTGGTCATAAACCCGCCATTTCGCCCGTGTGAACACGCCAAATCTTAGTAAACTGCCGCTCTCACCATGATGCAGCAGTGAACAGAGAGCAGCTCCTCTGGTCACTACAGTTCATTTATCAGCTGTGCGTGTTGGCCCGTCCACGGGGAAGTGTTGGAACGATCGGTCAAGGCTCATTACCACGACTCTGTCAACATGTCCAGCAGGAGAGCGGCTCCATATGGTTCTCTCAGTCACACAGAGCCTGTGAACCGTCACTCAGATGATGGACGTGCACGGTGACCTTTAAGGGCCGATACGGGGCCAGAACGGTGACAGTTAAATTTTGGCATCGAAAATAAAATTTGGCATTGAAAACAAAACCTGATCTGGAAAAGGAAACATTGGCAGTGAAACATTTGTCTTGAAAAAGTTGTATTGGCACAGAAAAAAGTTCCACTGAAAAATAAAACTCATTAAAAAAAATTACATTCTTACAAACTTAGTATCATTTTATGTTTTTTCAATGTCAATCTCAAGTTTGTTTGTTTTTTATGCTGTCTGTTTTTTTTTTTAAGTGTGACTGATTTTCAGTTCCAACTTTCTGTCACCATCTTGGTGTAGAGAGGAAGGCCCTTGCTGGGCCTACATTACCCAGGATGCCTTGCAGTCTGACAAAGATATCCGAGGGTGATGGCATCATGGTGGAGATTTTGAGCCAGACTGTTGTAATTTTTGCTCTGGACTGTTAATATGTCACTTTATTAAAGATTAAATTTTTTCGGACGAGAAAGTAACCATTTAGATTCCCGATAAGTGGTCAGTTTATCCAAATAATGGCTGTTTGTAAATCTGCTACGACGTTTTTGGAGATGTGAGGAGTCGCTGGTCAGGTGGAGACCAGCTGCTCATCTTGCAGCAGCAGCCCGAGTCCCGCGTTGTCATCCAGAGGAGAACATGATCCGATGAACTGATCTATGCAGCTCTTTTTTTACCACTGGCTCTAATGTCTCTGCAGCATTTTGATATATAATGTACTTCCTTTTGGAAGATAAATCTCACAGATGAAATCAAACAATTGTAGCTGCCACATTAGTTTGTCTGAATGTAAAAGTGAGGCCTCATGACTTCCGTTTCATGTGCATGTTGCTGATTTTGGCGTCCGACTGGACACGACGTAACCGTCTGAACAATGTTTGCCGGGTATCTGTCACTATGGTGATGAGATGATTCAGTATCTGGGGTTGTCAGTCAGCGGTGACTCAGCTCCAGGTGCTGAGTTTTCTGGCTGTTTGTAACCCATGAAAAATGTGTTTCCTCCATGGTGGCGTGTCCTGGTTTTGTGCTCCCTGTGTGTTGCTGTTTTGGCTCTGCACAGGGAAATTATAATACGAGTAAAATAATCACAGGCAAGAAGACTTATTTATATCCTGGCATGTAACTGTTAGATATAATTGATTTGTTGATGTTGGTTGGTGAAATGTTTTATTAAAAGTTGGAATAACTTTATTTAACCCGCCCCATTTAAATGAAAAATCTCCTGGTCGAGACATCAGAAGCCACAGACGCTGTAGAAAATACACAGCAAGTACAAATAATATTGTCCTTTGTTGTTTTTGTGCTACTGTTAAGAATAGCAATGAATGCAAACACACAGCCCACAAAGACTGAATTTTCCTCCTGAGGTAGAGACGCATGACCAAAATAAAATGTCTGCAAGTTAATGAATGTAGTCAAAGGGTCAAAACCAGGCGGCTAATACCACGGCTTGAGGCTGGAGCCAAAATGGAAGTACCTCAAAGTGCAATGCTGATCATGACATCATGAGATCACACGAAAATCCATCTTGTCAGGCTTAAAATTATTGTGTCCGAACCACCGGCGAATCCAGCTGCCTCGCAAGGTAAGACGATGATAGACAGACGGGTCATCCAATCACCTGCCAAGTAGTTGTTTTTTTAAAGTGCCTGCTCTTTTCCAAACAGTTTCCGAGGACGACTTCTAAGACGGTTCTGTGTAACAAACCATCTGGTGCATCAGGTGAGTTAATTGCCGGCTCCAAACTATCCCAGGATCCAGTTGACTCCCATTCAAAAAGCCTGAACTTCTCTCTAGAAATACTAAGTCAGTCATTTTTTTCAAGGAGTCTTCATGATCTCAATCACTAAATTCAGGCCCTCTAATAAGTGTCCTGGTGGTGAAGACTTATAGTAGCTCTGATGTCTGCTGTGTGAGTGTTGATTGACAGTTGAGATTGACAGTTGGCCCACCCGCTGCTCTCCCCAGCTCTTGAACTCACACTGAGTCAGAATATTGTTGCAATATTGTGGTAAGTTTAAAGTTACTTGATCAAATATTGAAAAAGTCAAAAGTGCCTTCTTTATCTCCTCTCTGTGTACTCTGGCTCAAATAAGTACGGTTGGCAATTCACAGTGAAATAACTCACGATCGTCCTCATAATAGTCCACAGGATAATCCATCATTGCACTTTTTTTTTTTTTAGTTTTCTTACAGTCTAACCTCACATGTATGAACCTCAAGCTTCATACATGTAAACAAACTGGCATTGTGCAGATGAATATGTGGGTGATTCAGTTAGCTGGCAAACTGCTCCAGATGTAGTTCCCTATGCAGTTAGCCATAATGCTGCAACAGGCAGCTAGCTCCTGTGTTTAATTTCATTTCCAGACACTTATAATAAGAATCTCAGCCTGTCAGAAGCAAAAACAAGCACTTTTAGTGGTTAATGCACTTTGATGGGCGCAATTGCCCCCAAAGATTACAAGTGATCTCACTCAATATTGGACCAATATTTTTTTTCTCAGTAACTGTAATGGATTACCATTACGCTTATTTTGTAATTGAATTACATAATGCCATCAGATTTAACTAGTTACTCCCCAACACTGTTCCTCAAGAAGACCTCTTGTGGTTGTGTGAATTATGAGTCTCATCTGTGAAGCGCAAAGGCTAAAACTGAAGAGTTTGATCATCAAACGTGTCTGACTTTGACACACGAGACTGCAGTTTACTTCCTGTTTCATACAATCAATATTGTTCCCTGTAAACCCCGACTACCATCTTTCCATAATCTTAACCAAGTAGATTTTGTTTTCTAAATGTAACCAAATTTTAACCATACAGGTATCAGATTAGAAAACATATGAATAATTTGTGATGTTTTTGCAAGGCACTGATACAGTAGGGCTCATACGTGTTGTTTCAGAAGCCAATGATACTTTATATTTTGTCATTTATCTTTTAAGTGTTGGAAGCAAGGATTCTCTCTGGATGAGATTCAGGAAATTCCTAGAGATAAAGTAAAATGTGTTCAGTACATTAGAAAGTTAAGAGAGTTAGGACAGTCTTCAGTAAAGCTCATAGACAGTAGACACAGATCATGAACAATATCTTTGGTCTTTAATGCCGGGAAAGACTGGAGTAGTAGAAGAAGTCAGGCAGGAATATGAATGTTTGGTCAAAAGCTTTTAACAGCTCTTATGTGAGAGAAGCAGAGGAGAGAGAGAGAGAGAGTGAGAGAGCTGTCCCATGCATGCAGGCCAGGACAGCTGACAGCTGGGTTCAGCGGGGGTCAGAGGTCATGGATTGGCAGCAGTGGGGGAGTGAAGTGGAATCTAAAACAACAGGAAGACACACACACACACACACACACACACACACACACACAGAGTTCCGGGAGAGGAGACGAAAGTGGGCCTCCGGAAGTCTCTCTCTCTCTTGTGAGGGGTGACAGACAGTTGACTAAAACTTCGTCAGTGTGTGGTGTGAACACTTCCTCCCTCGTGTTTAATCCAGGAGCTTTCACTTTCTGTGTGTGTTTGTGTGTGTGTGTGTGTGTGTTTTCTTGTATTATTCATGTTTACACATTCAACAAATTGTGTGTCGGGACTCGCCTCACTCTTGGGAATAAAAAGCAAGCCCCCATAGCATAAATCATAACAATATTTCAAGTCTTAAAAAAACTGTCTGGTGCCCAAATAAACATTAATACAGTTTTTTTCTTGCTGTAATCATTCCTCCTGTTCATACTGACCATTAGAAGATCCCTTCATAATGCACTTACAGTATAAGTGATGGGTGGCCTCCTTCTGTGCAAAAATGTATTTCAAAGTTTATCTGAAGCTAATATGAAGCTTCAGTCGTCCAAATGAGTCAAATCAAGTAGATATCTTCCAACATTACAGTACTTTTAGTGTCAAAGTCCCTCTTTTTGTTACTATACTTCCAACGCAGCTCAACAGGGAAACACGAAGAGGGAATTTGATGCTAAAAAGACTGTAAATTGAAATTCACCAGCCATATTCTTTAAATTTTTGGGTGAAGACTTGGTTAGAGTTGGGGTAAGTCTCCAAGAAATGAATGTAAGTCAGTGTAATGTCCTCTGCAGTGATAGGAACACAACTGTGTGTGTGTTTAATTCCAAGTTTTAGTCTCGGGATCTAAAACTCCCAAGACTTTTAGATCTTGGAAGTGAGGGCACATTTTTGGAAAGTATGGACATTTATGCCTGGTCCTCACTTATAGACAGACCTCCAAAGAGTGGTTTGAGGGTTAAGACTTAGAGTAAGGTGAGTGAGGATATGAATGTAGATTTGTGTTACCGATATTTGGCAGCCATGGACACGTTCACACGATTTTTTTTGGCAAAACAAACTGAGCCAAGAAATCACTTAAACCCTCATGCATACATTCATAAAGCTGTATGAACACAGTATTTTATAGAGACGATGTCCCAGCTCTCACTGACAGCCAGATAATACTCAGGTTGTGGACACATTACTGCACACTGACACTCAGCAACCTGCTCACATCTCATATTATGTGCTGTGCTGCCCTCTAGTGAACGTGCCAGGTCCACAGGGGATTTGAGGCCTAACAAGTGTGACATCACCAGTGATGTCAGTAACTGTTTGGTATCATCAGTGAAGTCTGTGCTATTTGTTTGTTTTTGTTTTGTTTTGTTTTGTTTACCCATCCACCCTTATCCTGTCCAAACCAACATGATTAATTTCTAATTGACATTGTGGGTGTTTGTGATGTGCTGTTGTGTGTAGCTTTGTATTTTGTATGGTGTGTTCTGTGTGGGTTTTTTTTTTTTTTTTGCTTTGTATTGTTCGTTGTTGTGCTGTTGTATGTTTTAACTGTGAGGGACTACGGATGCAAATGCAGTGCAGTGCATCTTTTATGTTTAAAACTGCACACTGTCCCAATCAATAAATCAAATCTACAACAAACCAACCTAAAACTTTAGAACTGCTGACATCATCAGTGAGGTCACAGTATACATTATGTCAATCAGGGTCCACACAAATATAGTACACGTGTGTGTGTGTGTGTGTGTGTGTGTGTGAGGTCCAGGTATTCCTCATATTGTGGGGACGTAAATCTCTTTACACACAGACTTGGTTTAAAGTTAAGGTTAGTTTAGGGTTACGTTAAGGTTAGGGTAAGTCTCCAGGAAATGAATGTAAGTCAATGTTATGTCCTCTGAAGTGATGGGAACACATCTGTGTGTATGTGTGTGTGTGTGTGTGTGTGTGTGTGTGTGTGTGTGTGTGTGTGTGTGTGTGTGTGTGTGTGTGTGTGTGTGTGTGTGTGTGTGTTCTCCTGTTCTTCTATCTTTTTGAGGATCCTGTTGAGTTTTAGACCTTCACAATGAGCATATTTTTTGGAATGTGAAGATATTTTCAGGAAAAACAACAAAGAACAAGACAAAGTGTCTGTTTTAGGGTTAGAGCTGAAGCATCCTGGTGGACTAGTGGTCCAGACACATAATATATAACTGCAACCTCCCGATTTGAGCAGGGAACAACATCATCATCATCATCATCATCATCATCATCATCATCATCATCACCTTTTCCTTGTCCCCAGGATCCTTGTCTGTAGCTACACTGTCAAACTGTACATACTTTACTGTACGTAGCCACAGATGATGTGATTGAACACATTTTTAAAGCTGATATAAAGTGTAATTTTCTAAATTTATGGTAGGAGCAGTAGGGCTAATATGACACTGAAAGATATTTCCAATAATGGATTTATTTTTTATTTTTATTTTTTGCAAAAGTGAGGAACCCTTAGTTTATTTACATTTTTATTCAAAAGAATTAAAACACTCTGTGATCAGTGTTTTGTGTATTTGACATACAGTTTATAAACCACTGGCTGCACAATGTGAACCAACAAATCACTTCATTCATACATTCATAAAGCTGTATGAGCACAATAAAAAGACGATGTCCCAGCTCTCACTGACAGTCAGATAATACTCAGGATGTGGCCACATTATTGCACAGTGACACTAAGCAACCTGTTCACGTCTCAAACCTCCATCTCATATCATGTGCTGTGCTGCCCTCTAGTGAACGTGTCAAGTCTACAAGGGGTTTTCAGGCCTGTCAAGTATGACGTCATCAGTGAGCTTGGATTACCTTTTTGTGCCTTGAACAGTTATTTACATAAAACTATTCGAGAGGTTTGAGGAATGTCACTCTATGGTGTAAGTTGTAGCTCAAAGGCATCTGAAACATGACAAGCAGCCCAAAATGTTGCAACCACTGGATTAATCTTTAATTATATGTGGCATATCTTCTGTTTTTGATGTGAAAGCTTAATCTGTTACATAACAAGTAACCTCAGCTGTCAGATAAATATAGTGGAGTAAAAAGCACAAGAAACTCCTCTTAATAAAACTGAAATTATGAAATAAAATAAATTCAGCCAATGACAGCCTGACAAGAAAGAAAAGGCCAGCCAGTGGTAATTAATTATATTTATATGTTTTATTTATATTTATTTATATGTTAGAAGAGGTTAGCTTTATTATCCTAAAATATTTCAATTCATATTTTATTAGATATGTCCTAAAAATGTTTTGTGATTAAATAGGAACTTAAGAAGGTGAGATTTTATATAAACTTATATAAACAAACAATCCTGAAAAAGTAAAAGAGCAGATGAGGGTCTCCACTAAAACCAACATTTGCCTCATGCATAAGAGGAGGAGTGTAGGAGGGTTAGGGTTAGAGCCTGTTTTCTTCCACAAAACTGCAGACATTACTCCCTCCCTCCCGTCTCCATCCCTCTGCCCTCTGTTCCTCTCCGGCCTCTGCAGGAAGAATGAAGCCTTGTGCTTGTTCTTGCTGGAGAAAAGAAGCAAAGGAGGGTGTCTTTGTTTAGTATGTGCACACAAACACAACGTGTCATTACATCATGAGCTCTCTCTGGAATTCTGATTTCTGGCCTCAGTTAAGAGCAGAAAACATGCCACACTGTCACAACGGCTGTCTCAGCCACTTCTCTCTCCTCTTAGGCCTCTGAGTTTCTGAGGAACTCTGCAGACCTGTCATCCAGCTGTCCGCCAACAACCCTGTCTCCTAGAAATTATATTTATCCACAACTACATAGCAACAGCAAAAAATGTCTCGCTAGAAACACAATACTGACTGTTTCTCTCAGGATAATAAGAAAATGTTGCTGATTTCAGCAAAAATGTTGATACCACATGTAGGAGTGAAATGTTCAGTGACAAACATTTTTTCACCAAAATATCTGATCTTGTAGTACAATATCAGCTTGTAGTAACTACGGCAATATTAAACTTTTTATGGTTATGTTAAGGCACTGGCAGCACTTGGTTGAGGTTTTGGGAAAGATGGTCTTGGTTGTTTGCCAAAGCAACGTAATTGGTAAACATAATTTCTAGGAGACAGGGTTGCCACCAGATGCCTTTAGACTCTCCTACTGATCCTGGTCACCTGACTCCCACATCCACCTGCCCTCCTGTTCTCAGCCTCACTTGCCTACATACTTGACTCTCATTATCCCATCAGTCCCTCAGTATATAACTAGTTTACCAGCTGTCTGCCGTTCCCACATCATCATGCTCTCCACTTGCAGTCCATCCCACCTGTGCCTGTTACCTGCTACCTGTGTTTCAACGTAGCTGCTTGACTTGCCCTTCTGGATTTCTTTGTTTGTTCAGGCTGCCAAGCCTGACTTTATGCATGTTTACTGGAGTAGTGATCAAGTAAAGTCCTTTCTCATCGACCAGTTCTGCCTCAGTGTCTGCATTTGTGTCATCAGTCCTGTTGCCTGTATGACACACACATTCACAGCTCTGTTGTCTCTCCTGCACTTTACAGGAAGGACAGCTGGCAGATGAACCACAGGTCTTGTACTACATTTCTAATGTTTTCCATTCCTATTTTTTCTGAACAGATGGCACTAGTGAGTTCCTCATGATTTTAAAGGAACAGTTCGGCATTTTGGGAAATACACTTGTTTGCCTTCTTGCTGAGACTTAAATGAGAGAATTGATACCAATCTACTTTGTCCAAAGATTTTAAAACATTTCTCAACAGCACCTCTAAAGCTTGCTAATTAACATGTTATATTTCAGTTTTTAAAAGTGAATTATAAAAACTAGCTATGGTTTTATACTTCATTTAAACAAGATAACACATTAATTAACAAATTTCAGAGGTGCTGTTAGGCTGTTTTTTCCTTTTATACAGAGCCAGGTTAGCTGTTGACCTCTGTTTCCAGTCTTTATGCAAAACTAACAGTCTCCAGCTTTCAGCTTCTATGTTACATGAGTAATACTGTCTTCTTGTCTACCTCCGGGCAACAAAGTGATTAAGATAACATTCCCATTACAGGCCTTAATGCTAAATTCCTTTTTAGCAGATCTGATCTTTATGTGTTGATGGTTCACATTCAAGTGATGGGAACAGTGTTGAGGTCTTAAACCGCTGCACATGCACAGATTTAACTGAAATGTGAGACAGAGATTGGATATGAATTATATCCAGGATTACATATGCAAGTGGCCCAAATGTGATATGAAAAAATCAGATTTGGTTTCTTCACACACAAAAATCTGACCTGAGTCATTTAAAGGCAAAAGAAAAAAAGATTTGGGCCACTCCATCATTTAATGTGAAGTGCATTTAAGTTTATTTCCTATAATGTTGAATTATTCCCATGTTCTGTAATTTTAAAAAACGTAAGTAAGACTCACCTTTCTTTAGGATTATCACACATCTAAAAAATATTTTAACCAGCAAAGATGGCTTCAAAAGATACCAACATTAGATATTGTTTCCAGTTTCCAACAGTGTTTCAAGAATGTAGTTTTCCTCATAGGACACCTGACATATCCAGACTTGAGGCCATAAAATAAGTAACCTATGTACATTTACATTACACAGGTTCAAAGTCATGTTCTTTTAACTTCTGAGAACACTTTTCATAAGGATTTACAGAAATAAGGAAGTGAGAATAGGTTTAGAAATCTAAATCCATCCAATCAAACAGTAATTTTTGGGACTGTAGAAGTTTCTCACGAAGACAATGTGTGAAAATGAAATGACTGTGTGAGCTCTCTCTGTGTCATATTACCAGAACAGAAACCTACACAAAGCCCTGCTCCTCTCAGCTGAGTCATGTGAAAGTGGGTGAAAGAAGTGACACGAATAAGGGATTGGTCATGAAGGCTGTGTGAACATAAATCACTCACACATTGATTATTATTTTGCATGTAGAATATTTACATATGTCACACTCTGAAAAATGAGAATGGCAGCTGAGGCGGGGATTTCCAGACTCTTTTAGTTGAATTCACTCATGATGTTCACATAAAATGTGACAGAAATATTGTCGTTGTGTCAAGAATATAAAAAGACATAGAACGAAAGGTCAAATCCTGGCTCCTTTCTCATCTCCCCACAGCTGCACAATCACAGTGTGAAGTGGGTGTAAATGTAGCATTGTCAGTTTCAGAAAGTTATAGAAATGGTTGCATACAGCCCCACCTAACTTAACGTCAGAGAGGTGTGAGGGAAAGGGTTTCTGAAGCAATTCTGATGGAGTATACTGGTTTCAGATTGACTGGGTGGTGGTTAGTATGTGTAATTTAATTAACTGCAAAACTTTTACACAATATGTTGTCAATACTGCAGATACTGTATGCACCACTAAAGCATTTTATAATCTGAAAAGATACAGGTTTTGAGGCCTCATTTTGGACCTTTAAGACCTTCTTTATGTCAGTACTTACTGTGCTTACAAAGTATATTTTACTACATGAATTTGTTCATATTCGAATTACAATAAACTAATTACTAGTTACTAATGCATACAGAAGACACAGAGTGGGAAAACAGGGGTTCAATAAGAGGAACCACAGTAGCAGTAAATATGCCAAAAAACAAAACAATGAGCTGAAAGATGCTAAAATGCTCCATAGTCTTGAGGTGAACTACAGAGTTGGAAGCTAATTCTCTGAGGGTTCATCACTGTGACCGAAAACTTTCACATCGTCTGTTGTCATTCATCCTTTGTTCATATAAAAAACATTCGCTGTGATGTTAATGTGGGTAACTTTCTGTGGCTTTCACCTCTTTAAATCTCATATATATATAGAGGATTGATCACGAATTCTGCATGGCGCTTTAGAAACACTATATAGCACATATAAGCACATAAAAACCTGAGTAGAAGTGTTAAAAATTTGGGAAAAATGTCTAACAAATAAGTTAAACTGTAAAGTTGATCCCAGCTGACTACAGCAACACATGTTGTATTAAGAGTTTAAATAATATTGATGCTGTCGAGGTAAGAAACACCACTCAGATACAATGTAGCTACAAGATTTACAAGTACTTTTTCTCATGTGTATATTCACATAACACCAGTTAATACAAATGCACACTAATTTGCATTTTGGTCTGCACATCTGGACTGAAATGTAACTACAGAGTGATGTACACACTAAACGTGGTGTTTAAAAGCCATGTAGCATAAATTTAACAGTGATGACAGCTTTGCCTGTTGAGATGATGGGCAGCTGGACCATAAAACATTATGATGTCATGAAAGCCACATGCAGGGATAGCTTTACAATTCATTCATGAAAAAACACTGGTATCACTTTTTTGGTTTTAGTGTGCTGCTTTTCGTTGTGGCAATAACGCAGACACATTTTTTTTTTAAAAACACATGTTTCTTAGAAACACTTTTCAATATAATGCATTCCAAAAGTCAAATTTATGGCAGAGCTGTTGTGTTGGATTGCATTAGACTGCACAGGTGTTCCTAATAAATTGCTCAGTGAGTGTTTTTCCTCAGTGAGGAAAACAGTATTGATGCTCTGGCTTGGTAGGCCTGTCTCTTACCCTGTCCATCAGGCAATAAAAACTCTTCTTTTGAGGACAACATCTGGCTGGCCATGCAGATTTCAGGCAGGGCCCTTCGACCTCTGGTCACCCTCTGACACAACGCTGAGAAAGATATTAAATGACAGAAAGGTGGAGAGTAAACTGAGTAAATATGGACATATATCTTACGTGTATGCAGATAATTCTGGCTAACTAAACAACATTTATTCTCAATTTATTATATCATTTTGGGAAATATACTTATTTGCTTTCTTTGGGGGAGTTTGATGAGAAGATCAGTGTGAATCCCATGTCTGTGTGTTACGTACAGAGCTGAAGTCAGGAGATTGTAAGCCTAGCTTAGCATAAAGACTGGATGGAGGGGAAACAACTAGCCTGGCGCTTGTCAAAGTTCAAAAATATGCCAACCAGCACCTCTAAAGCTCATTATTTAAAGGTTCTTTATGTAGAATTGTGAAGCAATTTACATATGTTAATGTTTTTCTTATTGCCAGTGAGTGAACGGGTAGTAATGTAATGTAAAAAATGAGACCTTCCCTGACTTTCTCAGTTGTCTGTAACACCCTGTGGACTGATTTCTATGTGAAGGACCCAGTAACACTAAATGTGGTGTTTTAATGCCAAATAGCATAAATTCAACAGTGATGACAGCTGTATTTCCTCAGTGAGGGAAACAGTATTGATGCTCTGGCTTGATGGCCCTGTCGCTAACCCTGCACGTCCGCCAATAAAAACTCTCCCTTTGAGAACAACATCTGGGCTGGCCAAGCAGATTTCAGGCAGGCCTTTCCATCACTGGCCACCCTCTGACACAACTCTGAGAAAGATATTAAATGACAGAAAGGTGGAGAATAAACTGAGTAAATATGGACATATAATATATCTTACATGTATGCAGACAATTCTGGCTAACTAAACATTTAATCTCAATTTATTGGTTTTATTAATATAATCCAATGAGGATTTACAGTGTGTTTAGTGACTGTTGTGGGTTTTTTTTATCCATATGCATATAGTCCTGCAGGTTTGTGTGACTCTTTCAGACTCACTTTGTGGTAATTTGCATATATCATATTACTATTGTGAGTAATAGTGTATTAAACATTAATAAATGGAGTATATCAGTATGTCTTACTCTATGTACAGAAGATTTAGTTTCTTAATGGACTCATAAAACACCCTTCATGCGCTGTCAAATCAAAACCTGGTTTGACGCAGTAGTGGAAAGTCCGCTTAGTGGAAACCTGTGCTGAGTAACCAGCTCGCAGTTGGTGTAAACGAGATTTAAACTACGTTAATCGTACATTGACGGTTCAACTGGAAGTGTGCGGTCCTGCCGGGCCGCGGCGCTGTTCTGCGCTGCGCAAAACCGCAGCAGGCCCCGTCCTATCTGCCTGTCTCTCTCTCTCGCTCCTGTCTGCCTTTTGAGTGCCTCTCTCTTCCTCACCAAACCCTTCCTGCGAGAAACCCAAGCCCTTCGTGTCTCCCTGTCATCTGAGTTTAAAAAAAAAATCAGGAAACACCGGGGAAAGTGAGGGGCTGATAATCACCGAGAAGCCGCATGTGTGTGTGTGTGTGTGTGGATGCAGAAAACAGATCATATCCACTAGTCTCGTCTTTTTTTCTGAAGGCTTAACAGTGACCTCATCGAGCTTTATGCTGTTTTTCAATTTCATTTCTTTATCACGCTCCCCCCCAAGACCTGAGAGGAGAGGAGGGTTTGCCGTTTTGCGGCCATGTCGATCATAAACGCTATTTCCCCCACATCGCCTCCCGGTGACAAGAGAGTGTGTGTGTGTTGGGGGGGGGGGGGTATTTTTACACCTGAAACACCCCCCCCCGCCCGCCCTCTCTGTCCTCACTGACATATCGTCTCCAAATGTCCAAATCTGGAGATTTCCTCACCCCATAAAATCAAATACACCAAAGCAGAAATCTCGCATGTCTCCCTCAGCTCAAGCTCAGTTTCAGCGGCCGAGAGCTGCAGTTGTTTTCCAGCTTTCAGCCCTCCGTTTCTGAAAAAAGAAAAGCTGACCGTGTGTTTTCCCTTTTTTATACATACACAAAAACAGTCACCAAAACCAGCACAGTCGACGCTTAAAGTGGCAATAAATGTTGTGGTTTTTGCTTGTCAGACGTGCGTTTGGCACACACACACACTCACACACATACACAGCAGAGGATAATGTGCCTCAGTCCCCCCTGTCGTGGCAGAAAACGCTCATAAGACAGTGACTTTGGGAGGCACAACATGTAAAGAAAATGTTCCTGCCGTGATATGGGTGATTCAAGACTCAAACAGCCTCCAGAAACACCTCCAGAGCACAGGAGAGGTGCGCTTTGTGGCTCAGTTTCTCCGTGGCTGGGTGAACTTTATATCGAGCATATATTAACACTTTGTGGCCTGTTTTTTTTTCCTCCTCAAAGGCTGGAGGACTCCATTTTGAAGGGACCGGGTGTGCAGCCAGAGACTACATACAACAACTCGTCTCAGGAAAGGAAACCCATCTGTTTTTCCGGGTAGCCTGCTGCACTATTTCACTGCTTCTTCTCAGACGTAGTGGTGGTGGTGGTGGTGGTGGACATTTTTTTTTTTTTTTTTATCTTATCATTTATTTATTTCTCGTCTCATCTCTAGGCGCATGTGTGCTGCCCAAGTGCGTGTCGAGGTGGTGGTGGTGAAGAAGATGCCAGTTGTTGGGACAAGTTTGGCATGTGTCATGTCAATGGTGATGGCAGCCGGGTTTAGTTTAATAATTGATGCTTGTAATTAAGGAGAGGGGCGGGGCGATTTTTTGGAGGTGTCGTGTGGTGGTCCGGTGCATTTTTTTTTTTTTTTTTTTAGGCTGACAGCTCAGATTTTTTTTTTCTTGAAGAGAGATTTACGGCCCCTTCTGTGCTCCATGCTGTGGACCGGCTGGGGAGGGAGGCAGTGGTGACGACTGCCAGTGCGCACAGTAGAGAGGGAGACTGACTTTCAAGGGGCAGGCAGAGTCTGCAGGCAGGAAATAGCCATTTAACAGAGCAGAAATCATAAAACGGGGGATTATAAAGTTGTAGTTATCACAAAGCAAAAAGGGGGGTGTCGCTGGAGGAGCACAACACGCCTGAATTTCTATTCCAATCCAGGGGCCGCTGGACCAGGCTTTAGCGCATGTAGAGAGGAGGAGGAGGAGGGAGGAGGAGGGGGGGGGGGGGTGAGTGAGTGAGTACGTTTCACAGGATCCAGGCCTAGTAGTATTGCCGCTGGGACTCTCCTCATCCGCTTTCAAAAAATTGGAAATTGGCACATTTAAACGCCAAAATGAACAGGTCGAGGGTCATTTTTGCGGTGGCCGACACCGGAATGGTAAGATTCTCGCGACAGATCCCGTGTCATTTGGCGTTTTCTGCGTGATTTTGTTGTTTGATGCACATAGCCCGCATCTGACGGAGGGAAGCCTGTGGAAGTGTGTCTGTGTGTGTGTGTGTGTGTGTCAGTGTGTGTAAGTGAACTTGTTGTGTATCGTCCGTTTTGCATGTTATGTGGCGTTTGTGTTTCTGTCTCGTGCAATCATGGAGCCACTGCAAGCCACGAGCGACACACAGACACACATATGCAGTTGCACACACCTTTACACACACAGATGCACACACACACACACACACATACACACACACACACCTATGCACACGCGCCTTACATACACGCGCGCGCACGAACGGGTCCATTTTAATCCCAGTTTGTGGTTACAGCGCAGGCAGTGTTGGATTGATTTGAACATGACGCGCTTTAATAATCTCACAGGCGTTATTGTGTGTATACATGTGTGTGTTTGGTAGCCAGCGACGAGTTTAGAGGCTGCTGACCTTATCGTACTTGATGTCATTTTCATCATATCGCGATAATATTCCTGAAAGGCTCTAACAGCTGGGCTGCGGTGTTTGCGCAGATTTCTCCCACAAATGTCACATTATTAGGTCGATCCGATCGTCGTCGTGAGTCTGTTTACGTTTTGTTTTGACATCATGTGAAGGCAGACTGTGTGTGTCTTTACAGATTTGATGCACCGTGCCTTTTTTTAGATATATCTCATTACCAGCAGCCTGGGATAACTTTAGATGAGCTGCAGGGATGCTGTGACATTTAATTGAATGAAAGACAGATTGCAGATTTTCAAAAGTCTTGACTAAAGTGTAATTTCTAACAGGAATATTATTGAAGGATTATACAAAATATCAAAATCAGTTCCACAGGAAAATGTGGAAGTCCTAAAATAATTATTACAGGCATATTATAACAAACTGTGAAGTTAATGTTTTAAAGTTATCCAAATTTTGATGTTTATGATAGGCTGCACACTAACAATTTTCTGTTCATGTTTCAGGGAGGAACCATGCCAGCATGAGTGGGCCTTACGCAGGCCCTGGCAGGGAGACTCATCAGTCCAGCTGCCCTTTGACCCCCGGTCGTGACCTCTCCACCCACTCCTGCTCCTCCAGACACCATGACAGCAGGATCAGTTTAACCATGTCTGCCTCCGCCTCCTCCCTCAAGCATGCATCAGTCTATGGGTTCGCACAAAGGGACCACTCCTCCTCCTCATCCTCCTCCTCTTCCTCCTACAGTCCCCTCAGGAGGCTGCAGCATCTCACCACCATGGTGAGCCAGCCTGACCTGGTGCTGCCGGTGAGGGAGGGGAGGGCGCCAGACAGGAGCTGGGATTGGGGGACAAGTAAGAAGGAGAGGGGGAAGGAGATGGAGAGGGACTCCTGGGCCAATTGCACTGGCAGGGATTATTGTGGCACCCAGAATACCAGCAGGGAGGAGAGCATTGGTAAATCTTCTTCTGCTGGACGAAAACAACCTGATGTCCAAACTGGAAATAGAAACGCGCCAGCAGCCAATCGGAACGATCCTGTTGTCTCAGAGAAAAAGGCAGAAGGTTGTTTCTCAGGCCCGCCTAGCCCGGCCTTCTCTCTCGATAGCAACAGCCCATTTGCCAACGGCTTCCTCCACTTTGAGTCCTCTTTGTTTGAGGATGACGATGACAACAATAATGAAGAGCGGGAGGTTGTGTTGCCTGTCGGAGACTCACGGGACAAACACGAGAGGGTGGGGAGTCTTCCTCAGTCCACTTCTGGAGACTTAAATTCCAAGGATGCTACTGTGTCATCAGCCAAGGTTGTCACCCGGTCCCAGTCCTCAGGTCAGCGCAGGAGATACTGGGACGGCTCGGATGACGAGTGGGAGAGCGACACCGAGCTGTTCCTATTTGGGGATAGCCCTCCAAGGCATTTAATGGCAAGTTTTACCCTTATTAGTAGACATGTCACAAAATAATGGCTTTTCGAGTTATTTTAGCAGTCTGGGTTTGTTTGTGGCACCCTGGTCACTTTATTTCAGACTGAGGTCACTGTTTTACTTCCTTCTTCATGCTGTTTTGTGGTCCTGATAAGAGTTTTCTCTCTGGTGTAGAAAGACAAAGTGTAGTAAAATATTAGTCAAAGGACAACAGACATTCACTCGAGTGGAAAATATTTGTTACGTAGCTGGATTAGGTTAATGTTTTTACACACAAGCCCTGTGCCCTTGACCTGTCATAACAAGATACTTGTTCATCTTAGATAACGGGTGTACACATACAATATCTCCACAATTGTAGCTCCGTCATTGATAAACATAGTTGTCCTCATTTAAAAAACAATTAAAGGAAAACATTCACCTGCTCAAGTATGAGACTGGCTCACAGGTAGACATTAAGCAGGAACTTAGCGACTTAGCTTTTGTTTCTCCCTCCGCTATTGGGATATGTTGTTGGAACTAAATTTTGGCAGCGTTCAGAAGGTGATAAAATCAAAAAACAGGAGAGAAAGCAGCACACGCTATCTCTGATGCAGTATTTTTAATTTTACCTCGATTAATCAGTGTTTCAGCATGTATTTCGTTCTTCATTAGCCACTAATTATCTGAAGGACACTATAGGACAAGTGGTTCAGATCAACAAGTTCACAGGACAATCAGTGTAAATAGGGCTGCAACCAATGATTATTTTCATTATCGATTAATTGGTGGATTATTTTCTCAGTCAGTTGTTTGATCTTTAAAATATCGGAAAATGGTGGAAAATGTCATTCACTGCCTTGTTTTGTCCCAACCAACAGTTCATAACCTAAAGATATTTAGTTTACTGTCATAGAGGACTAAAGAAACCAGAAAATATTCACATTTAAGAAGCTGGAACCAGAGAATTTTTATCTTTTTTTCTTTTAAAAATGACCCAAAATGATTAATGGATTATCAGGATTTTCTGTCAATCAATTAATCGGCAAATCATTGCCGCTCTAAATGTAAATATACATGTAAACACAGCAGACATTTTGACTTGCCATTGTAGGGAAAGCACAGGTGTTACTAATAATAACCTTAAGGATGGCTCTGTTCCATTCAAGTGTCCCAGTAAGCCATGAGTGTGACAGTGTGCCAGCTTGCACAATACCAGGACCCTCAAACTGAAGCGGCTAAATGGAATTCAGCCATCGCTAAATTTATTATTTACACTTATGCTGTTCCTACTGTGACATCTAAAAATATCTTCATTGAAAAAGGCCTGTAGATGGTATTCATAGCCAACAAAAGCCACCAATATTCTTATGTCCATGTGGACATAGAACAGCATGGAAGCAGCACAAGAACACCTATTTATTCATAGTTCACACATCTTTTTCGTCTAACACCTCTTCCTGACCAAAACAACTACCTGAGGAAAACTGGTTCAAGAGATTGATAGGATAATACCCTGTTGTCAGCTTGACTGACGGATTGGCTGGGCTATACTCTGACTTTAAATGTAAAAGGGTGTCGTTTTACGGGAAGTCCCTGGAGTCTGTTTGTCATTGTGTGAAATGAATGAAATGATAAAAATAGTGAAACAATCACTCAGAGGTCAAAGTGACGTTTTCGATTTACATGTTTTGTCTGACTAACAGACTAAAATGTTAAGGGACAGGTTCATAACCTTTCAAGTCAGTCCTAAAACAATAGTCAGGTGCAGCTGAACAGGAAAACACTGTCCGTCGAGACACAAAGGGGAAATGTTTTACCAAAAAGACTGTAACTGTGGAAGATATGCACTTTATTTGACTAACTCAAATGGCTGAAGCTTCATATTATCTTCAGATAAACTTTTAAATACATCTTTGCTCAAAACGAGGACTGTGGATTTTGTCCCTTATCTCTTACATTGTAAGCGCATTTAGAGGGGAACCTAGCGAGTAAAACCTGCTTGAATATTCATTTGGGTGCCTGACTATTGTTTTTGGACAGACTTGAAAAAATTGTGAAGCTCCGCTTTAAGATTTTCAATTAACTATTATATATGACAAGGAAAAACAGCAAATCCTCACATTTGAGAAGCTGGAACTATTAAATGTTTGACATTTTTGCTTGGAAAATGACTGAAATGATTAATCAATAGTCAAAATAGTTGCCGACTGATTGACTAATAGATTAATCGATTAACCTGGCTCCTGCTTCATGCTGAACAGACAGATATGTGTGGTTGTGGTGTTGATCTTCTTTTATATTTCCCAAAATGTTGAACTACTCCTTTAAAATACCCCAGCCAGGGTTACATCATAGCAACAGCCAGTGTCACCGCTCTGGCCAATCCTGCTACATGCCGGTCATAACTCAGGCCTGCTCATGTGCCCTGCCAGTCCAGTCAACCTGCTGTTGTGAGCTGTTACTTTAATTTACACAGAAAAGGATGGTTGTTTGTTTTTAAGATTTAATTGTCCATGTTTTAGTGTTTATGTTTTCTTATTCCCTCTGTCAGACAACAAAGGCATGTCTCCACCTTGTTAAATGGTTGATGGACTGTGAGAACACAAGGGACAACAATGGAAATAGGTCCATGGGTGTGTTCCAATACCCATACTACCATACTATTTAGTGTGCCAGAAAAAGATTTAGTATGTCCCGATACATAGTATGTCAAATGCAGTAGGCCAAAAGTACCAGCATGTCCTACTACATGCGGTCGCATTTTGCAGTGTGTAAGCCATTATGCTTTTCTGGCTATTCTGACTCATAGTCCCCTGAGCAGCAGAAGATACGACACATTGACTTAGCTGCCAAGAGAGCAAAGACTGCACATTAGCAGTGCAACGACAGAAGCCGCAATCACAGATGAAGTAGTATGTCCCAATTGTACACATTCTGCATGCAACAGTATGTAATTTGTAGGGGCAGCTGCAGCATGTACTAAAAGTAAAAGGTTGAAGTTTTCGATTCAGTAGGCAGCACAGGACTTCATCGTTCTATCTTTAACAAAGTCTGATTTATTTTTTAATATGTTAAAGTGCTGTCAACAAACCAAAACCTGGTAGCCACCAGTGCTAACGGTTGTAATAGCGTTCTACTGTGGTTTCAGTGGAAACCTGTTGAAACCTAGAATAGGAAGACAAGTTGAATTTTGGATCTATTATAGACAGAACAGAAAAGCTTGTAGACCCCCTTTTCATACATTTTATGTGTAAAAGAATTGTACAGCCACACATATGATAAAATTTCACCTTTTGTCTTTGCCCGTCCTTCATCTTCGTTCTCTCTACCTGCTTCCCCATCGCCTGATGTTTTCTCCGCTGTTCAATCAAGTGGAAATAATTGATGAAAAAATGTCAATATTGGAGCACAAATGTTCATTCTTGATCTTTAGGAACAGTATAGGGTGAAAAAAATATGAGCACAAATACCCAGTCACATTCACAGCCTTCCTGTGAGTGAACTCTGAAAGCTAACAAGTGGATCTTTGTGCTCAGACTCTTTTCACCATACAAGTCAGTATTGCTTCCCCCAACATCTTTGATGCTTTCAGCCACACAGTTGATTCATATTTCTGGTGTCAACAAATCAGGCAAAGCCCTCAAGATGCTTAGCCAGGTCAAGCAAAGTCAGAAAAACCCCTTACAGGTAATCAAATCCCAGCCTTCTCCTTTTTGACTTAGAGCGGCAAAATAGGCATTAGCATTGTATAGGTTATAGTGATTTGCATCATTAAATCATAATTAAACAACTTTGTTGTTTATAAATGTAATACTTAATATCAAGTCTGTCTTGGCCACACTTTATATAACTTATAATCATTTTTCATCGAATGTTTCTCCTGCCTACCGACCTTTGGTTTTCACAAGAATATTGTATTTAATTCAGTGGAACATGAGTGAAAACGATATTTTGCAGACAAAGTTGCCAAGGAACTTGGAACATGGTAATAGTATAATTTGAATTCTTCATTTTTTGGACCTGATTCTCAGCAGGTGATTAACACAAGCAGAAATAAACATCCAGTAATCATCACATTATGGATCATATAATATGTCTCAATGTCTTTGAATGTCAAGGAAATTACATTAGTAATGCAGCTGGTCACAATGAACAGAAACATGTTGAAATATCAAGAACACACCTGTAGCTCTGATGCAAAACATTTGGTGGAAATGCAAAACCTGTCTCATTTTCAAACATCTCATTTAATTTTTTTCTCTTCACTGTCATGTTGTTGACAGCAGAACAGCCTGAAGAAAAAGTCTTTGCCACCTGTGAAGTTTTTAGAGGGTGAAGTTATTTGGGCAAAGTTCAGCCGAAGACCATGGTGGCCCTGTGAGGTGATCGTTGACCCCGTACAGGGAATCTATCACAGAGTGAAAGGTGGGCCTGAAACATTGTTGACCTATTGTGATTATGTAAACTAATGCATTATTATGGGTTGCTTTCACATGTTTGATATGCTCTATGGATTATTTCGGTCGCCAGTTAATTGCCATCCCCAGCTGGTAATAACAGAGCTGTATTGTGTCATAGAGTGGTGATTAACACTGCATCAAAAAGCTGATAAGAAGGCTGTTTGAAGTAATTTAGGACATAATTTAGGGGTCAAACTGAAAAACACATTCAGAAATGCATAATTATTTTGTTGTAAACTGTTCAATTTTCAACAGTATGTCTTTAGTGGACATTGGTCAGGTTACAAAGTGGAGAGAACCATCATGCCTGAAAAGATTTTAAAACAGCATAAGTGTAAATATCTACTGTTCTCATATTGCTATCAAAAACTAGATTATAATTTCAACCAATGGATCTTCTCCTACATCACTGTTGAAACCATTTATGTCAAGCACCTGCATCCACTGGCATGTATCAGGCTTTCATGCTGTAAAAGTGTTTGTCTGCTTTATGTTTTTCCTCTGCAACTGTGGATATTTACAGTTAAAGTCAAGTCACATATGCTATTCATTGTGTTGTTCTAATGTATTGAATGCCACAAACTGCTGGTATTATAGGTTTAAGTTTCACTCTTGCAGTCTAAATGAATCATACACTCATCTAAGAACAAATGAATAAGAACTACAGCCACTTTTTTCAGCTGATAATTCATATTTTGGCCATGTAACAGTACATAATGTTCAAAATCCTGATATTAATATGCACATTTGATTCTAGTTTTGCAGAGAGTTCAGTGTTCTTGCATTTTAAATCTCTCGTTGCTTGGTTGATGCATTCCTATACTCACTGTGCAGGATGGTGCAGTTTTGATATGCATCCCATGAGATTGAGGCTAATGTTTTGTTGTTGTCTTAGAGCCCAGTGATCGGCCCTGTCGGCTCTACCATGTCAGGACATTTGGGGAGCCTGTGGAGCTGGCCTGGGTTGCGGAAAAATCTGCTCATACTTTCCATGGAGGTTTTCAATTTGAACAGCTCCCCCTACTGCGCCGAAGGGGGAAGCAAAGGGAGCAGAACAACAAATACAATGTAATTACTATTTTATTAATGATGAACTACTATTTGCATCCCCTTATAAAATGTTGGTCTACATAATAATCATGGTTGTGTGATCATCATGTTAGACAATAAAAGAAAGCTTGCACACCAAAAACTCTCTTCAAAATAGATTTGTTCAGAAATATCTTGCAACGGCAATCGCGAACAGTTTCTGCTGTAAACTGATATGTTATTTGTGTAAAGATTGAGCAAATTTTTGCCTTTGTGTCTCTACAGATTGCTAAACGTTTTCAGGACTCTTGGAAATCCAGTGTTGCAGAAGCTGAATCTGTTCTTCCACAGAGACCCAAAATGGTATCCTCCCTTCCTTCGTCCATAGATGATGCCTTCCACAACAGTTCCACACCAGAGAACAAGGCCCATCAAACCTTACCCCCCTCCACCTCACCTGTCTCCACCCTTCCTGAGACATCGCACTTGACCAATGGATCTATTTCATCCCCAACCGTTTCATCCCCAATACCAGCTCCAACAAAGCCAAGCACTTTAAGGAAACCTCCTGGCAAGAAGAAACTGAGTAAATCATCAAAGAACATGAATAGAAAACACTCTAAAAAGATGTTGCATAATAGCCCAAACCAATCAGAGAGAGACAATGGAGAATGCCCATATTCTGACCTTGACTCAGTCCCTAAGATTTTGTGTCCTAAAGCACTTGAGCGTCAGCCTAAACTGGCTCCAACTCAGCCGTCTGTTTCGGTTGTCAAAGAGGTAAAGAAGCAGCCAGAGATTCAGAGTGGTCTGTGGTTCAGCAAATCAGGCAAAGACAGGCGACCTAAAACAACCAGTCCAATGCCAGATCGTACTCTCTTTAGTAAGGTGTCCTGTAAGAAAAAGAACTCATCTGTAGTTAGTAAAAAGACGCTGGTTCCCAGTGCCTCCTCCTCCAGTGGTGGGCTCAGTGACCAGTCATGTTTGTCAGACAAGCATAAGACTCTGGTACCTGCTGAAACAAATATACCACCTGAACAGTCAGGAAATTTGAAGTGTAAAAACACCCTGGTTGCTAATAGGCCTTTTGATATAACCGGCAGCCCTGCTGACCAATCAGGATTGTCAGACAAGCAGAAGTCCCTGGACTCTGTTGAGACTGGTGTTCCTTCTGGTGTCAAATGTGGATATTCAAAGAGTAGACAGACAGTCTGTAATACAACCGACACTGTTACTGGCACGCTGTCTGACCAGTTAGGTAGCTCAGATGTTAAAAAGCCCCAAGAGCCCAACAAGAAGGCCAGTTTCAATGATCAGTCCAGGTTTTCAGAGAGTGTAACGACCATCCGTCAAAATGAACATTCTGACATGATGGTTAGAAAAAAGGTTTATTTACATGACAGGACTTCAGACCAAACAGAAGAAAAAGAAGGTAACAAGCCTTCAGCGTCCAGTTTGAATGTCAACACTACTGACCCATTAGCAAGGCTAGGGAAGCAAACATCTCTGGTCTCAAAGTGTAAGCTGCCCTTTGTCAAATTAATACGCAAAGACATAAAGGGTAAGAAGATCCTAAACTCCAGTGTAATCATTAGTTCTAAAAACCAGCCTGGATGTACTAAAAGTGAAAAAACATCAGATACTAATGAGACTCAAATGTCTTCTAAACAATCAGACTTGGTGGATGGCATGGCAAGTGTCTCCATAAAGCAAGCAGGTGGTTCAGAATCCAAAAAGATCTCCGTTAAGAAGTTAAAAGCAAGTGGTGGTGCTGGTATGCTTCGCCTCTCTGCAGAATCATCACAAGGGAAAACTAGTGTGGCCTCCAATGTGGCAAGTGTGTCCGCTAATGAGTTAAGTTGTCCAGAAGCAGAAAGGATACCAGTTTTAAATATAAGCTCAAGCAATGTGACTTACTCATCCTCTAACCAATCAGACCAGTCAGAAGGTAAGAAGACTACTGTCTCCAATGGAACAAGCATGTCCTCTGACAAATCAGGCAGTTCAGAGCAAAAAACGACTTCTGTTACTAGCACATCTCATAAGACAACTTCTTTGCCTCCTCACCGGCATGGGAATTCAGTATCTAGGAATGCTCAAGCACCCGAAGGCCTGTCCTCTGAAAGATCCAAGGCAATTGTCCACAAATCAAAGCACGTTCCAGATCAAGTGAATAAAGTCCTACTACATGAGCAGCCTGCCCATCTTCCAGCCAGCAGTCGACTAATGACCAGAGCCCTGAAGGCTATGCAGGAGGCAGAACAGAAGAAGCGTGAAAAAGCCCGAAAGGAGGCTGAGCAGAAAGAACTCTTAAATCCATTCAGAAAAGCAGAGGGCCTTGTATGCCATTCTGAGCGCAACTCCTCTTGGAATCCAGATACCAAACTGGACTTTTGCACTAAAATAAAATCTCTTAAATCTCATTGTAATGACAATGGTGAGTATAATCAGGACACTTTTTCTAGCTGTAGCACTCCCCCTTTGATGTTTTCTGATTCAACTGACTTTGAAGCTGAAGTCAAAAGTGAAGATGAAGACCTCTCAATATCCTCAACTCCACCAATGGACTTCATGCCTCTCACTTCTCGGGTAAAGGAAAAGAAGGAAGATCATTCCTCTGACATTTGCTCCTCTTCTGCACCTTCCTCGCCATTTTCTTTTATGAATGCCTTTAAAAACGTGGAGGAGGTATCCTTCCAGTCCTTGACAAATGAGGGCGATGGTAAGCCCATCTCCTTCAAACCAGACACAAACTACAAGTTCAGCACTTTTCTCATGATGCTGAAGGACTTGCATGACACTAGAGAACGAGACGGGGCTCCCTTAGAACTGGAGATTGGGCCACCAAGTGCACATGTTAAGGAGGAGCCCTTAGTGATGCCTGGGAAGGCTAAAGCCACAGGCCAAGATGAACAAACTGAACACGTTAATAACAAATCAAGATCAAGTCCAGACAAAATCGAAATCACACACAGTAAAGATAGCACAAGTCAGGTCTCCAAGAGGCCCTATACCAGAAGGGGAAGCTCCAATGGGATGAAAAAGAAAGCCAACCGCAAAGTGCCTTGCCGTCCTGCCAGGTCTGGACCTGGTTACCCAGGACTGGAGTCCTCGCCAGGAATGGAGTTTTCAGCAGGAGTGGATTGCTCATCAAGAGTCCAGTCCCTGTTGGGTATGCAGGCCAGCAGTTGGGCAGCTGAAAGTGGTGAAGGAGTGATTAGAGAGGAGAAGATGTGGAGCAGAGTAAATGAGAATCTACAGAACATGGTGCCTTTGGAGCAGGGGGGGTCCAACACTACGCAATGTCTGGAGCAGCCGAATGGCCTTGTTGCAGACTGCACTGAGGCAAAAACAAGCTTGACGCGCATCGCTGGAGGAGGCGACGAGGCTCCAACAGGTAAGGACATTCTAGTTTACATTCTGCCCAAAATAGTGAAGCACAATCTGACCCAAATCCCGCACAGTTATACACAATCATGTACTTTCAAGTTGATCACATTGCAGTACATGTCTTGCGTACCACCCATTCATATAATATGAATGAGGAGTGCACTTCCACAAATTGGATTATTCAGTCACATATTTGGAGGCTGATGTAATGTGATACCATGCAACAGAAAGCAACTACTGGGCTTAAAGTGATATTCCACACAAAATAATTTTAGTATCCTTCAGCATGAGCCATTTCTTTGTTATCTGTTCATTTGCTCAGTATATTTCAAACTTAGTTGTACTGTAGCCAATGGTAGTAGGTCACAATATGACTAACAACAATGGAACAAGTGTATGGAGTCATATTTTGGCAAAACTGTTGGTACTTGCTAGCAGTAAAGCTACCTTTAGCGATGAAACTAATCATGGGTTAAACAAATTACAAATAAACTTTAAACCTAAAATTAAAAGATTGTTTTGGCTACTTGGGGTAGTGGGAACAAGTTGTGAACACAACACTGACATATCATCACCTTTTAAGTTGATATGGCAAACTTTTTTGCAAACAGTTGCGTGTTTACACATCCAGCAGTTACGGAGCAAAATTATGATTCATTTGGAGTCGTGTTTCTGTCCACTTGAAGAATTTAAGTCCAATATTCACTTTCTTTTAGCTCTGTTTTTGGTCTCTATCAACTCCTGAGGGAAAAATCTGGCTCTTAAGCTGCTAAATACTCCACTACGTTCACCAGAAATTTTTCTCTGAAAACAGCTTCCTGCTGCAGCTGAAAACGATGTGAGAGCAGTGAGAGTTGTATGGAAACAGCGGTGCTTGCAATTTTTTTTAATGCCGATATCTCAAGATCACAAGTTAATTATTTTGTTACCTAAAAAAGCTTTATCATTTCAAGATAATGAGATAATCAACCTGTTACCACGAGAGAACAAAAGGTTGTTTCCTCTTATTCATCAGAGATCAGGACTGCCATGCCAGCATGCATGGATGGCGCCTTGACAACTGTAGCAACTGATTCAAGCTGAAAATGTCAGATCAAGGAGTACCCATTATTATCAACAGCATCTTTCTTAATGACATCTGTGTAACTGCGAAATGGCTGTTTGATTAACTCCTGGTCATAATATGAGGGGATGTTTCATGTAGGAAAAGTATCAAACAATACCTTTCAAGCATTTTCATTTTATTGGACTTAATAAGAGAAAGGAAAGTGGGGTGGAGAGAGGGAATAAGAACCGACGTATGACAGATTTGAACCCATGCCCTTACAAGCCACTTGAAGGCTTCTTATGCTTGATCTAAATAGTTGAGCTATACTCAAGGGAGACATGGAGAGAAGAAGACAGGAATGAACAAAGAAGAATGTGCTCCACCCATGATAAATCTTGTGATAAATTATCTTGTTATCTCGAGAAATTGGCCTTTTGTTTTCTTGAGATAACGAGATAAATTAACTCGTGATCTTGAGATAATGGCTTTAAAAAAATAATTGCAAGCATGGCTGTTCTCAGCTTCCATAGAGATGAGACCATTTCAATTTAGATTATTTTTATTTCATCAAGTATGTCAACAGTAAAGTCAACTGACAAAGGGCTATGTTCAGAATAATCAGTGTAACCTATGGTGAGATTTATAATAATCTTCATTCTCTATTACTGTATGTAATACACCATACAACAAAAAGTAACAATAGCTAGTGTCTTCGTATGTCTTTCTCAGGACATAAACGAATAAGAAAACCAAGCAAGCGGCTTATTGAATGGACTGAAGAGTACGATCAGATTTTCTCCACGAGGAAGAAAACCAAAAAGCCTCTCCAGTCGATTGGAAAGGTAAAAATCATACAAAGTAAGATCTGTTGTAACTTTATAATTACATGTTGTTATATATGCATAATACTATGGCATAAAGCAACCAATTTCACTTTTTGCAGTTAGACATAAAACTTGTATCACTGACTTGCATTGACATCAGGCCATTTGTTTTCTCAGGCCACTCAACCCATTACCTCCATTTCCGAACCCCCGGTATCGGACAAGAACGCACGAGACCCCCCATCTTTGAATTTACTTCCTGAAATACAGACTCCACCTCCTGAGGAAATCCCTGTAACAACACCTTCTGAACTACAGATTCCCAGCACTGAAAACACGTCTCCCCAAGATGCATCGGTGCTTTCCATCGACACGCTAACCCCTCCGCCTGAAGCTGAACCTTCACTGTCAGAAGGCCTCGTCAAAGACAACGGTGAGCCATTGTTTCATTATTTGCAAAAGTCACAAAGAATGTCTGGGAAAACAGGCAAAGGAAAATCTTCTTGGTCAGTGTTGATACACTTAAATGCCAAAACAACTCCAAACTTTTGACTGGTACTGTATATGGACACTTGAACAAAGTACTGATATGGAAACCCCCAAATATTACATCCATATGTAACTGATGACTACGTCATTCCGAAACAATGGGTATCCAATTGTTGATATACTAGCTTCCATTCCTCTGTGAAGGCTTTCCACCAAATTTTGCAACCTGGCTACGGGGATTTACTCCCATTCAGCCACAAGATTATTAGTGAGATCAGCCACTGATGTTGAGCGATAAGGTCTGGCTCGCAGTCAGTGTTCCAGTTTAACCCACTGGTGTTAGATGGAGTTGAGGTCAGAGCCCTGTGCAGTCCTGTGAAGTTCTTCCACACCCAACTGGGAAAACCATTTATTTATGGACCTGGCTTGGTGCCCGGAGGAATTGTCATGTTGAATCAGAAAAGAGCTTTCTCCAAACTGTTGCCACAAAGTTTGAAGCTCTCCATTGTCTAAAATATAATTGTATGGTGTAGTATTAATATTTCCCTTCGTTGGTACAAAGCTGTCTAGCCCAATTACTGAGAAATATCCCCAGACCAAAAGTAGACAAAAGAATGTGGACAGGGTGTCCAGATACTTATGGCTGCATAGTGTATTTTAAGGCTTACATTTTTGTATGCAGAGATGACACAGTGGTATTCAGACACAGATAAACATATTATTTTGCACATGAATTCCAGCATCCACAGTACATAAAACCATAACCATCAAACACATAACTGGAACTAGAATAAAATCAGTATTTTGTTAACAAGGCTGAAATGCACAACTGAATGCAGCACATGTATTTCCTGAGAGAGTGTATTTGTTTCACAAACTGCTCCTAATACACTGTGCTTGTAAAATGTATTTGGGTACAAATGATGCACTTTAATGTATTTAAAGGACGTCATCCTTGCCCACACAAGCACTAAATAATTACTGCATGTGTCAATGTGAATAAGGAAATTATAGGAATTTGCTTGTTCTGTGTTTCAGGTGGAACTCTGAACTATAGACTGTAAGACCATAAACCATTTTATTAAATGAGACTTACACTGTATGTTAAGTCAACTGGTTAAACTGGTGTTTCAAAACTTGACTTAATTAGCCCTGGGTGTGTTATTCAAAGTGGGTGCTAAGCTCAGCTACATTTTGTATATAGTTTTATCATAATTGTGTCAGTTATTCCAGTAACTAATACTATGTGGCTTTGATACAGAAGTATAATGATGTATTTAAAAAGAGATTAAAAAAGCAAAACATAAGAAAAAATCAGTTTTTGTTCTGCACAAAGCTGGTGCTGATCTAACATGGACATGACATGAACACTTTGAACAGATTTTTGTCCAGTTTGGTTGCTCGGTTGAAGCTATTGAGGGATCCTGAAAATGTATGGCTAACCTGACAAGTAAGAAGAGTTTCAAGTGTCCACCTGTTATTATATTTATATATGCACACTGGAGCAGAAGCATATAGCCTAATATTCTTAGATTATCTTTTAGTACCATGTAGGGGTTTGCGGCACAAGATGCAAATCTTGTTTTAAAGCCAAAAAAAGGACAAAGTAGTATTTGTGATACAGTGTGTTGTATTGTCATGTACAGTCTGACCTCTTTCACAGATAATTTGATCTTAACTCAAGATCCACTTACTGCTTTTTCCAGAGTTTTCTTTCTTGTCAGTGAGATAATGTCAGCTATTTAAATAGGTTTGTTATCTGTGACCATTGACAGCTGTTTCACCGGCAGGAGAAACAATCAACTATTCACAGTTTAGGTGGACGGATTGAAAATAGGGACATCATCTTCCTACATTCATGCAAAATAGTGATCACAAAAAAGGCTTTCATCTTTACCGGATGATTTTGTTATGAACTGTAATTTTCTTGTGTGGAGTGTTTCACAGTCCACACAAAACTCTTAATATGCCTTCGATAAACATCTTTATGTTTCATGCTACGCTGGCTGTGACATCTCATTCTCAGGAAACGCTCCTCTGCTGGAGAAGAAGCGGAAGAGGAAACCCACTCAGAAGATTTTAGAGTACTGTCTGGAGGCCGAGGCCTCAACAGGCCCCAAGAAGAAGGTACAAGATGGGCATGTGCTGTTGTGTGTACATTTAGTCATCTACGGTTTATCTGGTACATGTGTATTTACACTTAAATTTGAATTTGCACACGTTTCCTGAAGCAGCACTCAACAGTCACTTAATGACGACGACTTTCCACAAAATGAAATCGTGCATTTCATAACCTAAACAAGCCTCATACCACACAGACCCTCAGTGAAGAGGATGTAATTTTTGAGGATCAAAGCTATTCAGGATCAGTGATCAGATCTTAAAGAAAGAAAAAAATCTTACAGGCGTTTATTTGTGTTCTTTCTTGGGCAGAATATCATGAATAGGGATACATTAAACAATGCTTTGTATTTTGCAGCTTGGCCTGGCAGAAATAATTTGTGATGATATTTTTCTTTGTCACAGGTCAAAACATTGAAGAACAATTCAAATCCTGCTCCTCAATCAGGTCAGTGACCCAAATATTTCATATTTCAATTTCAAACAGTTGATATTACACCACAAGTGCAGTTCATAATAAACTTATCAATATCCCTCTTCTCCATCGTGTACTTTTTTACACTCATGTCTTTTTTTTCTGAAAAGTTATTTCCCTTGTTTCCAGAAGTATAATATTCACAAATAAAGCAAACAGAAACATATCCCAACTTTAGAAAATTAAAGAAAAGACATGTTGAATTTCCAGACAGAACAGTATTATCTAATAAATTTGACTCTCATAAGAAAAGTGGGATTTAAAATGACCCAGAATCAAAAATAAATAGCTTTAGATAGAGATTTCCTGCAGTGTTATGACTTTAATAACCAGCTGTGATGAGCTACCTTTAGTCTTGCTTATGATAAGTGGTGCTAACACGTCTTTCTTACACCTAGATTCTGGTCCACCACCTTCTTTAAAATCAAAGAGTAAGCAGCTTACAGCATCCAGTTCCCCACCGACCACCCCAGAGGTTTCCACCTGTCCACCCACACCTTCCATTCAGACCGATCCCCCTCCCAGCACTCCTGCTCCCTCCACTCCACTGCCGGAACCACCCGAACCCAGCCAGGTTGAAACGACATCAGCAGATGACGATGATGCTCTTCAACCAGACGACAATAAGTCTCAGGAGGTCAAAAAGGACACAGCAGAGTCAGAGGTCAGAGGACACGTTTGCTTTTCACAGAATTGTGGTTCTACTGTTTATGCAGTATGTGGAACTGTTGCTTGTATTAAAATGATTAACTGTAAGCGCATCTCAAAGTACAAAATCTATCATTATTAAACTTAATTTTTCCTTTTTCTCCTTAGGGTGACCCGTCCAGTTTGGATCACAGCTTCTCCTCCATGAAGGACGACTTGTCGCTGTGCGACGACCCGCTTCTGCCCTCAAGGAAGATCATAGGGGACCGAGGAGGCCCAGCGTCCATGAAGGAGAACATATGCCAGGTGAGCTTTCCCCAGAGCCTAATTTACTGATGGACAAAGAAAGAGCTGTTTTGTTCAGAAGAGAGAAAGTTTTTCTTCTGAGCCTTATTTACTGATGGACATTTCAAGATTTATTTTAGCAGTGATTATCTTATGTAAACAGTGCAAGTGCAAACAGTATAATTTAATGTTTTCTTTAGTTAATAAGTTGGTTAAGCACAACATATCCCACTCATAAGGTTTGAAGTTAAGAGACTCCTGCTGGAAGATGAAAATTCAGAAATATTTTCTTTATTGTGGAGAACAATGTTATTTGGTTGACTAGTGCAGTGCCTGTTCAAAATGTGCCTGTTCGGACCAGGCAGATTTCTCAATACCTAGAGAGAACAGTGCCTCATGCAGATTATCAGTAGACACTACAATTTACCGATGCCCCTTAAACGCCCCTTGTGCGGACTATCAGAAGACGGAAGCTGATCAGAAGCTGAGCTGAAGTTGATCAGATGAACTGTAGTGCCCGTTCAGAACATGCCTGAGACATCCTGTGCTATGTCTTGAACGTACATACCGACTGGCCACCACATGAGGAACAGGAATAGTGGAGCTTGACTCTTCAAATCATTCTCTATGGTAGTTCTTATCACTACGGATGTAATTCCCCCTCCGACCACAATGTGGGTTGCAATGGCAGAGTGGCGCTGTCTGCATTTCCTCTCATTGACTCCACGGGCAGAAGAAGAAGCAGAAGCAACGTTGTTCATTGGGTATTTTTATATATTTCTCGAGATCCCTTCATCCAAACAACTTCACATTTGACACTGTACTTCCTTGGATCCTCAGCAATACACCTGCCAAGTCGATCGGATGAGCAGTTGTTGAGATACGTGAAGACACATATACAGACAGACAGACATACAGAGATTCCTTCTTTTATAATTAGATGTTTGGTTCCAGATTGGCTTAAATGCATACTTTATTAGCCTGTGAATCCCCCGTAAAAATCTTGTGATAATACCTCTCTCTACCCATGGTACTACACACAAAGAGGAATCCCAGCACACAGGATCACTTTCACTGCTACTCTGAATCACTCTTATTATAATATGTATTTTGAGGTGGGTTGTGTTTGTGTCCCAGGTGTGTGAGAAAACCGGGGAGCTGCTGCTATGTGAGGGTCAGTGCTGTGGAGCCTTCCACCTGCCCTGCATCTCTCTAGCCGAGGCCCCTAAAGGGAAGTTCGTCTGTCCTGAGTGCAAATCAGGTACGCCTGTGGTTAAGCTTTATTGCCTGAGAGAAAACATCTGCAGTATAAAAGCAGTGCAACTCAATAAAATAGATAGATACATAAAGCCTATTAATGCCAACTGTCAGCAGGCCAAAGGTCTGTGTAACTCTTATCAGTTTAATTTTCCATTTTAACTCTTATTATAAAGTTCTGGCACTCAGGTGTGTCGGATCATAAACTCTGGAAAACCAAAAAATCTCATTACTGTCAATCATTTATACTCACATTACTTATGATGTTTCTGTCCTCAGACCCTCATCAGCTAAAATTCATGCAGGCAAACACAACCACTCTCGTATATAATTTATTATTTATGGGACTATGTAAAATATATCTATGTTATTAATACTGAAGCCCTTTGAGTTTCTATGCCCTTCTCGAGTTGCTATGAATGAGAAGTGCAGTACAAATTAAATGTATTGTTATTATTTTATTATTATAAGGAAACATTGTCTGGAACAACAAAACAAACAAATCTCCATACTGAGCTTTTCCAATTTTTAAACAAGATTAGTACAGTAGAGTAACGTTATCTGATGATGGTCTAACAACCAAAACGTCATAATTAAAGTGAGTATAAATGATCGACTATGTGCAGCTTTGTTTTGGTTCTTTCCCAATTTTCCTTTTTAAGAATTCTACAATAGAATATTTGGACATTGAAATGTCTCTTAAATTGTATTTTTGGTTTGTAAGATTAATATAAAATGAAGATTTTAGTTTGGCAAATTTCTACTTTTTAATTTTGGATTGACAAATGAAAAATTAAAAAAAAATAACATTTCTGAGAGTGCCACAGGTGGAAAATTATAAAACATGAAAAGGTAGAAAATAGACATTAAATAAATAAATACATTTCTATAATTTAGTTATACCATTTTTTTAATCCTTAACATTGCACGTGACCGTAGAAACGAGTCGCCAGGACCTGTTTTTGAAAACATGGAGCCCATTCTTTGACTACATAAACATTAAAAAATAACTATGAACTTGTATCACACTTAATATTTGTACTCACTTTACCTGTCTGATAAAACTCACCGTCAATGTATACACATTATTATTCTTATTTATGGTAAAACCTGATACTATAAGTATTCACCAGGTATTTTTATGTATTTATTTTTGATTGATTGCTGATGAACTAATTTAGATTATTTATTTTTATTGTTTGTTTTATTCATTTATTTATGAAGATATAAGGGTTGATGAGTTGTGGGTTTTCAGAAGTTAATATTTTTAAAAATGTTTATGTATGTAAAAATATTTCTGTTGTAATGGATCTCTTAAAATAAATATACATTTTAAATAGTCGTTAACATGTACAGGTACGAATGATTTATATTTAACTTTCTAGCATAATGTTGTTTTATTCTCTCAGGTATCCACACCTGCTTTGTGTGTAAGAAGCGCGGTGAGGATGTGCGGCGCTGTATGATTCCTGTGTGTGGGAAGTTTTACCACGGGGAGTGTATCGCCAGCTTTGCCCCGACCGCACCTGTGAACCGAGGCTTCCGCTGCTCGATCCATGTCTGTCTCACCTGCTTCATCGCCAATCCCAACAGTTCCTCCATCTCCAAAGGTAGATTGCTTGTTCGTCTGTCTGCTATCTGTGTTGTTTTGTGGACCTTCCGTGCTCTGACTGCCCGCTTGTTCTCTTGTGTTTGTCTGTAGGTCGTCTGGTTCGGTGTGTGCGCTGCCCGGTGGCTTACCATGCTACAGACCTCTGCATGGCAGCAGGCAGCGTTGTGCTCTCTAACAACAGCATCGTCTGTCCCAACCACTTCACCCCCCGCCGCGGTGTCAAAAACCACGAACACGTCAATGTCAGCTGGTGCTTCGTCTGCACTGAAGGTATGGTTTTATGAAGATGTGGAATAATCTCAGCCTGACCTAGCCAGATTTATTGAAGCCCAATCCAAATAAACAACACAATCTCTCTCTTTCTCTCTCTCTACCTGTTTCCTTTCACTGTCTTTCTCTGTTGTACACACACATGCCGGTACAAAGTTCTTTTTGGCCCAGCCACCAGAAAGTCTTGACTGATGCATGCATGATAAAAAACTTTAAACAATCCTGCATACTCTCGATATGGATGTTACCAAAACCTTGTAAAGAAAGTGAGCACAAGTAATCAACAGAATGCAGGACTTTTTTTTTTTCTCACAGATCTTTTCTGGACAAATTGTAAATAACTTCTGTTGCTGGGACCAAGATCAAGTGATAGTGTAATAAAGTGACTGGACTTGTATTTACTGACTCAAACAAACTCCTTAAAGCTGCATTAATTTATTTTTTTGCCATAAAGGGGCAGAAGAACTCACTCACTCAAAACTCACTCTCCTTTTAGCTCTGGTTTGGTCTCCACGAACTCCTGAGAAAAATATCTGACTCTTTAGCTGCTAGATGTTTCTCTGTCTTCAATCTTTGGCCACTTGGGGTCAACGGAAACAAGCCATGAACACAACACTGACATATTTTCATGTCTTAAGCTGATTCAATCAGGACCAAACGTGATGGACGGACTGATCGACAGCAGCTTTCACTTACCAGTAACTAACTGACAAGACATATTAAAGCAAACAGCAGTACACTTGATGTTGCTCTCACCAAACTGCTGGCCAACCCTCACATGCAACCTTACACAATCTGTGGACCTCGCTGATAAAGCACACTGTACAATAATCAGCAGTTAAAATGATCCTCCTCCTGTGCTCCAGGTGGCAGTCTGCTGTGCTGCGAATCCTGTCCTGCTGCGTTCCACCGAGAGTGTCTGAGCATTGAGATGCCTAAAGGCAGCTGGTACTGCAATGAATGCAAGGCAGGGAAGAAACCTCGCTACAAGGACATTCTCTGGGTGAAGGTCGGGCGGTACAGGTCAGTGGCGAACTGGAGAAACTAGACTTCTCAAACTTTTCCAAACCTTCAACACAGCGCACACAAATCTGTAGTCCTGTACAATTAACAAGCACTTCTCTTTAAATCCTTAATCTTTACAGTTCTGTTCTTTTTGTGTTTGTTTCTGCTTTGTTAAGGTGGTGGCCTGCAGAGGTCAGCCATCCCAAAACGATCCCAGAGAACATCCAGCGGATGAGGCATGATGTCGGGGAGTTCCCAGTTCACTTCTTTGGCTCCAATGACTACCTGTGGACTTACCAGGCCAGGGTCTTCCCTTATATGGATGTAGACGCCAACAGCAAAGAAAAGATGGGGAAAGGTGTTGATGCCACCTACAAGAAAGGTATCTTGTGTGTTCAGCTAAATCGCCTCTTTAACAGATAGGGAAAGTGAAGGTCACCATTTATTTTCTCGAATTAAATGTAGTTTTTTAATGTAGCGTTTTGTTATGTTGTTTGTTGTGTCTTCTGTTCGTACCTGCTATATGATGACTTTACATCTGAATTCCTTCCTCAGCTTTGGAGGAGGCGGCTGTGCGATTTCGTGAGCTGCAGGCAGAGAAGGAGCTTAGGCAGCTTCAAGAAGACAGAAAGAACGACAGGAAGCCTCCTCCGTACAAACATATTAAGGTATTGGAGAAGACTTGTGGTTTTACAGATGTTTCTGGATAAAGCACAGCACTAACACTGGCAGGGATGAATAGTGATCTCTCTCCATGTCTTTGTTCAGTCCAGAATGTTTCCAACTCAGGCTTCTTGTTTACCAAAAATCATTAAAATCCATCTGATCAGGACAGTGAGAGTCTGGCATTTTGAAGCTGTGGTCCTTTCATTTATTCATTTCTGCTTTTACCCTCTAACTACTGTAAACTCTCATATAAAAGCAGGTTTTCAAATAATGCCAGAGTGTCAGATTTGCTACATTAAAAGCCTACCAATAAAGCGAAGACTGGAAGACTTCTCATGTGAAAAATCTGCAGGAGATGTTGAGTTTCAGTCATGGAAGTAAACAATAAAGTATTTGTGTTTAAAAAGAGAAACTGAGAGCAGTAGAGTGGTTAATATGGTTACAATTTGCAAGACAAAAGGTAAACATAGAGGAAGTTTTGAGTTTGCAGTAACCAGAGAGCAGGGCAAATTAGAATAAATGTTTGCTAAAGGTTTGACTCTCTCTGCCACTGCTGACCAGTATTTGAGAATTAACAGCACATTCTTTTAGTCATAACTCAGTCAAATCTAAACACACAGACATGATACACATATTTTTAGATTCAATGTAATTTACACTTCCTGAAGATACCATTATCTTTGATTATGTGCATTGCAAATAAACATCCAAATCACCTTAGAAATCATTAAAAACACACTCCCTATAGCTGCCCAACTTGCTTGAGAATCATCTCATTTTTAACTTTTCTTCAGTATCAAAGTAACCCAGTGATGGTTGTCTGTGCATCCATGGCAACACTGCAAACCGGAACTGCTAATAGCTAATTTGGTATACTTTTAATGGTGCCAATATGCCAAAATGTAAACAAATACATGCTAAAAACAATGGGGCTCAAGTTGTAGCCTAACGTGATACCTCCTGTTTACATCCTCAAAGCCTTATGGTAATTGTATTATCCCTCAAATTGAAGTAAGATGAGCAAGGAATAATAAAACAGGTGACAAAATCACATTTTGAAAACCCCTGGTATACAATACTTCTAACAAAATCATAAAAAGGAAGTCAAACTAATTCTAAGCCCCAATAGGTTGCAAAGACTACTTGATATATTGACCTGAAAATAAATAGATAATCGTTTTAAGAGTCTATTTGTCATACATCCTTGGATTCACTCAGCCGTTCAGCAACAAGACCTACATGTTCATAGACGGCCTGATGTGCAGTGAGTTTATGTTTGCTTCTACTTCTGTGATTCTTTCAGGTGAATCGACCAATAGGAAAGGTTCAGATCTTCACAGCTGACCTATCAGAGATCCCTCGCTGTAACTGTAAGGCGACAGACGAGAGCCCATGTGGGATGGACTCGGAGTGCATCAACCGCATGTTGCTTTATGAATGCCACCCGCAGGTACAGAAACACCTCACTCAACACACTCATTCAATATGTTGAGTGTGTCATCATAACACATCACAAAGTATGTTAAATGATAGTGGAAAGTAGTTTCTATTTGCTGTCCCAACTTAGGCTGAACATATGTTTGTTCCTTGGGTTGTTCACATTGTCCACTCGCATATTTTGGATCAGATTTGGGCTTGTCAAATATGAGACAGTCTGTAAAAGATAAATTTCCAAAATTTTGAAAATGACTCTCTGAACTTGCAGGTTTGCCCGGCGGGTGAGCGGTGTCTGAACCAGGCGTTCACCAAGCGTCAGTACAGCCAAGTGGAGATCTTCAGGACACTGTCTCGAGGCTGGGGGCTCCGCTGTGTCCATGACATCAAGAAGGTTACTACACTACTATTATTACTAATATTATTACTGGTTCCCACTTCTCTCCTGAAGGACGTCTTTGACACAGCTGGTCCCAGCATCCTCTCCGTAATAAACAGCTCCCTGGCCACTGGTACTAATCCAACCTGCTTCAAACACACATTGGTCCAACCCCTCTTGAAATAACCCAACCTTGGCCCCACCCTGCCTAGTAACTATTGACCGATCTCCAAACTCCCATTCTTATCAAAAGTTCTTGAAAGGGTTATCCTCTATCAATTCCTGCCCTACTTACATCTACTACTACTACTAACATTTTGGAAAAATTCCAGTCTGGTTTAGCACAGAATCTGCCTTGCTGTAGCCAAAGACCTGCTCTTTTCTGTCGACTCCAGGGACTGTGCCTTCCTGATTCTGAACTCAACCTCAGTGCGGTGTTTGATACAGTAGACCATAACATTTTAATCAACTGTCTCCAGTATGGGGTTGGTGTGATTGGCTCTGCTTTAAATTGGTCTGCATCCTCAGTAATAGAAGCTTCTCTGTCAACATAGGCAATTCTTCCACTCCCCCAGCTAGTCTCTCCTGTGGTGTCCCACAGGGCTCCATCCTAGGTCCCATCCTGTTCTCTGTTTACATGCTTCTCCTTGGTTAAATCATCCAAATCATCAAAAAGTACAACATTTCCTTCCATTGCTATTCATCTCCCTCTGAAATCAAATAACCAGTGCAATCTATTCAGTCTTATGAACTGCCTTGAGGACATCAAGTGTTGAATGGCGCAAAATTTCCTGCAGTTAAATGAAAGCAGAACGAACAAAGTTGTCCTATTTGGTCCCTCTGACTCCACCAAATCAATTTCTGACAGCCTAGGTAACCTGTCCACCTTTGTCAAACCCCATGTGAAAAACCTTGGGGTAATATTTGACTCCGCTCCAAAGTTTGACAAGCAGGTCAATGCAGTAGTAAAAGCTAGCTTTTTTCAGCTCCGCACTTTTGCTAAAATCAAGTCTTTCCTCTCATTCAAAGACTTTAAAAAAGGTATCCATTCTTTCATGTCCTCCCACTTAGACTACTGCAATTCCCTGTACAAAGGGATTAGTCAGTCGTCCCTATCCTGCCTGCAGTTGGTCCAGAACGCCGCTGCCAGACTCCTGACGGGTGGCCGGAAGAGAGACCATATTAGCCCTACGCTGGCCTCTCTCCACTGGCTTCCAGTGCGGTTCAGGATAAAATTCAAGATTCTACTGTTTGTTTTTAAAGCCCAAAATGGGCAGGCCCCCTCCTATATTTCTGACATTGTAACCCCTTATTCCACCTCCAGGACTCTCAGGTCATCTAACCTGGGGCTCCTGGCTGTCCGTGAACAAATCTTAAGCTCAGGGGGGACCGCGCCTTTGCTCGTGTAGCCCCTAGACTGTGGGACAGCATCCCCCTCTCTATCTCCCCTCTCCCTCCCGCACTTTAATTCTTTAGTGTTTGGATCCACTTGAAATGGTTCTTACTCTATGCTTCAGCCATGTTTGTTGATTTGTGTTGTTATATTTTTGTGGTTGTTGTGATGTGATTGTTTTGTTTAAGTCTTCTGTTTTTATTGCCTGATTTTATTCTGTACAGCACTTTAGTCAACTTACATTGTTTTTAAATGTGCTCTATAAATAAATGTGATTTGACTTGACTTGACTTGACTTGACTTGACTTGACTTGACTTGAATACTGGCAATACCGCTGCTACTGACTGCATAATTCCCATCAGGAGGTGTTATTGCTGCTCAGTGGGACTGGATCCACACTGAATAATGAATGTTCCCTGTGTTTTTCTGTCAGGGTCAATTTGTGAGCGAGTACGTCGGGGAGGTTATTGATGAAGAGGAGTGCAGGTCAAGAATCAGACACGCCCAGGAGCATGACATCTGTAACTTCTACATGCTAACTCTGGATAAGGTACAGCTTGTGTGTGTGTGTCTGTGTTTGTGTGTGTGTTAAAGCTTTCAAGAGCAGCCATGTCCTACAGTATCTACTGATGACACCTCATGTTGAGGTATTTTTTGCTTTAATAACCTTCACTATCTTGTTCCCTGTTGATCTTATTAATCTATAGATCAACGCAGACTGCTTTACCGACATACCTTTTATAATCACGTATAACTTTTTTTCTGCCAATGTAAACGCAGTTCATTAGAATTGTTTATTAACATTTTAAGCATTATTCCATACTTATAGCACCTTTCCTCCAAATTTTTAGTTTGCCCCTTTAACACAGAATCACCAGTTTGCCAGCTGAGTGACTTTTCTCCAGAAACAGATATGGCTCTGACACTTATATTCTCAGCACAACTTCTAACAACCAGTTTCCACCAAAATACTAATTTCTTTGTGCTGCCTGAATTTGAATTTGATTGAGTGAATCTTTTTTCCCACCTGCACATCATGTGCACTGGGCACAAAATTACCATATAGATGGACAAAATGCATTACAAAATTAAGAAGAATATGAAATTTTCAGAGTGCTGCTTGCACTGGTTGTATTGCTGCCACAAAACTCCAGCCCCCAATCTAATGCTGTTAGAGTATGGGTCACTGGCCAAGTCACATGATCATCACATTTAACAGAATGCAAGTAGATGAAGGTTTGGGCAAGACATGTCCAATTGTCTTTCTTATTGGCATCTTTGTGTTTGTGTGTTAGGATCGGATCATTGATGCTGGGCCGAAGGGGAACGAGGCTCGCTTCATGAACCACTGCTGTCAGCCAAACTGTGAGACCCAGAAGTGGACGGTGAGCGGAGACACGCGGGTCGGACTGTTCGCTCTCGTTGACGTTGCCGCAGGTTCGCTGCCTTGCTTAGAGCTGAAAATAATGATAGTTACTAAAGTCAGGTGGTTTATTAAAGAATCAACTGTCAATAACTGCTTTAGGAAGAATCTGATTTTGAGCATCAAGTTTCTGAATATCAGACACATCTGCTCTTTCTTGATTATGTGAGATACAGAAGAGGTCAAAGCCACTTTAGTCAACAAGTAAAGACACCTGTTTAATGGAGAAATCAACAAAATGATGTACTTTCACAGGGAGATATTGAGTTATTTTTTGAGAGATTTATAAATATTAAAAACATTTTTTTGGTTTCATGTTAGGCTTATTGTGTTGACATGCTTTAGAATCCATACCATACTGGCTGTGAAATGATCCCTAGAGATGGAGAACAACATCCACAGTCTTCATTGTGTAAAAATGCATTTCTGAAACCACTTTTTCAACCACCAGTTTAACCCTGACTGAAGCTCAAATGAGGCCACAGTAGTCTGAAGTCAAATGAAGAAGATATCTCCCAAAGTTGCAACCTCTTTCAGTTGTTTGTGTGTATCTGTTTAGGCACAGAGCTTACATTCAACTACAACCTGGAGTGTTTGGGGAACGGGAAGACGGTCTGTAAATGTGGAGCACCAAACTGCAGCGGCTTCCTGGGCGTCAGGCCAAAGGTTAGGGGAATGACACACATCAAATAACAACTTGTTATTGTTATAAAGTTTGACATATTGTTAAACACATCAGACCATAAAGTCCATTTTTCACAAGAAGTCTTCTCAAAACCACCATAAAAGTACTACCACTGATCTTGTTACTTTGTTATTAATTTATCAGGAAGCTCATAAAAAGTTAACGTACTCTTTTAGCTTAATTTTATTTCCAATTTAACACTTTTTATTTGTATTTAAATGTCTTTTTATATTGCCATATGCTGCTTTTACATTCTGTCTTGATGCTTCTTGTTGTTGAAATGTTCTATACAAACTTGCCTCACTCTTGAAAGGATAACTGGTCAATTAAAATCTCTCTCCCCCTGCAACCCAGAACAACCCTCCATCTGAAGACAAAGGTCGTAAAATGAAGAGGAGGGGCCACGGCAAGAAGAAAAACAAGACGGTGGTGACCAAAGAAAGAGAGGACGAGTGTTTCAGCTGCGGAGACGGAGGACAGATGGTTTCCTGTAAGAGACCCGGTTGTCCCAAAGTTTATCACGCCGACTGCCTCAACCTCACCAAGAGGCCTGCAGGTCAGTCGCTCTGCATTGACACAAGAACCCAAAACCAGATTCTTGTTGATGAAGTTCTGATGACTGATGAATTGATTAATTCAGCCATCGTTTCCTACCTACATGATAATTTTTTTTTCCATTTTGGGATGTCTTTCTTTGTTATGTAAACATGACAAATTAAACAGAAAACACAAGTTCAAGGTACAGGGTTACAGTTTTATAGTTAGATTTTCTTTTTGTACTGTGTGTGTGTGTGTGTAAGGGTAGAGGTAAAAAAGAGAAAGAGCGTGAAAAACAAGCAAAAAAGAGGGAACTACAGTAAATGGATCAAATAAGTAATTAAAAGAGAAGACATTTTTCTTCTTTATCTTAACCAAAAGTTTGAATTGCGTCTTGCGTTAGTGCGACATGTAGAGAGTAGCAGAGCTTTGAGTTTATGCATCCACCTGTTTGACCTGCATCCAACTTCTTCTTGCTTTGGCTAGTGGTGGAAGAAGTATTCAGATCTTTTATTTGAGCAGATGAAGCAATACCTCATGGTAAAAATACTCTACTACAATTAATTAAAAAAATGTAAGACGTTCAGCAGAAAAATGTACTTGAAGTATCAAAAAAAAAGTACTCATTAAGCAGCAGAATGACCTCTGTCACTGTTAAACTGTATTATTGTAATATAATTATTATTATAATTATTGATGCATTAATGCGTAAGCTGCATTTTATGTTGTTGCTAGCTAATTTTACTTCACGCTCTCGGGTAGTTTTATCTGTGACAGTGCATCATATTTATAAGCTGATCATATATTTTGTATGTAAAACCTTGATCCTTAAATAAATAGTAACTATAGCTTTCAAGTACATGTAGAGGAGTGACAGGGACAATATTTCCCTCTGAAATTTTGTTTTAAGTATGAAGTAAAGTAGCAGGAAAGGGAAATACTTGAGTAAAGTACAAGTACCTAAAAATTGTACAAATTAATACAAATTGTATTGTATTTCATAATTTAATATTTAATTGAACTTTCAGAGATTCAAAGAAATAAAGTAAAATTTTAAGTCTCGGTTATCTTGGCATCCTCCTGCTTGCCTTGACGTTCTTCTCTGTGTCTGTATATTCGTTGTAGGACGTTGGGAATGTCCGTGGCACCAGTGCGACATATGCGGTAAGGACGCGGCGTCTTTCTGTGAGATGTGCCCCAGCTCCTACTGTTGCCAGCACCGTGACGGCCTGCTCTTCATCTCCAAGCTGGATGGCAAGCTGTCCTGCAGTGAGCACGACCCCTGTGGGCCCGAACCGCTGGAGCCAGGGGAGATCCGAGAATACACTCCCGAACCCAGACCCCTAACCTCGGGGCTGGGCATGGCCGTCATCCCCTCTGCTGCTTCTAACACCACTACAAGTGTGAACAAGACCACCAAGAGGGACCAGGAGATCAGCGCCGGCGCTGGCATGTGTGCTTCCGAGTCATTTCCTGCTTTTTCCATCCCGGTACCCATCACTATTCCTGTCTCTGCGCCTCCCACCTCACCTCCCCCCAGCAGCACAGATGCTCCCAGCAGCCCGCACGTGTTCGACCTCCCGCAGTACTCGCCCATCTCCTCATATGAGGAGGAGAGGGATGTCTTAGAGGAGGAGGAGGAGGAAGAGGAGGAAGAGGAGGAGCTGTTAGCAGAAGTGGAGGAGGAGTTAGTGGAAGAGGGGAAGCAGAAATCTGATTCTCATGAAGAGGACGGAGAAGAAGAAGAGGAGGAGGAGGAGGAGGAGGAGGAGGAGGAATACCTTGAGATCAAAGATGAGGATGATGAAGAGGAGGAGGAAGAGGAGGAAGAAGAGGAGGAGGAGGAGGAGGAAGAGGAGGAAGAGGAAGAGGAGTGACGCACAGTGGATTTTCAGTGGCACAGGAAATGGAGGCAGAACAACGCTGTTCCTCACACAGTCACTACAGTCACATTACACAAATAGCCCAGTCTGTCACTGTTTGTATCCAGTGAGCAGGTGTGTATATGGAAGAATTTTAGGACAGAACTAAATCAATACATAAATAAATGTTGAAATTCATAAATCAGTAAATAAACACAGAATAAACATTGTATAGATTCATATATAAATAGACAAATATCCATCAGTTTCTCTATTTATTCATGCATTTGTTTTATTAGCTCTGTCCTACTAATCGATCCATATTACCTGACCTTGGTACAAACCTTCTGTAGAGACGGTGACTTTGCACACACTGGTGCTGACTGACACTCAATATGGGAGATCTGACAAAGAAAATTATCTGGAACTGCTACACAAAACATATTTCACTCTGATATACTTGTGTTTTTTTTTCACACAGCTGGTTTGTTTTGGTATTCTTTCAGTAGTATTTCAGGTGTCATATATGTCAGCAAGTTGACCTGCAAAAGCTTTGTGTAGTTTGCGACAGTTACTGTATCTGCTGGATCACAGAGTCGGTGTTTTAGGTGTTTCATGCTAGAAAAAGACTACACTGTACTGTAGCTTCCTGTTAAGGTGGGATTGAACTCTTCAGTATTCAGCTCACCACTCCAACAGAATCACAGTAGCGCTCAGCCTGGTAAACGATTTCTACTCGGTTACTTTTGGATCCAGTGGTGACCATGTTAATATCCGGAGGTAATGTTGCATTTGTCCATAAATAAACCAGTTCGATTGCAATCACATTCAGTCTGGTTGGGCTTTAAACACAACACCAAATGAAAAGACATTCAGCTTCTACTGGACTGAAATTTGAAATATGGTCAGTGGATTTTGTGGTGGTTACCTTTTTTTAAAAATCAGTGAGTGATGTATAATTTGGATTTTACCGGACACACACTACCGGCAAAATCAAAAAAGGAACTGCAAACAGTCATTTTGACCTTCCTGCTACATCACCTGAAGACCTGACACAAAAATCTAAATCAACGTCCATCCAGGAACGACAAACCTGACGCACAGGAGTCGTCGTTTCCATGAACTCCAGTCTTTCCCTCGACGCCTCAGAATATTAGATGGTGCTTCAACAGTGGAGCTGCGTTAACGTGCATCAATATCAGACAAAAAATGTGAATGTGCCAGATGATTGGCTGCCTGGTGTAGCCTTAAAATATGATCGCACATCAAGCAACTTGAGAAAACTGTCAATGCAAATCTGCCGTTGTTGTGCGACTGTGGAAATATCTTACAGTCTAACGGACGTCTGGCTGCAGGGTATCATCTTATCAGTCAACCAATCCTGCGACTCTACGGCGCAGCTACATGCCAGAAAGCTTCAATCAGCCTGGAGACAGGAGAAAGGTGTTCGGCTGAAATCATTTTTTTGAAAGTAGATACTCATAGTTTTTGACTGAAGCTACCAAAAGCTAACATCAGAAGGAATTTTCTTAAAATTTGACCATTTCATGTGCTAAAACTGTCAGATTAAAAATCTCATAGGTTATTCACTGGCTCCATAGATCTGGTTGGACTGCAGGTTTCACAAACTGACACTTCTGAAGCTGGTTGAGTAGAATCATATCCTTCAGCATCTAACACTGGGCAACACAAAAGGACAAATAAGGACAGAGATAGCATTAAGTTTGCTCCAGTGTGTATGCTGTGCTCTGTAGTCATTATTTATATAATTCTGTGACGCACAAACGATGACGAGTCGGGGTGTTAGCGCTCCCTCTGCTCGCTCACTCACTTTGACTCTCAATCGAGGGGGAAACAAAAGTCTTCGATTGGATGCGAGACGCTTGAAACGACGGACTCCTGCCATGATGCTTGCACTTCAGTATGTGTTCTTGCCACACGTGTTTCGCTCTGTCTTCAAGCTTAATATTGTCTGTGTGTTATCTGCCAATGCCTTAGAGTGTATTTCTTTGGACATGTTTTTAAGGAATGGTTTGGCGCCTGTGAGAGCCAAGTTTCCCTACTAATGCCTTTTTACAGATGCCCAACAAGCAATGTTTCATTCCAGTGTAATTATTACCTGTTAGATCTCAACCATTGACCTGTTAAAACAACTGCTATATAAATATATAAGAAGAAGAAGTTATGAAACAAGCACTTTGTTCTGGACTCATTCTTTTTCCATTTAATGGTCCAACATGAAGCCAGATACAAAACATCTGTTGGCAAAAATTAAAACCAGATTATGTTATGTTTCCAAAACCTACACAGTGGAAATCATATAATCTGAATTTTAGCATTGAGCATTCCTGGAATATGTAGTGTACACAGAGATGCCTTTGTCAGCGTTGCTAAATGCTAAATAGTAACTACTGTCGTGAGAAAGCTAAATATCATGAATTCCTGCCTCCAACACACTGAGAAGATTTAATCTTAGTAGTTTGTACTAAACTATGTAACCAAGTATGTACTGATGCTTCTACCCTGTTGTTTGGTAAAGATGAGTGCTCAGTGAGCACCATTAGAGCGCTGCGGTTGTAATAGGAATTGTTGCAACTCCTGATTATTTTCTTCAGTCACCTATGAACTGCGTTTTGGTTAAATCTATTCTACACCAATTCAAAGTAAATGGCAAGTGCCTATTAACTTAACCTAAGCCTTAACTTTGAAATACCAGCAAATGTCTTTCTACACATTAAGCAAGCTGTTAAAGGCCCCGCAGACACCAAGGAGATGATGCTGCGTTCATATCATGTGGGATGGATGAATGGTGCAGATGGAAAGATTCCCACGATTACAGCTTGCGAGTGTTAGTATCATCAAGGTTGCATGGTTGCAGAGTTGGTTGCGTGACAGTTTAAAAAATACTGGGCATTGGAGCGTCCATGTCATACCTGTCTCTCTCCAGTATCTACTATCAGTATCTACTATCCAGTAAAGGCAAAAATGCTTAAAAATAAAAAATACTGTGCGTTGACAATATAACACTATTAAACTCAGGTTTAATTACGTTGAACAACAGACTTTGGCTGATATGAGGCAAAAAAGTATTGGTTCTCAGGCTCTTCCACATTATTTACAACATTATTTTTATCGCTATGTTCAAGCTGAATGAGCAGGTTGACATGGACATCACAAGACTTGTACAGGAACAGGGTCTTTCAATTATTGGCGCATAACAGCATGTAAAGTAGATTTTTCCAGCATTTTAAATATTGTTCATTGTCTTAGACCCCATAGTCTTAAGATAAAGGTCCATTTCTCCATACATTTTATTTATTTGACAATTGTAGCTTTCTTGCTAACAGCCAAAAGTATTTTTAATAGAAAGCCATGAGTTTTGCTCAGGTGTAACATGTAACAAAAGAGCGACTAACTTCTATACCATATGTTCATAATTAAGTCAGCAATCGCTTGACAATTTGAAAAAAATGGCATTTCGGACTCTAAGCTTTCAGAAACATTTCAACAAAGACTTTCCCAGACTAATTACGACTTTGAGATGAAAGCTGTTTACGAGTCATAAACTGGAAATTATGTGGTAAGTGGTGTGAGGTCACCAGACTTGATGAACTGATGGCTGCCCTCCATTTGGCCAGTGCTACTGCTTGTTTTGTAGCAGCAAAGGGTGGGAAAACTGGTTAACTGAAGTGGAAGTAGAGTATGAGACAATCTCTTATCAGCTGATAATCAAACAGTGACAGGTAGTGGAGATGCTGCGGTAAACTTTATTTTTATTCAAGTTTTGCCACAGACAGAACAATACCTTTTGGATTCAACCATGAAAGCCATGTGAGATACAGAATGTGGTTATTAGTCTGTAATGTTTATGATGCTGTGGGGACACATGGTGTTTGTTAACTTGCCGGATGGAGCAGTCCACTCAGGTCAGCATGTGTCGTTTTTTGTGCCAAATAGGTCGTTTTCACAGCAGACATTTTGACTGTGTCATAGGAGGAAAATCACAGGTGTTACTAATAACATTAATGAGCATCCCAGTAAGTCATGACAGTGTGACAGTGAGCTAGCATGCACAATACCATGAGACTGAAGCAGCTAAATGGAATTCAGCCGTCGTTAATTTCAGTATTTACACCTGTGCTTTCCCTGCTGTAACATGTTTAAGTATCTTCTGTGAAAAAGCACTATTTGAAATCAAGCCAGCATTGTGCCGGCGGGGCTTTGGACTGTTCCTAATAAGCATGATAAAGTTGTAGTGAGATGTCCTGGGGCCTGAGAAGAAGTCTAATCAGCCAAAACAAGTAAAAACACCTGTGCAGAAGGACTATAGGTATGTAAATTAAATAACAAAATCAGCCAGAGGTTTAGTCTTTATGAATCAACGGTGGAAAAGAAAAGGCAGCGTTGGCACATCTCCACTCAGAACTCAGAAACTCTGAGGTGAGATTTCAGTGTCACTGTATTGAAAGATTTAAATAAAGTTCACACACACTCACACACACTCAACTCAAGTACAAAATAAATCAAACAGTCGCAAATGAGTGTAAACATGTACCGATACATTCACAGACTCAGAAAGGTTTTACATACAGAGATACAGAGGACTCCAAAACATAACTGGTCATTTAATCAGCAATAAAGCAAAATACTGTCAGTGACGTTTTATCAGCTTGTGTAGTGTTCTGTTTAGATTAAATGAAGCGCTTCATGCTGCACCAAAAAAAAAGGATTTTTCAAATTTCTTTCAACTTTCAATACTGTAAATGATTTAAGATGTATTTATTTTATTGGTGGTGAGAATGACACTGCTGAACACGTCCCAGTTAGAAAATGATTTTATCTTTTCAATTTGTCCTTAAAAAAAAAAAAAAAAACTAAAGGGAGTTGTCAGTAGTTTCCAGATTTCTTTTTTGTACCATTTTACCTTTATTTTAGCATATTTTAAGTTTCTAGATTTTATGTTATATCATTTTCAATACATCCTCATTTCTTTACTGTATGAAAACCGCTTTCTGACTGGTGATAATCAGTTCTCACATATCAGAGCATCCCTGAATGCACCACCGAGGACATTTGTGAAAATGCTCTCAACCTGGAAAAGATTTTGAAAATGGTTGGCAATTAAATCACAGGTGATGGACTAAATCTAAAATTACAACATTTAATTGTAAAACACAAGCTCACAGGTGACTTCCCCTTGTGTTCACACTGAACAGGATGAGATATATGAAGTCTATTTGTTTTGTTTTAGTGAGTTTTTGCTGGTTTCAAGGGATTAAATTTGACTCAAGGTAAAATCCTGTTTGAGGCACAATTTTTTTTTTTTTTTAACTTTCAGGGTCGGGATGCATGAGATGAGATTATTATGGTCATGAGTGATTTGAAACCAGTAAAATTATCTGCAAATAGGACATAAAAAACTGAATACAAAAAAAAAAAAGGTTTTAAGCATGTCACAAATTCAGTTTTGTAGGCAATGATGCATTAATGCAAAGATTTGTGATGATTTGCGATACACTGAACAGATTTTTACAATTTAACATACAGTATATTGCAATTATTTTGTCACTTTTTGCATAAAAAGGTCAGATATTATACACAAGGGCAAAAAAACTTACATTGTGGATAAATACATACAAAATTTAAGGTCTATCAGAACTCTGAAACATTCTTTCAAGAAGATTTTAATTTTTCCAGAACATATTTGTACTTTACACCGGTCTCTCGTTAACAACTTTCATTAAAAATATTGTGCATCAAATTATCAACAAGTGGAGGATCAAAACATCAAAGCAGCAACATGTGTCCATTTATCTCTCCACATGTCTGTCTGGCAGCACAACATAAAAGGCAATAAATTAGTGACTTGAGTAGATTTTACATATGTTAAATATAGCTGTAAATATTGTTCTGAGAACACAGAGTTGACAGTTTGTGCCATATTACAACATTTACCCACAAAGCTTTTTCCTGTTGGTGAAATCTGCAGTTCCTCACCGTCAACAAGTGGTGAAGCCTTCAGTTTTTCCTAAAACCTTTCTGAGCTCACCCTCACTGCTAGAAAAGACTGAAAGAAAATGTGACAGTCATATTTCCAGATGTGTAATATGCATTTGAAATTACAAAATAGAAAATTTAGAGTTTAAAGGTAGAAAAGTAACTGTCCTCAAAATTTTCTTTCAGTCAGTTTAGGCCATGCAATTTGATGACAAAGATGTAGGAATTTCAGTAACCGCCACCTAAAATCAGCTTATTGTTTTGCTTCTGACAGAATCATAGCTTATGGTGCAAAAAAGATGATGTACTAGATACATGTTGTACATGCTGTTACATGGCAAACGCTGTGGTAAACATTAAGGAGCTGAAGTTCAGAAGGTTGATTTTGGACACACACACACCACACACACACACAGTCCTGCCATTTCTACTGCAGGTATAAAGGCCTTCTTAAAGATCATTGGTATCATTTCATTTGTTAGACCAAATTTGCAAAGGTATAATTAGGATTAATCTCAATTATATTTGGTTGAGAACATAGTTAGAGGGAAGGGGGAGTGTTTTGTTCCTTGACATATTATATCCTACTTAACTTTGTGTAGGTTTCAACAAGGATGTGCAAGCCAAACCAGTGTGTCAAATAGGGCCAGCGTGGGCCCATTCAGCCTTTATCTTACAAAATTCAACAAAAAGCCTGTGAGTTCACATCAGGATGTTACAATGAGTCACAGCTGCTCTGTTCTCAGGGTTGAAGGTGAACAAAAATTAACTATTGTAAACAAAACATTCACCGTCCTGAAGCACTGCGCTCGCTACAGCAATCAACAGCCTCATTCAAGTTTTCTCCGCTAGTCCGTGTTTCGTCAGCATTGCTTTAACTTCTTCTCCAATGCAGGTCATCTTTTAACCACAGCGCAGCTTCCGATTGTTTATCACTGCAGTGTTTAGGGATATGTTTACTTCCATGGTCCAGCTCAGAGCTACAGAAGAAAGATGACTAGTTGACATGGGGACAAAACACAGGACATAACTGGATAAAAAGTGTGTGTGTTGGTTTTTTGATGGCTCTCCACCCAACAACAGCTGCAGCAGTTGTAAATCCTCTTCGGGTAAAATCCGCTGCCCTCAGTTCTTTATGGCACAAAAGAAATAAACATATCTAACAAGGTATAAACAGTACTGCTTGATTTCTTTTTCTGTGATTTGGATACCAGATCCAAAGCCGAGTTATCCAATACCCTTCCAGCATATCCAGGTTTTTCTCCAGGCAAGGGAAGGTGACCTCTTCTGTCTCCCTTCCTGCTGCTCAGGATCAGTTGTTATGGCAACAGGAGTAGAAATATGAGTCTTTCTTCTGGCCCAAGTCAACGCCTGTTTCCTCTGCTGAAACACAGGAAGAAATTTTATGTTCAGAATCTTTAGCAGTATTTAGCAGGTTTGGGATCAGTTTCTGGAGGTAGATTTTCTATAAAGCTGAGGAAACAGCCACCCACCTCCCTCCCTCAGATATTTACACATTTCCTCACATGTATTTAAGTAATTTTATGTTTTAATTTTGGTTGATCATTTTTTTTAATTGACTCTCTGGAGTAATGGGTATATCTGCCCCCCCTCTCACCCGTGGTGTTCCCCAGGGATCAATTTTAGTCCCCTGTTATTTCCTGTACTGCTTCTGGTCCACATATTTCAGCTAGACCACCTTATTTAACCACCATCTATGACCCCCCCCCCCCCCCCAAAACTCGGTGACTCAGTTAATACATCCTGAATCCTATAATGTCTTTCAGATCTCGACAGATGGATGGCTAGGAACTTTGTACATAACAAGCAATCTAAATCGGAAACCATTTTGTTCTGCCCATTTCCTGTACTAGTGCTATTTTTTTTCACTACTTTTCAACATTCTAAAGTGTCTCAAAATATGGGTGTAATATATGCGACAGGACCCCCACTGCACCACAGTGGTTTCATTAAGTTAAGGGGGAAGCTTAACTCTTTCAACGGACCATTAGTTGGTGTAAAACAGCCCTTCAAATTGTGTGAATTGAGAGTAAAGCTGGGTTTATATTTGACACAAGGGGATAACAGCAGTCTTTTCACAGATAGTTTTAATTTATAGTGATAAAGAGGGGTGATCACAGTGAGCAAAAATATTTGTGGTGGAGATGGCTTTGCTAGGCATGTGTAAAGGGGTCAGTATGCTGCAAACTAACCCTTTTCAGCTATTGACAGCTATAAATAACATTTGCCTTCTGACGTCTTCATAAGACAAGTTTTAAGAACAATTTCTTTCAGGCATACTCTGGCATTTAGTGAAAAGCAGTCAATTAATGAGCGTTTTTCAACTTGCTTCAACTTGTTGTCTTCACTATCAATAATCTCCATTGGCATCTGAAACTTGTACAAGAACACACATGCAGCCCAGGCTGACCAAATACATTTGTTGCTGTCTTTGCGTGGTATCCCTCTGGCCACCGTAGTCCCGGCATGCAGTTATATCTTTGAGGGGGCACATGATAGCTACAGCGTAGCATCCATAGATAAAACCCCAAAAGAGCATTTATACAAACAAAGTGTACGTGAATGAAACACTCACCTGTCATATACTGGAAGGCAGTGTTGTTGTAATCCTCAGCAACTTTATGGAACAACTCATCTGGCAAAGACAGAATGAGGCCTGTCAGTTTCATTTCAATCAGTTCATTCTCACATCATGACCTGATAATAACTAGTTCACTCACATTCCTAATAGCTCATTAACAGTAGATCTGTGCTGCATGCAGTAACTGTACAGTGCTGCTTGAAAATTTGTGAAACCTTTAGAATTTTCTCTATTTCTGCATAAATATGACCTAAAACGTGATCAGATTTTTACAGAAGCCCTAAAACTAGATAAAGACAAAAACATCAAACTTTTTCATTTATTTATTGAGGAAAATTATCCAATCTTACATATTTGTCTGAGGCAAAAGTATGTGAATCCTTGTTTTCAGTAACTGGTGCGACCCCCTTTTGCAGCAATAACTTCAACCAAACGTTTCCGGTAACTGTCTATCAGCCCTGCACATCAGCTTGGAGGAATTTTAGCATATTCCTCTTTACAGAAAAGTCTCAACTTGGGGATGTTGGTGGGCTTCTCTGCATGAACTACATGCTTCAGGTCCTTCCACAGCATTTCTATAGGATTAAGGTCAGGACTTTGACTCCTTTCGCCATTCCATAACATTAACTTTCTTCTGCTCTAACCACACTTTGGGAGTGTGACTTGTGTGTTAAGGGCTGTTTTCTTACTGCTTGACCCAATTTCTGTTAAGCTTCAGTTCACAGATGGATACCTTGACATTTTCCTACAGAATGTGCTGGTACAACTCAGAACTCGTAGCTCCATCAATGATTGCAAGCCGTTCTGGTCCAGAGGACGCAAAGTAGGCCCAAACCATGATGCTACCACCACCATGTTTCACAGATGGGTTAAAGTTCTTATGTTGGGACGCAGTGTTTGCTCATCGGCGAACATAAGGCTTCTCATTCAAGCCGAAAAGTTCGATTTTGGTCTCATCCATCCACAGAACATTTCTCCAATCACGTGCTGGCGTATCCACATGGTCTTGAGCAAACAGTAGACGGCGGAAATGTTCTTTTTGGAGAGAAGTGGATTTTTTCCTTGTAACGCTGCCATGTACACCATTGATATTCAATGTTCTCCTGATGGTGGACTCATGATCATTGACTGTAACCATTGCACGAGAGGCCTTTAGTGTCCTAGATGTTACCTTGGGGTCCCTTGTGGCCTCCTGGACTATTACACATCTGCTCTTGGTGTGATCTTTGTTGTTTGACCTCCCCTGGGGAGGGTAACAATGGTGTTGGATGTCTTCCATTTGTACACGATCTGCCTGACAGTTGACTGGTGGAGTCCAAACCCTTTCCAGCCTGGTTTCAGCAACTCTTCTTCTAAGAAATCTTCTTTGTTCGAGCCATGACACACTTCCACAAACCTGTGTTGTGAAGCTCAGAGTTTGACACTGAAGACCCAGATTTCTCTTCTTTAATTAAGGCAGGGCCTCCCAGACTCACACTTGATTGAAACACCCAACTCTAATTTCCTCTTCAAATGAATTGATAATCCTAGAGGTTCACATTCTTTTGCCACGCACAAATATGTAACATTGGATCATTTTCCTCAATAAATAAAACAAGTGTAAGGTTTTTGTCTCATTTGCTTAATTGATGTCTCTTTATCTAGTTTTAGGGCTTGAATGGAAATCTGATCACATTCACGGGTTCACAAACTTTCAAGCAGCACTGTATAACAGTGTGAGTGATCATCTTAAAAATGAACTACATTTCAAAATACAAAAAAAAAAAAATTCTGATTCAACACAGACTATTATGTACAATCCCTCCTCCAATCTGAAATGCCTCGAGCTCTGGAGGAGAAAGTGTGCAAATTAAAAATAGAGTCTGACAAAGAGACACACTGAAACAACATGATCACTGGTGAAATGCAGTCGAGTGTCTGTGTTTTTTTCTTTTCTGATCTGTGAAACTTAAAAACGCCCTTTTCAGGTTATGACAGGATGCAAGTGCGGTAAACTTGCAACATAATTAAAATCAGATGCTCTCTGAAGTGTACAGAAATGTATGGCAGGCTCTCAGTGAGGAAATACACACACTGGTCACCTCTGCGCAAAAACAGGTTATCCTTGACAATATTTCTAGTGTGATTACAAGGATTATGTCCTGCTGATTGCTCTCCTTTTAGCTTCTGTCGTTGAGGTCAGATTCTCATGATTTAACTGGCTGAAGAGCACACACTGAGGGTTATTTTCTGTGATTAGTAAGATCCTTCTCTTAATTTACTGTGTTAAAGTTGTCTCTATCTACATGTTAAGAGTACACTGTAGGCTTTAAGAAAATACCTCATCAGCAATCATCCTCTTCTATTTGCCCTCTACTTCCTGTCAAATGGTCTCTTCTTGAAGAGGACAATCTCTTCTTTGTTTCACTTTGACTCATGTCTTACATTTCTTAGAAATTTCATTTTCATAATCACTCAAGGGTCATAGGAATACTGCCAAAGAGCAACCTCTCTCAATCCTACCAAATAGTCAGTTCTCGTGATTTCATTTCCATATACAGTATACAAACACACACACACACACATACAATATATACTGCTGATAATTATATTGCACATGAATGTATTTAGGTTTAAAGCTTATTTGAAGTAGTTCAACTAAATGTTAAGACTTGTTTAGTCTGAACTATGTCTACATCCTCATTCTCTGATTGGCCTTTTCAAGCAGTGAATGTGTAACATCGTCTATCTGTTTTTTAATCAACAGCTTTTTCTTATTCAGACTTTGATTTCAGTTATATAAATGTTCGTCATGGCTTTTTTCAGACATGACAGGACTGTAAACCTGCCTAAAAGAGGTCCAAACTGGCCTAACTAGACAGGTTTCAGTGATTATTTATTGAGGCAATCAATCAAGACTATCCTTCAAATGTAAGAACAGGTGTGTCAATTACTAATTTTTCTTGTCTGTCAGTTTTACTATCCTACATACCTTGCACTGGCATCAGAGTGTCTTTCTTTAGGAACTGACTGTGCATCTGCCAGACCATTCTCTGCTGTCCCATTCATAAATCTACCTCTATTACTATAATCAGGTTTGTTTATGTGGTTAAAAACGTGCCAACATTTTTCAATATCAGAATTCTGAGGGATTCCCACTTCCTGAATCGACAGCCCGTGACTAAATACAGCTGTGATCTGAGCCAATCATCCGTTGCTAAAACGCAGATGACAGAAGTTGTGACTCACCCACATTGTTTCCTGATTTACTGGAGGTTTCAAAATGCTGCGCCCCAATCTCTGTGAAATCAGACCAAAACAATAAGGTTAAATGTCAGTCACGCTGAAGCACGAAACAAGTTGTGCAATGTGCAATTCACACTAATCACATGCAGAGGCTGATAAAAGTCACAGATTTCCTAATTACCCTTAACAACGTTCAGGGCATTTAAAAGCATTTTAGTAACATCAAGGTACTGCTCAAATTACTCCCAAATTTGGGCAGCACCTTCAGAAATGTTCATGTAAATGGAAAACCTGGTTTCCTTTTCGGTATCTTTATCCATAGCTTAACAGTATTTGTAAAATTCAAACACATGAGTATAGGAAGAAAAAAAAGAAGATAAATCTGGTTTCAGATATGCAGCTTTGTGAGCCATTTACTACTGACAGATATGAGGACTTGTCTGTTTACCTTGACCTATTTGGCTGCAGTTCAGCCCCTTTCATCAGACACTTTCACAGATGGTGGTGTGACGTACGCTGTCAGATAATAAACCAGAATGAAGGGGCAACATAACTGCCCCAGACACAACAGGCAACACTGGGACTGTATTTGACCATCTGCTTAACCACATCACACCACAACCTGTGACACTTCTGAGGAAGGAGTTACAACTACGGCTGAAACTGTAAACAAACAAGCACACTCACCTGTCAGTGAAAAAACAAAACAACACACCCTGTCTAACTATACAATATGTCCAACAGTATAAAAAAGCCAGCAAAATGTAAAAATAAGCAAAGGTTGGAGCCGAAATAAGTGGATCAATTAATTAGTCCATCGAAAGAAATTCAATCAGCAACTTAAAAAAAAAAAATTCTTCTATGATTTTAATCAACATATTGCTTGGTACAGTTTTTTTCTTTTTTTTTTTTACCATTTTCTGACATCTCATAGACTGCACAAGTAATTAAATGATCAAGAAAATGACCAATTAATGGGAAATTAAAATAATCATTAGTTGCAGCCATAATTAAGTTTTAATAAAGTCTTAAAATGGGGGTATAATGTTACTAAACTGATTTCTTATATAATATACAGTATAAACAAATAAGTGCACACTCACAAATGATACTAAAATAACCATGTTGATATGTTATGCATTTAATCACACTAATTGTTTTTTTAAAGCTTGCAAACAAACAAAAAACGTAAACTGGCAGCCTTCTGCTGAACAAAGGAAATAATTAATGTAATGATGCAGACATCTTAGAGTGGACATTATGATAGTAATTATATTGTGTGTGTGTTAATTACACACTGTGCTGTACTTTAATAACAACTGACTCTTTATTTGAAACAGACCTCTGACCAGGCTGCTATCACAACACAGAGATTACATTCACATGCAATCCTTTGTGCATATCCGCAGTTAAACACATCAGACCAGAGAACCAGTATAGAAAGGCAGATTTATGACAGTGAGACTCTAATCACCTTCAGCAAAGTCCTGAGCATCGTGGTAATCGATTTGGCGCAGGCTCCGATCTGCTTCAATCAGGTCGTTCTTAGTGCCACACAGGTAGATCTTACAGTGCTGAAGTACACAACACAGACAAAAAAAACAAAAAGAAATCTAGTCATACACTTTTACTGGCATCTCTAACTGTAACACATGGCAGGCGTTGGTTTCTATTTATTTATAAAGCCCTTAAAGGCAACTTGCCAACATATATCACTTCCTTAAATGGTCCTATAGTCATTATTTGACTCATTCAAGTGATTGGCTAATGCTCAAAACCCTGTGTGCAAACACCAAATTTGGGAAACTACTTTTAGTTTTAGTGCTGCACACACTTGGAAGATTTTTACAACACACATTTAATTTAACACAATTGTACCTATAGGTCACTTTAAAACCATGATTCTGTTGTTCTGTTGATGTTTGTTTTCTTGTTAATTATTTTTTGTGTGTATTTATTCTGTTTTAATTGTAGTCTCGACATCATTGGAAATGAGGGCATGCCCCAAATGATTCCTCAAGAATTAAATAAAGGTTAAATGAATGAAAATACTGCTCCCATATTTTTTTGCTATAGTCTCATGAACTGGTAAGAAGCTACAATATTTTACGACAGTGTAGGGGAACTGTCCTGTAACTATTCATGACACATATAAAATCATTCAGCTGTATTACATTAAACTTTAGGGACAGGAAAAGCTCTCTCACCTCCTCGCAGTTCTGCAGCTCTTTCACCCAGAACCGAGCTCTCTGGAAGCTGCTGCTGTCAGTCAGATCTGAAAATCAAACACAACTCAGTTTTTAGTCATCGACAGAAGTCAGACATTAAGTATCCAACAGTCTTTTCAGTGCTCTCCTTACCAAACAGTACGTATATAAACACAACCATGTGTACAGCACAGAGCACAATACACAACCAATCTACCAATTATCAGCGCTTAAGAAATGTTTTTACATTGGTGAGTTAAGTGATAGATGTACCACTGAGCAGATGAGGTAGGAAAACAAAACAAACAAAACAACAAAATGCCCAATAAAACAGACAACAGGATGGAAACCAGTGGTAAAATAAAATCCACAGAAGGTAAAGAAGAAGAAGACCAGTGGACACAAAAGAAGATGTTAAATAAAACATGACAGCAGTGTGAGTAATACACTGGAAAATGCCATCAGCTATTTTTTAAGAGACAAAGTTCCCCAATGTGGAACAAACAAACAGAGACGTAAAAAAAACCATTCAGACAATGTGCAGCAAGCTTTAACCTGGTAGCAGATCAGGAATGCGATGAGCACATCGTTTGTTACAACAGGTAACAAAAGATGTGAAGTCCACCAACCAGTGAGATGTATCCTCAGTGTACAAATTTATAGATAAACATTTTATTAGCATCATCAAGACCCTCTACGTCTTATCATTCTGTGATTCTTCTTCCTCTTTTTTCTCTTTGCTCTGATCTCAGCCTCACGGTGTTCGTCTGATCTTCCCTCTCGATGCTGGTGCACTCATTCATTTTCACAGGGTCTCACCTCATTTTACATCCAGCCTCGACTCTCAGTTCTGATGTATTGAGAGATCTGGGATATTTAACTGTGACTCCTCTCTATCTCTCAGCTAAAATAAGTTGTAAATAGCAAATAAGTGCTGGGCGATACACGTTTACTTCTTTAGACTGAAGATGGATTTATACTTGGTGCAGTAACATAGATTTTAGTTCAGCATATAACTTCACCTGTATGCATGAAGAGGTTATATTGTGTTTTTATTATATTCCTGATAATAACTGTACGGGATAGAATTGTTCTTTCAATTACTTTGTAATAGAGAGCAAAGAGTTTCACTAACAAATAGGTGAGTACTGCTATGCAAAGCCAAAGTCATTGTGTTTTTGTGCTTTCATTCACTGTCATAGAGAGCAGGGGGCACAGTGAGCAGAAGGTCTGCAAATGAGATGTCTGTTACTGAAAAGTAGAAGATAACTCAGCCTCTCTTCAACTTGCTCCAGGTTGTCTTCACTATCAACCGACTCTGCCCGCATTTAAAACTTTTTAATGGGGGCATATGCTTTTTGTGATGTTTGTTATTTTTATACTGTTGTGATGTTATGGATGTTAAACATGGTCAAATTTCCAAACCTTGAGGTGAGCGTATGTAAAAATGCTCCCTTTGTTGCTAAGATTGTTGCATGGGTCGCGAATATGTACGGATGTATTTGAGAAGTTTCCATTTCAAGTAAAAGAAATGAGAAAAAGACGTGAAATCTTACTACTACTGTTTGTTTACATAACCCTCAGGAGCTGCTGGAAGTCTGCCGAGGGGCAGCTCCTGGCAGTTAACCAATCAGAACAGAGTGGGCTCATCGGGAGTGGGGCCTTAAAGAGACAGGAGCTGAAACGGCCTGTTGCAGTCTGAGGCTGAACTGAGGAGCTGGATAAAGGGCCAGTATAAGATAAACAAGTTTTTTTTAACAGTAAATCATGCAAAGATATTCCAGTAGAGCCCCAGAATAAAAATATAGATCTGGAAATGTGCATGATACGCCCCCTTTGAGACAAAAACACAAACAACCCAAGCTGACTAATAACAGCTCTTGCAGTCTCTGTATTTCTGTAGCCACCATAGCTCCAACGAGTTACACTTTTGAGGAGGTTCACTATGGTGCAGCAAGAGACATATTAGAGGTTTAACTGGCTGAAACTGAGCAGAGTCCAAATCTCTGCACACTCAGCTTAAGAAAAATCAGCTTAAATGTATCAACTTGCCAAAACCAATGCTAACCAGACACCGGGTTTAGCTATTTGACAAACTGACAGCATGTATAAAACATTTATCAGAAATACATCACGTATTAATGGCACAATGTTCAGTTCTCCATTAAAAAAAAAGCACAGAAAGTGACTTTAACTACCAGAGACTGAGTAATGACACCTGATAGCTCTCCATGTAACATGATAAGGATAAGTATTCATTTACCATAGCAGACTATGGCTGCCCGGGCTCCTCTGTAGTAGATTCTGCTCATAGCTTCATAGCGCTCTGATCCAGCTGTGTCCTGAGAGAGAGAGAGAGAGAGAGAGAGAGAGAGAGAGAGAGACAGAGACAGAGAGAGAGAGAGGAGAACAGAAGTTGAGATTCATCGACATGAAGACAGAGGCTGTGGTTGAAATCGCCTAGTGTAATATATACTACACTAAACTACTAAACTGACAACATATTGGGAATCCGAATGGTTACTTTCTCACCTGAAAAAACATTGAAACTTACTAAACTGACATATGAACAGTCCTCGAGCAAAAACTACAACAGCTTTTAGTCTGGCTAAAAATCTCAGCCACTGCACAGCTTGAGGAACAAACTCAGAAATTCTTGCTAATCTAGTATAGGCCTACATCTGGGCATTTCTCATGCACACAAAATCCACAGTTGGAACGCACCACATACTCAATTTGACATCATACTTAGTATGAATAACAAACACAGCCAGGGTGAAATGATAAGAGAGAAGAGACACAAGAATGCTAACTGTTTCCTGTTTAACTCCCTCCACCTAACTTCCTGTTAAATAGCTTAAATGTTGTCATGCGTTTAAGGTTAAACATCACTGCCCTTGTATATCTCAGATCTGATGTTACACTGGTACACAACAGTAAACATTCCCACAGTCCCTGTGCAGGCTTTAAATGCTGTGTAATCCCCAGTGTGAAAAGCTCTGCAGCAATGTCCCCACCTCAATAGTTTCTCGTGGCTAACATTTACTTCAAAATTACATGATTTGCTTTTTTTTAATCTCACATTTGTCTCTTTTCCATGTCTAATCAAGGTAAATATAAAGAGAAGTGAACACATAACTGAGAGAAAGCACTGCAAGTCAACCATTTTCAACACCCTATATGTGACAAAGGTACCTTCATTTATTATTTAAGTCCTCTGACATACAGCTGTGTGATGCTGATTGGCCTTCTGTTCTTCTCTACACAGATTCCACACTTATACAGTGAGACCATTTGAACAGCGGCTCACTTTTTTACTTTAAAGAAAATCTCAAAACCGCATTTTCTCTGGATAATCAAAATAAATTGCGCACAATGTAGTCGTACACTGATAAGAAGTAAGAACTCAACCTTTTCATCAACTAATTAAAACAATAAGTCAACAGATAATAATAACAGAAACACATTTTGTGGCTGGACCGGCCACGGACAAGCCCTATAACGGCGGTGGTCCGTGAGTGAGTGATGAAGTTTCATCCTTGGTCAGGCCAGTGTTGGAGTTTCTCCATTGGCTGTTGCTCTTTCAAAATGAATCGGGCAGAGATAAGCCTCCTGAACTTGCGCCCAAAATGTCAAAACTTTTCCACCGGAGCCTCCATGATCATCAAACAGGAAAGAGGCAGGAAAGAGGCAGGAAAGAGGCGCATAGAGGCCTGAGGGTGAGCGCACAGTTAAAGCACCCCAAATAACCATCACTCTGACAAAACACTCAATACAGACTGAGACATCCGCAGAGTGAAACAGATGAAAGAGCAGGGGGAGTTTATCAGATAGTTAATTAGAATAGTTATAATTAGAATTAAAATAAGTTCTCATTCAAATCAAAACATCCTAAAATATGTGTGGAAAGTTTTGTTCTTGCAACTGTATTTATAACCTTTTATTTTTTATAAAACGTTGCTTAACCATGTCACGTGATGCTACTTCAGTACACTTTAACAACAAATATTACTGGAACCCCCACAGAAAATTGCAGATGAACATTTAATATCCAGGAATTCACATTATAGACACTACCGCTGACTATCCCTGTAACAAACTGGCCACAATTTCCCACACTGACCAGACACAGTCCAGCCATGTACTAGGTTTTGACCTAGTCTTGTTAGATGCAGCCTTTCCACTAAATTAACTGTGTGCGCATCATGTACACACTGAGTTTCCATCTCTCCTTAACAGTAAATCCAACATCTTCTGCCTTAAAAGCATATTTAGGTTGCAATATAATACATTTGGGAAGTTCAGTATAATAATCTTCTAGATATTAATATACTGCTAATAGTAATTTACATTAATTTTTTGGGGTGGTGTCGATTTTTGCCTCCTGGAGAGGAAATGTTTCCTCCTGAACGACTGTCCTGCTCTCTCCTGCCGGCTCATTAAACTGTAAGAGGAGCTAATGTGATGTAATTGGCTATTAGGCTTTTATCGGGGGCATATTCTCAGCTCTCGCCCGGGGCGCCACCTAAGCTAGATGTGACACCGATGCAGTAAACAGAATCCATATTAGGCAGCCTCCAACTCACCCATATTCCCAGGGTAATCACTTTCTCTCCCACCTGGATTGGTTTGGCTACAAAAGCAGCACCGATAGTCTGTCAGGAGGAGAAAACAAGTTTAGTAAATCATCAGACACTCAGGGATGGTGATGTTGAGTCCCTGTAGACTGCAGGTACTCTCAGTCTGAACTTTCACAGACCGCAGTCTAAGTGGGCACTAATGGGAGATGGGATAGAGAAGCGTTAGACGGATATTTGTGTGCTGATATCTGGAGTCCATTTGTCATGAGTTGTTTTCATTTACGTTTATATGTCAGTGAACTGGTGAATCAGCAGATGTTGCACATAAATGCCAACAGAAGGTGATTTTTTTTGTTGTTTTTTCAAAGTATTAAGATCACAGGGAATATAACCCTCTAATCATCCAAACACATAGGAAAAATTCCTCTACTGCAGACCTCTTGTCATAATAATCATATTCTAACTGCTTTAAGTTTAAGATATTATATATAAAACTGAGGGTTTTTAAGGTGAAAGTATGGTTTAAAGGAATAACTTGACATCTTTTTAAATATGCTTTTTCACTTTTTGTCTTAGTTAGATGAGAAAATAAATCGAAGACTGGAGGCAGGGTAAAACACAGCTTGCCTGGGTTACACGTTGGAACTATTTTGGCAAGGCGAGAGACTTACTGGAGTCTTCAATCACTCAGTGCGTTTACATGCACTCAAGTGACCGGGTGACAGTCGGCTTCCTCAAGAAAGCTTATTTCTAAACTGTCATGTAAACGAGGAACTTGGTTTCTGTAATTGCGGTAGGGGATTAGAGAAACCTGGTAGATTTATCATGGAGAATGCCAAATTCTCTGCCATGTGTATGTATAACCAGGTTTGTAATCAGCCTTTTACAAGTAAGCATGTGCAACAGCAGACTGCAGACAGAGAAAGCACAGTGTGGAGTTGCTGACTGAAAGAAGAGACCGTTACATGGGGCATTGCGCCCTCATATTTAAAATAACTGCATCCAAAACCTGACTAAAACTGAAACTAAAATAAAGTAGTTTATAGATGTCTAAATAAGTCAGTTTCCACCACTGAACATCTATTAAATTCAGACACTTTCGTGCTTTGAGGTAGATCTCCTACATGTCTGTCTGTGTCTCACAAAAGAAAAATCAGGAAGCAGCAGTGTCTTCTATCAGGTATACGATAACTAAATCTGTAAACCACGCTTCCATATAAGGTTGGGGATAGGAGAGAAACCTGTTTTGCTGCATGTACTCTATATGCAGACTTACAGTAACCAGGTCACTACAGTGCATGTATACATGTTCCCCAATCACCCACATGACATGCTTCCTCTGAGTAACCCGGTTACATGAGTACATGTATACGACTCCAGCAAGTAGGTGCACCTGGCTAAGAAATAATCACAGCACATAACTCTTTGTAAAACCACAACTTGCCATTTTTATATTTGTTTTGTACATACTGAGCGCTTATGTGAATGATTCCAGCTTTTTACTTTTGATGAATTTGCAAAACATTCTGCGTTTATCTTTTTTATTATTGGTTATTAATCCATCTTAAATAAAATATTTAACACAATAAATTGTGCAAGAAGTCTGAACACTTTCTGAATCTACTGTATCACTTAATGCAACTGTCAAATTATAAATGGTTCATACTTAAACAGAATACGAGGAGGTATGTCCTGATTTACATGTTAATATGCAGGATTCTTGTCTAATGCAGTAACTGCTGAAAGAAACACAGTGAATCATTACTGCATCCCTAGTTTATATCAGTGCTTTTATGCTTTAAGTTGATCACAGACTTGAGCCTCCGTTACCACAACCACCCGGGGGATAAAAATAAAAATAATGCCTTTCATCCAAGCAGCAGGCAGTGAGGGAAACAGCAACGGGCTGACATGGGCATTGAAGCAGAGCAGCTGACACTCACATTCTGGTACGGGCCAACCAAGAAGCGATGATGAACGTATCTCTCCACCAAGCTGGTCTTCCCCACACTCTCCTTTCCCAGCATCACAACCTTGGCATCCACGCGCATTGCACTCATAGTAACAGAATTTGGAAAAGCCCAGGACGAGACCGCAGCGCAGCAAACAGGAGGGGGCGGGGGGGGGCCGGGGTGGTTAACTTACAAGGCAGCTGCTGTGCTGCTCAGTGTGCTGTGCGATGACAAAACAGGAAACATAACAGATGAGTGACAACACTGATAAATTCATAAACACAATTTACCCTCCCTAAGTAAATGAAAACTATCACTTACAGACTGAAAATGATAACAAATGTACGTTTTTTGAGAATAATCGTAAAACTTAACTTCATATTTTCTATGAGTGACCAAATTCTTATATTTTCTAGGATTACTTGTATCTGTGTCAGTTTCATCTGTTGTGTCTGCGGATAACTTTGTGTATTTTTACACTTCAGAGGTCAAACTAACTCCCTTGTTGAAGAGTATCTCCTGGAGCTGCAACGATTAGTAGTAGATAAATTAATCAGCAACTATTTTGATACATGATGAATCCTTTTTTTAAGGAAAAATGCCAAAAATGTTATGGTATCAGGTTCTCAAATTTGAGAATTACATGACAAACTGTTTTGGACTGTTGTTTGAACAAAACAAGATATTTGATGATGTCATTGTGGACTCTAGAAAATTGTGACGGACATTTTTCACAGTTTTAATGTTTTATAGACCAAAATGGCTGATCAATTAATTTAAAAAACTATCAGAAAATTGGTCAATAATGAAAAAAATCATTAGTTGCAGCCCTAAAATCTTCATAAAAAGATCATACAAGAGAAACCAAAAGTCTCTTTTCCCAAACTGTTAATTTGGATGACCACAAAAGATTAATAATGTAAAAAAAATAAAAATAAATAAATTAATAATAATAATAATAATGGTAAATTCCTGTTACAATCTACCAGAGTCATGTCTTAAATTGATAGTTGGCTAGCAGTTCAGAAACAAAAAAGCATTTACACTGTCACTTCATAACAGTACGAGTTGGGGGAAACAAAAGTTATATAACTGTATTTGTTTAAGTAACTAAACAAAACTGATAAGGACCTGATGGTGACATATCAAATATTGTAATTATAAAGATTAATTTTAACTGGCCAAATTAGTCTTTTTAGCACTACTGGAAAACTATTTTATTTTAAAGCAACAAGCATTTGTCTTAAAACAACAGTCAGGAGCCCAAATGAACATTGAAACAGGTTTTTCAATCCTTCATAATACAATGTAAGTGATGGGGGCCCTGTAGTCCTTCTGTGCAAAAATGGATTTAAAAGTTTTTCTGAAGCTGATATGAAGCTTCAGCCATCCAAATTACTCAAATCGAGTAGATATTTTTCCAACGCTACAGTCTTTTTAGTGCCAAAGTTCCTCTTTTTGTTACTATACTTCCAATGCAGCTCAACAGGGAAACACAAAGAGGGAATTTGATGCCAAAAAGACTGTAAATGTGGCAGATATCCACTTGATATGACTAACTCAGACTGCTGAAGCCACATATAAGCTTCAGATCGACATTAACATACATTTTTTGAACAAAATGACTGTATGAACACACTGTGGATTTTGCCCCCCATTACTTATACTTAAAGCACAAAGGTGATATTTTGATAGCCAGTATAAACAGGAGGAATGATTACAGCGAGGAAAACCTCTTTCACTTTTCATTTGGGCACCTGACTGTTGTTTTAAGACAGACTTTTTTTAAAAAAAAAACGTGAACCAATGCTTATTTTCATGCAAACGTAAAACGTAACATCGTGTACTTTTATCGCGCGTACTTTTTTTTATCATGTTGTACCTTTAAATTTCAACTGTAACAGGATGAGATAATGTTACATCGAAGTTTCTATTTCCTCTGCAGACATACCGCTGTGAGTCTTCCAGTTACCTCACTGGGACAAACATGACATAGTCAAAACAAGCCTGACGTTACTGGTGATGGAGGTTTGAGAGCTCAGCTAATTTAACGGTTACTTCAGCACCAGAAAGATATACTGAAAACTCACCTGATAGCTAGCTTGACTCAACAAATCTTTCTCAGCATCTGAAGAGCCAAACCGGAGCTGTCAATCCGTGCCTACCGAGCCTGTTTTAAAGTAAAGAAGGTAAAAGCCAAACCGCTTGTCATCTCTGCCCAGCCTTGCCGCGCCGGGTGCTGCTAGCTTAGGTTACCGTTGCTGCCACTGTTGCGCAATGGCTGAAAATACAAGCAAACGTTACAGAAATAGATAATGATTAGCCAACATCGTCTCTAGCTGACAGAAGCTTGAATTTACCAAAAAAAAAAAAGTCCAGTCAGCTGACGGGAATCAGTTGGCTGGACGCGGAGCTGTTAAACGTTTCTGAGGGGGAAAAAATCTCCAACTGAGCTTTGTTTGTTTGGGTGGGAACCAAGGCGTCAGAGGCGGTTTCCAGGAGGAGGAAGTTCCCTAATTGCATGAGACAATCCCCCGGAAGTTTGGAAGCAGGGCAGGACAGCGCGCCTATTCCCCACCCGTATTCCGTGAAGACCCGCCCTACTCTGCCTCTGATTGGCTAGTACTCGTTGTCTTCCTTGGTTCGATTGGTTAGGTTTAGGCATGAGGAGTGAGATGGTTGGGTGACGGTAAGAATATCAGAGTCAGAGCCAATCAGAGGCAGTGTAGGGCGGGCCTTCACAGAATACGGGTGGGAAAAAGATAACGTGTGCCACGGGGAACAAAATCATCCATAAAAACTACCACCAACAGCCTGCACTTCAAAAATGATGTAACAATAATGGTGGATTATTTTCTCGATTAATAAATTAGTGTAATGGTCCATAAGATATCAAAAAAATGGTGAAAAATGTTGATAACTGTTTCCCAAAGCCCAAGGTGACATCCCCAAATGTCTTGTTCTGTCCTGACTGTGGATGTATTATAAGAGCTGGATACCAGACTGAATATGGCGCCCATTCAGTCCTATAGGAATTGCTCAGCTGGCGCATACCCTGGATGAACTAAAAGAGCTGGATACCGGACTAAAAATGGCGTCCATTCAGTAGTATAAGAATTACTCGGCGGGTGCATATGCCACATGGATGTATTATAAGAGTTGGATACCAGACTAAAAATGGCGCCCTTTCAGCCCTATAGGAATTGCTCGGCTGGTGGATACACCAAATAAAGTTTCTTGCTTCTGGGTTTGCTTCCACATTGTGCGGCCCTCTGAATATTTACAGACGTCTCTTTTACAATGGTGGTCTATGGGGAAAATGCTCTTTGGGCCGCAGGGGGATTTTTGGCTGCAATACTGCAAGTGGCCACTGGGAAAAATTGGCTGCAAGGCTGAGCAGCAGATCTGTATTCAGCTCTTATAATACGTCCATGGTACACCAAAAAAAGTTTGTAGCGTCTGGGTTTGCTTCTGTGTTGTGCGGCCCACTGAATATGCACAGTAGTGTCTCCCCCACTGGCCCCGCTCACAAATTCCTGCTTGGCCCATAGACTTTACATTGTGATGACGTCACAGATTTTTAAATTGCTTTTTTCAGCTTGAGGAAAGTTTTACAAATATAAAACCTCCATGGAACAAAAATGCATAATAGAAAGATTCATAATTGATATAGCTGCAGTGGTATTTTTTGCTGCAATACCGCGGGTGGCCACTGCGAAAAAAATTGGCTGAAAGGCTGCATAGATGTATAAAGTGAACTGGATATAGGAACAGCGCCAGGCTTTGAAAGAAATTTGACATAGCGGCCAAACTGTGTAATTACATCACGTGATGCACACTGGCCCAAAAAGATTTTTCCCCATAGACTTACATTGTGAAAGAGATGTCTGTAAATCAGCTGATACATTTTTTTGAGTGTCACAACCCCCATGAAATGACTCGTTTCACCATCAGAATTTGATCCATTTGATCCGATCATATTCCAAAAGTCTAGAAGAGCAGCACGATTGAATTGTTTTATCCCCATTCAAGTTAGCTGGAGGGCTAAATCGGAAGTTAGCTGTCTCAGCCGGTGGAAGTCTATAGTGAGCATGCTCTAGGGGGGCATGCAGCCCATAGAGCGTGCTCACTATGTTTTCATCAAGGTAATTTCTTTATAGCGGGAAGTGGCTTTTTTGGCTTCATGCGCCACTGAACAACTTTTATAGGAATGAATGGCGGAGCCCCATCCAGTTCTTATGATACAGCCACGGTCCCAACCAACAGTCCACAACCATGAGATCCATATCGTAAGTATGAGATCTTTTCTCATAATTTTGAGATAGTAATTCATAATTTTGAGATCCATATCTCGTAATTATGAGATCTTTTCTCGTATTTTTGAGATAGTAATTCATAAGTTTGAGATCCATATCTCGTAATTATGAGATCTTTTCTCGTATTTTTGACATAGTAAGTCAATATTTATGAGATAAGGCCTCCCACTTTTTGCAATGCCCTCCAGTAAGTTGCGGCCCTAAATTATCGACAATAATACATTTCTATCGATCGACTTTTGGCACGCAGCTACAGGAGCCCGATTGGTCCAAAGGGTTAACCGCCGCCTCTGAGGCCGCTACAGGGATTGGTTCAGGATTCAGGAGCTCTGCCAGTCCCACCCAACACACACACACACACACAACCGGGGAGACAGAACCCAACATGGCTGAAGCAGAGGGAAGCGAATTAACTTCTGGTGGTATTTTTCAGGAGATCTTCACATCCCCGCTGAACCTCACCCTGCTCAGCCTCTGTTTGTTCCTCTTATACAAAATCTTCCGCGGAGACAAACCACCGGAGCTCGGCGAGATGGAGCAGCCACTGCCTAAACTGAAAAAGAGAGATTTTACCCTGGCAGAGTTGAAGCCCTACGATGGACAGCAAAATCCGAGGATCCTCATGGCTGTCAACGGAAAAGTGTTCGACGTCACCCGGGGGAAGAAGTTTTACGGGCCAGGTAACGTCTGCCAAGCAGTTCGCTGTACGGTGTTATGAAATGTTTAGTCACCCTTCTTCTTCTTCTGTTTCGAACACAACGTCACCAACGGTAGCTAGCATGAAGTGGCCGTTTGTTTTGTAACATTTTTATTGACGATAGCAATTCACTGACAATATTAGCAAAATTCATGCGTACTTTTTCGGGAATATAACTTTAAATTGACTTTTGTAAGTGGAAGGTGACGCCACACCCCCTTTAGTTTGCCAGCTGAGATCCCATCTCACAACAGAGGAGCCTTGAAACCAGAGATCGTCTATGGAAGAAGTGGAGTCACTCATTGTCTAATATTATTACTTGGCCGCCATGTTTGGAAAAGTGGTTCCGGCTAGAACTTAATTAATTAATTAATTGGTTGATTTATGAGGTATTTATATGAATGCGCTTCCGTAGTAATGAAGTTAGTTTTCAGCCACCACCAAGGTAGCATCTACTCTTCCTGGAGTCCACACAAGTACACATTACATCATAATGCAAAACAATTGTGTAATCAAATCCAAAACAACAAAACCCAACAGACAAACAAGACAATTTATTAACATCAATAAAACTACCGAAGACACTATTAACAACAATGACAAAAAGTACCCACATTTTATCTAAAAATATTTGATACAGCTCAAAAATGATAGTTGTGCCCACTAAAAACAGTATATACAGTGACTAAAAGTAAAATCATAAAGAAATTCCTCTTTAATGATCATATAGTCACATATTCTGTATGAAAAACATGTTCTTATAGGAGAGGGGATGGTGTTAATAATTTCAATATTACTTGGGACAGAATCATTACATCTTTAAAAGCATGTTAATTAGCTTCTAAGGGACCTATGGCAATCTGTATGTATGTACAAATAAGCATGTGTGTGTATGCATGTGTGTTTGTGTGTGTGTGTATATATATGTATACATAGTGAGAGATGTATAGAGAAAGAGTTTTATATGGTTGTGTTGAAACTGTTTGGTTTTTGTAATGTTTATAGAGTTTTAATTGGGGGGGGGGTATGTAATGCATGTATGTGAAAGCATGCCTATACATTTATGTAGAGATGTACTGATACTGTTACTGATATTGGATATCAGTCTGATACTGACTCAAATAGCTGGATCGGGTATCGGTGACAATGGGCCAATCTTGTATCGGATATCATCATTTTAATAAATAACAATTCAGTAAATTTATATATATGTATTTATTAATTTGCTACATTTTGCAAAGTTAGGAAAGTGATGTTTAAGTCAAGCTTGATGTTGCCTCACACATAAAATAATGATCCCAGTCTCTTCCACACAGTTTATTTATAATAAACTGGTATCAGATCAGCCGATACCCAAAGCCCAGGTATCAGTATCGGGACTGGAAAAGTCAGATGGTGCATCCTTACATTTATGTCATTGACATTGACCTCAGGAAGAGTAGCCGTTACCTTGGTAACAACTAATGGGGATCTCAATAAACAATATGGCAAAGATACCAGCTAACACACACATGCCCATTCAGATATCTGAAGCCTCATATCAGCCTCAGCTGAACTTAAGAAGTCATGTTTGCAGATTTTGCCTTATTTAGGATCAAGATAGGATGGGGGCTCTTGGGATCGGAGGAACATTTGTAGCAATGACAACTCTATTAATTTACATAGAGCTGCAATGATTAGTCGATTCATTCTTTTGAGTCATTTTTTAAAGAAAAATTGCTCAAATTCTTTGCTTCTAGTCTCTTAAATGTGGATAAATATATATTTTTTTTTAGTCCTCTATGACAGTAAACTAAATATCTTTGGGTTGTGGACTGTTGGTTGGGGCAAAACAAGACATTTTAGGTTGCATCTTGGGCTTTGGGAAACAATTATCGATATTTTTCATCATTTTCTGCCTGTTTGTAGACCAAACAACTAATTGATTAATCGAGAAAATGAAATGATCATTAGTTGGAGCCCTAAATTAACATCTAGGGAATGTTAAATTATTTTAACATAGACTTGAAAAATGGGAATCAACAACAGCAACAACAGCTATATGCTAAAGCCAATGTTGGATCACTTTAATGCAGCCAACACGCTTCAATAAAGCCCATGAAACCTGCGCTCAGATACTGGCTTTTCTCTTCCTGCTAGCAGTCAAATGAGAGCCCTTGTTCCTATAAAGAGACCGATAGCAGACTGACCCGCCACCATCTTGTCCTTTCATAATGTAATGCTTTCTAAACTAAGTGGCAAAATTGAATTCATACCAAACCCAAAACTTGAATAGACGGAAAATATCTGATTCATCTTGACAAACAGCACAGAGCTCAATCTTTAACTGCAGACAGCAAAACTTGTGTGATCAGTCAGAGGAGTCCTCGTATCTGTTGTACTTAACAGCAGGGAGGCTGAATCGATGTAGGGTTTTATTAGAGAGAGTGAAGCCTGCGTCACAACTTTTCCATCATCTACAGTTCTCTGAAAACTGCTCTGCCGTGGTTCATTGGGACATTTCTGTTACCTGGAAACAGACACAGAGTCAGACCTCGCTGTTTTCGTCTAATCTCAGATCGTAACCTCTGTTGCCTGTAACCTCTGACCAACATGATATCTCACTGTCATGCAAAGTTGTTTCAGTGCACAGCACACCCAGCTCTGAAGCCTCTGAAATCCTGCGTGGGTTTGTTTTATTTCAGGAATTCAGCTTAGTAAGATTTTCTCTACAGTTCAGTGTCTTACTCAAACACTCCGGGCTGTTCCAGACTATTGAACTCGCAGCGTTTAGCTCTGGGTATTGTTGGAAAGTTTTAGTTACTGGTGCCAATGTGGTTGCTGAGTTTTGGTACAGATATAAAAATGATGCAATGACACCTAAATGAGACAGTATTCTGAGAAATAAACCTTTTTTTTATTAAAGAGAAGGAGTCAAAGGTCTCAAATGGTGAATGTTTAAACAGAAGCAGCTACACAAGAATTTCATCTAAAGAAAATACTAAAACTGACAACATTTTAGTTTAAATCAGAAACTAAATGATCAAAGAATAAATAAACTAGTTTACAAATTTGACAGTTTTTGTTTCTTGGTTGCACAGACACATTTTGGTAAGAACCATAAATGATTGTGGTTTAACACTCTGTCCCAGTAACATCTGGAGTTACAATGTGAACCAAAATTCACAGTGTTGTTATCAGTTATGTTTGTCTATATTGATATTACTATGTATTATTTTATTTTTTATGCAAAATAAAGCTTTTTTCTTATTACAAAACAAGCAAAGACATGTTCGTTTCAGGATATCTGGACAGGAGACAGAATCACAACTTGTAAAACTGCTTCACCTCCCAGCCCATTCGCTCCAACTGAAGATGGTTAATCTTAAAAATTTGGTTTAGTTTGTAAAAGAGACTCAGTGATCTCCTAAAACAGCTGTGTTGTAGTTTTTTTGTGTTACTCAAACAGGAGTAAACAGTGCATTTGTTGTTTTCAGTTGCCAATAAATACACACGTGGTGCTCTAGTGAGTGTTTCTGGCAGCTATCCTGCTGGTTTATGTCAGATTGACCCGAAACAGATAACAGCAGCTGTGTTCATTGCAATGAAGAACCATGTCATGTTTTTGGACAACAAAGGAGGTTGATAGGACAGAGGAAGAAGTTAGTACAGACAGACAATAGGCTACTTGTTAGTTGGATCAATTGGCCTCGATCTTCTCATGTAAAAAAAATATAGAATATCATCAAACTTCTCCTTTTGTCTGTCTGTATTTTTCAGAAAAGAGGAGCTTAGTGACTAAAATCCAGTCTGCTGACAGTGATATAATGGTCCTATGATATTAATTGGTTGACTCAACATCAGGCTACTAGAGAGAAAATGCTATTTTTAAAAAAAAAAAAGAGCATGATATTCACTGTTCAATAGTTTTGTAGCATTTGTGCACCCGCTGCCATCGCTGCTGTTACTTTAGTTGTGCTCTCAGCTCACACTGTGCTCTCTGTGTCTTCGCTGTTTTGCAGACGGGCCGTATGGAGTGTTTGCAGGCAGAGATGCATCCAGAGGTCTGGCTACGTTCTGCCTGGAGAAGGAGGCGCTGAAAGACGAACACGACGACCTGTCCGACCTGAACGCCATGCAGCAGGAGAGCCTCTCTGAGTGGGAGACTCAGTTCACCGGTGAGTGCCTCGTTCATCAAGCGAGAAACCCTCTTCGGTTCCAGACTCTGAACCAGATGTTGTAAGATGATAGAAAGATGATGAGATAATGAGACTTTGGTCGTTCCAGCTGGGTCCTTGAAACTGTCTGATAGTTCAGTGTCATTGAGGCTGTTACTCATCTACTTTTTCCCTTTTTTTTTTTTCCCTCCATTACAGTCAAGTACGACTACATCGGCAAGCTCCTGAAACCAGGAGAGGAGCCGACAGAGTACACGGACGACGAGGAAGGAAAAGACAAAAAGGCGGACTAAAAGAATGAAAATTCAAAGTGCACAAGCGAGGGGAAAAAAATGATACAGATGCCTTACTGTTTGTTTGTCGTTTGGTGCCTGTTGCCTCCTGTTAGGATCGTTCAGAGAAAACACTTCCATCTTCTGTATTGTTTTTGGACTATCACACATCTGGATTTTAAATGATGACTAAATAACACTGATCTCCATTGATCATATTTGAAGGTTAGACGGCATTAATGGTTAAATATACTGCGTTCTGGTGATGTAGAGCTGTGTAGTGTTGTTAGAGTTTAGTTTCTGTAAACATGAGAATCAGGAACTTCAGCAACTAATTGACGGATCAGTTCCAACATGTTATGAAGCCCCTGATAGTTAAATGATCCACAGCTCCGATGGACACTTAGTTAAGCTCGCTGTTGGTGTATTGCGGGTTGTACACATTCCTTTTATTCAAGGTTCAGGTCGGCTCGCATTGAAATGAATTATCTCAGGAAGCGGTTTCACTCAAACTAAGAAATATATGTACTGAGGGTCTGGAGCCAGAGGGCAGATTTATTTTGGATCCTATTCTATTAATTGTGGCCATTTGACTGTGCGTTATGCTAACTTTGCACTCGCAACCTCCGTCCGAAACAGAGACTCAAAAACAAACAAACAAAAACAACTCATATCAGGACAAGCAGCGAGAGCTTGAAGCTTTCCAAATAAACTTAAATTTTACAGAAATCATCCAAACACTTGTCTGAGTCTGACTTTAAACTACTCTGGTAAGTTTCACCAGAAAAGAAAATCCCTATCCCGTTAGCTGTAATAGCTAATCCGGGGGATTTATTTCTGTGCAGACTTTCAGTCGGACTCAGGAACGTGTGACATCATTTGTGTAAAATAAAAGTTGAAGTTTATTTAGGAAGCTTTAGGAGACCCGACCTGCTTGCTGTGATACTACAGTAGGTTTTTGCTGAATCTCCACAGCAGGGGTGGCGAGTGCAAAGTTATGACACATAGTCAGAGTCGATACAATTATGAGAATAAAACCCAGACTGTAAAATATCAGAAATGTTCAATACAGCCAGTGGGGCTCAACACATTAAAGATGTAATCACATAAATATTGCTAAATAAATCTCTTTTTAAGCACTTTTTCTTGATTTACTGCACCATATACATGTAATTTTCACCAAAATGTGAGTGATATACTTCCTTTTTTTACCATAAAACTATAAGAGAAGGATAATCTACATTTTTTTTTTTGGTAACATTCCAACCCGTCAAATGTATCTGCTGACTTTTCTGAATTTTCATGTACATTTAAGCATTTCTATGTTTGTGTGAATTTCAGTGTTGATGTCTGTTGAGAACTCTGAAACTGATCCTGAGATTTTGGAAAAGTTCACAAGTTTTCTTCTATCTCACAGTGACGGTCCAGGCTGTTACAGAGGTCGTCTTGATCTCAGCAGTCTGACGTAGTGCGGTGACTCCATTAAAAGTCGATTGACAGAAAAGGAACTGAAAACACCTTTCATAAAAGTCATTTATTTAGCAAAAAATATCAACCATTTTATGGTTTCAGCTTCTCAGATATGAAGGTTTGCTGCTTTTCTTCTGCCCTCATTTACATGCAGTAGTGTTTTTAGTGTTCATGTGGTGTAGCGGGAAATGGTTACACGTTAAATAATAAAAACATCAGAAAGGCTGAGCTGCTGCAAGTTAACAGCTGTTTTGAATTTTAGAAATCAAATGTCTTCACGTTTTATTTTCCCGACGTTCCCCTTGACTCTGATTTAAATCCTGAATCTGAAGGCATTCTTCCTAAACTCATAATCATTAAGAAACTGTGATGATTAGCAATCATAGTTTATAATGTTTTTCAGCAATATTTAACATGCCAAGTTGACGCAGATATTTGGGAAAGTCACCAAATTTTTCACCATAAATCATTAATCAAGGGAAATTAATAATGTTGCTGTAGTTGAAGTTGGTTTCAAGGCTGCAAATAGTAGAACAAGAGCTTGTTTTATCCACAGATGTATCCATGAAATCCTTCAGAGACATTGTTTGCAAGGAAATTTAGTTAATTTGTGTTTTACTAAAGTTATATGGAAGAAGTTTGTTCTTTCTGACTGCAGGAAAAATATGTTGTCCTGTAAAAGATCGGCCACTCTCCAGAAAAGCAGATTGAATGAGGGAATATTTTCAGTATGTGTGTACATACATGAACTAAATGTTATAATACTGTTAGTTATAATCCTGAAAATTATATTCTGATTTAATAAATAAAACTACAAATATGAAGACTTCATGTCCATCTGCAAATCTTGTTTTATTTCAATACTTTTTAAAGATTTTATTTTTATTTTTAAAATGAGTCAATAATATGACCTGTTGATTCAAATAACACAGTTTTCTGGCTTGATTGGACTCAGACATACAGTAATCCTTCTGAAATCACATACAGTATACTAACATATCTACTGTGGACTGTATTACACTTAAAAAAAAGACTTTTCAGCACCTTGTATGACACCACAAGCTTTTGTTGTCTATATCACTTTGTCACCATGTTGTTTTAAAACACTGCACTTGGTGTTAAAGCAGACAAAGGGAATAAAATGATGTTCCTGAGGTGGCTTTTACCCTTCATTTGACTTTTCAAAAGTTTAAATAATTCAATACACTTACTGTTGTTTACCTACTCTAACAGAAAAACTCTTGGAGATATTTACTTTTTAATAACGTTGATTTTCTTGTTTTTGTTTAACATGTTAAAGGACAAGTTCAGCCTTCAGGTGTCCATATGAACACTGAAAGAGGTTTTCCTCGCTGTAATAATTCCTCCTGTTCATACTGACTATTAAAAGATTCTCTTCAAATGTGCTTTCAATGTAAGTCATGAGGGGAAAAATCCGCAGTGTGTCCACATGAGTGGATATCTGCCACATTTACAGTCTTTTTAGCCTCAAATTCCCTCTTTGTGTTTCCTCGGACAGTATTTCCCTGTTGAGCAGCGGTGGAGGTATAGTAATAAAAAGAGGGACTTCAGCACTAAAAAGACTATAACATTGAAAGGTACTTGATTTGACTAGTTTTGATAGCTAAGGGTTTATATTAGCTTCATATAAATTTTTAAATACATTTTTTGTACAGAAGGAGGCTTCTGGCCTCCATCACTTACACTGTAAGTGCATGATGAAAGGATCTAATGGTCAATAGGAACAGGAGGAATGATAACAGCAAGAAAAACCTATTTCAGTGTTCATTTGGCCACCTGACTGTTGTTTTAAAACAAACTTGAAAAATTGTGAAACTGCCCTTTAATCAACAAACGTAATTCACATTAGTTACAGCAGTTAAAACTTCTATTTTATGTTTTTATTTCTCACAAAACGTGTTATTAACGCGTCTGCCATGTTGAATTTACAAACGAAATTGTTAAACTTATGGAAAGTAAATACAGAAAATTGATGCTAAAACTCAAGAAAAGGTATGTGTCAGAAGTGGGATTCGAACCCACGCCTCCATTCGGAGACCAGAAGTCCCGTTTCAGCGGAAGGAGTTTATCCTTGAGTCTGGCGCCTTAGACCACTCGGCCATCCTGACACGGTGAGAGAGATTGATGTCAGTTGTGTTTTTATTCATGACAACGTGACCACCGAACAATTTGGTAGTCATATTAATTGTTGTATTTTTTTAACAAGAAGAACTAGTAGTTGCCTTGTGCTTGTCTTTAATGTTACTAACGTCCGTTGGTGTATATTTTCGCGTCATTTTACTCATTTTCCGCGTTTGGTTAAGCCTGCGCATGCTCACATCCATTATCGTAATTTCCGCTGTGTCTACGTGATACTTGCAGCGGCCATACTACACTTCCGTTCTTCAAGGGTATCTGAAGACACCAGACAAGTCAAAATGTACCGGTTTGCTAAAGCTGCGGTGAACATTACCGGTAAGCAGACTGTTTTTAAATAGCAAATTATGTTCTCTTTGTTTTTTTAAGATCATCCTACATTTTTATTTCAGCGGACTACAAGTTTGACCGGCGTCTCTTTGGTCGTTGACCGCAGCCAGCGTGCTAACAGTAACAGCCTGCTAACGTTAGCAGGCTCCAAATGAGTCGTAATATGTCTCAAAATACGGTTATAAGTTCAATTAAATCTATTTAATGGTCTTTAGAGAGTTAAACTTAACGTTACGTTTGAAGAAGCATTTGTAACATGCTCATATTTTTCATTAAGATGTCATTGCCCGACATACTGACCTGCTTCAGTTAGGTCAATGATTAGCTCGTGTAAATGTTTGTTTCTTTTTCGAGGAGAAATAGAAATGTGCTTTAGTTATGGAAACGAACACATCAAACTGTCTAGCTTATGTGCATAAAATTGAACAGTCTCACAAAGAAAAAGGCAAATAAGAATGGTCTTTTCAGCTGGCACTTTTTGTCAAACAAATTTGAAAGAATTTTGACGCAGTAATTGACTTGTATTCAGACAACGCTAATATTAATAATAATAAGAAGAAGAAACTTTATTTCTGCAGCGCCTTAGTAAGTTAGAGTTACGAAGTACTTCACAAAATACAATACCATAAAATATAGGTGCAAAATGATTTCAAGAAGTGGGCAAACTTTGAGAGATAAACAAAATATAAAAAGGACAACATGAAAACATTTGAGTGACATTATAAAAAATATTATACAAATGCCAGTCTGTTATGGTTGTTTTTTTTATAAGCTTTTGAAAACTGAGGCAGTGACTCAGCTGATCTGATACTGAGGGGGGGTTTGTTCCACAGCGTTGTAGCTAAAACAGCAAAAAATATGATCCCCCTTTTGTTTTAAGCCTAAACTGTACAGTTTAGTGTCACTAAATCAAAACAGGATCTATTATGACCCATAAAAATGATAGAATACTAGAGAGACATCTATTTACATCTGAACAATTTTGGGCCCTAGTAACTGGTGGTTTGATGCATCATATTTAATCTAGCCCCAAAATGCCAAAGGTTGTATTTATGCTAGGTGGTTCAGTGTAAAAGGGTTCATGAAATAACAAGGTAGCTCATTCTGTGTCCACATTATGACTTGACATCTGATCCATCTGTGTAATTAACTGCATAGCCTATTCCGGTTTAGTTAATATAAGATATAATTGAATAGTTAAGTGATTGTACTCCATAATGACAACTTAAAATGCTACAAACAGTAAAGCCAATAAAAATAAATAATAGTGCAGGACAGAAATGAGAGTAATTCTAAATGATGGGTTTGTTGTTGCTGTTGTCATACAGGTCAGGCCGCACGGCAGGTGAGGCATAGCTCCACCTCCCACCAGGACTTCCACTCCAAGTACGGCACCGGTCTGATGATTGGTGGCGCTATCTTCTGCACGGGTGTTTGGACATTTGTAAGTAGTGCTGTCCTGTTCTGTGAGGCCCAGCCACATTTATTTATAGTTAATCTGAACAGATAGCTTGCTTGCAAAGTGTTACATAGAGGAACACATGTGGGGACTAAAAAATGGTCTCATTTTCAAGTGAGCAACACCCACCCTCAGGCTTTCAGTGTAGGAGGAGAAAGAAGTAGGGGGTTGACAGTCACAGTACAGAAAACCTAACAATCAAAAGTGCACATAATTTTTAAAGCTTCCTTTTTGAAAACAGATCAACCATGAATCCCTTACCAGTGACCTTATCTGACAGGAATTTGCGTTTGGCCTCAGTTTGGTCAAGTTACAATTAAACAAAGGACATAAGTACATAAAAAATACAGTACAGTATTTATTACTGAGGCCAGTACTTGTACAAAAAGATGGTTAAATGTCACTGAACGCTCACCTCTTTGACCTTCAGTTGCATTTGTCATACCGTGACAAAATATTGTGTGATTGTGATCATATTTTTGTTGTATTTCATTCTTTAGCACCAAATGATGCAACAGACATATTTATCGAATGATTTTTGTCAGGACGATTGTCTCTGAACACATCTACTTGTCCAATTGAACGTCAGTTGTATTAATATATGTGTACATATTTATTATGACCACTGGGGGGCAAACTGAGCAGGTTTACTGACACTTGAGGTTGACAGAATGACTGGCAATTTTTAAGAAGTGCACATGTCTGAGAAGGTTTTATTATTTTTACTACAAGTAAGGGCCTTAAATCATGGATATTTTCAATATAATTTTTTTTTAACTTAAAAACGTACAACTGTAGACATGAACGCAGCTACTGTTTTATGGTGTTTAGTTTAACTTTGGTGTGAAATTAATTAATCATTTAGCACATAAAGGTCCAAAATCTTGAGAAATAATTTTCTTGTCTTTGTGCAGGTGCTGACTCAGACTGGCATCACCTGGAATCTGTCACCAGTCGGGAAGCTCATGCCCAAAGAGTGGAGAGAGCCTGAGGAGTAAAGAGCCGCCATGACATACCTGCATCCCACCTAATAAACCTTCTGGTTGTACAGATGAAGAATTGCGTGTTCACAGTGAATGCCTGTGTTTATTCCAACATGTCCGAATAAATTAAGTGTGATTCTACTGATCATTGTCTCTTCTTTTAAGCTGTCATTAAGTTTCTTGTTCCTCAATGTGCCATGTTATTGCTCAAAGTCATAATAAAATTAACATAAATATCTAAGTATAGAAGGAAAAATAAAAATATATATATAACATTTTGGGACAGCCTGTGTTGTTGCACCATCCTATTTAAGTGTGGGAACTGCACAGGAACAAATTGGGATTTCTTTTGACCAAATAGCATAAAACACAGTTAAACAAAATGTAAGAACTCTCTATTGTACTCCCATATTTCCCAAATATCACAGATGTAAGCAGTATTCAAATAATTTACATAGGTAAAAGTGGCAATACAACAAGGTAAGAATGCTGAAGTCAATATAATACATTTGAGACTTAACTTGAAGTATGAATGTATTATAACACAATTTACTTAAAGTATCAAATGTAAATGCTAATTATGTAGAATGATCCCTTAATGTTATTACATTATTGGATCATTTTTAAATGCTTTAACATGTAAGCAGTACTTCAATGTTTTGGTTTGAAATGGAGGTAATTTTGTGCAGCATACTATTTTAGTCTATCTAGTAATGCAGCATATTTTATAAACTGATAATATGTATGTAAAATCTTAATCTGCAAAGTATCAAATGCTGTGAAATGAATGTACTGTATATCCCACAGAAATGTAGTTTAGTATAAGTATAAAGTAGCATAAAATAAAAATACTGAAGTAAAGTACATGTCATTTAAGCTTTATCAAAAAAGATGACATCTCAACTTGGAAATACATCAAAATAAGTAAACAAATACAATAAGGGGAAATTGCTTGTCAAATGACAAAATCAGATAAACCAATAAATTGCCACTGCAGACTTTGATGCTTGGCAACACTTTTTCCATGTGCTTTAACCATTCTTGACCTTTTTTCCAGGTAATTGATTTGAATGTATCTTTGTAATAAGATAACAAACACATCTTTTGGAAGGGATGCACTGCAATCATAGTAAGCAACAGTATCTATATTTCATGGCTGTATATTGTAAGTGATATCCTCTAAATTTTTCTCAAAATCTTTCCAAAACTTCAATTAATGTACTAAAGGATAGGTTCACAATTTTTCACGTTTGTCTTAAAACAACAGTCAGGTGCCCATATGGACACTGAAAGAGGTTTTCCTCGCTGTAATCATTCCTCCTGTTCATACTGGCTATTAAAAGATCTTCAAATGTGCTTTCAATGTAAGTGTTGACGGCCAAAATCCACAAGACACAAATTAGTTATTAATTATTAACAGAAACATCTTACATGTACATAATATGTACAAAAGGGTTCACATAATAAACAAAAATGTGCACTTTTTAACGCTATAGTTTAACGCAAGGGGGATAAGGTCCTTATAAAATGTTTAACAGTACAAGCTGTGACTGAATGAAGTAACGTCTGCTAGAGAAGTCGTCAGAGGAGCAAGATGTTTACGTCAGAGAACAGACAGTAACCGGCTCCAATCAAATGCGACGCTCTCCTCCGGCTTCAGCCAATCAGCTACGGGAGAGGGCCGTCCGTCCCGCCCCGCCGCTCTTCCTTCTCGCTGCACTAAGGTCACTGCTGTCACTCGGTGGCAAACCAGCCGAAGGAAGCGGAGGAGACCCAGCAAAGGAAGGTGCAGGAAAGAAACAAGCAAAACAAGCAACATGTCTCTGTCTAACAAACTCACCCTGGACAAGGTGGATGTCAAGGGAAAGCGTGTCATCATGAGGTGAGCGTTTATCTCCTAGTTGACGAACCTACGCAGGCTAATCGGAAATTGGATTATTTGACGTTAGCTAACTGACATTTTGGAGATGTTGTAGTCCGCAAATTTAACGTCTTTTTTTGCGGTAACGAAGTGTTTTGTGCCCTCGTGGTTTTACTGTGAAGATACTCATAGTGATGGTGAACGATGCGTGAGTCACTTCAGACCATTTTACGTGAAGGCAGGAAGTGAAGTTGGTGGTTGTCACGTTTTTTTCCATCCATGTTACGTGCCTCTGAGGAGATGCTGCATGGATGCAACTAACTGCATCCGAGATGTAGGCACTGAAAATGAAGGGCAGAAACATTGTAATAGTCCAATATTTAGTCTTGTAATAAATTTGTAATACATACGCGATACTGTATTGATAATCTAAGGAAGTTAATGTGTCGTTTAGGTATTTTATTAATCTGATTAATGTGACTATAAACCCTCAAAGTATTGGCAAATACGCAGTCTAGCTGAGAAATTGCAGAAAGAGGAAACAGGAAACGCTACATTTTGTAATTACAAAAATTTGGGCATTTTTACGTGAAGGACTGCTGAGATGGTGAGTAATGGGTTATTCGTCAAAAGAGGAATCGATTCATTTAGTAGTGAGCGAGTATTCAGCACCAATCAGTCCCTTCAGGAGTTTCTTAAACCAAAAAACACATTAGGGCACACCTTGGGCTCCAGAAAACAGTGATCAACATGTTTAACCATTTTCTGAGATTTTATAGGCCAAACAACTTATTGATTCATTGAGAAAATAATTGGCAGAATGATCGTTAGTTGCAGCCCTAAACATTACAACTGCAAGCAGGTTCATTGCCTTGCTCAGAGGCAGGGCAGTCCACATAATCCCTCCCTATCTGGTCCAAGTACAGTCTCTTTAGCTGGAAGGATGTCCTGCTGCCTGGCTGATCAGCATAGACTCTAAATTGATTTTTGTAATAATAAAAAGTTGATTTTAAACTGATCTCAAATGCAGTTCTGATAAAAGTATTATTTGCCATTTACTTGCTGGACATTCTTACAGACTGTGATGAGAGTTCACTTGAAACTGACACCCTCTGTGGAAATGTCAGAGGGCCATCTTGGTTTGCTAAGCTTGGTGTTGAAACGACAGGCGGCATAGGACAAGGGTCACCGGCAACAGCAGCAGCAGCCCCCCAGCCTGCACCACTCAGTGGTAAAAGGTCAAATTCACTTCACTTTCTGTAAGTCTCAGTGTGGACCAGCAGTGTGCTGCACTGAGACGATCAGACATAAAGTTACCTCACATCACACCCAGGGCCTGTCATAGCATGCCATGTTATGTTTTATGAAGTTTCAGCAGTAGACAGTGTACAGAGGAGGTGTTGTGAGTGAGTTGCTGGTGCAGAATTAAAAAGAGGGAAAGCAGGCCGGGATGTTGCTGTAGAGACCTGGCAGTCCCTGACAGAAATCTGTCCAGCGGCCAAATCCTGCAGAGGCCAGGACCTGATTTCCTGGAGAGGCACCACACATGCTCACCCATCTTCTTATCGTATATCTCTCTTTTGCATCATTAAATGCAAAGTTTTTTAAGAGTTAAAGTTGTTCAAACATTTCTTAAAGACAGCAATAATCTCACTGGTTAAATTATTCTTAATAGATGAAGCTACAGCTGCAAAAATTATTTTGTTTTGAGTCATGGAAAATGCTAAATTGTCCTGGTTCCAGCTGAATATTTATTATCTTTAGATTGCGGGCTATTGGTCGCGACAAAACAAGACATTTACGGTTGCATCTTGAGCTTTGGGAAACAGTGATCCGCATTTTTCAGACATTTTAAAGACCAAATGATTTATTGACAAATCAAGAAAAATCAATAATGAAATTAATCTTTAGTTGCAGCTCTCGATGGAGCTAATGAGATAGTTTTTCTGTTAAGCAAAGTAAAACTGCAGCCAAGGCAAGAGAGGAGGAAGATACTTCTCATTCATTGTTGTTTAAGGTCTAAGTTAGCCATTAGCTAACCTTTGCTTTGAACAACCGCAGTTCTTCTGCTTCACCCATCAAGGTTTAACTCGTCCAATGAGCTCATTTATGGCTCCAGATCAGCTCTGCTTCAGAGAAGCGTCGGAGTCGAGTGTGTTTCATTAAAACGAAGGAGCAAAACCTTCAATTACATTCAGTTTCACACTCAAGGGGAACAGAAGGGACAATTTATGAGTGGAAATCTACTCCACTTGTTGCATGGTTGAACATTGTCTTTGTACAAGAGCCTCCTGTTGAGCCGCTGAATTGCTGACTGATGCATTTTAGGCTTAAGACAATGGATTGGCGCTATAATGGCAGTGGGTTTGGTATGTGAGTGTGTGTGTCAGCTGTGCTCATGGAGGCTTATCATGTGTCTCAGTGCATCAGGTCCCCAGGCAGAGAGGGAGGACGGGGCAGGGAGGAGGGGGCGAGTTATGTAACAGACTGGAGTACGAGGGATGCAGCATGTTCTCATGAGCTGCCAGTGTGCATCGCTGCATTGATGCAGCAGCAACCAGCAAGGCATTAATGCTGCCATTGAAAATCCAATTTGGATAAAAGACTTCAACTGATGGAAATGTCTGAAAATGTCTGTCGACTGTCTGACAGCAGCAGACTAAAGCTTATAGACTAGAGTTTACAGTTGGGCGATAAAACGATAGTGGTATCTACCAACGATAGATACTTTATCAATAGCAATAAGAAAATTGTTAATAGGATGTTCAGTAGTTTCACTTAAATTCATTTATTGCAAACCACCATGAAAACACATAACAAATACGCAAAGCTCGGTTGGATGAACAAACCCCAAGCATGCTCCCCCCCTCCCTCAACAGCCTATCATATCCCTTGATAATGGAGCGTGCTATGAGCGACACACAAACAACCAATCATTTAACAGGTGTGTTGGGTTGCACCATCGACATGTGACACAGCGACAGAAACCGCATGGAGTGAGAAAATGAGTGCAAATTCAACCTTTCTTCTCCTGGTCTTTATTAAAAATAGGTCATCAAAAATTATCAATGATTATCAATGAAATGAAACATTTTATCGTGATTTAATCTTTCAGCTATATCGCCCAGCCCTAGTGACCACCCCTCTTAACATGAAATGGCCACAGTGGCGATAATAAAACCTTTTATCAAAAGCAGTTGAGTCATTAGATAAAGGTTATTTGCAATAGAAACAGTAACAGTAGTTGAATGGGGATCTGAGGCAGCTGTTGAAATTGAAACTGTTCCACGTGTAGGCAGATGAGGCAATTTGGCTGAAAGAAATGTGGCCATAAGAAGTAGACACGATATATATATATATATATATATATATATATATATATGACATATTGTCAAGCATACTACACACTGAGAAACAGAACAGTAGATCTCATCAAGAGGTATCACTCCTGCTTCAAACCATAAATCTGTTACTTGGTATATTTTGGTTGCACAGGCCAGAATGTGAGCGTTACTTTTTTCTGCGCTGTAGTTTAAAAGCACACCACATGGTTCCTCAATGAGAGTGACTTCATTCACTTAATGCATAATCTCTATAAACAGATATATCTGCATATGAACGCAGAATCTGTAGGCTAGGGACAAGATTTTGGGATCGGAAGTGTTCTGGTTTCCGTTGCATGCAGGTAAACAGTCCGTGTGGGAAGAGAAAGAGGCGGAACGCATTGGCCGAAATGTAGTCTGGACCTAAAACGCCTGGCTACGAAACAATCCGGTCGTAGATGTCGTCTTTCAACTCCAACTCCATTCTCGCGTCTCAAGTTGCCAATTGGACTGGAAACAATGACCGGCACACGGAAGAGGAAGTCTTTGCCTGGATATCCGCTGGCTACATCAGAAGCCCCTAAACATTGGCCGTCGCCCCCCAGAGGCTAAATCCTCGATAGCTGATGGGTTCCGAGATTTCTTAATTCATGTCTGTCCGTCCTGGGAGAGGGATCCCTCCTTTCTTGCTCTTCCTGAGGTTTCTTCCATTTTTCCACATTAAAGTTTTTTAGGGATTTTTTTCTTATTCGAATCAAGCGTTGGGTTTCCATTATCCTGTAAAAACCTTTTTTTTATTTATCGGGAAATCTCTCTGGTCATAATGTCCGGTGACAGCGCGCTATGGAGGCTTGAATTTCTCAACAGCCTGCAAAGTCCTCATCAGGGATTTCAGCGAAATCTATCTTGAGTGGGCCAAAATAAAAATTATTATAAATCTACATGCTTTGATGATGTCATTCTTCATACAGCCTGCCTAACAATTGTTTATAATCTCAACAAACACAATATTTGACCCGAATTTCTCCCATTTATCCGGGACACTGAAATCTTCCAGGACACGTGGACTGGCACCAATTTTTTTTTTTTTTGATCCGTGATCAGTTGTCTAAGGATAGAAGATATATTGCTGTACAGACTGTAAAGCCCCCTGAGGCAAATTTGTGATTTGTGATATTAGGCCATACAAATAATGATAATGATAATCTTGATAATTTCGTTTCTTCTCTTTCAGGGTTGATTTCAATGTCCCAATGAAGGACAAGCACATCACAAACAACCAGAGGTAAAGTCCATCTCTTTTCTAAAGCATCTTTTCTGTTCTCGCAGTTAAAGTCAATAAATAAATCATTAACTTTGTTCATAAAATAAATTGGGTTCTTAAAAGGACTAAAGCAAACTCTTATGCACGTTGACTTTCAGGATCAAGGCTGCCGTTCCCACCATCAAGCACTGCCTGGATCACGGTGCCAAGTCTGTCGTCCTGATGAGCCATCTGGGCCGCCCCGATGGAAACTTCGTGCCCGAGAAGTACTCCCTGGAGGCCGTCGCTGCCGAGCTCAAGAACCTGCTGGGGAAGTGAGTTGATAGACATCCAGTTTATTTATTAAAAAATAAAATCAAATGATAAAACTCAGTGATTAAAGCAAAACAGAGACAACAGGAATATTAGTATTTTTGTAGCTATAATCCTTGAGATTTCAGTCTTGGTTGATTTGGCGACACCTGTGGTTACTGGTAGTAATGGCAAGTGTATTTTACAACCGCAGTCAGCGCTAACTGCGTTTCCTGTGGCCTCCGCACGATAAAAGCCACCTCATAGTTTTCCATTTGAGCTCTTCTCGTGCAAAAGCAGCAGCAGCAGTAGGTAATTTCTGTTTTGCATTAGTTGTAACCTAGCAAAACATTACTGGAACTGGAGAGCTACCATTTAGCTCTCCAGTTCAATCCAACCTAAACTACTAGCCACTTAAGTATTGTGTTTTGCTAACCACAAGAAAAGTATCAAAGCTTCAATCACAAGATAATTATTTAATGGTCGCAAAATGAGAAGACAGAGTTTGTTTTGTCAAGATCATATAATGAACATTGTTTTGACTTTGCAGGGACGTTAAATTCATGAAGGACTGTGTTGGTAAAGACGTTGAAGCTGCTTGCGCTAACCCTGCTGCCGGCTCCGTCATCCTGCTGGAGAACCTCCGCTTCCACGTCGCAGAGGAAGGAAAGGGCAAAGATGCCTCCGGAAACAAGGTGAGACTCCCAGCGGTCTGCTCGCTCTGACTCAAACTTGTGAAGTGTGCAGAGAAGGAATGAAAATTAAAGTTGTCTCACATGAAATAGCTAAAGTGATCCTCAGACAGCGGGAGAGTCTAACACAATTTCTCACTGCTGGGTCAGCTGGAGGAAAACGCCCAGTTGTCTCCAGCTGCAGCGTTCCTGCAGTGTCCCTCTGAAATAGCTGTGTCACTGTCTGATGATGTCATGATCAGGAGTGGTGCAGAGACTGTGGCTCTATCCAAGAGCTCCTCCTATTGCACCCGGTGCACTATGTTTACACCATATTATTCTATTTTTATTTTTAAGTTCATACACTACGACGTGCTCTCAAATGGAACAAAGTATGTGGTGTCCATAGCATGTGCTCTGCTTCTTGCACAGAAACACCCACAATCCAATGCTTCCTCTTTACCCTTTTTAAATTAATGTGATGTGACCCTGCACCTGCCAATGACGGTGATTCATTAATGTCCAAAATCTTCACTACAGAGGAATCTAGTGAGTGTTTATTATACAGAAATTGAGGTCATACAGCATTTCAGGACTTTTAGGAGAAAATTGTATCAAAAGAACAACAGGAACCATTTTCTAAATAAAATATATTATCATATGAAGTTTGATTCTACTGCAATACCATGTAAAATCCCTTATCTGCTCTGATCACCTTATTTGTCTGCTAGGATTCAGCTCAAATTGTGTTGGACTGTTGAACTTTCTCAACTTTTTGACACACAGATTTTTACCCAGACTCAGTGCGTTAACTTCTAAGAAGAGCTAGATCACAGCTCTGTCTATTCCAGTCCTCCTCCTTCTTAATGTGCCATCTCTGCTTTCATGCCCTCTGGAGGCAACGAGGAGAGACTCTGACATCTGAGTGCTGACCACAGTCAGTTTTTATCTTTCATTACGGTGAGATGTAGATGATATAAGGACGAATCAGGGCTCAGGACCCTCCTCAGATACTGTATGAATGTCGGTTCCTGTGGAGGATCAGCAGCCTTGACCTGCTGACATTTATTTTGAAGGTCAGTTGGCTGTGCTGGCTGGACGTGTTGCTTTTCCTGTCCTGAGAGGCCTGGTTGGTATGCAGCCGGCGTGGGTTGGTTTCTACTGTACTGCTGTACTATACCAGGCAGGGAGCTTTATTTTTAGCTCATTAAAGAAACTCACTGAGTTCAACCTCAAGTTAAAGTCTTACCCAGCTCGATATGATAACACTATAAGGTTTAAAAGACACACAAATGTTGTTTTAGCAGTGTATGTGCAACAAATAGAAGTCTGGTATCACTTTTTACCAATTGTAAATCTAACTGGAACTGACTTGAACTCGATCAAAAGTCAAACTCAGAGCTCCAGTCATTTCTCAGTTAGGTTTTTGTTAAGAGAGCTTGAACTCGAACACATTCTTAAAATTTATACAGCTATTAGTAGCTCCTTCATTTCCGCCACTTTGCATTGTATTGTGGGACCAAAGCATCCAGTAATTTCAGAGTGCAGACTGTACTTCATTTAGCTATTTTCTTTGTGTTAAGGTATTGCAGATTCAGTGCACTGCTAGAGTTTATTTAGTGCAGTAGTGGATGTCAATGGGAGTTTTCAGGGCACTTCATATCTAGTTGCTCAACTTGAATGCTAAAGAAGAAGTTCTTGCCAAACTATTATTGCTCAATTCTTCTTTTCAGATAAAGTAGTTATTAGCTTACTTATTACTTCATTGGCGCAGTGAAATCTCTCATAATTTGTTGGTTGTTGTTTTTACTTCCCCATTGCATCTCTAAATTTTTACTGGCTCCAGCAGAAAAAAGCACCGTTTGCTTGTGTCACTGATACAAAAAAGGCAGTGACACATTATTTATTATTGTCAGAAAAGAGTACTTAACTGATTAAGCATCGTACAGTCAGACTCATGAGGCTGCAAAACCAGAGATATCGTCTTTGTTTTTATTCCATGTTTTCTTCGTCCTCGTCAAAATCTGGCTCCTACATTACCCACAATGCAACTCACCCTCCAGCAGCTCAGTCAGAGATTTGGGGGTGTTATGCTAGTAGCAGCTAATATAGCCTCGATTCTTGACAAAAAGGAATTTGTCAGGGGCAAAAAAGAACACAGCAGTAACTTGTTTCTAGTTTTTACCTTTTTATAATCTGTGGATTAAAAGGTGAAATGTAGGAAGCAGTTACAGTCATGCCCTGACTGAAGCGTGCAACACTCATATCTGACATTTGGACGACACTGAAGAACTCACCTGACCTTTTTCTGCCCTCCAGTCACACAGTCACGACCTTCATCTGTTAAAGTGCAGCAGGAACCTGATCCATAATGACGGACTGAATGTCTTACTGATCACGGACTGCATTTACAGTATATAGTGCTACTGATCATACAGACACATACTTCAGTAGATGCATCGAAGGTTTTACAGTCCAGTCATAAACCTTCTTTTCACCTACATTGCTGATTACCTGATTTGCTGCATTGATTAACACAAAGCATCAATCATTGTTATCTTCTGGGTTGAGTCTGACAGATCTTGATGTATCTCGACTTCTGATCAGTTGTAGTTGTCAAATGACCCCCTAAAATCATAAAATGTATTGCTTTCTGATGTAGCGCCATTCCTCGTTTTCCATGAACATACATTTTAACTTTATAAAGTTTTTCTGGGGGCCGTCATAAACTGCCGAAAACCCTGTAAATACAGAACTCACTGGGCCTACAGTAGGAGGGTAAGAATCACTGGAAAAGTGGGATCATGAGGAGAAAGGCCGTGTTGCTCTTTGTAATGTTGTTGTTTAGTTTGTTTTTGCAGTTCAGAGTCCTTTTAACTAATGTGTAAATCGTCTGTTTATCTTGAATAGGGCTTTATCAATAAAATGCATTATTATTATCATTATTATTGTTGTTGCTGTGCACCTTTTATTAATTGTTTCACATCTGTCTCATAACCAGGACTGCAGCCAACCTATAATGGTTGTTATGTGAATATGGACATTCAGCACATTGAAAACATGCTTTGAATCTTGCACAAAGATGATAATGGAGCAGGTGCAGCAGCTGCTCACAACATTTTAATGAATTTAACAATTAATTCATCAATTAATGCCTGAATTTTGTCGTTGAAATAAAATGGAAATATGTTGGGTTTTTTTTATGAATAAATGATGAACACTTTGAAGCCTTTTAAAAAGGAAATAAATCAGCCTTCCACTTGGAAATCAAATGCCCGTCCAATTATGTTTTCAACTGGCACCGGTATTGCTTATCAGTGGTCGTCAAGTAAACAGATCCAGATAACTGATCCGCTGTGAGGAACGATGGTGAAATAAAGATATCTCAATAAAAACACAGATTGCAGTTGTTGCTAAAGGTCACTACTTTTTTCTGTGTGTGTCTGCGTCCTCCTGTCTTCTTCTCTTATTCATTCCTGTCTTTTTTTTCACAGACCAAGGCCACCCAGGAGCAGATTGACTCCTTCAGGGCATCTCTGTCCAAACTGGGAGACGTCTACGTCAATGATGCCTTCGGCACAGCTCACAGAGCCCACAGGTGAGCAGGACACAGGTCGTCTGGACACAGTAGTGATTAATGGAGGACAATAGCAATCTGTGATGAAGTGAAGATGATCAAAATAAAAAAAAGGTCTTCTTCTACTTCTTCTAAATGCCCCTTCTTCCCCTTTCCCCTCTCTTCTTTGTCCTCCTCCTCCTCTTCCTCTCTCCCAGCTCCATGGTTGGAGTGAATCTGCCACAGAAGGCAGCTGGTTTCCTGATGAAGAAGGAGCTCGACTACTTCGCCATGGCTCTGGAGAAGCCTCAGAAGCCCTTCCTGGCCATCCTCGGAGGGTGAGAACAATTAGTTTCGACAATTCATGGAGTTTCAGTAGAGTTGAAACAATTAGTCAAGCAAAAATACCCAACATTTTATGCTTCCAGCTTCTTAAATGTGAGGATTAAATATTTTTCTGTGTCATATATGAAAGTAAATTGAATATCTTTGCTTTGTGGGCTGTTGGTCAGACAAAACAAGACATTTGAAGACATCAATTTGGGTTGTGGCAAATTTTAACAGCAAATAAATGATAAATGTCAGTTAATATTTAAATTAACTGACATTTATAGACCAAACGATTAATCGATTAATGAAAATAATACTTAGTTTGAGCATGATACAAGAGTTTTTCAACCCCAGAGGATTCATTCATTCGTTCATATTTTATTCTTACTTTATAGAAACACTAAAACTAACAATACTTTTTTTTTTTTTTTTTACTGCTGGTACCTTTTTTAATTTTAAAAGAAGTCTTGTCAGCTTTGTCCTCTCCTGCGGTTCAGGTATCACCACACTGCAGCGTGCCAGCATCTTTCTAAAATACCCAGGTGACCATCCAGGAATAGAGACTATAAGCTCATTATGTAACCTGTGGTGTCACAGTACACTGCTTTCTTCAAGACGCTATCACTGCTCAACACTCACTTACATTTTTAACTTGTTCTCCTACAATATGTTCATGTCAGTGCGCTAGATCTTTGTTTAGTGAACAGTAAAGGGCAGTTTTGCTCATGTAAAAACACAAAGATTATGTATACACAGATGTAAAACTACAGCCAATGTTTGTTATCAAGCAGGACTACAGTAATCAGTGTATTTGCCCTAAAATGACTGATTTCCTTGAAGGAATTAAGCTAATACCATCCTGTTTTATCTGATATTACACAGTTCAATAACAGAAACTCCAATAAATTGAAATTCACAATCATTAATACGTCTGTAATCAATTAGGAGCTCAGAGATAATAACCATTACATTAAAAGCAACCAAATGCTGCCACCTTATGTAACTCGGGAGACGAGTATTTTCAGTAGGTAATGAGTTCACAGTGTGTCTGTGGTGCTGCAGGTGGTTTTATCTTTGTTAGGTCCAAGTTGTGGCACCACATGTGAATGAAAACAGAGAAAACAATGGGTGAAGCCGCTGTGGAAGCCTCCAGTCGGTCTTGTGCCAGAGTCCATTTTGGCCCGACTGCATTGTGCAACTGTCACTCCCGCTCAGCGTCAAGCAGTGCAGCCAATCACCTTCTTCCATCCAGTTCACAAACAGAGGACATTGACCCTTAGTGTGTAATGATCAGCCAGTGAGAGGCTGCATAGTTCAGCAGCTTCTTGAATAGACACCAGTGAAACAAATAATGTGTTTAAAAGCTTCTATCTGAATTATCATATTTTCATTAGTGTTTGTTTTCTTGTATGTACAGTTGGGGCAACAACACAGAATAATTGAACTGATCGATTTTCATTGGAATAATATGTGTTCAAATTAATAAACCTTGAGTACACTGCAATTAAAAAAACAAACAAAATGAATCATTAAAGGAACAGTGCAGATATTTTGGGTGATATGATTATTCGTTCTTGGCAAATGGTAGGCGAGAAGCTTGATATCACTCTTATGTCTCTCAGTTGAATATGAAGTTGTAGCCAGCTGCCAGTTAGCTTAGCCACTTTATTAAAACACTATGTCTCATAACATTTTCATATCAAAAGAAAACTACAAGAATGCAGGAACAGCATTCAGAGCATCACATGAGACCAACAGTCTAATTTTAATAAAATATTAAAGTATAAACCATTTAACCGCTGTCTGCACATATCAGTGCAACTCTGGCTTGTTGTTTACTTTTTTCTCATCTATCAGTCTGTGGGCATTTTATCTGTTCTGATGTTTTCTGCCTCTTGCACTTTTTGTTTCAGAGCGAAGGTGAAAGATAAGATCCAGCTGATCAACAACATGTTGGATAAGGTCAATGAGATGATCATCGGCGGCGGCATGGCCTTCACCTTCCTCAAAGTCCTCAACAACATGGAGGTGAGGAAAACTACACAGAGGATCTGTGTGTGTCACTAGCAGAACATTTAAACCAGTATAAAAATTAATCCCCCAGTATCTTTAAAAATACACACAATCCATAGTTTTGAAGTGATGTCATCTTTTCTTTTCATGTTAACCATGGATCACATGACTACGTGTATGTGGTTTTACTGGCCTGCAAATTTACTGTTTTGGTTCAGTCTCGGTGCTCTTTTAAGTGTCGTTTATGGACGCAGCAGCGAACTGTTTTGAGAAAAACGCTCTAAAATCCTGCTGTACGCTCCGTGCTCAGCACCAAACGGCAGACAGACACAGTTAGCGACTAGCTGGTGAACGTAGTGGAGCATTTAGAAGCTAATGAGCCAGATATTTCCCTCGGATGTTGAAAGAAACCAAAACTTCGCACACCTGGCGGATATATCGGCAATCGCCGGTTGTTGGGCTGACGGTTGCCCGTTGGGAAGTTTTGACACATCATCCAACCATATGCTCCACTACGTTCACTAGCTAGTCATTAACTGTGTCTGTCTGCTGTTTGGTGCTGAGCAGGTCATGGACAGTTGGTTTTTAGAACTTTTTTTCTGAAAAACAGCAGCCTGCTGCGACTGAAAATGAAACTATGAGAGCAGTGAGAGTGAACAAAAAAGTGAAGTTGAAAGAGCCGAGGGGAACCGTGGAGTCGGGTGATAATTCTCTGTGGGTTTATCGCTACGAGGGAACCCTTTCACATGACATGTAGTCATTGTTGTAGCCAGTGCGATGATTTCTCTCAACCAGATCTTTTTTTCTTCTTGCTCTGTGACGAAATGAAAAGGTATCTTGAATGAACCCTGTATGACCACACATGGACATGCTCTCCCAGTCGAGCTGTTGGACTCAATGTTGAACATTGGTGGTGTTCAAATACACTTATGAAACTGCTTTGTTTGTGTCACAGCAGAGATTAGGAATAATGTTCATAACCTGAGTTTGACCTCTGACTAAACGAAAGGTTCAATTCACCCACATTGCAAAAAAACATATTTCCTTTAAATGGTATCACGCCAAGTTTTATTTGCCTAAATTTTGAAATGTCCATATCTACCACCACCTCAATACTATGGAGGTGAATGGAGTTAAGTTTGCGTTGCTCACAGCACTGAAAAATCACATTAAAAAAGTTTAAAACAACTTCTGTTTCCAGAAACAATGCCTACATTAATCTGGATAATTCTCTATTTCTTTAACAGTAAGTAGTCCTAATTAAATCTGTTTATATAGTAGGTCTGTAGATTATCCAGAGTTTCTGGAAATCGTTTCTAGAAAGACACATTACTGTTGTTTTTTGCCATTTTATGCCATTTTCAGTACTGTGAGCACCACAAATTATAATTATAAATATAATTAAAATCTGTTGATTATTTTCACGCTTAATCATTCAGTCAACAAAACGTTGTACAATGATGAAAAACGGCCTTCACAACATCCTGGAGTCCAAGGAGACGTCCTGAAATGTCTTATTTTGTCCAACCAACACTCCAAAACACCAAAATATAAAATTTACAGTAATGTCAGATCAAGAAAAGCAACATTTTTACAAATTTGAAAGCCTTGAACCAGTGATAGTTTGTTTGAAGTTTTACTGAAACGATTGTTAAATTATTAAAATAGTTGCCGTAATTGATTAATCAACTTCTTGTTGCATCTCTAATCTCAACATCCATAAATTAATGCCTTTTAAAGTCTAAAAATAAATATGAGAAAATATAAAGCTGCATTCATGAAGTGTTTTAAAAGTTTTAAAAGAAAAGTTTTAAGAGTTTTAAAAATACACCCTCGTTATCAGCCTCTTTTAGTCTACAGTAATCTGACAAAGTTATTAAATTCTTATCTTCAGTTCTTCTCTTGACATTTGTGAAGTTTATTTGTCTCCTCATCTCTCCTTGTTTCCTTTCCTTTCCTCCTCTCCTCTTCTCAGATCGGTAACTCCCTGTACGACGAGGAGGGAGCCGGCATCGTCAAGGACCTGATGGCCAAAGCCGAGAAGAACGGCGTCAAGATCACACTGCCCGTCGACTTCGTCACCGCTGACAAGTTTGATGAGAAAGCTGCTACCGGCACTGCAACCGTCGCTGCTGGCATCCCCGCTGGCTGGATGGTGAGAGAAGAAATCTCATTGGCTCAAAGATTTAAAGATGAACCATGAGCGAAATTGATGGTTATTGACTTAATTTGAATCTCATTTATCTAGCGAGTACAGATTCAAGCTGAAAACGAACTATGACGTTTTCTTTTCACAATTTCCTCATAAATGTCTCCTCTCCTCTGCAGGGTTTGGACTGCGGACCAGAGAGCTGCAAGGCCTTCACAGCAGCTGTCGGCAGGGCCAAGCAGATTGTGTGGAACGGCCCAGTCGGTGTGTTTGAGTGGGATCACTTTGCCAAGGGGACAAAGAGCCTGATGGACAAAGTGGTCGAGGTGACCAAAGCAGGCTGCATCACAATTATCGGTAAGAAAGACCAGAGGGGAGTTGAATTATGTGTTTATTTGTGGGTTTGTCTTTTTGTTTGTAGCCTCGTTAGCGACCAGTCAGTCTGTATGTTGGTCCAAGTCTCTGCTGGAAGAATGTCCACTTGGAAATGACAAATTCAGAGAAAAGACGTCTGTGTTTCAACCTGCCACTTGAAGAAATGCAGAATAAGAACAACAGGTGTATCTATTTACAGTGCAGCCTCACTCTTCTTCAATTAAAAGTCAATAATCAGCTTTTTTACCGTCATGCTGCAAGCTACCAATCTAATTTCATGCTGCAAACACAGCTTGAATAGTTTTCCACAACAGCAGGGCTCAGTAGCTAAAAGGAGTTGGAGGTGAGCAGCTTGTCACCTGCAGCTCTTCGTCTAACAGCTCCCTGTAGCTGCTCCCTCTTGGTCTATTACTCCCTGCTATATTTTAAACTGATATACTGATTAAAAAAAGCTCAAAATATGACTGTTCTTGTAGATGTTGGACCTTGCTAGGTGATAAATACATACATTGTATTTATTGTAACTTAATACAGCTCTGATACGACTGTAGGAGAGTGAACAGTAAAGAAGGGAGGCTGACACCAGTGAGATAAAATTAAAAACAGAAATGCTGATCACAGAACACAAATGTAGAGCTGCAATGATTAGTGGATCAATCGAATAGTCGATTGGGAGAAAATTAATTGGCACATATTTTGATAAATGAATAAATGAATTGATTCAGTCACTTTTTAAGCTGGTTTCAGCTCCATAAATGTGAGGAGTGCCTGCTTTTCTTTGTCATATAGCATAGTGATACAAATATTGTTGGTTTTGGACTGTTGGTCATAAAAAACAAGGAATTTGAAGACATCACATTGGACTCTTGTGAATTATAATGGACATTTTCAATACTTTCTGACATTGTATAGAGGAGTCTGGTGTACAAAGTTTACATTTCCAAAAAAAATCTTGGTTTCCTCAGCTCAAATTGAAGTGATTTTAAACTGAGTCCAAACCACTGCTGCCTAAACCTGAGTTGAACTTTCTATCTTTTTAGGATTATCATCATTAAATAAAATGATTTAGTCTTTTAAGATTTTGTGATGACCCCTTTAATCATGCATGAATGATGTATGTTTGCGTTTGTCCAGGTGGGGGCGACACTGCCACCTGCTGCGCCAAGTGGAACACAGAAGACAAGGTCAGCCACGTCAGCACAGGAGGCGGCGCCAGCCTGGAGCTGCTGGAGGGTGAGTGACAGAAAAAATAATGTAGAACAAATACAAACATCAACACAGTGCCAACGTGATGTTTGACTGTATATTTGCTCTCTCTTTGTGCCCACAGGTAAAGTCCTGCCTGGTGTGGATGCCCTGAGCAACGTCTAAACTTCCCATCAGCCCGCTGTGTGTGTGTGTGTGAGAGAGAGAGTGTGTGTGTTTGCGTGCGTGTATGAGAGGTGGGTAGCGACTAAGCCAGACTCCTGTTTACTCCTTAAACCCTGCAAAAAAAAAAAAAACACACCCTGCTTTACCAGCTCAGTCTTTGTGAAATAATGCCAGTTGTGATTCATGGGAGAACAAGTTCCTTTGCCTCAGATCAATCAATGCTGTCTGTAACAAGTAGATCCTTCTGCCTTATTTCAACACGCTGATGAATTCAAGTCAAACTGCTGGAAATAAGAGAATCATGACCTGTTGATGGATGAATAGGGGGAAAAAAAATGGATGAAATGGCTTGTTAAGGTGGAAGTTTTTCCTGTTGACCTGCTGAATGGACGGCTGAAACACAGCAGACACTGCCGTCACCTGAATCTGAGTTCAGACAGCAGATGGCTTCACTTCTGTGCCTGGCGTCGCTCAGACATGTCAGGATCTCTGCTGTGTTGAGTCGTCAGCGTTCACCTCCAGCCGTTCACCCATGAGATACTTAAACACTGGCTCTTATGTATGTATGTGTGTGTGTGTGTATGAATGTGTGTATCGCTGCATCACTTTTTTCCACCCTGGAAACATCACAGCACCACTCTCGAGCGTGTTCACATACAGTATATATATAAATATATATATATATATAAAAACGGTTAATGTGGTGTGTACGTATTTACTGTAGATGTTCTCTGTTCACACTAACTTCGGCTCTGGTCATCTGTCTTTTCTGGCTGTTGGTTTCCGAGCGGCTTCAGACTGAGACGTGTCGTTCTCAGCTGATCTGTTCGGGCTAATAAAACCGTCTGCGTAAAACTTATCTGTGACTGTCTCCTCATTCTAAAGGTCTTTGTAACTGTCATGATGAAGGTTTTTCTTGTTATAATCATCAACAGCTTTGATGCACAGTTAGTGACCGGGTGAATATCTTCGAGTTCATCCTCTCGCCTACATACTTGGGTGTGACTTCTCACTTTGTATAATGTCACATTGGTTACTTTCACACCTATGAAGATCGACACTTGTACGTTACCATGGTTACCATATTACAGATCACTTCTATGGCAGTTTATCATGAGCAGATGGGTTGTCTTAATACCATTTAAAAGATAGGTTTGCAATTTTTAGTAATTGTTGCAGTTCTAGTATCTTCTAATTATTATATCAAGATTTTGAAGACAAAACATGAGCAGCTCATAAAATAAGATGCTGTTTATTATTAGCAGCTGCACCTCAACCAGCAGCTGTGCAGCTTTTAACATTAATGCATCAATAATAATCCAATAATAAAGAATATATAATAATGCAAGAGGTGGAAATGGGTCATTCTGCATAATGAGTACTTTAAATACTTCAAGTACACTTTTATTTATGTACTTTTACTCAAGTAATATTTGAATACTTTAACTTGAAGTACTGCACAGTATATGTGCAGTGTAATGTATTTTACATTGTGGTATTATTATTTTTACTAAAGCATATAATTACTTCTTCCACCACTGCAGTAACATGTTTGCATGACTGAATTTCAGGCTCGGTGTCTCTGCTCTTTAGTAAAAGCCGCCATCAGCAGCAGCTTCATGAACAGAAAATGCTTCAGTCAGAACATTTAATGGCGTTTAGGAAAACTCGGCGAGATAAACAAAAACATGTTTTTGTGAATGGCTGTCTAGTAGCAGAAAAGCAAAATAAGCATCTCTAACTACAGAATGATGCCTTTACTTTTATTTATGTTTGGTCAGTTTGACTATTGATGATCAGTGATCATGTGGAGGGAGTCATTGGATTGATTTAATCTGTAACACTCAAAGCTCATAACAAATTTTCCATTCTGACCCCAAAAGCTATCTATCAAAGCAATCATTCAAGAATACAAAAGTAGATACATTATATCTTTCATGTAGAGTATCCGTTGTATATTGTATATTGTAGTAGATTTTTTTTTACCACTAGATGGCAGCTTCAGTTTTCACAGACAAGCGAGGTCCACAAGTATTTATACACACAGCTGTCCACATAATTTGCACATCACACATTGCACGAATAAAAAATATGTTTTATTTCCAGTTTTATACAATAAACAGAACAGAGTGCAGGCTGTTTAAATCTGTCCACTGATGTTCTCTGGTGGTCAGCATAGTCCGTGTCAGGTGCATTCATTCACATAATCTGGCTCATCTGTTCAAAGAGTGAATGGATGGTTAATATTTGTATTCACTTCCTGCGCAGCACCACTAAATCATATCAGATAACACAATTGTAGGTTTTATAATTATATATATATAATATATAAAGGTTTTATAATAAGCTAAATGTTTTATTACATGAGCTACTGCAGCGCTGGTGAAAATTTAGTTTTTAAAGTTTTTATTGTACTATGAAAATCAATCATCATCAATTACAGCTCTGCGTGCTGTAACAAGTTTAACAATTACAAGAGAAATGTAATGCTGGGAACAAATAACAAGAAAGTGCATTTCTTAAAGAAAATGCAATGTGATTGCTGACAAGTTGGTGACAACTTAAAGGTGCAGTGTGTAGAATTTAGTGGCATCAAGTAGAGCAGACTTGGCAGAAATGGAATATAATATTCATAAGTATGTTTTAATTGGTGTATAATCACCTGAAAATAAAAATCATTGTGTTTTCATTACCTTAGAATGAGCACTTTACATCTACATAGTGGGTCCTCTTCCACGGAGGCCGCCATGTTGCAACACCATGTTTCTACATTAACCCAGAACAGACAAACCAAACACTGGATCTAGAGAGGGCCTTTGGCTTTTTTTTTGCAAGTTTCATGGCCACAGTAGGTTCTCCTACATGCTTGGAAGAGGAGGGGTATTCAGGTGGCTGCAATTTGCAACCTCACCACTAGATGCCACTAAATCCTACATACTGGTCCTTTAAAAGTTGCTGGCCACTAAAATGATAATGTAATTGCTTTTAATGAAAAACCTCTACATGCACACAGAGGAGGAGTTAATCAGTTAAATTAAAACACCTGTGTTGTTGTCCCACTCCAGAAGGACATATATAAGCATTATGCCTTCCAAAACTGTTTAAAATTGAAGCTCCATGGTTAAGGTTTGGATAGGTTTAGACACAAAAATGACTTGGTTAGGGTTAGTTCAAGATCATGGTCATGGAGTTACAGTAGAAAACAGGAAGCAAACAACATCTCTTTTGTCAAAGTCTGATGTTTTGTGAGCTTCTTTCAGATGTCAGCTGTATGAGTTTTTAATCACATGCAAATTCATACATTCATAAACATGAACCATAATTATTCCTTATCATTCCTACAATATTGCCCTTTTTGCCAAGTTTTCGGCTTTTGTTTCCCAGTAGCATAATTAGTGTATCTTGCATTTATTTACATTTATAAGTACATCACATTTAAATATGTACTGAAACTGAAGCTTTAGTTTATCTTAACCTTATAGAGTTTTTTGTAACTATACAGTAGATCTTGAATAAACTATACCACAACCACTTAATGAGTATTTGTAACCCATTTTCCCACAATTTCACCTTTTGTCACCTCATTAAGAAGATCACTGTGCTCCACAATGAATTAATACGCATCTTTTGCCCTTTTCTTTGACTTGGGTTGAGTCAGTTCACTTCTACTCAGAAAGGCTACAAACTTTACTCTGCTTGAGTAGAATATTTTGGTATTCTCCGATTATAAATGAACATTGTGTTAAAACCTAAATAATAACATGCAGTATACATTTTAGGCATCAAACATATAATTAACAAACAAATGCTATTTTTGGCTCTTACCATCTTCTTCTTCACCAGCTAGTTCCAGGAAATCAGCGTTCTCGTAGTCATCGTCATCTGTTTAGTGTAACAACAGTTTGAATGAGTCAAGCTTTAGCGTCTGGTGCTCTGTGATAATAATCAATCCTTGTTACTGGAAACATCTCATCTCTTACTGAATCAGAATGGATACTTTGATTGAACATGCCAGTCAATTAATCAATCTTTAGTTTCCCCTAGCAGGAAATTTGGTTTGCAGCAGGTGACAGTCAGTCGTACAAAACAAAAACAATAACAATGGTCAATCAACAAGACAACAGACACAATTTATACCTCCTCCATTTGGGAATGCGTCAATGTTCCCATAGACACTTGGAGCCAGATTAGCATCTAGATGAACAAAAGTGTATGTGATGAATGTTAAAACTTGTAACACAGCATTCAAATCTGAATTGGAGAGATTGGTGATAAACATGTTTTGTCTGTTAAAAAACAGAGGGAATGCTCACTTTTTCTCATCTCTTCATTTTCATACAATGAGTCGGCGAGTGGAGCTCTGCAAAACAATACACAAATTTGACATTGCAGTCTTCAAAAATAACATTTTTGACCATATTGTTCTGTTGTATTTGTATTTCTTTATTTTACTGTTGGATTATTTACCCAAACTAAAGCTTTTTAAAATCTGCTCTACCTCAAACTTACATGGTTTGTTTGTTATTGATTTTTAATACACATCTGTTTTGTACAGGAAACAATGCATCTGTGGCGGTTTTTAGCTCAAGCTTGTTGTTGTGTGTAACACTGGGTCAAACTAATAGATTCCTACTGGATAAAGTTAATCCAGTGCTGATTTATATTGACCCAAACTGGGTAAAAATTTTAACCCAGTGATTTTTAGTGTGAAATCTCAGTGGTGAGTAGAGAGAATCAAGCCTTCTTTGCTTATTTCTTGTCCTCTCCAGTGAATGCAAAACTCAAAACTTCCTCCATGGTGACCCGTTGTTTTGATAAATTCAACAAAATGTTTGTTGTTCAATAAAATGTTTTCACATCACTAATTTCCATCAGTACAGGAAGAATCATGTGAGGAGTTTCACTTTGCCTTTTTCCCCTGAACAATATTAAGCTACCATGAATTAAACTCAACACTTCCCCAAGAGTTTTCACTTGCAAACGTTCTTGCAGCCCCTCCTTTACAGTATTAGATTTGTTTCATATATACACTTTAAAAGGGCTCTTACAGTACATGGTCAAAATATTAAAAAATAGGTAGAGTGGTTTCAGCAAAAGTGGGACATTTAAGCATGTCTTGCCTTGTTTTACTATTTGACTGGATAGAATCAACCAACCATGGTGAACGAACTGTTTGGTGTGTGTTCAGGAAAAGTGAATGACTCTGACTTTAAAAAACAATAAATATTTAAATATACATCTCCCATCTACAGCAGAGATGGTATTTTATTAAAGCCATTATGACTCAGACCTCAGTTCAAAATAAGAATGCATAATATTGTCCTTATTTTTCCTGGAAACCATATTTTCTGCACTGTCCCACTTTTGTGGAGAGTGTTCACCAAAACTGAGATTGTACTTTCATGTCAAGTGGGACACTTTTCTATGCATCTTTGCTACAACGGTGGTCATTAACATGTTTATTTGATGAGCATGGATGTGTATATGATGTGTCTGGTGTGGGCATGTGTGTGCGCGCATATGTAAAGAGTGTGTGTGAGGGGACAACGAGGTGATTGGTGCAGCAGCTTCCAGCTCTGGCAGGTGATTGGCTGCTTTGAGAGGACACCAGCTATATAAAGAGCCAAGATGGCTCTTCTCCCATTTCCCTCCTGTTGTCCAACCCGGCTTAACTTTTGTTCCTTTCTTTTGGAGGTAATAGGGCGGTGAGCTGCCAGGGTGGTTAACCTTGCTTTCTCAGTTTTATGTTAGTGAGGGAGGTAAGTTGTAAATTTGATTTTGTGAGGTTATATTGTTTACCTTCCCAGTTAGATTTGTTTTTGTTTTGCTATGTTGGCCTCTGTCTACTCTGAAGCTAAATCCAGCTCCCTGTTTGTTATTTAACATTGTAAATAAACCCACCTTCATTATATTCAGTTAAATTGTCTTTGTGGCTGCTTGGGACTTAGGAAAGATGGGGCATAACAATGTTTCATTCAGTATTCCTGCAATATCATATACAGTATTTTAGAGAATGTTTACACTTGGTCTTAAAATGCATTTCAGTGATACGGACACAAGTGGACAGCTGGGACACATCGCCGTTCACACCTGTGTCTATCATGTGTCTCTAAGGTGTCCAGCTGACCACTTGTGTTCAGATTTTGTTACTGCCCACGTCACCTCCTCTAGAGGGTCAAAGGGCCCCACACACAGTTATTACGTCAGTCTGTCAGGAGCTAGCTAAGAAAACAAAAATGTTTCAAGAATATACATGTACAGGCTATTCTAACTGTTGAGACTGGCAGGACACAGTCATTTGGCGTTGGTGTGCTGTCACAAAACAACCACCATGTCCTGCACTGATGACACATTTTCCTGTTATGTCCTTGTCGGGGACGCATCAGTATACATTAGCGTTTCCACTACAAAAGATATGTGGACAAATTCATCCCAGACCACCTCGGCAAGAGGTTTGAGTGCGCCTTGGTGGTTGTTTACACATATTTAGTGCTGTCCACTTGTGATCCGATCACCCGAGACGCATTTTAAAACCAAGTGTAAACAGGGTCTTAGTTTAATAATTGTTGTAAATTTGGTGAAGCAGCTACATTTAATTATTTTAAAAAGCTACACCTTTATAAGACAGTGTTTCGTCTATTTATTTAGCCTACTACAACATAGTTTTGAGCTCTAGTTAAATCCATATTAGCATATAATTCTAATGATAGATCACCATTCGGTCAGGAAAAGGAGAGAAAGAAATGCAAATTAGAAAGAAGAAAAAATGATGCAGGGAAGCTTGATTAACACAAAACAAATCCGGGGGTGAAAGAAGGCGCAGTAATGTAGACAAGAGTCCCACTTTAGCACACAAGCTGTCCCACTTAACCTGAAAAAAACTAAATGGGTGAGATGAGAAACTTTTGACTTCCCTTAAAAACTTACATCACTATGTTAACAAGGTTTGCACCATTTCACAAAAACATAATTGGTGTAAGTGAGTATCTGTTATAATAGCACGCTGGTGCCAAAATGTGTTCCACTTTTGCTGAACCCTCCTACATGGGCTAAAATGCATCCTCTGTTCAAACATTAAGTGGAGTCTCTCTGCTTCTGAATGCAAAATTGAGCTATTTGCATAAAATAAAAAAGAACACAAGTGATCATTTCAGTAAATGCACATTGCTTTTCACTCTAAGCTTCAATGTGAACATATATGAGAAGAGCTTTAACACTTACACATATGTATGTTCTGGACTTCCTGTTTGAGCTGCAGCAACACAAAATGTAACAGGATACTTTCAGTAATAATGTAAGTACATGATGATAAATACATTTCATTTTAAAAAATAGTTGAAAACAGATGTTTAACCAGTATGTTTACTGTGTATTATGTGTGCAAATTTACCCTCTGTGATGTTTTGATAGTCTGATTCATCCATTGCATCTGTAAAACATGATGGTTCAATATTAAATTCTTTTGATGGGTCATCACCTCATGAGCCATTACAAAAGTGTTTAAATCTTTGACATCAGAATATGAGTCAATGTTTTGATTTAAAACTGAAAACCTTTTAAAAGGTGAAGAGCTTACCTGAAGGAAATTCCTCATAATCCTCTGTAGTTTCACTGGAAACATATAAATGAGATTTCTGTAGTCAAATGTTTGTTTTTTTTTGTTTGACACAGCAAACATCTTTTGGTAGTTAAGGTTAATTAAGCATTCAGACTGAAAACAGGACTGTGTTGAAATAATTGTACAACATTTTGGGAAATATGTTTGTTTGCTTTCTGACAGTGAGATTAAAGAGTAAAGGACGGGTTCCCCACTTTTCAAGTCGATGTTAAAACAACAGTCAGGAGCACAAATGAACATTGATACTTCTTGCTGTAATCATTCCTCTTGTTCATACTGACCATTAGAAGATCCATTTATAATGCACTTACAATGTAAGTGATGGGGGCCAAAATCCACAGTCCTCCTTCTGTGCAAAAATGTATTTAAAAGTTTATCTGAAGCTAATATGAAGCTTCAGCGTCCAAATGAGTCAAATCAAGTCTTTTTAGTGCCAAAGTCCCTCTTTTTGTTACTATACTTCCACCGCAGCTCAACAGGGAAACACAAAGAGGGAATTTGATGCTAAAAAGACTGTAAATGTGGCAGATATCCACTTGATATGACTAACTCAGACTGCTGAAGCCTCATATAAGCTTCAGATTAACTTTTAAATGCATTTCTGCAAAAAATTACTGTGTGGATACACTGTGGATTTTGGCCCCCATCACTTACAGTAAAGCACATTTGAAGGTGATCTTTTAACAGCCAGTATGAACAGGAGGAATAATTACAGCAAGGAAAACCTCTTTCTGTGTTCATATGGGCACCTGACTGTTGTTTTAAGACAGATTTGAACCTATCCTTTTAATATTAGCTAGCCTAGCTATGACAAAAGTTTAAAGAAAAATTGCCTACCAGCACCTCTAAATACATAATTATACACAATTGGTGTAACTTTTGTGGTGTTTGAATGAGCCTAAAACTGAGACTTGAACCCAGCCTGAATGCATATTAAGACTTAGCCCAACTGAGCCTGACTTGTACTTCCGAATTTGAGACCTGAACCCAACCAGAGACCAATAATAAGCTATATTTCTGCTTCATTTTATCCATTAACGACCTTTAGCATGAACAGGCTAACGCAGCACATTGGCTTCACTCTGTCCCTCGCTCTTCTCACTGGGTATTGCGTGTCTACTCGCAACACATAACACACATGAACACAGATTGGCACAGTCTGAGAGAAAAGGAGAAAAATGTCTAAATTACTTTAAATCTGAAAATAATGTGACCCCAACTCATGCCCAAAGCTTCACACAACGAAATGGCCTGAAATGCAGTACTTTGGCGGAGTTTGGTAGCAGAACTCTACGGTCAGATGGTCCCAGTGCTGTATTACCGTCATCTAATTGAAATGAATGAGGACACCGCATTATTTGATGTAATGCCATCATCAGCCTGAACACAACCTAATATAAAGTTTGCAGTTCCACTCAATATAAAGCTGAATTTTGGTTTTCTGGACAGTTATCGTTAGCTCCAATCAACCCAGAACAAAACGTTGGCATTGTACGTTTCTGCAAACCACAGATACATTGAATGTCTACGTTTCAATGTTGGCCATTATACACTGAATAATGATGTGGTTAAGGTCTGGTTAGGTTTAGGCACGTCTCACTAAAAACACCTGGCCTTGTTGGTTGAAGCAGGAAGCGGGCATTGGCTTCGAGGTGATCTCGAACCGTGCTCTGTTCTGGTTTCTGCCAACAAACAAACAGCAACAAACTTCCTAACCATCCACCAACCCCTCTTCCTCCTAATAAGAAAGTCAGCTCATATAGATCTCATGTGAACTACGTTACTTCAGAAATGCTACGAATTACATGTGTTGAAAGGTAGATATTCAACGTATCTGTGGTTTGCAGAAACGCACAGTGACAATGTTTTCTTCTGGCGACCAGGCTGCTTCAGTCTAGGTATACTTATAGCAGCCTTAAAGGATGACTCCAACATTTAGGGAAATACGTTAATTTGTCATTTTACCAAATCAGAAAGAAGATCAATATCAACTTGATGTTTGTGTTTCATACAAAGACAGATGTAGTCAGGTGTTTAGCTCATAGCTTAGCTCAAGAACTACTAGCCTAGCTCTATCAAAGTGCTTTTCAACAAAGATATCTTCAAAGCTGGATCTCTGTACTGGACGCATAGAGATTAAACTGATTGACTAATTGTCATGGACTCGTCGTTTAGGACTCTTTGTGCTTCTTGGGTTTTACTGTGTTACGCTTATGTTGCCTAGTCCTTCGGGTCATTTGATTTAGCTCGTTTATGTTATTTGACTTGTAGTGTTGTGTACTTGAGTTTTGTATTCTAGGACTTTCTGACATGGTGTTTCTTTGGTTGCCTTTTATTGGCTGGTATGTTCTCTGTGTCTTCCTAATATTTTGTTTTGTTTCTTCTACCCCCCCCCCACCCCCCCAGTCTGTCCCCTCTTCTCATTTCTCAGTTTGTACATCCTCGATTCCTTTCCTCACCTCCTCTCCTCACGTCTTAGTCCCTCCCACCTGAGATGTGAGTGGAGGAGGCAAGGAAGTGACAAGAGGAGAGATGAGTCGAGGCAACAGGCATTTAACAAACTGAGAGATCCTTGCTTCGGAGCCGTCATTTTAACGTAACGTCAATTAAATATGACGTGTGGCAGAGCTGCATCAGCTGTCCATTGTTTTGTTACAGCCTACCGCTGTATTTTATGATCTCTGTCAGATGAGCATGACAACTTGTATATTTACTTTTCATTCAAATCACAACGTGTCATAATGTGACAAAGATGTATCGATGTCATACATTGATATTTTTTATATGTATATATATATATATATATGTATATCTTTTATACGTCACTGGTGCCGAAAAACTTCTGCAAAGGATACACCTGTGCATCCTCGCTCATAGCTTATCTGGCAAGCCTCCTCTCTCCTCCAGATGCAATTTAGGAATTGGGACATCCTTAAATGTGGCGTGCTGAGATCAATTTCCAGGTCACAGGCAGGAGGACGGAGGAGACGAGGAGGCACAAGATAGAGAAATGAGAAGAGCCCACAGTATGTGGTGTGGGTGTGCAAGTCTCTGTTCTGCTTTTACCTCAACATTTTCCCTTCACACCTGCCCTGCCCTGCTCCTAGTGTCTTTCTCAGCCTATCAGCTCCCAGCCTGCCCTTGTGTCCTACCACCTGTTCACTGTTGTCTGATTAGTTCAGTTTGTATTTAAGGCCAGTTTTCAGTTTAGTCTTTGTCAAGTTGTCTATTCTGTTCCCTCCTGTCATGTTTGCTCAGTTCTGTGCCGCCTGCTCAGTTGTTTCTTGTTTTCAGTTCTGCTCAGCCCAGCCTGCTCTTGTTTTTTGCCTGCATGTCTCAGCAATAAAAGGTTTCTTCAGCCCTACTTTCTGGTCTCTGCATTTGGGTCCAAATCATGACAGTAATCTTCTCGTATGACTGGAAATGACGGCAAAAAAAAGCCCAAAACAAGCATGACTGTTCCTTCAAACACATACAGTACACTGCATTTACAGTATGACTGTGATAAATATGCAGAGGAAATGTCAGTATTGATGTTGCAGTGATGAGATTAGCTGACGTGTATCATAATATACTGTACATACTCTGTGATTGAAGTTATCTGATTGGTTCTCGTGACTGAAAAAGAAAACAGCATAAATATGTTTTTTAGATATAAAGATACTAATTAAAGGTGACAAAAAAAATCTCACTTCAACGAATAGAGTCGCTGATGCTTTGGTGAATAATGATTTACCTGGTTTTGATTGCGTCACAGCAAATCTACTTCCCCCACGTTGACTGTCAAGATAACACTTTGATGTTAGTTTTAATGTTTTAATTAATTTTAATATATTTCATTATTAGAATGAGAATCAGACTATAGTACACCTGTAAAGGGAATTTGTGTTGGTGTCAAAACAGCAAAATGAAGAAGTAAGTTGGCAATAAAAAAGAACAAAAAAAAGATCAGATGTATGAAGAATATTAAATATTAATTCTAACAAAACAAACACAGTGTTGACTATGATTGGAGGCTGTATGTTACTGACAGGAGTCGTGCTTTAAGTCTTTAGAGGAGGACTAGGCAAGATTAATCTCTTGATTCAGGCGTTTTAGCCAACTATAGACCCATATCTAACCTTCCATTTCTCTCTAAGATCCTTGAGAAAGCAGTCGCCAATCAGTTATGTGGCTTTCTACATAACAATAGTTTATTTGAATATTTTCAGTCAGAATTTAAAGCGCGTCATAGCACAGAGACAGCACTGGTGAAAGTCACAAATGCCGGGTTCTGCTTGAGGTTTTCCTTACCGCTGTCGCTAAGTGCTTGCTCATGGGGGAATTATTGGGTCTCTGTAAATTAAATAAATTGAAGAGTACGGTCTTGACCTGCACTATTGCGATTTTACAATCCTAAAAAAGTTGGACTTATGTTCTCAGTACACAGATTTCAACCTGGATCTCAGTGTGTCAACAACTTGGATTGAGGTGAACTGAAGATGCACCTTTGGAATGAAAACTAGGTTTAAATAATTCATTTTTGATACAACACGGGTTAAATTTTTGTAGATTTGATAGGGCTCTTTGTGACTTTTCAAATTTATTGGATGATTTGTTCAAATCTACCAGATCTACCATATTCACCCTAGTTGTATGCACACATTAGCAATAATTCAGTAACTTCACGCAGACTCAATTTCTTTTTTTAATTCCAAATAAAGTGGTTTAGATAATCTGGATAAACTGTTGTCTGATGCTCTGACTGCTTGTATTTCTTGCCCCTCAGACTTCATTGTAGCATTGTCACTGTCTTCCAAGATAACATTGTACATAGCAATTCACTTTGTGAGCATAATGTTACTGTAACCCATAGCAATGATGGTCAAAACTACCTTCAAACATGGCTTGAGAGTGTGGAACAAATACTTTATACTCACAATGTCTGTGGGTTGTATATTTGAACCTCCTCATGTATGATCTCTACAAGAAATACAGAGCAGTTACTTACAACGCATCACAACTCAAATCCACAACAGTATGTGAATGCATCACACGTTAAATGCACTTATGTTTAACGGTAAGTGAACGCATCATTGTGTGGCTTACCACGTGAAACAGTGATTCATCGTAACTCATCATCAACGGTTTTAATGACATTACTGTTTTGTTCATGTTAGTTTTGCCTCATTTGTTGTAAAAACTGTCAATTTTAAGCATTATATTTATTTCTCCCCTTCTTGCCACAATCCAAGAGCGAAGTCATGACTCTACATAAATATTAAACTACAGTTTTGGTTGCACATCCTCCACCAACTCCCTGCATGTTAATGACAAAGAGCACTTATCTCTTTTTTTATACAATGAGCATCTAAAACATTGTGCCAACTCCATGAAAGTGGAGCCTAAACTGAAAGAGCAAAGTTTACGGTGAAATGCCAAGAATGTGGGTGCAAATGATGGCTAAACAGCACACATGACTCCGATTCTGTTGTCCTTATCTACTACCGCAACCACATCATACAGAGATCACACACAGTCACACCTGCCCAGCCTCTTAGAAATACTTACTGGATTTCTTTTTGCATCGCAGACACAGAAGAGTTAGTGACATCAGTGATGCAACAGTCAAGGCTGCAGCCAGCAGATTGGAGTTTTCTATCATACCTAGAAGACACAAAGAAGACAGAAATAACCCACTATGGCTTGACGTCAAAATGAACTGACACAAATGTTATATAGACCACATGACTGACCGCCAGCTCAACCGTTACCTCTATTTAAATTAACTAACTCTCTTATTAATTAGTAAGAGAGGTTGTTAAGATTATATAAACACAGAGATTACTGGTCAACAATTGACAGTTATTCACACTGTCATGGTTGAAGTAGCTGCCGTTTTCCTGTTAACAAGACAGAGCGAACCACAGGATGTGGTTGGCCAAAAGTAAACTGAAACACAGTAGGAGTCGCATTTTGTATATGGGGTTTACACTTACTGCCACTCGAGAAGCATCACACTCCCAGAAGCAAGAATACAGTAAAAAAAAAAAAAAAAAAAAAACAAGAACTCAGGAAATTAATTTCCTGACAATACACAGATATAGGCTATTGGATGTCTATCAACTTCTATCCACATCTGTTGGGGCTGGTCGACAGAGTTACAATAGGCCAGTTATAGTTGTTCTAAAGTCTAAAGCAAGTTAAATAAAGTTTGACAAAGCCTAAACTCTACCTCCAGACTATTTCACGCCCAAGAGCTGTGTTTCTGAAATTCACAGCCACATCTCTGTTGATCAAAAAAAAATCTCACCCACAAGCCGACACACGTCTTCTACACTGTTCATGAGCTGAAAAGGCTTCATTAGCTCTATAAGAAGAGAGACAACTCTGCAACAGTCAAACTGGGATATAGGCCTACAATATACTGGTTCAATGTTTAGGGTTGCATCTGTGGGTAGATGATGATGATGGTAGATGATCATTTTCCTGATAACTAACAGAGTTACAGCTTATTTAAATACTCATAAGAACTAAACTCACGCAATAATAACACACACGAATATGTTCTCTGTCGCACTTTGAGACAAGAGACATACTTTATTGTTATCTTGTTTTATTCATGGTTGACTAAAAGTACTTATTGTTGTTCTTGTTGTTGTTGCCTTAGAAACCAACGCGCCATTTCTGTTCAACTGCCAACTGTTTGTGTGCATGAAAAATAAATCTGTGATGGGCAGATAGACTGAAGTTGACACATTCACATTCACACATTCAAATTTAATTTCTGATTCATTAGACGTAATTTTAGCGCCGCACTGTTCAAATAGCATGTTGTAACCAGTGTTAATGTTTCTCCTCTTGTTGGGTTTTTACTGACCTACATACTGATTGGTATTCACATTTAGAGTCCTGCGTTCATTTTGTTACCTTCCATAGATTTGTGAAGAATTATGTATTTTTTATCAAAGTAAAAACTTCAGCTTTCATTGGGGGGCCAAATATATCTGGAGGGAGTGATTTGGCCCATAGGCCGCTAGTTGCCTACCACTGCTTTAGATGTTTTGATTCTTATTCATAATGCAGCACCATCAGGGAGGCGTCCGATCGGTCCCAGATTTATTCTGCAGCATTACAACGACACCAAACATCCAGCCAGAATCATAAAGAACTATCTTCAGCTACGAGAAGAACAAGGAATCCTGCAACAGGTGGTTTGGCCCCCACAGAGCCCTGATCTTAACATCATGGAGTCAGTCTGGGATCACATGAATAGACAGGAGCAGCTGAGACGCCAAAATCCAACAATCGACCCGCCAAGTACCTGAAAAACTGTGTGCAGGTGTACCGAGGCGAACTGCTGCTGTTTTAAAGGCAAAGCTGCTCAAACCAAATATTGATTTCATTTAGGTTTCTTCTGTTTACTGAACTCTGTATGAAGTGAATTGATAAATAAAAACTATTCATGACATTATTTTTAAAAGCATCCTCACTTTACTTTTAGTACCTCAACAGTTTGCACAGCACAGTAAATCCTTGGGTAGATGTTTGTTTGAAGTTTGAGAAAAAATCTAAATTAAAATAAATTACCACAACTTGATCTAAATGAACTCCGAATATAAAAACACAATAACTGATTGAATAAGTATTCTCACTTCAAGTAAATATTTAATAGAGGTCCATTTGGCTGAAATCGTAGTACGGTGGAAAGATCAGCATACACGTTTCAACACGACGGTTTTTCCCCGTTCGTCTTTGTAAAACTTCATCTTGTCAAGTTTTATGAATACGAACCATGGCAGGTGTCATGCGGAGAATAAAAACTCACTTTTGAACACAAATTAGTAAATTGCACTCTTGGATTAATAAATTCTGAGTACAAATGGATAATTTGTGCTCTTGAATTACTTAATTCGTACTCTCAATTTCATAATTTGCGGGTGAATTGACAGAATGTAGCATTAAACTATATTATTAACATTTTGACATTATGTTTAAGGAATGTAAAAGATAACACAAGGTAAAAAAGACAAACTCTGAAGTACGTCTCCATCTGCATCCAAAATCATCATGTGCACATGTACAACTGTGTATTCTTATGAAGTGAAAGTGAACAGTGAGAATGTATTTTAACAAGTGTTCAAATGTCAGCAATAGTGTTAAATGCTGTGTTATGTTAATTAATGCACAGTAATTATCAGTTCCACAGCATGATTTATTAATTTGTGTGCACAAATATGGGTGTTTTTTTGGATTGAGGTCTGGTCTTTGATTGGCCACCGCAGGACATTAACATTATTGCTCTGAAGTTCTCTATGTGGTTTTGGCTTTATGTCTGAGGTCATAGTCTCACTGGAAAGTAAATCTTTCCACGGTGGCAGTTCTCTGTGAGACAGCAGCCAGTTTCTCTGTTTTTACTGTACTCATGTTACTCTCTAGCTTCACGAACCTGCCATATTTCCCCTGCTGCAGAGAAACATGACTCTGTAGCAGGCTGGTATGTTTCTATTAGTATTTGGCTTTTATTTTAGTCCCATGACACTTTTTTATTTAAGTCTCTCACTTTGTGTTTTTCAACTCTGGGTTCTGCTTTCTTTGATTGTATACACAGTCTCTTCCATTTTAGCTACAAACCCCTCTTAGTTTAGAGCTGCTATATATACACTTCCTGGCAACCTTATCCCCAGACAACAACGTCAGTATTGGACAATTCTGCAAAACCCTGGATTATGTTTAATTACAACATTTTTTACGCCCACTGCTAAGGTTTTTAAAATCCTTGCTTTCTACATTATCTGGACATCACAAATAGAGTATAGTTAAGATTCAGGAGAGATCATGGTTATGGCACATAAACTATAGTATATGGACGTAATTCCTTGGACACTGGACTGCTCTTGTCGCACAAACATGAATGGATCACTGAACAGGCTACGTCAAAAGGAGGGATGTCCTGATCATGTTTTCTTTTCTCCTGATCCCAGTCCAGGTCTTTTAAGATTGAGAATCTGACTAAGCCGAATCTTTTCGGACATTTATTTGTCACATGTTCCTAATATAAGTATACTCCAAGGAGTATACTTAGACTGAAGTAAGCCTACAATAGCCCAATGTAAAAAAAATATGTATATTTTAAAATGTAACCTCCATTACAGGATTCCTTTGATGGTTTTCTGTAATCTTTGTATGTATTTTGTATAATATTGGTGGTGCTGGTGCAGGGAGCTGTGAAAAGCAGTTAGACAGCCTCTCTTCATTTCCAGCTTGGACAAAATGCTGATTCAACCAACAGCAGCACTTTACAGTTATGGTTGACCTGCAAAATGTCCATAAATAACATTTAACTTAACTTAATTTACATCCTTTAATGTCTTTTTCTAATTCTTATATTGACTGTTTATCTAATTGTTAGTCTTTAACGCACACAAGAGTATCATTTTTCAGCATCTTTTTTCCTGTACTGTACTTACAGTGTAATTTTTTGCTTCCTCTTCCCAAAAGCTTCATCTTCTTAATCCAATGTGCCTGAGCTATTTTATACTTAGTGTATTGTCATTTTTAAAGTAATTATACCATAGCTATTGTGTACATTGCAATAATTTAATATATACTGAATAATTTCAAGAATTTACACTGTCATTTATTTCTAGGTCCCATCCAAATTTATTACTCCCCTATTCCCTACTTCTTCCCTTATCTACCATTAAGTATTTTATTGATACACCGTAATTTGTGGACTGTAATCTAAAGCAATAATGCTCAATTTGCTATAGAGCCCATATTCCATAATTAGTATAATATCCTGAATGAATTGTAAAACAAAGACCGATCATTTTTGGTTTCAATACAAACAGACAATTATCACAAAATTTAAAATATTTTCGTTCAGCATCCTTAGACTCAACACTATTTACTGTAAGAGAACAAATTAGATATGTATGTGGTGTTTGTCGTTTCTATATTTTCGGGGTGTTTCTCTAAAGTGTTTCCGATGAAGCACGTTGCCATACCAATACAATATGATATACATGTACAGTATATTACCAGACACTATCATACATATATATATATATATATATATATAAAGGTTTAGAGAATGGTCCTGGTTTTTAGTGTTAGTTCAGTTTCTAGTTATTTATGTTTTTTAATACTTTGTTTTCTGTACTTTGTATGTCCTCATGTTGTTTACTTTGTGATTCATGTGCTGCAACTATGCAATTTTTCATTGAGATTAATAAAGAACTCAATCTACATCTCTTCTATGGCCAAAATAATACATTTCGTTTTATATTTTTGTCTGTAGACCCTGATTAAAAGGCTAAAAACATTCAAAATTCTACAAAACAGTAGTGTGATTATGATTTATTTTTATCACGATCTGATTTTGTTCATCCATCATCACTGTCCTTTTTAAATTTCACAAAATGATCACACATGTTTTTTTCTGTGAGTGTCTGGTAAAAATCCTCCCACCTGCATCCACCAGAAATGCTGCTGCTGAAAGCAAAACCACCAGATCTACTTCAGGTCGAACACAAACACACAGGTTTAGAATAATATGAATATGTTTTCAAAAGCACCAACTATAAGCTTTAACTCACAAAATGGAAGATTTCTTATCTGGCGTGTTGCTGTATTACCTTCAGTAGTCCGGTTGCCTTCATTCTTCTCATATTTCAGACAACAACAGCTAGTATGAGCTGTGCTTCCTCTTTCAACACCTCGCCACATCCGTCACGCTCAAGACAGAAAAGACCCTCTGAAGCACACATTTACAGCCTGCATGTGGTTTGAAGTGGACACAAAGGCATTGCTGTTCTGTTTGGCAGTTCTTTTCAAGACACTAGTATCATTTCTCTTAAGATGTTCTCTATAACAAACCCCAATCATTTTTTTAAATGACCTTTTGGCTTTTGTTACCAGGTCTTGAGCAACATGAGTTAGTTTTATATATATATATATGTTGTTGTTTTTTTTTCAAAAACCACATTAAATAAGTCTACATACTGAACCCGTATATATATATATATATATATAGAAATAGGTGTTAATTGGTGCCATAAGCACAGAAAAATATAATACATTTGAATGTAAAAGGTGCTACGTGCCATTTTCTGTAAGAATAATTCTTTTTTAAATGATCAAATACAGTAAATTTCTTCACAGGTGGAACTTTAAAGTACAAAACAGGATTCAAGCTTTCAAGTAATTAAAGAGTAATTACCAACATGAGTGACTGAGATTACAAGCCAGAACATTTGGGACTATCAGAGGGAAGTTACAGCACCAGTTACAGAAGACCTTTCACCAGGTGATGGAGTTTCCTCACAGTCAGAGGCCTTTTTGCAACTTTTTTTTAGGTTGGCATTCGGAAACCGTTTCATAAACAGATTTCAGAGCTGAACAAACTTTGACTTGCTTAATTGGAGACTTATGTGCACCTCTGATCTACCTTCACTGCCCTGCTCTTGTGGAATTGATGGTCCTGTTTGAGGCACAGCAGGTCTTTTGAACTTTGGTGCTCTCCACATGCCTATGTGATACATGGGGTAGTATGGTGATACTCTGCATAAAGAGCAGCTATGATTAGTCAATTAATCGATTAGTCAACTATTAAATTAATCACCAACTATTTTGATAATCAATTAATCTTTTGGAGTCATTTTTTAAGAAGAAAATATGAATATTTTCTGTCTTCTAAGACAGTAAACTGAATATTGTGGACTGTTGTCGGGACAAAACAAAACATGTTTGGACTTGGGCTTTGGGAAATAGTGATCGACATTTTTCACCATTTTCTGACATCTTATAGACCAAATGATTAATCAATAAGGCGAGAAAATAATCAACAGATTATATGATAATAAAGATAATCATTAGTTGCAGCCTTATCTACATATAAAGAGTTTGGAGGGTCATGTCTTTTTTTACTGCCTTTCATAAACCACAAACACAACAGTGAAAGTGTGAGGAATGGATTAAACTTTCTGTTTATCTACTAATATTAACTGTAAATGTTAGCATATCAAGCTAACTAGCTTACTACCTGAAGTAGTAACACAATAAAGTAATGTATTTCCACATAGCACATCATTAACTAATGTTAAGATTATTTTGTGGGTTACAGGTTACACTAGAAAAACCCAGGTTCAGGTCTGAAACCCACATGTCATATTTACCCTACAGAGCTCAGTGTATCAGAGTTCAGTGTATTTTTACCACCTCTGTTCTACTCTATTAGATTTCATGAAGTTTACCGCAAGCTAAAGATTCTTTTCTCTTGTAAAAGTGAAAATACAGACAATTAAGATTAAATTTACCCCCTGTGTTTCTTGCACAAGTTTGTTTTTCATAAACTAAGAAGCTGAAAAGGAATTATGTTAGAATGCAATCTGATCTATGTCTTTACACAGATCAACTGTCGAGTATGCTTACTTTTTTCCTGGGACATTTAGTTTTAGCTGGCAGTCTTTCAGCACAATAGCATGTGTGTAGCCATCAGTTGCACATTTAAAGGGGACGTATCATACACATTTCCAGGTCTGTATTTATATTCTTGGGCTCTACTGGTATATCTTTACATCATTTACAGTTCATAAAACACCTTATTAATCTCATACTGGCTCTTTATGCAGCCCCTCAGTTCAGTCTCTGTCTGAAACAGGCCATTCTAGCTCCTGTCTCTTTAAGGCCCCCCTCCGGATGAGCCCACTTTGTTCTGATTGGTTAGCTTGGTGGCTCGGGAGGCTATGTGAACAGTCTTTACTCAAAATGGAAACTTCTTAAATATGCATGCATGTTCGAGCTGAAATCCAATCCAAAATATGCAAATGGACAATGCAAAAAACCCATGGAACAATCTTAACAGCAAAGGCTATGGATTGGATGGCCATTTGTGGAACATTCTGATGTCATCAGAGGAGGAAGTAGAGGTAACTTTGCAAATGAAGCGTTCAGAAAGGAGGAAGCCCTGGCTTTTTACTTGCAGGGAGCATTTTTACATACGTTAAACTCAAGTGTTTGAACTTTGACTATGTCTAACATAGACATCCATCACCATAACAGTATAGAAATAACAGAAAATCACAGAGAGATGTGTTCCCTTTAAGATACTTTTACATAGTTCTTGTTTTAATATGAGTCAGCAGGACAGAGTTTTCAACCAAGTCATAAGTAGCTCGCTAACAACTAACAGCTGATAAAATCTGCCAGTTACAGTTGTCATTTTAGCCGACTAGAAGTGAGACGCCTGCTTTTGTCTAACTCTGGCTGACGTAAAGGACCTATTGTTTGAAAAATTACTACAAATAAGAATTTTGAGTGGTAAATCTGAATGTAAACGGCATACAGTATGTGCTGTATGAGAACAGAAAGTTTGACAGGCTTAGCAATGGTAACTAAGGGGACACCGCTTAACAAACAGTCAATTGTTTGCCCAACTTTGCTCGCCTACTAGTTGCTGAACTGTAAGTCTGTTTATTTCAAGACACTGATTCCGATAAAACCCCTCTAGTTCAACCAGATGATGTCACTTAAAGGTGCAGTGTGTAGAATTTAGTGGCATCTAGCAGAACAGACTTGCCAGAAATGGAATGTAATATTTATAAGTATATTTTAATTAGTGTATAATCACCTGAAAATAAGAATTGTTGTGTTTTCGTGCCTTAGAATGAGCCTTATATCCACATAAGGAGCGGGTTCTCTTCCACAGAGCCCACCATGTTGCACCGCCATGTTTCTACAGTAGCCCAGAACAGACAAACCAAACACTGGCTCTAGAGAGGGTGTTTTGTGTTTTTTGCGAGTTTCGCAGTCACCCTACATTCTCAGTTTGTTGCACTCTGCAACCTCACCACTAGATGCCACTAAATCGTACACATTGTTCCTTTAAATGCCATACAAACTAGGTGATACAGTACCAATGAACACAGGACTCTTATGAAAGTTTAATTAAAACTGTGGGTGAATGAAGATGAAATGTGATGGTGTTCAGTTGAATCTCAGAGGACATGACATGTGATTGACAGGTGATGAGGGTTGAGGGTTGTCTTTGGCTGTTTCACTCCTCCTGCTCCTTTTCCTCTCCATGGGTGATAATGTAGCACAGGTTCTTGTAATCCAGGTTTCCAGCAACGTCCAGGGGAAAGTTTGTGAACATCTGGTTTACCTAAGAGAGGGTAAGTAAGGATGAGAGTCAAAACTCAGATTGATCGTCAAAAGACCCTAAGCTAGCTAGAAACCATGTAGTTGATACAAGTTTGAAATGTCATTTCGCTTCTTGATTTACAACCCCTACATGGTTCTTAAGGCGATACTTCAATATTTTGGGAAATACACTTAATGGCTTCATTGCTGAGAGTCACATGAGAAGACTGATACCATTCTCTGTTCATTAAATATGAAGTGAACGGCAAGAGATGATTAGCTAGCTTAGCGTAAAGACTGCAAATGGCTCATGGCTAGGTACATATTAAGCGTACAGATACAAGAGTGATATCAATCTTCTCATCTAATGTTCGGCAAGAAAGCAAATAAGTGTATTTCCAAAACATTTGTGTGACATCATTTGAAATTTTCTGACTTGAGCTAAAATATTCATGCAGCTTTTATCCCAAGTTGTGCACTTTATTAATGTACAGAGACAGGAGATAAATGATGAAGATCAAGGGTAAAATCAGAGAAGAAACAAGAAATCCTGATAAGTTTGGAATCAGTCTGTATGAGCTGTGACACATACACAGAGAAATTTGTGTCTTTACTGTCAGGGAACTTGTCCATTGGTAGTTTGTAGCTGAAACTTACTGCCAAAACCTCACCAGCTGTCAAATTCATGTAAGTGCAGCTTGATGAAACCTCACTTTAAGCAGCAGTTTCGCTGAGCTTTTAGTTTCTCCTCAAGGTTTGTTCAGAGTCTGTTCCTGATCTTACTTCACATCCTGATCAGTATACCGCCTCCACTGTTCATGGGCTCACCTGCATCTTGCGAACAAGTGGCATTAATTTCTGAGGACATGCAGGATAACTATAATGTACATGTGAGTATGTGGTTAAAAGCAAGTATGTTTTTGCTAAAAGCATATGCAAGGAGGTGTCTGTTCTTCCAAAGACCTGGTGTAGCCCCCTTTAATCGAGCTGTGCAGCACCAAGCCGGGACCACTACAGTCCCACAACACGGGGAAATCGCACACTGTTGTGTTCCTGCTTGGTATCAGGGCTGACCGAGGCTAAACTGTGATGACCTTTAAACCAAACTGTCTTGCACAAAGCTGATTGACTCATCACACTTGACTGTGTTGACAACTAGAGAGAAAGCCCTGTTTTTTAAAGTCTCTCTCTCTCCCAGAACATTTTTATCTTGAAACTGAATCTCTGTAGTTTGGAGTCTAGTTTCATTCCTAGTTTCATGCTCCTGTTTGTACTTTGAGATATCAGCCTAATTTTACTGTATACTAATTGCTCTCAGTGGCATCAGAGCTGCTGATAGAAACATTTCCTGCTGTTGCTGCTTATTAAACGTGTGTTTTGAGTTAGTTGAACTCTATTAGTGGAGCTATTCTTCAACAAAATAGGTCTAAACAACATGAAATAGATGCATTTGGTGCTGTTTGGTAGCAGATCAGATTTAAATATTGCAGGAATGAAATGAAGCAGAAAAAACAGCCGCAGTGAAATGTTAGATGAAGAGGTGCAGACAGCAGGTTCTTACTGTGGCACGCCTCCAACACATCATCAACAACTTTCTTAACCATGCCATGCTGTCCTGTGGAAAACCACCCACACTGTACCAGCACTGCTTTAACGTTTGGAATATCTCCAACCCATCTAAACACAGCATTTGTTGTGTAGAGGGCTCGAAGGCTCTGAGAACTTCATACTTAATCTCTGGTTTACCACAACACAGCACACCATGCAGGCTCTCTTTTTATCTGTTTCTTAAAATGTTAATTGTCTAATGTACTGTACAATGACAACACAGCTGACAATCTCAAAGTGAAGGTGCTATGTATCAGTCTTTAATATGTAACCCCTTCATCATGCAAAGATCACCACCCTCCTGTAGTGATGGATGGACATGCATTACCTCTTCCTCGGTGAACTTGTCTGCCTGAGACATAAGGTGGTATTTGATGCTGTGAAGGGAAAATAAATAATTTGTTACTTGCTTTTAACAACATCATTTGTCTGCGCTTTCAAAACTGTCACCAATCACTGTTAAAAAATATAAGAACAAATTATGTTTTATGATGTGACAATGCTATGATTAAAGTTAGGTTAGGTTTAGGCACAAAAATTACCAGGTTTAGGGAAAGATCATGGTTTGGGTTAAAATGATCACTTTTTTAAGGTTGAAGAAACATGCAGTGTGGGTTAAAGTTAGGCTTTGTTGTCATGGCTACAATAATAAATGCAGGGTTAAGGTTAGGGGATGATTGTAGTTAGGGTTTTTAAAACACTGTCCCGGCACATGGTTGGATGTGACACTTGACAAATGAACTGTGGTCTCATGCAGCGATGTCAAAAGTCCACTTTTTGCAAGTCAGGGTTAAACCATCAGGCCAACCTACCACTTCTGCATGAAGAAATTGGGCAACTTATACATAGACGTCATCTGAACTGCGCCACTTCTCTGGGTCATAATTACTACAGCTGCTGGACGGCATATCATTCAAACATAACTAAAGGTCATTTTTGGCTGACTGACATGATGACCTATTGTGTCATTTTTCTTGGGAGGACAGGCTCAAACATAAACATGTTAACATTGTCATTTTGTGCATGTTAGCATGCTGATGTTAGCATTTAGCTCAAAGCAGTGCTAGTCCTAAGTACAGCCTCACAGAGCAGTTAGCATGGCTGTAGAGATATTTTACAATACGTACTCGTCTCCTCTCAGGACGCCTGTTCCTTCAGGGTCAAAGATCTTGAATGCGTTGAGAATGGTTTCCTCAGGGTCAGTACCTAATCGATGAAAAATGTTTCACAAATACAGATTAATACCACAATACATTGTGGTAAATAAGAGAAAATAGTGTTATGTGGTGGTAAATAAAACAAACAAGGTACAATAAATATATTAAAATACAAAGAAATACATTGCCACTTTTTACAAAATACAGTTTTATCAATGTTTCCGCAGGGATGACTGGTATTGTACAACACTAAAACTAGGATTTGCCAGCAGCATAATAATGGCGTTTTGAGAATCATTCAGTCAGATTTCTCAATAGATCCTGGAAAGTGTTGACATCTGCCTAACAAAACAAGTCTCTTGCGTTACGCCACTTAGGTTTTTTAAGTAATATCTGCATACAGTCATTATAGGCAACCTTAAGTCTATGCATGCTCACCTTGTTAGCTTGAGCATATATTATACGGCACTGCCTATACATACATATATATATATATATATATATAGTCTTATTACAAACACATAGCACTTGCCCCGGCAGATAAAAATCTGGAAAGTTGAGGTATTTATACCCTTTTGTTCTACATATTAGGACAGCACTCTTTTTAGCATTGTATTGCACATCATATTTGACCTCATAATCAGAGCACATATTCAGCAGCTGTTGAAACCCAGCACTGCTAGGAGAAATAATAGCCAGACTGTCGGCATACATAAAATGGTTTATTAGGGCGTTACCAATCATGCAGCCTCTTAGATGGTCAGATAAATCATTCATGTATACTTTAAAGAGTGCTAGTGAAAATTGCTGTAGTCCATTACCAATGCCAAAGGGAGCGGAGACTCTATTGCCCCATTTGACCTGCATACTCTACCAGCATACCAGTGTGCCAGGATTCTTACGCGCCTCTTTGAGTCAATATCAGAAACAGCTTTTGGTGATTAACTTGGTCAAAAGCCTCAGAGGCATTAATAAAACTGATTAGAACAAAGGAGTTTTGCCTTCTATATGTTTCAACTACTTCTTTCAAGGCATAGATACACAAATCATTACAATGCTTAGCATTGGTAACTGGTTCTCCGTGGTACAAAATATTTACATAAATGATCTAATAGAATCCTTTCCAGGAGTTTAGATACCATGCTGCCTAGTGCTATTGGCCTGTCATTATCGAGGACTCCCATCCTTTCCAGCTTTGTCCTTGATATCATTCAAAGATCTTAAAGAATGCAGCTGTAGTTTAGAGATATTCTGACTGACCTTTGAGCTTCTCGCCGAACATAGCTAGGAAGATGGTAAAGTTGATGGGGCCGGGAGCCTCCTTCATCATCTCATCCAGCTCATCATTGCCAACGTTGAGACGACCTGCAGACAGAAGAGTGGTCACTACAGTCAGATCACACACTTTTTTTTATGCTGACAATCATACAGTAATTAACTTAGAAAAGCTCATTCTCACTGTTTCAAAACCCGGATTTTACAGCTGCAGCAGCTTATTTTCTACAATCAGAATGACTGAGCCATAGATAACTTGTGCAGTGTTTTGTGTTTTTGTCAGTGAATGATTATTAACATATAGTTGGAGCCTAATGCACAACAAGCCATGGTTTCTGTTCCTTTACAGAAGTGATCACATCATCAGGTCTACCTGCCCACTGAAGCACAAATCCAAAGCAATATGTCTGTGAATTTTGGCCTCCATCACTTACATTGAAAGTGCATTTGAAGGGGATCTTTTAATAGCCTGTATGAACAGGAGGAATGATTACAGCAAGAAAAAACTCTTTCAATGTTCATTTGGGCACCTGACTGTTGTTTGAAGACAGACTTGAAAGACTGTGATGTATCTTGTAAGACTTAGAAACGGGAATCTTCTATGTTCTGTCAGACAGAAGTGTCAATGAGAACTGTAGCGAATTCAGTTTTCATTCAATGAAATGTTGCTGTAGTCGCCGAGTTCATCAAAAATAGATCCAGAAATCAAAAGTAAATCTATCTAAGTTGCATATTGTGTTTTAAGTTTTCTCACCATGAAAATCTTTATCTTACACCCACCATTAGCTGCCACGGGGCAACACAGACCCCCTATTGTGAAGTCGGAAAGATGTGGGGGAAGATGTTTTCAAATGTTGTCCGACCATCTCACAAACATTTCCGTTGCAGCATGCAAGCACCTTAAAGGTTGAGGTTAGCCATGTAGTACTTAGTCTTCAGAATAATATGTGTGTGCGTTGGCGGAGCCCCTCCTAGCAGCCCCTTAGACCGAGGCCCTTTTAACTTGAATTGTAACCTACATAAGCTACAGTAGAGGCAGCTCACCCAGAGCAGCGTATGTGTCTCTCAGGTCCCCCTTGTCAATGAAGCCATCTCTGTTCTGGTCCATGATGGTGAAGGCCTGGAGTGAAAGAGTATGTGTTATCATTTCTCACAGTTTACAGTCCCTTTTTTTTTTATTAACATATGTTCATTCAAAGCATCTTCACCTGTTGGTGTGCAGGTTTTCATTTGATCAACTCATCCTCAACCTGCAGCCTGTCAGGCTTTGATAGTTAATGGCTGAGAACTACCTGCTGTAGTCAATGGCTTCCTTACATATTTTACATTATATATTTTGCTAGTCCATTATAACAGGAAATGAATTGTTATCTTATACTGTAATAAGTAATGGTGGAAGCAGTATACAGATCCTTTACTTAAGTGAAAGAAACATTAACACAATTTGACAAGTAAAAGTCAAAAATCAAAAATGTTCTTAAGTAAAAGTAAAGTGATATTATCAGCAACGTGTTTTGTTTTTTTGAGTGATTCATTAACATGTAAGTATTTAAAAGAAGTTTTATATACTATTTGAACTAGTTTAATCAGTCAAGAATGCAGCAGTCAGGACATAGTTGACCTTGCTGAGCATCAAGACTTGAAGCAGCAGGAAACAGATAAACTGGCTCTGCACAAAGACACCTCTATTGTTTATATCTCATTTATTTAATCGGTACACAAATAGAAATATAGAAACGAAACTTCACAGTTTTTAACTTTAGAGGGGGTCACTTGCTATTGCTATTTCTTGCACACACTGATGGTTGTCATCGTAAATGTTCAAGGACCAAAACCTGAGCACTATATCTGACTGTATCTAGAAGCCTACACTATAGCTGGAAACACTGCACAGAAGTGCTGGGCGGATGGATATAAATAGTTACAACACACAACTCCCACTAAAACCATTGTTTTTACATTTCTGCTTGTGTACAGATTAAACAAACTAGATGAAACGTTATTTCGTAAGCTTTAGAGGTGTTGGTAGTGTGTTTTTTGTACTTTGGACAGAGCCAGGCTAGCTGTTTCCCCCTACTTCCAGTCTTAATGCTAAGCTAAGATAAGCTAACCACATTCTGATTGCAGCTCTATATTTAATGCACAGTCATGAGATTGACATCTGATCTTCTCATCCCATTCTCATAAAAAAGCGAAGCAGTGCATTTCTGAAGAGCTAGTTCTTTGAACAGAAGTAGGAAGTAAAAAGTAAAATATTCTTAGAAATGTACATCACTACGGCAGATAAAATAGTTTAAATTGGAGACACTGAAGTAAAGTAACAATACTTGAAAAATGTTCTTATTCTTAGTATTTGAGTAAATGTACTTAGGCACTTTCCACCTCTAAAAATAACTATCATCCCTTGTTTACCACTAAAACAATATTTTTCAGAATGAGCCAGTGGGTTTTTTTAGGTCTGAATTGTATTCTCCACGGTAATAATGTTCATCTTTTGAGACGTAAAACAAGGAAATTCAGACAATTAACTGACATAATGACAAGTGCAGTATCTCAAATTCAGCAGTGTTAGGAAATATATTTGTCCATCACATCACAGACATGAATGACAGATCAGGGAGTGTGTAAATAGACTGCATTTAGCGCTTTTCTAGACTACCGACCACAACAACGCATGCCAACATTCACTCATTCACACACACAGTCATACACTGATGGCTGAGGCTGCCATGCAAGGCGCCAACCTGCTAATCAGGAGCGATATAGCACTTTACAATGTTTCTAATGCTCACTCACCCGGTCACACACACAATGATCACACACAATTTGGGATTCTATATCTTGCCCAAGGACACTATAACTCATATATTTTTATAGGTGTTGTAAAAAATAACTTAAAGCAGAAATCTAGTTTTAGTAATCATGGCCTGGCGGCTAAGGCAAAATGATTTGATACAAGATTAGTAAGAATGTGACAGACGTAGCTGCCAGTGGTCGTCCCACCTCCTTGAACTCCTGGATCTGTGACTGCTCAAACATGCTGAAGACATTGGAGCTTGCCTCGGCGGTCTTCTTCTTCGCTTTCTTTGGTGCCTGATGGCAGAATTTGAAGAGATTGCTTGTATATTAATGGGAGCATTGTTTCCTTAAATGTCTGATCATGTTGCTTTATTTCTCTTCTATCCACTATTTGTCTTAATTTCATGTACACGCTGTAAGTTTAGTCTTTTTCCTTCTGATCCCTACTGTGGCTCAAAGAACTCATCATACTGTGACTTTATGGAAACACATGCAAATGGACAAAACATCAGAATGTATTCCCTTAGTATTTCTTGTGCCTCAACTTAATAATACTTTTACTGCCACATGCTGATATTTATTTCTAAAAATGTTGTCAGTTTTTGTAGATCTATGTTTAATATAATCTTTCTCTCTTACTATCTGAATAAAACTGCAGTTTGTCAGGTATTTCATATTTTGCGAAAACAAACACTTGCATATGAACATATTTTCTCAAAGATATGATAACTTTGCACTTCCTTCCATCCTTGTGTCAGACATAAACTTGATATTCTTTCTCCTTAAACCAGCAACTCAAGAGAATAGGCTTGAACAGATAAGGTTAGGAGGAAAAAGGAGGATGTGAAGGAAAAAGGAGATCAGCCTTACCATGGCGGAGGAGTTTCTCAGCACGTCTTGCGTTCAGAACTTCCTGAGCGAACACCTCAGAGTCGCCCTTTGCAGTTATATAGACCTGGCCACATCAGCCACCTGGGCTAAGTTTAGACAATTGTGGGTGGATCAATCTCAGGTATTTCTTCCATATAGAGCCTGAGCTCTTCCCCCCTTATTCATCATCCATAAAATTTCTATTGTTACCCATTGTAGTGAACAGAAGGAGCTGTCACCACAGGGCAGACGGACAAATGCTCATACCTGAGGCTTCATTCAGGCTAATCTTAGCACACAAAGCACCCACATTAGCTATATAATGAACTAACACCCTTGAGGGTTAGAAGAAGCTTTAAACATTAAGTGACCTTTGCAGGAAAATAAACTATTACCGTTACAATAGCACTTTTTGTTTGAGTTTTTTTGTTAACATTTCAGTTTAACTCAAGTGTGAAACAGAGCAGCTCAGGACAAAAAAAGCAGAAAAAGAATTTACTTTCTTGTGTGAAAAAGCTTTTGTTGAACTTGAGTAATTGGAGAAAGTGCTGTCGGAATAAAAACAGCCCTCAGTGTGCTTCTGTCTCACAGCTGTACCTCTAACTTGTGGCTCTGACCTTGAAACTTCGGAGAGACGCATGTTTTGGATGACGGATGTGACGACCAAAACAGGTGTATATTTTAATATCCATTTATAGTGTATGTACGCTATGTGCAAGTGTGCGTATGTGTCTTGTCTATGTGCATAGTTGTGCATCTATGAGACATGGTCAGTCTGTGATGTCTGAGAGAGACCAACACACTGCAGAAGAAAGTGATAAAATGGGAAAATGAATTAAATTTAACATATACCAGTACACTACAGTGGTGCCTGTTGGCTCAGTGTTTAGCTCTGTCACCTCACAGTAACTGATACTGGGTTCAAACATTTGGCTGCAATGAAAAGGTCATTGTGCCACCGTGCATAAAACCACAAATCCCTTTTTACACTTTGGTCTTTGTACGGATTAAGTCTGTTCATTTGTGAGCTTTAGAGGTGCTAGCGGGCAGATTTTGTCATCTTTGGACAAAATCCAGCTGCAACCAGTCAGCAACACAAATCTAGTCTAACCAGCTGCAGTGACAACGAGGCAGCCCACACGACCTTCTCCCTGGCGACGTCCTCCAGCTCTGCCTATGGAGCCCTGAGTCATTCACAGTCAGATACTCTTTGTTATCTCTAAAGTGCTGGAGGTGGAATGGAGGCATCCTGATCAGATACCCCGACCCCCTTGACTGACTCCTTTAAATGTGAAGCAGTTCCCCTCTGAGCTCCTCGCCTTATCTCCCTGTTGAATCAAATCAATACACAGAGTGTCTGTGGCCACATAAAATTCAAACAGAAAGTAGGAGGAACATCATATTTGATAATGATCCCCTTGGTTACACATTATACTGTGAATATATTATACTGACTTTATACTGTATATTCATCATGTAAGGAAGCAGCCAACAATAATATCTGAACTGTGACGTCATCTGTGCGTGAGTGTGTTTGTGACCTCACAGATGATGACATATGTATGATGTCACAGTTCAGAACAGTGATGGGGCTGGGCCGGTCCGGGCGTCTGCTCCGGGCTGGTGGAGGAACCAATGGATGGGCTGCACATTCATCCTCAGTTTTGTTTTGTTTTGTGTTTTTTTCTGTTTGTTTGTTTTGCAGGCTGTGCCCTTCGGAGGTGGAATGCCTGTGAAGCATCTGGCCTCCAGTTGTCCTCTGACCGGCTCTCCTCATAGCAACAGAGCTACCAACTCTGCTCCATGAGAGGGAGGGAGGGAGGGAGGAAGGGGATGTGGGAATGGGCAGGTGGGTAAACAAAAAATAACAACAAATGTCACACACATCACTGATGATGCCACTGTACAAGCCTTTTCTGTGATTTCACAGATGATTTTAATTTCACAGATTTATTTTAATAATTCAAATGGTCCAATATTTCACCAAAAATCAAAGATCAGAGAAAAAGCTGAAACTAAGCCAAAGACTGAAAACAGATTTGTGTATCAGAACTTTGTTTTTTTCTTCTTTCCTCTCCCATTAATCATCTCACGACCTCTCAGATTTATGTAGTGACCCTTTGGAGGGGCCTCGACCCCTAGGTTGGGAACCAGTGGACTAAACTAGCCAAGTGTATATAAAGAAGTTGAAACTAGCTCCACCTCCAGCAGCTACAACAGTAACATGCTGCTCTAACACTGATGCTTCAGTATTAATAATCTAATGATGTCATATATAATGATATTTCAGTCAGAGGGACCAAACCACTACTTTTACTGCAATACATATGTATACTTATGTACTTTTACTTGTAATAGAGTATTTTTACATTGCTGTTTTGGTACTTTTACTAAGTAAAGGATCTACTTCTTCCACCACTGGAAAATAATGTTGGTTTCAGTTCTAGACATGTTTTATATAAAGTTTCCTCTCATGGGGGATTTTATTCTCTTATCCCTAAAGGACTCTTGACGTGATGACGGCGTACACTTCATACACGTCACCGCACGTACAACCGAAAACAGCACGGGCCCAGTTCGGTTTACACACACTTGGATTAAATATCCAACGTGTACAACTTATGTTTCTTTAATATTTTATTGTTTAGAGGGGGATTTTCTCTTCTCCCGCTGTCGCTCCGGGTTAAAGGCGGAGTGTGCCGCTCCCGCTGCTGCCGCTGCTCCTCGCGCCACACCCTCCATTTGCTGTTGTTGATGTTAGCAGTCTCGCGCTCTTGTAGCTCGTGCTTTCACCCTCCTGACTTGTGCCAGAGCTGGCTGTCCGTGCGCATGCAGCAGAATGGCTCGAGCGGCTCCAGCGGTTCCGACAGCTGCAGCCGGGAGCGGCAGACTCTGTCCTTCAGCCCGCTGCCCGCCGCTACGACGCGGGTGAGACGGTTCATGCAGGAGCGACGGACGCTGCCTCTACCCAGGGTGATGGTGGTATTCTCCGCGGCGGGGGACACCGACAAACCGGGCGATGCCATGTCCAGCTCGGACTCTGCGGAGGACGACTTCCGAAAGCCAGCCTCCCCGGCTCCGAGCCTCACCCTGAGCAAGCCGCTCCGCTCCGAGCTGGGCACTCAGGAGCAGGAGGTAGGCCGCTGTACCGGGACCGCTTCACCACCACACAGGGGAAATCCTGTCAAATCAGCGCACAAACCACATTCTCTAACAAGCGAACAGCTGTTTTTATTGTCACACATGTTAAGATAAAAACTGGCCTCAAACATAAGAAGAATTAGTATTAAATTATCCACATTAAAGTACGGTTTGCTACTCATTAAATAAAAGCAGAAAAGTGTTAAAATCAGAATCAAAAACAGGTTTATTGCAAAGTAGGATTAGGAATGTGCCTTGTTGTTGTAGTGCATAACAGTCAAAAATAGTTAAAACATTAATAGAGAAAGTATAAATACACATCCAGCAAATATGAGACACTATAACAGTCAAGTTTCTCTTTTAAAAACTACTATAATATATTATATTACTACCAAATTATTACAGTGTGTCTGCCTTTGTGTTGTGGTGCATAAAAATAGTCAAAAATCCAGTAAATATGAGACACTGTGACAGTCAATTTTCTCTTAAAACTAATACAACACATTATATTGTTAAATTATTACACTATGTCTGCTATATATGGCTATTAATACAAGAGTCAGTGATTGGTTAAGCCAGCCATGAGCAGCTGAGACCCGTCCTGATTGGTCCAGCAGTGGTGTCACATGACTCGCGTTAATGAGCGAGCATGTGATATGCCATGTCTTTCTCTGACTGCCCACTACCCTGCTGATGGATCTAAACATGGCTACAGCAGAATAATCCTCTTATTTCTGTGGTCTGACGGCTGCTCAGAGACACAGAGGGACACACAGTTTTATCACACAGACCATCCTCAGCGGTTTGAATAGTCTGAAGAGGTTTTAAATGAACATTTTCTATTCAGTTTGTCCTGGTGACCTACTGTGTTAAAATACAGCACCATTTATATGTACAAATAAATCAGGACTCTACTCTTTAGATAGTGTCCAGTCACTGTATGCTTCTCCAGGAGGGAGTGACTATCATTTAACTCTTAAAATGAAATGCTGCAAAAACACCATGAGGGTTTAAAATTATTGTTAACTATTGCTCTAACCACTGGCATATTGATATAGGGGGTGTATCATGCACATTTCTAGGTCTATATTTATATTCTGGGGCACTACTGGAATATATTTGCATGGTTTACTGTTAAAAAAACTCCTTATTCATCTTATACTGGCTCTTTATGCAGCCCCTCGGTTCAGCCTCTGTCTGAAACAGGCAGTTTTAGCTCCTGTCTCTGTAAGGCCCCCCTCCCGATAAGCCCACTCTGTTCTGGTTGGTCAGCTTCTGGAAGCTGATTAAGAAAACAAACAATATTGTTCTTTACTTGAAATGGAAACTGAAATACAAGCTTAACAACAAAGGCTGCTGAATGGACGGCAGCAGGAAGTAGAGGTAACTTTGCCAACGAAGCATTCAGACGAGGCTGAAGCCCTGGCTTTTGACTTACAGGCAGCATTTTTACATACATTCACCTCAAGTTTTGGAACTTTAACCATGTTTAACATAGATATCCAGCACCATAACAGTATATAAATAACAGAAAATCACAAAAAAGCATTAGATGTCCCCTTTAAGTCAGATAATTTGTGAAGAAATATAGGAATCCAGGACACTTGTACTTGTAATTAACATTTCCTGTAAAAATTCACACAACATATTGCAGCGGTACCAGGAAAAACAGCTTCCAATAAAACAATTTAATATACAAGGATGTTAATTAGTTCCATTTATTATCCTTTTGTTAATTCCTCGTGTGTCTGTGGTGATTATCAGACAAATAAAACAACAGCAAACAACATTACAGTTACAAACAGACATCAAACAGAGTTCCAGGTGGATTCAAGTTAGTCAGAACATATTTTTTATTGCTCTGCTAGTTATAAGGCGGTGAGATCACAATTAACTGTCACCTTTACCTCAGTAAGGTAACCTTTACCTTAATGTATTCAGTAGATAAAAACACTTCAGTAGTGAGTATTTGTAATATATGTTAAAACAGGAAAATCACACTTTTTGACTGGTTTATCATCAATCCAGCAGTTTGGTTTAATGGTGTCTTGTTATTCACCAGTTACAGTATTTTTCCATTCTCATTTAAAGTTTCCAGAGGTCATCTCGCTGAACGTTGGCGGCACGTACTTCACCACTCGCCTGTCTACGCTGCGGCGATACGAGGACACCATGTTGGCCGCCATGTTCAGCGGGCGTCATTACATCCCCCGCGATGCTGAGGGACGCTTCTTCATCGATCGGGATGGAGCATATTTTGGGTGAGTAGCACTGCGTGTGAGCTGTTGTTGTTTTTAGACCAGAGAGCCTCGGTGAAATATGAAATATCAAGAACAGATTTCCTGTTATTTCACTGGCGATACAAAAGAGGGTGACATCATAATTACCACAATGATCCTAATATGGTTAGTAAGACTCAATATGGTCATTATTTAGGCTATTTTTTTAACATTTTGATGAGCTTGAGTGTGGTAGAAACACTCAGGAGAGGAGGTGTGAGAGTGTAGCAGTGTGGAAAATCTCACTCTCATTATATTATATGTAATATATTCACTTTGTAATCTGGAGTGGTTTTGCTCGCTTTTATAAAACACTTTATGACCTATATGCTGAAATCTTTATTATATCCTGAATTAAGTATTCTCTTCTTGTAATGCTATAATTGACATTTCTATGCTGCAATTTCTTGTAATTTGTCACGTAATGGTCGACATATAGACTACCAATTATATCTGTGATGAGATGAAATCAGCAGATGTTTAGATCTAGTCTGTGTGCTGATGATAATTACACACTAGCGTCTAGTTACATGGCGGTCTGCATTGTGGAGTAGGAGAACAAGACATTGTGAGTAGAGCCTGTGGAAACTGACTGAAAAGGTGCAGTTATTTATAACTAATGACCTGTGTGGGTTTTTCCAGTAGCGATCTGAACTGCTGATGTCATGAACCTTATTACAGTTTAACAGAACTTTGCTGAGATCTTTGAAAATCCCTCCAGACATGTTTGAACACATATAAAAAAATACTCTGCTTTGACTTTGTGTCTGATATGGTTTTCTACAAAAAAAATTAATAACCTCTTCAAAAATCAACACTTGAACCTTGGTCTTATCTTATAAGAAGACTAAGAGCTCACAGCCAACAATGGCAACGCTAACATGCTGGTGTTTAGAGAGTATAACTTGTTCACCATCCCACTTTAGCATATTAGCATGCTAGCATTTGCTAATCAGCTGAGGCTGCACTTAATTGGACAAATGGAAATCCATCCAATAGTAATAATATGGACATTTCACTCAAAACCACAAATATCAACCTCACGGTGGTGCTAGAGGAAAAGTCAGCGAATCACATCGTGTGTATGAACTATAAAAACGGCTACATCATTAAATGGTTTGTGTCGGCAGATGTGGATACGATTCAAACAGCAGGAGAGAGAATCCTCTTCTCAATTAATTGGCTAGTCATTTGATCTATAAAATGTCAGAAAATGGTGAAAAATATCAGTTACTACCTAAAATGCTTTATTTTGTCCCAAACAATAATTCACAACCCAAAGATACTCAGTTTACTCTCATAGAGGACTGAAGAAACCAGAAGATATTCACTTTTAAGGGGCTGGAACCAAAGAATTTTAGCATTTTTTTCTTTAAAAAAGAAAACTTAAAACAATTAATCGATTATCAAAATAGTTGCAGAGTAATTTTCTGACAATCAACTAATCGATTAATCGACTAATCGTTGCAGCTCTTGTGTGGATAGCAGGATGGCTATAAGGACGAGGATATTTTTGATATTTATGATGTATAGCAACATAAAGGTGGATAATACAATATTATAATATATAAGCAACAAACAAATAATATTCAAGCAACAAAACTATTTACTTTAGCCTTTTAAATCACAATCAGGCATCATAATTAGCCTCATGGATAACATACAAATCTTGCAAGTACCGAAATTAACTGCACATAAATGACTAAACATTGATACTTCACGTTACTTACATACACATAAACGTAATGTAAGCAGTGTTTCCTCTGTAATTTTAATACAGCTGTGGTGCTTTGGGTAATAATTCAAGCTTTGTCCCATATGTGTCACTATTTGGGTCTAAGTTATGTTTAAAGTTGAGGCTGTAGTGTTAAAAAATGTTTTTAATCACTACTTCAAAAGCATCATGACTAAACTTTAGTTTTAGTTAACATTAAGGCTAAATTACAATCTTTATTTTGATGTAACATTTTCTATCGCAGTGGTTGTAATGTTCTTGCTGTTGGTGATGCACCACTGCTAAATTAATACAGAGGAAACACTGGTGAGGCTACAGAAAGCAATAACAGTTGATGTATTCCAGTCTGGACCAAAGTGGTGGACTGACCGACCGTCGTTATTGTCCCTGGAGCCGTCGCTGCTCATGTGGCTAAAAAGGAAAAGCAAATAGCTTTAAATATGAATGTCATACAAGTGGAGTCGAGGTGTATGACTAATGTAAGAAGTGTGTCTGTGTGAGGGGGTGTGTGTATAAAACATTTAAAAACAAGGAGCTGTCAGAATCAGAGAGGGAAGGTACCGCATGTAACTATAAAGTAGAAAATATATCTAATTGTGATTATTTTGGCTGATATTGCAATTGCGAACATGCTTTGCGATATTAGAGGGAATGATAACTTTTACATCATTATTTTCATTTTAACTGAAAAAATGATTATGATTTAAATTTTTGCAGGGATCTGTACCAAACAAAGATGTTTCCTTAATTCTGTAGAATATAATGTGTAGTCCAGGACATCTCTGCAGCACGATATTTAATTTAAAATGGTATTTTGACACATATTTCACCTTAAACAAGTATTGCACCTCCTGCTATTTCGATTTAAAATTTCGATTAATTGTTGAGACTTAATGTAAAGTAATAAAAAACCTTTGGAGGATGCTGCTGGCCTGCTGTAGGTGTACACACACACACACACACACACCCAGAGGGAGTCTTTTCATTTGGGACATTAACACTGATGCGTACGGTTGGCTGACTCTGTTTTTGGGTCTGTTGTCCTGCTGGAAAATAAATCTCCTCCCAAGCTGCTGCTGTCTTGTACACTGCAGCAGAGTTTCCTCCTGGAGTATTTTTCTGCATTATTTTTTATCCTCTTTGTTAACAAGCCCTCCAGGTCCTGCTGCAGAGAAGCAGAACGAGAATCAAAATCAACTTTATTGGCCAAATATGCTTATAGATTCAAGGACTTTGTGCCCTGTTGTCAGTAGCTTTCGATATATGTGCAGACAATGTCGAGACTAAACATAGAGTGTGTTTCAAATCAAGATTTTTGTTATAACTTTAAAAAAAAATGCACATTTCTAACGGAAATTTAACACATTAAAATTCAGCTCTAGCCTAATTTAACCACAATACGACTCAACAGCCGACATTTTGGTTCAGAGATTCAGGTGTTGTGCTGGTAATGTAGCCTGGAGCCGAGGAGCGGGTTGCAGAGGCCTGCTAACCTCGCTTCTTTATAACACACCCCCAGATTTTTAAACACGTAGTCTCGAGGCCCAACAGATGCTGACTCTTTTGAAGTAGACTGTACGAAGCTCCCTCTGGAGCCACAAAAGGTTTCATACAACGTCTTTCACACATGCAACAACAACTGTACACAGACTTTGATGTGTAAAATAGCTAGACTTCATGTTTAACTGTCTGGCTTTCATAATGAGATGTCGTAACAGAATTATGAACTCACTGTCTCTTACTGCAGGCTACATTTCACACAGGAAAGTTTCACTAGTGTCAATTGTAAAGTATTGATCATAATAAAATGTTCAGGATCTTTAACTATATGACTCAGCTCAGCAGATGACAGTTGTTGCTTGTTCAGGTTTACTTTCTGTATTCCAGGTTCACACTCATTAGTAGATCTTTCCCCTCCACTGATATATTTAAAACTCATCATGAAGACATGACTGGTCACAATTACTTCCTATTATTTATTTGTTCTCTGTGCAATACTGTTGTGTCTTTGAGATTTTATCTAAATTGTGTTACTTTATTCTACTTATTCTTACTTTATTCTTTATTATTTTTCCCCTCGATCCTCATAACTATGTCTGTGCTTTTATTTGATTTTATTCTCGTTCTCTGTTAAGCACTTTGGTCAACATTTGTTGTTTTTAAATGTGCTATATAAATAAATACATTGACTTAACTTCTATTGGGCTCGAAGCTGTTAATCAGCACAGGATGTTGCAGTTTTTAGGAAATGACATGTTAAAGACAAAACCGCTCAGTTAGTCATAATCATCTGGGTTTGTGTGAGAAAAACATTAATGACACATCAGACTAAAGTTAGAGATTCACAAGCTGAGTTCCTTTTTTATTCTGTGCTCATAACATCGGTTGCTTAACCGCTTCCTTTCCCCATCATACCAAAGATGGTGGAGTCTGGTTATAATGTCTGGTTACTAGAAATTAACGGACACCTGCCAGCAAATATAACTTCAGTAATTGTAGTACTAACACAGGTTCATTCACTTATCATGCGTCTTTTAAAAAAAATTTTAAAAATGTGCTTCCTCTTTGACTTTAAAGAGTCTTTTTCTATTGATAAGTGTTGAAAAAGTTCAAATACACCTAATCATCTCTGTGATTCAATGTTATAAAACAATAAGAGTATATTCCAGGTTTAAATAATCCAGCCGTCAGCTGTTTTGCATCACTAAACCTTCAAATATTGCCGACCTTCTCACATCTTTAAAGTCAGACTCTTTGTGTGGACATGTTCTAGTCATACTGTCTCCATCCAAAGGGACATCCTGAACTTCCTCCGAGAAGGTGAGCTCCCTCACAGGGACCGAGTGAGAGCGGTGCACAGAGAGGCTCAGTACTACTCCATCGGCCCCCTGCTGGACAGCCTGGAGGACACGCAGCCGCTCACGGGAGAGAAAGTTCGACAAGCTTTCCTCGATCTGCTGCCCTACTACAGAGGTAACTGCAGTCTGTCTCCCTCACATGCTGAACTGAGCACAGACGTTAATCTGCACTATTGCAACAGCATCCACACAGCAGAGCAGCTCAGTACGCACATAAATTATAAGACCGTTGAAAGCCAAGGCAGTAATTCACAGGCATTATTACTGAATACAACGCTGCTACTAGACCATGTTGTAAATTTAAAGGTGCCGTCTGTTAGTGTCAACAGTGCATGTAAACATCTCATTGTGTTTGGAAAGAGATTTTTGTATCAGTACACAACCTGTTTTGATTTGAAAAGCCCTCTGAACCAAATAATTACAACCTTATCAGCCTAATCACAGTCTATATCTTCATATGCGGGAATATTTGGGAAACAAGGTTTTAGTTTGTTTGGTCAAGTCAAGTCAGTTTTATTTATATAGCCCAATACAGCAACACAACATCCTCTATTCTTAGACTTTTTATTCAAATAAGGAAAAAAAATGTAAGAAACCTCAGGGAGAGCAACAGAGGAGGGATCCTTCTCCCAGGACAGACGGACATGTAACAAAACTACAGAAACACACAGCATGGAAATACAGGATGACAAAATTATAGGTTGATTGATAACATATTTGGTAACAATATGTGAATGAACCTCTGAGGTGTGCTGTTTTTCCCCCTTTAAAGGCATCTATTTACATATGTGATATAAATTAAGATTTTGATGAATTCTGAAAATGAAATACAAAAGGATGTAAACAGAAGAGCTGTACGCAGTACATGTAAGCAAAGAGCAAAGTACACACAGACTTTGCTTTATTTAACACATTTCTGCTGTTTTATTTCAAGTTGGAAGAAAAACAACTAAATTAGGGTTTTTTTTATACAGATTCCACCATGAAGTCAAGGTTTTGATGTACTTACTTTTGATGTAAAAAAACACATAAGTCTCTAAATATTTTAAATGGCATTAATAAATCATGCTATTTTCATTTCAGACAATCTGGAGCGTATTGTGGAGATCGCCAAACTGAGGGCCATGCAGAAAAAGGCACGATTCGCCAAGCTGAAGATCTGTGTCTACAAGGAGGAGATGCCCATCACGCCGTACGAGCGTCCTCTTTTTAACTCTCTGCGCTTCGAGCGCTCGGACAGTGAGGCCAAGCTCTTTGAGCATCACTGCGAGGTGGACGTTTCCTTTGGACCTTGGGAGGCAGTGGCAGACGTTTACGACCTGCTGCACTGCATCGTCAGTGACCTGGCCGAGCGCGGCATCAGCGCCGAGCAGCAGTGCATCGGTGTCTGCGACAAGCACCTTATCAACCATTACTACTGCAAAAGGCCCATCTATGAGTTCAAGATCACGTGGTGGTGAACGAGGGAGACAGTCATGGCTTATAGGACCAAAAAGCAAAAGGATGGGTGTTCAGTTTTTACTACAACACGGCCGATATTGGTTTTTGTATCAAAGTTGCCAATATTTGGTGCTGATGTCTTGAAGTGTCACCCTTTAAATCATGCACTAACACATAAGTATACCAACATCCAATACCTACACTTCCACTAATACTACTTCAAAGGTCTACTGACATTTTAATGCTGACATTTAGGACGCATTATTTAACACAGACAAGCTGTCTACGACACGTCTCAGCCTTATTTTTCAGTTTCGCACCTTGTCTCAGCTAGTGTTGACACTTCAGCGTTCAGCCACAGCGCTGCTGTGAGGTCAGTGCTCAGAGTCCAATACACAGTCACTGTTCATTATAACTGAAGCATGTTTGTCTGTCAGACATGTGTGAGACTGGCGAATGAAAAACACGTTGGTGTGAACAGCCTGTTGTGTCCGACGGAACAAATTTGCTTCAGTTTTAATCCGATTTAGTCTTCAATTCTGTGTTCTTCCAACTTCTGCATGTTAACTACAGCGTCCGTGTATAACCTGCCTGAGGCCGCAGCAGTACTGCTGTTGAACGCATCCTGTGTAGACACTGAGGAAGAACTGAAGCTGCTGACATCACTGCACAGCCAGTGTAGACAAGGTGTTAGATTAAAAACCTGAATGTGCAAAAACATGCAAAAAATCTAAAGTCAGGGCTGATTGTGTTGCATCAGAAGTGGTTGATATGACATGAAAATATCATTTATTTTAAAAGCCAATTCTGCTGATTATATGCATTTCAAACTTATTTATGTAACCATAGCTGCTTTGCCCTAGTGTGGATTGATACGTGATGGGGTTTAGAACTGTCTCACCACATTTCCAGAGCCACGATTCAAGGAAATGACCTTTATAGTAAGTAAGTAAAATGAAGTAAAATCTGTATTTTGTAGGAATATGTGTTGGTTCGGGATGAAGAATAATTGTGAGCCTGTTCCTTTTGGATACATAGAGTATATTTTAATTAAGCAGCCTCCCGAGGAGTGTGTTTTTAAACCCTTTAGAAAGGTCCGGTGGCGTCCATTTTGTCATACTGTCAAACAGTCTTCACAATTTACCGAGTTACTTACTGTAGTTTCACCAGGTAACTGGGCTGCTGGGGGATGAAGGGAGCTACATTTGCTTTACACTAAAGCTAATTTGCATATGTTGTCATGGCAATCTCACACTAACAGAAACACAGTTTACATACTTGTCCACCGACTGGAGTCTTAATTTCCCTTAGAAATATTTATTACAATCAATTACAGAGAGAATGTTATATTAAATCAAACAACTTCAGTAGTTATTCTTATTTAATGTCCACTTCCATTCCACCTTTTTCATGTAGGCTAAGCAAATTAACATCATTATGAAATTAATTGCGTAACTAGCTAAGCTAAATGCTATCTCCTACTGTACTTGACAATAAGCACCTTGTGATTGTAGCCACGATTTTATTTTTATTTTTACCTCATGTCAAAGCAACAATCGTTATCAGATATATAACTCCATAAAAGCAACAGCGCCGGCATCAGTCTGAACATGTGATTTATGTTCGCTAAGAGAGCCAACACGCTGATTTTGTTGATGTACTGTTACCACATAATGCAGGAGAGATGCTACATTTATTCTTGGGAACACTACTCATCTTGATTTACATTGTTTTGTTTATAATGTTTTGAATGTTTTTTTTATTATTTATCCATTTCTGTTAGCTTCTAGGAAGCTATTAGCTCTACGTTCTGTTTGTGTTTGTTTGTAGTGAAAAAGCAATGTATCGTTTTTATTATTTATGCTAAAAGTAAAAAAAAACAACTGTTGTTTCACAGTGTGTCTCTCTTTTATTTATAAAAGACTGTAGAAGTATTGATAATCAATAAAATTGTAATGATACTGAAGAAGTGATGATTTCCAAACTTGGTCACAACTTGGCCAAAATATCTGAAACTCTACATCTACAGTCCAGAGGATGGTTACATTTTTTTTTATCTGACATGATATATTTTTGACTCAGACCTCACATTCAAAAAAAAAAAAAAAAACAATCTCAAAACCACCTTAATTCCTCCTCAAAACAATCACAGAAATAAAACTCATGCTCTCTCACCATGACCTGGCAAAAGTTCCTACACACTCTTCTTCTCCAGACTTTATTATTGTAACTCGTTACTTGTAGAAATCATTACTTTCACACATTCAGTTTGTCCAACATGCAGGCTTGCCAGGCTTTTAACAAAGAGTTTTAACAGACGACATCACATAACCTTGTTCTGACCAGTTACTGATCATTTTTAAAGCTATTCATTGACTGGCTCCTTGGTACATTGCAGACCTGCTGACTCCTTATGAGACTCTGGCAGGTCTTCACTTAAAGTTTCAAACTCCAAATTAACAACAAAGGGGGACCACCAGAGGATCTGAGGCTCACAGATTCTGTGAATTCTTCTAAATCTCTTTTAAAAACTTGCTTTTATGTGATGTTGTCTATTATTACCTTTTATCTTTTAGTGCTGATGATTTTATTCCCCTATTGATCTCTTTTTCTTTACCTTATTCCTGTGGGCATCACTGTGTTGTGTTACACTTTAATTTAAAATGTATTGATTATTTTATGTGCTTTTGTGTAGACAATGTTAAGCACTTTGTAAATATTGATTTTAAGAAGTGCTATATAAATAAAATTATTATTATTATTATCTGAGATTGATCCACACAGCCATGATGTGTACAATACCTCTTTGTACATCATCTCATTTGCAGCTTCCTGACAGTAATCAAGGTTGTAGAAGATCAAATAAACTCTGCAGAAAAGGCTTGAGAGATGTTTTGTGGCAAACAAAACGGGCTCACTGGTGAAGTTAAAGATTTGACCTCGCAATTACTGGCTGGCACTTCCTGCTGGTGTGGACGGGAGGAATGAGAGCATCCAGGATAAGTAGGATCAGCACCTTGGAGAGCACCAAGCCATTCGGTCCTGATAATAAGTGTCTGACATCCCTGGTTTTGCCCTGTCCATGGTGCTGATTTAGTCTGCATTTGTGAGCAGCACAAAATAAAGAAACACCATAAGAGTAAAGTTTGACATTTGGGAGAAACACTCCTTGCTGAGAGTTAAATTAGAAAGCAAGGCAAGTTTATTTGTGCAGCACCTTTCAACAACAAGGCAATTCAAAGTGCTTCACTTACACAAAACTACATAAAACATAAAATACATTAAGAAAAAAAAACAATGCAATATAGAAAGACACATACAAATAGGATTTAAAATGAGTAAAATAAAGTAGAAGGTAAAAGATCAGTGACTCCAGTGATTCTAACGACTGTGGTTACAACAACCAGGAACACTAATGAACCGAGTGGTATCAATGACCTTCATAACGACCCCACAGAGGTTAAAGACCTGGAACTCCCCAAGAACTGAAGAAGCCCCTTGGATGAGAGATGAAAGATCTTCAAGTATCTACAACCGAGTCCAACCCTCCTCGGATAACCATGACCTGGATGACTGAGAATCTTCACAGACACAAAGTTATGGTGCAGCTATGGTGAAGTGTGAGATATAAATAAATAGTCTCATAATTAATTTAATAAAAGGTAGCAAACAGAAATTAACATCTGCATGTGACCGGCTAACTTAGTTTAGCACAAAGACTGTAAAAACAGGAGGACACAGCTTGATTTTAAAGACACTGAATATCTAATTTCTCAATCAGCTTCATGGATGAAGTAGGAGCAGTTTTGTTTATATGTTATAGATTCCTGTGTGCTGTTTGTTTGTTTTTTTTATCTGCACTCTTCTCTCTAGTTTGAAATGAGCAGATATCTGCTGAATAAAGGTGAAGTCATGCACTTCTTTGCACCTGTATGATGACAGCGGTGGGGTTGTTTGCTTGCGTTGCCAGGCAACAGTCAATCAAATGTGACCAGGCCCCGATAATCTAGAGTCAACAGTAGAGTCAAGAATCACTGATCTAGTAGGTTTATATCTACATAAACATAAATATGTACATATGCACAATATTGGAAATGTATTAATATCCTGTATATTATGTAGCCTAGATGACTTGAGTTTAATTTTAAAGTGATTATATTGTATTTAATGTTTTTTTAAATTCCCTATCTGTATTGATTTTGTTCATTTTCTCTTTAACCACACATGTTTTCATCTTAATACTAATTTTTTTTTTGTACTTAGTCGCTGAATATTTATAGTTTGGAACATGTATGTAGTTTCCTTTTTGGGTGTTAAAATGTTTAATTTTAATGTTTTGTGTCTGCCATTAAAGATATCAATAAATTTCTTATAAATCTGATGAAAACTACAATAAATAAATAAATAAATAAAATCAGCTGAGTCAGTGTGAAACTCTTAATAAATAACTTTAACTTTGATGTGATTTTATAGAGAAATAGATCACAGTAGATACTGTATTTGAAATGTGTGAAATGTCTTTAATCTGTAACATATAAAGTGTGTAGCAGTAGTTACACATTTCTCCGCCTCTCACTCCTCCTCCTCCTCCTCAGTGTTTTTCTTCCTCTCTCTGCCTCTCTCTCTCTCTCTCTCTCCTCTTCCTCAGTGTCTCTCTTCCTCTCTCTCCTCCTCCTCCTCCTCCTCCTCCTCTTCAGTGTTTCTCTTCCTCTCTCTCTATCCTCTTCTTCAGTGTTCCTCTACTCCTCTATGCCTTTCTCTCTCTCTCTCTCTCTCTCTCTCTCTCTGCCTCACTCTCTCCTCTTCTTCTTTAGTGTTTCTCTTCCTTTCTCTGCCCCCCGCTCTCTCTCCTCCTCCTCCTCTTCCTCAGTGTTTCTCTTCCTCTCTCTCTCTCTCTCTCTCTCTGTCTCTCTCCTCCTCTTCCTCAGTGTTTCTCTTCCTCTCTCTGCCTTTCTCTCTCTCTCCCTCAGTCTTCACCCGTGTCTCTCTCCCAGCAGAGGGGTGGAGGCTGACGGCCGATGCTTTTTTTTTCTGTGAGGAGAGGATGGAGGAAAAGGGGAATTAGTGGCTATTCTTCAGGACGACTTGACAACCAGAAGCTACGAGATCAACAGAACATTTTTAATGGGAGCAAAACGGCTTAAAATGACCCGGAGAGTGAACGTTGATCTGCTGCACAAGGTAAGCACCTTTTCCCTTCAGCTGCTCCTTGTAGCGATACTGATGATGGCTTGTTTAATGTAATCGTCTATTTTATGGGGGGACGGTGGGGGTGGATAGTTACATAACAGTGCGAGGCGAGTCAGGGATTAATTAGGGGGGGGGGGGATAAGCAGTATTCAAGATAACACTCATGTCTTATGTGAATACAGCAAATGAAGTGTGGATCATCACCGGGTGACATGTTTTCAAAGGCAAAGCAAAAAGAAAACTGGAAGGTGTTTGGAGAAAATGTTCCAGGCTGTGAAGAGCCTGCAGGCCTCACATCACCACAGGACAACAGCACAGAGCAGAAAACGAGCCACAGTGGTGCACAGAGAGGCGAAACATGAACCGAGAGGCTATTATTCTTATCTGGATCACCTCCATCTCCATGACAACGGGAAATCTCTTACGTTTGCTCCCCGCTTCCTGCGGATGCACCTGATCCCTGCAAAAAAAAAAAAAAAAAAATCATCTAGCCATAGCCTGCTCGTAATAAAAAAAAGACATTATTATGCTGAAGAAGACTTTTTTTAAATATGAATTACATGTAGCCTACATTTTTAAATACGAGTAATCTCATTAAAAGGCTACAGGCTAATAAAGCAGGTAATTTCCACTGTAGAGCTAATAATCCTCTAAACAGTCACTCAGGTTTCTTCTCTCAAAAGTAAGAATATTGCTTCAGTGATGGAAAAGCACTATATTTGTGTTTCTAATCTGACCACAATTGAAATAACAGACCAATTTTACACCATTTGTCACCAAACCTAAAGGACAAAACAAATAGAATCAGGAAGCACAAATGACTTAACTAAGAAGTAGTTATATATTAATCTAAAACACCCCTTAATTAATATGAAAGTCACAGCTGGATCCAGTGTTGTGTTCTTGTTTTTGATTTACAGGTAAATCTTAAACACAAGTGATCTAATTTAAAGGCTACAGGCTAATAAAGCAGGTTATTCCTCCTGTAGAACTAATAATCTTCTAATCAGCCAATCGGGGTTCTTCTCTTAAAAGTTATCTTCAAATAGAGGAAATTAAAGGCAGAATATGGCTTCAGAAATGGAAAACCACTATTTTTGTGTCTCTAATCTGACCACAGTTGAAATTATAGACCTATTTTACACTCTTTTTTTTATTATATATTTGTCATCAAACTCAAACAACAAAATAGGTTGTGACATAACCAAATAGAGTCAGAATAAACCTCTTACTCTGATGAAGACATAATAGTGTCGAAACATGGCTCCGTTTTCACTATTAAAGGCTGCAAATCAATCAGTGTGCTCCAGTCTTTTCTCATCCAGAATCAGAATAGACTCATAATAACAACTAATATAGTTTTATCATCTAAACACCTCCTAATTAATGTATAAATTATTGATGGTTGAATTACATTAAATTAAATTTTAAACATAAGTGATCTAATTAAAAGGCTACAGGCTAATAAAGCAGGTTTGTAGAGCTAATAATTGGCTTAACAGTCACTCGAAACAACTTGTTTTAATGTATGATATAAATCTGAGTTATGGTCACATATAAAATTGAAATGTGACTTTATAGATAAAAAACACAATTGAAATTATAGACCTGTTTACTTGTCATCATACCTAAATGATGATATATTTAAATATCTATCTATCTATATATCTATATAATGTATATCTAAAAATATATAGACACTAATCACTTCAAATAACTACTTATATATCATCTAAAGCACCTGATAATTAATATAAAAGTGGTAATCCAATGTTTTATTCTAATTTTTGATGGTTGCTTCTTTTTAGGATTACAGGTTGTGAATTTAATCACTAATAAAACCACATAATCTCAGATCAATCCAATTAATCTGTAGCCTGTAATCTCAAGAAAGAGATGTTGATCTCAAATGAAACCAGTAAATAAAATCATTCATCTTAAACAAGATTATTAATTGTTTTACAGTTTGACTAGATTTATTTTAATGAGAGCAGTTTTTTCCAATGAAACACACACACACACACACACACATATATATAGATAGATAGATAGATAGATAGATAGATAGATAGATAGATAGATAGATAGATAGATAGATAGATAGATAGATAGATAGATAGATCGATCGATAGATAGATAGATATAGTGTAATAAGATGTTTTCAGTGTAATTGCAACTCCTCAAAGAGGCAGCTCTTCCAAAAATGTGTTCAGAACAGAAGCTTAAATTTGATGCTGACAAACTATGCCGATCTTGACAAATTAATGCTAAAAGCTGATAATTTGGACATGACAAGTGCATCAGACTTTGAGCCACTCAGTTATGAATATTTGAATATATGGTACAAAACGTTTTTACCGGCACATGTCCAGTTATGTTCGATATGAATTAAATTAGTCCTGCAGTTAAGACTTTGGCTGCCAGTTCAGGAAAAAGCATAAGATACATCAAGTAGATTTGTTTCTTCAGAATTTTCAAGATATCTTACCAAATATGATCAAGATTGTAACAAATATGTAGGAGCAATCGCAATAAACCTCTTTTGGAAAAAAGTCCAAAATGATTGCTTATACTGACTTACTGTCTTTATCTTCGAATATTAGGCAACAAAAACTCTCAGGATTTATGAGCAAAACAGTTCAGTAGCACATAAGCGGCAACATGGTGGTGCTAATGATGTCATTCTCTTAATAAGAGAGGCAGATGGTTAGTGAGAACCTGCTGTGTATATCACATATGACGTAACCTGTAGTAAGATTCAGATTTCAGAGGATGCATTGTAACAAACAGTTTAATATTTCAAAAAGTCTAAAAGATGGTAGACTGAAAAGTAAAGGCAACAATCTCCCGAAGATACTGGAAACTAGACAATCTGAATTGTGTTTCTAGCTCCGTCCGTTATTAATCAGCTATTAATTGGACAACAAAGGTGATTAAAATCATGTGGCAGAAAAATTACCTATTACCTGAATGTAATTCCAGTTCAGTGAACCAAAAACTGGGTGCCAACTGGGCATGGAGGCATTGACACAGTGCCACAAAACATGGCCTCCTCTTTTACAGACCACTGCTTTAACACAGGGGGGGCTGGCGCCAAAAAATGTTGTATATAAAGTTAAATCTGGCTCAGTTTTTGCTGCATCGCAATGACAAATCACTACTTTGGCGGATACTATTTTGGTATCTGAATACTTCAAGTTGGATATTTCATCATTTCACTAGAACTGAAAAAATCAGATTTGGGTCACTTCAGCATGCTCATAGAACTGGAATTACAGTGTTTCTATTGCAACTATCTACTGTTTCCATTCTTGGTCTTTTACGAACTTCCCTGATAGTTTAACACTTGAGGAGAAGATGTGATGTACTCCCAGCTGGTGATCCCACAGCAGCGCACCACCAACCAGGGTCTCTCACCGTCCACTTATCCACTCCCTTCTCCACAAACCAAATAAGACATTATAGATCCGTGAAGTACATTTTCTCTAATGCAATTTTTAGGTACTGTCCATTTGAAATGCTGGAAATAGGGAATGTTTCGCCTTTTTTATTTTGAAAACGACTTATGACTAATGTAAAATTGTTTCAGTTCAACCACTTACCTTCTTAAAAGGTCTACACAGCATCCTCACAAACATCAATTTATCAACAATAAATAAAACCCACAAGCCTTTATAAATGACTTTTAAACACTGATTACTGTAGACTTGATGGCTTAAACCCTGTGACTCCACAGTGAACTCCCAAATAGTAGCCATGGGCTTTAATTTATATAAACTGCAAAAAAACAGGCTTTTATTTGAAATTCCCTGCAGTTAAAAAGTATATTTTATTATATTTTAGTTAGCAGCCTCCTTGTTTTCTGATCTGCTCTTGTTTTAATTTCCTGTCGCTGCTCTGTGCTACCAGGCAAACTCAGCACCTCCTCCGTGTTCACATCTTGTCTTGATCATTTCAGCATAATGAACCATACGGCACTAATTTCAAAACTGTCATGTCACGTCACCACTCTTTCTTTTCACTCACATTCAGGTTAAAGGGTCAGGTCACCCAGATTAGTTCATTAGTTTCAGTATTATGTGCTCGTTCAGTGTTTCCACCTTCATTTTTCTCACTTCCCTTTTAAGGTAAGTGAGATATACAATATAGCTATTAATTTGGGTGAACGGATCCTTTAATGCTCTTAATACAGTGGATGGTTTGGCAGCCTGCATGACTTTGGATAACTGAGCTCCATCTAGCACCAAGCACCATATTAAAGGACGGAAACAACAATGGCTAATTTGCTGTATTTTCATGAATTGGTTGTTAAATATGGCTAACTTCCATCCACTGACCACCATTCTCACTTGAGCTTTAAAGAACTAGAGCAATACTATTTTAAGATTTAAAATTATTGGTATGTAACGTCTATACCACCTGCACTCAGCTGTGTGTATGACTAAAAATAGCATGTGTGTGTCCCCATGTGGCCTCAGCTCGATTTTTGCCACATCTGGATCCAGCTACCTGCCAAACAGTCTCCTCCACACAGCAGAGATAATAGAAAAGCAAAATAAAAACTACCATAATATTTTTCATCATAATAACCCCCTCAATTAACTGTTCAATTTATTCCATCATTAACTTCATGATTTTCCTCTCTGTACTAACACTACTTTTGCTAAACCCCATCCCCGGAACAACAATTATGAAATGATATCTTAGCAACCATAACTAGGCATGGCAGGTCTGTTAGCGTTATATAACTCTTTTATTGTTTCTCCAAAACCAAAAACACAACAGCAAAACAGTCAGGAATGCATTAAACTATGTGTTTATCTGCTGTAGCATAAGTTGCCAATGTCAGGGTTTTCAGGTTATGTTAGAACAAGCCCCTTTCAGCAATTAGTTAAATCTGCATTAACTATTTTCTTACGTTAACATTAACATTAGCATGCCCAACTCACTGGCTCACAGTGCCATGCCAGTGGTCTGACAGCTCATCATTCCAAACTCAAATAGTTTCGAAACACTTCCCATTGGACCGAAAACCCTTTAGTCCGACGGCCCTTATCTGGAAAACAAAAGCCCACTGCTCCGATGGCCCGTTGATCTGAAAATACACACTCTCCCTGGAGTTTTTTGCCCTTAGTGTATTTTGACTTGCAAACATGAAGATGACATTTACAAAATACTTGCTTTTTAGTGCATTTATTGCATACTAATCCTAATCCTAACCAAAAAGGCGACAGAAATAGCCTAAAATCAGAATGCCTAACCATAAATACTAGTAGTCTGTTCATCAACCCCCTGCTGATTCAGCACCATGGACAGGGCCGGCAGTCACTGAATTCCAACAACTCCAGAGTGTGTATTTTCGGAGCAACAGGCCTTTGGAGCAATGGGTGTTTGTTTTCGGGATAACGGGCTGTCAGACTAATTGGCTTTCAGTTCAATGGGACATTTTTTGAACTATTGGGGTTTTGGAATAATGGGCCTTTGAACCCATAGGCAGTCCCAAGGCTCACTAGCTACATTAGTAACCTAATCTTTAGCTTTTGCCTTGCATTAGCAGCACACATGACCTATTTTTAAGCTTGGTGATTGGCTGTATCTTTCTGAAATGTATCTCGGGAGTCGTAGTTAACTTCTACCCCGAATTTTTATGTACATAGTCTTGTACCTTCAACTTTTTACTAAAGAACCAGATATATTTAAATGCAGTTGTTCATCTTTTGTACTGATGATTTAACTGGGAGAGTGTCCTGCTGATCCAAGCTGTATAGAAGCACTCTGTGAGTGGGCTAATGTAGCATTGTATATGGGATAATGAATGGATTTGTACTTCCCAAACCAGGGACACCCAAAATAGTCTTTCCATTGATTTTGTATGTACTCTTGCCATTTCTAAAATTCACTTTTCAATCTATCTGAACACGCTTTAGCTCTGTTTTGTTCTCCACCAACTCCTGATAGAAATATCGGATTCTTTAGCAGCTGAATGCGCCACTATGTTCACCAGCTCGCAGTTTTGTCTGTCTCCGTCTGTCTAGTGTACAGTCATTCCTGAGAGCTTGTTTTGCTTTAAAAAAAAAAAAAAAAGCTGCCAAACATGTGAGAGTGAAACAAAACAAAAGTAAAAAGGGCCATAGAAGGAAAATGATGACCTTAAAGGCTCTTTAGAGCTGAGAGGAGCTGCAGTGTCAGGTGAAAATTTTCTGTGGTTTCATCACTTTTCATCACCTTTCATTTACAAGTACTTATTTGATCCATTGTTAATATAAAAATATCAACTATAGCAGCTTTAATTACTGTAAATGCTTGCCTATATCCTGTAAGAGCCAATATGACACTAGTAAAAATTAAAACTGTTGTTGTTCTAGTGGCTTTTATTGTGTCTTTACTGTCAGTATCATTATAACATGCTCTACATACACAGATATTCATCTGTCGAAGCCAAAAATACCACATATGTCATAAAAGACAGCTTTATGCACAAAGAAAGATACAGTATTTGTTCTTCCTCAGGCTCTCTGAAACTGGATGAAACAGACAAATGTTATCCAATGCTGCGGCCTCATCCAGTACATTCCTGCTATATTGTGAGCACTTGGTAGACTGAGCTGTGCGTTGTCATGGAAACCAGCGCTGCTCAAGCTCATAATATTCCCCTGTGAATGGAGAGCAGAACGGCTTCAACACAGCCATTTGTTCCAGTGGTAAAAACACTGATGGTGGCTCAAGACTATGAGCATAGTAAAAGAAATCCGTTCTGATCTCAGGACGGTCTGCAACTCAGAAACAAAAACTCTGCTGCATGTGACAGAAAGATCACTAATTGAATAACAATCCTACTCTGTGTTTCACAGGCGCTAAATTTAGTTTTCCCAAGGGGTAGTCCAACATAGCTCCTGAAGGAACATGTTCTGACAAGCACACATACACAGTTTCCATCGCTTCAGAGGACATTGCATAACATTAACCTTACTTTAACCTTAAACTGAGTCTTCACCTTCAAATTTAATGATTTACATTATGGGGACATGAATTTTGTCCCCACAGTGTCAGTAATACCTGATAGACCCACACACACAGTGCACTAAAAGGTTCGTACAACATTACAATATGAATTACATCTTGACTGCACCATTACATTATGTCAAACAAAGTTACAGCAGATTTCAATTTGCTTTAACTGATTTTTGGCCACATGGGGGGAAGTATGAACAACCTGTAAATATGACAAACTTGTTTGCAAACATAGAAAGACATTATTACATTACAATATAATTATGTTGCTATTTAAAGCTGCCTTGGTTGATTTTTTTTAGCCACTGGAAACAAGCTCTAAACCCAACACTGATATATTATCACCTCTAAAAGTTATTATAGTGAACATGTTAGCAAACAGTTGCTCATTTACACATCTTAAAAAACACACAGCATTGTTGCTAAATGCTCTCCTATGTTCACCAGCTAGTTGCTAATTTTGTCCATCTGTCATTCGATACGCAGTAGCATACAGTCATTTTATAGAGCTTTTTCAATGAAAACAGCTGCCTACCTCGCATCTAGAAATCACTTTGAACAAAGCAGTTAAGTTGCAGGCCGTAAAGCCAAAACATTAAACTGAAACTCTCTCTAGAGTTGAGGTGAGCTGCAGAGTAAATTGATAAAAACCTGTGCATTCATCACTACGAGTTACCCTTTCACATACTAGTAGTTATTTTATCGACTGTTATATTTGTTTTGTCTTATACTGCAATGACTCATGATGGTTGATCTGAAACTTTCATTGTACTTTACCACAGATATGTTCATTCATTATGTAGTTATTTTGTCTTTTGGTGATCTATGGTGTTTGGAAGTTGTTTTGGAATTGCACATTTGACCCACAATAATACCTGTTTGATTGTATATCTGTATGTAGTCCTGTAAATGTATTTAGGTTTTGCTTTTTGGGGAAGGGGCCCGGTGAGGTTTTCAGTGAGGCAGGTCTGAGGACGCCTCTGATTACAGGTAGTCACTTGATGCACCTGTTGGAAATTAGTTAATTGACACTCATTGTTGCTGTAAAGATAAAAAGGACTCAACCATAAAACTGAAGGATGATTGCACACTGAAGAAGGTGTAGCGGAAATGGAGAAAACTAAATAAAATAAAACTGTTAGGGACCGAATAGCAAGGCACATGATGCAGGTTTTTGTAATTTCAAAGAGTTGGGTTTTTCATTTACCCCAAAAAGTAATTGTGGTTAAATTGGGCCCTAAAACAGGTCAACAATCAAATTTTGACAGGCTCTCTCCCCAGACCCACCTTGCTGTTGCAGGACGTTGATATAGTCCAGGGCCCAGGTGCAGGTATTTAATAGTAATGGATCAGTCAATCTTTTACATGGCCAGACGTCCGCCTAATCAACCGCGGTAACTCAAAGGATAGAAAATTATATTAGTACAATTTAAAGATAACAGAACTTAAGAATCGACAATACAAAATTAACTAAATGTGCACAGTTCATCTAGAAATTATGCATGTCAAAAATAGGAGCAGGAATAATCTAATTGATTTGTGGTTGCGAACCCTGTTTTTGTGCTTTGAACAATAATATAAAAATATTTATTAAAGCAGTTTTAACCTTTAATTTTCTTGCCACAACAGATCAGTATCAATATCATCTAAAATATCATGAGACACCACCAGGAAGGCCAGGACACAATTTATCTCAAAACTCTGCTTTGACACTGTTTCCAATGCTCTATTTGTCTTAAATAGACAATTATTCTTCCAATGCCCAACCTGAGTACCCACAGAATCAGCAGCTAATAGGAGCATTACAACCTTAATTCAGTGTTACACATTCACTTTACACTGCGTGACTTACTGTGACAAAGTGGAGCTTTCTTTCGGCAGTGTGGGTGGTGTAGAGTTTTCTTTTGGCCTTACTGTAGCTGCACAATTTCATGCAATTTCATACTGGGCTCCACTACTGAACACTGTACACGACTCATTTCTGGTTTCCTGTACGTACTCAGGAGTACTGTGCTGAGACTACGACAGAGTAGGAGGTCTATTGTTTATAATATTATCTGTGTGCTTTTGTTGCTGCCACTCAATCTGAATCTCAAGTGACTCTAATATAGCATCAAGCTGCGTATTTCTCCTTGCCACTCTGCAACATTCTGCACAGTCTCTATCCTTCTTCTTTAACCTAATCCTTCACACAATCCATCAGTTTGTTATCTCCTCTCCATTGCTGCACTTCTTCCTCCTCCCATTGCTTCAGGATTACTGTTACTGTAAATAGACCTGTTCCTTTCAATATGTATCTTGTATCAAAGCAGATGGATGGTGATATGATGGGAATCATAATTAGTGCTTGAAATGGACTGATACCCAACATGATTTTACACTTTTATACACTGATATCTTTACATTTAGCATCTCAGATTTTTATATTTTATGACAGTTTTACTGCTATTCTATTTTGTTGATTTTATTCCTGTATGTTGGTTTTATCATGTAGTTTCTGTAAAGCACTTTGTAATGTTGGTTTGATAAGTGCCACACAAATAAACTTTATTTTTAGAGCAGAGTAGAATAAAGTTTTAATGTCCCAGAGGGGCAATTTTGCTCACAGACAGCGGACCATAATGATAAATACAAAAAGAATACGACAATTTGTAAAAACACACGAGAACACACGTCAACGCCAACGTCTCTGCTGTCAATATCACGTGTCGCCAAAACCATCAGAGGAAGCAGTGAAAGAACAGAAGCCAGAAATCACATCCACAGCTTGTAACAGACCAAATCACATTTTGTTTAGAAAGCTGATGGAATAAAAGACATCATGTACCTGTTTATGTCACCTCTAGGGAGATAAAAGGAAGGAAATTTACACCAGTGACTTTACGGCACATATTCACAATTTTACCAGCAGGTTTCTTTATTATTTTGATGTATGACTTTGTATTATTTTGCATTACTGAAGTCATGTGGGGACGCCAGCCTCATGGGGACTGTGGGGGTATATTTTACGTCCCAGTGTCCACACTCAGTTTTAAACCAGCTGCCTGTGTACGCTGTATGACCTACTGTACTGTACTGCTTTGTTCAGTGTTGCAAGTTTTGACACCAAATAGCTCAATCAGTGGCAAAAGTAGTCCAAGTTTTGGAAAAGGGTGTATTTTTCATCTAACACATGTATGAATGAAATATTGTTTTCATGACATTTTGTTAATACTTTTAAAACAATGTAAGACAAGTTTATTTATACCTTTAAGCAACAAGGCAATTCAAAGTACTTATATAAAACATAAAAAAAGATGTAAAAGAAACACAAGACATAATAAAAATACACATTTAAATAAAATTATGTAAGAATTAATGTAAGATACTTAACAACAGAAATTGCCATTATTGGGTTTTGTTACAGGTAAAGACTTTCTGTCCCTCCTCTCGTCCTCGTCATGTTCTGTTGTTGAATACAAGAGGGAAAATGAAGTGTCCTAAGACGCATCTACGCTCTTTTGTGTTATTGGTGTAAGTTTAAGCAAACCCATGACAGTAATGTTTGGGTAACATTAATGTTACAGCCTCTACACAACAAAGGCCCACTCAAACACACAGTAGACCGTAGCTAAATACATATCAGTGAAACAGAAAATGTCTTCTATTAAATGGCAAGTTTTTATCACAGCTTGAACAGGAAAAATAGGAATAAGCAAAAAAGAAGAAAAATGACATTTCTTCTTATCACTCATCAGTTATTATGTGTTAAGCCTAAATAACTAACACCTTGTCAATTTCTTCTTCTTCAATTCACAGCAGTAGATGCAGTGAAGGCATCCCTATCAATCTCCATTATACCTATTCTAGTTTGAGATGAAGAAGAGCAGATTTATTGTAATGAAGCTTGTGACTTTTCATTGTTGGAAACTGCCCAAATGGTGCAAAAAGTAGCCAAAAATTCAACAAGCTGTCCAAAATCATTTTTACTCACCCAGTCAAATAAAAAATTGCCAAAGTGGACCGAAAACCATTGTGGAGTGGATCAGGAGCTCCATGTTACATCCAACAGCTCCTGTAAAGTTTCCATCATCTTTTTCTGTCAAAGTACTGCACTCAGAATCAGTGAAAACACAACAAGGTTTGTGCACTTAATATTCTTACTAATTACCACCATGTGGCCTCTCTTATAGGCTTGAATCCATCTAGAAACCCCATGGAGCAGGATGTGGAGAGCCCAGCCACCATCAGACAACCCAAGTTGCCAAAGCAGGCCCGTGAGAACCTGCCTAAACAGCTGGAAGAAATGGACAGAGCAAAGAGGATCCAGCGGTACGTCCAGAAAGACGGGAAGTGCAACGTCCATCATGGGAATGTCCGAGAGACATACCGGTATCTGACGGACATATTCACCACGCTGGTAGATCTCAAATGGAGGTTCAACCTCTTTATCTTTGTCCTGGTCTACACGGTCACATGGCTCTTCTTTGGCTTCATGTGGTGGCTTATTGCGTACCTTCGGGGTGATCTAGACCACTTAGCAGACAACCAGTGGACTCCGTGTGTCAATAACCTCAATGGGTTTGTATCAGCCTTTCTGTTCTCCATTGAGACAGAGACCACTATTGGTTATGGATACAGAGTCATCACGGACAAATGCCCTGAGGGGATAGTTCTGCTTTTAGTTCAGTCGGTGCTGGGATCTATCGTGAATGCCTTCATGGTGGGCTGCATGTTTGTCAAGATCTCGCAGCCTAAGAAGCGAGCAGAGACACTAGTGTTTTCCACCAACGCGGTCATCTCAATGAGAGATGGACGGCTGTGCCTGATGTTCAGAGTTGGAGACCTCCGAAACTCGCACATCGTTGAGGCTTCTATCAGGGCCAAGCTAATCAAGTCTAAACAGACCAAGGAAGGGGAGTTCATCCCTTTGAACCAGACGGACATAAACGTGGGTTATAACACGGGAGACGACAGGCTCTTCCTCGTGTCGCCGCTCATCATCTGCCATGAAATAAACCAGAACAGCCCCTTCTGGGAGATCTCACAAGCCCACCTGGCCAAGGAGGAGCTTGAAATTGTCGTGATTCTGGAGGGGATGGTGGAGGCCACAGGTGAGTCGTCAGATTCATGAAGTCAGAGGTGTTCTGACCAAAAGTATTTATGATATCTAAGTATAGATGAGGTCTGTACAGTCCAGACAGTGTATACAATCATTATATTGAAATCTTTATTTATAGTCACCCACGATACAAAGTGTTTCAAGTGCTATGGCAGCAAATTAAAACAGCGAAACCATAGAATCATTAGATTTTAGACTCTGTCGTTGTCCAAAAACTATTAAAAAGACATCAGTGAGCCACACTGCTGCACTGGGTGACATGTTCCTTCACCATGAAGATTATGGTCACATTAGTTTGTTAAGGAACAGCTCCAAAGACTAATAACAGTGATCAAATTTTCAGTATCATATCACAACCTCTTGACTTTGTACTACATTTTAAATTTCTCAAAGAACTTCAGTATAAAGTCAAAGTCGTCATTGTTGGTTCAGCTCCACAAACGAGAGTTGTTGGACATAAGAAAAATATTGAAAATTGTCAACCATATCCTTTAAAGGAATGTTTAAAACTATGAATTATTAGTAATTTGAGTTATTTACAGCAGCAAACATATATTTTAAGTGAAAAAGATACAATTGCTTTACATGTAAATAATCCGTATTACTGTTTTCTGTTGCATTTGTGTGAATGAAAATTGAAACAATATTTTTTACAACCATGAACTGCTGTCAGCAAAAATGAACCAAAATTAACTTGGACTCCAGAGGGCTGGTTAAAATAAATATATATAAAGACGGTTGTAAACGCTGAGAGTAGTGTTGAGGGAATTTTCTCAGCTGAGACAAGATGATCTGCAAGCTGCTCAGCAGGGAGCAGCAGAACCGAAACCTCTGGACGGGCAACAACTGGTAGAGGAAATGTGGGTAAAAAGAGAGATTTAGATTTAGAGAATCATAAGCATACACTTCCCAAACACATATATTAGGAACAACAGGCTCGAGCACATTCAATCACACCCCCTCCCCGGGGCCCAATTTTCCAAAACAAAAACATGTCCAATCAGATAATGCTGGATATCTAGTATGAGATCATTTGTCTCACTATCAGCTATAATAAAATGAGCCAATTACATAATGTCTGAGTGGCATAAGTGGACGTGTTTTGAAGCTGGAGATTCACAGAGGACTCAGTTTCCTCCAGACAGCTGCGTCTAAAGAGCTCACTGATTTATATCAAAAGTAAATGGCATCGGAAAACAATTAAAAGCCACTGTTTTGTAGTGTTAGGATAACTGTGGAAGAATGGATGATAGAGGGACTCAAGAAAGCATATGTGCACTGACAAATTATTCATGTCAGTCATGTTCAAAACTAAAAAGCCAGAGCCATCATGTTTCATTTCACTTCTCGGATTAGAAGTTTGCAACGTATGATGCATCATAATACAAAGAAATCCAGAAGCGTTGAGTCAAGAGCAGCTGGACTTGTTGTAGTTTCTTGAAGACGTTTCATCCAAAAAGCTTCTTTAGTTCTGTCTGACTGGTGGGGAGCTCCCAGATATTTAACCTCTGTAGGGTCACATGTGGTCATAAGTATAGTAGCCCTGAGGTGCAAAACACAACAACAAAACTGATAACACCACAACATTTCAGAAAACCCTGCACTATAAATACAGCAATGCGTGAAAAACGGCAGTCCTCCCATTCATTTGAATGGGAGCAGAATTCTTACGCTGCAGGGGTTGGGACTACATAGGGCTCAGCATAACAACTGCAGCAGCCACCAAGAAGTTGAACCTGACTCAACTTTTGCCAAAACGCAACCCAACGTCATGCTGTGGTGGCAAATCACATCGATGCAAGTGCACATTCCTGGTGGATTACTTTGTAATGTGAACCCCTTACTCGACTGTTTACCTCCTGATCACTGCGACGAAAGATAAAACAGTTGCCACCATGAAAACTTGCCGGAGTTTTAAAATCCTGTCTTTTAGTTAAACAAACTTCTGCACAGTGTCCTTAAATGCATAATCTGTAATTCCAACTCGACTTCCTGGGTCGTATTTCATTGTCTCACCGGTACCTCAAACAACATGCTCCAACCACCGAAGCCCCCGTGTCATAGTGTCAAACTTTTCATGTCTGTCATGTGATAGTCTTAAGTATAGTGGTCCTGAGGTGCAAAACATAACAAAATTGGACAAAACACAACATTTCAGAAAACAGAAAAGGTAGAGCCAACAATTCTTGTCTGTGAGTCACATGAATTCATGTGTGAACTGAAGAAGCCTTCTGGATGAAATGTCTTCATAAATCTACATCAAGTCCAGTTGCTCTTGACTCAGCGCTTTTGGATGTACCATGACCTGACCTGGAAGACTCATCGCAGACCTTTGCCTTAACTTTAGCCTATTAAGCTTTCTCATCTTGCTAATATTGTCAAGTAAAGTCAAGTCCAGACTCCAGTTGGGCTGCAGGCTTTGCTTCATTACTTTGCTTCAACCATAAATGAAGCAGGCCACTATTTACTGTCTGTGGATAAGACATCAAGTACATTTCTAGTCTTGTAGTGTAACACAGAGGATACGTTCATTTTTATGGGTCATTTTTTGCCACATGATTATTAACTAAAGCTGCTGCCACTCTGTTATTATGACATCTGCCCTCAGATACAGCCCTAAAACTGTTTTATAAATCAATTTTATTCTTGAAACAATTAAAAGAAATTAACAAACAAAACATATGCATATAAACACATACACAACAGTGCTGCAAAAAAATGGCCCATGATTGAGCCTAATTTCTGATCCCTGCAGTGGAATATAGCTCCCAATGTGGTTGCCTGAAAACTGCTGACAGAAATCTGAGGGACAAACATTTGAAAAGCTGGACAAATAAAACCACAAATAGCTGCATGCATAGATACCACAGGGAGAAAGTAGGAAAATATGTTTGTTTTTTCGTTATTTGGATGAACTGAACCTTTGAGGTAGCCCAAACTGCAGTTTTCCCATAAATGTTTACACCTCAACCTTTAATCTTTAATGTTTCAGGCATGACGTGCCAGGCCAGAAGTTCATACGTCAGCAGTGAGATCAAGTGGGGCTACCGCTTCACACCAGTCCTGACTCTGGAGGACGGCTTCTATGAGGTGGACTACAACAGTTTCCACGATATCTACGAAACTAACACACCCGCCTGCAGTGCCAAAGAGCTAGCCGATATGACCAACCGCACCCGCTTGCCCCTCACCTGGTCGCTGGCCAGTAAGCTGAGCCAGCAGGGGCTGCCAGAGTCTGAGCAGGAGGGTCAGGAGACAAAGACCAGCCTGGACAACCAGGGTAAGAGCCAGCAGACGGAGAGGAACGGGGACATTGCCAACGTAGAGAGTGAGTCTAAAGTGTAGCGAGTGTGATAATAAAGGAAAGAAAGAAATACGGGATGGACACAAGTGCTTGCAGAGCACAGGTCAGAATTTGAGGCACTAAATGAGGACCAACGAGCACAGTAGACCAAGTATCCCTGCACCAAGAACCGCTTCTTCTCAGTGATTCACAGTTACCCCAAAAACAACAAAACATCTAGACATGTGGCCCACCGCTGAACTGAAAACCCTTTGCGGCAAGTGCATGTTTCAAATATAATGTGATGTCCTCCTGATCCTGATGAGATTCCTATTATTTTTTCTATTAAAATATTCTTAGGGGCATTTGCATAAGTATTTTTGTATATACTATAAAATGTTTTGAATTCTTTGTTTTGTTGCGGTGTGAATATTTGACAGATGTTTGATACTAATTCATTTAGGTTAGTTCTGTATATATATTATATGCCTTACTGTATGTATAAAGCTTTCATTATTTGTTTTCCAGAAATATATAAGCATGTATAAACATTATCTGCAGTTTATTTATCTTGTATTGTGTATATACTGTATGATGATAATGATATAAGAAACACACATCTCAATGGATGCAAACTCTAGTCTAAACCAATGACAAATTCTTCCCCAAATGATAAATGTATGTTCAAGGTGGTACTACAATATAATTCCTTGAGAAGCCATGACTTGCTGTTTGCAGCTGAGTGACTTCAGACAACGGCCCTTTAAAACTGCATTTTGTCACTTTTGCACATTGGAGACCTCTGGTGGAGAGAGTCAGTTGCTATTTCAGTCTCCAAAAATCCTTCACATGTCACCTAACAGTATCAAAAATAAATAAATAATAAATTTCACATTGACTTGATTAAGTTTTTTTATTTCTGAAGTTACTGAATGTAATTTTTTTTATTGTCATTATTGAATCTTTCAAATTATTCTGATGTTTTTTTGTTGTTGACAGTTTTGTACAAAGTATAAACAGTCATTGCAATAATATGTGATGCAACTATTCTGACATCTGTCCAAAATCTTCATGTTTTGGGCTTCATCTGTGACCTCACTGATGATGTCACAGTTCAGATTGAATTACAGAATTTTAGCCTCTTGTACAGTTTATGATGTCACAGTTCGGAACAGTGAGCTCATGTGACATCACACGGGAGTTTATAAAGAACTCTGGGGTTCGGGTCAGGGTATCTGCACCAGGCTGCTGGTGGGCAGGTGCTTCACAGAGACTGAGGCGGCATCTTGGGAGCCAATAAATGGGCGGCACATTCATCCTTAGTTCTGTTTCGTTTCGGAGGTGGAGTGCCTGCAAAGCATCTCTCCTCCAGTCGTCCTGAACAGAGGCTCTGACCGGCTCTCCTCCGAGAAACAGAGCTACCAACTCTGCTCCATGAGAGGGAAGGAGGGAAGGGATGTGGGAATGGGTAGGTGGGTGGGTAAACAAAACAAAAAACAAACAAATGTCACAGACAGATGCCACTGATGATGTCACAGTTCACATTCAATTGTGGGCCATTTTCTGTGTGACCTCTCATATGATGTCACCAGTTCAGACCAGTTCAGTCTGTTGTGAGACCTCACCGATGATCCCACAATGCAAATATTTTGGCACGTTCATGTCATATCAGAGTTATCGTTATTATGGGTTTCTGACTTGTAAAAAGCATTCATGTCAACCTCCAAATGGTAATTACTAAATGGAAACGGGGATCAGCTCAGAAATCACATTCATGTTTCTCTCACTTCACTGTATTTATTCTTTTCCTTTCTCTCGGTTTCTTCTTACTCACATTCCCTTCATATGAGCAAAAACTGATTGAATCTTTCCCAGTAATCTTGTACCAGAGGACATATTTTCAAATATGGGGACAACCCTTCTGATGGTCACTAAAGTTAAAAAAAAAGTTATTAAAATGATTACAAAAAATCATTTGTACATGCTACAACTTCATCACAATTGTCGCACATCATCACACTAAAGATTTGCTACAATTCAGAGGAAATATTATATTGTTTCATAGCTGAAATTATTAATTACTTTTCAGATTAAGATTTCAAATTTTAAAAAAAAGATAAGTTTATAAAATTTAAAGAGAGAAACCAGTGGTTTCAAACACTCAAAGACTGTGAACTTCAGATAGTTTCATTTAAAAAACTATTTGAGGCCCAAAATGTATAAAATTCTCTAATAGTTAGCAAAAAGCAAAGATTCAGTCCAGAATCTAAAAAGTGCCAAATTACAAATTTGTGCAGCAAAAATTTTTCTTCTTTTCTACCCAATTAATTATCTCAAAACATCTCAGATTCATATTGTGACTCTTTGGAGGAGACCGACCTCGAGGTTAAGAACTACTGGACTAAACTACTGTATATAAAGTAGTTAAAACTGGTTCCAGCAACAACAACAGTAAAATGCTCACACTGATGCACCAGTATGAACAATCCAATGTTATATAATATCAGTCACATGGGACATTTTCCTGCATAATGAGTATTTCTACTTTTGATACTTTAAATAATAAATCTTTCAGTCAAAATCTTCACCATCAACTGCACATTGTCAAGAATATAGAAATGTACCATGTCTATATGCTCTATATAATGAGTTTGATGGTGTCCCACTTGGTGATGGAGGGCACCTGCCGACCCTCTCTGATGACTCCTGACCCCCGACCTTGAGCCTGGCCCACAGCAGGACTGGAGCCAGGACAGAAGACCCAGTTGCAGTGTCTGCGTAGGATCTCAGTGTGACAGTATCACGGCACGTGTCCTTCTCCATAATATTGTCACAGTTATTATAAGAAATATATTATTTCTCAAGAGAAATAATATGACTGAAGTATTTCTCCAGTTAACCCACCACCACCAAATAACGACTGAATTCATTTGTTTCATTTTACTGTCTTCTTTATTTCACTCAAATAAAAATGCAATAATTATCACAGTGTTTCTATAATTTTCCAACAACTAACATCATCAACTTTTAGGCTTTCACCCACATTTTACTGAAGTTAAGTGTATTGCGTTTAATTTAGCCAAGTTTTAAACTTATTTTCAGAAATGTTTGTTATTTAACACTTAAATGGATGAAATGTCATGACACATATGAAATGTGTACATTTGGCTTTAAGCACTCGATTTCAGTCAAGTCAGTTTCATAAATCTACTCTGTTTCAGTAGATTTCAGTAGCTTTTTATTTCACAGAATATGCTGCTGTTATTCTATATTTTTGTTATTGTCAACAAATCCAACGAGTACTTTCTGACATCCGTACACCTCTGTTGCACTCAGCTCCGAGCCCATTGGACATAAATACTTATATATATATATATATATATATATATATATACACATATATATATATATATATATATATATATACATATATATATATATTTATTTTTTAAAAGGCTCAGTCATTTCCTAAAACAGCTGGGCACTGTAGTTCTTAGCAAACGTTACTCAAACAGGAGCAAATAGTGATTTTTCTTTTTTTTGGGGACAATTTTCAGCTGCGGATTAACACACATTTGGTGCATGTGGAATTAACACAATATAATTTATAGTGTTCGTGTTCATAGATGCAAAGTGTAGCTCATTTATGTGTTTTTAATAGTTTTGGACAACAATGGAAGAGGCTATATTAGTGTTTGGCTACACAGGAAATACTTGATCGTAAGATCATTGATTCAATGTTTGTCTTGGTCTTTTTAAGAGATTTGTTGACAGTAATAAAAATACAGAATATCACCAGACTGATCCTTTATGGTGGCTCTTCAAATTAAAATTAGCTACTGTGCAACTGCAGAAAAAAAGTACCATCTGCAGCCATCGTACCATGCCAACCACTCATCAATACAATTCATCTAAGATTTAAATAATCAATCCTACAACTGATGTTGAGGAACCAATTAGATGAATGAGAATTAACGGGATAATTTCAGCTGGTTAACATCATGTTAGTCTAGATTAGTTAAACCAGGCCTGGTTCCCTCTGCAGTTGAGTCAGTCAGTACATTTACAATAATCAAACACTTTCTATGATTTTATATGTTCATTTGTCCCTCTGCTAGTCATTGAATGAAGTGCTGTTATTCTATTTGACAGTATTAAAAACATCCTCAAGCAAATTAATCGACACAAAAACAAAACCAGTAGTAGGGCCGCAGTGATTCAACAGACGCCAGCCTGTCTGTAGGCCCAATATTATACAGTGCATCACAAAACGACAAACTGAATCAATATTTAAAAGACATTATCCATAGTACGCTTTCATATAACATGCTTATTCATTCCAACACAGCTTATTCATTCTCATTATAGAGGTGAATGTGCCAAAAGCCTGCTAAAATACAGTGAAATTTAAGACCAGAGCACGATGTTAAAACATGATGTGTTTACTAGATTAAATAAAACTCTTCACATTAATTTGATACTTGACAAAGACAAGACAACGTGATCTTGTTTCAGAGTGGTTCTGTGTTTCTTCTAAATGTGTTACAGCTGGATTCCAGTTTTAACGGTTCGCCAAACTCAGTAACAGACACATAAACAGCAAGAAAGGGGATTAATGTGTTATATTAACAAGTCAAACTGGCGTCAAACAGACACACAAACATGTCACACCATTCAGATGCATTATACTTGCTGTGAGGACATGTTTTTCGTTGCCATTACATACCTGTAACCCAGACAAAACAGAAACTGTGGTTACGAAAAGTCACAACAGCAACTGTCAATGAAAGAGCTTGAGGGCTTTAGAGGGGATTCCAGTCAAACCAGTTTGGTGATGTAGGAAACTACTCACAGGGCTATTTGGTGACCTACTGAAACTGGAGAGTGACGACTTCTCTGTTTGCTTCTCTGTGGCATTTTGTTTTCATTTAATTTATATCGAGTTTCTAAATAAGCTCTGCGTGCTGGCTGGTTAAACTCTCAGTTAGCAGGCTTATTATCTCAGTCGCTGATGGTACAGTTGTTTTGGTTTTGACCCAGTCTGGCTCTGTGTCCCTCCACATGTCCTCCAGAAGCCCTCTGACTTTTCTCCTGTTTTGTTTGGACTGGACTGAGTGGGAGAAAGCTGATTTGAGTTGTGTCATTAAAAGATGGCAGAGATAAAACTATCTCTGCCTTGCTTTGGTTTTATTCTTGTCTGTTAGTAACCTCTTGTGTTCCTCATGTGTTCTCATAGCCTTGCCAAGCCTGCTTTCCCCTGCTCACCTGTCCTGCGTTAGCCTCGTTAGCCTTGACCTGTGTTTTGCCTCGACACGCCCTCCTAATCACCTTGTTACCCAATCATTATGTTCCCTTTTTACTCTGGTCCCTGCTCACACCAGCCGTGCCTTGTTTTGTGATTAGTCCCCTGTGTATCTGTCTGTTTGGATCCTTTGTTCTGCTCTGTATTGCTCAGTTTTGCTCTGTTCAGTGCGGTTCAGCAGTTATTCTTGCTCTGCCTACGGTCTCCTGCATTTGGATCCATCTGCTCCGCTACTCCTAACAGTAGACTCACACAGTTTATTCAAGAGACAATTATATTATTATACAATTATCTCCTGTCTCACAACTGTCTAAAAACCATGTTTCTAGTGTGAGTTTATCCTCGGACAGAGGAGGTTTAAATAAAACTGGATGTTGTAACACGAATAATAAGCTACGATAGCTTCCTCCATTTTGGAAATTCCTGCTCTATGTTCCTCTGACAGGTTAGCACCATCAAGACAGTTTGTTGAAGTTAAAATATGCACAAATTTGCTTTGAAATTGATATTGAAGTAATTAACATACAGTAATTCTACTACTGTAATTGTTTTCTCATTTTTTCTTTGTGATTTGCCTTTTGATTCACTCTTGTCTGTATTCTGTGTGTCTATTTGTGTTTTATGTCACGTGTTGTTTAATGTCACTTCACTTGCTATTTACATTGTTATTGCACAAAGTTAAAATTTTAAAAAAAGAAGAAATGAATTTGATTTTGCTGCATATTTTAGCTGTTTTGAATGCTGGTGTTACCGAGCTTTAAAGTGCAGAAGAAGCTAAGCATGATAGTGCTCCAAACTATTCAGGAGACTCGTGTATAAGACGTTAAAAGCAGGAGTACCCTCACTGTGTGTGAAATGTTCTTCCTCCCTCTGTAGACTCCACTACCCAGCAAACACCTGGGGTGTGAGGGGTGGTGGCAGGTGGTCGTTGTCCAGGTTGTTGGCATCAATGGCAGAAACTGTGCGTGATGCAATCTCCAGAGGGTATTTCTCCAGGACGTCCTGCACCTCCCGCTCTACACTCTTGGGCCAGGAGATGAGGTCGGCCTGCAGGCTCTGCGCAGCCTCCATCAGCGACTCCTGCCGGCTGCTGAGGTCCGACAGCAGCTCCAGGTTGTGATTGAGCTGAGCCAGGACAGGGTTGGTGGGAGTTGCGCCAGGTGCCGGGCCATCGTGGGGCCACTCACCCTCTGAGCTGCTGAATCGTGGCGAGGCTTGGCCTGACATGTAGCGCTCAAATTCCTCCGGGGAAAGGTTGAGAGACTGAGCATCCAACTTCTCGATAAAGGCCGCTGCACAGCACTACACAAACACAAGAGATACAACAACTGAGACATTAAGCCAGATGGCCTGCCTATAAAACACACACATTTGAATTAATATACTTGTGATGAGCTTCAGTTAATGTAACAACCTTAAAGTTTTTTTTTAGCTATTTTCTCACTAATATAATTAAGCAATGGGAAGTTATTCTAATTATACTGTACATGTATGCTCAGGATGGACATTGTTTGATTTCTAAAGTAAAAAGGGACTTAAATTATTTATTATAAGTTTTCTTCTCTTCTGGTGCCCGATGTGTCATTAAGCTCCTGCTACTTAATAATAGTGAAGCTTTTTGTTAACATGGAATTGAATCAAAATGGACGCTAATAAAGCAGCAGTGGTGAAGACTTAATTATAATGACCACAAAATTGAGTTTGGTGGAATTAATTTCTGGTACAAGATGGTACTTAAGCTCAGTTAAATAAAGTGAGCAGCGCCACAAAATGGTTTCCTTTGACTACTTTGATGACGCAGCATGTTTCCATTTAGCTTCTGCTTTCCACTGCCCGTCTCTCTCCTTGCTCTACTGTCCTTCTCACGCCTTTCAAGGTATCTGTGCTATTATCATTGGGTGGAGGACCAGCTGTACATCTTTATAGGGCTGTAACTAATGATTATTTGCATTATTGATTCTGAGTCCAAGGTGACGTCTTCAAATTCCTTTTTTTTTTTTCTGAACAACAGTCCAAAACCGAACAATGTTTGTATTATTATTAACCTAAATGACAAAGACAAGTTTGCTTCTCACGTTTATGGAGCTGAAACCAAACAATGTTTGGCTTTTTTGCTTAAAAAGTTACTGAAGGGATTAATTAATTATCAAAATAGTTGCCGATTAAGTTTCTCCCGATCGACTAATTGATTAATTACTAATCGTTGCAGTTGTTCGTCTTTGCCACTGGTATCCTCAATTAGTCTAAAATGTGAAAAATATATCAAATAATCAAAATATACTAAATTCAATTAACCACTTAAGCAACAAAATACAATTTCAACACATTTCCACGTTTCTCCTCAGATTTCAGTCAGCAGCTGTCGGTAAACATTTGTTTGTCTGGAAGCTGAAATATTCCAGATAAAATTCTGCTGAACTGTCATGAGGTTCGTGATATCTGACAGTTAATAGAGGGAAAACCCACACAGCTCATTAAAGTAGCCTCACCTTCTCAGATTAAACAACATGAGAATACCGCTGTGAAGCTAAAAGCCTGTTGCTCAAACTAGCTTTGACAAGGATTAAAGTAAGAAGAAGAAATAAAAACAGACCAGGTTGGTGAAGTAGTATCCATCCTCTCCAGTCATCAGCCTGCTGGGGTTACAGAAGCGGGTGATATACTGGATGTTGGACTGAAGCCGTGGAGGGTTAGCCTTGAGCACGATGTAAATGAGTGCAGGGAGGAAGTCGTCAGCTGAGGCCGGCTCGTTCTTGGTGATCCTGATGGCACTGAAGATGTGTTTACTGCAGCGTGTGATGCATGCTAGTTTGTCCCGAGGAACCCGCTTAGAGTCCATCTCAATGATATCTGGAATAGTCGGACATACATAAAAGTCAGGAGCTGGACAGACAAACATATAATCAGTTAGTTCTAAAAAACATCAGTTTCCTGCAAAAAAAAAAAAAGTGTCCTTAAAGGGTCAAAAAAACATTTTCTCACTTCAAGAGCTGAAACAATTAATTGATGAATCTATGAATCAATACACAGAAAATGAACTATTTTTGATAAAGGATTAATCATTTACGTCATTTTTAATCAAATGTACCAAAGTATTCACTGGTTCCGACTGCTTAAATGTTAATATTTACAGGTTTTGTTATTTTAATAACAAAGTTTTATAATAGAGTATCTTTTCTTTTGGACTGTTCAGACAAAACAGGGAATTTGAAGATTGTCAAATAAGGTTCTGGAAATTGATGATGGGGAATCATAGAAATTTCTACACCAAAATTACTTATCCATTACTTAAGAAAACAGGCGTCAGTTTAATCAATAATGAAAATAATACTTCAGGTGAAAATACAATAAATAATCAAATAATCATAAACCCTACTTGCTTCCACCTAGTGGTATCTAGACATGCAGGTAGTTTTTGTTGTATTTTGTCTTTGCCTCCACCCCAGTGAGAAAAGACTTTTTACAGCATTTAATTCAGCTCTAAAGTTAAAATATATAATTGAAGCCTATTTACCATTCACAAACAATTTAAAGTGCTATGCACTAAAAGAAAAATGTATTAACAGTATATTCTACCTTCAGCCATACAGTGAAGCCAATTTAAATCCAAAAGTAGCTCATTTCCCCAAATGAGGGAAGGTTTAGGGTGTCGATACAAAGATAAAACATTTTTACTGCACTTTGGCATTCGACTGTCCAACTGTCTTTAATGAAATACAATCACACTGAAAATTCAAGCATACACTCTGACCTGTTATTGCTTTGACCACATTCTCAGAGACTTCAGGGATTTCTTCATCCATGGACACACACAGCATCTGGATGGTCACCCAGTGTAAAGCCCTGCAACACAGACAACTGGAGTAAACCTCACTGTTTTTTTCTTTTTTGCATGTAATGAAACTCTACACATAGATTTGTAATGCTCACTCTCTCCTGGATAGCAAGTTTTACATTTTGCACTTTTACATGTAAGAAAAACATGGAGAACACTGCTAACACTGGCTAATGTGTAATCAGACAGACAGAGAGGTTTTCACAGACTGCGGAAGATGGAAGAGAAGAAAACCACGATGCCGTGATACTTTCTAAAAGAATGTGTGACTGAAACTAATCGAGCACATGACCGCCGTGACAAAAAGCATGTACGCTAAATGTGAGACTAAAACCAGACTCACATCAACTCTCCTTGTGCAAAACAAATGAATATAAAATTTGTCTATTCTTCTACTCCTTGTAATTACTCCCAATATATATTATTATTCTTTATTATAAAACATGTGCACACACATCAGACTGTTTAACATGTACGAGATCTGAATCAGCCTCTAACAGAAGACTCTACAGTCATGCTAGCAGCTCTACAGTCATGCTAGCAGCTCTACAGTCATGCTAGCAACTCTATAAGCTCACTAACATGCTGATGTTAAGTAGGTCTCATGTTTATCATGCGTGTTACAGCATTTGCTAAAGTACAGCTGCGGCTGATGGGAATGTTATTAGTCGTGCAAGTACTGGACAAATTAAACTTTTAACCTAATGATGGTCCTAGATAAAAAGTGAAGGAATCACCAAAGTGATTACAATTCATCTTGATGGGGACATGAGGGTCTGTACAAAATTGTGCCCCAATCCATCTGGTGGATGTTGAAATATTTCAAATAATAAGTGAAAACTTTGACCTATTAGTGGCGCTAGAGGAAAAGTCAGAGAATCATCAAAGTCATTAGGATTCATCCTCTGGGCACCATGAATGTCTGTATGAAATTTAATGACAATCTATCACATAATTGTTGAGATATTTCAGAAGTGGTAGCCCAACCGACTAGCAGACAGACACAACCATCATTAGAGCTACAACGCTAGCATGGCTAATAAGCACTACATTTATGTTTTTACTTCTTACTGGTTACTGCTTTGACCAAAAGTATTTCTTGAAGTATTGCAAGCCAATTGCTCAAAGTTTTGCATAATACAATACTGGCTGATGATGAAATGAACAAGTAAGACTTCAGGATTTGCAGTGAGACAAGAAGAAGAAGAATCTGACTTCCATCAAAGCATAATTCAAAAGGAATTAGCTTCATTGTCTGGGCTGCTGGGCTGAACATCACTGCCAGCTTTGAATCCAGGAAACCCACCTGATCCTGTTCTGTGTGGCCAAATCCTTCTTCTCATCATCAGTGGTTTCTGGACAGAATACACTCTTATACAGACGAGTCATGATGTACTTTTCCACTTGGTCCATCACCTGCTCCACAGACTCCGAAGATCCTGGAGAACAAAGATGTATCACATCTCATTAGTTAGTTAGAGCTGTATCAAATCCAAGCGCTTATAGTGCGCTATAGTATAGTATCTAATGTATTAATGCCTCCTGGACACAACGGTTGATTTCAGATAAGAAGCTGCTCTGAGTGAACCTTTAAAGTGACTCATCAAGCGGTCAGCCATGTTCTGATAGAAATCCTGCACGCACTCCGACAGTTCGTCAGCACTGAGGTCCTGGCGAGACATGAAGTTAGAAGGTCATAATGTGCAAATAAGTGTAGTAAACAGGTCATAAAAACACTGAACACAGGCTTATTATTTTTAAGATTATCATCATGCCATGTTCAACAGACCTTCTTGCTGGACATGTTCACAATAAAAGCTCGGCACTGCTTATGGATCTCCCGGCCGGGCTTCTGGAGGTTCTTCAAGAAGTCCACAAAGTCCTTGGACACTTGTTCTGTATCGAAGCTGGCGTGGCGGCTAATGGACGGACTGGGTGTTTTGCCCTCTTGGGTTTCTGATGAAGAGAAAATACATTTAGAAAAAGTTACACTTAATTCTTCCCACAACTAAAAATAGGTCCTTGTCTACTGAGCAGTCATGCAGGGGACAATGGATACAGTATCTGTACCAAATTTTGTGCCAATCCATCCAGTAGATGTTGATATTCACAGGATAAGTGAAAACTGTTACCTGCTGATGGTGCTAGAAGAAAAGTTACCTCAAGCTCACTGATTAACATGTTGTGTCTTGCTTGTTTAATCCATAAACAAACAGAAATGTACAAAGAAAAGTTGTAGTTTTAGGAAGATTTATGTGCTTAAACTATTCACTCAGCACTTCTGTGTCAGACCAGCTGTGAACTGTGAGGCAACAAATCAGTCAGAAAGCATAACAGACTGGGAAGAGTTCCAGTTTAATGTCACACTAACTGTCGTACTAACCTTTCTTGGAAGCTGTACGTGATGAAGGGCTGAAGAACTTTTTAACGGTGGTCACTTTCCGTGTCTTTTCATTGGTTTTCTTCTCTTCGAACTTGGAGAAGGGTCCTAGAGAAGCATGCCCTTGGTTCGGTTGTGGTGCTGTGGACTGGGAGTGAGACTGGGCCTGAGCTCCATGACTACTGGCATACGCTGCCTCCTCCTCTCGCTGTAACCTAAAGCCATACAAATTTGACAGAGCAGATAAAAGTAATCAGTGGAAGATTATGATGATCAAGAATAACAAGCTCCCCTTATTTTGTGACGCAAAACTTGCAAAATACTCTGTGACACTGACAAAGCTGTTCTTGTATAGTGAATTATTACACTACAGGTACAACTGATGAGCACTAAAGCTATAATTTTTTTTTAAAAATGGAACATCAAATCAAAACTGACTCACCACTTTGCCTCGATATAAGAAAAACACCATGACAAAAGTCAACTAAATCCTAAAATACCCACATGTGTTCATGCAGCATAATCTGTTGGTAAATTATAGTTTTAAATGGCGTTTGACAGTCCAATTTTGATTGCATTAGTTAATCCTTACAATAATTTAGCCCTTCTAAGAGTATTGCATTAGTTGCTGGCAAGTTTTCACCCAGTTTGCACAATGTTTCTGGATTCCTTCCCTGTATTCACCAGATAAGACAAAGAACTTTAATTAGACTTTAGATGGAAACGCATCGCTTGCATACCAGCTGCCTGATTTCCACAATATTGTCTTATTCTGAGAATGTGAAGATTTACACAATAAGCATGTTGATAAATGTGCTTGTGAGTGATAAAAAAACACCTTAAGAAAAGCAGTGTTATACTTTTTGGTTACCACGGCAAACTCAGTGCACTACTAAATCAATTCAAGATACTTTAAATTACACAGATGGATTCTATGTGAAAGCAAAAGGCGATGCATGTGTCAGAGAAAATGAGCTGTGGATTTAAGAATTGCTTACAGTGTTTTATGATTCATGATTTTCATTTCAGGGTTCTGCCAAAGCAACTGAGAAAAACTGTAATAATTTAAAACACAAGAAGCACTCTGACATGTACTTTGGTATTAAATTATAGCTGAGACATTTTATGAATTGCTTGAGCCGACCTATTTTATAAGAAAATTATTTTTAAAAATACACAAAACCGGCTAATTAGCACTCTCTAATTAGCAGTGTCTTCAGTCTCTCTTAGTAGTACTAAAATACTTCAGGACTTAAAATATTGTGGACCACAGTATAAAAACCATCAGATGAATTAATAAAAAGTGCTGACACGCTTTGTTCAGTCTGAATGATACTTTTTATCACATTCAACGCTGCAGTTATTGTTTCATGTTTTCATAAAATACAGACAGAAGAAATCTATAAAATATTGTTTTTAATGGAGAAAGCATTCAACTGAGAATAAATAAGAGTATGTTAGACAAGGCTGATAACTTTGATGTTGGTCTAAAGTAATTTAAATAGTTAGGCCAATCACACAAAGTCTGATCAAAAGCTGATGCAGCATATCTACGAAAGCAGTACATTTAATCAAGATGAAGTTTTTTCCCCCTTGGTCATTATTTATTATCAGCTTGTAACTCATAAGACTTGCTTACGGCAGCTTATAAGAAGATGAATGTATGTTTTTATTGGTTTTCCTCCGGGTGAAGGGAGGTAGTTGTGTGGTGAAGGTGTGGGCTCGTAATGATGCAGCAGAAGGTCTTACTTCTCAGCCAAGGCCCAGTCGTCCTGGATCTGTTTCTGGCGTACCCGCTGGTACTCCTCCCTCCAGCACTTGGAGCACAGGCCCTGCCATGCTGAGTTACCATAGTAACCGCATCCCTTTTTGCACAGCAGGTCTGACTGGTCCACATGTATCCCACGTCGCTCCGTCCGCTGACTCATGATGTTGAACAACCTGGAATGAAAAATTCATCGTCTTATATATTAGAGTGTTTGTATGCACTGCTGCCTGCACAGTGTGTTTAAACGACACTCTCAGCTTATATGCACTGTGCTCTTAATCCTGTTGGCAGTGTTATAAAAACCATCTAAATTTAAAGCTTAACAAACATATTAAAAATCAGCTACAGCTTGAAAATCCTCAGGATTGCAAACAACCAAGTGAGTAGAAATTTAAAAGGACAATATAACCTGGTAAATAAAGGAGAAGGTAAACAAAGTAAATGTGCATTTTGATAACATCACCTTTTTTTTCTCTTTTCTTCTTTATTGATATGTATTACAGCACTGAGCTAAAGGGAGTTACAGTTCATATAAAGATTTTAAACAACAAAACAGGTGTTAATAGTTTTTACAGCCTTTGTATCAAATCCAAAGGCTGTAAAGGCTGTTTGATCTCCTTTGTGAAAACCAAAAAGGCCTTTAACCTGTAAATCTGCTTTTATGAATATGAAATTTAGCCAATAAAATTCAAATATTCTTAATATATGGCTGAAATTTAAATTTAGAGTTATCTTCTAGTATTCCAAACAGTACATGTTTCCTAAATAATGTAAAATGTACATCAATATGGTTGTTGATAAAGATGCACGTTATTCCAAAGGAGTCTCACAACACGGAAGTACCAAGTATGTGAACTATAAACTCAGAAAACATCAACCTAAGCTTTAGTAAATTCACTGTAAACTACGTGATAAATTAACCAAAAAATAAAATTCAAAAAATAATTCAGCAGATCAATCAATACTGAAAACAGATTATTGCAAACCTAAAGTACCTTAGCTGTAACAACTTTATAAGCTAGTAATTAATGCAATTCTAAATAAAAGCAAAATGTTTTAAACATACAATTCATAATGATAGTGTTCATCAATCTTCCTCATTTCATGTTTAAACAATCTGTTGTTTCAATCAATGACAAAAATAATTCAGATTTGACCGTCTTTCCTACTTTGTTTATTTTAGGGCTGCAACTAACGCTTATTTTCATTATCGATATATCATTATTAATTAATCATTCGGTTTATAAAATCTCAGAAATTTGTGAAAAATGCCCGTCACAAGTTTCCAGATATCTTATTTTGTGCGGCGAACAATCCAAAACCTGAAGATATTCAGTTTGCTATTATATAGGACTAAGCAAACAAGAAAATATACACATTTAAGAAGCTGGAACCTGTGAATTTATGTCATTTTTGCTTGAAATCGGAATTGTTGACAGTTTTCTGCAGATTGACGAAGCAATTAATTGACTAATTGTTGCAACTCTAGTTTATTTTACAGGATTCATGTTTTCTATGTTTTATCACTTCTATAATATTACAAATCTTGATATTTATGACTGAATGTTACTTGTACTATTATATAATTAACTATTATAAATCAATAACGATAATGCCTGGAAAATGTTTCGCAGTGGACTTTGGTTTGAACCTTTAGTTTATCACTGTCACCTTGTTCAGATCAGACCTATTAATAACTTCTGGGACCCTGAAAAGGCTGCATGGTGTATAAAATGATGGGTGGGTGACAACTGAAAGGACAAACCACCACCACTAAACCGAAAGATCAGCTTCAAACCTCCTTTGAATAGATTCTTCCAAGTCTCTAGATCTCTGCCATAGTAAAAAAAAAAAAAAAAAAACATAATTCATCCTCAAGAAATTCCCTTATTTGGTGTTTTAGTGAGTGGGAAGCTATTTATTTGCTCCAAAATCCCCCATAAGTGTTCAGATAGGTTGAGATCTGGTGACTATGGAGGCCAAAGCATATTTATATTCATGATTCACCTCATGTTCACACTTCAGTGATCCTCTCTGCCCTGTATGACCTAATCTACACCTCACACCACTATTCCTCATGTGTCTCCACTCATTTATTCAGGTTTTCCTTTCATTTGTCACCCGTCTGTAGGTCATATAGAGCTCAAAATGTTGCAGTATTTCACCCAGCTGTCACACGGACCTAAGTAAGCCAACGAACATTTAAAATTAACTAATCTTATCACCTATGTTTTATTTGTTGAACGTGTCTACTCACCTGTGATGTTTTCACCGATCAGCAGCAGAAATAGCAGACCTCCTCTCTGTTCCGTTTCTGTTCCGCATGACGACCAATTTTCAGGGTACAGACAATGACGTCACCTCAAAGACACCATGGCGACCACAGAGTTGCGCTCAGATTGTGACTCTAAAGTGGGAACTGAGTCGGGGGGTTTTTGTTTCAAACGCAGATAATGGTTTTGTTTTACTTTTGGTTTTTTTTGTTCGTTTTTTTTCGGGTCATTTACTTCCTTATAAGGGACTAATTTTTAAGGGATGTGTCAATGTCGTCATGAAGCACCGGCACCGGAAGTTTAAGGCGAGGGTCATGTGACCGCATGGACGTGCGGAGCAGCACCAAAACTTAAAAAAAAAAAAAAAAACTTTATCTGTCTGCAATATTTTTACTTTGTTTCTCTAATAATAATCCTCCGGTCATTTCTGACGTTTTTATAACTTAATAATAATAACAATAACAATAATAATAATTTTTGAATGTAATAATTTGAAATTAATTTACCTACTTTTAGAGTAGATCATTTATTTTATATATTATATATTTTTTGTCAACATTAAGGTTTAAATAATTGAAACAGACTATTTCTCACTGTATTTATTGCAATTGTATTATTATTTTTTATTTTGTATGTTTTTATGTTTTAATTTGTTTATTGAAACTGTGAAATTAATTTTAAAAAGAAGGTCTGTCTACCTGCCTTGTGCCTCTGGTGGGTGCACACATAAAAAGACAAAAACAGCTAACTAGGAAATGATTTCTGAGGTCAATTAGTGCTTAACAAAGAAATAATCTTAACTATCAGGTTTATCAATCTTAATACATGATCTATGGTTTACAGTTTATGAACATTGAGTGTTATCAATACACTTCCTAGCAACTATAGTCTGGTAATTGCATTCCTCAGTGTTTCCGTATATTGATGTGGGTTTGTTTGTTTGTTTGTTTTTTAACACAGACTTAGTTTTTTAATCCGGTGTTTCAGACAATGATACTGCAAACTCAATTGTACCTGTAGTTAAGCTAAATACAGGTTAGTTTTTCCTTCATATACATCCAAGGGAGCAACAAGTAGTTACAGATGATGTGGGCCTAGAACATAAATATTAAACCAATAGTTCATTCACATTTTGGAGAATCACACTTATTCACTTTGTTGTTCAGAGTTAGATACAGTACCACTCCTATATGTCCATTAAATATGAAGCTTCAGCCAGGAGGTGATTAGCATAGCTTAACTTGACTCTAAAACTCATCAATTAACACGTTATATCTTGCTTGTATCCATAAAAAATGTAAAAACAGCAAGAAGACAAACAGATCCATGAGTTTGAACGTCTATCAGACACCAAAAGACAAAAATGTACACCTCTGGAAATATATCACAGATGCAATTATTTATTTTAAAATCAGGAAGGTGTAAACAGAAGCAGTGGTGGCAAGTAACTAAGTTAAGTACAATTTTGAGGTACTTGTGCTTTACTTGGGTATTATTTGATGCTACTTTATACTTCCACTCCACTACATTTCACAGGGAAATATTGTACTTTCTTCTCCACTACATTTATTTGACAGCTTTAGTTACTTTTATGATGAAGATTTGACACAATGGATAATATAACAAGCTTTTAAAATACAACACATTGTTAAAGATGAAACCAGTGTTGACGTCTTACGAAAAGCAGTGTGTAGTCGGGTCACATTTCAGATGTCTATGAGTTGTTAACAGCTCCACCAAATAGTGATTTTTCCCTCTAAACTTCTCACATGGTTTCATTTCAATAAATGTTCAAATGATCCAATATTTCACCAAAAATCAAAGATTAGAGAAAAAGTCCAAACACTGAAAACGTATTTGTGTTTCAGAACTTTGTTTTTTCTTCTTTCCTCTCCCATTAATCATCTCACGACCTCTCAGATTTATCTGGTGACCCTTTGGAGGGGCCCGACTCCTTGGTTAGGAGCCACTGGACTAAACTAGCTAACTGTGTTGGTAAAGTAAAGGATCTAAGTATTTCTTCCACCACTGCAGAGCAGTGAGCTGGTTCCCCCTGTTTCTTTATGGTAAACTAAGCTAAGCTAATATGCTTCTGGCACCAGTTTAATATTTAACAGACACATATAAAAGTGGTATCAATCTTCTCATTTAACTGTCAGCAAGAAACCAACATATTTCCCAAAATGTTAAACGAATCTCTCCATTTGTGTCACTGGTGGATTGTGCTGATCAATAGGTTGATTTCTAATTTCTTAAGTAATCGTATCAAATGCTGCTCAGAAAGTTTTTTAATAACCGACACTCCAAACGATATAGACACAGTTATATTTACACATTCTCCATTTACTTGTCCTCACAAAATTTTACCAGCTACTAATAGACCAATAGGCTTTGAAGTTGTTTCTACACATCATTTAACAAGCTCAAAATCTTTTTGACTCTTACTTGAGACCATACTAGAGTTGTTGAAAGTGAAGTGTACTGAAGTGCCAGCATTGAAAATCCCTCACAGTGAGCTGACTGCTTCCTTATTGACATTAAGGTTAATGTTCAGTTATTATCTCTATGCCTGAAAGCCAATCTGATTACAAAAGGTGCTGCAATTCCTGTTTTATCAGCTCCACTGAATCTAAACATGCTTATTATAAACTTGCTGTGGCAGTGATAGTTTCAATAGTTTTCCTTTTTTTGCTAAGCTGACAAAACACCATCAAGAACACTGTCACACCTCTGAAATATTGATTTTTCATGCAACAGTGTTTGGTGCTATTGAGCCACACTTTAAATAAATCCTGCACTTTCAACCTTTGACATAGAAAATTGACCAAACTGAGTGACAAAGAAAATATGTGACAGACACGTCAGAGATAAGTCTCATTTCACATCGCAGGTCAAATGACAGATAGATCTTTAGACCTGGACAAGAAATGCTATAACTTGGTCTAAAAGCTGATACACCTAACAAATAAGAAATGCACATGTCATTCCTGCTCCTGTATGATGTCTACAGGTATTGCACAAAATATTTGACATCCTACAAAACTGACTAATCAAACAGATCAGTACTGATGTTTCTGCAAAACATCAGATCTCTGAATTATGTTCAAGTTGTAGTTTGATGGACATTTCAATCTGTAGTCCAAACTCAAGTAACCTCAAAGAGGAAAAACTCAACACACAGGATTTATATAGTACCTTTCAAACAAGACAAATGCAATTCAAAGTGCTTTAAAAGTGATTGACAAACACACAGGATGCACACTTCTAAAAATGTAAAATAAATAAATAAATAATAAAAGATAATAGATTTAATAAAACATACTTTAAAATACTTAATTTAATGAGACAACAGTAAAACATAAGTAAATGGTAAGAGAACATTTTAATTAATAAAAGAAAAGAAGAGCAATAAAAGACACAATTAAAAATAAAATTATAAAATTATAAAACATGGCACAAAATAAATAGATTACAAACCAGTAACAAAACAGTAAAATATTCATTAAAAAATGTTTTGGAGACATCTACATGCATCTGCCCACCTCGAGTGGTTTAACTTACAAGGATAAATAAAGAAGATCTTTATTGTCATCTCACCACAGTTACATTCATGCTTTTCAGTTCAAATATGACATATAATGACATGAAATTGCATTTCTCAGGGCTTTGTTGATAAGGTAGCATAGGTGGATGTATTCATGTTTTCACAAGGATGGTCTCATGGACTTCAGCAGATGATGAAATTTACCTCTCATGGACCTGCTAAGCTGTTGCAGCTGTCGCAGATGCAGAAAGTATAAATTAAGCTTTATTTTGAGGTGAGACAGACTTGAAACTTTCAACTGGAGAGGGAAGTGAAACATTGCTTTCCTTCCTGTTGTTAAGTCACTTCCAAAATTATCTTATGTTTGCTGTAACAGGTGGTCTGAGTAGGCAGAAGCACAAATACAATTTCATGCCAGAATGAGCACCAAAATTGCGCCGCCTTGCCTGATCAGCATAAACAAAGCCATAGCTCAGCCTCTCCTCCCACGCCGGAGCAAGCACATTTGGTTGGGGACAGAACAGAAAATAGAGTACAGGTTGATGAAAATTGCATAACGACTGCGTTTGCCCTGCCACCAACAGGAAAATAGGGCCTAATGAACTCAGGGGTGGCCCATGGCATAAGCCACATAGGCGGTCGCCAAACAAGGGAGGAGGCACCAAATGAGTGGGACATGTTTTTCTTTTGGTTTTTTCTTACCAACAGGTGTGCTTGCTTCTTTACAGCTTTTGGAAATACGCACTTGTTCTCCCTTCTTGATGTTTTTCCTCTTTTTCCCCATTGACTTACATTGGTTTTCATCTGGTTTGATTTTTAAAGCCTTACTGGTTGGTCAGTTTTCGCCTGACGGCTACTGAACTTCATGCGTCACCAAACACTTGATTAACTTGACCCCCCCCCCCCCCCTCTTTGCCTTTTCGTCTGGAGGATTGGGAGGACTTTGTCTGGACTGGAGGTACCATTGTTGCACTTCATTTTAGTGTGAATGAATTTCAAGTTCTAGGACTGGAGGAACTATTGTTCCTCTATTATTGTTGTTTTTGGGGGTTCCAATCTAAAATCTCATAGTCTGGGTGTTTATAATCCTGTAACTACCGTGGGCTGTGTGGGTATAAACCTTGTTTCATTCAAGCAAATGGGTTATGCATTTGTATTTATATGCATGGGTGCGTTGGTAGACTGGAACTGATAACATCAATCTGACTGGGGCAAATAAACACACAGAGGGTCAGAAATACAGATAACAAGCAGACCTTTTGCACACACACACATAGACTGACAGATGCAGCCATGATCTTGATGGGCCGCACTTTGTGTCTTCCTTCTCCAGCCACCGTCCAGGAGCTGTTCTCCGTGGCTCGAGATGCCAGCATCATCCCAGATATCTCCTTGGATCCTGTCCTCACCACCTTCCTGTCGCTGGAGTCCTCGGCAGCACTGCAGCATCAATATGCTTTCTTACAGCGAAGCATGAGCTCGGAGCAGCAGACTGCATTCAACCTCAGTCTGACTGGTGAGCTGGGAGGCAGCAGGGTCACCTGTGGAGGAGTGGGGGTTGTTGCTCTGGCTCTGTCTGTGCTTTTTGAGCAAATTTTCCAACAAGTAGGTAAAACTATTCTGTTTTTTCTATATGTCTTGGGTGAATAGTGCCCCCTGCAGTGTTTAAAATGCTCTGACCATACTGCAAGTCAATTGAAGCCTCCTGACATTGGTGATCCCTTGAATTTTAATTTAGCAGCATCATCAGGTGAAAATGTAAATTTCCCCAAAAATATATATTTTTTAATCTTTCTAACACTTTTTTCTTTATAATGAGCATTACAGCCTCACATAGACAATAGCGTTGTTGTAGACTCTTAATCCTGTGATTTTTTTTCTTCTCTTAGCCATCTTAAAGAACAGGTTCACACATTTTCAAGTCTGTCTTAAAACAACAGTCAGGAGCCCAGATGAACTTTTCTTGCTGTAGTCATTCCTCTTGTTCGTACGGGCCATTAAGAGATCTCCTCATAAAGCACCTTCAATGCAAGTGATGGGGGACAAAATCCACAGCCCTCAGTCTGTGTAAAAATATATTTAAAAGTTTACTTGAAGTTAATATGAAGCTTCAGCCATCCAAATTAGTCAAATCAAGCTAATATTTTTCAAAGTTAAAATCTTTTCAGTGCCAAATTCCCTCTTTTTGTTACAATCCTTCCACTGCAGCTGAACTGGAAAACACTCTGTTGAGACATAATGAGGAATTTCGTACTAAAAAAACTGTAAATGTGGAGGATATCTGACTAACTCAGACTGCTGAAACCTCATATTAGCACCAGCTAAACTTTAAAATACATTTTTTGCTCATAAGGAAGACTGTGGACTTTGTTCCCCATTACTTACACTGAAAGTGCATTATGAAATATTCATTTAAAGGATACTATTTGGTTTCACTGTCTTGCTTCTCCATTACACTTTCACTGAATATGATGTTGAAATTCAGAATTCCAAAATTTCTACTATCCCATCAGGTCCGAGGATCAACAGAGGGGAGGCTATCAACCCAGAGATCCCAGGCTAACAAGATTTTTGGCATCAGCAGCTCTTCAAGAATCGGCTGGATTATCCAAGATTACCTCCGCCTGGTCCCCGGCATTGCCAACAACCAGGATAAGATGGCTGAGACCACAGAGCTCTATGACAACTGGCTGAAACGTGAGCTGCTTGACCATTATGAGAGAATGACCACTAAGAAGAGGATGAGTTCAGTGTCCATGCAGCAGTGGCTGACGGGGGCTGCAGTTCATCTGCACATGAGAATCCACCAGGTCAGGACAGACAAAAAACAAATAATAGTTAATAAATAGTAAAAGGTTAATACCTTTAACTCTGCTGTTTTCATAATCATGGCAAAGACTGCCCTTACTGGCAAGCATTATATGACAGAACATTGACAGCACACATTCAGTTGTCTAGGTCTCTTTCACATATGAGTACTTAAAGTGATATCCACTACATGGCAACTGCATGAAACCTTTTTCAGACTGTAAAAACATAACTTTCCATACAAAAGTAGTGGCAAGGCGGCCTTTAGTTAATTGAACTGAATAGAAGAATTTAAGTGGGATTATACATGAATTATTGGGCTGAAAAAAGGAGCTAAACCTTATGTTTGACTTTTTAAACATTTTCTGAACAAGTCTATTGCCAGACAAGAACATTGAAATTAGATGATTCTGCAAAACCCCAGACGATTTTCAATGACAATGCAAAATTCTCACTTACTACATTATTTGCACATGGTAACTATAGTATGCTAAGGTAAAGAGAAAGATTGTGATTATGGCAAATAAGCTGTGGTTAAGGTATGGATAAAGTTAGGCTACTTAAACACGTGGTTAAGGTTAAGGAAAGGAGGTGGTTACACTTAAAGAGTAACTTAACACCAGGCTGAAAAGCAATGTTTTACCCTCTTTTATTGAAAGTTTCCAGCCTGTTTCACTTCTGACATCCAGCATCACTGATGAGTGCAGTTAGAAGTGTGCTTTGTTGCACCTGTAACTACACCCAACAGTGATGTCATGGCGTCCTGCAGTACATCTATGCATCACTGCAGCTAGGTGAGAAGTTAAACCACTGGATGCCAGCAAAAATGAGATTTTCAGGTTATGTTAAAGGTGCTAAGTATGACTCCAGTGCATCATCGAGCCACCATTTCATGCCCGCCCAAAAAATCCTAAACACAAAAATGGTGAAAAACAGTTTAACACTTTAACTCCACAATTCAATACATAGTTCACAGTCGTTTCACATGTTTTCAGCAATTATTTTCTAACATGTACAATATGTTTAGAAACAAATCTCTGAATTTCCTTTACACAGTCTTTAAATAAAGGAGTGAATGTTAATTGAAGGTCTGTGACAGGACATAGCAGAGAATCAATCAATACAGATGTAATTCTTTGGGATACTGGTCTGATCTAAAAGTACCTTTATTCTTGTTCCAACAGGTTCGGCTTCACTCTGTGCCGTTTGGGTCAGCTGAGTCATTGCGTCTGTCTTATAAGTCAAGTTTAGCTGGCCTGGTTCAGGACTACGCAAACTATCTTCGCAGAAACATTAAGGAAACTGGAGCTCCAAGACTACGGAAACCCAAAACCAGGACCAACGGTGGACCAAGACAAACTAGAACTAACATATCCAGCCTAACCAATAGCTCCTGTTCAAGTTACCGCCTCTTAAATGTTAGCCTAGTTAGTCCAAGTAATTCAACTGACAGATTTAATGAGACTATCACACCCAATGCAACAGCTGAAATGAGCAGAATTTGTAAAACAGGTACATCTAATGAAGACTTTGGACTTAATGTGACAGAAGGAGGTGATGAAACCACTGTAGGTATGATGAGCAGAAAGACACTCAATGTTTCTACTGCATATAGTAGAGATGAGGGAGCTGGCATGTTGGGTTTGTTGGTCATTGAACCTTTGAGGAATGTGAGTCACAACGTGCGGCATCACCCCTGTGAGTCTCCAGCCATACAACAAGCTTTGGTGTCTCGTATTATTAATGCTCAGGACCTGGACCGAAACAGAAACTTTTTCCTGTATCCCGAGAAAGTCATTAACGACCTACTGAGGCAGAACGATGACTTTGAGCTTAAGACAGCTTAGACAGAAGTGAATAGTGTCCAACTAAATCTTCAGACCCACAACTGAACTAAATATGGTACTGTTTAACAAATTACAATGTGCACCCTCATCAGTCACTTTTAATTTCTTATTCTCTGTCAGTCATTATGAAAGTGGGTGTCATATGAAAGGGTATGATGATCAGTATCCTAATACTTAAACATTTGCACAAAATGTTTAAAGGAATAGTTCAATATTAGATGAGAAGATCTATACAACTCTAGGTTTGCTTAGCTTTGCACAAAGACTGGAAACAGGGGGAAAAACTAGCCTGGCTCTTTCTGAAGGTAACAAAATTTGCCGACCAGCACCTCTGGTTTTGCAGTTTTCAGGGGTTATGTTACAGACTATCTCTTGGCAGGGAACAGTGACCAAAGTCTCTGGTGTTTGCCTGTCAACCTCACAGTGATGACAACAATTCAGGGAGGAAAAGAGGTGCCGGTGGGTGGATTTTTTTGCCTTTGGACAGAACCAGGCTAGCTGTTTCCCTGTGTTTCCAGTCTTTATGCTAAGCTAAGCTAACCGTCTGCTGGGTCCAGCTTCTATTGAATGGATAAACATTAGATTGGTATTAATCTTCTCATATAACTCTTGGACTCTTGTATACTATGCTCCACTGCTGTCCATCTTTACTTCACATGGTATAATTCACTGTATTTTGCTGCATGAACTGTAAAACATATTAAACTAACTCTACTTAAAGACCTGTCTATGCTGCCTTGAAAAATGTCTTGTAATGTAAAACTCAAAAAAATCACTGTTTCCCAAAGCCCAAGATTCAATCTAAAATGTCTTTTTTGTCCTGACCAACAGTCCACAACCAAAGGATGTTCAGTTTACTGTCATTGAGGACTAAAGAAACCAGAAAATATTCACATGAGAAACTGGAATCAGAGAATTTGGGTTTTTTTTCTTTAAAAATGACTCAAAACGATTAAAAGATTATCAAAATAGTTGGCAATTAGTTTCGTGTCATCTGAAACTGAAGAAAATACTTTTCTTAATAAAAACTAAATAATTCAGTGGGCATAGCTTCTTCTTCTGTTTTGTTTTTACGGTAGTTGGCATCCATAACTGTTGCATTACCGCCATCTGCAGGACTGTAACAACTTCGCAGTACAAACTATTTACAGTGTTCATTTATGACATTTTCCATTCTATAACCAAGAACCAATTGCCTGAGCTAATGCAAATCCTTCCCGTAGTATAACATCTAGATTTTCTTCAGATATGTCTACAATTCTCCTGGCAGCCTCCAGCACCATCTTGATTCTTTCTGATTTCCCCTGTATTTCAGCAGCGCAAGTTATGACCATAAATGACAACGAAAATCTTTTATTTCCCGTGCAGATATCCTAATCAGCTCCATTCCTTTCCTGCTCCGGTTCTTTTTGTACTGCCACTATCTTATTATTTCTCGCCGTTTTATGACCTCCACTGGGTGCTGGATGCTGTGTATTGTGGACATGCGCACGCGCAGTACAAACTGCGTGCGTGTAGGGCGCTTGATTTTCATTTCCGCACACATATGATAACAGGACAAGAGACCGAAGTTCACATTAGAAAGCGGTACGTGTTGTCGGAATATAACATTTAATTTTATCGGTTGTTTTTAACGCTGCTTAACTGGCTAAACTGTATTCCTGGTTTGCATCACGGTCGTTTGGCCTCGCGCTAAATAAAGTAGGAAAAAGTGTCGTCGCGTCGATAAACAACCATTAGGTAAAGCTCGTCGCGTCGTGAGAAAATACAATATTAATCACACAACAGCTTCATATAGTCCAAAGTCCGACTGCTAGCTAACTACTAGCTGTTTACAGCATCAAAACAGTGCTGCGCATGTTAGCTAGTAGGCTAAAATGCTAACATTGTGCTGAGAGAGCTTAAAAAAAACAAAACTTTATTAACACAATGGTTTGGAGAAAAGACTCGACCAAGTATGGTCACGTCTCCTTGAATCCATCCTCTTTATACATGCTTGCTTTGGTTTATTCATGCTTGAATCCACAATTTCTGCTGTAGTGAAAAAAATAGTGGATTGAAGTTTTCACTCATTCTTGAAATGTGGTCTTTAACACCTGGGTATTGAAATTTCACAGAAAGTGTTGAAACTTGTAAATCACTGCAGGCCATCATGGGAAGCAGCGCACATTTGGAAAGGTTAAGTTTGAGACCAGAGGCAGCTGAAAACGTATCAAATAGTTTAACTGCGATATGAATATGAAATCTATCTTGTAAAAATAGAGCTGTATCATCCGCTCGGTTAGCTGACTCAGAGAGATTACCCTTTCAGCTACCCAAATACCTTTTTATGCTACTTTTTAAATGCAATTTAATCAAACTATTCCCGAAAGCATATAGGCTTTTTATTGATTTTTTTAAAGTGCTCTTCAAATCCAAATAATTCAAGCGCTTTAAACATTTATTAATGCTCCATCGAGTGAAATGCCTTGAGAAAAGAATGAAACTATTATTTAGTAAGTCTGAATAGTCTAAGATATCAAGAACTAGTCTTATATTATCAATTATGTATCTACCAGACATAAGTGATTCAGGATTTTCTTTATTAACTAGACATAATGCAATAATGTTATATTCATTGTTCAGCAATGAGACAGGACGCTGATTATACAACATTAAGACATGTTTCTGGGGTTTTGGGATTATAGTAATTAAACTGTACCGACCAATCAAAGAGCGTCAGCCACGTCACATCATTCCCGAGAGAGTTTGATTTGAGAAACTACTTTTAATTACTCTGGTTTTGGCTGTGTGTGTGTGTGTTTTTTTTTTTTTTTTTGCAAGACTGTACCACATAGTAATTAATCCTTCAACAGTAATTTAATATCTACACAGTTTGTTGTTGCGGTGCTTTAAAATCAACAGGACACTGGATGAAAATGCGGTAAAAGAACAAGAGGAGGACATGCAGATATAAGGTTAAGGTAGTCGACGTTAGCTCGACCTTTGGTCCTGTTTACATTGAACAAAGCATGAGTATGGACTCTGTTATGAAGTCAAACTAGTCGAAACGTTTTCTAATGACCACATCCACATGTGACTAGCCACAGATTTAAAATCTATAATGGCAAATACACGGAGCCTGGCAGGTATCAGGGGTATAACAGTCTCGCACAAATTGCTAATTATCTGCTAATAATTTGATTTATTTTTCCTAAATCTTGCTCACCTGGACTTTTATTTTATTACATTATCCATCACATCTGTTCTTTCAGATCCATATTTTGATCATCTTTAAAGTACTGACTGTATATACTGTACATTGTATAAATAAGTATCAACATTTGGTACAGTCATTGAACCGTGTATGCTCAGCAAATAGTATATTGTAGTTGTGGTTATATCTCTAGTCTCTATTTTTTCTGTTCTACTTATTTTTTATATCTGAGTTAGTCTGTTTAGTTATTGTATATAGTTAACCCATTAATTGCATGTTTCTTTTACCTTCTGCATTGTTTTTGTACTTTGATTTATGTCAAGTGGCTGCTGTAACACTCTAATTTCCCCTTTGGATTAATAAAGATCTATCTAGCCATGCATCCCTCCCAGTAGCTTTATTTAGAAGTAGGAACTGAAGTTATGCATGCTGTGGCTTGTCCGGTTAGTGATTTTCATTCAGTGAAATGAATGCAAATCACAGCTGCTTGCAAGGTGGAAAAAAAGTCACATGTTATTCATTACAGCATGTTTTCGAATGGAGTGATTTACGCGAATGTTCTTACAGACAAACAGACAAAATGTCGGACTCAGACTCTGATTCTGACTTCAGTGACTGTGAAGACATCAGACACCGGATGGATATTGTGAGTTATTAACCAGTCTTCAGAATGAGAGCATTTAGCTGACTTATTGTCTCTCTGTATGTCACTAATAAACTGCTTCTTCCCCTCAGACACGTAAGAACTCGAAGAAGAATGCAGCGATCACTTTAATACAACCATCAGGTACGGGACATTGATCTTTTAATAGACAATTCGTTAATATTCAGGGATATAATGCTATATTATATATTGTAACTATAATAGTTATTATAGTATTTACTAAAGTATGTGTATGCAAGGGTGAAGTACAAGTATTTTGACTGATGAATCAACATTCAACCAATCAAAGCAGACACTTAACTGTGAGCCTTCCTTTTAAATAAGAACGTGTTTCTGCGTTTGAGGAAAACGTCTTGGAAAGATTCTTGTGGCGATATGCCGTCAAATATTCAAATGAAGTATGAGAGAACATGTTCTGTTCTGTACACTGTGTGCAGACATTTATTACCACTTTGGCTTAAAGTTTTGACACATTTCAAAACACTTTAATGTCCAGAGTGATCAGCCAGTTTCTCTTAAAGTCATTGCAATATTCATTCATCTCCCTCTTGCATTCAAACATACCATACACAACACCTCACATACACCTCAACAAGTAACTTTTATTTGTTCAACCTGATTAACGTAGCCATCCACACTTGTAACTATATTGTCTGATGTCATAATGTTTTTCTGTCCTGTCTTAATGTTTCCTGACACATCCACCACTGACAACTGTCTTGTTATATGTTCTAATGTCTTTTGTTGTGTTATGTTATATTGTACCAATATAAAAAATAAATAAAAAAGATAAAAAAGAAAGATAATAAAAAATGTATATAATACATTTTAAGTCCTTTCTTCACCCAGATTTTGTATGATTGCTCTGTTTTCCTTGTATTTTAATGCTTCAAGAATAAATATTGTTGCTGCTGCTTAGATAAATAAATAAATAAATAAAGCTAATGTGCTAGGGAGCATCTCTTGCTGCCTTTTTCCCAACATCTGACATCATTTTCAAAACTGAGATTGTAAATCCTCTGTTGTGCTTTCAGTTTGGTGAAGCTACATGCATTTTCTGTATATTTTTGTTTTTCAGAGGAAGTTTATGATCGATGGAACCGTATCCCTGTTGCCGTGAAAAAGGAAGCTGAACAACTGTTGAAACTTTGTGCTTTCTGGCTTCCCATTCTGCTTCGTAATGGCAAGTTCAGCACCACAGCTTGCTGGGCTATAGAAATAGGTCTAATTGACTCAAAGTAAGTACAAATATAATTGCGATCCACCAATTAATAACATTTTGATTCTTCAAAGTTTAGATTATTAACAAGTTGTAATTGTCTCCTTCTAGTGACAGAGAAAATCTAACTATGAAGCACATACACAGGATAGAAACATTGGAAGCGATCCTCAAAGCTTTGGAGAAAGGAAGTGTAAGTTGATGTCACAAAACATGTTTTTAACCATAACTCAAGAATTCATACACTAAATATGACAAAGTTTCACACAAATGTCTAAAAGGATACAATGATGAAGTGATGACATTTCATATCCAAAAGGTCAACTTCACCGACATCATAATGCTCTGTAAAAACACTTTTCTGGCCGTTATTCAACGCCATAACTCAGGAACAGAAGAGGAGATTGTGACCATACTTCACATTTGGTCAGATACTGAATTGGTGACACTTATCTTGGGTGCCCACCTTGAAACTGTGGTGATTGTATTGATCTTCTGTGCTGCCTAGTTGAAGATGTGTGTGAAGCGTCCACGTTTTAGAATGTGTAGCTTTTTTGTAGCAACATCCATATCTGAAGCATCGTCTACTGTCATGGCTACAACTTTGTGTTCTTGTGAACACGTACAAGGACTTTGACTCCGTTTTTTGTTTCTCTCAATGAACGTACACACTAATAGACATACGGTAGAACAAGAATAACAAAGATGAAGCAAGGGGAAAGACAATGAACAGCAAGCTAGACAACAACAAAAGGAATAGTTTTCCAAATACACTTGACTAGGGAGGTTTGCTTACCTTTGAGTCTGGACAGACATTGATGTAAACTGTGACTTGAGTGGTTGGTGGAGGCATAAAACCACAAGGTGTTATTTCTAGTTATCTAGATATTTCACATCCTGCTTAATGTTTCTATGAAAAGTTTAGAACATATTCACAGTTTTCAAATGTCTTTTAAGCATTTTACATCTAGACTGTAGCAAAACTTTGGTGTTTGTGTTTATTGGTTACACAGGCTGTAATGGGTCTACAGTGCATCAGCTTTGATCTAATAGTTCTTGTTTTGTGATTTGTTCTCTGTTCCAGTTGAGAAAGGATCAAACTAAGAATGTTATCTGGATAAGCAACAAGTTTAACTTGGTAAGTCTGAAAAAAGAGATGCTGTGCATTGAATATGTAGATGTTATCAGTTAATATGGTTCTCCAATCAATGACAGAGACATGGCTGCCTTTTTCTAGTTTTTGGTTTAATCAGGAGAACAACAGCTAACAGAACACAACGACCAAGAAATAGAAACCTCTGAACATTTAAATATTAAAAGTTCTGTAGTACTAACGCCTCCAATAGGAGGTGTTTATTCAGCTCTTTGGTTTTTTGAGGCCTTTTGTGCTGCTCTTTTGCTGATTGCTTTATTTTGAAATAAATTTCTTAAAAATGGTGCTGGCTAAAATAATAACAATAATAACTTTTACATTTAATGCAGTCCAAAGCAAGAAGAAAGCCTGAAAAGTAGCATAAAGTTGTAGCGTAAAGTGCAATGATCAGTGGAGATAGTTGACTGGCTCTTTGACAACTTAATCTGATTGTGGCTTTGTATCATTAGCGTTCCCCAGAGGTTCTGGACGAAGCTTTATATTGGTTGGAGCAAACAGGAGACGCTTCTATCAGCCGCCGCATCCAGGAGCTCGGCCATCCAAACACCTGCTTCACAGCCCTGCACCTCATCTTCACAGAGTGTAAGATACAGTCACACTGCTACTCAGTAATGCACCTCAGGCCTCTCTGACATTTACAGAAGCTATTTTATACAAAAATATCTAGTAGTTCAAGTGAAGGGATAATAACATAACAGGCTTGAGCAGTTAGAGGATTCAGTGTCAATGTAATTTTATAAATTCTGTTTACTTATATAACTACATTTCATCTATTTTAAAGCAAAGAAATGTGCCTTGTGTCATCAGTTGTGCAAACACAGAAGCCTGTAGAACTTGTATGTAGATTGTTGGAATATGCTTTCATTCAATTAGTGTTTATTTTCAGGGTGAATGAACACAAACTCCTCTTTTACTTTCAATCAGATGCTCAGTATATCCGGGAAATGGGTAACAATTTGGAGAAGACAATGAGGGCACTGAAGCGGACAACCACTCAACCGCCAGACATTCGAATAGAGGTAAGACTCACTAGCATTCTCTACACTAGGGCTGGGAAATTAATCATAAAGTAACCGATATTATGACTCTCTAACTGACTTAATTTTATTCACATCGACATATTCGATAAAATGATCCCTTCATACAGAATGTCCACCTGTAGTTCAAAGCAATGTTATTACCCAAATGTGTCCAGTGAAGACAAAATAACTGAAGTATTGGAGAAATGCAGTTCGGGGTGGGTGCAGATGTTTCAGACGCAGCCAGTCTGTGAGACAAACATTAAAACTGTGTCACTGTAAAAGATGAGACGACAGAAACTTAAAAGTATTACTCAAATAAAAAATTACTTATTTTGATATTCGCAAGATATGTTAAACAGAGCCATATTTTACATTAATTTCCTGTTTTGACAAATACCTAGAAGTGTTCTTAACTACTGAATATGGTACATAAATACGACAAAGTCATAATCCAGGTTGTTGTCCAGTACAAATATCTAATAAGAGCTCCACTGTCAAACTTTGAACAGATCATCACGGATTAAATATTTTATTTATCCTGTGTCCAAATGTTTGTTTAAATTTGAATAAAATGTGTCTACCCTCATCCCTAAATGTTTTTTTCTTGTTCCTGTGGATAAAAACAAACTTTGGTTTGTCTTCTACCTCATCTAGAGAAGTGAAGAGATGAAGAAGAAAGGAAATGAGAGCTTTCAGAAAAATCAGTATGAAGAAGCTGTGAAGTTTTATTCCAAAGCCATCAAATATTAGTAAGTTTTAATATTTTAATATTTTCTTTTGGTGTCTTTTTTCAGTCTTGAAACTTGAATGTTTATTGGTGTTTAAAATGTTATATGGAGTTGTTTTACAAGTTTGAGTCACCAGTTTATAAGGTTCACCTGTGCATGCACATACAATTAATCCCAATCTTAGTGAAGTTTATGTATTTCCATTTTTGTTGACAGTTAATTTATACATGAAGGGGACAGATAGAAACACCTCTCGTTATAATACAAATCCACCACTGACTACAGCCTTAAAAGTGACTGAAGCAGCTGAACTGGCTAAATTAACATCGTCGACACAGTGGGGTTCTTGCAGGTTTATTGTTTCCTACTGGTTTATCTAATAATTAATTGTTAAATGTGTACTAACTGAATGTATTTCTTCTCCATCCAGCCCTGACAACCACAAATTGTATGGAAACAGAGCCCTATGCTATATCAGAAGTGAGAAATATCTGTAAGTACCACATCAGACTTCTCATTCTCTTTATTTGTAAATAATTGAAACAGCCAGTATAAGTACAAAGTTTTTTTGAGCCCTTCAGAGCAAAAGATTTCCATTGTCATATTTTGAAACCGTAATTAAAAGTGATGGTCCAAGAGCAACATTACTACATTATTACACCTTTATCAAGCGTCTCAGACTAGGAAATCCATCCTCCCTGGCCAAAAATTCTCAGTGATACTTTTTTTGGTCCTGATTTTAGGACAAAGAATAAAAGCATTTTATTATTGTTCTGAAGTTTGGAAATGACAACGCCAGTATTTAGAGGCGATAATGTGTGTTGAAATCATTCAAGTCCTGTTCAGAAGTTTGCTGTAGTCTAGGTGGTTTTACTGAAGCATGCTGGCACACTGGCGAACTTATCAACAGAGAGCAGATCTCAGTTGATGAGCTGACTCAGACAAAAAATAGCTGGGAACAAAAGGCAAGGAAGGGTAGTGGTGGTGGGGGCAGGTGGTAATCAGAGCTTAGGATGTGACACACAGTTTGTAAATGATAAGATCAAGGCCAAACCAGCAGGGGACAGGAAGGTGCTCCCAGATGTCGCATGATTAGCAAGTCTGCACTGCCAAGATGTGTATTTCTTCATCATGTGTTAGCTGGCAGTTGGTCTTCAGGCAGAGACAGTTGATGACACAGTAAATGATAAAGGGGCTGCATGTATGTAGCGCCTTTCTAGTCTTCTGACCTCTAAAAGCACTTTACACTACATGCCAGCATCCTCCCATTCACACACACATTCATACGCTGGCGGCACAACCTCCGGGAGCAATTTGGGGATCAGTATCTTGCCCAAGGACAGTTTGACATGTGGACTGGAGGAGCCGGGGATTAAACTGCCGATCTTCTGATTAGTGCTCTACCTCCTGAGCCAGTCGCACATGTTTTAGGAAAGTTCGAAGCTCATTAAAAGATGCCGTTACAATAAATTTCAGAGGGAGAATTTTTTTTTTTGAATGACTTTGTGCAAGATACAGATGAGAAAACACGCTGTTCCTGCAGAAACTGACATCCTCACAACCTTTACGCTTCTTTGTAACGGGGAACTGTGATGATTCTGTCAGGACCAACAGTTTGAGCCATAATAAATCAAACTTTGATCAACTCAAGGGTCCTATGTGAGAGTGGACTAGAACTTGTATTTTGAACACTATTGCTGTGTCTGAAGTCACAAACATCAACAAAACAAAAAATATCATTGTCAAACTCTCTCCCAGGAGTCGTTCTTCTCTGTTGAAAGTGAATGAAGGAAGCTACGAATGATTCTGAAACACTTGATAAAAAGTAGGCCAGTGTCAGTATGAGTCACACAGTAGAGCAAGAGTGAACTTTTAGCTGTTGCAGGAAATGTGATTTTTTTTTTTCTTCTAATTTTAATGGCTCATCTTAAGAAATGTTTTAATCCAAACATGAATTTTTGATTTTACAGAAAAGCGGTTGGTGATGGAAAACGTGCTACTCTCATAAAACCACTCTGGGCAAAGGTACTCATCCCTTTTATGATCCCAACACAGTAATGTAGGAAGAAAGAAAGTGAAATATACTGAAAAAGTGACCCTGATCCTACATTTGTTACACAGAAGTTAAGTGTGTCATGAGCCGATCAGCTCATGACATCCTTAACATCCGTTTGAACACCATGGCAACGAACAAAGCTTTGAAGCATTCGATTCAGCCCTATATGACATGAATTCTTTGATCCCAGTTATTTTGTGTACAAATTTGTATTTTTGTTCTTTATTCTGTAATATATTTTCAATGTTATTTGCTTTTGAGAGAGCTCTTCATAATACCCAATGCATATAGTGTTAGTTTCAATATATCGTATTATTGATATTGATTTGAGACAGGCTTGAAAATATGTACTGATCCAGTGGTTGTAGCTAAACCCATAGGTGGGACTAAAAGTATTTATTCAGTGACACACACCGGAGTCTGTTTTATACCTTTGAACTTGAAGTTGAGCCAATCTGGGCTCAAAAAGTTGTACTACAACACAGACACAAGTGAAATGTACATACATTCATCGTCCACAGATGATGAATCGTTATGACTTTGGTGATCCCTTAACTTTTCCTTTCGCACCATTATCGGGTCAGAGTTTTAATTTTCCCAATACTCAAAAATGTACTTCCTGCCAGTAACTGATATGTCAAACAATAATTACGATTAGGAAGTGAAGGCATGTGAATGTTTTGTTTGCAGGGTCACTACCGATACTGTGAAGCCTTGTTCTCCATGGGAGAAATCAACATGGCGATCGAAGCCAACAAGTCAGCCCGGAATCTGTGTAAAGATGATAAAGAGTCAATCAAAGAACTGGAACAGCAACACATGAAATTCATTGACTCACGACAACAGTCTGGAAAAGCTGTTAATAAGATTAATGCAGCAGCAGCACCGCACAAAAAGGTTAGTGACTCTTTTGTTCGTTTTATATTTCTCCAACAATAATTCAATAGATATCAATGTTAATCAATGTTATCAGTGACTAACTGAAAATACGGAGCGCCCCATTGAGACAGTAGGTCACTAAATGAATGTGTGATTAGTCCAATCCAAAAGAACTGATATATTTGGGTCTAGAGCCACAGTGAGTAATTGATTAGCTGACCTAAAGGAAATTAATTGGCAACTGATCACAATTAATTGTAATCAGGATTTTTCAGTTAATTGAGAATATAATCAATAAGTCCTAAATGGGACAAACATGGTACAATCTCTGAACTGAAGAGTGTTTTAGGTCATATTAACATGGGGGATAAATATCAGTCTGAAAAAGCTCTTTGTAACTAAAATAGGTGAAAGAAGAGATTTAAGCCTTTTGTTTTGTTAGCATGGCGGCTCTGTCGATGGCAGTGTCGGTTGGTCCGCCCACCATGTTTTTGTCCAGATGAAATATCTCAACTACTGTTTGATAGATTGGCATGAAATTTGTACAGGCATTCATGTTCCCCAGAGGATGAATCCTACTGAATTTGGTGATCTCTTGACTACTTCTGTAGCTCCATCATCAGGTCAAAGTTTTTACTTGACTCAGTATCCTACTGGTTAAGACACAGGCCATACAACCGCAACGTCTGCATTTCAAATGACTTTGATGATCACCTCACTTTTCCTATAACGCTAGTTTCATACACACATTCCCGCCCTCCTCAGGATGAATTGTAATAACTTTGTTGGTCCCCTAACTTTTCATCTGGTACCATCATCAGGACAAAATTTCATTTTGTACAACAATTTGGTTGAAGACCAAATGCCTGCAAAACTAATGACATCAGCACGTTAGCATGTTGATATTAGCATTGAGTTCAAAGCACAACACCACAGAGCTGCTAGCGTGGCTGTAGACTAAAAAATTGTCAGTGTGAAGAGACAACTTTTACTACTTAATTGGCACATTTGTCAGTTTGTGTGGACATTAGCAGAGGTTTGATGATGTTCAGAGTTGATAATGAAATTGTTGTGTGTTGACAGCTCAGCGGGGCTGTAATGAAGAAGCCGACCCAACAAGGTAAGTTTGTTATAACAGCCTTTCTGATGCAGTTTTTTTTTTGTTTTTTTTAATCCAGGTTCGGATCCTGGTAGCAGTAAACAAACAAACAAACACAATTTTGTGCCTTTTGAGGCTTAAGCTCACTGTATCAAAAGAAGCTGCTAGCTGCCGTCTCCCCATAAGTGTCATGTTTGTACAAGGAGGTGGTTGTTCTTGAAGGGTGAGTGCTATGCTTCCGTAAAAATGCTAACCCGCCATCACGGGCCTGAACGGAGTTAATGTCATATGAGCATCACCGCTCACTTGTGCATTCCCCGTTTGGGACGTGCGCTGTGAGCAATGGCAGCGACTATTTACTTAGCCAGTGTGACTTCAATAGCCTATTATATATATATGGAAGCCGAGAAAGAGCGGGCCTTCCCCCGTGTTTTAAATTGAACAGCAGAAGTGAAAACTGGATTTATCAAAATGCTGAAACCTTCTGGAAACAACCTGCTGAAACGGGCAGACACATTATTTGCCTCAAAAAGATAGAACGCACCCAATAAGTTATGCTGTTTACTCTGGCATCATGTTGGCTAAAATGTTGGTGATATTCTTATGTAAACAAACACGCATGTAAACACAATGGGCAATATCGAGGTCAGCAAAAATGATCAAGGTCATGTCCATATATTGTATGATAAGTCAATATATGGACATGATAATTTGGATAATTACATTATCATACGAAAAGTCGATGACTTAATTATCATGAAAGGCCTCTGTATAGTGTCCTGTGGTGGGTTTTTTATTTTATATCCGTTTTAGAGATAAAATGCAGGTTCGGGCCTCTATCCTGGTGTTTTGAATCAACTTGGAACATCCTTAACTCTGAGTATTAAGAAGTACTCAGAATTGTAGTAATTGATTTAGCCAACACAAGCTGATAGCAGATCTCAGTGGATTTTATTCTCATGACATTATTATCATCATAAAAACTTAATGGCAAATATTCTCTCTGCAGTGAAAAAAGACAGGACCCCACAGGCAGATGGCAACACTAAAGACTCTAAACCATCAAGGAGGTCAGTTGAAGTTCTGTTTTCAGTATCGGTGTTCATGAATCATGTCACACCTTTTTAAATTATTTAAGTTGATTCCACTAGGACTGCAATTTTCTTCCCCTACTTACTGTTATTGATTTAAAAAATGCATGAAAACTGCGCAGATGTTGAGAAAAGGAAAGCTGGAGCTATTGATGACGATGTACTTTGGTTTTTTGGTGACTGTACTGAGAGATAAATCCTAGTGTGAAAACTATAATTTGAATAAAATTATAAACAGATGCAAATCATATCATTACAACATTTTTCTCTTCAGTTTGTCCCTACAGTATTAAGATATTTAACTCTGCGGCCATTTTAACTAGATGTGAGTTTTCCTTTCGAATAATTTTCAAAGTAAGTGATGGGGCCCATAATCCACAGTGTGTCCACACAGTCATTTTATGCAAAAAATGCATTTAAAAAGTTTATCTGAAGATTATACGAGGCTTCAGCCGTCTGAGTTAGTCATATCAAGTGGATATTTGCCACATTTACAGTTTTTTAGCATCAAATTCCTTCTTTGTGTTTCCCTGCTGAGCTGCATTGGCCAGATGGCCAGTAGGTAGGAAGGACAGGAAAATGAGATTAAATACTCAAACAAGAAGTTTTCTGCTATTGATTGTTTTTAATTATTGTTTTTAATTTAATTATTTAGCAGAGTGGCAGAAAGTGTTTTGGCTACAACTTGGATTGTATAGCTGATTAAAAGTTCTGTACTTCCAGTGAGTCTTTTCCAAAGAATGGAAAAGGAGACTCAAACCCTGCAGCAAAGAAGAAATCAAAGAGCAGAAATGGTTCGTCTGAAGATGAGGTAAGGCTGCATTTTACATATGTAGTCAAGAATATATTTAAATTATTTTTGTAAGGAGCTCTGCTCCTGTTATGAAGACAGATGCATGTGAACATGACGCTGCGTCATGTGAACATGACGCTGAGTCATGTGAACATGATGCTGTATCATGAGCGGCAACGTTCAGTGTGCTGATGAGTCAATCCACAGAAAATAAATCAGCAGGAATTGTTTTTTATGGAAATACACCGAAGATTTGCTGGTGTTAGCTTCTAAAGTGTGAATATTTAAAGCTTGTCACGCCAAAGCATAAAAACTGGAGCTTGAATGTAGCCACAACTTGGAAATATATTATGTTATTAGCTGTTATTTAAGTCATAACAGTATCACTGAATGAAATGGCTGATGTGCTGTGATGTGTGTTCTCTTTTAAAATCAGAAAGTGGCTGATACTAAATCAGATGTGTGTAGAGAGTTGAGATCTATGGTGCATGACGCCCATACCGCCCTGACCGACCTCCGCAGCCGGAACGCTGAGCAGGCCTTCAGCCGGGCACTGGCCTTAGTGGATACCAGTACACCCAAGGTAATCATACCAGTGCCAAAGCTCAAGTACTTTCTGCTGTTCCACAAGTTATTTTGTGAGCAGATTGAGGTAATTATCTAGTGTGCGTAGATTTTTTTATGTATTGGATTGTTGTAGACATTATGTAAATGTGTGTTCCAAAAATAAAACCAGGCAACTTTATGCACAAAATACATGAGAGGACTTACAAATTTAAATTCAGCTGCACAAATTTCCTATTATTGATTCTCACAGGGGAAATTCACTTGTTACAGCCCCTCAAAATAACAAGAAAAAGAGTGAGTGAGTGATAAATAAAAACCATATTAATAAAAGCTACTGTATTTACACTATATCACATGTATAGATATGACCAGCAGTGATAATACACACGGTGTGTAGCATTTTACTAAAATATTGCACTGGAAATTTGATAATTGCACAAAAAGAAAATGGGATAAAGTCTTACTGCACAAGGGTGAGACATAAGATAAATATGATGATAAATAAATGACAAAATGATAAATAGATGGATAAATAAGATATATTGCCTGAGATATAATGTGCTAAGTAACTGTGATGTTATAAGTGGTGGGTGAAGGTGACAGAGACAAGAGTTTGTTTGACTGTTTGTCCACGAGGCACCGCCCAGACAACTGTGTCACTTTTGTAATTTATTTCCAGCGGGAGACGTTTTGTTGCAGGCCGTCCTCCCTCTCTTTCTCTACTGATATTTCCTGTCAGTCGACACTATCAACTATCAAATACAGGCAAAAAAATGTTTCAAAAATATCATGAAAAACCTGTGAATTTATCCTGCTTTGACAGTGGATAATTTGGTTTTTTTGTGTTCACATTTTCACACGTCCTCTTAAATTATCAGTTGCAGTTTAAGAACCGCATCAAGGTTTAAAGTTAACTGCTAATGGGTTTGAGCTGTAAAAGACACAAGAATAATACGTTTGCCTTTTGCTTTTCTCAGGAATTTGGACTTTCCACTCTGGATGTGCCGTTGTTGCTGTTTGGCCGTGCATCTGCTTTGACGGAAATCGGCCAGCCTGAGGTAACTCACAGATAGTCTTGTTAGAGGCGGAAGGCAAAAGCTCATCTGTTACACTATTTATAAGATTAAAAACTTATCCTGCCCATATCATGACTCACATACAAGGCAAAAATGTGACTTTTACACATTAGGTCTATGTCTGTGGAGTAAATAATGTGGATAGATTGCTGAGAACCTTGATGCAAAAATTAGTTCAATAATGAAGACAAAAAAAACAATGTTCCTGAAACGACTAAAGCCTTTATGACATAGAGGTCTCATTTACCACTGTCCCATGTTGACATACAGACAAGCGCCAGTTGCGAGCTTTATGAATAACCGCACCTATTTGTCCGGAAGTGACAGGGAAGGTTGTCAGTAACACTGTACCTCAATCGTTAAAGCTGTGTTCGCATTACATCTGTTGGGCCGTGGCTACAAGTTTGGCTATCAGCAATAATTAATGATTATCAAAGATAATCGTTAATTATTAAAATCAATAAAATTATTAATAAGAATTAAAAATGGGGCACCACCCAAATCACCATATCAGTAGTTAGTTATGGTTAAATGATTTGGAGTTCTTTACAGAGCAGGGGTTGGCAAAACTCATTCTTGTGCAACATTAAAACAGACAACAGGTATATCCAAAAGCATTTATTTAACAAAGGGTAAAAGCAACACACAATACTAATCTAGCTAAGTGTACCTATATACAAGTGTGAGTGTGTGTGTGTGTGTGTGTAGGGAAGACAATAGCAAGATGGCTGCAGTCACCTGGTGACTGAGCACATGGCATGCCGACAATTTGGCTGATAAAGGGAACTACAGAGATAAAAGGGCCAGACCATGTGGTGTCTTGAACCACATGTGCTGCCTGAACCAAAGTTTGCCAAACAAGGTTTTAACCTCTTAACTGTGTGGTTCTCTATTCAAGGCCAATTGGTGTATGCTAAAGGTGCCAGGTTAAAATGAGGTTAGTTGCATGCAAGGCCTAGTTACTGGATGTAACATGTGTTAAGCCTGCTAACATTAACCTAGTGGTGTGGCTATGCAGCAACCTGACTATAAGCAACAAGGACATCACAACAACAGTTCAATGTATAACCTTAACCAAATCAATTCACGTACAGTACATTGTTTGAGTTAAACATTCTTGCTTAGCTGTACTATGCCTCACTGTGTTGCTAGGCTATGCCCAGTTGTTACCAGTCCATGAAGGAAGAGATGCTTTGTGGCGTTCTGCTTTGTAACCGGTGAATCCGTGGGTGAGTCAGGCCGAGAAGGCTTCGGCTCTGAAGCTGAAAGATGCAGGCCTTGCTGGGGAGACAGCACTCCAGTCGTGCAGAGGGCCCAGGTCGCTCCTTTGTGCAGAGTTAGTGGCAAGCTAACTCCATTTCGCGACTCCTGTACTTGTTAAACTGGCCAGCAGATTTGTGTGTTAACTGCTGGCACAAGGCAGGCTCTCACGTCCTCTGCTGTAAAGAAGACTGTGTGTGTCTGCTGTGAGCAGGCCACACAAGAGAGCAGAGAACTGCTCTAGCAGCTGCTGGAGGTGTGAAAGAGCAAGCAGCTGCTCCTGCAGCTGAAGGAGAAAGAGAGCAAGGAGCTGCTCCTGCTGCAGCTCGTGGAGAAAAGAGAAAGATAAGAGGGGAATCTCTAGTTTTGATAACCTGGATCCATGGGTGAAGCTTCACACTTTGGGTGCGGACCCCCAGGGGTCAGGTTTCTTGGAGTCTTGAAACATGTGGTAAACTGTGGTCCACATGTAGTCCCAGCACATCTTACCTTTATACCATGAGTGATCAATTGGGTTTCACCTGAAGAAATTGGTTGATGTCTGATCATAGCCATTGATTGTTGTCCAGCCGATTTAACTGTTACTCTATTGGGTAAAATGTGTGTCCAACTGGTCAAATTAAGTTCAGCTCTGCTGTCTGTCATGGTGTTTTTTCCTCACACATCAGCACCTGATTGTGACTTATTCGACTGTTTGTCTCAACTTTTCTTTTTTCCCTGATGTTGTGGCGTGCTACTCTGATTAATTACTGCAAATTGAATGCACAATGTGATCTATCTACAGCAGGTTGAATGCTTACCACAAGTCATGGTGGTATTATATGGGCAGGATATTTGGAGCCTTTCTAACATTAAGAGTTGTATAAATGAAATGAACTGTCTCAGTCTTTACATGTGTGGTTGCTTTTTGAAACAGGAACTTGCAGAAGCTCAAAAACTTCTGGAGAAGATCAAATCATTTGAGGAGAGGACGTTTCAGTGTCTGGTTTACTACGCTGTTGGGAAGGTGTATGTCAAAGAGAACAGGTACTGTAGCTTCCAGTCTTGTGGTGTTTTGTGTCATCCATTTAGATCTCGTGCTGTTTCAAGCTGTACAACCAACGTGTCTCTTCTTTGAACAGGTTTGCAGTTGCTCTCGAACAGTTTTCAGATTCCCTGCAGATGGTCAAGAATCAAATAACGCCGGGTAAACTCACCTGGCCTTTAACAATAGAGATTGTTAAAGAAACGCAGCAAGACTATTTTAAGGTATGTTGTCATTAATCATATGTTTTATATCTGACAAACCATTTTAAGTACATTTTTAAATATTATTCAGGTAGCATGTAAGTTTTTGTGCATAGGACAACATCCAGTGTCTTAAAGTATTAACATCTCCTCACTAATTACGCTGAAACTAATACGATTTTTTGACACTGATGAACAGAACAGACTTAAACGCATAGCTCTTGGATTGTATCTCTATTACAGTATATATATGTATATAGTATTCACCCCATTTGCTATGACACCGAAATCATCTCTCAAGTGTCATAATATGAATGGAGATCACCTATGTGTAATCGAGGGACAGTTGGGTGATATATCAAGTTAATTTGATGAATTACAGTTTTTGTGTTTGCACACTTTGTAATAACTCGATTTTTTACATTGCAAACATTTAACAAAGTTCACAAAAATAATTATTTTCAGACAAAAAGAAACATAAAACACTAACAACTGTGATGTGAATAGTTCTAGTAATCCCATTTCTCTGAGTTGAAATATGTATGATGAGATTGCACCTATATTTTATGGTGTTGTATTTTGTGAAGCACGTCATAACTGGTTTTGAAAGGCACTACAGAATAAAGGTTTACTTACTTTACTAGTTTGCTAGATGTTTTTTGGTATTAGTCTTCTCTCTTCAGTGTCAAAAAATGCAAATAATGCTTTTGTTGTTCAGTATTGTAAAAAAAGGATAAATAGTCTTTCATAGGCATTATATATATTTAAATATGTTTATCCATATCAATAAACTGAAACAATGGAATTCATTCAAGTAAAATGTCATACTGCATCCATGGCTCACATTTCACTTAATATTTATCCTAAGTTTGACTTGTGTTTTCTGTTTTCAGGAAATTCTTGAGAGTGCTATAGAATTGTGCAAATTTCCGCCTATTCCTGATGCCATTTGTCGACATGAGAAATGCCATGGCCATTTGAAAACGGAAATCTATTTCACTGACCCAGATTTTAAGGTAAATGGCGGCAGTTAAACAAAGCCAGAAATTTTAAAGATTAAAAGTACTGACATAATTCAAACTAATGTGCTTCTTTGTGCAGGGCTTCATTCAAATACGCTGCTGTCAGAGTTGCGTCATTGAATATCACATCACCTGTTGGAAGATGCTCAAGACATCATCCTTCTTTGAAAAGAATGAAAAGGTTACAATTACATTTTGTCCTTTGGCAGACACTTATCCAAAGTGACTTACAAACAAGGCAAGACAATCAAGGGTTAGAGGACAGTGACTCTGAAGGACCACAAACTCACTAGTAGCTGACCTGGTACAAGTGCAGTGAGAGCTTTTTGTTGTTGTTGCTGTTTTTTAAATATATAAAGTAAGAAACAACAGGAAGTGCATAAGAAATAACATAAACATAAGCGAAATTTAGATTTCATAAGTGCATTTCTTTTTGCTCAACCTTTGGTAAAGTTAAAATTTAGCTGTATTTCAAATAGCTGCATTTTTTCATTTTGGACAGAGAGGGTAGCTGTTGAAATTGTTTATTTACGTGTTATATTTGTGTTGCAGGAGTTCCTGCAAGAAGCGTGTTTGACTCCAGACTGTGTCGGTCAAATCTGTAGTATCAGAATCTTTGGTCCAACAGGCCTGGTGAAATGTAAGGTAAGGACGTTCAGTGGAGGTGAATTTGGCTCTTAGACTTCCTATGCTGGTTTATCACATGAACAATGTTGACCTGAGTTGTTTCTCTTTCCAGTTTGAAGTTGCCATCACTAAACCTCAGACTCCAAAGAAGCCAAGAGTGAATCAGAAATGTACAAGGTGAGGCTGCAGTCAAATAACAGTTGATGCTGAGTCATTATGACGATATGAAAATATGAAGCAGCTGCCAGAAGAGAGGGTAGTTTTCTCTGTCAGTGCAGCTTCTTACACTCTTTAACGTGTTTTGATTTCAGCCTTTTTTGGCTAATTATAGAAAAAAAAGATAAAATCAATAGCAATTATTGAACTACATATGCATAAGTTTGATATGAGTCATTCAATTTGCCAAATAACTCATACGTTTCCGTATTCTGTCATTATGAATTAATAATTTGCATATCAATTGGAATTTGATAGCCAAACATAGTAAAATGCTCAAAACCCTTTTAAAAGTTTATTTTTTCAGTTCAGTCATTAATTAATTTATTTATAGACAGATTAAAAATGAGTTAAACTAATAACCCATTCAGACAGACATTGACACAGATTAAAGTGGAAATTGCTTGAGTCTTTCTAAACAGATAAAAATGGCGTAAGGGATATCTCTATGGTCTAAGGCTGGTGACCGTTGTTGCATGACATCCTCTCTCTCTCCTCATATCTATGTTCAGCTATTGAAAACAGACAAAAAGGAACTGTCTTTAAAAAAGCACGCATACTTATAAATGATGTCTTCAGTTGATGCGCTTACAGCAAAAAGCATCATGAGCAGCACTAAGTACCTGACAAGTGCTTTACTCTAAATAACGACTTTTTCCTTTTAATTATCAGTGTCAAGAAGTTAAAATCAAAGGAAGAACGCAGACTCAAGAGGAAGCAGCATAAGCAGTCATTTCAAGATAACCTGACTATCAGGGACGAGATTCTGCTGCAGAAAGACGACTCAGCAACCCACAGTCAACAGAAAGGTACTGCTTCTAACTTTATCACAATTGCTGGTGGTGTCGCGTCCAGCTGCAGACCTTTCCACTGATTTCCTGTCATCTCTCCACTGTTGGCTATCTAATAAAGGCATAAATCATATGATGATAATAGTAACTTTTCATTTAAAAACTTTTGGTTACCAGGGTAATCCCGGTTCTCTGAAACCCAACTGAGATATCTCACTTTGGGAAGCACCATCTGGAGTGACCAATCATGAAAGCTCCAGTACCACTATGTCTGTCAGGAGACAGACCAGTCATCTGCAATTTCATGGCCCGTCCCCCCTTTATAAATGCCTGTGGTGCCCCACACAGCATTCTCAAGCATATTGCTTCCACGTACCCTACATATGCAAGCAGAGCAGTGTTGTGAGATACCTCACTCGGGTCCAGAGATTTGGGGTTACCCTGGTAACCAAATGTTCTCTTTCAAACCTTGCTTGGTATCTCACTATGGGATTTGTGGCCTACTCCTGAATAGCACGCTCCGAAACCCAGAACACCTTGAACCAGGAGGGTTGACACCATGAGCCCTCCCCATGGGCTAGCACAAGGGTTGGGTACCATTCACATTTGAACCGAAACTGCTATGGTACCTGGAATTCAGTACTGACTTATTTCAGTTCTAAGAAATAAGTCCAAACTTCTCAACAACTTCAACATTATTTATTTAGAATATTTTGTTGTGTAAGGTAGGACAAACAATAATAAATCAATAACAAACACGGTAAAACAAAAGGTAAAACAGCACCTGTTGCAGATGTGCTGTTTGCCGAAAATGTACCAAGAGCCCGACGACGACGACGACGACCTTCATCAAACATCTCAATGCGGCTGTTTCTGTTTGTACTTTTCCTCTCTGCAGTATTTCTAACTGATCTGCTGAACAAATAGCTCCAAATATCGCCTAGTTTTTGACTAGTTGACTAGTTTTTAAGAATAGCACCGCTAACAAAGCTCTGCTAACTCAGCAATAAACGCATTTAATTTCCTATAAGTTCTTCACAATAAAAGTCTTCTGTTAGTTTGTCAGTGGAAAGCTTTTAATATGAAGCAGCAGCAGCAGGAAACTTTTTCATCAGCAGTAACTTGACAGGACTCCGATATGGCTAAAAGTGATCAGGAAAAAGTAAAATATGGCAAAGCATACAGCAACATGTTGGGGCATTGATGAGCCAGTACATCCGCTCCTAGCAGTGCATCTTCTGTTAACTAAAAGAACAGAGGACACTGCACATTTTTGCATGATGCTAAGAGGTCTACGGACGCCCGGCTGTTCAATTTACTGGGAACATGCACCGTGCATAATGACAGCAGCACATCATCAGACTGTGGGCCAGTCTGTGTAATGTTAGGGAGCATGTGCCTCCTGCAGGTTTATATAAGCCACTGCTGTCAACTTGTCTGCCCTGACCAAAACATGACAAAAATGTTTGCCAGGAAAACTGGGTAATTTAGGTAATTTATATGAGCATGACAGAGCCTTGGGGGGCCAGATCCCATTCACAGACCTCACCTTGAATACAGCTCCCCACCCTGTCAATGAAGCATCTGTTGTCACTGTTCCCAAGGGAGTGCCGGTGGTGAACACCCATGTTTCTCCATTGATGGAGAGTCAAGAGATATTCTGAGGTGCTAGTGAAATTTCTGTGTTCAATCTTGTGAAAGAAAAGCCAAAAAAGAAACAGAACTTATTTTGAGGCCCAAATACTCTGTATTCTGACTGGGAGATAAGAGATTGATACTGAAGCCCAACCGGAGAGGCTGCTTAATCTTGTCTTGAATCTGGGGCCCTTAAAACTCCTACTGCATCCTCTTGCCACCATAGCTGCAAAGCCCGGTTTAGGTTGCAGTGGTGGGTGAGGTGTTGTCTTGTGGGGAAGGCAGAGATCTAAGGCCTCCCTCTGCTTATTTCTCAGGTTGCTAGCCTACTGCATAGAGGTAAGAGCCTCCACAAATAAGCCCTTAGCTTTTGATGGGTCACATGGGGAATCCATTAAGACCTGTTCATCCTGGTCTGGCAGGCTGGAGAGATTTAGCCACAGCAGTCTCTCCCCCGCCACAGCCCTGAACTGCAGCTCTAGACTCATGGAGGATAAGGTCTGTAACAACACATATCTCCTCCCAAAGAGCTGGACTTGGAGAGCCCTTATCTAAAATGTGGCCCATGTCCTTGAACAGCTCAACTTGGTACATTGTAAGCAGGATGACCACATTTAGGTTTTTGACAGACTGGGCTACTGACTTGTACACTTTTTGGTACACGGAGGCAGTGAAGTGCTCTTGCCCAGGAGTGTGGGTCCGGTCGAGGGTGGACCAGTTGTTAGGTTGGAGATGGTACACTAACGACTGCTCCACTACCACACCTGAACCTTGCTTTTGGTAATATCCAGGCCAGAGTAACCCTTGATGGAACTCTGTGCCGGACCAGTTTGTCCCCATATAATTTTATATCCTAAATGCGCACGGGAATGGAGGGCATGAGCTGCTTTAAGTAGACCTGACAAGAAGATTTTCCCATTGTATAAATCCCTCTCGTCCACTTGTCGGGTCGCTGCCCGTTTACAGACCTCGTGCAAGTCTAATTCATGTGGAGCAGAGGAAGGCTCCGCCTCCCTACTGACAGAGCTGCCTGGCTGTGACGTCTGAGTTGGGGGAAGAATGACATCTTCATCAACTCCTTATTCTTATTGCTGAGGAGATCCAGGTTAACACCATCCTTGTCCTCCTCTCTGCCACCATGCTCCTTCTCTGAGTCAAGGAGCTGGCTGAACAGAGGGGGAAATTCCGCATTGGGGTCCTCCACCATATCCCAAACTACGTCTAGCAAGTGCTAGACGTAGTTTGCTGATCTCTTGGCTTTGTTGCAGTGTAAGAAAAGCAAGGGTCAGCTTTGGGGCTGCCGACACTCGCAAGCGACACTCCAAAATCTTCACCAGCATGGTGCAACAGTGCTCACAGGACTCGGAGTCCACAAGCGATGCCTGGGCATGCTTAACTCCCATACATGCTAGGGGTATGGGGGTCCCTCCCGAGATGGTTAATCCACATGCAGCTGGGCAAGGGCAGAACGTCCTCAACCTTGTTGCCACCAGTGTTCCCCTTGAAAGATGCCGTGGTTGCCATAGCTGACTGAAAAACCTTGATGGCTAACAGCAGTAATGGCTAGCTTTTTCTAAAGGCAGTTAGAATCAGGTAGAGGTCCGCTACAACGTGACAACACTCATCTGAACCAACACTGAATAAATCTTTAACGAAAAGAAATGCAAAATCCTTACACCAGATATCCATGCACAGTGACTACCTTGATGGCTGCGTTGAAGAGCAGTTGAGGGAAAATCTGGATGTCAGGACAGCTGAGGAGCTTGAATGATCTTCACAGGGAAGTGAGAATGCTGTGTGGGGTGCCGTTTATAAAGGGGGGATGGGCTGGCCTGTGCAATTAAAGATGATTGTTCTGTCTCTCAACAGACGTGGTGGTTTTGGAGCTTCCATGATTGGTCACGCCAGAAGGCGCTTCCCATAGTGAGATACCGAGCGAGGTTTGAAAGAGAACAGTTGTGTAATAAGCCTGAAATGTTTCCACAGTGTCGTCAGCCTGGTCGCTGTACAGGGATCGAGTTCTTCTGCAGATCAGCCAGAACATGGAGCTGCTGAGACAGGATAAAGGCTTCCACGTGTCAACCCTGACCAGCAGTCTGAAGCCCTGGCTGGAGCTGGACTTGTCGAGGGGCAACCAGATAGCTGGGAGGATACTGAACTGGCAGCAGGAGAAGCTGGAGACTCTTGGTCAGACCATTGAACTGCTACTAGAGAGGAAGAACCGGGTTTGGGCTCGTGTCCTCATCCACCTACTGTCTGGCTGTCTGGATACAAATCCCAAACTCAACAACTGGGCCTGCCAGCTCAATGATGCAGGTCAGAATTTATCATGTTATGGTTAAATATGTGTGCGATAATCTGAACAGCTTTAGTATATTACAGTTCAAATCATTATTTGTACAATAAACAGAAAGATGTGACATAAAACTCAGCAGTGAGGTGTAAAGTTTAGTACAGTTAAGTCAGAATATATCAGAAATTTATAAAATGGGTAAGTTTGAAGTTCATTTTAGTGATGACTCAAAGGGAAGTGACTTAAAGGGGACATGGCATGCTTTCTGTGATATTCTGTCAATTATGTAGTTATGATGTCAGATGTCTATGTTAAACATCGTCATGTTGAAAACATGCTCTCTTCAGGTCAAAAGCCAGGGAATGGAAATGTTGCTACATCCTCCTCAATCTTGGAATGAAGAACTTTTGCATACAGAATTCATGTAAAAGTTGTAGACTTTTACATCAGTGCCAGGGTGTGAATCCTGACCAACTGTCTGCTGCTCTCTTTTAGGTCTGAATGCTGCCAAATTCTTCATTGAGCGCAACGCAGAACACTTGGAGCAGCTGAACCTTGCTCTTCTGCTCAATTTTGGCCCGTTGCAGGAGATGATTATAGAGAAAATAGGTGTTAGGCCTGAACTTTTTTCAAGCATTGGTTTGACTGTGACTGAATACCTAAAACAGGCCCCACCACATGACATGAGACTCTTTATCTGGACTCTAGAGGAGCATAGGGGTGACTATGACTCTTGCCACACTATATTGGATGAGTATTTTGATATGATGGGTACGTATTTTGAACTTGACTTAACCTTTGATTTGTTGCTCTTTTTGTCCTGACTTCATGATTTGACTTCAAGTTCTTTGTTTTTCAGATGGACATTGTTCAGTCCTAAAAAAGTCTGATGAAAATGTAAGTCATTAGAAACCAAAGTGTAATGACTATAAATTACTGATATACAGGATAGATGTTCGTTTCTGCATTAACTAAACTAAACACGATTTGACTTCAACTTGTTTTCATTGCAGAATTCTCCTATGAAGACTAAGAGTCGAGGCCGGAAAAAGAAACAGAAAGAACCAAAGGTCAGGAGTTGTTTTGGCTGTTGTTGCTACAACTAACGGTTATATTTTCATCACTTTTCATCACTTTTTAATCTTTGTTAAACTTTCTGTCCTTAACTAGCAAGCTACAGTAGGTAGCTTTCCAACTATTATATCTGTTTCCTACCAAGCCACCTCACTGTTGCTGTAGTTTAAAAAATATCTTAATAATACATTATAAAAAAACAGAAACCCTGCAATTAATTTTCTGTCAATCAACATATATTTAAAACAATTAATCATGTTAGCTCCAGTAAAGAGAATGGTTTTATATCATCACACTGAAGTGTGTCCTCTTGTCTTCCTCTCAGGGTGTTATTGTTTTGTCTGGGATGAGAGGTGTAACGCCAAGAGACGATAGGGACCAAGACTTTTTTGAAGATGACTCTTTGTAAGTTGCATCATCCAAGTAGACACACAGCTTGTCTCCTGCAGATTTGTAACTGTTCTGTAACGTTGAGCTTTCTGTCAACAGATCATTCCTTCATCCTGTTGATCCATTCAGTGTACCCAGTCACCTTAGAGAGCAAGTGACCGATTTTGAGGAGCAGTACAACAGCATGAGACACAGAAGTCACTTTAAAAAGATTTTGGACAACAACCCAGACCCAACAAAAGAGAGTTTGTATGAGTACGTTCAAGCTACATTTCCATGTTTTACATGAATAATTAAACCTGGGCTGATTTCAGACTGTTGTCATGAGGAGAGGGGAGTGAATATTGATGTTACAGCCTTAAAGAAAATTATATGGAAATATAATATATATATGGAAAAAGATATGAACCTCATGGGAAATTTATTTCTTTTGCAACTATTTCAATGTCAGGAGACGTCACACACTCATTAGTAGGATTGTTGTGACAGTGGAAGCTCATCAACTCGTAATGGGCAAGTGTCAGTTAGAAAACATTATAATTTTTAATAGGTTAATCCATCTCTCCATTTTGAGCCCCTTGTCCGAGTCCAGGTTGCATTATTTTTATTAATTATGTAATTGTAACATACTTCAGGGAAGCACTGAAAAAGTTATAATATATCAATCTAGTCCTTGTTGTCCCTACTGGTTTCTTATTATACTTTCATACGTTGGCCAGTATTGAATTCTATATGGTATTGAAAAGATCTTGAAAATTCTTAAATAGTCTTTATCTTTGTGAATGCTGCAGAAACCCTGTCTCATGTGTTCCATGTCCTCATTTTGACTTCTCTCTCTCTTCTACTGCAGCTACTTTGCCCAGATCTTGGAAGAGCATGGACCCCTGGTTGCTGAGGACCCCCTGCTGGTGGGTGAAGTTGAAAATTTCCCTCGTGTGGCTCAGCTGAAGATCCAAGAAGCGGGCGGCTTTGAGTGCTTCCTCCTGGAGTCTCTTCGCTTCATAAAGATGGGGAGGAGTATCGGCCTGGCTAAGCACGCCGTTTCCCTGCAGCAGGCTGAACATGGAAGCAGCCTGGATGACCTGGATGACTTAGAGGACCCTGACACAAACTCTTCACCTCCTGATTTGCATACATGTTATGATCCGGAGTTCACAAACTATATGAACAATTATTCATCTTCACAGACTGACGTCTATCCTGTCCTCCCAAATCCTTATGCATTTGGCAGGCAACCTCCTCCACTTGTCCAGTCAGCTATTGGAGGAACTCTGATGGGGATTGATCCCTTCTCCCATTGGAGTAACAGTGATGGCCTTGACAGTCAACAGCATGCTGCTTACTTTTTGCCTAATGGCTATGAGGACCTGGATTCTCATGACAGTGAGATAGATGTTGGTGTTTGGGAGACTGATTCATCTTCAGGTGGAATCGCTTCAGTGACATCTGAGGAAAGCGTTTTGAAGAAACATGAAGCAGTACAGGTTGATACCAACGTTTCATCAGATTGTTAATTAAATCAGATGGAGCATGTAAATACGTGAATGAATGCTGAAATTGTGTGTAAAATGTTTTTTTTTTTTTTTTTTGCGTTCTCTTAGACATGTCCAGAGAACACGAGGAGTGTAGCGGTGAATACGGAGCCTCATGAGCGTTTTGAGAGCTGCCATGTGAGTCCCATATAGCTTCATACATTATCACTTCACTTTTAAACTACACACTCAAATACTGGAAGCTCCCTCCATCCCAACATATTTAAACTAGAAAATGCAATTTCTGTAGAAATTGCATGTGAATGCTGAAAGTGGATTCAGATTGCATAACTGGAAGCTGAAGAGTATTGAAAAATCTAGCAAGATTAAAATTAGCAACGGGTGGAATTGAACCTACACCCACATGTTTGTAAGACAGACATGCTATGCATTGAGCTAACATGTCACACAGCAATACCAGGCCAGATTTTGGTGTTTAGTCTGTCAATTGCATGAAATTGACAAAAAAGCAGTTCAGCTCAGCTCATTAAGCAGATCAGCTGTGCACGCCTGCATCCTTCGACTCTTCTGAGTTCTGCCCTAAGCGGGACTCAAACTCACAACCTTTGTATCTAAAAGGAGTTAAGAGGTGATCTGAACTTAAACCACTGGACTACTCAGACTGGATCTGTGGAATTGGAAAAGATGTATTTAACAAGAATAGCAATCCACACTTTAGATAATGATGTTAAAGTAAGCTAGAGAGGAATTGACTCATGGTACATGATAGAGATGGAAAGCAACTTTGTACATGAGAGCAATATTATGAGGACCACTGCAGTGAGCGGGTATCGAACACACAACCTTGTCGTCTAAGGTGAAGCTGATCAGAGAACAGTGTCCTAAACCACTGAGCCAACAGACATTCACAAAAATGGGAGGAAAAAATCTCCATTTTGATGAGGAAAATGTATTTGTCTCAAACTAGAGCTTGAAGCCCAGAGATTTGTACATCATTAGTGAAAGCAAGACTAGTTTAACATGAGAATGAATGATATGTGCAAAAAGTGTTTGAAGGAAGAGAGAATCTGTAAGTTTAAGAAACCGGAGTGAGAGGAGACACACATCCTGCAGACTGTATTGCAGTCAATGAGAACATGACAGGGACTCTTTATCAATTAAGGTTCAGATCTCAAAAACTATGAGTCCTATGTGAAATGTATTTACATTTTGAGAGAGAGGAGGCTTGTGGTAACATACTGAGGCAAGATATGTGCTTGAGGATTTAAAATTGTGGGAGTGACAGCACTTAAGAAAAAGATTTCTGGTCTAAAAATATCTGTGCTCTCCACTGTGCTTGATCACATGACACACTTGTGAGACTTGAAAAAGTCTTCAAAACCCCTGACTTTTGGCTTAAATTGCTGAAAAATTACAAAAGATATTGCTAAACAATCTGATAAATTTGAAAGTTCAAAGTTTTGTGAACATTTTACAGTTTGAATGGCATCTGTATGATAAGGGACTTCCGAGCAGTTGAGTGTCAAAGTGACCAAGGTTCCAACTCAGTTGGACGGTTCGTCCCATAGACTGCCATTATAAATTTTAATGTTTTGAAAAATTATATAAAATCGCTGAAACATGTTACATTTCAGAAAAATACAAGCACACATCTGATGAATGAGTTGCACAGATTGACAGTTGAATGGTTTTTATAGCGCAAAGTATGCAGCAGTTGAAACGTGGCAAAAAACTTGCGGAAGATGGAATAAGAACTAGAAAATTTCCGTAGAAATTGCGTGTGATTGCTGAAAGCGGATTCAGATTGCATAACTAGAAGCTGAACACTATTGAAAAATATAGCAAGATTAAAATCAGCAGTGGGTGGAATTGAACCTACACTCATGTTTGTAAGACAGACATGCTATGCACTGAGCTAACATGTCACACAATAATGGCAGGCCAGATTCTGGTATTTAGCCTGTCAATTGCATGAAATTGACAAAAAAGCAGTTCAGCTCAGCTCATTAAGCAGATTGACATCACCTGGACTCTTTCATCTCTACTGAGTTCCGCCCTAAGCAGGGCTCGAACTCACAACCTTTGGATCTTAAAGGAGTTCAGAAATGACATGAGCTTAAACCACTGGACTGTTCACACATGCTATGTAAGACAGCAAAAGATGTCTTAAACAAGCATATCACTCCACATTTTAGGTAATAATGTTAAGGTAAGCTAGAATGGAATTGAATTATGGTACAGGATAAAGATGTGAAGCAACTTTGTACATGAGAGCAATATTATGAGGAGCACTGCAGTGAGCGGGTATCGAACACAAACTTGTCGTCTAAGGTGAAGCTGATCAGAGAACAGTGTTCTAAACCACTGAGCCAACAGACATTCCCAATAATGAGAGGAAAAACTCTCCATTTTGACGATGAAAATGTATTTGTCTCAAACTAGAGCTTGAAGCCCAGAGATTTGTACATCATTAGTGAAAGCAAGACTGGTTTAACATGAGAATGAATGATATGTGTAAAAAGTGTTTGAAGGGAGAGAGAATCTGTAAGTTTAAGAAACTGCAGTGAGAGAAGACACACATCCTGCAGACTGTATCGCAGTCAATGAGAACATGACAGGGACTCTTTATCAATTAAGGTTCACATCTCAAAAACTATAAGTCCTATGTGAAATGTATTTACATTTTGAGAGAGAGGAGGCTTGTGGTAACATACTGAGGCAAGATATGTGCTTGAGGAGTTAAAATTGTGGGAATGACAGCACTTTAGAAAAACATTTCCGGTCTAAAATTATCTGTGCTCTCCACTGTGCCTGATCACATGACACACTGGTGAGACCTGAAAAAGTCTTCAAAACCCCTGACTTTTGGCTTAAATTGCTGAAAAATTATAAAAGATATCACTAAACAATCTGATAACTTTGAAAGTTCAAAGTTATGTGAACATTTTACAGTTTGAATGGTGTCTGCATGATAAGGGACTTCCGAGCAGTTGAGTGTCAAAGTGACCAAGGTTCCAACTCAGTTGGACGGTTCGTCCCATAGTCTGCCATTATAAATTTTAATGTTTTAAAAAATTATATAAAATCGCTGAAACATGTTACATTTCAGAAAAATACAAGCACACATCTGATGAATGAGTTGCATAGATTGACAGTTGAATGGTTTTTGTAGCGCAAAGTATGCAGCAGTTGAAACGCGGCAAAAAACGTATAGAAGACGGAATAAGAATAAAGACTGAGAAGAACAATGTGTGAAAATGAACAACTAGAAAATGCAATTTCGGTAGAAATTGCGTGTGATTGCTGAAAGCGAATTTAGATTCTATAACTGGAAGCTGAACACTATTGAAAAATATAGCAAGGTTAAAACCAGCAGTGGGTGGAATTGAACCTACACTCTCATGTTTGTAAGACAGACATGCTATGCACTGAGCTAACATGTCACACAGTAATGGCAGGCCAGATTCTGGTATTTAGCCTGTCAATTGCATGAAATTGACAAAAAAAGCAGTTCAGCAAGCAGATTGACATCACCTGGACTCCTTCATCTGTACTGAGTTCCGCCCTAAGCAGGGCTCGAACTCACAACCTTTGGATCTTAAAGGAGTTTAGAAATGACATGAGCTTAAACCATTGGACTATTCACACATGCTATGTAAGACAGCAAAAGATGTCTTAAACAAGCATATCACTCCACATTTTAGGTAATAATGTTAAGGTAAGCTAGAGTGGAATTGAATTATGGTACAGGATAAAGATGTGAAGCAACTTTGTACATGAGAGCAATATTATGAGGAGCACTGCAGTGAGCGGGTATCGAACACAAACTTGTCGTCTAAGGTGAAGCTGATCAGAGAACAGTGTTCTAAACCACTGAGCCAACAGACATTCCCAATAATGAGAGGAAAAACTCTCCATTTTGACGATGAAAATGTATTTGTCTCAAACTAGAGCTTGAAGCCCAGAGATTTGTACATCATTAGTGAAAGCAAGACTGGTTTAACATGAGAATGAATGATATGTGTAAAAAGAGTTTGAAGGGAGAGAGAATCTGTAAGTTTAAGAAACTGCAGTGAGAGAAGACACACATCCTGCAGACTGTATTGCAGTCAATGAGAACATGACAGGGACTCTTTATCAATTAAGGTTCACATCTCAAAAACTATAAGTCCTATGTGAAATGTATTTACATTTTGAGAGAGAAGAGGCTTGTGGTAACATACTGAGGCAAGATATGTGCTTGAGGAGTTAAAATTGTGGGAATGACAGCACTTTAGAAAAACATTTCCGGTCTAAAATTATCTGTGCTCTCCACTGTGCCTGATCACATGACACACTGGTGAGACCTGAAAAAGTCTTCAAAACCCCTGACTTTTGGCTTAAATTGCTGAAAAACTACAAAAGATATCACTAAATAATCTGATAACTTTGAAAGTTCAAAGTTATGTGAACATTTTACAGTTTGAATGGTGTCTGTACGATAAGGGACTTCCGAGCAGTTGAGTGTCAAAGTGACCAAGGTTCCAACTCAGTTGGACGGTTCGTCCCAATGGTTTTTATTCAACTGTTGTGTGATTGCTTCCAGCACAGGATGACCGTAGCGTGTGTGGCCTTGTGGCTACGTAGAGTGTGACACTGGGGTGTCAGGGGACACCGACTGACCACCGCTCAACATAGCATGAATAGCGATGTAGAGCTGGTAGTCAGAGCTAACCAGCCATGAGCCGCTGCTGTCAGACTCTCCGTGTCCATGCTGGAAACACAGAATCCGCTGGAGCCTTGACAGTCACTAGAAGCACATTCATGACTCTTTGTAAAAGTTTCTGAAAGGAAGGATGTGTGATGATATCGTTCAAAGGAGGAGCTGGCCAAGTTCTTATTTTGAAGACGTTTATTAGACGATGGCCATCGGGTCCATTCCATGTACAAAGATGGTCTGGGCAACGTACCACTGGCGATGCATAGCTTATATGGGGTTACACATCTGTATCTTATCACATGAATAACATGTTTTCCATGGGCACTACTTCAGCTGGGAGCCATCCATCAAGTGATTGACAGCTACCTCACAACATATTATGTGTCACAACATACCACATCTGGAACAGTTCCAAACTTGACCATGGACCCATTGTTTGTATCTCTAAGGCCCCCCCGAAGGGCTATACCATATTACCTAAGGTGACATGCAGACTCTACAATGTTTATGTCACATGTCCAACACCCAAAATCAGTAAAGTATATAGGGCCAGATAAAAATCATACTAACAGTTTCTGTGTTGTAACTTTGTTGTAGCTGAGCTAGCAGCTCTCTGTTGTGAGTGTCTGTGGAGGAGTGACAGTACATAGCCGCAGCCCTGCTGTTTATCATGTAAATGTTACCATCGTCAGCTCTGAATATCTTGTTAAGCTCTGAATATAGCACAGTTAGTTATTGGCGGGCCCATGTGTTGTTTACTGCCACAGAAAAGGAATAAATCTTTGAGTTATTTGCATAATTACAGTTCTCTGAGTAGCACAACATCACCTTTTTGCTGTCTGTTCTCAGGTTTGTTAACACTACCAGCAGCTCTGTGTGAGAAGCACAAACTGAGGCTACAGTTAGCCGTTGTTCTAATATTTATACTTGCTGCGCAGTTGATTTTTGAAATATACCTCGGAGTCTTGCCTACTTGCCCAATTTTCATATTCAGGCAGACAGAAATAAACTAATTTTGAGCAGAAAAAGTAGTTTTTGCACAAAATATATGTTTTGTTGGAAAAATCACCTGTATTAACATCGTGTGCCAACATAGACCTCTGTGATTATGTGTACAGTGTAAAAAAATATTTAAGGTTAATTACCCTTTCATGGGCACACAACCAGAGCCAGTGGAATTTAGTTTTGTTTGTACAGCGTAGAAAAAAATGCTCAGTACACCATGTCAACAGCACAACATGAAAGAAGAAATATATATTCATCTCCAACTGTTTTAATGATGTTATCTTTTGGGCTTGTTCATTCTTTCAGGGTGACATCCATAAAAAAGAAAAGAGCATCAAGGAGTTAAAGAAGGACATCAGTAAAATGGAAAATGGCTGTGACGAAGTCAATCTAAAGCGTAAAGAAGAAATCGCCTTTTTTGAGGAAGAGATAAAGGAGATCACTGTCAACATTCAAGTAGGTCCAAAACCACTTATCATGAAAGATGAGCTCAACCAGAATGATCAAATGTCTTGTTTTGTTTGTTTGTTTTATTGTTATTAGAGCTACAATTGTTAGTCAATTGACAGAAAATTGATCTCCAACTATTTAAATATCATTTTGAGTCATTTTTCAATTTAAAAAATGTGCAAATGATCTGATTCCAGCTCCTAAATTGTTTCTTTATTCTTCTATGATAGTAAGCTGAATACCTCTGGGTTGTGGATTGTTGGTCACCTTGAGCTTAGAGAAACAGTGATCAACATTTTTCATCTTTTTGTGCATTTTGTAGATCAAATATAATGAAAATAATTGTTAGTTGCGGTCCTAAATGTTGTATATGTGGAAAGGTATGTGTATTTGGTATTTTATTCTGTTCGTTTTATGCCTGTCTTTGTAAGGTGTTTTGTAATTACTGATTTTGAGTGCTATGACATATAAATAAACTTTATTTTTTATTATTTCTCTTGTCAAGGTGACCAATAAGGAGCTGGCACTGTTCCAGCAGAAGCTGGAAGAGGAGGTGAAGAAGGACCAGATGGAGAAGAAAGCCAACCAGGAGGTACTGAAGTCCCTGAAGGTGGAGATAGAAAAGTTGGTGGAGGAACACGGGAGGTATGAGCAAACATGAATTAAATTACTTACAATTATTACTTATCATGACTGAAGAAACATGAGACTGATCTCTAATAATTCTTCTATATTTGTGTTTTTTCCGTGTGTAGTCTCACCCAAAACATCAGAGAGAAGAAAAAAAGCTATGACGGAAAGCTGACTGATTTTTTGGGGCGGAGGTAAGTGATGAGAGAGTGATGATCGTTAACAAAACATTAAATACATTTCTTCCAGAGTTTTCCTTTAAGTCTGTTTTATTGTTCTTTCAGCAATCAGTCAGCAGCTGAGAAGATGAGTCTGGAGGACGAGATCAAGCGATGTAAAGCCTTGTTCATGAGAGCTTCCAGGAGGTCTCACACAGCTAAGGTAGGTCCAAGATCTTGACCCTAATCGGTCAATTTAAGTTAGTTCTTGTCTTAAAGAGTAGGTTCATATTTTTTCTTAAAACAATACTCACATGCCCACATGTAAGTTGGAAAAGTTACTGCAAATGTTCCTCATATTCATACTGGCCCTAAAGAGATCTCCTCCTGTGTAAGTAATTAAAAACAAAATCCATCGTCCTCATTCTGTGTGAAAATGCATCAAGTTCAGCTGAAGCTAATTTGAGGCTTCAACAGTCTGCGTTTGACAAATCAAGTGAATTCTTTTCCAGTTCATTAAAGTGACATGATCAACTTCACAAAGTGATGCAGAGCAATGAAATGAGGAATATTAATGTTAGTAAAAACATGGACTGAATGAGACAACATTGTGCTGCGTTATTAGACACTAATTGATGACAGTGTTGTCTTGACATTTATTATTATTCTACCAAAAATATAAATGATAATGTCCACAAGGTTCCAATGAAATAAAAAGAAACAAAACACTTTATTGCTGACAAATTTATCAGTTAACAACCAGACTACACTGAAAACTTAATGTTCATTGTTGTCAGTGTTCATTCACACACACTAAATGACTAAAAAAACTTTGCTAAAGCTTTTCTGTAATCAGGTTGTTAAAGAAATGTATTATTTTTTCACTTTTAATGCTCAGTAAATCACATGAAGCTTGCTGTCTTTGCTCCTCCAGTTGTCAGTTGCGGAGAGCAGCCGGGACCAGGGACTGTACGGCCCCTACAGAGAGCTGGCAGACTCCAAGGCTTTGCTGACCCAACTGGACGAAGTGGCACACAAGTAAGTGAAGTGACATCACAGCGTCTCATCAGATGGAGTACAGATGAACTGGTTGGTATCAGATTCATGTGTGGTGATGTTCATCTTTTCCAGATTTCCATCCCAAGACCTGGAAATGACTAGAAAAAGCTGTAGAGCCAACGTCCAAGAACTTGAAAAGAAAATTTCCACTGCTGAGGTACAAGAATCTGTTGCCACTATATTATTATATCAAGAATATTATATTATTTCATTCATTTATATACCTTTAAACTACAGTATAGTAACACTGCACTGGGGCAGAGAGGAGAGTTTTTTGTTATATATCTTTACACAAGTTATTCATTTGTGCACACAAGATAAAAAATATAATCTTTCAGGACTTCAGGCCTCCATATTGATGACAGACTTGACAGCTGAAAACAACCTAACAGTTTAAGTTTTTAGGACTTATAGTATGAATGATCCATGTTGAGTTGGACACCTATCTTATGATGTGTGTTTAAATGAGAATTGTCTTTATGTGGTCCACAGATGCATTACCAGGAGCAGATGGATCAAGTGAAGAATGGCAGAAGAGTCAGTGAGCTGTTTCCAGTCAACAACACCAAACAGCCTGAACCATCAGTTAAACCGGTAAGACGTCTCACCAGATCAGTCCAACCAGTGAAACACCTTACTGTTTATTAACAACAATACTTCCAGCTGCTCTAATGTGAGGATGTGCTGGTTGTCTTGGTTTTATATCACTTGGTTATACAAAATAAGCAATATGAACAAAATAGTTTGGACTTTAGTAACTTAATATTTGACTTTGTCAATATTTTTGACATTTTCTTGGCAAAACAGTTGATAGTTTTGATAAAAATACAGGGTAGCTTCCCTGCTAATGTTTTGTCCTTATCTAACTTACAAATATAAACATGTCTTTTCCTGTAGCTTGTTGAACAAGTCACCAAACAAACATTCACTAGTGAAAATGTCAGTTATCAGGCTACATCGCTAAACCGTATGTAAATATTCCTGAAATTGTCACCTTGGTCCGATTAGATGTTGGTGTGATCCTTTTCAAAATCCCCACTAGCATTACACTGTGTGTACATGATGCGTAGCTACGGTAGTTGGTTTACGTTTAGGGTTTTCCCATCAACCCATTTTAGTTGCACCTTGCCAAGGAGTGATGACGAGCGTTTCGACCTCATGGCAGGTGATAGCTATGCCAGAGAGAAAAATATACTTTTAAAAGTCTCTCTGTTCAGCTCTCAGTACTTTTGTAGCTTCTAACTGAGTCTCTGTGGTCTGGAGTTTAGATTCTGTCCTGCGTTCCTGTTTGTACTTTCTTTTATCAGCGGTATCAGAAGCAGTGTTAAGTTACTGCTGATGTATATCCAATGTTCCCTATTGTTCCTGCTTCACATTAAAAGTTTTCCACCGGCAACACAGAGTTAGCAGACCTTCATTAGCAGTGCTATTCGTCAATAAAACAGATCTAGTCAACCAGATATGGACATACTCTGCACTGTTTGGTTGGCAGATCAGTTTTGCATATTGCAGAGAGGAATAGTACAGGCAGAAACAGCCACAGTGAGCTGTTAGATGTTAGACTGTAGTTTATGACCAGCACACCTCAAACATATCAAAGTACACCACTTTGCCTAACTGTGCAGTGGAAAAACACTCACATCTGCCATAAATGGCCTCAAACACACTGCTCGAGGCCATTCATGGCATGGCTCAGTGCAATATTTCTGAATGACCTTATTTCTACATTTTAATTCTAACAGAATATTTTAAAAACATAACAGTATTTTTGACTACAAAGAGGGATGATTAGATGTGATTTCCATTGGACTTAAAATATTCAATTTACTATAAATGACTAATTACAGGTAGAAATATAGAAATTAATCTCTTTTCCTGTCTTGTGTGAATGTTGCAGCTGTCGTTGGCAGCCAAAGACATTACTCCTCAGTCTTCAGCCACAGCCTCTCACAGAACTTCCCCGCACATCCAGCAGTCAGCTCCAGCTGCAGCTGCAGCAGAGGCGCTGGCTGCTGTGGCTAAGATGCAGCACAAACCTCCGACCAGGACACTGCAGCATCCACACAGCACTGTGTTTGAGAAGGCCATGGAGCGCCTGGCCATCATGTTCCCCGACTATACAAGGTAACACTGGGCCACTGATACCAGCTTATACACGCTTGTGACTGCATCAGCTATTAAATAAAGCAACGTCATGGCTTTTTTCTAGGGTCTTATTATTTACATTTTTCCCTGGGATTCTTGCTTTATTAAAATGCTGAAACATGGCAACATTTTTCACTGGTGCAGGAGAATAAATGGAATTAAACAAAAGAAGGAAACACCACAGCAACGAGTATTTAGACTTTTCCTCATTCCTCATGCAAAACAAAATTAATTTACTAATGTTTGTTCAGGTTAGACTTGATGAGGTTTGTTCAGGAGCTGCGTTCATCCAGCGGTGGAAGTCTTACCAGCATGACACTGCAGGATGTGGTTGGTGGAGTGACCCAGCTGATCCTGGACCATCAGGTAGGTGTTTTGTAGAGGTTTGATTGGAATCTGACCCAAACCTGACATGCATAAATGAAAAGATGCTATTAGTCTTAGGAGAGAATAGTAATCATCATTGAAGCCTTTTCTCTTTTAAACATAAATGATTTTCATTTAAGCAGAACGTAAATTTAAAAACAGTCACATACTCAAACTCTCCTGTCGGGCTTTTTGAGACTTTTTTTGAGCTCCTCGTTGTAAAATTCTGTGACTCCAGTAATTCTTGGCTGCTTTATAGATGATTTGGTCTGTTACAGATGTTGGGAGACACTTTCAACAAATTTTTACTTGCCAAACAACCCATAATGCAACATTCTGTAGGGTCAATATTCTTTATAAAGAATACTTTTTCAAACGTATTTGTCAGACCACTAAGGTAATTTGGACCTGGCCTGCTCAGGTCTCAGATCAGAGGGCCTCTAGTGTTTGATTTTGACAGTCCAGTCATTTGTCATCTGGAACAATCTGGTTGTTTTTTCCCTCTCAGGAGAAGCTGAATTCTGCCAAAGCCAGCGCCATGGGGCGTAGGAGTCCAGCTCATCATGCTACGCCCCCTTTGGTAACCTCGGCTCCTGTCTGGCAGCATCTTGGACCCCAAAGAGCCACACATTCCAATGCAGTAAGTCCAAAACATCCAGTAGTATAAACTGGCTTCAGTCTGAGGGTTTGGCTTTGAAGATGAAAATGTTCTTTGACAAGTAGCAACAAAGAGCAGAGTTGTAGGTAATAGACAAAGAAACTAAACAAACATTTTAACACTTAGCAATCAGTGTTTGTAACCTGTTTGTTTGATTGTGTCATAGAGCACTCATAAGATATTGTTGATTTTAAAGGGAAAATCCATGGTTTTCCATCGAGCAAGAGTTGTGGATAGTACCTGGTACTTTTTTTGGTAGCTCCTCTGTTGAGGTTCTTAGCAAACTGAGCTTTATACTAAAAGATGATGTGAAAACACTGCAGACCACTGATAGGTCAGTAATTTTTCTCATTCACTGATTTCTCTCTACCACTGCTCCCTCTCCTCGCTTGACCACCGCCGTGCTGGCTTTCTCTCTCTCACCAGTCAGCAACGGCCCTGCATGCCCCGCTCCACACTGAGGGGGTACGAGTTGAGTCGAGCCGGTACCATGTAGTAGAAAAACGGCAAGACTTTTCCTTTAAGGGACTTTTTTGCACATAAAGGCACATGTAGTGTTTCTTTGAACAGGTCTGCTGCTGCGGCCTTTGCTGCATCTCATAACTGGAGAATCTTTGAACCCTAACCTGCAATCCACCAATTGTTGAATATATATTTGAATATGTATTTATAATACATACAGTATATACTCAGTGTGTATTGTGGTGATCTCTGCAGCAGAGGTACTTGGACCTGACTGTGTGTGTGTTCATTGCAGCTGAACATGGAGGATCCTTGCATCATTTGTCACGAAGACATGAGTCCAGATGACATCTGCGTGCTGGAGTGCAGACACAGCTTCCACAAGGAGGTGAGGGTGAATACTGTACTAGTGTTTGTAGTGAACCACCGGGGGAGGATTTTATTAGTCCTCCTTCCTGTTGTTCTTAAAGTTGGAATAATGTGAAATGGGTTTAACAGACCATTTCAAAACTGCATGATGCAGTTTAAGATCACCTGTTAGATTACATGTACATGGTTCATTACCTTAGAATGAGCCCTTTATATCTATTTTGCACAATTTTTTGCACATATTGCACAACCATGTTTCTACAGTAGCCCAGAACAGACAAACCAACACTGGCTCTAGAGAGGGCCTTTCATGTTTTTTGTGAGTTTTGCGGCCATCATAGGTTCTCCTACATGCTTGGAAGGGGAGGGTGAGGGGACGGATATTCAGTTGGTTGCCATCTGCGACCTCACTGCTAGATGCCACTAAATCCTACACACTGGTCTTTTAAGCATGGAAAATAGACTTGAAGCCTAAAAATAAGCTTTTGTTGCGCGGGATGTGTAGACAGCTGGATTGATTAAAGTAACAGCGTGTCTGTTCCGTCAGACTGAAACACGCGTCTGAAACGCTCAGTGTAGAAACAGTGTAACATACAAAAGAATTTCTTTCCTTGTAAAATATTGCTTCAGTCATGATTTCAATATTTTACATAATGCTTTGTTTGCTAGCCTAGCAGTCTTTTTCTCCAGTTAACATCACCAGCTGTTAATCAGCGAAATAGCCTAAAATCTGCAGCAGGAACCTGCTTTCTGATGTGTGTACACAGTAAAAACAAAATGAGGATCCACTTGTAAAAACATGGGTCTGTAGAGCTACTATTGGTCAAAAACTACACAGGGTACAGAGTCATTCAGCTGGAGTCCATACAAGCTTGTGTAAACAGAAGCAAGCAGGAAGATTACTGCCTAAACTTGACTTTGTGAATCATCCTCAGAGTAAACAGTGAATGAATGAATACATTATCAATGTTTTTTTTTTTTTACAACAATTAATTCCAGTTTCTATCAAAACAAGTTACAGTAAACGTATCAAGTCTTAGATTTCATGTGTGAACTGTGACAGCGGTTCGACAGCGTTTGATTTGTTTGTGTTCAGTGTATAAAGTCGTGGCTGAAGGAGCAGAGCACCTGTCCCACCTGCCGAGATCACGCCTTGCTGCCTGATGATTTCCCGGTGCTGCCCGGCAGGAGACACCAAGCACCATAATGTCTTAACCATGTTCTCCTCCTCATCCCTCACTACCCATGTCTGATTTTATCTTGTATTATTTATTTTTCCATTTATTTCATTAAACTGTAAAAATGTGTTGACTTGAGGTTTTGTATCATCAGTTTAGGGAGGCTCCATTCCATTTCACACTTTAAGGAAATAAATATGTCTTGTGTTGGATGCTCATCTGTCACATCTCAGATTAAAGATTAGAAATTTCTGAAGGCCAACCAGGGTTTCTGCCAGTGTATTGTAAACTTGGCGGCCCCCCAGACCTAAACATCAGGGATTTCTTTTCTTTTTGTTTTTAAATGTGTTTTTAAAATGTTTTTTAGCTGGACCGCAACAGCGGGGCGGTTACATTATTGGTCTGTCAAATGCTGCGTGACTGAGTGATGAAGTTATACCATTAGTCGGCCAAATGCAGCCACTTCGTGTATCAGTTTCAAATTATAAGTCCTCTAGCATTTCATTCATGCAGCTCGGTTGGAAACATACATGTAATGGTTGGAAAGCTCTTTTGTTCCAGCAATTCAGGCCTTTGTTACAGCATTCCAAGACTGTACATTGTCACATTCTTCGTTAGACTGCCATAGTTATTTATTTTTTTAAAATGTGTGTTGAATAAATTACTTATTCATAACAACACATTACGTAGTCATATTTTCAGATCTCCAGTCAGCTTTTAGCATTGACTTGTAGGTATGGATGTAGGTAGGGCCCTGTTGAATCTGCACTGTTATCCACAATTCAGTCTGTGATTCTGTTATATCAGAAACTAGAGGGCCCTACCTTAATGTTGCCGTCAAATGATGCTTGCCACCGGGCCTAACAACTTTTCTGGGGGAAACCCTGCCAACGCTGCACTTCTTTACTGCCATGAAGTGCGGTGATTTCTTGTTTACACGGCTACATACAGGCTACACAACACAACGCTCATTGAATAACAATAACTTTACATCAAAGTGCTATTTCTTCTGCTCAAAATCAGAACAATGGAGAACAGTGTTTATCAAGGGTTAATATTTCAATAATTTGTGTACATAAATTAGTAACTGATCAGAGATGTGTCTTAACTGCATTTCATTCATTGCACTAGTAGACAAATCAACAGTTACAGTTTACTTCTGTAAATGATCAAATGTTGCAAGCTAAAGGAATAGTTTAACATTTTGGGAAATACACTTATTCGCTCCCTGCCAAGAAATAGTCAAGCACACAACCTCCTGCAAAACCACGATATGTTGTTTTTACACTTCATGGATTATAAAATGTCTTCATTACGAAGCTTTAGAGAGGCTGATAAGTAAAAAAAAATATATATATATTTTTCAGACAGAGCCAGGCTAGCTGTTCCCCTTGTTTTACTCTTATGCTATGCTACACATCTCCTGTAGCTCCATATTTAACAGATAAACGGAGTGATCTAGATATAGATCTTCTCATCAAACTCTTGGCAAGAAAACAAATAAGCATTTTCCTCAAATGTTTAATTATTCCTTTAATTTTGAAAATGTCGTTCCTAGTTATTCAACAATACAATCCTAACTCAAGGTCCACTTACAAACTTTTTCCTGGCACTTTCAACCATATCATACATTCATCAGCTGATTGAGTTTACACAGTTGTCAGTAGTTGTTAGGATGAATCCCCATAACGACTGAACTGAGCAAACTCCATCTGCTGATAGACTGTGCAATGATGGAAAAAGCCAGTACAATAAGTGAACCTTGAACCGTCTTCATACTTTGAATAATAACATTCAGTGACACAGTTTATGGTTCTTGGTTCACTGATTGACAGACAACCTGAAACTCCTGGTACATTGTGAACTCTTTAATAATTGTTATTGTAGAACTTCACAGGTAAAATGCCAAAATGTACATTAAAATATGATGTTTATGACAATAAAACAAAATAATAAACTATATCAAACAGTTCAGGTCATATTCATTATATCCATCTATTTATGAGGGAAAACCCTGCAGGACTTTTTGAATTCACATAATCCATTTCCTATCAGAGACACTGTAGATTAGCATTATTCTTCTGGTTTCACAGGTAAACAGCACAGAGGTGTTTGTGGTTTGTAAATGTTCAGTCCTGTGTGTTGCAGAGAAGGTGAAAGCTAACAGGCCCCCAGTGAACTTATCTCAGTGCTGAAACCTCCGGGTTCAGTTCTCTGTGATCAGATGATCATCATGAAGCATGATGACGAAGTTGACTTCAAACTCTAAAAGGACAGAAACAACAGTGGTTTCAGCTGGACAAATAAATGATCTCATACCTACAGCATCTTTGGCATTTCTGTTCCTTGTTACTTAATGGTTAAATCTGGTGGCTGGTTTTACTAGAAAATACATATGCGTACAGAATGGAACAAGGAAGACAAATTACAGAAATACAACAGGAAACAGGATGGCAAAATTAGAATGGGTTTATGACGTGTGAAGAAAAAGTTAGAGGTATAACAATAACAATAATAATGAATTTGTACTGCACTTTTGAATTGCAGTGAAACTCAAAGTGTTAGTTGTATTTAAATATCTTTTTATAATGTCTTTATTTCACATTTTGTCTTGATACCTTTTATGTTATATATAAAGCACTTTGAATTGCCTTGCTGTTGAAATGTACTATACAAATACACGTACCTTGCCTTACAATGTTAAAAAACAAACACAAAGAAAATAACAAGAGTTATGATGAAAAAGCCTTCCTTAATAAAAAGGAAGCAGTGGTGCGACTTAAATTCATCAACATTAAATGCATATTAATAACTGGGTGACACTTAAAAATCTACTATCTACACAGATGTCAAAGATTTGTTTTAGTTCTTGAAGCATGTTTATTTCTGTTGATTATTTTCTCGATTAATCAATTAGTTTTTTGGTCTATAAAATGTCAGAATATGGTACAAAATGTTTATCACTGCTTTCCAAAGCCCATGATGAAACCTAAAATGTCGTATTTTGTCCCGAACAACAGTCCACAACCCAAAGACATTCAGTTTACTGTCATAGAGGACTAAAGAAAACAGAAATTATTCACATGTGAGAAATTGGAACCAGAATTTGGGTATTTTTTCTTCTTAAAAATGACTCAAATGATTAATAGATTTTCAAAATAGTTGGCGATTCATTTTCTGTCATTCGAAACTGAAGAAAAGGATTTTCAGAATAAAACTTGAATGGACCCGCCCCCTTCGCGCGCGTCTTGACATGCACCGGTGCGTGCGTGGTACGTGCACGGTGCTTCGGTTTCAACTTCCGCACATTAATATGAACAAGATAAGAAAGCACGGATAAGCGTTCACATCGTTGGAATAAAGAGGTGAGTGTTTTCTGGATATAACGTAATTAAATAGTTTGTTTTTAACACAGCAACACCGTCTAACTGGCTAAGTTGTAATCGTGAGGTCGTTTTCCCCCTCGCGTTAAACAAAGTAGGATAAAAGTGTCGCGTCGATAAACAGCTATTAGCTAAAGCTCACCACGTTGTGAGAAAATACAGCATAAATTACACAACAGCTTCATGTAGTCCTGAGGTGGACTGCTAACTAACTACAAGCTGTTTACAACATCAAAACAATACTGCGAAGGTTAGCTAACAGGCTAACATGCTAACATCGTGCCGACCAATCAAGGAGCGACAGCGTCAGCAACGTCACGTTATTGCATTGAAAGAGTTTGTTTTGAGAAACTACTCATAAATACTCAGATTTTGGTGATGTTTTTATTGGAAGTTTATAAATCGTATTTTATCCCCCCACAGTAATTTAATATTAACACAGTTTGTTGTTTAGGTGTTTTACAATCAACACGGCACTGGATGAAAATGCAGTAAAACAACAACAGGAGGACATAGAGAAAAGGTTCAGGGAGTGATCGTTAGCTGTACCTTTGGTCCTGTTTCCTTAGAACAAAGCATGAGTAAGCGCTCTGTAATGAAGTCAAACTAGTCCAATATATTTCTTAAAGACCACACCCACGTGTGACTAGCCAGATTGGCCACATATGTAATGACAAATACACGAAACCTAACAGGTATCAGGGATATAACAGTTTCGCAACCTAAAACATTTTAGGTTGCATCATGCAATTATAACGGGCACTTTTCACCATGTTAACCATAACCAAAAGGAAACGATGAGGCGAAATCTTACATTCACAGTAAAATTGAATCTAAAAGAACAATGTTACATATAAAAATTAAATTTTCACATTATTTACCTGTTTTCCCTTTACCATACCACACTGTTAAGGCTGCACCTAATGATTGTTTTCCCAGTTAGTTGATTCATCATTTTTCCTAGTGAAAAATGGCCATAATAATTTCCCACAGTCCAAGATGTCATCCTCAAATATCTTGTTTTATCCGACCAACAGTCCAAAATCAAAAGTTATTAAGTTTATAGCAATAAAAACAGAAAATGCAAAAAAAAATCCTGGCATTTTAGAAGCTGGAAACAGAATATTTGGCATTTTCGCTTAAAAAAATGACTCAAACGAGTAATCTATTATCAAAATAGTTGCCAATAAAATTTCTGTCGATCATTAGTCGACTAATTGTTGCAGCTCTACGCTCAGCTGCTCTAAAAAACATATGAGAGAGAGCTGCTGGAATTCGTGTCTGTAACTCACTGAGTCAGTTTTTAAAAAACAGGCAAAAAAGGGCAAAATAAATAATAGATACAGCCTATATAAACAGAAGTGAAGGCCAAGCTGTACCATAATGTAGCACCTCACCGCAATTCTCCTGTGCTGTGACAAATTGTGTAACTGTGCATTTCTTCTGACTGTATGTTTGACGGATTTTTGAATGTGTTTTTTCAAGCTTTCAGGCAGTTCGCTGGTTTCATTTTATTTCCAAGCAGAATGTAAATCATCTTGCAGAGACTAGAAACCAGATTGTTTGGTAATCCATCATAGTGAGTATCATGTTTGCTGAGAAATCGCACGTGTTTCAAGTTCCTGCTAGTTGATTTTCATACAGTGAAATGAATGCAAATCACAGCTGCCTCCAAGGTAGAAAAAACAGTCAAATGTTGTTCACTACAGTATGTTTTGGAATGGAGTGATTTACGCAAATGTTCTTACAGACTCGGACAAAATGGCAGATTCAGACTCTGATTCTGACTACAGTTACTGCGAACAAATGAAACATGTGGGTCTTGTGAGTTATTAACCAGTCTTCAAAATAAGAGCATTTAGCCAACTTATTGTCTCTCTTTATGTCGCTAATAAACTGTTTCTTCTCCTCAGATTCTTAAGGGTGCTCACAAGGACACAGTGATCACTATAAAACCATCAGGTATGGGACATTATACACATTATAATAGTTATTATGGTATCTGCTAAAGTATGTGTATGCAAGGGTGAAGAACAAATATTTTGACTGATTAACCAACATTTCATCTTTTGAAGCGAAACTCTCGATGTGAAAAGGGGTGAATAGTAATCAGTAGACACAAACTAGAGTTTTTGCATTCACCCGTGGAGATTTTTGTGGAGATATGCCGTCAAATATTTTCATGAACCATGAGAAAACAGGTTCTGTTCTGTATGCAGTGTGCAGACAGTAATCCCTTTGCTTCAAGTTTTGACATTAACTTGAATGGGGTAAAATGATTCAATCATTGTAACTTTTATTGTAACTACATTGTCTGATGTCAGAATGTTTTTCTGTTCTGTCGTAATGTGTCCTGACACGTCCACCACTGACAACTGTCTTATACAGTGGGGTCCAAAGGGAAAGTGGTCTCAGACTTTTGGACCCTACTGTATGTTCTAATGTCTTTAGTTGTGTTATGTTATATTGCAGCAGTAAAAAAAATAAAAATAAATTATAAATGAAAAGAAAAGGCCATTTAAAAAGCAACTCTGAAACTACAGAATATTTTTGCTGTATATAATACATTTAAAGTCCTTGCTTCGTCCAGATTTTGTATGATTGCTCTGTTTTCTTGTATTTTAATGCTCCAAGAATAAATATTGTTAAAAATAAAATAAAATAAAAATAAAAAATAAAGCTAATGTGCTATGGAGCATCTCTTCCTGCCTTTTTCTCAACATCTGAAATCATTTTCAAAACTGAGATTGTAAATCCTCTATTCTGCTTTCAGTTGGGTGAAACTACATGCATATTCTGTATATTTTGTTTTTTAGGGGAAGATTATGATCGATGGACCAGTATCCCTGTTGATGTGAAAAACGAAGGTGCACAGCTGTTGAAACTTTGTGCTTTCTGGCTTCCCATTCTGCTGCGGCACAATGACATCAGCACTACAACTTGCTGGGCTGCAGAAATAGGTCTAATTGACTTAAAGTAAGTACAAATATAATTGTGATCCAGATATTTTGAAACCACCAATTAATAACATTTTGATTCTTCAAAATTTAGACTTTTAACAAGTTTGTAATTGTCTCCTTCTAGAAACAGGGAAAATCTAACTATGAAGCACATACACAGGATAGAAACATTGGAAGCGATCCTCAGAGCTTTGGAGGAAGGAAGTGTAAGTTGACTCTGTTGTGGTTTAGTCCAAAGGCCTTTTTAAGCACAACCTAGAAGACTGCAGCATGAATGACTAATGCTTCCCCCCTAATGGCTGCAATCTGTAGTCGAGCCTGACGGATACATCAGCTTTTATGTTTATTTGTTACACAGGCTGTAATGGGTCTACAGTGCATCAGCTTTGATCTAATAGTTCTTGTTTTGTGATTTGTTCTCTGTTCCAGTTGAGAAAGGATCAAACTAAGCATTTTATCTTGATAAGCAACAAGTTTAACTTGGTAAGTCTGAAAAAAGAGATCTTGTGCATTGAATATGTAGATGTTATCAGTTAATAAGAGTGACGGTTCTCCAATCAATGACAGAGACATGGCCGCCTTTTTCTAGTTTTTGGTTTAATCCGGAGAACAACAGCTAACAGAACACAACGACCAAGAAATAGAAACCTCAAACAATCAAATATAATATATTATAAAAGTTCTGCAGTACTAACACCTCCAATAGGAGGTGTTCATTCCGCTCTTTGATATTTTTGAGGCGGTTGTGCTGCTCTTGTGCTGATTGCTTGATATTGAAATAAATTTCATAAAAATGGTGCTTACTAAAATAAAAGAAGTCCTTTTACATATAATACAGTCCAAAGCAAGAAAAAAAAAGCCTGAAAAGTAGCATAAATTTGATTGAATACCTCTTTGACGCACACAAAACACAGAAAAGTAATATTAACAAGCTTCGTGGTTGTTGTGTTTATTGAAGGGTTATTACATTGGATTCCTTTAGATTGCGTTTTCCTTTTAAATAATGCGTGTATACTATTCATATGCACAGTGTGATGTCAAGTGTGTCTTAGCTGGCTTTTTTGTGAATATTGGTAGATAAACCATAAATGCTATTGCCGACAAAAAAAAAAAAAATTGAGAAAGGGCTTACAAAGTTGACATCATTGCCTGTGTAATGATCGGTTGAGATAGTTGGTTGGTTTCCCTCTTTGACAACTTAATCTGATTGTGACTTTGTATCATTAGCATCGCACAGAGGCTCTGAACGATGCTTTATGTTGGTTGGAGCGAACAGGAGACGCTTCTATCCGCAGCCGCATCTGGGAGCTCGGCCATCAAACCACCTGCTTCACAGCCCTACGCCTCATCTTCACAGAGTGTAAGATACAGTCACACTGCTACTCAGTAATGCATCTCAGGCCTCTCTGACATTTACAGAAGCTATTTTATAGTCACAAAACATATCTAGTAATTCAAGTGAAGGGACGATAACTTAAAAGGCTTGAGCAGTTAGAGGATTCAGGGTCAATGTTTATAAATTCTGTTTACTTCATTTCAACTACATTTCATCTATTTTAAAGCAGAGAAATGTGCATTGTGTCATGAATTGTGCAAACACGCCTGTAGAACTTGTATGTAGATTGTAGGAATATGCTTTCATTCAATGAGTGTTTATTTTCAATGTGAATTAACACAAACTCCTCTTTTACTTTCAACCAGTTGCTCATTATATTCAGGAAATGGGTACCAATATGGAGAGGACCATGATGACACTGAGAGCTCAAACAAATGACGGTTACATAGCGGTAAGACTCACTGGCATGCTTTATGGAACAGCTGGGCAACTAGAGACGGACATCACTACAAATTTGCTTAAACTTTTCCGTAACTTGGGCTTTTTTTGCTTTTACTTCTTTGCTTCACTGAGTTGAATTATTGACAGAGATCTGAGCTTAATGAGACAGTAATCATGTGGTTTGAAAATGAAGACTGTAGTTATAGTTATGTGATATTTTGTTCACTATAGATCTTCATTAGTTATTCTAACAACAGAAGCTACTCCTTAATTTTTAATAATTCTCTGGTAAAACATGTAATATAAAATATATAATAATAGTACAAAAAAGAAGCTCATCATATTTGTATCACAGATTTATAATATAGTAAATCTAAAATATAGTAAAGTAGTAGCGTCACCTTTATCCATGATTTTTCCTTCAACAGTGTCAAATCCAAAATGCTCCCTCATGTTACTACTTATATGGTTTTGGGTCATGATTATCTCTTCAGGCTCGTTAGTTGCAGCCTGTGACACTTGTGAATGTTGAATTCAAACAGATCATTAAATATTAAATATTTAATTTATCCCGTGTCCAAATGTTAGCTCAAATTTGAACAAAAGTGTCCGCCTTTATTCTGAAATGTTTGTCTTGTTCCTGTGGATAAAAACAAACTTTGGTTTGTCTTCTACCTCATCTAGAAAAGTGAAGACATGAAGAAGAAAGGAAATGAGAGCTTTCAGAAAAATCAGTATGAAGAAGCTGTGAAGTTTTATTCCAAAGCCATCGAAGATTAGTAAGTTGTATTTTGTCAGGCCTGAAACTTGAATCTGTATTGGAGTTTAAAATGTTGTATGGAGTTGTTTTACAAGTTTGAGTCATCAGATTATAAGGTACACCTGTACATGAACATTAATCTTTTGTGAAGTTTATATATTTTAGTTTTTGTTGACAGTTGTTTATTTAATTTAGAAACACCTCTCGTTATAATACAAATCCACCACTGACTACAGCCGTAAAAGTGACTGAAGCAACTGAACTGGCTAAATTAACATCGTCGACACAGTGGGGTTCTTGCAGGGTTGTTGTTTCCTACTGGTTTATTTAATACTTAATTGTTAAATGTGTACTAACTGAATGTATTTCTTCTCCATCCAGCCCTGACAACCACAAATTGTATGGAAACAGAGCCCTATGCTATATCAGAAGTAAGAAATATCTGTAAGTACAACGTCAGACTTCTCATTCTCTTTATTTGTAAATAATTGAAACAGCCAGTATAAGTACAAAGCTTTTTTGAGCTATTCAGAGCAAAAGGTCTCAGTTTTTTATATTTTGAAACCATAATTCAAAGTGATAGATAGATAGAAGAGTGTTAATAAAGAGATAAATAAACCTACATTATTACACCTTTTTGAAGCCCATATTTATCAAGCATCTCAGAGTAGGAAATCCGTCACTTGCCAAAAATTTTCAGTGATACTTTGTTTTGGTCCTAATTTTAGGACAAAGAATGAAAGCATTTTATCAGCGTCCTTTAGTTTGGAAATGACAATTCCAGTATTTAGAGGCGACACGGGAATAACAAACAAAATAGACATGGCTGTGTACAACACTAGAAGGCCTATATATACATATATACATATATACATATACAGATGGATAGATAGATAGACAGTCTACAACACCACAGGCAGTGACACAGACAGGTGCTGAGATGTGATAAGAGTTAAACAACAGATTAATCTAACATTCTGACTGATTTCTTCACAACCAAAATTTAAGTAAATAAAGACCAACTTAATTATGGATGTTTCACTCAGAAATCGTTGTCCCTGCTCAGTCTGCTGTAGTTTAGTGTTAGTGATAAATAGGAGCCCAGTGTCAGTATGAGTCACACAGTAGAGCAAGAGTGAACTTTTACTTATTGCAGGAAATGTAATTTTTTTTTTTTTTAAATTTTAATGGTTCATCTTAAGAAATGTTTTAATCCAAACATGAGTTTTTGATTTTACAGGAAAGCGGTTGGTGATGGAAAACGTGCTACTCTGATAAAGCCAGCCTGGGCAAAGGTACTCATCTCTTTTCTGATCTCAACACAGTAATCTAGGAACAAAGAAAGTGAAATGTACTGAAAAAGTGAACCTGATCCAACATTTGTTACACAGAAATTAAGGATGTCATGAGCCGATCAGCAGCGTCGGTATTGACGCTGATCGAGGCATTTTTGTGGCCCCATAGAGGCATAGAGTTACAGTCCATGACACTGTTGAGATGTGTATTTGTAAATTATTTAATTTACAATATTTTTTAAATCTTTATCAAAAGCACACTCTTGTTTCCCTGGCCAACAGACAACGTGTTCAATGTGACGTAATTCATGTCATCATATTTAAATAAGTCACACTGATCTCATGTGGATGTTGATGCCCTCAATTTAAAGCTGAAAACTCCCTAAAATATCAGTTTTATTACAGTAGAAAACAATAGTGAAGCTCACAAGTCAAACATACTCAGGTGTGTGTCATTTTAATTTAATGATCCAATTTATTTTTTAATACTGTTTTAATATTTTTATGATTTCTTATTAATTCTAATATAAGCTAGAATTGATTTAAATGATACTATTATGTTAATGACTAATCCTTTGATCCCAGTTATTTTGTATACATCTTTTTATTTTTGTACTTAATTCTGTGATATATTTTCTCAAAACATTGTACTACTACACAGATACAAGTGAAATCATTCATGGTCCATAGATGAAGAATCATAATGACTTTGGTGATCCCTGAACTTTTCCTCTAGCGCCATTATCGGGTCAGAGTTGGAACTTTTCCAAAACGTTGACTCAAAAATGTACTTCCTGCCAGTAACTGATGAGACAAACAATAGTTATGGTTAGGAAGTGAAGGCATGTGCATGTTTTGTTTGCAGGGTCACTACCGATACTGTGAAGCTTTGTTCTCCTTGGGACATTACAAAATGGCGATCGAAGCCAACAGATCAGCCCAGGATCTGTGTAAAGATGATCAAGAGGGAATCAAAGACCTGGAACAGCAACACCAGAAATTTATCACTGAAAGGCCAGAGTCCTACGGTACAGTCACTGCACTCACGTCCTGTTCACAGCACCACCTTAATTCATATTTATGTTTTTTTTTTTTTTTAATACATCTGAAACGGCAAAAGTGCCAGAAAGTCAGGATTTTCCAGCAAAATTTAAAAAATACAACTGTTAGTGCTAAACATTGACTTGTATATAAATATGGACATCATGTCAGCTCCCTAAAAATGAAGCCAAAACATCTTCATCGCCCCCTGGTGGCTGGCTGCAATATAGGTCATAAATTCCTCTTCCTCCATGTTAGTGGATGGGACATGAGCCAAACTAAAAAAATCAAATAACACATCAAATAAATTTTTCCCAAAAATAGTTTCCGGCATTTCAGGTAGTTCTTATCATGCTGATGTTTGTCCAAGTGCTCATTTTTCTTATAAGTTTGTTTTTAATGAGTTATTTGACGATATAGAAAGGGAGTGTGACATCATGATTGACAGTTGTAACAGCAACTCTCAAACCTCCGTCAGGCGGCAGGACAGCTGAGCGGGCGTGTCCCGCGGGCCGTTATCCCGCCGCCTGACTCTACTGCACAGACTCTGGCTCCAAATGACGTCACACAAGCAGCTCCCAAAAATTAGATATTATGGCTTCGCTTTTGCATATCGGCAGGAAGTGGAGATGCGTCGTCCATATTTATTTACAGTCAGTGGTGCTTACCCAACGCTACATTACACTCTGGATTTTACTATGACAGACTTCCACCAGTGTCAGTAAGGAACTGCTACACCTTCTCATTTACATACAAAAATCAAACGTCAAGATGGCAAGAGGGAAAAAAAGTGAAACGAAAGGTTATAGATTATTGCTTGTAATGCAAGAAAAAAAATTCTAATCTGGTTGGTTTCTGTGTTTTCCTTTCAGCTGAACAGATAAAGACAGATAAAGAAAAGACTAAAAGGTATGTGCTACCACACACTTTGTACTAACATGATTGATAAATATGCTGATAAACTTAATAACGATCTTTTTTGTATTTTTGTGGTTTTCTGTAGGCCAGTGAGCACTAACAGAGCAGATGCAACAGAGTTACGACTACAGCCTGGAAAAACTGTTAAGATTAATTCAGTGGGAGGAGGAGCACCACAGAGAATCGTTAGTAACTCTCAGGGTCATTTTACATTTCCCCAACAATAATTTAATAGATATCAATGTTAATCGATGTTGTCAATGTTTGACAGAAAATAGCCAGGGCCCCATTTAGACAGTAGGTCACTTAATGATTGCATGATTAGTCCAATACAAAAGAACTGAAATATTTGGGTCTAGAGCCACAATGATTAATCGATTAGTTGATTTAAAGGAAACTAATTGGTAACTATTTTGATAATCAATTAAAATAGTTGCTGATAAGTTACCATTTAAAATACTGTTCAAGCAAAAATGCCAGACATTTGCTGATCGCAGGTTTTCAAATGTAAGATTTTGCTGCTTTTTTTTGGTCTTACATTATTGTAAATTTAATATTTGGGGGATTTTGGACGGTTGAGCGGACAACACAAGACATTTGAAAACGTCACCCTCTGCTCCAGGATATCGTGATCAGGATTTTTCATTGTGTTTTTGACCTAACAGTTAATTGAGAATATAATAGATAATGAAATGAATCAATTAGTTGTTGCAGCCCTCATTGGGACAAACATGGTACAATCTCTGAATTGAAGAGTTTTAGGTCATATTAACATGGAGGATAAATATCAGTCTCCAGAATGGATCAGTCTGAAAAAGCTCTTTGTAACTAAAATAGGTGAAAGAAGAGATTTAAGCCTTTGTCTTGTTAGCTGTCGATGGCAGTGTTGGTTGGTCTGCCCACCACAGACGAATTCAGAATAATCCTACTGAACTTGGTGATCTCTTGACTTTTTCTGTAGCTCCACCCAGTATCCTACTGGTTAAGACACAGGCCATACAACCGCAACGTCTGCGTTTCGAAATGACTTTGGTGATCACCTCACTTTTCCTATAACGCCAGTTTCATACACACATTCCCGCCCCCCTCAGGATGAATTGTAATAACTTTGTTGATCCCCTAACTTTTCATCAGGACAAAATTTCATTTTGTACAACAATTTGGTTGAAGACCAAATGCCTGCAAAACTAGTGACATCAGTACGTTAGCATGTTGATATTAGCATTGAGTTCAAAGCACAACACCACAGTGCTGCTAGCGTGGCTGTAGGCTATAAAATTGTTTTGTCAGAGTGAAGAGACAACTTTTACTATTTAATCGGCACATTTGTCAGTTTGTGTGGACATTAGCCGAAGTTTGATGAAGTTCAGAGTTGATAATGAACTTTTTGTGTGTTGACAGCGCTGCGGGCTTGTAACGAACATGCCGACCCAACAAGGTGAGTTTGTTTTAACGGCCTTTCTGATGCAGTGTTTTTTTTATTTTATTTTTTTAAAGATTCTGGCAGCAGTAAACAAACAAACACAATTTTGTGCCTTTTGAGGCTTAAGCTATCAAAAGAAGCTGCTGGCTGCCGTCTCCCCATAACTGTCATGTTTGTACGAAGAGGTGTTACATTATGTTGTTCACATATATTGATTTAATGCACATATTGAGCCATTTTTCACCATTTTGTTAAAAGTATTGACATTTTATCTCCTGTTTTTTTTCACCACATCTGTTTAAGTTTTGTTACGTAGTTAATCATCAGTTTTTATATAGTAAACCACACATTGTTCAGGTAAAATGATTAAATCTCAAATATTATGCTTATAAAGTTGAAATAATAAGTCACATGAAAAGCTTAGAGCAACCACTGAGTTTTTGCACAATTTGTGTTACACTTTTACACTGTTTTTTAAATTACATTAATTATTTATCGATCAGTTTAAATGTTTGACAACTGAATTATTTTTTAGACAATAATAAGACAATAAAACCTGCTTCATCGAATTCCTTTTTATTATTGTGTATAGTGTCTTTAGGTGGTTTTTTTATTATTTTTATCCGTTTAGAGATAAAATGCAGGTTCAGGCGTCCATCCCGGTGTTTTGAATCAACTTGGAACATCCTTAACTCTGAGTATTAAGAAATACTCAGAATTGTAGTAATTGATTTAGCCAACACAAGCTGATAGCAGATCTCAGTGGATTTTATTCTCATGACATTATTATCATCATAAAAACTTAATAGCAAATATTCTCTCTGCAGTGAAAAAAGAAAGGACCCCACAGGCAGTGGGCAGCGCTAAAGGCAGCACTTTAGGCAGCATTAAAGACTCTAAACCATCAAAGAGGTCAGTGGAAGTTCTGTTTCCAGTATCGGTGTTCATGAATCATGTCACACATTTTTAAATTATTAAAGTTGATTCCACTAGGACTGCAATTTTCTTCCCCTACTTACTGTTATCGTTTTAAAAAAATGCATGAAACCTGCGCAGATGTTGATAAAAGGAACGCTGGAGCTATTGACTAACTATTTATTAACTATAACTTGAATAAAATTATAAACGGATGCAAACATCAACAACAGATGTAGATACAACTTGGATTGTATAGCTGATTGAAAGTTCTGTACTTCCAGTGAGTCTTTTTCAAAGAATGGAAAAGGAGACTCAAACCCTGCAAAGAAGAAATCAAAGAGCAGAAATGGTCCGTCTGAAGATGAGGTAAGGCTGCATTTTACATATGTTGTCAAGAATATACTTAAATTATTTTTGTGGGGAGCTCTGCTTCTGTCATTTGATGAACATGATTCATCTAGAGCTGAATTATTTTTTTTTAAGGAAACCAAAGATTTGCCGGTTACAGCCTCTCTAGTGTGAATATTTAATGCTGGTCTTTGTCAAACCTGATAACAGACTGAGTTTTGGACTGTTGGTTGGACAAAATAAGATGTTTAACAAAATAGCTTAAGACTTAATTGACCTTTAAAGCTTTTCCAGTAAGATGGATTAACGTTGCCACAACTTGGCAATATATTTATTATGTTATTAGCATATTTTGTAGCTTTTAAGTCATAACAGTATCACTGAATGAAATGGCTGATGTGCTGTGATGTGTGTTCTCCTTTTAAAATCAGAAAGTGGCTGATACTAAATCAGATGTGTGTAGAGAGTTGAAACCTATGGTGCAGGACGCCCATACCGACCTGACCGACCTCAACAGCCGGAACGCTGAGCAGGCCTTCAGCCGGGCACTGGCCTTAGTGGATACCAGTATATCCAAGGTAATCATACCAGTGCCAAAACTTCAGTACTTTCTACTGTTCCACAACTGTGAGCAGATTGAGGGAATTATCTAATGTGTGTAGATGTTTTGTTTATGTATTGGATTGTTGTAGTCATTATGTAGATGTGTTTTCCAATGATAAAACCAGGCAACTTAATGCACAAAATACATGACAGGACTTTTAAAAATTTGAATTCAGCTTCACAGATTCCCTTTGGCTGCAGATTGTGGTGCTGTTTGTTTGACTGTTGTCCACGAGGTACCACCCGGACAACATTGTCACTTTAGTAATTTATTTCCTGCTGGAGACGTTTTCCCTCTCTTTCTCTACTGATGTTTCCTGTCAGTCACCACTATCAACTATCAAATGAGGGCAAAAAATGCCTTCATTTGATAGTCACAAGATAGTTAATACATCTGAAACGGCAAAAGTGCCAGAAAGTCAGGATTTTCCAGCAAAATTTAAAAAATACAACTGTTAGTGCTTAACATTGACTTGTATATAAATATGGACGTCATGTCAGCTCCCTAAAAGTGAAGCCAAAACATCTCGATCGCCCCCTGGTGGCTGGCTGCAATATAGGTCATAAATTCCTCTTCCTCCATGTTAGTGGATGGGACATGAGCCAAACTAAAAAAATCAAATAACACGTCAAATAAATTTTTCTCAAAGATGGTTTCCGGCATTTCAGGTAGTTCTTATCATGCTGATGTTTGTCCAAGTGCTCATTTTTCTTATAAGTTTGTTTTTAATGAGTTATTTGACGATATAGAAAGGGAGTGTGACATCATGATTGACAGCTGTGACAGCCGCTCTCAAACCTCCGTCAGGCGGCAGGACAGCTGAAGGAACGTGTCCCGCGGGCCGTCATCCCGTTTTTTTTTTTTTGAACAGGTCTGCTGCTGCGGCCTTTGCTGCATCTCAAAACTGGAGAATCTTTGAACCCTAACCTGCAATCCACCAATTGTTGAATATATATTTGAATATGTATTGTTGACTATATATTTATTGTTGAATATGTATTTATAATACATACAGTATATACTCAGTGTGTATTGTGGTGATCTCTGCAGCAGATGTACTTGGACCTGACTGTGTGTGTGTGTGTATGTGTGTGTTCATTGCAGCTGAACATGGAGGATCCTTGCATCATTTGTCACAAAGACATGAGTCCAGATGACATCTGCATGCTGGAGTGCGGACACAGCTTCCACAAGGAGGTGAGGGTGAAGGCTACTAGTGTTTGTAGTGAACCACCGGGGGAGGATTTTATTAGTCCTCCTTCCTGTTGTTCTCAAAGTTGGAATAATGTGAAATGGGTTTAACAGACCATTTCAAAACTGCATGATGCAGTTTAAGATCACCTGTTAGATTTCGTGTACATGGTTCATTACCTTAGAATGAGCCCTTTATATCTACAGAGGGAGTGGGTCCTCTTCTACGGAGCCCGCCATATAGCACAACCATGTTTCTACAGTAGCCCAGAACAGACAAACCAACACTGGCTCTAGAGAGGGCCTTTCATGTTTTTTGTGAGTTTTGCGGCCATCATAGGTTCTCCTACATGCTTGGAAGGGGAGGGTTAGGGGACGGATATTCAGTTGGTTGCCATCTGCAACCTCACTGCTAGATGCCACTAAATCCTACACACTGGTCCTTTAAGCATGGAAAATAGACTTGAAGCCTAAAAATAAGCTTTTGTTGCGCGGGATGTGTAGACAGCTGGATTGATTAAAGTAACAGCGTGTCTGTTCCGTCAGACTGAAACACGCGTCTGAAATGCTCAGTGTAGAAACAGTGTAACATACAAAAGAATTTCTTTCCTTGTAAAATATTGCTTCAGTCATGATTTTAATATTTTACATAATGCTTTGTTTGCTAGCCTAGCAGTCTTTTTCTCCAGTTAACATCACCAGCTGTTAATCAGCAAAATAGCCTAAAATCTGCAGCAGGAACCTGCTTTCTGATGTGTGTACACAGTACAAACAAAATGAGGATCCACTTGTAAAAACATGGGTCTGTAGAGCTACTATTGGTCAAAAACTCTACAGGGTACAGAGTCATTCAGCTGGAGTCCATACAAGCTTGTGTAAACAGAAGCAAGCAGGAAGATTACTGCCTAAACTTGACTTTGTGAATCATCCTGAGAGTAAACAGTGAATGAATGAATACATTATCAATGTTTTTTTTTTTTACAACAATTAATTCCAGTTTCTATCAAAACAAGTTACAGTAAACGTATCAAGTCTTAGATTTCATGTGTGGACTGTGACAGCGGTTCGACAGCGTTTGATCTGTTTGTGTTCAGTGTATAAAGTCGTGGCTGAAGGAGCAGAGCACCTGTCCCACCTGCTGAGATCACGCCTTGCTGCCTGATGATTTCCCGGTGCTGCCCGGCGGGAGACACCAAGCACCATAATGTCTTAACCATGTTCTCCTCCTCATCCCTCACTACCCATGTCTGATTTTATCTTTTATCATTTATTTTTCCATTTATTTCATTAAACTGTAAAAATGTGTTGACTTGAGGTTTTGTATCATCAGTTTAGGGAGGCTCCATTCCATTTCACACTGCAAGGAAATAGAAATGTCTTGTGTTGGATGCTCATCTGTCACATCTCAGATTAAAGATTAGAAATTTCTGAAGGCCAACCAGGGTTTCTGCCAGTGTATTGTAAACTTGGCGGCCCCCCGGACCTAAACATCAGGGATTTCTTTTCTTTTTGTTTATAAATGTATTTTCAAAATGTTTTTTAGCTGGACTGCAACAGCGGGGCGGTTACATTATTGGTCTGTCAAATACTGCGTGACTGAGTGATGAAGTTATACCATTAGTCGGCCAAATGCCGCCACTTCGTGTATCAGTTTCAAATTATAAGTCCTCTAGCGTTTCATTCATGCAGCTTGGTTGGAAACATACATGTAATGGTTGGAAAGCTCTTTTGTTCCAGCAATTCAGGCCTTTGTTACAGCATTCCAAGACTGTACATTGTCACATTCTTCGTTAGACTGCAATAGTTATTTATTTTTTTAAAATGTGTGTTGAATAAATTACTTATTCATAACAACACATTACGTAGTCATATTTTCAGGTCTCCAGTCAGCTTTTAGCATTGACTTGTAGGTATGGATGTAGGTAGGGCCCTGTTGAATCTGCACTGTTATCCACAATTCAGTCTGTGATTCTGTTATATCAGAAACTAGAGGGCCCTACCTTAATGTTGCCGTCAAATGATGCTTGCCACCGGGCCTAACAACTTTTCTGGGGGAAACCCTGCCAACGCTGCACTTCTTTACTGCCATGAAGTGCGGTGATTTCTTGTTTACACGGCTACATACAGGCTACACAACACAACGCTCATTGAATAACAATAACTTTACATCAAAGTGCTATTTCTTCTTAAAATGTCTTCATTACGAAGCTTTAGAGAGGCTGATAAGTAAAAAAAAAAATATATTTTTCAAACAGAGCCAGGCTAGCTGTTCCCCTTGTTTTACTCTTATGCTATGCTACACATCTCCTGGCTGTAGCTTCATATTTAACAGATAAACGGAGTGATATAGATCTTCTCATCAAACTCTTGGCAAGAAAACAAATAAGCATTTTCCTCAAATGTTTAATTATTCCTTTAATTTTGAAAATGTCATTCCTAGTTATTCAACAATACAATCCTAACTCAAGGTCCACTTACAGACTTTTTCCTGGCACTTTCAACCATATCATACATTCATCAGCTGATTGAGTTTACACAGTTGTCAGTAGTTGTTAGGATGAATCTCCATAACGACTGAACTGAGCAAACTCCATCTGCTGATAGACTGTGCAATGATGGAAAAAGCCAGTACAATAAGTGAACCTTGAACCGTCTTCATACTTTGAATAATAACATTCAGTGACACAGTTTATGGTTCTTGGTTCACTGATTGACAGACAACTTGAAACTCCTGGTACATTGTGAACTCTTTAATAATTGTTATTGTATACCTTCACAGGTAAAATGCCAAAATGTCCATTAAAATATGATGTTTATGACAATAAAACAAAATAATAAACTATATCAAACAGTTTAGGTCATATTCATTATATCCATCTATTTATGAGGGAAAACCCTGCAGGGCTTTTTTAATTCACATAATCCATTTCCTATCAGAGACACTGTAGATTAGCATTATTCTTCTGGTTTCACAGGTAAACAGCACAGAGGTGTTTGTGGTTTGTAAATGTTCAGTCCTGTGTGTTGCAGAGAAGGTGAAAGCTAACAGGCCCCCAGTGAACTTATCTCAGTGCTGAAACCTCCGGGTTCAGTTCTCTGTGATCAGATGATCATCATGAAGCACGATGACGAAGTTGACTTCAAACTCTAAAAGGACAGAAACAACAGTGGTTTCAGCTGGACAAATAAATGATCTCATACCTACAGCATCTTTGGCATTTCTGTTCCTTGTTACTTAATGGTTAAATCTGGTGGTTGGTTTTACTAGAAAATACATATGTGTACAGAATAGAACAAGGAAGACAAATTACAGAAATACAACAGGAAACAGGATGGCAAAATTAGAATGGGTTTATGACGTGTGAAGAAAAAGTTAAAGAGGTATAACAATAACAATAATAATGAATTTGTACTGCACTTTTGAATTGCAGTGAAACTCAAAGTGTTAGTTGTATTTAAATATCTTTTTATAATGTCTTTATTTCACATTTTGTCTTGATACCTTTTATGTTATATATAAAGCACTTTGAATTGCCTTGCTGTTGAAATGTACTATACAAATACACGTACCTTGCCTTACAATGTTAAAAAAACAAACACAAAGAAAATAACAAGAGTTATGATGAAAAAGCCTTCCTTAATAAAAAGGAAGCAGTGGTGCGACTTAAATTCATCAACATTAAATGCATGAGAGTGTACAGGTATTAATAACTGGGTGACACTTAAAAATCTACTATCTACACAGATGTCAAAGATTTGTTTTAGTTCTTGAAACAGGTTTATTTCTGTTGATTATTTTCTCGATTAATCAATTAGTTTTTTGGTCTATAAAATGTCAGAATATGGTACAAAATGTTTATCACTGCTTTCCAAAGCCCATGATGAAACCTAAAATGTCGTATTTTGTCCCGACCAACAGTCCACAACCCAAAGACATTCAGTTTACTGTCATAGAGGACTAAAGAAAACAGAAATTATTCACATGTGAGAAATTGGAACCAGAATTTGGGTATTTTTTCTTCTTAAAAATGACTCAAATGATTAATAGATTTTCAAAATAGTTGGCGATTCATTTTCTGTCATTCGAAACTGAAGAAAAGGATTTTCAGAATAAAACTTGAATGGACCCGCCCCCTTCGCGCGCGTCTTGACATGCACCGGTGCGTGCGTGGTACGTGCACGGTGCTTCGGTTTCAACTTCCGCACATTAATATGAACAAGATAAGAAAGCACGGATAAGCGTTCACATCGTTGGAATAAAGAGGTGAGTGTTTTCTGGATATAACGTAATTAAATAGTTTGTTTTTAACACAGCAACACCGTCTAACTGGCTAAGTTGTAATCGTGAGGTCGTTTTCCCCCTCGCGTTAAACAAAGTAGGATAAAAGTGTCGCGTCGATAAACAGCTATTAGCTAAAGCTCACCACGTTGTGAGAAAATACAGCATAAATTACACAACAGCTTCATGTAGTCCTGAGGTGGACTGCTAACTAACTACAAGCTGTTTACAACATCAAAACAATACTGCGAAGGTTAGCTAACAGGCTAACATGCTAACATCGTGCCGACCAATCAAGGAGCGACAGCGTCAGCAACGTCACGTTATTGCATTGAAAGAGTTTGTTTTGAGAAACTACTCATAAATACTCAGATTTTGGTGATGTTTTTATTGGAAGTTTATAAATCGTATTTTATCCCCCCACAGTAATTTAATATTAACACAGTTTGTTGTTTAGGTGTTTTACAATCAACACGGCACTGGATGAAAATGCAGTAAAACAACAACAGGAGGACATAGAGAAAAGGTTCAGGGAGTGATCGTTAGCTGTACCTTTGGTCCTGTTTCCTTAGAACAAAGCATGAGTAAGCGCTCTGTAATGAAGTCAAACTAGTCCAATATATTTCTTAAAGACCACACCCACGTGTGACTAGCCAGATTGGCCACATATGTAATGACAAATACACGAAACCTGACAGGTATCAGGGATATAACAGTTTCGCAACCTAAAACATTTTAGGTTGCATCATGCAATTATAACGGGCACTTTTCACCATGTTAACCATAACCAAAAGGAAACGATGAGGCGAAATCTTACATTCACAGTAAAATTGAATCTAAAAGAACAATGTTACATATAAAAATTAAATTTTCACATTATTTACCTGTTTTCCCTTTACCATACCACACTGTTAAGGCTGCACCTAATGATTGTTTTCCCAGTTAGTTGATTCATCATTTTTCCTAGTGAAAAATGGCCATAATAATTTCCCACAGTCCAAGATGTCATCCTCAAATATCTTGTTTTATCCGACCAACAGTCCAAAATCAAAAGTTATTAAGTTTATAGCAATAAAAACAGAAAATGCAAAAAAAAATCCTGGCATTTTAGAAGCTGGAAACAGAATATTTGGCATTTTCGCTTAAAAAAATGACTCAAACGAGTAATCTATTATCAAAATAGTTGCCAATAAAATTTCTGTCGATCATTAGTCGACTAATTGTTGCAGCTCTACGCTCAGCTGCTCTAAAAAAACATATGAGAGAGAGCTGCTGGAATTCGTGTCTGTAACTCACTGAGTCAGTTTTTAAAAAACAGGCAAAAAAGGGCAAAATAAATAATAGATACAGCCTATATAAACAGAAGTGAAGGCCAAGCTGTACCATAATGTAGCACCTCACCGCAATTCTCCTGTGCTGTGACAAATTGTGTAACTGTGCATTTCTTCTGACTGTATGTTTGACGGATTTTTGAATGTGTTTTTTCAAGCTTTCAGGCAGTTCGCTGGTTTCATTTTATTTCCAAGCAGAATGTAAATCATCTTGCAGAGACTAGAAACCAGATTGTTTGGTAATCCATCATAGTGAGTATCATGTTTGCTGAGAAATCGCACGTGTTTCAAGTTCCTGCTAGTTGATTTTCATACAGTGAAATGAATGCAAATCACAGCTGCCTCCAAGGTAGAAAAAACAGTCAAATGTTGTTCACTACAGCATGTTTTGGAATGGAGTGATTTACGTAAATGTTCTTACAGACTCGGACAAAATGGCAGATTCAGACTCTGATTCTGACTACAGTTACTGCGAACAAATGAAACATGTGGGTCTTGTGAGTTATTAACCAGTCTTCAAAATAAGAGCATTTAGCCAACTTATTGTCTCTCTTTATGTCGCTAATAAACTGTTTCTTCTCCTCAGATTCTTAAGGGTGCTCACAAGGACACAGTGATCACTATAAAACCATCAGGTACAGGACATTATACACATTATAATAGTTATTATGGTATCTGCTAAAGTATGTGTATGCAAGGGTGAAGAACAAATATTTTGACTGATTAACCAACATTTCATCTTTTGAAGCGAAACTCTCGATGTGAAAAGGGGTGAATAGTAATCAGTAGACACAAACTAGAGTTTTTGCATTCACCCGTGGAGATTTTTGTGGAGATATGCCGTCAAATATTTTCATGAACCATGAGAAAACAGGTTCTGTTCTGTATGCAGTGTGCAGACAGTAATCCCTTTGCTTCAAGTTTTGACATTAACTTGAATGGGGTAAAATGATTCAATCATTGTAACTTTTATTGTAACTACATTGTCTGATGTCAGAATGTTTTTCTGTTCTGTCGTAAGGTGTCCTGACACGTCCACCACTGACAACTGTCTTATACAGTGGGGTCCAAAGGGAAAGTGGTCTCAGACTTTTGGACCCTACTGTATGTTCTAATGTCTTTAGTTGTGTTATGTTATATTGCAGCAGTAAAAAAAATAAAAATAAATTATAAATGAAAAGAAAAGGCCATTTAAAAATCAACTCTGAAACTACAGAATATTTTTGCTGTATATAATACATTTAAAGTCCTTGCTTCGTCCAGATTTTGTATGATTGCTCTGTTTTCTTGTATTTTAATGCTCCAAGAATAAATATTGTTAAAAATAAAATAAAATAAAAATTAAAAATAAAGCTAATGTGCTATGGAGCATCTCTTGCTGCCTTTTTCTCAACATCTGAAATCATTTTCAAAACTGAAATTGTAAATCCTCTATTCTGCTTTCAGTTGGGTGAAACTACATGCATATTCTGTATATTTTGTATTTAAGGGGAAGATTATGATCGATGGACCAGTATCCCTGTTGATGTGAAAAACGAAGCTGCACAGCTGTTGAAACTTTGTGCTTTCTGGCTTCCCATTCTGCTGCGGCACAATGACATCAGCGCTACAACTTGCTGGGCTGCAGAAATAGGTCTAATTGACTTAAAGTAAGTACAAATATAATTGCGATCCAGATATTTTGAAACCACCAATTAATAACATTTTGATTCTTCAAAATTTAGACTTTTAACAAGTTTGTAATTGTCTCCTTTTAGAAACAGGGAAAATCTAACTATGAAGCACATACACAGGATAGAAACATTGGAAGCGATCCTCAGAGCTTTGGAGAAAGGAAGTGTAAGTTGACTCTGTTGTGGTTTAGTCCAAAGGCCTTTTTAAGCACAACCTAGAAGACGGCAGCATGAATGACTAATGCTTCCCCCCTAATGGCTGCAATCTGTAGTCAAGCCTGACGGATACATCAGCTTTTATGTTTATTTGTTACACAGGCTGTAATGGGTCTACAGTGCATCAGCTTTGATCTAATAGTTCTTGTTTTGTGATTTGTTCTCTGTTCCAGTTGAGAAAGGATCAAACTAAACATTTTATCTTGATAAGCAACAGGTTGAACTTGGTAAGTCTAAAAAAGAGATCTTGTGCATTGAATATGTAGATGTTATCAGTTAATAAGAGTGACGGTTCTCCAATCAATGACAGAGACATGGCTGCCTTTTTCTAGTTTTTGGTTTAATCCGGAGAACAACAGCTAACAGAACACAACGACCAAGAAATAGAAACCTCAAACAATCAAATAATAAAAGGTCTGCAGTACTAACACCTCCAATAGGAGGTGTTCATTCCGCTCTTTGGTATTTTTGAGGCGGTTGTGCTGCTCTTGTGCTGATTGCTTGATATTGAAATAAATTTCATAAAAATGGTGCTTGCTAAAATAAAAGAAGTCCTTTTACATATAATACAGTCCAAAGCAAGAAAAAAAGCCTGAAAAGTAGCATAAATTTGATTGAATACCTCTTTGACGCACACAAAACACAGAAAAGTAATATTAACAAGCTTCGTGGTTGTTGTGTTTATTGAAGGGTTATTACATTGAATTCCTTTAGATTGCGTTTTTCTTTTAAATAAAGTGTATACTATTCATATGCACAGTGTGATGTCAAGTGTGTCTTAGCTGGCTTTTTTGTGAATATTGGTAGATAAACCATAAATGCTATTGCCGACAAAAAAAAAAAAAAATTGAGAAAGGACTTACAAAGTCGACATCATTGCCTGTGTAATGATCGGTTGAGATAGTTGGTTGGTTTCCCTCTTTGACAACTTAATCTGATTGTGACTTTGTATCATTAGCATCGCACAGAGGCTCTGAACGATGCTTTATGTTGGTTGGAGCGAACAGGAGACATTTCTATCCGCAGCCGCATCTGGGAGCTTGGCCATCAAACCACCTGCTTCTCAGCCCTACGCCTCATCTTCACAGAGTGTAAGATACAGTCACACTGCTACTCAGTAATGCATCTCAGGCCTCTCTGACATTTACAGAAGCTATTTTATAGTCACAAAACATATCTAGTAATTCAAGTGAAGGGACGATAACTTAAAAGGCTTGAGCAGTTAGAGGATTCAGGGTCAATGTTTATAAATTCTGTTTACTTCATTTCAACTACATTTCATCTATTTTAAAGCAGAGGAATGTGCATTGTGTCATGAATTGTGCAAACACGCCTGTAGAACTTGTATGTAGATTGTAGGAATATGCTTTCATTCAATGAGTGTTTATTTTCAATGTGAATTAACACAAACTCCTCTTTTACTTTCAACCAGTTGCTCATTATATTCAGGAAATGGGTACCAATATGGAGAGGACCATGATGACACTGAGAGCTCAAACAAATGACGGTTACATAGCGGTAAGACTCACTGGCATGCTTTATGGAACAGCTGGGCAACTAGAGACGGACATCACTACAAATTTGCTTAAACTTTTCCGTAACTTGGGCTTTTTTTGCTTTTACTTCTTTGCTTCACTGAGTTGAATTATTGACAGAGATCTGAGCTTAATGAGACAGTAATCATGTGGTTTGAAAATGAAGACTGTAGTTATAGTTATGTGATATTTTGTTCACTATAGATCTTCATTAGTTATTCTAACAACAGAAGCTACTCCTTAATTTTTAATAATTCTCTGGTAAAACATGTAATATAAAATATATAATAATAGTACAAAAAAGAAGCTCATCATATTTGTATCACAGATTTATAATATAGTAAATCTAAAATATAGTAAAGTAGTAGCGTCACCTTTATCCATGATTTTTCCTTCAACAGTGTCAAATCCAAAATGCTCCCTCATGTTACTACTTATATGGTTTTGGGTCATGATTATCTCTTCAGGCTCGTTAGTTGCAGCCTGTGACACTTGTGAATGTTGAATTCAAACAGATCATTAAATATTAAATATTTAATTTATCCCGTGTCCAAATGTTAGCTCAAATTTGAACAAAAGTGTCCGCCTTTATTCTGAAATGTTTGTCTTGTTCCTGTGGATAAAAACAAACTTTGGTTTGTCTTCTACCTCATCTAGAAAAGTGAAGACATGAAGAAGAAAGGAAATGAGAGCTTTCAGAAAAATCAGTATGAAGAAGCTGTGAAGTTTTATTCCAAAGCCATCGAACATTAGTAAGTTGTGTTTTGTCAGGCCTGAAACTTGAATCTGTATTGGAGTTTAAAATGTTGTATGGAGTTGTTTTACAAGTTTGAGTCATCAGATTATAAGGTACACCTGTACATGAACATTAATCTTTTGTGAAGTTTATATATTTTAGTTTTTGTTGACAGTTGTTTATTTAATTTAGAAACACCTCTCGTTATAATACAAATCCACCACTGACTACAGCCGTAAAAGTGACTGAAGCAACTGAACTGGCTAAATTAACATCGTCGACACAGTGGGGTTCTTGCAGGGTTGTTGTTTCCTACTGGTTTATTTAATACTTAATTGTTAAATGTGTACTAACTGAATGTATTTCTTCTCCATCCAGCCCTGACAACCACAAATTGTATGGAAACAGAGCCCTATGCTATATCAGAAGTAAGAAATATCTGTAAGTACAACGTCAGACTTCTCATTCTCTTTATTTGTAAATAATTGAAACAGCCAGTATAAGTACAAAGCTTTTTTGAGCTATTCAGAGCAAAAGGTCTCAGTTTTTTATATTTTGAAACCATAATTCAAAGTGATAGATAGATAGAAGAGTGTTAATAAAGAGATAAATAAACCTACATTATTACACCTTTTTGAAGCCCATATTTATCAAGCATCTCAGAGTAGGAAATCCGTCACTTGCCAAAAATTTTCAGTGATACTTTGTTTTGGTCCTAATTTTAGGACAAAGAATGAAAGCATTTTATCAGCGTCCTTTAGTTTGGAAATGACAATTCCAGTATTTAGAGGCGACACGGGAATAACAAACAAAATAGACATGGCTGTGTACAACACTAGAAGGCCTATATATACATATATACATATATACATATACATATACAGATGGATGGATAGATAGATAGACAGACAGTCTACAACACCACAGGCAGTGACACAGACAGGTGCTGAGATGTGATAAGAGTTAAACAACAGATTAATCTAACATTCTGACTGATTTCTTCACAACCAAAATTTAAGTAAATAAAGACCAACTTAATTATGGATGTTTCACTCAGAAATCGTTGTCCCTGCTCAGTCTGCTGTAGTTTAGTGTTAGTGATAAATAGGAGCCCAGTGTCAGTATGAGTCACACAGTGGAGCAAGAATGAACTTTTAGTTATTGCAGGAAATGTTTTTTTTTTTTTTTTTTTTTAATTTTAATGGCTCATCTTAAGAAATGTTTTAATCCAAACATGAATTTTTGATTTTACAGGAAAGCGGTTGGTGATGGAAAACGTGCTACTCTGATAAAGCCAGCCTGGGCAAAGGTACTCATCTCTTTTCTGATCCCAACACAGTAATCTAGGAACAAAGAAAGTGAAATGTACTGAAAAAGTGAACCTGATCCAACATTTGTTACACAGAAATTAAGGATGTCATGAGCCGATCAGCAGCGTCGGTATTGACGCTGATCGAGGCATTTTTGTGGCCCCATAGAGGCGAGTTACAGTCCATGACACTGTTGAGATGTGTATAATAATTTAATTTACAATATTTTTTAAATCTTTATCAAAAGCATACTCTTGTTTCCCTGGCCAACAGACAATGTGTTCAATGTGACGTAATTCATGTCATCATATTTAAATAAGATCACACTGATCTCATGTGGATGTTGATGCCCTCAATTTAAAGCTGAAAACTCCCTAAAATATCAGTTTTATTACAGTAGAAAACAATAGTGAAGCGCACAAGTCAAACATACTCAGATGTGTGTCATTTTAATTTAATGATCCAATTTATTTTTTAATACTGTTTTAATATTTTTATGATTTCTTATTAATTCTAATATGAGCTAGAATTGATTTAAATGATACTATTATGTTAATGACTAATCCTTTGATCCCAGTTATTTTGTATACATCTTTTTATTTTTGTACTTAATTCTGTGATATATTTTCTCAAAACATTGTACTACTACACAGATACAAGTGAAATCATTCATGGTCCATAGATGAAGAATCATAATGACTTTGGTGATCCCTGAACTTTTCCTCTAGCGCCATTATCGGGTCAGAGTTGGAACTTTTCCAAAACGTTGACTCAAAAATGTACTTCCTGCCAGTAACTGATGAGACAAACAATAGTTATGGTTAGGAAGTGAAGGCATGCGAATGTTTTGTTTGCAGGGTCACTACCGATACTGTGAGGCTTTGTTCTCCTTGGGACATTACAAAATGGCGATCGAAGCCAACAGATCAGCCCAGGATCTGTGTAAAGATGATCAAGAGGGAATCAAAGACCTGGAACAGCAACACCAGAAATTTATCACTGAAAGGCCAGAGTCCTACGGTACAGTCACTGCACTCACGTCCTGTTCACAGCACCACCTTAATTCATATTTATGTTTTTTTTTTTTTTTTAATACATCTGAAACAGCAAAAGTGCCAGAAAGTCAGGATTTTCCAGCAAAATTTAAAAAATACAACTGTTAGTGCTTAACATTGACTTGTATATAAATATGGACGTCATGTCAGCTCCCTAACAGTGAAGCCAAAACATCTCGATCGCCCCCTGGTGGCTGGCTGCAATATAGGTCATAAATTCCTCTTCCTCCATGTTAGTGGATGGGACATGAGCCAAACTGAAAAAATCAAATAACACGTCAAATAAATTCTTCCCAAAGATGGTTTCCGGCATTTCAGGTAGTTCTTATCATGCTGATGTTTGTCCAAGTGCTCATTTTTCTTATAAGTTTGTTTTTAATGAGTTATTTGACGATATAGAAAGGGGGTGTGACATCATGATTGACAGCTGTAACAGCAGCTCTCAAACCTCCGTCAGGCGGCAGGACAGCTGAGCGGGCGTGTCCCGCGGGCCGTTATCCCGCCGCCTGACTCTACTGCACAGACTCTGGCTCCAAATGACGTCACACAAGCAGCTCCCAAAAATTAGATATTATGGCTTCACTTTTGCATATCGGCAGGAAGTGGAGATGCGTCGTCCATATTTATTTACAGTCAGTGGTGCTTACCCAACGCTACATTACACTCTGGATTTTACTATGACAGACTTCCACCAGTGTCAGTAAGGAACTGCTACACCTTCTCATTTACATACAAAAATCAAACGTCAAGATGGCAAGAGGGGAAAAAAGTGAAAGGAGAGGCCTGATTATTGTTTGCAATGCAAGAAAAAAAATATTTCTAATCTGGTTGGTTTCTGTGTTTTCCTTTCAGCTGAACAGATAAAGACAGATAAAGAAAAGACTAAAAGGTATGTGCTACCACACACTTTGTACTAACATGATTGATAAATATGCTGATAAACTTAATAACGATCTTTTTTGTATTTTTGTGGTTTTCTGTAGGCCAGTGAGCACTAACAGAGCAGATGCAACAGAGTTACGACTACAGCCTGGAAAAACTGTTAAGATTAATTCAGTGGGAGGAGGAGCACCACAGAGAATCGTTAGTAACTCTCAGGGTCATTTTACATTTCCCCAACAATAATTTAATAGATATCAATGTTAATCGATGTTGTCAATGTTTGACAGAAAATAGCCAGGGCCCCATTTAGACAGTAGGTCACTTAATGATTGCATGATTAGTCCAATACAAAAGAACTGAAATATTTGGGTCTAGAGCCGCAATGATTAATCGATTAGTTGATTTAAAGGAAACTAATTGGTAACTATTTTGATAATCAATTAAAATAGTTGCTGATAAGTTACCATTTAAAATACTGTTCAAGCAAAAATGCCAGACATTTGCTGATCGCAGGTTTTCAAATGTAAGATTTTGCTGCTTTTTTTTGGTCTTACATTATTGTAAATTTAATATTTGGGGGATTTTGGACGATTGAGCGGACAACACAAGACATTTGAAAACGTCACACTCTGCTCCAGGATATCGTGATCAGGATTTTTCATTGTGTTTTTGACCTAACAGTTAATTGAGAATATAATAGATAATGAAATGAATCAATTAGTTGTTGCAGCCCTCATTGGGACAAACATGGTACAATCTCTGAATTGAAGAGTTTTAGGTCATATTAACATGGAGGATAAATATCAGTCTCCAGAATGGAACAGTCTGAAAAAGCTCTTTGTAACTAAAATAGGTGAAAGAAGAGTTTTAAGCCTTTGTTTTGTTAGCTGTCGATGGCAGTATCGGTTGGTCTGCCCACCACAGACGAATTCAGAATAATCCTACTGAACTTGGTGATCTCTTGACTTTTTCTGTAGCTCCACCCAGTATCCTACTGGTTAAGACACATGCCATACAACCGCAACATCTGCGTTTCGAAATGACTTTGGTGATCACCTCACTTTTCCTATAATGCCAGTTTCATACACACATTCCCGCCCCCCTCAGGATGAATTGTAATTACTTTGTTGATCCCCTAACTTTTCATCAGGACAAAATTTCATTTTGTACAACAATTTGGTTGAAGACCAAATGCCTGCAAAACTAGTGACATCAGCACGTTAGCATGTTGATATTAGCATTGAGTTCAAAGCACAACACCACAGAGCTGCTAGCGTGGCTGTAGGCTATAAAATTGTTTTGTCAGAGTGAAGAGACAACTTTTACTATTTAATCGGCACATTTGTCAGTTAGTGTGGACATTAGCCGAAGTTTGATGAAGTTGATAATGAACTTTTTGTGTGTTGACAGCGCTGCGGGCTTGTAACGAACATCCCGACCCAACAAGGTGAGTTTGTTTTAACAGCCTTTCTGATGCAGTGTTTTTTTTTATTTTATTTTTTTAAAGATTCTGGCAGCAGTAAACAAACAAACACAATTTTGTGCCTTTTGAGGCTTAAGCTCACTGTATCAAAAGAAGCTGCTGGCTGCCGTCTCCCCATAACTGTCATGTTTGTACGAAGAGGTGTTACGTTATGTTGTTCACATATATTGATTTAATGCACATATTGAGCCATTTTTCACCATTTTGTCAAAAGTATTGACATTTTATCTCCTGTTTTTTTTCACCACATCTGTTTAACGTAGTTAATCATCAGTTTTTATATAGTAAACCACACATTGTTCAGGTAAAATGATTAAATCTCAAATATTATGCTTATAAAGTTGAAATAATAGTCACATGAAAAGCTTAGAGCAACCACTGAGTTTTTGCACAATTTGTGTTACACTTTTACACTGTTTTTTAAATTACATTAATTATTTATTTTGATCAGTTTAAATGTTTGACAACTGAATTATTTTTTAGACAATATTAAGACAATAAAACCTGCTTCATCGAATTCCTTTTTATTATTGTGTATAGTGTCTTTAGGTGGGTTTTTTATTATTTTATATCCGTTTAGAGATAAAATGCAGGTTCGGGCGTCCATCCCGGTGTTTTGAATCAACTTGGAACATCCTTAACTCTGAGTATTAAGGAGTACTCAGAATTGTAGTAATTGATTTAGCCAACACAAGCTGATAGCAGATCTCAGTGGATTTTATTCTCATGACATTATTATCATCATAAAAACTTAATAGCAAATATTCTCTCTGCAGTGAAAAAAGAAAGGACCCCACAGGCAGTGGGCAGCGCTAAAGGCAGCGCTAAAAGCAGCACTTTAGGCAGCACTTTAGGCAGCATTAAAGACTCTAAACCATCAAAGAGGTCAGTGGAAGTTCTGTTTCCAGTATCAGTGTTCATGAATCATGTCACACGTTTTTAAATTATTTAAGTTGATTCCACTAGGACTGCAATTTTCTTCCCCAACTTACTGTTATTGATTTAAAAAATGCATGAAACCCGCGCAGATGTTGATAAAAGGAAAGCTGGAGCTATTGACTAACTATTTATTAACTATAACTCGAATAAAATTATAAACAGATGCAAACATCAACAACAGATGTAGATACAACTGGGATTATATAGCTGATTAAAAGTTCTGTACTTCCAGTGAGTCTTTTTCAAAGAATGGAAAAGGAGACTCAAACCCTGCAACAAAGAAGAAATCAAAGAGCAGAAATGGTCCGTCTGAAGATGAGGTAAGGCTGCATTTTGCATATGTTGTCAAGAATATACTTAAATTATTTTTGTGGGGAGCTCTGCTTCTGTCATTTGATGAACATGATTCATCTAGAGCTGAATTATTTTTTTTTAAGGAAACCAAAGATTTGCCGGTTACAGCCTCTCTAGTGTGAATATTTAATGCTGGTCTTTGTCAAACCTGATGACAGACTGAGTTTTGGACTGTTGGTTGGACAAAATAAGATGTTTAACAAAATAGCTTATGACTTAATTGACCTTTTTAAAGCTTTTCCAGTAAGATGGATTAACGTAGCCACAACTTGGCAATATATTTATTATGTTATTAGCATATTTTGTAGCTTTTAAGTCATAACAGTATCACTGAATGAAATGGCTGACGTGCTGTGATGTGTGTTCTCCTTTAAAAATCAGAAAGTGGCTGATACTAAATCAGATGTGTGTAGAGAGTTAAGATCTATGGTGCAGGATGCCCATACCGCCTTGACCGACCTCCGCAGCCGGAACGCTGAGCAGGCCTTCAGCCGGGCACTGGCCTTAGTGGATACCAGTACACCCAAGGTAATCATACCAGTGCCAAAACTTCAGTACTTTCTACTGTTCCACAACTGTGAGCAGATTGAGGGAATAATCTAATGTGTGTAGATTTTTTGTTTTATGTATTGGATTGTTGTAGTCATTATGTAGATGTGTGTTCCAATGATAAAACCAGGCAACTTAATGCACAAAATACATGACAGGACTTTTAAAAATTTGAATTCAGCTTCACAGATTCCCTTTGGCTGCAGATTGTGGTGCTGTTTGTTTGACTGTTGTCCACGAGGCACCGCCCGGACAACATTGTCACTTTTGTAATTTATTTCCTGCTGGAGACGTTTTCCCTCTCTTTCTCTACTGATGTTTCCTGTCAGTCACCACTATCAACTATCAAATGAGGGCAAAAAATGCCTTCATTTGATAGTCACGAGAATAATAAATTTTCCTTTTGCTTTTCTCAGGAACTTGGACTTTCCCCATCGGATGTGCCATTGTTGCTGTTTGGCCGTGCATCCGCCTTGACGGAAATCGGCCAGTCTGAGGTAACTCACAGATAGTTTTGTGTCTGTGGAGTAAATAATATGGATAGATTGTTGAGAACTTTGTTGCAAAAATTTAATAATGAAAAGCTCAATCATTAGTTGTAGCCCTGGTAACATTTGTGTTAAATATTGTACGTTGTCGTTTACCCAAACAAATCACCTGTTGCGCTGATTCCTGAAAAATGATACCTCTCTTTTTACTAGACGACTTTTATCACCTCACTCGATTAAATACGTGAGCTTTACTGTGTGATGAAGCGCCACAGCTCGTTTTCCCTGAAGCTTATTAAGCCTAATATTTCATTAAAATGTCATTATTTCCCCTGACATTAGTGGAGGTGCACTTTATTCCAGTTGTATTCATCTCCCCTCCAGCGTTACTCTGTATTCCTGATAGAGTTAGTTCATTGCTTCAGCAGGGTGAATGCTTACCACAACCATTTACAAGTCATGGTGGTTTCATATGGGCTATAGGATTATACAATGAGAATGAAGAATTGTAAATGAAATGAACTGTCTCAGTCTTTACATGTGTGGTTGCTTTTTGAAACAGGAACTTGCAGAAGCTCAAAAACTTCTGGAGAAGATCAAATCATTTGAGGAGAGGAAGTTTCAGTGTCTGGTTTACTACGCTGTTGGGAAGGTGTATGTCAAAGAGAACAGGTACTGTAGCTTCCAGTCTTGTGGTGTTTTGTCTCGTCCATTTAGATCTCGTGCTGTTTCAAACTGTACAACCAACGTGTCTCTTCTTTGAACAGGTTTGCAGTTGCTCTGGAACAGTTTTCAGATTCCCTGCAGATGGTCAAGAATCAAATAACGCCGGGTAAACTCACCTGGCCTTTAACAAAAGAGATTGTTAAAGAAACACAGCAAGACTATTTCAAGGTATGTTGTCATTAATCATATGTTTTATATCTGACAAACCATTTTAAGTACATTTTTAAAGATTATTCAGGTAGCATGTAAGTTTTTGTACGTAGGACAACATCCAGTGTCTTTAGTATGTAAATAAGTATTTACATCCCCTTCTGAATTACAGTGAATGTAATTAGATTTTTTTGACACTGATCAACAGAACAGACTTAAATGCATAGTTCTTAGAGTGTATCTTTATTACAAATATAGTATTCACCCCATTTGCTATGACAGTGAAATCATCATATGTCATAATATGAATGGAGATCACCTGTGTTTAATCAATGGACGGTTGGATGATATAATAATAATAATAATAATAATAATCATTATAATTATTATGATTATTATTACTTTATTAGTATAGCACCTTTCATACAAAAAATGCAGCTCAAAGTACTTTACAACAAAATAAATTACATGCACCAAGTGCTTCACATCAAAAAAACAAAAAAAGAAATAAAATGAACGAGATAAAATGTACATAAAATGGAAAATAAAATCCTACTTCAGTAGTGGTAATTTGAGACTTACTAAGCCAGAACTCAGAAGGTATTTTGCCACGTGTACACAATCTCTAAATTGGCGCTTAGGTCTCTGAAGCCATAAGCATAACAGAACCTCCTTTTTCCCAACGGACACAGACTCACCACTGGTCTTGATTAACCTCTTTCAGCTTACCAGAAAGAGGTCAGCAGAACGGCTTCCCACGGGTTTAACCTCATTGTGGGTCATGTCTGTGTTGGGCGCAACCTGAAACTGCCGGAGGGGGGGTTAAAATCACACACCACCGTCTTTTTTTTCTCAAACCTACAAACAACTGGCCTCAGCACCCATGTAACATAAGATGGGAAATAAATTCACTTGATATAAAAATAAGATAAGATAAAGTGAAAATAGAATGCGTACTTCAGTAGTTGTAATTTGAGACTTAATGAGCGACAATCTCTAAAATGGCACCTAGGTCTCTGAAGCCATAAGCATAACAGCACCTCCTTTTTCCCTACAGACACAGACTCACCACCGGTCTTGATTAACCTAAATAAAGTCTCTTTCAGCTCACCCTAGAACATCTTCCCACAGGTTTAACCTCACTGTGGGTATTTATTTGTGTCGGGCGCAACCTGAAGCTGCCCTGGAAAAAAACACTGTTGGTGGCAATTTGGGGGTTAAAAAACACACACCACAGTCTTTTTTTTCTCAGACCTACCAACCACCGACCGCAGCAACATAACATAAAATGGAAAATAAAACCCACTGACCCACCGACACATAAAATAGAATACATACTGAATAATAATAATAATAAAATAATAAATAAAATGCAACATTTTAAAAGAAGTTCAGTCATGCCTAAGTGCGAAGTAGACTGAGAGAAAAGCTGGTTAAAGGCTAAAGTGAAGAGATACGTTTTTGGCTTTCTTTTAAAAATATTTAGTGAGCTGGTTTCTCTGATATCTCTCGGTATTGTGTTCCATAGTTTTGGGGTGTAATTGACAAAGGCTGCATCTCTGATTTTCTTTGGGCTGTTGCTGGGAATCTCCAATAAACCAGCAGTAGTTGATCGCAGTGTTCTTGAAGGCAAATAGTTAACAAGGGAGTTAGCAGTGTAGCTTGGTCCTAGCCCATTAAGGGCTTGTATGTAAGGAGGAGGACCTTAAAGTTAATTGTAAATGTTACAGGAAGCCAGTGCAGAGCAGCTAAGACTGGACTAATGTGTTCTCTCCTCTTTGGTTCTGGTTAATAGCTGAGCTGCGGAGTTTTGAATGAGCTGAAGTCTCAGTGTTTTTTTTTGTTTGTTTGTTTTTCCGAGAGGCCAGCAAAAAGTGCATTACAGTAATCAAGTCAGCTTGAAATGAAGGCACAAATCAGTTTTTCAGCATCTTTTTCATTTATAAATGGTTGTACTTTCATCACTGTGTTAATGTGTGACCTAATTTGATATATTAAATTAATTTGATGAATTACAATTTTTGTTGTTGTTTGTCTTTGTAATAACTCAATTTTCACATTGCAGACATTTAACAAAGTTCACAAACAGTTCTAGTAATCTCATTTATCCTACGTTTGACTCGTGTTTTCTGTTTTTAGGAAATTCTGGAGAGTGCTATAGAGTTGTGCAAATTTCCGCCTATTCCTGATGCCATTTGTCGACATGAGAAATGCCATGGCCATTTGAAAACGGAAATCTATTTCACTGACCCAGATTTTAAGGTAAATGGCGGCAGTTAAACAAAGATCACAAATTTTAAAGATTAAAAGAACTCGTATAATTCAGACTAATGTGCTTCTTTGTGCAGGGCTTCATTCAAATACGCTGCTGTCAGAGTTGCGTCATTGAATATCACATCACCTGTTGGAAGATGCTCAAGACATCATCCTTCTTTGAAAAGAATGAAAAGGTAAATTAACATTTTGTCCTTTGGCAGACACTTATCCAAAGTGACTTATAAACAAGGCAAGACAATCAAGGGTTAGAGGACAGTGACTCTGAAGGACCACAAACTCACAAGTAGCTGACCTGGTACAAGTGCAGTGAGAGCTTTTTGTTGTTGTTGCTGTTTTTTAAATATATAAAGTAAGAAACAACAGGAAGTGCATAAGAAATAACATAAACATAAGCGAAATTTAGATTTCATAAGTGCATTTCTTTTTGCTCAACCTTTGGTAAAGCTAAAATTTAGCTGTATTTCGAATAGCTGCATTTTTTCATTTTGGACAGAGAGGGTAGCTGTTGAAATTGTTTATTTACGTGTTATATTTGTGTTGCAGGAGTTCCTGCAAGAAGCGTGTTTGACTCCAGACTGTGTCGGTCAAATCTGTAGTATCAGAATCTTTTGTCCAACAGGCCTGGTAAAATGTAAGGTAAGGATGTTCAGTGGAGGTGAATTTGGCTCTTAGACTTCCTATGCTGGTTTATCACATGAACAATGTTGACCTGAGTCGTTTCTCTTTTCAGTTTGAAGTTGCCATCACTAAACCTCAGACTCCAAAGAAGCCAAGAGTGAATCAGAAATGTACAAGGTGAGGCTGCAGTCAAATAACAGTTGATGCTGAGTCATTATGACGATATGAAAATATGAAGCAGCTGCCAGAAGAGAGGGTAGTTTTCTCTCTCAGTGCAGCTTCTTACACTCTTAAATGTGTTTTGATTTCAGCCTTTTTTGGCTAATTATAAAAAAAAAAACCCAGATAGAATCAATAGCAATTCTTGAACTACACATGTGCACAAGTTGGATATGAGTTGATTCGGCTTCTTTTGCCTTCATTCACATTGTTAATACAATGGAGCCTGGACTGTGCCATCAGAATGATTATAGACTGTGTGCAGTGTTTTTAATTATGATGAAATTGTTTTAAAATTAATTAAATTTGCATTTGAACTAGAACATGAGTAAACAATAATAAAACAATTGTTAAATTTGCCAAATAATTCTGTTTTTGTAATTACAATTTGTGTATCAATTGGGATTTGAAAGCCAAAGTTGATTTTGCAGTTTAGTCATTAAATCATTTATGTGAAGACAGATTAAGAACGAGTTAGACTAATAACCCATTCAAACATACTGACATATTGACACAGATCAAAGGAGGAATGGCTCCAGTCTTTCTAAACAGATAAAAATGGCTAAATGTCTGTATGATCGAAGGCTGGTGACCTTTGTTGCATGACATCCTCTTTTTCTCTTCATATCTACGTTTAACTGTTGAATACAGACAAAAATGAAATGTCTTTTAAAAAAAAGCACACATGCTTACAAATGTTGCCTTCAGCTGTTATGTGCTTAAAGCAAAAAGCGTCATGAGCAGCACGGAGTACTGTGAGGTGTTTTCGTGCCCTGGCTTTTGCCTCGCAGGACAAATACAGGTTTTCCTACCATTTTATGGGTGGAACTTAAAAAACTCTTCAGACACTGTTCATGATGGAAGAAATACCCCAACGTGTTGTTTACATGATTTTGTTTTTTAAAAATGAAATTCATATTTTGATTTACAGATGACCAGTTGTAATTATAATATACTTCTGAAAAGATGCTGGAATTCAGTCTAAAAAGAAAACATACAACTGACAAGTACTTGGTTTCTAAATAACCACCTTTCTATATTTTCCTTTAAATTTTCAGTGTGAAGAAGTTAAAATCAAAGGAAGAGCGCAGACTCAAGAGGAAACAGTATAAGAAGTCATTTCAAGATAACCTGACTTGCAATGATGAGCTTCTGATGCAGAAAGACGATTCAGCAACCCACAGTCAACAGAAAGGTACTGCTCCTATCTTTATCACAATTGCTGGTGGTGCCTGGTTTGCGTCTAGCTGCAGACCTTTCCGCTCATTTCCTGTCATCTCTCCACTGTTGGCTATCTAATAAAGGCGTAAAACATATGATGATAATAGTAATTTTTCATTTAAAAACAGTTGTGTAATATGCCTGAAATGTTTCCACAGTGTCATCAGCCTGGTCGCTGTACAGGGATCGAGTTCTTCTGCAGATCAGCCAGAACATGGAGCTGCTGAGAGAGGAAAAGGGCCTCCACATGTCCACCCTGACCAGCAGTCTGAAGCCCTGGCTGGAGCTGGACTTGTCGAGGGGCAACGAGATAGCTGGGAGGATACTGAACTGGCAGCAGGAGAACCTAGAGACTCTTGGTCAGGCTGTTGAACTGCTACTAGAGAGGAAGAACCGGGTTTGGGCTCGTGTCCTCATCCACCTACTGTCTGGCTGTCTGGATACAAATCCCAAACTCAACAACTGGGCCTGCCGGCTCAACGATGCAGGTCAGAATTTATCATGTTACAGTTAAATATGTGTGCGATTATCTGAACAGCTTTAGCATACTACAGTTAAAATGGTTATTTGTACAATAAGCAGAAAGATGTGACATAAAACTCAGCAGTGAGGTGTAAAGTTTAGTACAGTTAAGTCAGAATATATCAGAATTTTACAAAATGGGTGAGTTTGAAGTTCATTTTTGTGATGTTGTTGTATTGTATTTATTGGGACCATGTACTATGTTAAACATAAATGTTTACATTTGATGTACTGCACCAGATTTAGCTCAAAGCTAATTTTCATCTGCAGTCTCTTACAATAATAAGAGACTGAGACAATAATAATGATGTAAGCATGTCAAATTAAAAGTAAGCTTATTTGCGTTCATGAGAAGACCATGAGATGAAATTTAGAGTCGGTGGTAACAGAGCTGAGTAGTTTTTAGCAGATTTTTTACTTTGGTTTTGAACGTACTGATGGAACTGCAGCTCTTCATATCATCAGATAGGGCATCCCACTGAGTTGTGGCTTTCACAGAGAAAGCTGACTGCCCAAATGCAGTGCGATGAAATGGTATGGTGCAATCCTGTATAGAGGATATTCAGGAGGGTCTAATAGAACTTACTGAGTAAGAGTACACAAAGTCACATAGTGGAGGAGGGGCCAAACCATTAAAATTTTATAAACTAGACACAAATTTGAGAATAATCTAAAATTCTCAAAACTTACTAAATCGTATGTCTCCAGTACCCTACAGTGATGGAAATGCATTGGCGTCTCGTCAAGAGTTAGGACTCAAGAGGCAGGCAGATGGCTACCCACCTAGAGCCGGGTTCTGTTTGAGGTTTCTTCCCATTAAAGGGGAGTTTTTCCTTACCGCTGTCGCCAAGTGCTTGCTCACGGGGGAATTGTTGGGTCTCTGTAAATTAAAGATTACAGTCTAGACCTGCTCTATGTGAAAAGTGCCCTGAGATGACTTTTGGTGTGATTTGGCACTATATAAATAAAATTGAATTGAATTGAATGGCTGTTTCTCCAGCCTGCCCCCAACATGTGATGCAATAAGACATGGGAAAGAACCATAGCATGCGTAAATATCTTGGCCGTGTCCAAAGAGAGACCGTTTCTAATATGTCTAAAATTTGCTAAGTTTTACTTTATGGTTTTAACCGTTTTTTTAACATGTTACTTAAAGTTCAAATTTGGATACAATGTCACACCAAGACATTTAAAATCAGTGACTATGTCAATCCTTTCACATTTGATGAGAATATCAGCGTTAGGAGGTTGTACCATTCAGAGAAAAATATACCGTTTGTCTTGTTTACATTTAAACTCAGACATGATCAAGCCAATGTGTGATCCTTTCCAATGCAATTGTTAGCTTAGCAGTAGCTAACTCAGCTGTTTTAGCATGTGTGTACACAACAGTGTCATCTGCATACATTTGCAGTTCTACATCATGACACTGTTGAGGGAGATCATTAATATATAAGCTAAATAATAGAGGACCTAACACTGACCCTTGTGGAACACCCATTGTGCACTTAATGTTACTGGATTGGATTCAGGCTCGAACATGTACAGATGTATTTGAGGAGTTAATATTTCGAGTAAAGAATGAGAAAAAGAAGTGAAGTCCTACTACTGTTTGTTTACGTAGCCTCCGGAGCTGGCAGAAGTTTGCAGAGGGGCAGCCGGCCAATCAGAACAGAGTGGGCTCATCGGGAGGGGGGCCTTAAAAGAGACAGGAGCTAAAACGGCCTGTTTCAGACGAAGGCTGAACTGAGCCGCTGCATAAAGAGCCTGTATAAGATTAATAAGGAGTTTTTTTTAACTCTAAATCATGCAAAGATATTCCAGTAGAGCACCAGAATATAAATACAGACCTGGAAATGTTGCTACATCATCTTTATTCTCGGAATGAAGAACTTTTACATACAGAATTCATGTAAAAGTTGTAGACTTTAACATCAGTGCCAGGGTATGAATCCTGACCAACTGCTGCTCTCTTTTAGGTCTGAATGCTGCCAAATTCTTCATTGAGCGGAACGCAGAACACTTGGAGCAGCTGGACTTGGCTCTTCTCCTCAACTTTGGCCCGTTGCAGGAGATGATTATAGAGAAACTTGGAACTAGGCCTGAACTTTTTTCAAGCATTGGTTTGACTGTGACTGAATACCTAAAACAGGCCCCACCACATGACATGAGACTCTTTATCTGGACTCTAGAGGAGCATAGGGGTGACTATGACTCTTGCCACACTATATTGGATGAGTATTTTGATATGATTGGTACGTATTTTGAACTTGACTAACCTTTGATTTGTTGCTCTTTTTGTCCTGACTTCATGATTTGACTTCAAGTTCTTTGTTTTTCAGATGGACATTGTTCAGTCCTAAAAAAGTCTGATGAAAATCAAAATGTAAGTCATTAGAAACCAAAGTGTAATGACTATAATTACTGATAAACAGGATAGATGTTTGTTTCTGCATTAACTAAACTAAATGCGATTTGACTTCAACTTGTTTTCATTGCAGAATTCTCCTATGAAGACTAAGAGTCGAGGCAGGAAAAAGAAACAGAAAGAGCCAAAGGTCAGGAGTTGTGCTGCTGCAACTAACAATTGTGTTTTCATCACTTATTAATCTGCCATTTATTTTCTTGATTAATTGTTTAGTCTATGAATTGTGAATAGTGAAAAATGCTGTATATAAAACATCAGAATCAGTCGCCTCTTCAAAATGATCATATACCAAATTGACAACAATCCTAAAAAGACCATTTAACAAACATAATCTATGTTTTCTTTTTTTTTTTGACTTGGTTTCCACTTGTCAGACTCATTTTGCAAACTGTTATGAGTTAAGTTTGGTTAAGTTAAAAAAAAAAAAAAAAAAAGACAAAGAATAACAGCAAATCCTCAACACTAAGAAGCTGAAACTGGGGGATGTTTGGTATTTGGACTATTAATTCATTATTATTAAAAGTTGCCAATTCATTTTGTACGAATCAACATATGTTTTAAACAACTAATCATGTCAGCTCTAGAAAAGAGAATGGTTTTATATCATCACGCTGAAGTGTGTCCTCTTGTCTTCCTCTCAGGGTGTTATTGTTTTGTCTGGGATGAGAGGTGTAACGCCAAGAGATGAGTGGGACCAAGACTTTTTTGAAGATGACTCTTTGTAAGTTGCGTCATCCACGTGGACACACAGCTCATCTCCTGCAGATTTGTAACTGTTGTATAACGTTGAGCTTTCTGTCAACAGATCATTCCTTCATCCTGTTGATCCATTCAGTGTACCCAGTCACCTTCGAGAGCAAGTGACTGATTTTGAGGAGCAGTACAACAGCATGAGACACGGAAATCACTTTTTGGACAACAACCCAGACCCAACAAAAGAGAGTTTGTATGAGTAAGTTCAAGCTACATTTCCATGTTTACAAGAGTTATTTAAACCTGTGCTGTATTCAGGCTGTTGTCATGTGAGGAGAGGGGAGTAATTATTGATGTTACAGCCTCAAAGAGAATTATGAAAAAGCTATGAACCTCATGGTAACCTTTATTTTTATCTCAGTGACATATGGTATATAATGGAGTTACAGCTAATAGGCACAGTACTGTATATGTAGGTCATCTTTTCCATTATTTTACATATTGTTAATATCATAGTCTTAAAGTAAATGTCAGTTTCTCCCATCAGTTTATTTCATTGATAACTGCCGTCCAGTCGTCCTTTGTTGAGGGGGGTTGCTTGCAGCCATTTCCGTGTGGTAGCTTTCTTGCTGGCAGCCAAAAGTATCTGATATTCATCCTGTGCCATGATATATTGATATAACAGAAGAGCAATAATATCTATTCCAAAACATTTCATTATATCTTGAGCAATGTCTTTCCAGTCCTTCTCTGATATCTCTAGGCCCAATTCTTTCTCCCATTTTTGTTTGATAACATCAGTAGAATAATTTCATGGGAGATTTTACAGTTGAAAATAAAAACTTGTCAATGCTCGTTGGTGGACCAAGTATGTAAAGAAAACTCTTGTTTCTAAATTACCTTAAACATACCTTAGGTCTTAGGTCATATCATAGGTCTCTACTGTAATGTTTTATTACTTATTAGCTTACACATGTTGAAACCAATATATCTACAATAAGCTACTATCAGCCAATATATCAGCCTTGCTGATTTAAGGCTGTGACTGAAGCATTGGTGTTTACTCTTGATGTCCACTCTGTCCTGCATACACTGTATTCTCCCTGGTTCTGCAGGTATTGAAAAGTCTTTAAAAGCACTGAATTTTTTAAGGATTTTCCTCAAAAAAGGCAGTAGAGGGTATTTAAAAGTCTTAAATTTAAAATACAAGACTCTTAAATATTCTCTCTTGCCTGCAGTAGGCAGTAATGTTGATTTATAAAATGCTTTTGTATCCGATTGCGGGCTGTCAGGAGACGTCTCACACACTCATTAATGGGATTGTTGTGACAGTGGAAGCTCATCTACTTGTAATGGGCAAATTTCAGATAAACGTTAACAAATTAATCATTTTCAATTGGTCAGTCCATCTTTTCAATTTCTGCCTCTTGTCCGAGTCCAGGTCGCATTCATTTGATTAATTACATCATTAGAAATAATAACATACTGCTGGAAAGCACTGAAAAAAGTTATAATAAATCAATCTAGTCCTTGTTGTCCCTACTGGTTTCTTAGTATACTTTCATACTTTGGCCAGTATTGAAATCTATATGGTATTGAAAAGATCTTGAAAGATGAGAACTCCCGCAACACTTGTAGTATGAGGAACAACTTTATTAGTTGACCGACGTGTTTTGGCTTGTGGCCTTCATCAGGGTCATCATAAAACACATTACAAACACCATTTAAAGTAAGTTCAATATGAAAAAAGGCAAAAAAAAAAAAGTTAAACGCGTCGGTCAACTAATAAAGTTGTTCCTCATACTACAAGCGTTGCAGGAGTTCTCATCTTTCTAGACTTATTTCCCTTCTCCGTGCATCTTGGAAGTAGGTGAAGTTGTGCCAGAGACCTTCACTCTGCACTCTTTGTGAATGCTGCAGAAACCCTGTCTCATGTGTTCCATGTCCTCATTTTGACTTCTCTCTCTCTTCTACTGCAGCTACTTTGCCCAGATCTTGGAAGAGCATGGACCCCTGGTTGCTGAGGACCCCCTGCTGGTGGGTGAAGTTGAAAATTTCCCGCGTGTGGCTCAGCTGAAGATCCAAGAAGCGGGCGGCTTTGAGTGCTTCCTCCTGGAGTCTCTTCGCTTCATAAAGATGGGGAGGAGTATCGGCCTGGCTAAGCACGCCGTTTCCCTGCAGCAGGCTGAACATGGAAGCAGCCTGGATGACCTGGATGACTTAGAGGACCCTGACACAAACTCTTCACCTCCTGATTTGCATGCATGTTATAATCAGGAATATTTATTCCATATTTATTCATCTGCAGAGACTGACGTCTATCCCGTCCTCCCAAATCCTTATGCATTTGGCACTCAACCTCTTCCACTTGTCCAGTCAGCTATTGGAGGAAGTCTGACAGGGTTTGATCCCTTCTCCCATTGGAGTAACGGTGATGACCTTGACAGTCAACAGCATGCTGCTTACTTTTTGCCTAATGGCTATGAGGACCTGGATTCTCATGACAGTGAGGTAGATGTAGGTGTCAGGCAAACTAATTCATCTTCAGGTGGAATCGCTTCAGTGACATCTGAGGAAAGCGTTTTGAAGAAACATGAAGCAGTACAGGTTGATACCAACGTTTTATCATATTGTTAAAAAAATCAGATTGAGCATGTAAATACGTGAATGAATGCTGAAATTGTGTGCAAAATGTTTGTTTTACATTCTTTCAGACGTGTCTAGAGACCATGAGGAGTGTAGCTGTGAATACAGAGCCTCATGAGCATTTTGAGAGCTGCCATGTGAGTCCTTTATAGCTTCATACATTATAATTTTACTTTTAAAGGGTAACTACACACTCATATTATGCTAAGGGGGGAGTGCCGAGCAAAACTCAGAAAAGCGGCTGAGATTGTCACTAAAATGAGAATAGCTGGTCCACCTCAAGTGAGTCTGGGCCAAAGTTTTTGCTATCTTTTGGGGCCAACCCCTTCACTTCAGCTGGGTGGCCAGCAAGACACAGGAACGTGGCTTGGGACTTGAGGAGTTGTAGGAGGAGGTCACCAAGTGGCAACCTCCGAAGCTAACACGGAAGTGCCAAAAGCTGCAGTTCCTCGAATGGCCACTTGGGGCTGGCTCCAAAAGCGAATCAATCCCCATAGACCCCCATGTTAAAATTAGAAATAGACATGTTTACAGCGTGGTGCAAAAAATGCTAATTTTGAGCAGAAAAGGCAGTTTTTACACAAAAAATATGTATTGGAAAAATCAGCTGTATTAACATCATATGCCAACATAGACCTCTTATGTGTACAGTGTAAAAAAAAAATGGCCACACAACCAGTGAAATTTGGTTTTTTTTTGTTTTTTTTTTCTCTGAACAGTGTCAAAAAAAATACTCAGTACACCATGTCAGCAGCACAACATGGAGGCAGAAATATCTATTCATCTCCAACTGTTTTGATGATGTTATCTTTTGGGCTTGTTCATTCTTTCAGGGTGACATCCATAAAAAAGAGAAGAGCATCAAGGAGTTAGAGAAAAATATCAGTAAAATGGAAAATGGCTGTGACGAAGTCAATCTAAAGCGCAAAGAAGAAATCGCCTTTTTTGAGGAAGAGATAAAGGAGATCACTGTCGAAATTCAAGTAAGTCCAAAACCACTTATCATGAAAGATGAGCTCAACCAGAATGATCAAATGTCTTGTTTTGTTATATTGTTATTAGAGCTGCAACAGTTCATCAATTATCAATTAGTTGATCAACAGAAAATTGATCGACAAGTATTTTGATATTTGTTTAATGGTTTTGAGTCATTTTTATGCCTCCGTGCTGGCAACAGTCCATCCATCACATTCTCATGAGCAGATCTCAGGAATACCTGAAGGAATTTCATCACATCTGGCACAAACATCCAACTGGATTTAAGGATGAACTGATTAGAATTTGGCGGTCAAAGGTCACTGTGACCTCACAAAACACGTTTTTGGCCAAACTCAACAATTTGTACGCTAATTGTGACAAAGTTTCACACTTCACTGTAATATCATAATGTTCTGCAAAAACACTTGTCTGGCCATTATTCAACATCATAACTCAGGAACAGAAGGGGAGATTGTGACCATATTTCACATTTGGTTGGATACTGAATAATAGATACTAATCTTTGGTTGTTAGTTGCGGCCCTAAATGTTGTATATGTGGAAAGGTATGTGTATTTGGTATTTTATTCTGTTCTTTTTATGCCTGTCTTTGTAAGGTGTTTTGTAATTCCTGATTTTGAGTGCTATGATATATAAATAAACTTTATTTTTTTATTATTTCTCTTGTCAAGGTGACCAATAAGGACCTGGTACTGCTCCAGCAGAAGTTGGAAGAGGAGGTGAAGAAGGACCAGATGGAGAAGAAAGCCAACCAGGAGGTACTGAAGTCCCTGAAACTGGAGATAGAAAAGTTGGTGGAGGAACATGGGAGGTATGAGCAAACATGAATTAAACTAATGAAATTATTTCTAATATAATGGTTGGTCTTGAATCATTCATCAATGTTTGTAGAGATGTTACATCGTGCTAGTCTTAATCGACAATAGTCTCAACAGCTCACACTTATTGTGACCGAAGAAAACATGAGACTGATCTCTAATAATTCTTCTATATTTGTGTTTTTTTCCGCGTGTAGTCTCACCCAAAACATCAGAGAGAAGAAAAAAAGCTGTGACGGAAAGCTGAGTGATTTCTCAGAGCTGAGGTAAGTGGTGAGAGAGTGATGATCGTTAACAAAACATTAACTAAATATCTCCCAGAGTTTTCCTAAATGTCTGTCTTATTGATCTTTCAGAAATCAGTCAGCAGCCGAGAAGATGAGTCTGGAGGACGAGATCAAGCGATGTAAAGCCTTGTTCACAACGGCCTCCAGGAGGTCTCACACAGCTAAGGTAGGTTCAAGATCTCGACCCTAATCGGTCAATTTAAGTTAGTTCCTGTCTGTCTTAAAATGATACTCACATGTAAATTGGAAAAGTTACTGCAAATGTTCCTCATATTCATACTGGCCCTAAAGAGATCTCCTCCTGTGTAAGTAATTAAAAACAAAATCCATCATCCTCATTCAGCATTCAGCTGCTATTTAAAACATGTGATACAGAAACACATAATACAAGACATGCAGAGCAATGAAATGAGGAATATTAATGTTGTAAAAACACGGACTGAATAAGACAACATTGTTCTGCGTTATTAGACACTAAGTGATGACAATGGTGTCTTAATTGTGTCCACCAGGTTATACAATGAAATAAAAAGGAACAAAACACTTCACTGCTGACAAATTTATCAGTAACTTTGCTCCAGCTTTTCTGTAATCAGGTTGTTAAAGAAATGTATAATGTATTTTTTCACTTTTAAAGCTCAGTAAATCACATGAAACTTGCTTACTTTGCTCCTCCAGTTGTCAGTTGCAAAGAGCAGCCGGGACCAGGGACTGTACAGCCTGTACAGAGAGCTGGAAGACGCCAAGGCTTTGCTGACCCAACTGGACGAAGCGGCACACAAGTAAGTGAAGTGACATCACAGCTTCTCATCAGATGGAGTACAGATGAACTGGTTGGTATCAGATTCATGTGTGGTGATCTTTTCCAGATATCCATCCCAAGACCTGGAAATTACTAGAAAAAGCTGTAGAGCCAACGTCCAAGAAGTTGAAAAGAAAATCTCCACTGCTGAGGTACATGAATCTGTTGCCACTATATTATTATATCAAGAATATTATATTATTTCATTCATTTATATACCTTTAAACTACAGTATAGTAACACTGCACTGTGGCAAAGAAGAGCATTTTCTGTTTTTTGTTATATACTGTATCTTCACACAAGTTATTCATTTTTGTGAAAATGAAAAGATAAAAAAAATATATAATCTTTCAGGACTTCAGGCCTCAATATTGATGACCGACTTGACAGCTAAAAACAACCTAATAGTTTAATTATTTAGGACTTATAGTATGAATGAACCATGTTGAGTTGGACACCTATGATGTCTGTTTAAATAAGACTTGTCTTTGGTCCACAGATGCATTATCAGGAGCAGATGGATCAAGTGAAGAATGGCGTTGAGCTGTTTCCAGTCAACAACACTAAACAGCCTGAACCGTCAGTTAAACCGGTAAGACGTCTCACCAGATTAGTCTAACCAGTAAAACACCTTACTGTTTAACAATAATACTTCCAGCTGCTCTAATTTGACGATGTGCTGGTTGTCTCAGTTTTATATCACTTACTGGTTAATAGGAAGACATTAATTTGGACTTTAGTAACTTAAGATTCAACTTCAATATTTTTGACATTTTGTTTACAAAACAGTTTATCAATTTGATGAAAAAACAGGCGTACTTCCCTGCTAAAACGTCCTCCTTATCCAACTTACAAACATGAACACACTTTTTGTCCTGCAGCTTAGCTTGTTGAACGAGTCACCAAACAAGTATTCACTGGAGAAAAGTGCACCGCTAATGTAAGTTAGCTAGATAGCCAATGAGCTGCTCAGCTGCAGCACAATAAACATGTAAAAATACCTGAAAATGTCACTTCAGTCTGCGTAGATGCTGCTGTCGGGTTTTGGGCGGGGTTCCATTAATCTGGGTCGGTACACTTTAGGTGTGCCATGATGGCATGCGTTACACTACAGCCTCACAGCAGGCGATAACCGTGCCAGAGAGAGAACTTTATTTTTAAAAGTCTCTCTGTTCAGCTCTCAGTACATTTGTAGCCTCTAACTGAGTCTGGAGTTTAGTTTCTGTCCTGCGTTCCTGTTTGTACTTTCAGATATCAGCCATTTAAGAAGAGGTGTTAAGTTACTGCTGATGTAAATCCATCATTTCCTTCTGTTCCTGCTTCACATTAAACGTTTTCCACTGGCATACAACTGGGATGCTTTTACCATGAAGAGGTTACGAGACTAGAGGAAATGCAATGTGTTTGTCATCAAATTAGCAGAGCGCCACTGCTCGAGGCCATATTTAAAAAAACAACAGTATTTTTGACTACAAAGAGGGATGATTAAATGTGATTTCTGTTGGACCTAAAATATTAAATTTACTATAAATTACTAATTGCAGGTAGAAATCTAGAAATTAAACTCTTTTCTGTCTTGTGTGAATGTTGCAGCTGTCGGTGGCAGCCAAAGACTTTTCTCCTCAGTCTTCAGCTGCAGCCTCTCACAGAACTTCCCCGCTCATTCAGCAGTCAGCTCCAGCTGCAGCTGCAGCTGAGGCACCGGCCGCTCCGGCTAAGATGCAGCACAAACCTCCGACCAAGACACTGCAGCATCCACACAGCACTGTGTTTGAGAAGGCCATGGAGCGCCTGGCCATCATGTTCCCCGACTATACAAGGTAACACTGGGCCACTGATACCAGCTTATACACGCTTGTGACTGCATCAGCTATTAAATAAAGCAACATTATGGCTTTTTTCTAGGGTCTTATTATTTACATTTTCTCCTGGGATTCTTGCTTTATTAAAATGCTGAAACACACCTCAGTATCGAGTATTTAGACTTTATAAAAAATCCTCATGCAGGACAGATGTGTGGGCAATAAAATTAATTTATCAATGTTTGTTCAGGTCGAACTTGATGAGGTTTGTTCAGGAACTGCGTTCATCCAGCGGTGGAAGTCTTAGCAGCATGACGTTGCAGGATGTGGTCGGTGGAGTGACCCAGCTGATCCTGGACCATCAGGTAGGTGTTTTTTTTGTTTGTTTTGGGGGGGGTGGGGGGGGGCGTTGTCAAGATTTGATTGGACACTGACCCAAACATAATCACATACTCAAACTCTCCTGTCGGGCTTTTTGAGACTTTTTTTGAGCTCCTCGTTGTAAAATTCTGTGACTCCAGTAATTCTTGGCTGCTTTATAGATGATTTGGTCTCCGGTCCGTTTCTGCAGTTGTTACAGATGTTGGGAGACACTTTCAACAAATTTTTACTTGCCAAACAACCCATAATGCAACATTCTGTAGGGTCAATATTCTTTATAAAGAATACTTTTTCAAACGTATTTTTCAGACCACTAAGGTAATTTGGACCTGGCCTGCTCAGGTCTCAGATCAGAGGGCCTCTAGTGTTTGATTTTGACAGTCCAGTCATTTGTCATCTGGAACAATCTGGTTGTTTTTTCCCTCTCAGGAGAAGCTCAGTACCGCCAAAGCCAGCGCCATGGGGCGTAGGAGTCCAGCTAATCGTGCTACGCCCCCTTTGGTAACCTCCGCCCCTGTCTGGCAGCAACTTGGACCCCAAAGACCCACACATTCCAATGCAGTAAGTCCAAAACATCCAGTAGTATAAACTGGCTTCAGTCTGAGGGTTTGACTTTGAAGATGAAAATGTTCTTTGACAAGTAGCAACAAAGAGCAGAGTTGTAGGTAATAGACAAAGAAACTAAACAAACATTTTAACACTTAGCAATCAGTGTTTGTAACCTGTTTGTGTCTCTGTAGGCTATTGATTGTGTCACAGAGCACTCATAAGATATTGTTGATTTTAAAGGGCAAAAAGTTGCCTGGCTTGGAGTTGTAACCAATTTCTGTTTTGTTTTGTTCTTCAATTAATTAATTTATAACATTGATGAATTCATTCATTCACCTATGATACATCAAAAATAATATAAATAAATTCCCATTACATACTAATTCAAACATATTAAATTTTATTAAAAAATAATAACACAGGAAACAATAGTAAGATACATAAAAAGAAGATGGAATACAGATTAAAAACAAGATAGAAAGTGTTTTTGTTATTTTAATTGGATCTGTTGACATTAAGACTTTTCCTTTTAAGCAACATTTTTTGCACTTACAGGCACTTTTTTTTTCTTTTTTTTTTTAAAAACAGGCCTGTTTCCAGGTCTGCTGCTGCGTCTCAAAACTAGAAAATCTTTGTACCTTAACCTGCAATCCACCAACTAACTGTTGAATATATTTGTATAATACATACAGTATATACTCAGTATGTATTGTGATGATCTCTGCAACAGAGGTACTTGGACCTGACTGTGTGTGTGTGTGTGTGTGTGTGTGTGTTCATTGCAGCTGAACATGGAGGATCCTTGCATCATTTGTCACGAAGACATGAGTCCAGATGACATCTGCGTGCTGGAGTGCAGACACAGCTTCCACAAGGAGGTGAGGGTGAATACTGTACTAGTGTTTGTAGTGAACCACCTGTGGAGGATTTTATTAATCCTCCTTCCTGTTGTTCTCAAAGTTGGAATAATGTGAAATGGGTTTAACAGACCATTTCAAAACTGCATCATGCAGTTTAAGATCACCTGTTAGATTACATGTACATGGTGCTACAGCCAGCTGTTGAATGCCCAACCATAATGGTATTATTAAAGGTGGTTAATTGCAGATTATGGATATTAGCTCAATCAATTTTCACTGTCATTCGACTCTGGTTAGAATTAATGAAGTCGGGCTTGAGCACACTCCAGTGATTTTAAAAATGTTAAAAAATATATATATTGATTTTATCAGCCAGAGTTCATCCATGATCATGAGCTGCAGAGCAAATCAAGCTTAAACTTAAAGGTACCCTGTGGAGTTTTATTGTAAACAAAGTTCTGTTTACATTTACTGTTTTTACCAAAACACATTGCGTATCCTTGAGGTCCACATCTACACAGAAAGCATAGCGCCAGCAGCAGCAGCGAATGCTACGTTTCTATACTAGAGGCATTCATACAAGCTTGTGAAAACAGAAGCAAGCAGGAAACTTACTGCCTAAACTTGATTTTGTTAATCATCCTCAGAGTAAATGCTGAGTGAATGAATGAAAAAATAGATTATCATTGTTTTTTTTAATCAAATTATTCCAGTTTCTATCAAAACAAGTTACAGTAAACGTATCAAGTCTTAGATTTCATGTGTGGACTGTGACAGCAGTTGATAGTTTCTGTTGAGCTGCTGCAGGGTTTAAAGTACAACGTTTGATCTGTTTGTGTTCAGTGTATAAAGTCGTGGCTGAAGGAGCAGAGCACCTGTCCCACCTGCAGAGATCACGCCTTGCTGCCTGATGATTTCCCCGTGCTGCCCGGCAGGAGACGCCAAGCACCATAATGTCTTAACCATGTTCTCCTCCTCATCCCTCACTACCCATGTCTCATTTTATCTTTTATCACTCTTTTTTTATTTTACCAGTTATTTCATTAAAATCAAAAAATGTGCTGATTTGAGTTTTTGTATCATTAGTTTAGGGAGGCACCATTCCATTTTACACTATAAGGAAATGAAAATGTCAGATTAAAGAAATTTCTGAAGGCCAAAGCTGCACTTCTTTACTGCCATGAAGTGCACTGATTTCTTGTTTACACTACTACATATAGTCTACACAACAACACTCATTATTGAATAGAATTTAATTTGCTTTACTGCTCCTCAAACTTTACATCAAAGTGCTTTAGCAATTATTCTTCTGCAGTTTGGAGAACAGTGTGTATCAGGGGTTAACATTTTGATCATTTGTGTACATAAATTAGTAACTGATCAGAGATGTGTCTCAACTGTGTTTCATTCATTGCACTAGTAAACAAACCAACAATTACAGTTTACTTCTGTAAATGTCAAAATGTTGCAAGTTAAAGGAATAGTTTAACATTTTGGGAAATACGCTTATTTGCTCACTGCCAAGAAATAGTCAAGCACACAACCTCCTGCAAAACCACGATATGTTGTTTTTACACTTCATGGAAATAAAGTTTTAATTACAAAGCTTCAGAGAAGCTGGCAGCGGCCAGGCTAACTTTTCCCCTTGTTTTACTCTTATGCTAAGCTACGCATGTCCTGGCTGTAGCTTCATATTTAACAGATAAACGGAGTGATATAGATCTTCTCATCAAACTCTTGGCAAGAAAACAAATAAACATTTTCCTCAAATTTTGAATTATTCCTTTAATCTTGAAAATGTCATTCCTAGTACTTCAACAAAACAATCCTAACTCAAGGTCCACTTACAAACTTTTTTCCCCAGGCACTTTCAATCATATCATACATTCTTTATCAGCTGATTGAGTTTACACAGTTGTCAGTAGCTGTTAGGATGAATCTCCATAACAACTGAACTGAGCAAACTCCATCTGCTGATAAAGACTTTGTGATGTGATTGAAAGCTCTGGAAAAAGCTAGTATAGTAAGTGGATCTTGAGGTGGGACTGTTTTGAAAAATTGAAATGAGTTGCTAAAAGTACTATTGGGTGTAATGAGAATATGAACATAGTATAGAGGTACAGGGAAATTACTGTCTTCATTTTTTTTGGACATACTTTGAATAATAACGTTCAGTGACATGGTTTATGGTTCTGCGTTCACTGATTGACAGACAACCTGAAACCTGGGACATTGTAAACTCTAATGTTTGTTACTGTATAACTTCACAGGTAAAATGCCAAAATGTACATTAAAATGTGATTATGACAATAAAACAAAATAATAAACTATATTAAACAGTTTTGGTCACATTCATTATATCCATCTATTTATGAAGGAAAACCCTGCAGGGCTTTTTTAATTCACATAATCCATTTCCTATCAGAGACACTGTAGATTAGCATTATTCTTTTTCTGGCTTCAGAGGAAAATCAGTTCAGATGTCAACAGGCACAGATGTGTTTGTGGTTTGTAAATGTTCAGTCCTGTGTGTTGCAGAGAAGGTGAAAGCTAACAGGCCTCCAGTGAACTTATCTCAGTGCTGACGTGACCTCCGGGTTCAGACTCTGCACAGCTTCAGAGGGAAGTTCTCTGTGATCAGATGATCATCATGAAGCACGATGACGACGTTGACTTCAAACTCTAAAAGGACAGAAACAAACATATTGTCGCATCGTCAAAGAAGTAGAGCTCCACACTGGGCAGATATAATCAGACAGGCAGAGGCAGGGAGGGATGAAGAAAATTAAACAGTTCATTCAACATTTAGGGGAACACATTTTATCTTTTTCTGGCAGAAAGACAGAATCTGCCTACCAGGCACCTCTGAAGCTCACAAATTAACAATTTATATCTAATTTGATTAATCCGTATAAAATCTGAAGTTTAAAACGTAACAAATCAACATTTACAGGGGATTATGTGCAAGAGTTGGGACTACTTCTTGGCCGGGAACAATAACTAATTCTCTGGAGTCACCACTGGTTGTCTGGCAACAGCTCAGAGGCAAGAAGTAGTTTGGCACATAACCACTTGATAAACGGCGATTTGCTTTTGTACAGACTATATAAGCGATATATAACAAGTGTATTAGTACGTTTTAGAGGTGCTGGTAGACTGATTTTGTTACCTTTGCACAGAGCCGGACAGGTTAGCTGTTTCCCAGCTGCTGGCTGTAGCTTCTTATTTAACTGACGAGAGGTATCATCCTCTCATCTAGCCTAACTCTCCGCCAACACGTCACACTATTGATTCAACAAACAGATATGGGAATATAGCATAATATTTTCCAAATACCTACAGCATCTTTGGCATTTCTGTTCTGCGATTCCTTATTACTTAGCGGTTAAGTCTGGTGATTTTCTGTATTTTTCTTACTGTCAACAAATCCCATGAAAACACTAAAACCAAGAATTAATTGACCTCATTACACCCAAGTATTGTCTGTGTAGCCAAAGCCTGTTATCTTATTTTTCTGTGCCACTCATCTCCATTGCTGTCCAAAAACACATGAAATGTGTTGCACTGTGTAATATGGTCCTTTATTACTATGTACTAACAACATGGGAACTGTAGTCAACCCCACCAACACTACATTAATACAAATGTGTATTAATCTGCTGCTGAAAACAGTCCCCAACAAATGCACTTTTTACTGCTGTCTGAGTAACGTTTGCTAAAAACTGCAGTGCCGGGCAGTTGAAGAAAATCACTGACAAATTTTTAAAGGTTTACATCTTTAGTAGGAACTGATGGTCTTGGAGCTACAGACACAGTAGAGAAGTCAAAGTGTTTAGAGATGGACTAACGTATTGTTTATTTTGGTCTTTTTATGAGCGGCATCTCTGACATTACACATTGTCATTTGATATATTATGAATATAAAAAATATCGATTATAGTCATTTTAAAGGCTGACATACACAGATACGATACTATACATCACTGATAAGCAGGAGGCTAAACATGTACACACTACTGTAACTTTGGGAAGAAATACTGTGAGAAAATGCTAATTTATTGCTAAATTCAATAAAAACACTACTGCAGAGTACTTGAAGCAGGCTGGAAGGTTTTACTGACCGACTTTGAAGTTGGTGGTCTCTAGAGTGGGGCAGGTGAACAGCCTGGGGAAAACCATGTAGATGGGAATCGGGAGGCCGTGGCAGACATCACCTTCAGCTATCTGGATGTTCTGGATCTCAGTGGCATCTCTGGCGTAACCTTCAGCACAACCTGAAACGCAGAAGACATCTGTAAAACCAGCAACTCTGCCACTACAAAAGAAAGGTTCTTCTAATCATCTGATAACACAAACTTACCACATGTCTCCACTCGTACAAGCTGCAGTTCAATACTCTTGATTGGAACGTCAGAAGCCTCCACCACCAGCTCTCCAGTCAGCGGCTGGCTGATCACACAGTTGGTGGCGTCTAAATGGCCTTTGATCAGAAACTTTGGCAGTAAACTCCGCTGAGGAGAGAAAAGCAAGTTCATCCTCTCAGTACAGCTTCAATTTAAACAAAATGAAACAGTAAAATGAAGACGTGGAATTGGTTTTCTCACCTCGCGGATGTTCTGCAGGGTGTCTGGAGTGATGGAGAAGTTGACCGGAGTGGGAACAACTTTAGCTTTCTGCGGCTGAAAATCAGACAGAGCGACAGATTCCAAACAGTTCAACAGCTGATGACTGCTGCTCACACCACAGGATATTTATGTTCAAGATTGTTGTTTGGTTGACATGAGGGTGCACAAACTAAACTACACAACTGATCCCAGACATGGTGTTCTTATTACATATTCCAAGATCGGTCATTTTAACCATGTGCAGGTGTGATTCCTCCTGTCCCAAAGAGCAGATATAAAAATAGCAAAGATGGAATTTAAACGAACCACAAGGAAGGGAAGGGAAACTTAAATCCACCTTAGGGCTAAAACTAATGATTGTTTTCATTATCGATGAATCTGTCCATTATTTTCTCAATTAATCGATTAGTTGTTTAGTCTACAAAATGTCAGAAAATTATGAAGATGTCTATAACTGTTTCCCACAGCCCAGGGTGACGTCCTCAAATGTCTTCTTTTGTCTCGACCAACAGTCCACAACCCAAAGATATTAAATTATTATCACAGAGGTCTAAAGAAACCAGAAAATATTCACATTACTTGATTATCGAAATAGTTGGCAAGTAATTTAATAGTTGGCAACTAACTGATTAATCATTGCAGCTCTAATCTACCCGTAATCTACAGAAATTTCAGCGTCAGACATTTCCCCACATCACTTAACCTTAAAGGCCCATTTGAAGGAGATCTATAATATCCAGTATGAACAGGAGGAATGATTACAGCGAGGAAAACCTCTTTCAGTGTTTATTTGGGCACCTGCCTGTTGTTTTAAGACACCCCAACTTTCTGGTGATATGCTGCCCCCAGTTGGTTTGGAGTTTGGAGTATGAATTCAACATCAAGGTGGCTGATTCTTACATAACGCACCTTTAGGTACAACTGACAATTAACCCAAACAAGGAGGTACCGCCTGGTGGTCAGAGGTGCAAACATAAATACACAGAAATAAACACAATATTTACATACAACTGAAAATGGCACCTACGAGTCCTATAATCCTGTAGCCTCATACACCGCTCCATGATTATTTACATTATCAGAGGAGTTTATCTAAATCCACCCTGTTTCTCCTACCTGACAGTGCACGATGAACTCACAGTTCCTGCTCAGGTCTTTGGCCAGCAGGGAACGTTTCATGTCACAGCGGAGCGTGTACTGAAGAGACAAATACATACACGATGGTTTAATGACATTAAGCCACAACATTTTACTTACAAGCTTTATCTGAGCGTAGTCATAGATTCATAATCATAGATTTTTGTTAATCACTTAAACACTATTTAATTTCAACCCATTTTGTACAAATGCAGAATATGTCAAATTCAAATTAATCAAATTAAGTTTCATAATCTGATATACAGTTTAAACTAATGAAGTACAAGCGCAGCAACAAGGTGCTGGGTTTAAATGAACAATGAGTCTTTCAGTGTGAAGTCTGTATGTGATTTTCCTTCCACACAGTCAGCTGTTTGATCCAGGTATCAGTTAAGATTACTTTATTGTCCCACAGTATTTTAATCACAGCATGTGTCTAACTAACATAAGATTCAAACTCTGTGGCTCTAACTCACCTGAATGTTGACAAAGACGCCGTGGTAGGTCTCATAAAGCACTTTGTTGCCTTTTGTCTGCAGAGGGAACTCAAAGGGGATCTCAGTCTTGCCTCCTGGGATCTTTCCTGCCTTGGCCACCTCAATGTTACAGCTGATCAGCTGGATGGGCTGCAACATGTGACAGGAAGGTCAGAGCGTGATTGGTCTGACTGATATGAGCAACAGTTTGTTAACTTCACTGTGTGTAGATGTTTTAAATATCAATATCATGTTGTCAGATATGTGTAGGTCAAAGATTTGTGGCCAGTATTTGCAGAATAAGACTGTCAGAGGACTGAAGGTGAGGAAGCTGATCCTGCTCCTTCTCCCCATGTGACAAGGTCTACAGAGGGTTCATCATAGCAACATCATGAGCTCCCATCATGGATACAAACACTCATACTAACAGCTCATTCAGGCTATCGGATATTGTTTCTTTAGCATTACCTCTCTGCCCACATCTTTGTATTATGTGTCTCTTGCCTGATGATATGAAATAATCAAAGTCTACGGTCAAATGGTTTGCCTTTTTTATCCTACAGGCAAAACTGAAGCACCAACTGTTAATCAATGGCTGAAGACCGTCTCCAGTTCCCTGCCCATAGAAAAGCTGACGTAAGATATTAAAGGAACCTTCAGACACGCTGGAAAATCTGGGGATGCTTCATCCAATAACTGGGAATCAAGTTACTGGACCAATTCTGTACTTACTGATGAGGAACTGCAACATTTGTATGACAGAGACTAATGAAAAAAATATGATTTTTTTGTGTTTTCTGTGTTTATCTATTGTTTTGTGTCCTTACTCATTGTGGAAAAATATGAAAAACAATTAATATTCTCCCTCAATCAATCCTTATCAACGCATGAAAATGTAGCTGATTATTTTTTCATCAGTCAACTAATTAATGATTCATTGTTTCAGCACATGTAAAGATTTACTTCTCTTTTACCAAACTGTATTCTGCTGTTTATGCTTCTTTTCTGCCCTCAATGACAAATCCTACAACGTCTGTTGATGCAAACTAATTTCTCTGTGAGGACCAATGAGGTTTGATCAAATCATTTGGGCGGCATCCAAACAGAATTGCAATCATTCAACAGCAGATGACCCATTACTCATGGAGTGTTTCGCGGTTCACCTTGACAGAGTTGTAGAAAGCCTCGAAGACGCCAACGCTCTTGGAGCTCAGCTGCAAGTTCACCAGTCCCTCCATGCTCAGAGAGATGCCGTGATGCTGCATCGCCTCCTTACACACCAGCACAATGACGCCGGCCACCGTTTCCTGCACACACACAACAACACTGCTTTAATCTGCTTTACTAATTTTACTGTTTTAATGAAATGTTACTGTAGCATCAGTATGCTGTGCAGCTGTAATATGAAGGAAACAATAAGCAAAAACAGGTATTTGATCGGATTTGGGTGGCAGATACTTGATATTAAAATACTCTAATCAGGATCAGGAGCAAAATCTGTAATCGAGACATCTCTACTTTTACCTAAACAGAGCACTGCGACTTTTCAACAAGACATATTAACTTCACTTCAAACAGACGCTCTGGTCTAGGGACCCGCTAACCCCTGGAGCCATTCAGTAGTCCCTCCTCACATGAAACATATGATCAGTTTATAAAATATGCATTGTTATAGATTAGACTACCAAAAAGTATAAGTTTTAAACATTAGCTTTACCTTCACAAAATTAAAATGCTGCGTACACAGCAATTAATCAATATGAATTAATATTCCAGTAATATATATATATGATACATATAACACTTAACTGGGCCAGTTTGCATTGTAAGAACTTTTACTTGAAGTACATTTTGCGAGTAATTTTTCATTGTAGTGTTGGTACTTTTACTTAAGTAAAATATCTCAGGACTTCTTCCATCACTGGTAATACTTGTAGTACTAGCCATTGTAGAAGAGGTGGTAGCACTACTGCAAGTAATACAGTTTTAGTAACAGTATCAAAAGTTGTAGTTATAGCATTCGCTACAATAGCAACATTGATAGTGGAAGTTATAATGATACCACTATAATCACTTTGGTATCAGTAAGAGATGTGCTAGTAGCCTATTAAGAGTGATTACAGTAGCAAGTTGGGTTGCAACTAATGATTATTTTCATTCTCGATTAATCTGTTGACTATTTTCTTTTTTTTTGTCTTTGGTTTTGTTGTTTGTTCTACAAAATGTCAGAAAATGCTGATTACTGTTTCCCAAAGCCCAAGATGCAACCTAAAATGGCTTGTTTTGTCCCGACCAACAGACCATGACCAATATTGGGCTCCAACGAATAGTCAATTAATCAATTAGTTGTTGGACAGAAAAATAATTGCAAAATATTTTAATAATCCATTATTCGTCTTGAGTCATATCTTAAGAAGAAATACTAAAATTCATTCCAGCTTCTTCAATGTGAATATTTCTGGTTTCTTCAATCTTCTATGATAGTAAACTCAGTATCTTTGAGTAGTTGACTGTTTGTTGGGACATTTGAGGTTGCATCTTGGGCTTTAGGAAGTCGTAACTGACATTTTTTTTTTTTACCATTTTCTGAAATTTCATAGACCAAATGATTAATCGAGGAAATAATCGTTAATTGCAGCCCTAAACCAAACATATTTTGTTTTATATAATAGAGGACAAAAGGCCCAAGGAAATATTCATATTTAAGAAGCTGGAGCCAGAGAATTCGCTTTAAGTCTCTTTAAAAAAAAAAAAAAAAAAGACTCACAGCAACTAATCAATTAATTGACTAATCAGCTCTAGTAGCAACAGTGGCAACAGTAGCAGGTCTAGTTGGACTACTAGCACTGGTACAAGTAGTAGCAGAAGTAGTATCATTACGTTACATGAACTGTAGATGCCACTTAAAATGTTTTTTATCATGATCACATGCTGTATTTTATTAGCAGTTAACATAAATGTTGCCTCCTGGGATTTAGATTTAGATAGAAGCACACATTTTAGTTGTGACAGCAGAGACTGGTGGCTAACAGTCTGTCAGTATTTGGTAAACTCAGTTGTGTTCTTCCTGTTGTGGCGGCACACAATCTGACGGGTCACAGTTTTCAGTGTAACACTCCGCTAATCAGCTGCTGGTCATGTGCTGAGAGGATGATGCCTCGTAGCTAACTTTCGTGCTTATAATGCTCTATATTACTGTCAGTTCATTTAAATGCCAAGACAGGAAGATGAGCTATACAGAAGCAGCTTGTTAGCTCAGCTGGCCGTTATTAACGTACGTTACTCACCCCTTCATGATAAACTTTGTTCGCCCTTTTCAGTCTTATATCCAAAGTGACGCTCATCTCTGACCACAACACATCAGACAGACGGTTTAATCAACTGCTGCAAGGCTCCTTCGTATTGATGAACTAAACAAACTGTTTTTTAACATCTACTAGCTGGTTTGTTGTTCAGTCGGTAGCAGCAATAGCAGCAGCAGCAGCTGTATAACTTCCGGTTACTATCCTTCAGAATAAAAGCGGAATCTCAGCCTGTGTTCTTCGAAAAGACTTCCGGCTTGGATCCTTCAAAGTAAAAGCGTAATTTCCACAAATCTAAACAGTTAAAGGGAAACATCTGTATTTTTCAACATGGACCCTATTTTCCCATCATTTTGTATCTAAGTGACTAATGGGGACAATAATTTTTTGAAATCGGTCCAGTATTGAGCGAGAGTGCTGCAGCTGCAAAACAGGCTGTAATGTAATCCGACATCAATGTACACCCACTAAAAATGCTTGTTTTTCTTTCTGACAGGCTCAGATTGTTATTATACATGTCTGACAACATTATGGAAAGGACCATACAGAGAAAAAGAACATTTTTCTTTACCTTCTGCTTGATCTAGTCTGTTTGTTATGTAGTCTAACCAAGTCTCGCTCAAGGCTCTGAAATCTTACAAGAGCTGAGACCTGAAACGTAAAGGAAAACGTTTTATATCTCTGTACGGTCCTTCCCATAATAAAAAATGTTGTCCCCATTTGTCACTTAGACACAAAAAGTTGGGAAAATAGGGTCCAGATTGAAGAATCCCGAAGTTTCCATTTAAGGCAAGGTAAGTCCTTTACAAAATGAAAAAAAAAATAAATAAAAGAATACAACATTAAACAGTTTTACAACATTATAAAAGCCTTAAAGGATTGGTTTACCCAAAATAGAAAAGACACATTTTTTCATTCATCCCTTGTGGTATCAGTTTATGCAAATTTTAGGTTTTGTGTGCCAACATTTTGAGATATCTGTCCCTGAGTCTTCTGGCCCCAATCCAATAAAATAGGGGTAAATACAGTTGAATTTGTGTTGTCCAAGTATAAAAAAGACATTTAAAAATTCACCTGCAACATCTCTTCCCAGAAAAAAGCTCTGAACAATTAACCGATCTCACTGTGAACCGTTTTTATCGGAACTACTTTCTATAGAAGAAATAGTCCCACTGACGCCTGTAGATATTTTTGAGTACATAAATGGATAAAAAAGTTTATTTGTTAAGTGATGTTCTGTGTGGAGCAACAAGTTATTATCTTGAAACAAAATTCCACAATGTATTGTGCAAAAAGCTTCTTTTTCTTTAAGGTGATTTTCTCATCACTTCTAGCTATACTTATGTATCTGTCTGAGACTTTGTAATTGATTGTGGATGAAAACAGTGACACATTTAATAACCTGCATAGTCTTTCCTTTGGCTCAGTCATGTGTCCTGTAACATACAGTCCAGTGTTTTTGTACTAGAGCATTAAAAATGTCATTGTGTAACATTTTTGAGGTGAAGTAAAACATAGCTCCAGCCAAGATAATAATTTGTTCATTCAATATAATAGTTTGTTCCCACAAAATAAAGAAAGTACAATCTCTTTGACTCTGTGTATTTACCTTCTTCACTAATAATTTCCATGACTAATTATGAGGACGGTTTGCTTTGAGGAAAGGATCATGTAAAGTAAATAGAGTACGTGGTTCATAGAGTTAATAATGATATCACTTACTGGTGGCAATCTCCATTTAGTTATACAGAGTTGTATAATATGGTCTTGTCTGACAACAGCTGAGGCCTGTTATATCATTTACAGACTGTAGATGCTCTGACATCAGCACTGCAAATGTCAGATTTATTTTTTTAAGCCAATCGTTTTTAATAAAGTACCTGTTGATCAAAATTTTACCTCTTTGTTAGCAAAAGATCAGTTTTGTTTTGGATTAAAATATTGTTTTGACCAGATACAGTGAGCTGGAGTTCATTTGTTGCCACAACAAAAGCCGACAGCTAGAGACAACTGAGATGGAAGAGCTGGCGGCTGAACCTGTTTTACCCTTCAAACAGCTCTATCCATTCATCTCTCTATTTATTGTCTATTACCACTTATTCCTATGCAGGGTCACTGGTGACTGAGGCCTGTAGCATGCAGTGGGAGACAAAAAGTGAACACAGCACTTTAATTTTTACTAAAGAAACATTTATTTACAAAACAAAACAGATTAATTTCTATTAGCCTTTAAAGTCTTCATTATATACCCCTTCGTGCAAACATAATTACCTATTTGTCAATGTTAATTGTTTAAAACTAAACAAGTAAAAATTACATCTACAAGTTCTGTAACAGTGAAGCACTCGCACCTGTAGATGTGTAACACAATAACTAACATAGACTTATTGTAGATTCATACTTCTCCACTCCAGGTAAAGAAATCTTCTTTGATCTTTGATCTGAGTTTGAAAATTGTTCATCCAACCAAAATTATCCAACCTTCATTCATCAAAATGTGGTTTACAAACTACTGGTACTGATATTTCTGGTTTGAAGCTGCCAGAAATATATAATTAATTCTGATTATCAGTGTCTTTAAAGGAAAGTCTGATATCTTGTTCACTTTCAGATGAGGAGTCTTTATAACAGTTTCATCTCAGACATACAATGTGTTAGTCTAGCTTAGCACAAAGACTGGAAACGGAGGGAAACTGCTAGCCTAATGATACCTTACCACTTTCATTTGCTTTTTGCCAACTGTCCCTTACACTCTGCAAATTGTTTATAACTTGCCACCTATTTCTTACTTATTTTATTTTTACCTTATTTTTATTATGTATATATAGATTCTGTGATATTCTGTTATTGTTCCCTGTATGTAGCTTTATATATATTTTAATTGTAATTTTTACACTGCTATATTGCTTTACATTTGATATTCACACAGTTGTCGCAGTCGTTGCAATTTTATTTCATTGCTGTTGTACATGTACAATTATGTAACAAATAAATCTCTTGAATGTTGAGCCTATAAATCTGTCCAAAGCTGAAAAAAAATACACCTTCCATCAAAAAAAGCTGTCTTATTAATTACACATTATATCTTTTATTATTTAATTGTTTCCTGACCAACAACCACTGAACACAACATCTCAAAAGTCCTGCTCCATCCTGCTACGCTAAGCTAAATACATTGTATACGACTCATCTTCCTTCTTTCTAGGGAAAAGTTTGGGAAATATGTTTTTTTCATTCTCTAGTTTTAACTGCAGGTCAGGAAATAATCAGGTACATAATCACCGTAAAACCATGACTTTTTGTTTAAATGTTGGTTTTTGTGGATTAAACAAACAAAAAATAACGTCATTTAGAACGCCTCAGAAGTATTGGTAGGTGGATTTTGTTGTGTTTCCCGCTTTTTTTGTCTCTAAATTAAGCTAACCGGCTACTAGCTCAGAGTGGTATGAATCTTCTCATTTAAACTCTCATTTCCACCTTTGTCATTATTTGGCACAAAATCTAAATTATTCTCAGACTAAAAAGCATTTAGACCTTTAGGGGACACCAAAACCTTCCATTAAAACCCAAACAATTGAATTTTATTTACGGTTATCAGCCTGGGTGATCCCACCTTTAAGTGTTAGTACATTAATCCCACGTGAAAAAATTGTTCCAATATTTTTCGCCAGCTGTATTTGTTTTGTCCCCCCTTTGTTCCAATATAAATAAATGCGCTTCATTGGCACTAAACCTTGACTGCACTGCTCAACAGAACTTTATTGAGGCACAGAGAACAGATCATTTTTTTTGCTGTAACTGTTGTGATTAATGCCCCATGTCCTCTTGTATGTTGTGTTTGTGTTTTTTCCCCTCGAAGGACAATAAAGATCTGATCTGAACTGAACTAAATATGGGGCTTCCATCATCCACTTCTGGTGTATTCTGGTGTACTTAATTAAATAAAAACATATTCAAATTCATGATGAAATGATTATATGAATAAATAAAATGAAAAGCCAAAATTCAATTTCATTTGAGGTTTTTAAGTCTGTTGGAAAATTTGATTCACAAAAACAGAAAGTCATTGTAATATTATGAAAAATAAGAAAAATCTTCATAGCAACAGCACAAACTACATTTGTACAACCTGATATTTTATCAGTCCGCTTTCTTGCTGTAACCCAGCCGCTGCTTTTAATTACCTTTTATTGTCTTATCCATATATTCTAGTTTTATTGGTTTATTTTTTTTTTGTTTTCCTCTTATCTGTTTTTATTGATCTTTTATTTGACTTTATCCTTGACATTTCCATTTAAAGCACTTTGAGCTGCAATCTTTGTATGAAATGTGCTATACAAATAAAGTGATTATTAAAAATAGGGCCATATGATATAAAAATGTCAAACATTTTAATAATAATGTTTGAATTAGGGCCTATCTAACATATATCAAAGTCACATCAAACATTGACATTAATGACACATTTATCCTCTATTTTTTATAATCATTTTCCAGTTTTAGCTTCTCTGTGTTGTTGCTGAGGAAGGCTGCGTCGTTGCTCACTTGCACCTTGTCAAAGAAGTTGAAATCTGCCACATAACGGCCACTTGCGGTGCTGAACAGCACCGGCTTGAACTCGTAACCCCAGAGGATCTCCTTAGGAATGTAAGAGGTGCGGCTCTGACATGTGGCCGCAGTCGACTCCATGGTGGCATTGAGGGTCACCAGTAGCTCAAACTCACGAGTGTGAAGGTTTTCCGCGTTCAGTCCTGCCAGCGGGCTATGTTCATCCAGGACATGGTAGAAGGTGAGCGGGAGGATGAGGAAGGGACATTCTCCACTGGAGTCAATGCAGAAATTAACAGAGCTCTGGTGGATCTGGGTCTTCTCGCCCTCCGCAGTCACATTGGAGTGAAGGAGCTTTCCTGTGAGCTGACACTGGATCAGAAGACTCTTCCTCATGTTTGCCACCCTCAGCATCAGACACAGCTTGCCTTGGCGCCAGCAGATCACCGCAGACTGGCTGAACTTGATGGTCTCTGCTCGCTTCTTGGGACGAGCCAGTTTGGCCAGAAAGGCACCAGTGACAAAGATCTCAGCCAGGCCGGTGATGACGAGCTGAGCCACCAGAGTGAAGATAGCCAGTGGACACTCCTCGGAGATATAACGAAAACCATAGCCAATGGTGGTCTGTGACTCCAGGGAGAACAGGAAGGCTCCAGTGAGTGTATCCACGTTCACCACACAGGGTGTGTGGTTGGAATTCAGACCACCCTCAAAGTCTCCATTGCCCATGCCAATGAAGTAAAAGATGACACCAAAGATGAACCAAGTCATGACAAAGGTGGAGGCAAACAGAGTGAGTTTGTAGCGCCATTTCATGTCCACCACAGTGGTCCAGATGTCATGCAGGTACAGCTTGACCATGCCTTCCACGTTGACAATCCGCACATTGTTGTGGCCGTCTTTGGACACAATCCTTCGCTGGACGCCTGCCTTCCTGATGGCCATGTTGCTCTGGGTCAATTAAAACTGACAGTGACGTCTGAGCTTTTAGTTTGGCATTCCCAATGGAAGGACTGACAAAAGACCAAAAAAGATGTAATTAATATTTCACCTGGAGTTATATGAATTTCACATTAAACATATAAAACAATATTAACACAAAAATATCATTTAAGGTGTCAGCTCATCCAAATTACAAAACAAAAAACATTTTATCACCTGCCTCTTGTAGTATCTAGCTACACAGATAGTTTAGATTTTATTTGTCCAGTTTCTGAGATTTCTGTCTCCACCCCGTCTCGACAATAGAGATCAATGTAATTTAATATCTGGTGCTCAAAGTCCTGATCTAACTACTACTACTACTACTACTACTACTACTACTACTACTACTACTACTAACCAACTACCAATAAAATAGCCTCAGAGTCAAAAGGCAAACTTCTAATGAGTTTTTCCAAATGTAATTTTTCAATGCTGTGATCAACACAAATAATATTTCTTTCACTTCAGATATATTTGGGCGGTGTTATAAGTTCCGCAGATGTATCTTAAAACCTGGACACAGAACCAACAACCATCTGTGTGGCTTGATACGACAATAAATAAGAAAAATTACAGTCAGATCTGTTGGTTAAGGGGCTTATTGTTCAAAGGCACCTCAGTGGTAGTAATGACTTGAGGGAGAGAAAGCAAGAGCTGCTTGAGAGTGAATTAGTGCTGTTCCAGTGTCAAAATATTCCTGTAACATTGCTGAAAAATAGTGTTTTAGATTTTGGAATAATGTATGAAAACCAACTTGCAGAGACTAGAAACTTCCTTGAGATAGATATAGACCAAACTGAACACAGTGAACATTATCGCTGCTTTTTTTGTTATTGTTAAAGTTGCATCACTGCAATTTGATATGAAAAATCTACACATTACCATCCAAAAGTTTAAAAAATCACAGTATAACAGTAGGCCTAAAAACAGAAATGGATTTTTATAAGAAACCTCTTTAAATTTGCTTTTTACACTAGAAATAAATTGGACATCAATGGCTGCCTGTAGAATAGCTCCAAAGAAAAAAGTCCATTCCTGCACACACTTATCACTTCTGCACTGATTTATTAAAAAGAGTTGACGAAATGTTGACTCTTTCTTATAAATCAATGCAGAGGTGATAAGTGTGTGCGGGAATAGACTTTTTCCTTTGGAATTGGATCTTCGGGGGAATTGATTCCCTGCACCACAAAAGAGACAAAACAAGTGTTGTGTGTGTTGCTTTTTTCTACTCTGCCTGTAGAATAGGAAAAAGCAAAAAAACACGGGTAGAAGTACTCAAATACTAAATGCAACATTACCACAATAATAATAATAATAAAAAAACTTAATTACAAGTAAAAGTCACCAATTTTTCCTAAAGTAAAAGTAAACAAATATTAACATTCAAAAGTACAGAAGGTTCCTTTAATAAGTTAAATTAGTGATGTGTTAAACTGTAAGGAGCATTTTTAAAGCTGGAGCTGGTCTAGAGCCTGATCCAACTATTTCATTATACTGTAGTATATGAGTTTTACATACAGTAATGCCTCATATAGTTACACGTTAAAATCCTGAATTAACATCTGAAGTTCTCATGCTTTTATACAGGCTGAGAAAAGACTCTAACCTCTTTCACATTTGAATACATCTTCTCCGTTGACAAAATGTTGACACAGGAGATTCTCCACAATCTATATAGTATTTATCTATATATTTTTAAGTTAAGTAAGTAAGTTCAATATAAGTAAAATGTTTTAATCTCAAATGTACTGCAGTGAAAGTACAAATTCTGTTACTTAAGTACAGCTGGATATGAGTATATGTATATAGTTGCACCCTTGAGGTTAGAATGTGCAAAAATGTTGGTATATTCCTTTAAAGCTGATCATCAAGATTTGTCCTCTGAAGGGGACAAAAAGTAGGGCAGGGCAACAAAATAATATAAAAAAACTATAAAATCACATCATAACAAATAAAAATCAACAGACTTATGAATAAAATACTTTTACAAAACTCAATTCAGTGTCTACAAGCCACACTGATATTACAGATTTCTGTTTCTTCTCACTGTTAATATGACTAATATGTTAAGTTGAACACTAACCTCATAGTAAACCATTGCAGGAGCACAAGAACACTTGCTGTAACTTTAAATAATCATTGATTCCCTGATAAATCTGACAAGTGTAGTGTACTCACATCCCGTTGTGCTTGCCTTGTTGAACAGTCTCAGGTGTTTGCCTTCACTTGTCTTGGGGTCACACGCACACAATCGGTAAGATGAAGCTGCCAGAGAACATCTAGTTCAGTGTCTTCTTTCTGCTATTGTCCCCGTGTTGTGAGCACTGAACTTTGGCACAGTGGTATCCAGCGTAGAACAGAGATGAGAGACAAAGCCGAGCTGTAAACTCTGCTCTACATGTGGGTTGGCTTTTATCCCCCCCTCCCGCCTCCCCTACCTGTCCACAGGTGGGAACAACAACACTGAACCTTTAAGTTTGTTATGCTCCTTTTATGGTTGTTGCTGCTTTACACACACACCAAGATTTACTGCTTCCAGTGCCTAATAAGGGTTCTCTGAAGGGCATTATGGACTATTGCAACACTCTTGGTGTCAGTATAAATATATGCTGGTCTGAATTTAGGTCTTATGCTGTAACTGAAACTAGAAATGATTTTTTTTTAATTATTTTAAGGAAAATGCATGTTTAAGTATTTGGATCTCTTGAAATGTCTTTGTGTGGCAGTAATAGCTGAAGTTAAAGGTATCAAAGGAAACAAATTTGAAGCACTGAAAGAAGTTGAAGTGGAAGTAGAAAATTAAGTTGAATTTTCTGTTTAAGTGGGTGTTCAGACTCAAAAATGCAGTGGGTTGTGTTGAAGGGAGTATGTTGCTTCGGGTACTGGTCCATCCATGAGTTTGAAGGCTTATCAGACACCAAAACACTGCACAGTGGTTTATAATATTAAGAGGAAGGATTTATAATTACAATTAAAAATATTTATAACTGTGGAACGTTATCATGGTAGAAATGATTGTATCTTTGCTCCCAGCAATCAACAGATAAACAGTAGAAATTACTAGTCACTCTGCTGATTCGAATGACTTCAATCAATTTAGTTAAAAGATTTGTAGTCACTGACCATGCTGTTCATTCACTTTTTTCCCTAAGCTGAGCAGTTTCGTCACCGTTCAAATGGCTGGAGACCCAGTGCTGATCCTGACTGTCTGAAGTGCACTCATGGTACCATAAATATTTGACATTTGCCAAAGAGTTCTGCTGTTTCGGGGGTTGGGGGTTGGTGGTCCTACCAATGAAAATGGTGGAGAAAGTTTTGCACATGACATTAGTGTATTAACACTTAAACTTCAAGGGCTAAAACAGTAACTAAGAGTAGCCACACAGAGTTGTAAGACAACTGCAGATTATAACACATTGTTAGTAAAGTAGTAGAATCGCCAACAGTCATGCAAAGCTGACCATGTGGCAACAGGCAGAGGACATGGGACAAAGTAATTAATATCAATAAGTGTCATATTAAGTGTAGTCAGTGAAAGGAATTGTCAACTTAAGTCTAAGAGCTAAGAGGAGTTTGGAAAGGTCAGATGAAGAGCTGAAATCAGCACGGTCATAAAAAATGTAATAATCAGTTTAATTAGTTGACGTGTAGTCGATAAAAAGAGTTCAAACTGTCAGCTGAAGATTAAGAAATGAATGGAAGTGTTTCTTTAAGTCTCGACCAGTGGTTGTTCAACTTTATGACCTTGAATCATACTCCTTGGCTTTGTTATTAACCTTGTTGTTATAACCCACATTCCCGAAGGCTAAGTGTGTGTGTGTGTGTGTGTGTGTGTGTGTGTGTGTGTGTGTGTGTGTGTGTCACTAAGGTTTTAGATAAACAGCTGATTTCCTTGTTCTTTACAGGATCAAGAGTGCGATCGGTAATGTAAAAATGCAGGTGGCATTGAGCAACAGAACGTATGTTACACATTGATCTCTGTTTCTATCGTCCAGCAGTAAAGTTAACTCAGCCTGTTGATCTTAACCGTCTGTAACATTCACATCACAAATGAAAAATTCAGAAGCAACATGAGAAAAAGAGTCTTAACAAGCTGGATGCAACAACTTCTCATTTTCTCTGGGGATGTAAGGCAAAACACCAGAGAATAAAAGCAGACTAAAGAAAAATCAATATCAGTATTTGTGGTAATCTTTCTGCCTGGTAGGTGGAATCATGGACAGATTATGAGACAATTGCCCCCCGTGCACAAACATGTAAAACGCCTCCCACAGGAGCGAGACACCCAGAATGAAAAAGACACAAAACAACTTGACATTCTGCAGGTGAAGCAGAACACAAAACTGCACCTGAACTTCAGTATTTAGTTCACACTGGATATGATAAGAGGCTGTTTGACTCTTGTCCAAAGCTCCACTGACACTATTCTGCACAGGAATTATATGCAATACAACACCATGCTATAAAATATTAAAGGAAACAATCACAGAAAGCCTGAGATGCATCTGATTTAAATGGTTTTCTCATTTGACTGTATAGAAAAGAATGAATTAATGAAATGTTACCATAGTCTCAGTATGCTGCACAGCTGTAATGTGAAGGGGAGAAAAAAATCAAATTCTTGACTGGATTTGGTTGTAAATCATCATCGCAAATACTCAATATTAAAAGACTCAGATAAGCCCTCTACTGATTTTTTTCAGAGTAAAGGTTAATTTGTTTTACCCAGCATAAAACATCTTGCTGTGTATTTTTTCTGTTTCTTTGTTTCTGGGCATCAACTTTTGGGTGGTGGGTGTGTTGCCCCCAGCCAATAACAGCGTGCAGGGTGTGAGGTCGGGACTCATAGTGTAGCAACTGTCTCCATCTCCTCTGCTCTGCTCTGCTCTGCTCTGCTCTCTGTCTCTCTGTGTGTCTGCTTGACCGAGGGGGGGGGGGGGGGGCTGAGCTACACACACACACAGAGCAGAGAGGCCACAGCAGACAAGCTCTGCATGTTTGTGTGGAGGTGTGGGTGTGTTTATTTATGCTTTAGAACATAACCACTGTGAGACAATCAGAAAATAATGTTTTATTTATCTAATTCACTGCTTTGTTCTCGCTTCTCGCTCGACCACCGCTGCTCTCTCTCTCTGTCTTGCTCCGGGAGGAGGGGCCAACTTTGAATGCTGTGTGTTTACAAAACACCAACCAACAAATCCTGCATAGTACATCTTTAAATGGGTCTAACCCTAACCCTCCACTTGGGATTGATGGGCAGGTTTAAACAAAATGAGTCCGACACCATCTAGTGGAAGAAAAGTAAAATGCAATGCATGTAAAAATCTACCTGAAACAGGCTTTTCTCTATTTCAGAGGATTTACTTCTAAGATTTCCTTTGTTTTGAATTTTCTCTCTTTATTTTAATTTAGATGAATAAAACTCTTTTGTACTCTATAGTGTTAGTCTTCTTTGTACTGATGCCTTTTGATTCTTATTTACATTTCAACACCAGCCTACTGAGATGACTTGTTTGTAACAAGGTATGAACTACTGTAGGAAACAATGTCAGGGAGAGATTTAACACCATTTTGGAGCAACCTTATGTACAAAGTTTGGCATCTTTAAGAAGAGTTTCTGAATAATTTCCTTAACAGTATCGTAATGTAATCTAAGTTATATGAAGTGAAGATGATAGAGGAACACAAATGATTGCTCTGATTGTTAGTTCATTTATATAGATTTTACTTGTAAAGTTATAAATAATATTTGACACAAAATCACCAACAGTTATTTTTATTTATAGAAAAACGAGAACATGTTCTACTCCAGCTCCCAGTGTATTCAGTATGTTTAAGTAGTGATCAGTGTTGCAGTAGGATGTGGATCAATGATGTGAGTGTCATGATAATATTGTGCCTTCATGCACATGATACAAAATACATAAGTTCAAACTAATTATTGACTCTCGCCTTCTGCTTTAATGGCAGCAAAGTTCACTGTTGCTGACATTTCTTTCTCACTCTGGCTGCTCGGACTTCACCTTATAAAATGTGAAAACAACATATGCAAAGTTGTGACACAAGATACAAGACTGAAAGGCCAGAGGCGTTTACACACAGGCCTGACTCAAGTTAATAGGTGGGACATGAGTTGAATTATCAAAATTATGAGAAGGTCATAATTCCTCAAATGCGCCAAAACCATGACTTGAGGGAGTCGCACCCAGATGTTGAACATTTCCACCAACACGAGGACCAGGAAGGAGAAAAAAGAAAGGAAACATACATGGTCATTGAACAAACTGCTTCTTGTGCCACCCACCATCTTTAACCCGTCTTCCAGTGAGTCTACTGTTCTGTGTAACTGTTTAACTTACATTCAGCAAATGGACATGGCCTTAGATGAAAACTCTTAATGAACACATAAACACACTCCAAACATAACCTGACAATCATTTACATACCCGATGAAACTAATTAATCTCATCATTGTCTTGAGACACAACCTCACAAGTCTACAGTCATGTGGCAAAATGCTAATGTCAGTCTGCTAACATGCTCATAATTTGAATATGCTGATGATTAGCAGGTACAATGTTTATCATGGTCACCATCTTAGTTTAGTGTATAAGCAAACATTTGCTTATGAGCACTAAACACAAAGTACAGCTGACGGTGGTGTAAATGCAAATACAATTTCTTGGCAATCGTTGAGATATTTCAGTCTGGATGACAGTGGTGGACTGACCAACATCGGCATTCCTAGATTCACGTCACTAACAAGTTGCAGCTGGCACACTGAAGTTTTTCTTTGCTTTGCACTGAGATTGTCAGCATGTTGTCTTCTGCTTGTGTAGTAGATGGAAAAATAGACAAATGGATGAAATCACTGCCTGGCTAGAGCCAGACAGCTCTTTCTCTCACCAACTTCCTCTGACACAGATTTAACCTGATCAATCTATCAGTTGCTGACAAGGGATCACAAGAACCAACAGTCAGACACAGATGCTTAACGACGTCCCAGCAGAGCCTGAACCAGGATCTTAACAGTCTGTTTGAGGCTATGATGTTCATCAGATTTGGAGAATTAGAACAAAAGCCATACTGATGATTTTGCTATTCTCAGAGTTACAACTGTAAAGTTTAACCTCAGGATGGTTTGCTGTTCTGGGAAACATGAACGTGTTCAGTAAACAGACAGAAAGGTCAGGAGCTCATCAAAATCAATAGGATTCAGTCTGTGGGGACCATGTTTGTCCATGTACAGCCATTCGTTTCTAACACACTTGGGGAAATTCTGACCTGACATTGGAGAGAGACGAGATGTCTGGGGGGGGTCATGGACTGACCCTGCCAGCAGCAAGGCAACAGAAAACAACATTTTCTCAGCCTGTGTCAAGAGATGTAAATAAAAACGACTGAGTCCGGTAAAGTGAAGTCCTTTATAAAAAGGATTAAGGTTCATTGTGGTGGAGGGTTTGCGGTCGTGGCCTTCAGGATTCCTCGCAGCACCTTGTAGTTATTGAGGGGCTGATTCTCCTTGGGGGGGTAACAGGGGCCGCGATCTGTCAAGTAGGAATAAGGGAACCGCAGCACCCAGAGACCATCAGGAGGCAACACTAAATCTGTCTGCTCTGGATGGAAAACTGGGCAGGGAGGAGGACCAGGCTGGACCTGAAAATAAAAAACAAACGTCACAGACATCACTGATGATACCAACCAGTTCAGATACTGTTATGAGCCCACAGTTCACACTGAATTTAGGCCATTAGCTACTGTTTTCCTTTTCATTCATATTTATTAATTTATTTTTAATTTGGGTAAAGAGACCCTTTAAATAAGTTTAGGGGTTAAACTTAAACTTTGTGAAGTACTTTGTGAAGTTTTTCAACCTCCAACAATAAGGAGGGGCAGCTTATTTGTAACCTGAGACGCCAAACCCAGGGCAAAAAACACAGTGGCACCACTTGCTGCTGTGAGTGCAGGATAAATATCAAAAGGTGACACAGATAAGCATTACATTTTTATTAACTCAGATCGTCTTTCATCTGTTTTTTTGTTTTTAGACAGTCAGATGACCCTGTGACACTGTGTAAGAAAATCAACCTTGAACTATAAAAGTGATGGTGCTAAACTCATCGCATCCAGATCATTTTTCCTTCCCATGATTTCACTGTATAAACTTGCTGACCTGTTTGTTGAGTTGTCTACAATAAGATCCCAGTGCCATATCAGAAAATTTAAATAATTAATGAAGTTATCGCTGCTGTGCCATATGCATAAATTGCACACAGCCCCTCTATCAGTATCACGCCTATTGATCCTGTTGCTGTGAGCTACTCATGGAAATCGATGAAACATACATTTGTTCGGTCAGCGTGAGACAAGAGTCTGAAAGTGGATGTTTCATGCCAAATGAACATTGGCAACACTGTGATACTGAAGGAGACGTAGCTGAGCTCCGCTGGGCTCAGGCCCAGTTTAACATCTTGTTTTAAATGATGAAATAAGGCCAACAACATTACCGTCTCCAACAAATAGCACTAAAGATAGATGTAAAATAAATGTAAAAACTCCCTTGAGGTTTCCACTGCAATCTATAGAGACTCATTACTGCTGAAATTATGAGGCAGTCATACATAATTAACTAAATTGCTGACTATTTTAGTTTCTCTGTTTGACTTTGCAATACTTGCAACTCAAAAAGAAACAAGGCAAACTTGATGAATTGTGGAATAAAGTGATCAAATTTATAACCCAGAGTGAGCAAACTTTATACAGACTAAACTAATGTTTCATGCTTCGTTCCTCTTCATGAATAGCAGTAATATAAGCTACCCTGGCTCTAATGTTTATAGTTGCATTTCTAACAGTGAGTGTAGAATGAGCAAGTGTAAGAAAGTTAAAAGTGAAAATTGGTGACGGAATGAAGTAGAAGTGCACAACTGTATATGTTGCACACACACACATGGGTGCGTGGGTGAGTAGTATGTGAATAGATTGATAGATATAAACACTTGTATATGCAACTACTGCTCTGTTTTTAATTCTTGTGCATGTTTATATATAAAAAAACTGGACATGGGCTTTTTGTAGAAATATCCCAAATGTTTGTATATTCTTTGACCTTGTATTTTCCAAATAACAACACAATAAAGAAGAAATACTTGCAACTATTGTTTTTAGTCTTGGATAAAGCAGTCATGGAAGTGGAGTCAGTTTCAGCTGCTTACCTGAGGGTTGAGTGTAACCTCCAGCTGGGCGTCAGGCACCACAATAAAAAGGCGAGTCAGCTGGGCGAAGTGAGCCTTCAGGCCGCGGCCCTGGGAAGGGGAGGGGATGTACAGCGGCATGTCTGTGTTTAGCACCCTGGTAGCAGGATCCTTGGCACCCCCCGGCCCCAGCACCTTCACTATTTTATCAGGTCCGGAGCTAATGAAGCGTCGTCCTCTGCTGTCTTCATACTCAAACCCCACAAAGACCCGAGCCATGTCGTCCCTCCTGCGACTCCTGCCAAGTCCTCCGGTGCTCCCTCGCTTTCCCACGAGGCTCTTGTTGGGGGCTGGCCATGAGGAGGTGCCTCCATCCAGAGGCTCCACCAGTCCCGTATCCTCCTCCGACCGAGAGCGGATCACCAAGTCCCATGGCAAGAGGAAGGAAGAACCGGGTAGGAAGCCTGGCTGCTCCAGACCAGTGTGGCAGTTGTATGACTTGGCTGGGCCCAGTTTGACCAGCGACCAGCTGGAGAACTTAGGTAGCAGGCCCTTGGGGCAGCCAGAGTGCACCATACCAGGGAGGTACTCCACAGTGGAGGGCTGGCGGTCGACGAGACTTGGCCTCTTTTGCTGGACTTGAGTTTCTGTTCCGTCCCCGTCCCCATAAGGCCCCAGGCTGTCAGTGGACTGGCCGAGACTGAGAGCCAGGCTGAGGCTGGTGTCTCCAGGTGTGTGGCTCTGGGCAGTGCTTGGCTCCTTCAGCCTCTCTGCCTCACCAGAGCCTGACGCCTCAGATGGGAGTCGCTGGGCTTGGTTGCAGGCCGGGGCTGGGTCAGGAGTGCTGGGCTGGAACACAGGGAATTCAATCCTCTCCAGCTTCCCGCAGCATTTCTCCTCCAGCATCTGTTCAGGAAGAGCGCTGTTACAGAACATGTGTAACAGAAATAGTTTACCCGTGGAAAAACGATTACCTGTATGGGCTCGACTATAAGATTTGACTTTTTGAAGACACACTCGTTCTGTTGGGAAAGTTTCCCTGAGATACTGTTGGAGAGGAGGAAAAGAGTCCTCATTTGTGAAGCCTTTTCTTTTATATTGTAAAAATGAAATAATACGATTAAAGCAGAACATAAATCCCACATTCATGTAATGTTGGCTTGTCCATCAGTCACATAATCACACTCACTCCTGTCAACTGGTTTTCACTTGTCATGAATTTATTTCCTCCGTGGCAGAAAAACACAAGCCTTCAGAAACTCCTGCAGGTTTAATTGGGCTAACAAAACACTTTTAGGTTTAACTGACTCTAAAAGACTCACTATAAACAACGTAAGACAACCCAAACTTATTAAAATGCCACTTTAAGAATAAAATGTCAATATGTATACTGTCAATATGGAATTGACAGTATACATGTGACAGTATACACCGAAATTGCCAGAGATGTTTCTATTCTGTTTATAACATGGTAACCAGCCCTTTAATGTCTGTGGATGTATCAGACCATTGTCGGAGTCCTTTTATGGAAATACTGGATTTACATGATATTTGCATTGATGAGGTACCTGGATTTGTATCATGTATCAAATTAATATACTGAAGCTCTCTATAGACAAAGAAAAGAGTGCCAGAAATACACTTCGTCATGAGGAAATGTAAAAGATGTTACGGTCCTGGCTGCTTTGACTGGCAGGTGATCTCCAGGAAGTGCAGTGCAGAAAGCACCAGAAATGACAAACTAGAAGTGACAGTTCAGCACCGTCAGAGCTGCACATGTGATGTCTGACAACCTGTTGAGAGAGGAGAGTGGTGTGTGACAGTTCACCTGGTAGAAGTCATAGTTGGCGGCCTGGATGTCAAACGGATCCTCTCGAGGAGCCTGTTTCCTCCCACAGTTACAGGAGCTGGTGGAGCGCCCCCTGCTGTTGTGGTTCAGGATGGGAGGGTTGCGATCCATGTCTGGCTTCTCTCCTACAGAAATGAATGTCAGATTTTGTGTGTCTGTGTCACTGGTTTTATCCTCATTCCATTTGAATATATGTAAATATATATCCAAACGGAAACATGCAAGTACACATAGAGAACCTGTGTATGTTTGTAAGAGATGTTGCTGTTACATTATGTTGTGTTTTGTGTTTATTTGAATGAGAAAGTGGTACGATGATCAACTTTCCAGCAGAATGTTACATCCATCAAGGTTATTTGTTTCCCACTACTGTGTTTCACTCAGTGGATGTTTGTCTGAGGCTGACTGAAATGTCGCTGTTAATTAGGGCTGCAACTAACGATTATTTTCATTATTGATTAATCTGTCAGTTTTGGTTGTTTGGTCTATAAAATATCAGAAAATGGTAAAAAAAATGTTGTTCACTGCTTCCCAAAGCAAGATGATGTCCTCAAATGTCTTGTTTTATCCCAACCAACAGTCCAAAGATATTTAGTTTACTGTCAAAGGACTAAAGAAACCAGAAAATATTCACATTTGAGAAGCTGGAATCAGATAATTTGGAAATTTTGTCTTAAGAACTGACTCCAAATGATTAATCGTTTATCAAGATAGTTGCTGATTAATTTAAAAGTTGAATCCATTAATCAATTAATTGTAGCAGCTTTAGACTGGACAGCCTGCATATAAATAAAAAATGACTCAAAGTGATTATTTGATTATCAAAATAGTTGACGATTAGTTTTCAGTTAATTGACTAATTAATTGACTAATTGTTGCAGCTTTACTGTTAAAAGAAACTACATGGACGATTTTAGTGTGCAGATACTCGTAGTATGTTCTTTTGTATTTCTTTTTACATTACATTACATATTATATTGACCAGATGCAGTTCAGCAGAGGAAAAGACAGTAGTAGAGTGTTCACCTGGCTGAGGCAGTAGGTGGAACTTGTGAACACAGTGTTGGTCAGTGAGGCTTCGCTCCTCACAGAGCTGGTGGCCGTTGCTCCAGAACTTGTAGCAGTCCTCATGAACCTGCAGGGCGTAGCGCTGGAAAGCCACACCACGGGCATGCTGGCTGTACACTCGCAGTGCCTGCGCCAGCTGGTTTTTGTGCACCGTTGTGGTGTAATTATGGGGAAGGTTGGACTGGTAAGCGCTGTGAGCCAGTGGCAGAGCTTTCTGGCACCTGTTCTCAGAGAACTTTGTGTCGGCATCGAGAAAGCCCTCCAAAACCTTCAGCTGGCTTTGCACTTTGGTGGCTAGCTCAGATATTTCTTCCTCTGTGTTGCTAATTAGGACTTGGTGGAGTCTGGATGCGACCTGAACCCATTTGGAGTAGGTCGGCAGCTCAAAGTGTGAAGGTTGTGGGTTGCGGCCGACGCTGTCATCAAAGCCTTTCTTGGTCAGCACCAGCTCCACGTGCTGCCAGAGGAATTCCTTCAAGCTGCAGTCCACCAGCTGACTGCCCATCGACATGCTGCCTGTGTCTCCAATGTAGCTGGGCTGCCGAACTGAACGTCGCATCTGCTGATAACGCCTCGGTCCTGCCACCGACGTGCTGGAGTCTTGGTCACACAAGATGCAGTTGGATCGCAGCTGGCCAAGCAAGGCCCCCACAGGATCCTCGTCTACCGCTGGGATCACGTAAACAAATGCTTGGTTGGCCGGCACGGTGAACAAGCAGTTGCTGCTTTGGTTGGTCAGGACTCGGCTTTTACGGAAGATGCGATAAATTTGGTCCTCCAGGGCGTGCTGCAGCCTCCTCCTGGGAGAGTGCTTTTTGGGCTTGTCAGGGTTTCCTCCAGACTCTGAACTGTTTGCAGAGACCTTCAGAGTAACAAACAGAAAAGAGGTTAATATGAAACTTGCTGACTATTGTGTGACTGCTTAATGCAAACAGTGCTGTTGATGTAATAAATCTTAAAGCACATTCAGGGCTGTGACTCACAGTAAGTGACAAAATTAAATCAGTTACAAAATATAATCACATATTCTTGCCTGTTGGCTCTGTTTAATTCTTATACACATATCATATATATTTTTTTCATTACCATGTCACAACACAAGCAGGACAACATTCAGACAGTATGAGGCACTGAGGAAAAGAGTGTAGGACATCATCTCACCTCAGGAACAGCACATATCATGAGACTGTTATAATACCTGAACTCTGACCCCACAAGCAGCAGAGCAAGCATTAGCCAACAAGCACTTCAAAAGTATGTAAGTAGCAGCACAAAGCTCTTACAGGACCCCCCCACAAGATGATACTATGTAGGAAATTATTATATTATGTATGTTTGAATGTATAAATGTGATAACTTTTTTGCTGTTCTTGTTTTATCTAATTAATGTGTGTTTTTTCTCTGTTTTTAAGATGCATTGAGGCAAATTTCTATCAACTGTGTTGACATGGCAATAAAGTATTTCATTAAACTATATTTAATATGCAGTAGTGTTACCTACATATACACATACAGTACCAGTGGGATTACAGTGAGAAAAACCTCTTTCAATGTCTGTATGGCCACCTGACTGTTGTTTTAAGACAGACTTAAAAAATTGTGCAGTGGTTCTCAACTTTTTTTTGGTGTCACGGACCTCCAAATTGATACACATCAGACCGCGGACCTGTATTTGATAAGATGAAGTCTAAAGGATCCCCATCTGATAAGATTTAGTTAATCCATAACTGTCTATACTGTAGACTGGTGGTTCAATAGTGAAGAGAGTGAAAACTATGAACAGAAGAGTCATTCTTACACATTCTCTCATTGGGCAAACTTCTAGTCAATGAAATAATAGTGAAATTAAAATATTGGAACTGCTGCCTTAAAGGTCCTCATAGTTTAGTCATTGAACACAGTGAATCTGTGGGCTTTGGGGTACCTAAATGTCTGGGGTCACAGTCAAAAGGGTAGAAAATATGAACACTTGCTCATATATTTTTATGTAAATATTTCAGGACATTATTGGAAACACAACCTTCAGAGTGCCGTTCATCTGGAAGACGAAGAGCAGGCGTGGAGGGCAGGGCCGACAGTTCAGCTTCCACTCTTTGGACACCGGGCAGTCTTTAATGGCAGCTCGGATCAGAGGCAGGACCTTCTGCCGCAGGGCGTCCAGGGCTCTAAACAGCCGGTCGTAGCTCACGTCAAAGGTCTGGTTAGGATGGACGAGCAGGAGGACGTGGCACACCGAGAACATGTAGAGCAGGTGGAGGCAGTGCTGTCTGTCAAGGCCTTTCCAGAAGTCGTGGGCGTCGGAGTGGCCGGTGCCAGCGCTCAGAGACCGGCAGGCCCGCAGCAGCTGACGGCTGTCGCACACGGAGGAGAGCAGCAGGTACAGCACCCGGTCCTCCTGGCTGTACAGAGCCTGGATGTGGCTGCTGCAGTCCGCGGTGCCGCCGTCCTCTTCCGGTGCTCCGAACAGAGAGAAGATGTGTTTGTCCGCCAGACTGTTGATGAGAGACTCCTTCAGCGGGCCGGCCTGCATGTTGCTCTTACCGAAAATACCGACGACACACAGGCCGTCGTCCCGGTACGCAGCGTCCTCCTGGAGGTCCGCCTGCAGCAGAGTCCCCACACTCACAGGGAGAGCCATGTTTGCTTCCTTCATGGTGAAAAATCAGGGGAATAAAAACAACGACGCACCAGTTTCCTGGTCCGCAAACTAAAATGTCCGTGTAGATACAACATTTACTTTCACTCAGTGATGGAAGAAGTATTCTCATCCTTCACTTTATGAGAGGTTCACAATTTTTCAAGTCTATCTTAAAACATCAGTCAGGTGCCCAAATGAACATTGAAACATGTTTTTCTTGCTGTAATCCTCCTGTTCATACTGACCATTAGAGGATCCCTTCATAATGCACTTACAATGTAAGTGATGGGGGATAAAATCCACAAACCTCCTTCTGTGCAAAAATGGATTTAAAAGTTTTTTTTCTGAAGCTGCTGTGAAGCTTCAGCCGTCCACATTAGTCAAATCAAGTAGATATCTTTCAATGTTACAATATTTTTAGTGCCAAAGTTCCTCTTTTTGTTACTATACTTCCACCACAGCTCAACAGGGAAACACAAAGAGGGAACTTGATGCTAAAAAAAACTGTAAATGTGTCAGATATCCACTTGACATGACTAACTCAGACTGGTGAAGCCTCACATAAGCTTCGGATACGTCCATATGCACTTTGAATTGATGAGACATTTCAAGCCATCATGCTCCTCATCAGTTATTCAAGACTTTCAATGCTGCACCTAAAAGCCTTTAGACAAGACTGGTCACGTGACCAGTTGCCATAAATATCTTCCCACTGCAATAAAGCATATGCATTTATTAAATCAATACAATAAGTGGGAGCTATAATGACTACATTCAAAGCGTGTACTCAGTTATTCCAGACAACTTTATTGATAACAGTCATGTTCAAAAAACAGTAACATATAAACAAGTATGAAAAACAAACAGAGCAAACAAAATATCAGAAATTTGGTAAGGGGGATTGTGCCTTTTACATTCAATGAAAACAAAATAATACATATGAGGAGGAAAAATAAATTAATAAAGAGGTACAGTTCAGATTAATAATTAAGTATCATTAGTTTTTAAAATAATTTTGTATGTTTTAAAAGTTGTTTGGGTCTTTGTTGCTTTTTTTATTTAGGTAGGTAGGTAAAGTTCAGTTTTCGATTGGTCCATTTCATTTTATGTAAGTGGAATTTGCCAAAGATTATAAACAGTTGGACTAAAAAGCTAACTTTCTTGTCCACTTAGTTATTTTTAAAATAAATTAAAATATCACTTCCATAAAGCGTGACCATTTGACCAGTTTTTCTAGATAGAAAGTTTTGCATATCAATCCAAAATATTTTCAAATACATAAAATGGAAAAATCAATGAAAATGCGTTCCTTGTTTAGACCACAGAAATCACAGGAATAATTAATATTCAGTTTAAACCTGCCCAGAATGTGCTTTATAGGATATATTCCATGTAAAAATCTAATTTAATATGATATTTATCTGATATTCTCCATCAGCCTTTTTCCAATTCAAATCACCATAAATAGAAAACCAGAACATTTGCAATGTGGCAATATTATTATCTACAAGGATACTCCAGATATGTTTATTACTAAATTTTAAGATATCTAAATCACCAACGAAGGTATTCCTTCTCTAATCTGATGACTGACTTGTGTCATCATGAGAATTTCTCAGAACCTGCAAAGCTGAAGAAAACCATCTTTTAATTTTATTTATAACTTTATTGACAAAATTGAACTTACAACAGTTTTACTGTTTCAGCAACAGTAACAAGGCAATGTATGCTCAAGATAGTACTAATATTACATCAATAAAGAAAGAAAACGCAAAAGAAAAAATAAACACAATAAAATAATCAAATTTGTTACATAAGGGTCCAGTTTTCAGAGCTGTAGAGTTTGTGCAGTATTTCAAGTGTGTCCAGGTAGGACTTTAATTAGGACATGAAGCGACAGTAAGGTTGGGTTTACTGGCGTGTATGTGGAATTTTGCTAATAAAGAAATAAGATTATTATTTTACCTTTATTTTTTTTACCAGGAAGTCCCATTAAGATCAAAAATCTCTTTTACAAGAGAGACCTGGTCAAGGTAGCAGCTGTACAAAATCAAAATGCAACATTGACATCGTGATATACAAAAATTCACCATAAAACAGAGGAACAGCTATTCAAACACAACTTCATGCCTCCATCACCACATTCTTTATGATGCCCTGAAATTCATCAATGGATATAAATGTTTTTCTTTTTGCAGATTTACAGACACATTTTCTTGACAGGCATTTCATCAGCAAAAAAAACAAACAAACCCTGAGCTGAGTTGAGTTGAGTATCTAATTTTTGGTAAAAAAAAAAGAAAAAAAAAAAGGTCACAGCCTACCAAAAAGTACAGTACAGTCCCAAAAAAAGCTGAGTTATCATTTCATCTGTGTGGTGACAGAAGGAACCAAGAGGGTCAACATTTAGCCTGCATTTTACAATAACTGGATAACACCTGTGCATTATTTTCAGACACCTCTTGCACCTTATTTGAAACAAAAAACAAACAGACAAAAAATCCTGAGTAATTACCTTGTTTTTTCCAGTCTATGCCAATATACAGATTATTCCAAACAAATGCTAACTGTGCCCATCTGGATTATTTCCCTTATGATTCATTATTAGTTTGTATTTATATAGTTTTTATATGTATAATTCTAGTGAAGTAGTGCTGAAAACCATCTTCATCTTCATCTTCATCGTGTCTCCAAAAAGCTCTCTGACGTCAGAGGAGCGGAGGCTGTGCTGCGTGCGCGTTCATGACCTAAATGTGAACCGTCCTCTCTGACGTCACCGCCCTCTGATCATCCGAAATCCCTGATAACGCGGTGCGCGCTCCCGCTCTGCTCTGCTCTGAATGGGGGCTCAGTCCAGCCTCAGTAGTATATCCGCTCCTCCAGCCCGGTCTGCTGCTCTCAGACAAACCGGTCGCCGACAGCCCCGCTCCTCCGGTAGTCCACACTCATTCAGGTAGTCCGGTTGCGCACTGACAGCCCAGCTACTCCACTTCTGACTCTCTTCTCTCTTTGCCCGGCAAGTTAGTGTACTGACGGGCGGAGCTGTCTCTGTCTGTCCAGGAATGAGAAATGATGGCCGGCTCTGCAGCAGAGGAGAAAACCTTCCGACGGTTCCTGGAGCTCTTCCTCCGGGAGATGAGAATGCCTCTGCAGGAGAGCGACCCGGTGCCGACGCGCCCCTTGTCGGACCTGGTGACCGAGGACGAGGTGGAGGGGGAATGCCTCGACCTGTGTCTCCAGTTCCTCTACAAATAGTTAAGTGTCCTCTTTTCTGTCATGGCATGTTGTTATTTCCGTGCGTTAGTGCATCCAATGAACTCACTATAGCGGATAAATGTCCGTGTGGGGTTTTTTTTGTGTGTGCGGAGCTGTGTTGAGGTGAGCGGGCTGTGACCTCGGCTGGGTCCGGATCAGATGAGCCGGGATGCCCACTACCTCATACCATGCTGGGTGTGTCCAACATCAAGTTTATATTAGAGAAACATTTGCTTAATTAAAGCTTAAACTGAAAAAGCTGCCTCCACTTGTCTTACACTGTATTATATCTGTGCACAAATCTTGCGCCGGCAGTGACAGCGCTGGAGGTCTACAAAAAAGGTGAACCCCTGGTTTTGCGTAACAGCACGACGTCATTATGGTGTAGGAGGGGGAGGAAGCCATCGCCATCACTGCTGAGCGCATCTTCATGTAGGCTAAAAATAACCCCACTGGTTACGTTATTAGCCTCAGTCGTCAGACTGATCGTTGCGCTCTTAAATAAAAAAGGCAGGTGCAGTTGTCACAAACTGAAAATGCTGCTTTTTTTTTTTTTAGGGGGGGGGGGGGGTGATAATTGTAGCTGCTGTTTGCAGTTTTCATTTTGCAGATCAGTCAGTGTTGTTTTCACCCAAATCTTATTCAAAAGGGGGCTCCAAAGGAAAGAAGACATTTTCACCGAGAGGAAACACCAGATGTGTTTTGACAACTGAATCCATACTGAAAAATGAGAAATGATACCATATTTATGTATAATTTTATTTGACAGCCCCTGAATGAAATCCTTCAGAATTGAGTGTTTGAGACTGTAAAATTTAATCTGTATATAAAGACTGTATATAAATAAATATAGATTGTAATATATATATAATTGTCAAATGCATGAGGTCTATCTCACAGACTTTTTGAGCCCTTTATGCACACTTTCTGTAAATCCGCATTTCTGCAGACTTTGCCTGCAGGAACTACCCACAGTTCATAGCGCTGTGGCTGTTAAATACAGGGTTACCAGGGGAGACCTGGAAGTGTAAAAACCCCCCAAAATGATCTTATACCATTTCTAGCACTCGCAGCCTCTTGCACTCAAGCACTCACCAGGTGACGTCAATTAAGTCCGTGAGGGTTCAGGGTTTAGGCTTTAGAAAGGGAAAATTGGGATTGGGCTCCAGAGTTGCTGCTTATGGTCAGCGCCATCTTTTCCGCTTGGCGCCAGGACATTCCAACGCAACGCTAACTTACCGAGAACACTGTGCGGTGCAGACTTATACCAACATTCACTAACTGACATGGCAGGTATCATTATCAAGTAACATTAAACTTATCGAAATATTGCGACAATAGTCCCAGAGCTGGGGAGTGAACTGTCAATCACAGCTGTCAATCAACACCCACACTGCAGATGTCAAAGCTATTTGTCTTTATATCTTATTAATTTCCAAAAAAAAACACCAGCACACTTATTAGAGGGCCTGAATTTAGAGATCAAGACCATAATGACTTGTTGACAAAAATGATTGACTTAGTATTTCATAAGAGAAGTTGACGCCTCTTGAAGTTTCTGGAGTCTATTGGAGCCAGCATCTAGCGACAGTCAGTGGTAATGCACTTTAAGGGACTTCCGCACTGAATTCAATTTCAAGCCATGGTTGTTTCCACTTGGTCAGAAACAGTAAAACTGAGACGAGTCGGGCTGAGAGAGCTCTGCGCCTGGCCTGGTTTAGAATCCAAAATAGGTGCAGAAACTGTGCTGGGAAGAGCAGGGTGGAAGGACTCATCTAGGGCACCTAATGGCAAGGGGACTGCCTGCATGTATGTCTGAAAATGACTTGTGGCCAGTTTGCACATGTCTCAGACCCTTTACGCATATTATGCTTGTCTTGGTTTTCCTCGCTCTAATCATTCCTCCTGTTCATACTGGCTATTAAAAGATCCCCTTCAATTGTGCGTTCACTGTAAGTGATGGAGGCCAAAATCCACAGTGAATCCACAGTCAATTTGTGCAAAAATGCATTTAAAAGTTTATCTGAAGCTTATATGAGGCTTCAGCAGTCTGAGTTAGTCATATTAAGTGGATATCTGCCATATTTATAGACTTTTTAGCATCAATTTCCCACTTTATGTTTCCCTGTTGAGCTACGGTGGAAGTATAGTAACAAAAAGAGGAACTTTGGCACTAAAAAGACTGTAACGTTGAAAGGTATCTACTTGATTTGACTAATTTTAATGATCTGAAGCTTCATATTAGCTTCAGATAAACTTTTAAATCCATTTTTGCACAGAAGAAGGCTTGTGGATTTTGTCCCCCATCACTTACATTGTAAGTACATTATGAAGGGATCCTCTAACGGTCAGTATGAACAGGAGGAATGATTACAGCAAGAAAAACATGTTTCAATGTTCATTTGGGCACCTGACTGTTGTTTTAAGAAAAATTATGAACGATCCTTTAACAATGTACTTTAGCAGGATTGGAGAGCATATGTTGGTGGCAGGATGGCTCACAAGCAGACAGTAGTGCCGTCAGGTGTTTCCACTGATGGCACAAGAAACTGGAGAATAGGAAGTGGTCACATGTTTTACCACATCCAAATTAGCAATAGTTCACTACAAGTTCATATTGCCTTTGTCACAATGTCCCATTTGTTTGGTTGGTGACATTTTGCACGGCTTACCTTCCCCTCCCATTGTACTGTTGATTAGAGTTGCAACGATTAATCGATCAGGTATCAACTATTAAATTAATTGCCAACTATTTTGATAATTGACTAATCATTTTAAGTCATTTTTACAAGAGAAAACAAGAGATTTGAGGACATAATCTTGGGAAAACTTTATCTTTTCCAAAGAAGACCTCTTTGGGAAGCACTTAATTAACAATTTTCACCATTTTCTGTAGATTAATCAAGAAAATATTTGACAGATTAATCGATAATGAAAATAATTGTAAATTGCAGCCCTAATCCGCTACTATATAACATCATGAAAGGGGCCATCTATCCCAATAAATACTTTTACTTTGATATTTTAAATACATTTTATGACAATATGTATGTACTTACATATTTTCTACCACTGCTTTTTCTACAAACATCCAATAATATGTCTTTTAATTACAATGTGGACTCTCTCTCTCTCAACTACAAACCTTCTGATGTTGAGCAAAGCTGATAGAAACAAGTTAAAAACGTGTGATTACATGATGACTGGGTTTATTTGGTTTTTTTGTTTGTTTTTTAGTGGACAGCTCTCCAAAGCTCATTAGAGCAGTTAAGTTGGTGTGTGATTCCTCATGTACAGTAAATGTTGCTCCTGCTCCTGACCAGGTTTGGCTGAGAGTCCGTCCAATCTGGCTTTGTGAAACGGCTACTAGCCAAACTTACCAAAATAACTCTAGCTCACTGCCTTAGCTTGTTCTGTGAAATATCCCTCTTTCTCTCTCTTCTGCCCCGAGGCGGTGTCTTATACAGTACATTTGGCCTGTTGGAGCCTGTTGGAGTCTATGAATCACTGGTTGGCTCCTCTCCAAGTGGAAGTTTATCTTAGGAGACACTACCAGGAGCTAGTACCTCCAGATGATTTCAAGGTCAAGGTGCTCATTTTTGCTGTTTTATGTGCAGAGCCGACAGAGTTTTCGAGCTACCTATTGAATCAATTTTATTCTTTAACTATAAAGAATAAAACTACAGCTCAAAGATATATAATCATCTTATTTTGGCTTAGAAAGCAGAAACACAACTTGAAAATTAGATGAGCAGCATAACATATGAAATATTAATAAAAATGTATCTGACACATTCAGTTAACAGCTGTATCCTACTGTACTTCAAGAGCTACTTACTCCAAAAACTGAAGGCCCTTTCACTCAGAGATTAAACAGCCTTTTTTGTCTGCTACAGCATTCATCCACTCTGTAAATCATTTGTCCTGTGTTCTCCTTTGAGAAAAAATCTCACACCAAAAGGGAGAAATTTCTATTTTAAATTCTTTGATTTCATGATGGTGACCCTTAGTTTTGCATTATTTCAATTAAAACTGTTCCGTCATCCGCTTACGTAAGCTGGAGTCCTTATTTCGATACAGCAAATCTTGAATAAAGCGATAACGTTCTATCATAGGCAGAGCAGACGGAAAGATAAAATTAATAAGTGATTTGTTAGTGTGGCGGCTTAACAAATCTGAGTGTTCTGCCGACTGTGAATGAGTGTGGGAAACTTTTACCCAATATGGGTGCTAGAGGAAATGTCAGAGTGTCTCCAAAATCGTGAGGAATCATCTTGTGAGGATCATTAATATTTACAGCACATTTCATTCCAACTTCCCACTCACAGCTCAACATGGAAGACAGGTTTTGGTCCCATTACTTCAGCAGCCGAACTCATAGATTTCAATGCTGTCTGAGTATTTTAATGACTAAAATGAGCTGCTACAATTTTGTGGTCGCAGTCAAACGTGCAGACTCCTTTTCCTGATGAGAGGAGTTACAAGAAACACAGATCATGTATCAATTCTCATTGAGAGCTGATACACGATCTCATGTATCACTATTAACGTCGTCTGCTGCCGGGTGAAGCTGAGTTCTCTGTGAATTTGAGCTCACAGTCTGCAGTGAAAACATACATGTGCCAAGGTCTAGTCCGTGTGTTTGTTTTACACCTCTTTACATTGTATACATCAGTTGTCATAGTAACAACTCAGGCGTCCTTGCAGAGAATAATGATGGTGTTTTGTAGTCAGTCTGAATAAAGCAGAAGGCTAGCCATGTTTCAATCAGGTCTCTTTATATGTGGCAGTTTGATAACAGCAGGTTCCTGTTTTTTTTTAAATTTGCAGTCACTGTGTTGTTTTGCTGTTCGCTTGTGTTGCTTATTGCTCAATAGAGTTGGGCAACATGATGATTAATACTGTGAGATTATTTAAATTTGTCAACCATTTGTGGATGTAACTAATGAATATTTGTTATCATTTAATCTACTGATTGTTGTCTGAAATAACTGTTTATAAAATGTCAGATAATTAGTGATTTCATATAGATATAATAACTGTAATTCTCCACAGCCCAAGGTATCGTCTAACAGTCAAAGACCCAAAGATATTCAATGTACACTTATATAAACCAGAGAAAAGTAGCAAATCTTCGCATTTGAGAAGGTGGAAGCAGCAAATATCTGGCATTTTTGCTTAAGGGATGACTAAAATGATTAATTTTCTGTTGTTAATTTTTATGTTCTGATCAGCACATATCTCATCAAAGAATAAATGAACAAGATTATGAATGTGACCACTTAATCGATGTCAGCTTTCAGTACATTTTGGTTGGTACCAAAAAAAACTAATGAGGTTCGATACCCAGCAGTAGTCAGGCGGGGCAGTGATGCTGGTTGTCTGAGGTTAAGTGTCAGTTTAAGAGGCGTTAGTTGAATCAGGTTTTGTTCGTGTTGGAATGAAATCCTGCAGACACGTGGGCCTCAGTGGTACGTGGATACGTGTTTTCTGGCAAAACCTGCTGCAGGTCTCGAAGCAGACTGATGGTATGTGTGTGTCGGCTTGTGTGGTCGCCAGCATCCTACATGGCTGTCTACTGTAGCTGTGCGGTGAGTGTAATGATAGTTGGAGGCAGCAGCTCTGGTGATTCATCCTGAAGTGTCATTAGTTTGTCTCTGGGTTGAACAGCTAATAATAGACTTCTGCAAGAAGAGAGATCCCCTCTGTGTGTGTGAGTGTGTTAATAAGGGGCGGGTGAAGCACTTGGTATGTTAGAACGAGTTTGGGGGTGTAGACAGAGCTTATGTGTGTGTGTGTGTGTGTGTGTGTGTTTAAAATGACGCCAGTTAGGTTTTAATCCATTTTCTACCAGGCAGCTGGGAATCACATCTGAAAAAAAGAGGATGCAGTCTACTCCCCTTAAATACACTGTGATTTGGAACGTGACGTGTGAAGAGTTTACTCTCAAGTACGACCTAAGTTGCGCTGCTGTGTGAATAAAACAAGCAGACATACGCAAGTTAAAGGTGTCATATTATGCTTTTTGTGATTTTCCGTTATTTATATACTGTTATGATGTCAGATATCTATGTTAAACACAATCAAAGTTCCTAAACTTGAGGCTCCCTGCAAGTCAGAACAAGGGCTTCAACCTGCTCTTAACGCTTCATTTGCAGTTTTTTTCTACCTTGACGACAAAGTGACGTCGGCTCGTTGCACATGCCCTCAAACGGCTGTCTGTTCTGTGGGCTTTGTTGCTAAGGTTTCCATGTTTTGTTTGTGTTGTCCACTCACATATTTCGGATTGGATTCCAGTTTGAACATGTACGGATGTATTTAAGAAGTTGACATTTCGAGTAAAGAACAAAAAAAAGTAGGGAAGCTTGTTGCGTAGATTGTTGATATGGCCTCTGGAGCCGCCGTAAGTCAGCTTCCGAGAGCCGACCAATCAGAACAGAGTGGGCTCATTGGGTGGGGGGGGCCTTAAAGAGACAGGTGCTAAAATGTCCTGTTTCAGACAGAGGCTGAACTGAGGTCAGTATGAGTTAAATAAGGAGTTTTTTGACTTGAAACTTTTGTCTGTTTATAAGAAAACCCCACAGAGCACCTTAAAGTGTATTTAACAACGAGTTAACATCCTTGTGGCCGAGGCGGTTAAGACATTGACCATGAAGTTGCAACGTCCCTGGTTTGAGTCTGGCGAGGGACCTTTGTTACATTTCATCCCCCATTTTCCTCCCTTCACTTCTTGTCACCTTTAATCTGTTCCCTATCTGCTAAATGGTCATTCTGGAGATTAAATATACAATAAATCAAATGCACTATTTGTTCCTCTAGAATTAAGACTCTTGGCAGTCGTTTGACATCTCTGACTGTTTTTACTGACTGCTGATGAATTGATGATGACTTGAAGAGGAGTGAGCGGGGGGAGATAAATGACCCTCAACACACACACACACACACACACACACACACACACACACATACACACACACACTGAGAGCTGATAGATAGTAATTGAGGGGAGAGCCTTTTTAGACCTCATTAAACAGAAATGTCTCCCACAGCTGTAAAGAACCAGGGGGTAGATCCGGCTTCCTCCTGCACACATGACACGCTCAAATGTGCACACACACGCACATACACACACACACACACTCACACAATTAGAGGAGTAGGCGGTGTTGGAGAAGCTGCTGGTGACGGATGTATTAGAAGATACGCAGACTGTAAAACTGCAACATCACTAATGACTGTGGACGTTATGACGTCATGACAACCATCTTACCACAGTTTTACAGAACAGGTGGTTTTGTTCTCGTTCCCCCTTTTTTTTTTAACTTCCATTTATTTGTGGCCGGCCTTCATTTGTTCAGAGTGACTGCATTATGTGAGACTAACGCTGGCACCAATTATTGATTTAATGATAGTTATCAAAAACAATATTGTTCTTGATATCAATAATTGTGTAAAGCGTCTTTGAGTATCTTGGAAAGCACTTGAATGTATTCTTATTATTATTTTTATTTATTTATTCTTGATTGTTTTTCATGCTTAAATACACATTCAACTTGCTAATTTGATGACATCAAAGTCAAAATTGAATCTAAATGTAATGTTAAGCTCATGAATTTTAAGAGTTCAGAGCTGAAACAATAAGTTGATTAATTAATTAGTTGATTGACAGACAATTATTCTGCAACTATTTTAATAACTGATTGATTGATTGTACAAAACAAGAAATTTAAAGGGTGTGGTCAGTTGTAATGGGCATTTTTGATAGACAAAACTATTAATTTTCTTTTATTAAAGAAAATAAACTGCAGATTAATTGATGAAAATAATAGTTGCAGTGGTAGATCACTTACTGTTATTTTTCTAAAATGGCTTCAACATGGTGATCATGTTTGTTACATTCAGTATAACTGAAGATATTATTATTAGGTTATTATAATTATTAGACTTCTTGTTTTTTATCAGTTGGCTGTTATTTTGTGAGAACGCCAAACTACAAAATGAAACTGTTGTCTGGTGACATTAGATAGATTATTTATGTAGCTTTGTGTGAGGCTGCCTTACCCACTTCATGGGATTGAAAAGGGAGGTAGTAGAAGTCAAAAGTTCACAATTAAACCCATCATATCAATATTTTAAGCTTTAAATATTTTAAGCTTTAAATATTTAACACCTTTATATCTTTGAATTGGGACTTGTGGAGTCTTTGGGGCGTATGAGCTACAAAATGTTCTGTCAGCCTGTAAAATTATAACATTACCTCAGCAGCCACAGGGACACTTACAGCTGCCAACAGGATAATTCAGGAACAGTCATCTTTAACTTTAACACTGTCGATGCGACTCAGTTACTGGTGGATGTTTTTGCAAATTATTAAGCAATGCTCATGGATAATGCTTTAGTGGTGTAATGTATGATGTAAGTTGTTTGAATTTATAAAGTTAATGTACGAACTGTGTGTGAAGATTCTCAGTCATTGAGGTCATGGTTATCCAAGGAGGGTTGAATCGAGGGCAACTCGACTTCTTGGTTGTAGAAACTTGAAGATGTACGATGTACACACTGTTTTGACTTTAAGAAAATACTGATTATAAACAAGATTGTCCTGATATATTGATTTTTTTTAAGATTATACATCATCTCTGCCCTGAATGAGTCAAGGCCACTATCTGTGTATTGGTTTTTATGTTAGACTTTATATAATCTATTAAGACCAAGACCTATGTGAATTTGGCGCCTTTTGAACGGATCACAATGGAACTTTTTTGGATCGAGCATGTGATTTCTAATAGTATTGATCCAGCTTCAGCCATGATGGTTACTGTTTAGGATGTGGTTGGTTAGCTTCCCTGCTGGTCTGTGTAGGTTATTAAATGCATAACCACCTTTTCACCCCCTCCTTGTCAGAGAGACTGGTGAGCCTGTTCTTCACTTCCCTACATGTTGCATTCGAGGTTCTCACAGGGGTAAAGTGGTAAAACATTAATTAGTCGTGCTGGCCTGTTTGGAAACAGCAGGTGAACTTATTCTACTGTCATTGCTACTATTACTGTGGACAAGTGGTACCCAGGTGACAGTAGTGACAAGTGTGGCTGTCAGTTCAGCACCATGGACAGCAGCTCACAGCTGTTCAGTCACGCCCATGTTCACCTCATGTTGAGTCTGCGGGAAATATGAGCTTCCAACTGGAAGAAACTGAGTCATGTTACCATCCTTGTGGAAAATACAAGTGTGACAATTTATTTTATCACTGATTGTGAAAACAAGCAAACGTGGCAATGAATTCAGTAAATGATGAATTCATTTAAGGTATTCAAATAAACATTTATCACATTTTATTGGTAGTAAGCAATATCTGCTGCACTGAATTTGAAATTAATTTAATAGTTATGGGTTAATCCCGAACACTATTACACACCTTTTCATATTTATCTGACAAAACCTTGTGTTGCATACCATTGTTTCTGCCATTACACCTACTGAACCTCTTTGGTTTGACGCATAGCAGAGAAGTTAGCTCTTCTATTTCTGTATTTGGTTCATTTAAATAAATAAAATAATAATATTCATGTAGCACATTTCATACAGATGGATGCAATACAATGTGTTTCACAAAAAAATCTAACCCAAGTAAAAAAAAGTATATTAAACTGAATTTAATTTAATTATACTCAGTATACTTAAATACATGTTTACTCATGATTAATTTAATTTAAGTGTGCTATTTTGTGTACTGTATATGTTCATGATCTATAAGTATTGCAAAAAAAAAAAAAGAAAATACATTTACATACAGTACATACTGTAAAGAAAGTCTCTGTGTTCTGTTTGTGTCCGCTGGTGTCTTTTCATGGACTTTTAATGCAGTCATGCTACATCTAAAATCTGATCACACGCTCTCCACTTTCTTTGAACGTGACCCACATGAGCTTTCTAACTAATGTCTCCTTCTTACATGTATGTACAAGTCTGGACACACATCTTGTGTTGCAACTTGGCTTGCTGAATTAGCTTCCAAACAAATATACAGTGGGGTAAATTGCGCTGCTAACATCAGCTAGCTAATTAGCTAATCATTAGCTAATTAGCTGTAATACATCGAACATCTTAAAAATGTACCTGCAGGTATTAACAGCAGTCGGTTGGTTTAGATGCTAAGTGGTCTTCAACATTACTGCTACCAAAACACTGTCAGTCATCGGCTACAGTTATTAGTGCAAGTTAGTTAACGCTGTGTCTCAGACTCTGGTCGCTTAGCTTAGTCAATCAAATAAACATTAACCAGCCTGCTCCTTTCTTCTATATCACATTTTTACTTCATTTTAGTAATAAACTAATATAATAATGATTAATTTAATTATTATAATTTGACAAAAATACATTCAGAATTACTTTGACTTGCCTTCACTGACAGCGTTCGCCCTGTTACACTGTTTTATTAAACTCAATATCAACCACATCAACAATCAGTGATTGGCATACCTCTGCTTCTGACTGGGCAAACCTTGTCCTCTGGTTCAAGGACAAGCTTGCTTTGTTTCAAACAAGCAAATTCCTCAAGGGCTTTATTAATGAGGACTTCCCTCAGGCCGTCCTGCAGAAGTAGGATGCTGCACAGGAGAGAGGAAACACTGCCAATACAGGAGCATGTAGCAGCATTAATGTCCACCTGCCTACACACTCTTATCACTCCTACACTCCAGGGACTGTTTTCACACATATTCAAAATGAGTGATTTTTTCATCTGTACAAACATGGAGCATTCTGTGCAGAATAAAGACCATTTAATTTATGAGCAATGAATATATTTTAAGCAGTAGCACAGCATTAAATGTGATGACAATTGAAAACATTCTGCATGAAATAAAGACGCGGATTAATGGTGGAATACATAATAACTCATGAAATATTAATTTATGAAGTGATTTTAATCCTTTCCGGAGCACACATGCATATCAGTTTTGTCCTCACACCCCAATTTTAATCAAAATCAGCCCCAAATATTATTTTTTTAATAAACTTTTTGGTGCTCCAGTAATCACATCTAAGCAGGCAGCTTTTATTTTAAGGTGCATTTCTGTTTGTGGATGTTCCACTCTGCGCATAACTGGACTTTTATAAAGTGAGTGTAATGAAAGAATTCACACACAGTCCTGTAATTGGTTTTATGAGTAGCAGTTTGGGGACTCTGTTGTTTCATAAGAACCATCTCTTGTAATTTGGAGCTGGTTAATATGCCTTACTTATAGAGGAGTGTGTTTTATCATTCACATCCCCCTGGAATATTAATCATGTCTGATGTCCCCCTTGTGCACCACTAGAAAATGTCATTATTTATGATTTGGTTGTGGCCACAAGAACTGTATTAAAGGCTAAAATTATTCAAAAATCATCTTGTCCCTGAAGACTGTTCAGATTGTTTATTCAGAGAGGAATGTTAAGACTGTTCAATGGTGTAGGGAGGGTCACTTTTAGGATGTTTCTCAGATGAGAAAATGGCTGCATTGGAGAAAAGTTACTCAAATTCTGAATAAAGCCCAAATTTTTCTTTCCACATCAATAATTGTGAGGGTCAATGCAATGTACATTTCCACATCTGTTCATTTCGTAAGATAGAGGTCTTCACGCATCCAAAATATTGAATAATACTAATTTTTTTAAAAAGGGGACCCGAGCACAGTCAGACCCAATCTAAATAAACCCGATTATAATTAGATCCAAAATGAACAGACCCTAATAAGAGAGAGAAAACACAAACACTGGCAGCAACACGATCCAGTTAACAAGCAGCTGCATTGGAAAATAGCAGCAATATAATAATAATGTCCGACAAACTAATGTTAAGTCATAGAAACTAATTCCAAAATTAAATTTGTTTATACTCTTCAACTAATTCTGACTAATTTATAGAAATACTTGAAAGTCCTATTTTCACCTTCTGCACCTACCATAGACTGTATACAAAGATGGACATAGCTAGGTGTGACGTCACCCATTGGTTTGCATTGGAGCTAGTTTGAAGCCCAGAGTTGCAGCCTATGGTTGGCGCCATCATCTCATCTACTCTGAGCCAAGACCTTTCAAATAAAGAGTTAGGGGTCTTGCCTTTGACACTCTGGAAACACACCCCGCTACCTTGAACCTAATGTTAATTACTACTGGGAACACTAAGCGGTGCATGCTTGGGCTAACGTTAGCTACTCTGGCTAAATGGCACTATCAGGGCAGGTATTGTAATGTTACTGAAATATTGCATGACAGCATCCTGTGAGGTTCTTGTTATTGTGAATTTAGCAATTGAGACCGTTGAAAAAAATAATTGACATAGTATTTCTAGAGAGAAGTTGACACATTTGAATGTGTGTCAATTGAAGCCAGGGATTTTTTTGGAAGACGACCTGATCAGAGCTGATACTAGTCCGCTCAGATCCATTTGGGTCTAGTCCAATATTAGACAAATTTACACACACACCCAAGACCTGTGGCATTAAAACAAGACCCTAGTTGACTCGATTAGACTGTGTAATAGTGTATATATTAATATGTGATAGTATCATTTGGAAGACTCTCTACTGCAAGGGCACAGACATCTGTACACAGCCCAAAATTTATGACTGAGTGGTGGGTTCATGTCAACAAGAACGCTGACTGCACACGTGTAGAATACGTCCACATATGCAGACATCCAAAGAGTATGTAACGATCTGTGTGAGTGTCTGCTGTCTGCATCCGTTTTTGGATCTTATTAGGGACCTAAAAGTTAGAAAAGTGCAATGTGCATAGATGATGATCATGGTTGATCACTGTATTGATGTTTATTAATCATTCTTACTCAGTCAAATGTAAACAATTGGCCATATTCGTTGTTCAGAAGGGTTTCCGTCCTTTCCACTGCATCAGAGACTACTACTGTTGGTCTGGGTGTCTGCACAGAGAGGAGTGGGATCTGAGGGAGGGAGGGTATTTCCTTGAAATTTTTGTATTGGGCTTTTATTAGAGTGAGAGAAGACAGAAAATGAGGGGAGAGACAGATAGGGAATGACACGCAACAAAGGTCCCCGTCGTTATGGGACATTGTGGTTCATAGTAAGCACCTTAAGCCCCGAGCTTTTCATTTAATAAAAGAGGTCCATTAGCCTTCAAACCAGCTGGGTGAAGCTGTATTCATGGAGCAGGCTCTTGAGCATGTGTGACAATATGTTCCTCTTTCTGCTTTAATTAGAACATCAAAGGTCACAGCAAGACCCAGCAGGCGCTTCAATAGCAAGGTACTGCAATGTCATAGAGGAATGTGTTATGTGTGTATTACCACAGCAATGATCCAGAATAAAGCTGCAGTCCAGTGCTCAAAATGGATCCTATCTGCAGTGAGCAAACGTTAGACGATTTTGTCACTTTACTGCAGACAAATCAGACCATCCTCTGAAGTCCCACATGGACTGTCTCAGAACGAAGTGACCTCTTTTTGAGCTGAACTAGTTTCAGAACCTGAAACAATGGCTGCAGCTCTCATCACATTTAACGTATATAAAAACAACATCAGACACATCCATTGCTCTTATGATACCTCTCCCTCCCATGATAAAGCATTACTGTGAGCAGACCGAGCTTTAAATGAAAGTCAACATACGCTTCTTCAGCGTTTGAATGGAATTTTTGAAAGTCCTAGTTTTTCACGCTACCATCTGTCTGTCTACTGGCTTTTCACTGTTTAATCAGAGCAATATGAAGCCAGGAGATTTGATCCCCCTGGAGATATACTTCCTCTGAGGCTTCTGGGAAGTTACTGTATGGCTTTCTAGAGCACCTCTGAAAATTGTTTGAGGCCCCCGGCACCCTCCGTTCCTCTTTAAAGGGTTTTTCTGTGACTTTGAGGCATCCTGTCTTGGAAAAACTCGGGTCTGCTAATGACAGATCCTGTAATATTTTAAAAGACCATATTCAAGACACAAAGAAGTCCATGCTGGAAGCAATGTGAGAGTGTCCAGTGCTTTTCCATCATGCTTTGGGTGTTCTACATCTATACATCCTCGTCCTTGGCATGGTAGTTTTTTTTATCCATGCAACTTCCTCTTCTATAGCTCTGGTCCAGGCTATCCCAGCCTTTGAAATTAGTCGCAGGAGTAATCCCTTAATCAGAGTGTCTCACTGGGATTACCACAGAGGGCATCCTCAGTCACTGCCCTCCACCACCACTGGCAATTGTTGAGCCTTCAGTATTTGATTTACACAGCATTCTCCAATAAGTACACCCATGAAACACTAATAATAAACAATATGTATTGATTTGACCTTGCCCAGCTTTGATGTCAGTATAATAAATTATTTGTTAAAGGAAGCCTCTTATGTTGGACGATTGTGTTATTTATTTTGTGTGTTATTTTATTTAATAAATTAATAATAGTGGTCGTTTTAAGCTTTATCTTCAATCAAAGACACCTGTGATTGTACCAAATTGGTTTTAACATTGGTTCACTGTGGCTAAAAAGCTGCTTTTAATTATTTGATAAATGAATTGCAATTATAGCTAATAGTTAATATTCCCCTGATTCCTTATGACTAATTGGTAGCCTGATATTGCCTGATATGAGCATAATTCTCAATGATTCAGGCAGACGTTAGCCTCTCGTTAGCCATTTTCTGTCTCTTTTTTGATGATTTTCCATAATCAGCCATTAGTGTCTGACGTCTTCACTTCAATGCTTTTAGAGTTAATCACTGGCTAAAAATAAAGTTATGTTGTTCAGCCACACTAGCTGCATGGCTCTAGAGATGTCAGTCCACCACTTTGGTCCAGACTGAAATATCTTAACAACTATTGGACTATTCGATTGGCATGACATGTTATACATGGTTCATGGTTCCCAGAGGATAAAGCCTATTGATTTTGGTGATCCCCTGATTTTTCTTCTAGTGCCACCATGAGGTTGGCATTTATGGTTGTGAGTGAAATTGACAGCTATTGGATTTATTTTTATTAAATTTGGTTTAGACATTCATGTTCCCTTCAGGATGAATTGTAAAACTTTGGTGATCCCTCAACCTTTCCACTAGCACCATAATCATCAGATCAGAATTTCTGGGGGTCTATGGGGATTCACTCGCCAGCCTCAAGTGGCCATTCAAGGACACTGTAGTTTTTGGCACTTCCTGTTGGCTTCATGTTTCAGCCCTGGACGTTGCCGCTTGGATAAAGGTTGTTTTGCACACCACTGCTGCTACTTTATAGACTCATTGCCACATGGTGCGTCATATTTATATTGCACTCTATCTATATCTAACACCAACATAGACAATATTCACCTGTACATATGTTTTACATCTGACTCCTTCTACTGTACGTACTGTTTAGTGTATCCTCTCACCTACTTATATCAAGGCACTTACTACTGTTTGCACTCTCTGGTTGGATACTAACTGCATTGTGTTGTACTGGTACCTACTGCATGCAATGACAATAAAGTTGAATCTGATCTAATCTAATCATGCCAACACGCTAAACTAAGAACATAAGCTTGTTAGCATTGTCATTGTGAATTGCATTTAGCTCAAAGAAACACAGTGCTTAAGTACTCTAAAAAGAAGACTCTTAAAAACTCTTAAAAAGTCTTGTTGATTTACATATAATATAGTAAATATAATAGTAAACCTTTCTTGGCTGTAAAGGTTGCTCACATCAGTCAGACCATTTAATCAGCTCTGAAAGAATTTAATGGATATACTGTACAGATGTTCAGTAAGATGTTCAGTGATTTGACTGGTGAGTTCAGATCGTCCCAGCATGCACTGGGGAGAAGGAAGGGAAACACACGGGACAGACTCTGGTGAGACATATTCACAATCACAGGCGTTTTAGTCTCCTGTTCACCAGAGATGTGGAAGGAAAGTAGAGCTGCCCTGAGGCAAACCATGCAAATACAGAGAGAACATGCAAACTCCACACAGACAGAACAGGGAATTACTAGAGCCTTCTTGTCAAGTGATACAAGCTATTGTGCTGCTTCAACAAAACACACAAAGTTTGATTGAACAAATCTTACAGCTAAAGGCTTTTTCTGATGTTTTACAGAATAAAAGACTAATCTGTTAATCGAGAAACCAATCTGCAGATTAATCGATAATAAAGATAACTGTTACTCGCTGCCCTAATCTGATTTTATTCCATTTTGATTGACTTTCATTTTTCTTTTATTGTGTTTTTTTGAATGTTGTTCTGATGCAGGTCTTGCACCTTTTCACCTTTGAAATGCCCCTGTGTTTGAAAGTTGCTATACAAATAAACTTCGATGTGATAACAAATAGTCATACAGTCCAGAAAGTAAGTATTTGGACAGTTACACAGTTTTTGATCTTCAGGCTCTTTGCTTCAGTACATTCAATTTGAAATAAATAATGGATACTACATTAAAGTGCCAAGTCTCAGCTTTAACTTGGATAGGTTTACATCAATATTGAAACAACTGTGTGGGAGATATAGCCCTTTTAACACATAGCGCCCAAAGTTTCCTTTGATCCCCTAAATTTTGGGCACTATGTATTAAAAGGGATGTAAACCGTTGGCACTTTAATGTAGTACCCATTATTTTATTTTAAATTGAATGTGCTGAAGCACAGAGCCCGAGCAACAAAATATGTATAACTGTCCAAGTACTTACTGTCTGGACTGTATATAAAATTTAGTAAGTTGTTACAAGTTATGTGTACTGTACATAAAACATTGAGACATGTTTAATCACTATAGTCTCAGCTTTTGACATTTAAAAAAACCTTAAAACCATTTTATTTACAGCATGGAAAGAATCTGTGGATACATTTTAGTAGCATTTAAAAGAGGACAAGTAGAAGGTTTAGTGTGTATTTCACAATAGTATGCATTGTTTATACTATGGCTCAGTAGCAATATTGTTGCATGTTAATATTAATTATTGCAAAGAATATTTAAAAGTAGATGAGTGAAACAGTGAAGATGAGACGTTCCAGGTTGACAGTAAAATAGCAGCAGCAGCAGCAGCAGCAGACTTTTACTTACAGTCCAGTTTTACAGCGTTGCAGTCAGTTTTAGTTCATGGGTTGTAACTCTGCAACACTGGACTGTAAAGAAGAGAGAATCACTCGTCTTTCCAGCAGTGGCTCACATCGATGCCTCTAAAACAGGCGCCTTAATTAATTTCAGCTCTGGAGAGGCCCCATTTTTGGAAGTGCAATGACCTTCAAAAGTGTGCAGTGTCCTCCTTTCCCTCTCACAGCATTATGGATAGACACTTTTGCAGAAGCTTTTCCTGCCTGCTGCTGCTGCTGCTGCCGATGCCCCAGACTGCCGTGCTTCTTTGTTCACACAAGGTGCCCATAATTCAAATGATGAGTCATATGTTTGTGGCAGATGAACTGAATGCAAAACAGTCTAGCTCACGTTATAGTCCAGAATCCCTTCCTGTTTGACCTTGAAAACTGCATTTTAAAGCTGCTGAATAGGGAAGAGAGGGGCAAGTACAGCAGAGCCCATATACAGAGTAATTATCTAAATGAACACCTGGAGAAAGAGATAGATGTCAGAAAGTGTGATTTTAATATCTGATTTAATTATGGTAAAGACTTAATGATTATCAAACTGGAATTAAGCACATTTGAGGCTTTATTGTATATTAATACAAGGCTGTATACGGAACATTAATGGGGTCATAATTTATAGTGGACCTAAATTACTGTGTGACCTAGTTTTATCAAAATAAAGTCTGTGTGGTTAAAAGTGCCACTGTCTCTTGGGCAAATTGTGCAAATACCAACTTCACACTTTTTTTTTCTTTTTACAGCATTTTAGGTGACAAAGTTGACAACATACTGATGATTTAGCTAGTATGTGGTATAGGAATGTTTTACTCTTGTAAGCACAGAAGCAACTAATTAATCTTTTACTCTGTTAAAATGTCAGAAAACAGTGAAAAATGTCATATCACAAGTTCTCGGAGCTGAAGCTGACGTCTTCATATTGCTGGATTTGTCAGCCAAAAGCTGAAAAATGTTAAATTTGTAATCATATAAAACAGAAAAATGGAAATCATCACATTTGAGAAGCTGGGGACAACAAACATTTGACATTTTGGTTTGATAAAATGACTTAAACCATCTAATATATTCTCAAAATTGTTGAAGATTAAGTATTTGTTTCAGCACTACTTTTAATTTTGAAGGTGTTCCCCAAATTTCCAGGCAGTCTACTCATTACATATGGAATTTATTTTTATGCAAAGCTGACATTTTGACCTGAAGGTGTCTCAAGAGGAAAGTGTGAGCCCAAAGTGGAAAGAGTTCATCCTCTGATGAGCATTAATGTGCTCTGTAACATTAATTATGGGTTTATTATTTGTGCTCATGTGGAAATTTTGGCCTGATGGCATCAAGGAAAATGTCAGGGGTTAGATTGATTCCCTGTGGACTATGAAGATCCATTGCTAATTTTATGGAAATAAGGCTCAATGTGACAAACCTGTTAGACAAAAGGTCACATCATCATTACCAATAGTGTAATATTGCTCTTCATGCAAACGACACAAGTTTAGAAGACATAAAAATTTAAAATGACAGACTAAAATGTCTACTCTAATAACAACCAAATGACTAATATACATTTTTATCAAAACTAAATTTAAACTAAATTAAATTCAGATGCCAAAATTAACACTGATCAAAGGCTTTCTTGGCATTTGTATCCTGAAGTCATTTATAACAGTGAATAAAGCTGGTTTAGTGCATGAAAGCCCGACTGAAACGTCTCTGAAATGCTACTTTAAAATACTCAAAAGATTACGCAAGAAGTGTGCTGCTTAAATTTTTTATGATTTTAATTACAAAATAAGGATTTTAAATTCAATTTAAGTTTGATAAGTTTTATTGGGTCGAGGTTGTATTTATTCAGGAGACGTTTCACAACAGCTGTTTTCAGAGCCTCGGCTGCCACGCCAGTGTGCACGGAGCAGTTCACAATCACAGGCATTTCATCTTCTAAGCAATTTAATACTCTGTTAAAACAGATGGTCGGGATAGGAGCATGCTGAGGCTTGCACTAAACATTTCCCTTTTGTCTTGAAATGGCTCACTGTGTTGTTGAGAAGGATGGAAATGTTTGACTGTGTTGGTGTCCTGGTTTATGTCACAGAATATCAAGGTATGATAAATGATAAATGAGTCAATTTCAGAGAAAAGTATGGGATCCTTTTTCCCAACATAGCTGCAGCAGAATGGATGAACAGGCGGAGGGGAGGACAGTATACAAACAGATCTCTAAAAGGATAAGTCTGGTGATATTCTGTATTTTTTTTTTATTCTCAACAAATCCCATAAAAACATCAAAACCAACAATGATTTGATCCTACTAACGTGTGTTGTCTGATAGCCTGATAGAGCACATTACTCTGTGCCACAGAGCTCCATACACCATTCTGGTGTTGTAAATACTTAAAAGCGTACTGAATCCATTCTGAAAACAGTCTCCAAACAAAAACACTATTTACTCCTGTTTAGAAAATTGCTGTGCCTTTTCTAAAAGGGACATATCATGCCTTTTTTTGATTTTCTGTCATTTATATACTGTTCTAATGTCGGATATCTGTGTTAAACAAGGTCAAAGTTCCAAAACATGAGGTGAATGAATGTAAAAAAAAAAAAAAGCTCTCTGCAAGTCAAAATCTCAGGCTTCAACCTGCTCTGAACACTCTGTTTACAAAGTTAGCTCTACTTCCCCTTCGGAAAAAAACTGCAGCTTGTTTTTGTCTAAACATGGACTGAACAACAAAGCATAGTGTTGAGAAAGGTTATGGTCTAAGGATGGCTTTTTAGTTATTTACGTTACTACAAATGTCAATAGGATTTTGAAAGATTTCTTACTCCTGGAAGAGAACTTGAAAGTTCAGGTTTTAATTTGGCTCTCTATTATCCCTTCATCTCTACATTGTAGCATCTTTCAACTCATTGTTTTGGTTTTACAGCTTGTTTTTTGTTTCACTCTTACGGTTCTTATCAACCTCGTTTCCAGCAACAGCTGTTCCCAAGAAAAAAACCCTCTAACAACCCACTGTATGCTACTTGAACAGCACCAAATCAAGCTAGCTGTTTGGTGCTTCTAGTCTTTATGATACGCTAAGCTAAGCTAATCGACCCCGAACTCTAGCTAAGCTACTTAAAGCAGAGATGTGAGCAGAGGTGTGTCGATTAATCTGTCAGTTATTTTCTCAATAAATATCAGAGAATGGTAAAAAAACAAAACAAAACATAGACTCTCCCAGGTGCATGGCTGGTTTTATACCTGCCCACCTACCTGTATAACCTGAGGTGCCTGAGTTAACCTGAGTGTCACAAAACAAAACAAAAATAAAACAAAAAACTAGTAAACTGAAACTAAATATGCTAAACAAGCAAATAATTATATAGCAAAACTAGCAAAAGAAAATACTATCAAAATCTAGTGTAGATAAAGAAAATATCTAGAGTAATCAAAAACTCAAAGCTAATACTAATTACTATTAATACATCAACAAACAACCAATAAATAGCTCCTACGGGTATCAACTTTCTCATCTAACTCTTGGAAAGCAGGTGTACTGTAGTTCCCAAAATGTTAAAATAATTCCTGCAGGAACTAAATCTGGAAAAATGAAATGTGCATTCGGCTAGAAGAAACATTTTGTAAAGAACAGGAGTTTTAGAGTTGAGAGTTCGCAGACAAACAGCTGTTACTGTTAATTTGATAACATCTTGTCTTAAAGGGGATATAATGGAGCCAACAGTGAGAAATCAGTCATCTCATTAAGACTTCTCAAGATGTGGCGACAACTGCAACACTAACATTTCATTGCTCACATTACTCACTCAGACACCTCTGGTAATTATGTGAAATCGGTTCGATTAAAAGGAATTTCCGAAGATAGTTCAGGTCAGGACATGATGTGGCTCCGCTATAGGCTGATGATCCAGCTGGTAGATTACGTAATACTGCCTTAAGGCTTTGTGCAGAGCAGCGCTGGGCCTGCTCAAAACCTCAGAGGGAATAATATGCAAGTTCCCCCAGTTTATCTGTGGAGGCTTATCTGGGAACTGACAACAGATACAAAATAGTTTCAAATGCAGGAGACATGCAAAGCTTTACGTCTGTGGTTATTTCTTGCTTAAATAGTAGGCCCAATTGCCTACACAAAAGTCCCACATGTACGTTGTTAAAGGAGTTTTCTGGCCGTGGAGGTTTTTCTAATTTTATGACAGATTAGATACGCCTCTCTGCAGCCAACATTGTGCACTTAAGTAAGTGGAACATGCATACAGCAGCGCTCGGTGACGTCAGCAGTCAGTGTTGCTCCATCATTTCCACGCTGTTTGAAGTGCATAGTGTTACATCAGCAGAGCTCCGAAAAAAGACATCCAGAGGTGTACTTAAGGTTATAAAGGTGAAACTGCTGAGGGGGCAAAACAACACACACTTTTTGTTGACATCTGCTAGTCTTCAGGCGGGGAGCAGAGCTGTCGGCTAATCATGTTGTTCAAGATTTATACTGTGGATGCGTTGGTCATAGAAACAACACAACCTCCTTTTATTATTTCTCAGTCATGCACTAAAGCACAAGCCATGATGGTTATGGCTCATTTCATGTTCGTGTTCAGAGTTGTAGTGTTTATATAGAAACAGTCATTTTGTTAGCGTCAACAACTGCTTCTAGCTCCACTGAGTCTATAGCAGATCATGTGAGGTAAGATATAGAATCCTTAAAATGGTAATAATTGGTGTTAAACCTTGATTAAAATGACATAGCGCCACACATTTAGACACAGATGTACTGTAGATATATGTATGGAAAACCAAGCGGCATGTCAGTTGTAATTAAAATGTACAGTACGTATATCAGAAGAATAAACTGGATGAAATATACAGAGCTGCTATGATTAAGTTGATTCACCAATTAATCAATGGACAGAAAATTAATCACCAACTATTGTGATAATTGATTAATAGTTTTGAATCATTTTTCTAAGAAAAAATGTCCAAATTCTCTGATCCCAGCTTCTCCAATGGGAATATTTTCTCATTTATTTAATATTCTATTATAGTAAACTAAATATCTTTAAATAAATATCTTAAATAATGGATTATAGACTGTTGAACGGGGAAAAAGACATTTTAAAGACCAAATGACTAATCGCGGAAATAATCCACAGATTAATCCATAATGAAAAATGATCGTTAGTTGCAGCCCAAGAAATATAATTGAATTTTTGTTTTTTTGTCTTTTACTTCTGGCTGGGGGATAAAAGTTGAAAATGTGCCATTTGGCTAATACTGGCATACGTATAGCGATTTTGATATATTAAACATATTACATATTATGCTTTTTCTTCCCTTTTTCTTTCCCCTTTAATGATCATCATGACCATGACATGATACCAAAGATATAGTAAGATGATTTCAGTACATTTTGCAGCATGAAACATACTGAATAGGGGAAAAAAGAACAAAGGCTTTTACCCTTGGTCGAGCTGAAAAAGATGTCATAAGGAGTTCAGATGCAGCATCCCTGTATTTCTGCCACTCACCATTAGATGCCAAAAAGCCCAGCAACAGACTAAAGCGCCACATGGTGTGTGTGTGTGTGTGGACTGAGGAGACAAATTAATTCATCAAAGTCATTTAAAAAGCCTTCTTAAGGGAGAAGCAGCAGTAAAATGCCACGATTTAAGGGCTACTAGCACTCTTTGAATAAGTAATCCTGTTATGCCCTCTTGAAAATAGTGTGTTCACATAACAGTAGCCTTTAGAAACACAATAATTATTTTTTTTTCTTCTGACTACATTTTTGAAATTTGAAAACAAAAGAAAAAAACAAAAACAAATGAAAGGTTTGAAATAGCCAGAGGACTTTCTCTCTATTCCTAGAAAAGGCTTTGCTGTCTTCCAGGCTTAATATGAGGAATGCCCGTTACAGGGGACCGATGCCCAAAACAGAGCAGATCAATAGAGCCGAGTGAGTTCCAGTGGATCAACACTCTCACCTCCACTTGGCTCAGAAAAGGCTAAATATTTGGAATAATGAAGTGGGAGCTTCTTCTGTGGGTTTGGCAGCAGGACGACTGACACCATTGACTGTCAGTCACTTGCTTCTGTGTTGCTATGGAAACAACCTTGTTGCTCCACTCCGGGGCTAAATCGGTAAGAAAAGAACGAGCTTGTAGAAAGCAAATGTAGAAAGGAAAACATGGCCGCATGCATGAGTCATCTGCTAACACATACACGCAGAGCTCTCCAGTTTTATCACAGCGAGCAGCCTGTCAAAGCTCCGTGCATGATTGTAGCTAAACACAGCCGCAGCAGAGACCACACGAGAGAATAAAAGCAGCACCAGACTGTGGTAAGGACCATGCATGGAGAAAGCAGTAATCACCTCTGAGTCAAACATAATGCTATATTCAACTCCAAATGTTTCCAACAGTCAGGGCTAGGTCAAACAATAAAGTCAAATGCCAGCTAATGCTGTATCAAGGTTAAAATTACACATTAAATAAACATAAATTGGATTAAAAATGATTCAATAATAATTTCAATTTCACTTAATTTCATAATACTAACAGAATAGCAGTATTATTAGATTATTTAATGTGTGATGTGACAATAATGGTGTTTTTGTGTCAAGACTCGTTTAAAGTTGATTTTTATTTAATTTCACATATTAAAATTATGACTTTATCAAGAACCAGAGAGCTGGGGATGTTTCTCACTGCAGTGTTTGAGACTTCAGATTAGTTTATCTTAGTTGTATTATTGTTTGAATTAATAACAAGCAACTACAGTCACTGGTCAAATGCTAAATTCACAGTTTATCACAACTTGTTCAGTCTCAAAAAATACATAGTTATATCAACCAATCAATCTAACAAACAAATAACAGAAAACAGTCTCAATTCGTGGCAGACTCTGGTGTGCTAGTTGCTATGGAAATCAAGTGCATTTCAGTCTTTAATTGAAAGAAAAGTTTTCATATTAACTCTGAAAACAGTGAAATTGTTTTTTATCTGTCATTTAAAATCAGCTAACAATTTACCTCGCAGCAGTCATATGAGTCAAATGTGTCCCCCCAGACGTTTTGTACCTGTTTTTTTGTTGATATGTTTTATTGCAGTTGGTTACCATGACTACTAATTCATGCAAGTTGAAATAACCGTTGTGGAAATGCTGATAGGCTACACATTTGTGTTTGCTATGTTTATCATGTTTAGGAAGTGACAGCAAGTTGTTACTGACGGTCACCAGTCACGACCAACAGCAACACCTGTACTACTAAGACAATGTAATTACGAAGCAGAGATGGTCAGATTCTCTAAATTTTGAGAATCTTTTTGTGTTTCTGGATTATTTCAGCTGTGTATGTGTTTTCACCACATTTGTTTTCAAATGATAGACAGTCTGTATGACAAAGAAAAGCCACAGCACACACTGTAAGCTGAATGATAAAATAAAGCTCAGCAACATTTACAAAGAGGCTGAACATTCTTGATTTTGATGACCAATTTAACCAGCTGCACCAGTGTTGTGCTGTGCTGTGCTGGCAGGGTTTATCTACTGTAAGCATTCGTGTTGTTGCAGTGTGATGGTGTGAACTGAGATTAAGCTCTCCTTTAATCCTCCTCCGCTCCACATGACCTCACTGTGATGCACAAGCCATAGGGAGCTGTCATTGGTGCGCCGCATGTTCTCCTGTGTGACCTGCAGCCAATCAGAGCTCCTTAGCCCAGCATCCACCCCCCAGTGGGCCGCCAGTGGTGGAGCGAGTGAGGAGAAGGAGAGAGAGAGAGAGAGAGGAAAATGTATTGGGTTTCTATGAATGGAAACATGGAGGAGAGAACAGTGGTGATGAATAAACCCAAATACTGACAGCAAGACCCCCAAACACTGTCTTCTGATTTCTCTTTCTCTCACTACTCTCCTTACTTCTTCTTTTTTTTTTTGGTAGTTTTTCCCACATAGGATATATTATAAATATATAGTAAATAGCCTTTTATATGCATTTAACAAGGTGGTTAACAATGGTTAACAAGGTGTACGTTTCTGCTGACAGAGAATTCTGCAGAGGTCAAACAATTAAAAAACAATGATTAAATTGTTTTTTAAAAAGGTGTACAGGTGGGATTGAGGGAAAATATATCAACTTGATGCTCTTATGTACACATCTCCCTTTAGAGATCTCAACATGTTTGCACTGACTGGACTGTCCAGCAAACAGAAAGTCCTTAAGACAATATCTTACGTAAAGGACAGTTTCACATATTTCAGTTCTGTCTTAAAGGACCACTTTGCAGATTTTCAACCTGATCTCTATCTGAATTAGGGATATAATGTGAAAAACTGCTGGGTTTTTCTTATATGTTCTCTGTGTCTCTGAAGCACAACTTCAAAATCTGTTGCTCTTCCAGGAACCAGTGATGTCACTGGTTCTTGGAAGGACTACGGGCTATTTCAGCTCTCAAGCTGTTTTGTGTAGTGGTGTCTTCAAGGACGGTGAAATGCGGGTTTTCCCAAAGTCTCCTGTCTACCATGTTATGCCAGCGATAGGGAAAAAGCAGACACTATAATGCATACTACTAAATACTTTAAAATATCAGCATATTTGGAATAAAACTAGTGTCATGATATGAAGCCGAATATTGCGCTGTGGAATCAGACACTACAGAGCGCAGACTGTGCAGGAGGACTAGAGCAACACAGATACAGCAAAGCTAAGCTAAGCTAAGCTGCTAAGTTTACCCATGATTCACCCAGAAGAGCTGAATATGACACAAAAAACAGCTAGTTTCACAGTATAATGTCGGAGCAGAGATGTGGCGGTACTGTTACAATTTATGAGGCTGAATACAGGGCTCCAGCGCACCGTTTGTTTTATGATATTTGCCGTCACGAATGAGGAAACACTGCTGTTTTGTGAATGAAAAGCCTCAGTAAACTTATCATATATTACTGTACTCACTGACATTAGTATCTGATTGGGCAGGACATGCGCAATGCATCCTGATACATGAAGGCACTGTCGGCACAGCTCTGTGAGCAGGAAAACTCAGCTTTCTCGGTCAATGTAGCACACACTAAGGGATTTATTGCTTCAATTGACTACATTTACCATCAACACTGATTGGACATCCACATAAAAGTGGTGAATTTCCCCTTTAAAACAACACTCACATGCTCATATGTACATAGAGACTATTTTTGGTTGCTGCTGAGGGACAAAATCCACACGACTCCTTCCATAGAAAAAGATGACTAAATATGAGGCTTCAGCAAACGTTAAGAGTTAAGTCCACATTCAGACCGACATCAGCTGTTCCTGGTTTTCTGTTATTTTTATACTGTACATAAGGAAAAATGCTCCCTGCAAGTCAAAAGGCGATGCTTCAACCTGCTCTGAACGCTTCGATTGTGGTGGTTTTTCCTATCTTGCTGACAAGCTGACATCGGCTTGTCGAGTTTGCATTTTTAGGCAAATTTTCTGGTTCCATCCTCTCAAATTAATATAATATGAATGAATATTGTCTGGTGTCCTTTGTCTTCACTGATAGTAAACGGAATATCTAGATAAGATAGATAAGATAAGATAAGATAAGACAGTTGAGGTCGTCACATTGAGCGTTGAGAAACAGTGATGGACATTTTTTAACCGTTTTCGGTCATTTTAGATTTGATAAATTGAGAAAATAATCATCAGATTAATCAGTAATGAACATAATTGTTAGTTGCAGACCTGACAGCGACCAATAACTCTTTCAATATAAATATACACATTTGAGTTTTGTGTTAAGACTTTAAAAAATGTGAACCTGTCCTTTAACCTTAACAAAATATAAGAGAATGTAATGACAGCTTACATAAAGGTCATTGTATTGTGTAGTAAGTCACCTGACCTACTGTAATGGCGGAACCAGACTAAGATGTCTGTGGCTTTGCAATCAGATTTGTTACATAATTTGTATTGATAAAGTCTTCTGTGATCTGCCCTTCAAGAAAGAGAACAAGATATCTCACCATCACAGACACATTTTCAAGGAGAGGATTACCCAGGAGGTTTCTATGGTTACTGCTTTATGGGGGCATGCTTTAAGTACTCTGTTCCTGATGGCTCTAGCCCTTGACCCAGTTTGAGAACAAAATCAAGGACCTGACGAAAAAGAAGTTTAAAGGAGGAAAGGAATCATAAGACTGTATACTGGTCCAGATAACCCTCATCTCTGATGCTGAATGAAAACTAAAATCTAACAGTGGACGTAGTTTAAACGTTACATTTAAGGGAGACACTTTTAACAAGAATAACTCCAACATACTGCTACAGGCAATTTGGACCATCCCTCTTTTTCAACTAGGGATTTTCCGCCCCTAAAATCACTGAACAGCAGACATCCAACCAACTATATCACACAACAAAGTGCTCTCAACGTGTTTGCACATTAAAAAGATTTAAACATTTGAAATGATAAAATGTCATTGTTGATCAACCCTAACGACAGAAAAGAACGTTGATATTAGACGATTCTGAGAAACCCTTGATCACATTGAAGGACGTTTTTGCCAGCGTATTAAAAATTTGTCTGCAACTACTGTATAGCTAAAGTCAGGGAAATTATATATGACTAACGTATGGTTAGTGTTAGGTTAGGATTATCCACCCCCCTGATCTCCACGTATTTCTACCTCGCCACATAAAGGACGCACTACTCCCTGCATTGGCACTGAACATTGGCAGTAGATGTAAATCACTGAGTGTGGCATTGTCCAATTTAAACATAATTTGTAGGGATACTGGGCTGTCCAGGCCACATTAATACCAGGTGTAACTTACGTAATGTCCATCAGTGACTCTTAACTGATGAAACGAGACAACGTTTGCCATGACGTAGAGAAAGATGCGTCACAAATTGTCTGGATATATTCTATCCAGTGTCAGGATGGACGTGAGTAATTGGCTTTGTTATACATTACAACTATTTCTGTAAGATGATCGTCAGTGAAGTTATTTGTAGTTCCTGTGGTTGCCATGGAGAGCTAGAGGAATGTGGCGGTCCCATGTGTGTGGTCCCTGTGGTGTTGTAAATGTAACTTTCTGTTTTATTTGAACTTTTTCAGACACTACAATGTATTGAGAGAGCAGAGGAAAAGGAAGAAGAGAGGCAAATTTTAACATAGAAGATATGGAAAGTGGATGAGTTTGTTGTAGATAATAGTAAAAGTAAAGCAAGAGCGAGTGTGCAGTGTGCTTCACAGAAGAGCAAAGATATTGAATTAACAGGATTCACATGTTTACTCTGGTGTAGTGACGTAAAAATAACACATCGAATGCAATAAAAAGCACAATAACACATAGAAAGTGTTGTTTTTAGTCTGCTTTTAAACTGTACTACTTTGGAGCCGGTCAATATATGACAATATATGACACAGGGCGGTGTAGATAAAAATGCTTTATAGAGAAGAACTGTGTTATCAAAGTCCATTGGTTGAAGAAGTAGTCAAAAGTGGTAATATCTCAAGGTAAAAACACTACACCACAAGCAAAAGTCCAGCATTCAAAATCTTGTTTAAAGCAGCTATAATTGATATATTTTTTATAATATCAATGTATCAAATGCCAATGTGTAATGTGTTGGGTGTGGCTCGTAGTGAATTATCAGAGACTCTGCAGCTACTATCAGCTTCACAGAGCTTTGTAGCAAGTTTCAGCTCATTGTTTAGCTGTCAGGCTGCAACTTCACTGTTTTGGTTCACTCTCACCACTCCCATATTTTCAGCCGCAGCAGGCAGCTGTTTTCAGAGAAAACAAACCCGCTGTGCACAACCTGCTCAGCACCAAACAGCAAACAAACGCAGTTCGCGGCTAGCTGGTGAACATAGTGGAGCATTTAGCAGCTAGAAGAGAGCCAGATATTTCCCTCAGGAGTTGATACGAGTCCAAAAACAGAGCTAAAAATGAGTGAATATTGGACTTAGTCAGAAACACAACTCCAAATAATATTGCTCTGTAACTGCTGGAAGTATAAGCAATAGTTTGAAATACATCAGCATATCAGCTTAAAAAGTGACGATATATCAGTGTTATGTTCACAAATTGTTTCCGCTGCCCCCAAATGGCCAAAAAAATCAGTTAATGCATGTTTGACTACAGAGTTGTTAGCAGTATAATGTACTTAAAGTAGCCCATCAAAAGTAAAAGTACTCATTAGACAGCAGAATGACTCTTTTAAGAGTCCAATTATTATTACTGTGTATGCAGCATTTTATGTTGTTCCTGCAGTAAAGTGAATTTTTTACTACTTTATTAGCTGTTGGGTTTAATATATAACAATGCATCATATGTTAATAGTTGATCATATATTTTGTATATAAAACCTTTATCTTCACAGTAACAAAAAACAAAACTATACTGTGGCTGTAAAATAAATGTAGTGGAGTTGCAGAAGTAGTATGAAGTGTCATGAGTGCTTAAATGAGTATTGAAACTGTACTTAAGTGCAGTACTTGACTAAATGTAGTTTCCATCTCTGTCAAACTCTAAAATTAACAAGAAGTCAATACAGAGATCTAAGGACTGTTGTGATGTGACCACATTTTGTGAAAATATTCTGATGCTATATACAGTATATGTGCAAACACCAACATCTTCTCTCATATTTGTATGAAGGCTACACGTCTGTTCACATTTTAGAAATGAACGAGCCTTTGGAGGATCCATGTAAATGAGCTCAGCTGTCTCTGTTAGAAAGAGAGCGGCTGAATTCATTAAAGATGCTGAAGCCGGCTACTGTTGTCTTGGGTGTTCATTGATTAAACTTGTCATTTTACATAAGAGCTACAGAGGGGCCTTTCACACTTAATAGACAGTGTTTAATTGTAGAATATTTCCCCCCTCAGCCAACCACAGTTCAGTTATTAAAATAAAATAAATGCAAGGACTTTTGGAGGCATGTATCATCATACTGTCTATGTTATTATTGCAGTATATACTGTACATATCAGATCTCTGTGAGGATTCAGCTGCTACATGTAAGGCTGTATAAACTAATATATTAACAATAAAGTGGTGTGCTCAATGGTTGAATCTTTGAATGCTCCTAAACGCTGGTGCTCTTTAAGAAAAAGTTGGGGGTGAAATCTTGAAGTATGTAAATTATTGCACTTAAGGCACTCACATGTAGAGGAGCAGGAGTAATGTGGAGTTTTATTAAAAGGCAACAATAAAGCAGAATGTGACTCATCCAATGGCAAAACATTTAAGGAAGCACAAAACAGCAATGATACTTTGGGATGGATTGAACTAGACTTTCAGACTTTTAAACTTGATGTAAGCGTACATCAAGGCCTGAATGAGGACATTTATTTCTGACCCTTTTTGTGATTTTAACACAAATGTCAGTGTCTCGGATGGTTTGATGATTCTTCATGAATTTGATGCCCTGACTTTTCATCTAGTGTCACCTGCAGGCTTATCCAGTGAAATATCTCAACACGTTAGAGATGGATTGGCATACATTGTCTTTTTTTGCCTTTATTGGCACAAAACTCTGTACAGACATTCACGGCACCTAAACAATGAATCCTAATGACTTTTTCTCTAGTGCCATCAGTTGGCGTTTGTGGTTTTAAGTTAAATTTCTTGACAGTTATTATACATATTGCTATGAAATTTGGTACAGACGTTCATGTTCTCCTCTGGATGAACTGTAATAACTTTGGTGTTCCTCTGACTTTTCATTTATCACCACCATCTGGTCAAAGTTTTAAAACACTCCCATCAACCTCAGTTATACTTTGTGTTTACAGCTAATTAGCACATGTTAGCATGCTGACATTAAACTTTATTTCAGTCAGGCTCAGGTATTTTATCCTGAGCCTGATTGAAAGAAAATTAATTTGCAACTCTTTTGATAATCAATGTATCTTTTAGGTAATTTTTTAAGCAAAAATGCCAAAAATTTGATGGTTCCAGGTTCTTAAACGTGACAATTTGCTGGTCTTTTTGATCTTATGTGATAGTAAATTGAATACATACTGGATTTGGACTGTTTATTGGACAAAACAACATATTTAATGACGCCACCTTGAGCTCTAGGATATTGTAGTTGATCAATTAATTGATTAATCAACAGAATAATCAATAATGAAGCCCCAGTTGAAACTGGTTGTTTTTTTTTTTGCATCATGTAACAAGCCATGTAACCAGTAAAGACATCTTTTTCGTGAACTCATTCACTCACATTGCTCCTGCTGCTCTATGCATGAGTACCTGACGTGTTGTTTTGCATATGTATCAATAATAAATTATTGGAAGTATAACTGGCTGCAAATTATCAGATCAGATTATCATATCTGTCCAAGACACAATTTAAAAAGTAATGTCTTTAAATTGTGCTTTTTGTTTGAGTTCAGTTGAGGTTTATATTCATCTTAATTTGAGTGAGCTGGAGAGCATCCAGAAGTTGAGTTACCATGGTTACCTGCATCTGGAGGTGGCCTAGTTATCTTGGTGACTCATGTGCAGCAAGTCTTCAGTCCTTCAAATGACCCCATCTCCTCCTCCTCCTCCTCCTTCTTTTCCTCCCCAACTCTCGTTAACCTTAAGAAGAGACACACCTCCTCCACCACAGAAGCAGCACACAGTCTGACCAGATGTAATGATGTACCGCTGCGCTCATACAGCGTCGTGTGTTTTATCATTTTTACATTCTTCCAGTTAAATACTGGCACCAGTTCACTCCAGCTCAAATCTGTAGCTCCACAGGAAGCCTGACGCAGTTCAAAAGGAATTCAGTTAAAAAGTTTAAAATGCAATTTGCGGTGATTAGAGGGCTTATTGTGATTTATTCGTCATTCAGTGAAAATCTGCTGTTTTTTTACCGAGGGATGATGTCATGCTTTCTGTGCATCTTGAATGTTTCCTGTAATTAAACTAGATCTGCAACTAGCAATCGTTTTCTTTTTATGATTTATATTTTTAGTGAAAATAATCTCTAGCAAGAGAATTGTACAAAACGAGTAAAAAATATAGACATGAGAAAAACATAATTTTCATCATCAACTGATCTGCAGATTATTTTCTTGATAAATTGATCAACTAGTCTATGACATGTTAAATAAATACAATATGGTGTTTTGTCTGACTAAGAGACTAAAATGTTAAGATATTCAATTTACTGTCATATATGACATGAGGAAACTGCTAACTGTCACATTTGAAAAGCTGGAACTGTCAAACGTTTGGCATTTTTGCCGGAAAATTACTGAGATGATTAATTGATTTTCAGAATAGTTGACAACTTTTTACACTTGATCTCCAGGGCAACCATGAATATCCCATCCATACCAAATTTTAGGGCAATCCATCCAATAGCTGTCGAGACATTTCACTCAAACCCACAAATGTCAACCTCATGGTGGCACTAGAGGAAAAGTCAGTAGGATTCGTCCTCTCGCCAATACATCCAATAACTGGTGGACAAACAACGTCCTAAGTTCAATGTCCTATGGTTCTAAACTGTCTCAATATACAGTATATTGGTCTACACTGCTGGTAAGACTCTAACAACAGATACATCAGCCCAGTTTCCAGTACATTAAAATTGGGCCTATATTTTACTGTCGGTCAAATAAATTGGCTAAATGATAGAGGACATTATTGACCTTTGCAGAGGAATGTTGGAATATTTTTCTTTCCGATTTAATTCATAACTGTGTCGTCTCTCCTCACCACAGTAACTGTCCGTGCTCCCTGGCTGCAGCCCTGGCCAGAGCCACAGCAGACAGCATGCTGCAGACTGACCTCTCCATCCATCACCTCAATAAGACTGTAGAAGATGGAGCTGACCCATTACCACGTGAGTCCCTGGGGAGCCCACGAGACTGCTCTCTCTCTCTCTCTAACACACACACACACACACACACACACATATATATACAGAGGCACAGACAAATTAGGTCTCTCTCTCACTTCATCCCACACACATACACAGGCATATAACCACCAGGGCTTTGTCCCAGTTCTCCTACGCAAGGCTGCATTAAGTGGTATTTGACCACTAGAGGGCAGAAAGTAGACTGTAAAACATACATCTGTGAGCCAGAACACATTAAATCCACCATACTACGATTTTCATTATATATGCTTTGTCTGATCATAATCCAATTACAGTGATAGTCTAATATATGTCTCAGGAATATTATGTTAATCTTTGAATTATAAATACATCAACCCTACATATTAAAAGATAGGTTCACAATTTTTATAGTCAGCAGTCAGGTGCCTAAATGAACACTGACTCAGGTTTTTCTTGCTGTAATCATTCCTCCTGCTCATACAGGGGTTTTTTGTAAAAAAAAAACAAAAAAAAAATCCCTCTTTGTGTCCCTCTTTATGAGCAGTGTTTTCCTGTTCAACTGCAGCAGAAGTATAGTAACAAAAAGAGGGAATGTGGTACCAAAAAGATGATAACTTTAAAAGATATTTACAGAAGGAGGCTTGTGAATTTTGTCCCAATTCAAAATACAAAGAACATCCAGCTGTTAACTTCTGTTAAAGCTGCACTAATCAGTATTTTTACCTCACCAGCTCTATAAAGCTTTTTAAACTCCTTTTAGCTCATTGATTGTGTTTACATGCACATTAGTATCCTGGTTTTGATCATATCCTAGATATGGTGTTTACATGGAACATCAGACACCTGGTTACTCATATCAGTGTATACTGGATTATAACAGTATCCAGGTTTCCGATCATCTGTATGCAGTTGTATCTTGATTCCTCAACATCTCAGCTCATTTTTCTACCAACAGAGAAGGTTCAGAAACCTGGATAAGGAGTTTACATGATCAACACATATCTGAGATAGAATATTGATCAGGATACTGGTGCACATGTAAACACACTCATTATTTTAAGTTTCTGGCTCACAAACTCCACTTTCATCAATCTCGTATCCAGCAGCACAGCTAGCAGCAGACAAAGTTATAAACCAGCTGGTGAACATCGTAAAGCATTATTTAGCTGCTAACGAGATGCATTGGATATTTATTTGTCAGGTGGACACAAATATGACTCCAAATGAATGATTACGTTTGACAGATTAACTCTTACCCTTGGGGACACATATCTGTGATAAAATATTATAAACTCTAGGTTTTTTTACTAGATTTTCCTGGAGTTAAATGACCTAGATGTAGAATTTCTGGTGACATGATGACAAAAATTGTCTTAAATCTCACCAAAAGTTGACACAGCATCAAACTTTTTGCTATCCTGAAAACATCTAGAGAGTCAAGTATGGCGCACTGGAGAAATTTGTGCAACGTGTTTTAATTTTGATGGACTGGTCTGCACCTTGCTGCGTTTGCCTCCTCAAAGTCAGAAGTTCTTGTGTTGCATAACAGCGGATTACGTCCTGTTTGCACTCTGCTGTTCATGTCTTTTCTTCGGGTATTTGCAAGGTGTTATGGGTAGGTCGTGATGCCAGCTGCAGTGCTGAAAAATCTTCATTTGGAGCAGGATAGAGGAGGGTGCTAAACAGTATTGGGACACTGATGGATTTGCAAGAAGGTGGAGGGGTGAGAGTGAAGGGAGGAAATGGGACACAGCATGGGCCGCTCTCTCTGTCTCACCTATTTGAGCTGAGAGAGAGAGAAGACAAGCGAAGACAGGATAGACTGTTACACCTGCAGCTAACAATAGTAGGTCGAGCCCATGTAGAAACACAGCCTGCGTCTTGATTATTACAGAGAGCTGAAGCCCCTGTTCCACTAACTTCTGTTACTCACTGAACATTTCTTTCATTTGCCTTTCTGAAAAAGTAAAACAGATCCCTGAGGGTTTGCTATCCACAAGGGCTTCATTTTCACTGAGGATGGGGACAAAGTTGACTTTTGACACAGCAGAAAAATTTAACTAAAATTTTTACAGTTTTATTTTGATTTGACTCCTTTAAGCATCTCTAAACATTGTTCTTACTGTCCAGCTACCAAAATCCAGATGAGAGAAGAGAGGAGTTGATAAAAATGCTGATATGAGTCGCCTTACATTAGTACTATGTGCTCATAGCTGTTGAGTTTTACCAGCAGCAGTGAGAGTTTTACTCACGTTATTTTGCCACGGGTTTTACCTCTCAGGCAGCCCTACTTGTTGGCGAAGATTGTTGGGGCTTTACTCAGCTTGAGAGGAACATCTGCAGAATTTCAGCAATTTATTGTTAGCATTCATAAAACATGTTCCAGTGTGGCTGTGCGTATATTATACGTCATCATAACTTTTTTCCATTAGCGCTGATATCCACCCAAGCTCTCCTCCGACAGCCACGTCTAGTGTAACCATGGCTCAACTCAACTGGCCTCACTCTGTGTAACCTGCAAAGGTATTGAGTTTGTAGGAAATGTTGTTTGTTAAAGGCAGATAGAAACAGAAATATTAAGTAAATTTATAAATAAATAAAGGCAAAGTGTGATAAACTTAATTAGGTGACACGATTGATACTTTTTTACCTTTACTCCGAGAATAGTTGAAGGTGTAATTGTCACTCATGTGAATCCAGACAGGCTACAGCTGCTATCTTCCTCAAAGGAGTGAGTTACAAACTTTTCAGAGCCTACAGGGGTGAGTGTTCAGTGGAGTATTTCTTTAAACTCTGACTGGAGTTTACCAGCAAGAAGGACAAAGCACATGTGCTCTCTTGGTCAGTAACCAAAGACAAACCTAAAACACTTTTTAAGTGACTTAAATACAATTTATACAATAAGGAAGCACTCAGACTGTTCTTTGTGTGTATGTGTGTGTGTGTTAGAGATGGAGTCTGTGAAGTTCGCCCGGCTGGTGTTTAACAGACTGTTTGAGATGTGCTGCCTCTGGATGAAGGAGATGCCATTCCGCCGCCGTCCACAGCCATACTACGAAACCTCCATCCACGCCATCAAGAACATGAGGCGCAAGATGGAGGACAAGCACGTCATCATCCCTGACTTCAACACACTCTTCAACCTTCAGGTTGTCCTACTACTAGTCTATAAAGCACTAAATGGTCGAAAACGAAACACCCAGACCCCTCAGGTCATCTGGGACAGGTTTACTCAGTGTTCCCAGGATCAAAACCTGTCTTTCAAATGCATTTTTAATGTCTTTTAAATGGAATCTTAATGTCTTCTTCATGTCTTATGTTCAATGTGTTTCTATGCCATTGTAAAGCACTTTGAATTGCCTTGTGTCTGAATGGTGCTATATAAATAAAACTGCCTTGCCTTCAGGTGGCTACAAGTTCCCCAGAGGTGTCCATTCATACAGACTTTGAATCTATCTTCCAAGTTTGGTAGCTGGAACCCTCAAATCCAGATAGTTTTAGGGTAGTTTATTGATATAATAATAATTAAAATAGCCTGAAGTCTTCCCTCATCACTGACTAATGGTATTTGTTTCTCAGGATCTGGAAGAACAGGCTTTCTTTGCTGTGTTTGATGGGCATGGCGGTGTGGATGCTGCCATTTACGCTGCCAACCATCTCCACGTCAACTTGGTGCATCAGGAATCCTTCAGCCAGGACCCCTCAGAGGCCCTCTGCAGAGCCTTCAAACTCACTGATGAACGCTTTGTGAAGAAGGCCTCACGAGAGGTAATCACATCTACATTACTAGTACAACCATTACTACCACTCCTACTACAGACACTGCTACTACTACTATTACTACAACACCTACAACATCAAGGACTGTCACTGCCTTCACTACTACTAACATAATATCACAACAGCATCTTTTTACTCATGTAAAAAACTGTATTTGCGGTTACACATTATAAAGGCTGGAGTTGCAGATTAGATGGCTAGATTATCTATGTTTCTGCTTGACTGACAATGTTTCTGCTTGTTTTTTGGTCATTTGTTGACCCTGACCCAGTAAAACAGGGAGGCAGTTCCTGTATAATGTAGTAGTGGTGCAGCTGCTGCTTAGCGTGAGGTGAATACATGCTGTAACATGTGTCTTTGGCAGCACCTGCGTTGTGGCACAACAGGCGTGGTGACGTTCCTGCGGGGTCGGACGTTGTACGTGGCCTGGCTGGGAGACTCCCAGGTCATTCTGGTCAGGAAAGGACAGGTTGTGGAGCTGATGAAACCACATAAACCAGACAGAGAGGTAACACACAGACACACACATCCTGAAACCCAACCAGGAACAAATCTATCACTTCCACTACATGCATACTTGGATTGAGATGACAAACCAAAGCTGAAACTGATGGATTTGGGTGGATTGTGTTCACTGCACATTTTCAATCAAAAATCTGTAGAGATGTCTTCCCAAAAACAGCTGTATTAATATACCTATTGTTGTAAGAGTGGGCTCTAAGTACGGCATTTACATAAGATCCACCTTCAACCTTGCATCTTGCAAAAGAGAGAATAAAAGAAATCACTTTAAGTGCACAACAGAAGCAGGTAATGCACTGCACTGAGTGATATGCTGCAGGGGATGTCAGCATGAGATTGTTATGTACCATGTGATAGTCATCACCACGAACCAACGTTAAAAAAAACTGTGCTTCACATCTGTCTACAGGATGAGAAGCAGAGGATCGAAGCTCTGGGAGGCTGTGTGATCTGGTTCGGCACATGGAGGGTTAATGGCAGTCTGTCTGTATCCAGAGCAATAGGTAAACCACTACATATTCATACACTGCACTGTCATATTTGGACTTTTTGTGCTTATTTTGACGAGTTCCCTCCCAAAGGTTGCACAAATTCATATCTGAGAAGCTGACTAAATTTTTAAAATTTCAAAAACATTAAGTCAAACTCAACATAAACTGACATATTTACTGCTGAAGCAAAAGAATCCACCCTCAGATAAATTCAATCGAAAGCTGGTATGAGCTGGCCCAAATAGACTAATCTGTTACGTGTGTCGACAGGCGACTCGGAGCACAAGCCCTACATCTGTGGTGATGCAGACCATGGTATCTTCCCACTGGACGGCTCAGAAGACTACCTGATTCTGGCCTGTGATGGCTTCTGGGACACAGTGAGTCCAGATGAGGCGGTGCGGGTGGTCAGTGACCACCTCCAGGAGAACACTGGAGATACCACCATGGTGGCCCACAAGTTGGTGGCCTCAGCCCGAGATGCGGGCTCAAGTGATAACATCACTGTCATAGTGGTCTTCCTGCGGGACCCACGCTCCCCACCACCCACCAGCACTGAGGACGATGAGGAGGGCGTGGTGGAGGGAGAAGTGGAGGAAGAGCAGGTAGCAGAGGTGGAAGAGGAGGAACAGGAAGAGGAAGAGGAGGAAGAAGAGGCAGTCAGGGTAGAGCGTGATGGTGGAGAGGGAGGCAGCAATGCGGACATCGGGGGGAAAAGTCGCGGTGGCTGGCCCCTGCAGCAGTGCTCGGCCCCCGCTGACCTTGGCTATGAAGACCGAACGGACTCGTTCACGGACAGAACTAGCCTCAGCCTTCTGGGGCCGTCGCTGGAGGGCCGCATCTCCCTGACCCAGGGCTCACGGCAGCCCTGCTCCAACTTTAGCCCCGACCTCTTCACAGCCTCCCACATCTACCAAGAGAAACACCCACTGAGGCGCAGGTCCTGTATCCCTTTTCAGGAGTCCAGCATTGCTGGCTTCACGGACCCACTGTGGCCCCAGACAGCCGTGCTGTTCGGCCAGGCAGTGAGGCGAAGCCGCAGGCTTGGATATGGTAGTCGCCGGTGGAGCCGGAGGTGGCCAGGCAGATCTAGGGAGATGCTAGGCCTGTTACCGTCTGGCCACTTGCTGCCCCACACGCAGCGCTACTCCAACTGGAGGCCTGGAGTGGCAGTGCCTCAACTGCCCCACGATGCCACCATCTGAAGAGGTGACCCAAACCAAACCATCTCCATTTATTCAGTCCTGCTCCCTGCCCCTCAGCCCACCCACCCACCTCTGCCTTCAACAACACGTCTTTCTTTGATAGTAGGTAGTTGTGGCTCCCGCAGTCGTTACGTGATTATTGAATCTCTGTTGGAAGAGTGGTGCTCTCTGTCCTAAGCTGAAATGTTTCCAAATGTAAGCTGGCCCACTAAACACAAGCCCCACTCCTTAATGCTGTAGGTAAAGCGCAAAACTGCATCCTCTCCCTTGTGACCATTGATCAGTCAATATGAAGCCATAGCTGGAGATGTAGGTTGATCAAATGTGTTCAGACTGAACAAGAAATTAATTTAGACAAGAACAGACACAGTTTGCTGTAGGCAGTGCAAAAAACATTTAAAAAAAGTTGTCTCTTATGTTGAGTGATTCCACTTCATGAATGGGGAAAAGGGAGACAGTTTAGAAGCAAATAAAAGAATAATAATTTAGAAGAAAAATAATTTTAAAATCAGTGCCTGGACTCTGAGCTGCCACAAACACACAAGTACAACTACACACGCTTTCCGCGTGTGTGTCATTAGAAAGCTGGAGCTGAAGTCTGTGTTGGACAGACTCCTCTCTTTCACTCCAGCGCTAAACTTTGTGTATATAAAATGAGTTCACTTTACATTCAGTCTGAACACAATTTATTTACACAGTTTAATTTATGCTCGGTCGCTCCACACCCTTGGCAGTGTCTCTAGAAAGAAATTATGAATTTTGGAGAAGAAAAAGTGTTGTAGGACATATTTGTCGCTCATGGGTACATGCAGAAAGAAAAAAAATTGAACCTCGATATGTGCACGGAGGGCATCATGTTCAAACTAACAAGCTGATCGATACAGGACTTATTAGGGCAGCCAATATCAATATTTGAGAGTCAGATAATCCAATAATGACATATTGTTTTTTAAGATGACTCAAATGTTTGATAAGGATCCCTTGAATTGCAATAAGGATATTTACTAGGTGGAACATGTAACAGGGACACTGTTTCCAAAACCTCAAACATGTTTTTGGCATTCTTTACTGCAATTTCTTGTTACATATTGTGCAATACATATGCCACCACCTAGATATTTTTTTCTAAGCTAATATTAGTGGAAAATATTGGACATGTTGATGAATCAGCCGGGCTCCAGTTGAAACCGTACCTTCCCCAAACTGTTGCCACAAAGTTGTCTTGTCTAAAATATCAATGTTACTGTAGCAATAACATTTCCCCTCATAAGAACTAAGGGACCAAATTATGAAAAACAACCCCAATCATCATTTAAATGAGCCATTTATACATATTTTTTTTGTACATCCAAGAGAACAAGGACAGCTTTCTAGTCATACCAGCACAGTGAAAGAGGCGGACTGTGTGATCAGTCCACTTCTCTTTTCTTTCTATTTAATGTCACCCAGGTGTGAACGCAGGGAGAGGTGACACATCTTATGTCTTGAGACAGCTGTCGAGAATGTCGAGCAACTGAGCATTAAATTAAGCTCCAATGGCCTAGCTTGCCTCTTTGTCCCTTCAGGAATCCTTTGGTGGCAGATGAATAAAGTTCAGCCAGAACAATTGTTGCTCCTGCTCTCTGGGACTGAAGGCACATGTTGTTCTGCCCCCTCTCATACAGTCAATGACCCAGCCATTATCCTTCCACAGTTTGTCTATGGATAAAAGCACTAAACACCAGATTATAAAAGATTAGCAGTCACTTACCTGAATAAATGCTTCATGTAGTCCAGTATTCCAGATGGGGATATACTCCTGTGGTAATGGGGTTTTTTTTTGGGGGGGGGCAAGGGGGGCATTTAAAAATATATTTTTGTTATAGTTGTTGTTGGGCCACATAGTTCTTGCAAGTATTCCAAGTCTATTTACTTTTACACAAAACTCATTGAACAGAAAAAAATTTCCAGCAGGCTTGATAAAGTGCACAACCATTTAATGTTGGGCCAGGATAGTTGAAAGTTGCAGAACATGTGCCTTCCATATGTGTTACTAAAGCCTACTTCCTTTACACTCATAGGCCTACTCATTAATTACCATTATATCACCATTAAGTACAAGTCTGGCGTGTGCTTTCAATTGGATCATATTATGACTTTGTGCCACTTTAAAGGAATAGTTTGAGGTTTGTGGGATACACTTGTTACACTTATCTTGCTGAGAGTTAGATGAGAAGATTGATACCACTCGTATGTGCGCTAAATATAAAGCTACAGCCAGCAGACAGTTAGCTTAGCTTAGCATAAAGACTGAAAGCAGAAGAAGCAGCAAGCTTGGCTCCATTCCAAGGGGAAAAAAATGTGGTTTTGTATGGATTTAAAAAAAATAGATTTAACATTAGAGCTGCAACAATTAGTTGATTAACAGAAAATAAATCTCCAACTATTATTATTTATTTTTTTACCTTTGGCTGTTTCTCTGTTTCCAGTCTTAATGCTAAGCTAATGATCTGCTTGCTGTATTTTTATATATAGCATGCAGATACGTGAGTGGTATTGATCTTCTCATCTAACTCCTGCCAAGAAAGCATATGTCCCAAAATGTCAAAGTATTCCTTTAAGATTCATAATCCTTCAAACAGCACAAAGAGAGCACCAATCTGCACATTTTTGTGCCTCAGTAGCTTGAGGAAAGAGAGCAGAGATTTCTATCTGTAAATATCCACAACAATACTACAGAGCAAAAACCCCAGCTATCACCAACTGCAAGATAGCCTTTACTGTCAGAGTAATCCCCCCAGGCTGGCTCCCACGGCCCCACAGCACCTTTATAATTGGATCTTTCTGTGATCTGATCTAGATTCTGCAATGGAGAGCCCTCTCTCTACTGTCTAACACATTGCTGACATTGCTGCACTTCAGTTATGTTAGCAACTCATAGGATTGTTCAAACTCAGTCTTTTATGCTACCTTGCGAAAGATTGCACATGTCTATAACATGCAGAAAATAAATAATAGCCAGTTTTCCATCAATATTCATTGGTTTTATATATCTAACACCAAATATGATAGGTAGTCCAATCTTTAGAGTTCCTTCATCATAATTAACAAACAACTGCATAACCATCAAATAATAATCTTCCTACTAATTTAGTTGTCTATATGATCAATTCATATTAGATTCATATTAATCCCTTTCTGATAAGGCTACATCTAGCACCCAGTTAACTTGGCGAGACTGATCGCTCACTGTCACTTTCTTTCTAATACACACTATAGCATTACTGTATCTAACCATACTTGATGACTATAAACTAACTATACCACACAATTACTATGAAAACTTATATGGAAATCACATTAACCACATTAAACCCCTTAACTCTGATCGTCACATTCACTTTCAAAGTACTAAAAATGCCCCTGTTCCCATTAACACGCTTTAACTCCTGTTTTTGCTACTATATTTTTAATTTGCTGTGGGAGCAACTGACTGTTCGCTAAATCCCCCTTAGTAACTGTTGCTGTGCCTGTTAAGCTTTCTGGTCTCACACAACACTAATGCAGTTTACACTGATAAAATTCTCAGTCATTTTTTAAGACAAGGTGTCCACAATTTCACACAAAGCAGGCTTCTCAATTCTGATAATTGAGATACTAGCTAGAACTAATAAAATTGTCCAATGACAGTCATAATTTCAAGGGAGATTTTATTAGCTATAGCTAGCTGGCTAATTACCATTAACTCCATGGATTGGTTGACAGTACAGTATGATAATGAAAAACATAAGTTTAGACAGTTATTTTGTTCCGATATGAATCCTGTTTGAATGTTTAGCTTACAGAAAAACATACTTGAACAAACAATACAAAGGTTACGATAGTGATTTACTTACTGTTGGTTTCACTTTTGATGTTACAACAGAGAAAGCTCTGAGGATAAGGACTAACCGATGTGTTAAGCTAACATAACGCCAATGTAAAACAGAACAGCGCTGCTAAGGTTACACTGAGATATAATAGCACCCAGACCTGCTCCCACACCATCAGTAAATACCACACAGTGGATGTTTCAGTCCTAAACTGGGCTGTTCCTTAACCTGTAACCTCACAAATTAAAGTACTTAGCTAGCTTCGCTTTGGAAGTAATGTTACATTTACGTTACCACGGTAGATAGTAAGCTAGTTATCCAGACATGCTAAAGTTTTCAGCTTAAGTTAGAGCAGACAGACGCACAGTTTAATCCTTTCCTCACACTTTTCTCTTGAATATTTGGTTTTGGAAAGTCAAAAAAAGTCATGACCCTCCAATCTCTCAAAATACAGAGTATTGCTCTTTCTACAGTTTAAATATAGGCCGGCTGTGCCTAATTACTGTTGCTAAGCTATGACTGGACAATCGCTGTTCAGGAAAGGCCGGGGTTTAGCGAACAGTCAATTGAACACATTAGTTTTCCCCTAACTTTTTTAGTACCATTGCCCATTCTTTGATTGATGCAGTGAATTTCCAAATGTCAGGATGTCAGTAAAGGCCAGGATCTGTTAATTGTGCCTCCACTTTCCTGGCCCAGTCACTGGTTGATGAAACACCCTCCAAGGTGTGAAATCAAAAAGAGGTGATATATCAGACGACAGGTACTAGTTAGTCATCCCTGATACTAAGGACCATATCACCTCTCCTTTCCGGAGTGAGCGAGTCCCACCAGCTGCTCCTGTGGACTGACTATAATAAAGAGTTATAGTCTGACTATTGCTATATCAGACTGTCGGTGGAGCAGAATGTACCTCATGTATCAGAATGTCCTTAGAGACTCTGGGAAGTCGGACGACATGAGGTGTTTTTTTGTTGTTTTTTTTGGGGGGGGGGGGGGGGGTGGGGGGAATTCTTCTTTCTGGGGGCATCTGGCTATGAGGAATGTACTGTCGAGACACTCAACTCAACAAACTAAAGCCACTGGATCCCTTTGTGGAAGCAAGTATCACGGCAATCATCTTGAGATGAAGACAGATAAGATGTGTGAAGTATCAGAACTGGCCTTCTGTCACATCTTCTCCAGCTTTTAGAGCCATCTGCTCGGGCTCTGACAGCCAACCGAGCCACATATCCTCCTCACTCCCCAAATCTGTCCCTCATTGGGCACCATCAACAAAAAAATCACTGTCATTTCCAATATTCACTTAGGCATGGATGTGTATGTATATTATGAGTACTAATTGTGAGTTGAGCGAGTGCTGGAGGAGTGTACATAAAATAAATCTGTCGTGTAAATCAGTGGTTTTAATCCATGCTCCATGAGGCCCGACAGTTGGGTCAAATATTGACTTGAAACAGTCAGATGTTGGGCTGTCCAAATCTCCCACCACCAGACTAATGGAGGTGAGGATCTGATGTTATTGAACAGCGTGAGGAGCATCAGCCTGTAAACCCTGCCAGCTGCTAAAGTTCATCAAGGTGTTAAACCAGTCTGGCTTTGACTGGAGAGGTGTAGTGTCCTAGCTGCTGTTTCATCCTGCTTTCTCACCCTGAAATGAATAAAAATCAGGGGAAAACATACATAAAAGATGTTAATAATCGGCATTAAATACTGTCTCTCCAATCTGCAGCTTCAACTCAAAATCTTTATCAGTATCAGCCTTAAAAAACATCTTGCCAATTAAATTGTATCAGTAGTTTGTAGGTTTTCATTCCACTCCAACTCTGCAGGTGTTAGACAATTAGCATGGCATTCATTAGAGATGAGGAACATGAGGAGTTTTGGCCTCAACTTAGAGCCACTGTGTTGCAACTCTATTAAATCACAGGTTAGATCTTTTAGACTGATTACACAGAGCAGGGAACTCCAGAGAAGCAGAGCTGCCACAGTGATACAAAAACATTTCCTTCAAGATCTTGTTATAATGACAAAGTTGTATTTTCAAAATTAGAAATTAGAGTCTTAATATATCCTAAAAATAAATAAATAGAAAACTTCATTCTGTTTGGGTTAAAGCTGTCTTAATCCAACCAAAGGATGAAAATTTCTCATGTAAACACTCTTTACGATTACTTTATATTTGCTTTTTGCACATGCTCATCGAATTGGGTTAAGTCAAAGATGTTCCGATGAAGTCAAATTTGTTCAAACACGTTTATCAACCTATTTTTCTGACAAGCAACTTGTTGAGGTTGTGTAAATTATGACTTTTGTCTCTGAGAAGAGAAGCAAGAGTGGAGGTAGCATGAAGTTGTTATAGTGCCTTGAAACCTCATAGAGGTCGAGGTGCATCGTTGAGCAGACAAAGAGTCTAAATTTGAAACTGAAGATCGCCGTTCGCATCCCATCTTCTAACAGTTACCATTGTTTTAAACCAAACGACAATCTTTCCCTCTTTCCTTAAAACCTCAACTATGCAGTTTTGGTTTCCTAACCCTAACCAAACCTCAACCATTGAAAACTGTATTAAAACATTTCTTAATAACACAATATTTTGTCGTTTAGGTTGGAGGACTTGCAGAACTACACTTCTTTTCCAAGTGGTGCATACTTTATAGGGGAACATTCTTTGAATTGGTGAGGTTCACTTGTTTTGATGAACAAGTTAGTAAAGTTCAATAACCTCAGTCATAGTATATTCAGATAAAACAGTAGCTTCTGTACATAAGCTCAGCAGTAACCCAATAGTAGCGCTGGACAGATCCAGATTCAGTGTTTCCATGTTAAAATTATTTCTCGAGCCTTAACTGTGGGCACTGCTAGGTTAATAACTAGATTAAATGTCTACAGTCATGTTACTGTAGCAGCTCTGTGAGGCTGTACCTCAGCATAGCAGTGCTTTGAGCTAAATGCTAATGTCGTCGTGCTAACATGACAATGTGAACATGCTGTTTAGCAAATGTTTACCATGTTCAACATCTTAGTTAAGCGAGTTAACATGCCAACATTTTCTTATTAGTACTAAAATTAAGATACAGTTGAGGCTGATGGGAATGTCAGTAGTTTTACAGTATTGGACAAAAATTTGACCTGATCATGGTGCCAAATGGAAAATCAGGGGATCACCAGTTATCCCTGTGAATCCTGTTGGAAACATGAATGCCTCATGGCAACCAATGCTTGGAGAGAAATTCAACTCAAAACCACAAATGTGAACTACATGGTGGCTCTACTGGAAAGTCTGTGAATCACCGATGCAGAAGGATTAATCATTTGGGAGCCTTAAAATTCTGTACAAACATATTTTTGCTGATCCAGTAGATGTTGAGATATTTCACTGGATGAGTGAAAAATCTGACCTGCTACTGGCGCTAGATGAAAAGTCAGAGGATCACCAAAGATATGAGGAGTCATCCTCTGCACACCATGAATATCTGTACCAGATCTAATGCTAATCCATCCAATAGATGTTGAGATATTTCAGTCTGGACCAAAGTGGTGGACTGACAGTAATAATGTTCCCTTGGCTAGTGTTATATATATCTTTGTAAACTTCATGGAACTCAGAACAAAACTTTTCTTATTATGACAAGATTTAAGTTCTTCTTACAATTAGATGCTTTGTCATTATAACAAGATGCTTAGTAGATACATTTCTTATTCTGTGATTTTAAATGGTGGCGATTCTGTGCTGCCGTGGAAAAACTGCTTTGTATGGACTGCAACTCTGAAGCTTGTTGGCCACACCTCAGAGCAGCTGTGTGGTTCAGCAGTAGTTTTCTGTCCCCTGTGATTCACTGTTGATTTAGCCTTTTTTAATTCACTGATGTAGTTTCACAGCAGGTCGTTAGTGTCCATATGAAGCTCAGCGCTGTGCTGATGCTCTGGAGGGAGAGATGTACCACAACAGTGACAAGAATTCATAGGTTGCATTCACCAAAACCCTGTGGACTAGCTGTAGAATGTTACTCATCATATTGAAAATCGCCAGATGTTGTCACTGTATGAGCAATAAAAGAAGTTTACCATCATTCCTTGTGGTAAATCCTCTCCCTAAGCTCAAGAAACCCACATTTCCTCTCTCGCTCACGCACTGCTTGCACTACAGGTTCCTCTGATTCGGATGTTTCCCTTCCCCTGATGATGAAAGCAAGCAGAAGTTCAGCTCTGCTCTCCCATAATCACTGTCTAAGTATAGGGCACTCCATGATCTGCACTGTGTGTCTATGTACACAAAAAGCTTTTTATTTTTCTCTGTAAGCAATAATGACGTTGCATTAAAAGGCTCTCTGAGGGTTTGTCTTCCGCTGAAGGATGCAAAAAAATGTAGTCCTGTCAGCCATACTTGAAAGGTCACAGAGCATAAATGCTGAGTTCCTGAAGTCAATTTCTCATTCATTTTTCCCTTAGAGAGGAGGATTATGAATCATAATCTGCTGCCTGTGGTAAGGTAGTACAATGTTACACCTCCTGGAAGTGTTTGCAGGAGCAGTCTGATTTCAGTCTCTGGATCAGATGTCGCTAAGTGCGTTTTTGAGTTCAAATGCTAAACTAAAATGATCTGCATGTCCACGGAAAAATGAATGAGAAGCTTTCTTCTTCAAATAGGGGCTATGATAAAGGAGGCAGGACATTACAGTTGTACTGGCATTCCTCAGCAGTTTGGACATCTGTGTACATTTGAAAAGATTGCCTGGAGTTGGGACTTGGACCTCTCCACTCTGTTCAAATGTAGGCCAGTGGCTAATGTGGATGAGGAGGGGATAAGATCACTCTTGTCCTCCAGGCTTGAAGACAAACCCTATGATTGACTCTTCTTCAACATGCAGGTTAGGTTAAAAAAAAAAACAGTAAAACACATGTTGAGTACCTGTATTATCTGTGTTCCTGTAGTATATAAATATGTGTACTGTAACTGGTGACTAACTATCATGTATATAAAGATTAGACCAAGTGTTTGGCTGGTGCCTTTTCTTTCCTGGAGAGTTGTGTTTGTCTGATCTTTGTCAGTTTAGTTTCTCCCCTCAGGTGAAGTCTGTGCTCCTCATTAGCTCGACTGCAGCGTTTCATCTGCTCCTCACATCACTACAGCTCCATTTAATTTTCTGGGATCCTTTTAGTCAACTCTGTACACCTGTCTTTTGGTAAAAAGTGCCTGGACACTTACACACATTAAAATACAATTTTGTGCAATTTATATGTACAATCCCTTAATAATACAGTCAACTGATGCTGATTTCACTGTAAAGTTTTCCCGGAGACAAAAAATCTGATCTTTGTTTGGACTCCACATCCCCAAAAGTACAAGACAACATCATGTTTACTCCAATCTGGGCCATGCCCCCCCATTGAGACATATAAAACAAAAAACAAATCAACTCTCAGCAGTGAGGAGAGTTATATTTCATTCTTTCTGGCCACCACAAACAAAAACAGGTACATCTCTGGTGGTCATACAGAATTCATAGAACTAAAGTTTCATATGTAACTCCAGTTGGAGTTGTACTGTGAAAAGAGAAACAGAGAGATCAAGAGTGTGTTGCTGGGTTGTAGATCCACATGAATAAAACTGGACTCATTATGCCGCTGCTGTAGACAGCTGTATTATCGAATATTAAATCATTCAAGAAGATGTGCTTGAAAACATGATTTTGTACCTGTAATCTTAGATTTGTAAACTTGTACATTAATGTTTGTACATGTAATCTTGCAAAACGGAGTTTTACAGGCAGAAACCTAAATGTTCAACCCGCCAGTATGTATATGCAAGCTTGCAGCATGGAATTTTACAGGCTTCTAAAAATAAGATTATGGGTACAAAACCCTGTTTTCAAGCACACCTTTTTTGAATGATTTAATATTCTGTATCGATTGAAACTGAAACAGATGACTAAAAAAATGTCTGAACATGTCCAGTGTAGACAGGAGGGAGGGATACTGAAACAACATTATGTCAGAGCTGTGAAAAGGTATAACAGCTCTTATTCTCCATTAAGGAGCAATACAAACTTTTTACAGCCACCTTTATTACAACAAGGTCAATTTTGTCCATCATTTCTGTCAGTGCTCACCAAAATAACAGAGTCAGATGAGACAAGGAATGAGTAATCGGACGGTCAGACATTTTGTGAAAAAGTTAGGCCAGATTATCTGAACCACTTTATTTGGAAGTAAAACCAAAAGTGAGAGCACCCGAAAATTTGGTAATAATCTCTCACTCCACAGGAAAACTGTGCACACAACAACAGCAAGCAGGACATCCGTCTCTAAACTGTGATAGATGTTAGCAAAAGACAGTTTGGGCAATAATTTTACTTTTCGCCTTCATTTTCTCTTCCAAATAAATATGACTTACACTGGGGCTCAATCGTGAATCAAGTGTGTGTTACCTGTCGGATCATATGACAGTTTCTTGACCTGTTTCAGTGATGTCATCATTACTTATTAAACTACAAAAATAAAAGCCAAAACTTAAATAAATCCAAATTACCCTTTAAAGGTGCAACAAGTAGCATGTTTGCTTGATTGACAGATGGCTCAGCCTGTCACAGTGAGCTGAGCTGAGTGCTGTTTGCACTCTCCAACTCAGCTCCAACTCTCCCAAATTGAGATTTTCACCTAAGGTGTTTTCAAACCTGCATTGTTTAGTCCAGCTCTATTTTCCTGTGTGAAAAGAAACCAAACCAAGGTGAAAACACTACAGGTTCACCAAGTTATCCACTGATTCAGACCAGAGCAAACAAACTATAAGTTTGAAAACGCATTAAGAAGGCGAAGAGCGGTAAATTCAAACCCAGGGGTTGAAAACATCCCTCCAGACACCTATAAAAGGTGACATCACAGATGCTCCATATCTGTTTTTCTTACAGTCTAAAGTCAAAAGTGAGCAATCTGTGCGAGAATGATATATAAAGCAAAGGTTAGATCACCAACCCATTAATCCACCTTGGTCAAAGGTTATGAAAATCACACTGTAGACGGATCAACAGGAAGTGATTTTTGTGTAGTCCCAGCAGTGAATACGAGGGAACTGTACAAACTGTTTTCATGTAGCAGAGATGCCAGAAGCGGCACAGAGGAGTGATGTGATGCTGTAACAGGGCTTTCATGTAGAACAGTGCTGTCTGCTGTTACATAAACAGCTTTACAAAAGTGAGCAGTCCTCCACATTCTCTCTATAAAAAGACCCATCATTTCACCCCACTCCTAATCTGGCTTTATTCTATCCATTTCAGCAGTTTGGGCTTTTAGGAGAACAGGGGGATGAAATTCAGAGAGGAAGAAAGAACAGACTGTGTAGTATATATATATATACAGTTTGTTCTTTAGTTATCAATGTTTTGTCAAAGACTTGGGCGGACTTATTCACACAGTGAAATCACTTTGACAGATTGACGACTGGCTTCTTCCTGACTGGTACATGCTGGGTGACATCCAGCTCCTCCTCGTGAGACTCGTGGGCTGCATTTGGTTCCACATTATCACACCGTCTTCCCTCGATGTGTTCCCTTCAGTGAGCCCGCTAGCAGTGGTGGAAAGTAACTAAGTACGTTTACTTGAGCACTGGAATTAAGTACAGTTTTCAGGAACTTTACTTGAGTATTTCCATTTTATGCTACTTTATACTTCTACTCCACTACATTTATTTGACAGCTTTAGTTACTTTTCAGATGAAGATTTGACACGATGGATAATATAACAAGCTTTTAAAATACAACACATTGTTAAAGATGAAACCAGTGGTTTCCAAACTTTTTGGCTTTTGACGTCTTACAAAAAGCAGTGTGTAGTCGGGGTCACATTTCACATGTCTATGAGTTGTTAACAGCTCCACCAAATAGTGATTTTTCCCTCTAAACTTCTCACATGGTTTCATTTCAATAAATGTTCAAATGATCCAATATTTCACCAAAAATCAAAGATTAGAGAAAAAGTCCAAAAATCGAAAACAGATTTGTGTATCAGAACTTTGTTTTGTCTTCTGATGACCCTATGGAGGGGCCTGACCCCTAGGTTGGGAACCACTGGACTAGACTAGCTAACTGTACATAAAGTAGTTGAAACTAGCTCCACCTCCGGCAGCTACAACAGTAACGTGCAGCTCTAACACTGATGCTTCAGTATTAATAATCTAATGATGTCATATATAATAATATATCAGTCAGAGGGACCAAACCACTACTTTTACTGCAATACTTTAACTACATTTGTCTTGCTAATACTTATGTACTCTTGCTTAAGTATGATTTTTCATGCAGGACTTTTATTTGTAATGGAGTATTTTTACAGGACTCTGGATCTGAGTATTTCATCCACCACTGTCCACTAGTGATGAAACCAGATGTACAAGAGGTGAGTCCTTCTGGTCCTCAGCAGAGTAAAATGGGCAAGAAATCAACTGAGGATGAGACCAAATGGCAGCCAATACAAGGTCAGTTCAGTTTGAGGGAATGACAATGTGTCCCTGAATGGTTTTCATAAAGTTTGGTATGGTAGTTTGTTTAGAAACAGCTCCAAAGACTAATAACAGTGATCACATTTGAAGTCTCCGGAGAGTAGTTCAGAGAGTCTCCCAACTTTAATATGATATTAAATCACCAGAGAGCTGCTTCAATGAACACATCCAGACTAATGTCACTATAGACTCTGTATGTAGAATCTTGTAATTGTATTATCTTTCATTATATTCTGATGGCATACATTTGTCTGTAGGAAAATGAAACGATCATGGTGATTTAAAAAACTAAATCTAAAAGATAAAAACATTTCCCAACACTTAAAAGTGCAGTGTGTAGAATTTAGTGCCATCTAGCAGAGCAGACTTGAATATTCATAATTAGTGTATAATCACCTGAAAATAAGAATTGTCATGTTTTTCGTTACCTTAGAATGAGCCCTTTATATCTACATAGGGAGCGGGTCCTCTTCCATGGAGCCCACCAAAGTAGCCCAGAACAGACAAACCAAACACTGGCTCTAGGGAGGGCCTTTTGTGTTTTTCGCAAGTTTTCGCAGCCACTTTAGGTTCTCCTACATGCTCAAATTGCTGAAAGAGAAGTCAGGCTTGAAACAAACCTCCAGGTTAGGAGAAATGAAGATGGACAGTAAAATTATTACTCAGAGTTACTGTTAATGTCTATCGCAGTTTACAAACTGACTTCCTTTTGTGCAAATCTTAATTCTCCATTTTTACACTCAGACATTACCACTATAACCTCACTTTGAAGATGTGTATGTGATCAAATATTCAAACTTATGGGAGACAGAAGACATGAGAATGTGGTCATTTTCAGGATCATAAAACATTTTCTTTATTACACAAAAAGGAAATGTACACATTTAATTATTAACAGTGCATTCTGGGGACATTTAAAATAAAAGCAGCTTTTGACACAACAAGCACAAATAAGAGAAAAAAGGTTAATAAACAGTGAGAAAGTCTGGCTGCTGTTTCCACACCTTTATCAACTAAAAGAGAGGAAATGTCGAGAGCTCAACATGTTTCATCAACTTCACTCTGATGGATGATTGAAGTTTGACTCGACATGTCTTGGTGAAGTCTGTATGTTGCTTTCACCACAAGATCAGACCAAGTTTCTCTTTTAACAACCAAACAAGATGTCTTTCCTCCTTGAATCCAGCCAGTAAAGCCATGAGCCTTCAGGCACATGTTCAGCTCACTGTACACTGGTAACAATGCAGCTCATCACTATGCGGCAAGCTCCAAAAACTTTATGTACCAAGATATTTACAATGTAAACTAATGACTGTAGAAGTGTACAATAATGTTATGTCTTTGATCCAAAAACTAAGCAGCCTTTATAATAAAATATTGCTCAATGAAGAGAAATGGAAAGGATCCACTTACAAAGTGCAGAAAAGTATGTCACGTTGCATTTTGCAGTTCTGTTCAAGCTTATTAGTTAAAACACAAAGTCGATGTGACATTTTGGAACATTTTTCCACTCAGACTCTGTGTTTTCTCCCAATAATTTGTGACATTTTGCTGCAGCCTTTGACTTGTGTTTGCTGTGTTTGGGGGGAGAACTGAGGTGGAAAATAATATATCCATGAAGAAAAGCCAGCGGAGCAGTGAGCTCCTCTTGTACAGCCTTCAGCAAAGAGCACGTTACATAATTACACTGATTGTTAAACCTATGCTGTCAAGTTCTCTGAAAATTAAAAAGAAACTTCAATGCACCTCAGTTTCGACTTTAAAGGGTTAGTTCACCCAAATTACAAAAAGAACATTTCTCACTTGCTTCTAGTGGTTTCTAACTAAGCAGATAGTTTTTGGTTTGTTTGTCCAGGTTTGTAGATATCCGTCACTGAGGTCTCTGCCTGCATCCCAATACAATGAAGCAAAATGGAATTTCATTTATGGCGCTCAGAGCATCAAAAAGCAAACAGTAACAAGTCTTTACAGCAACAGTGTCCCTGTTAATCTAAATAATAAGGACTATTTCTTCAACAGAATGTAGTTCCATTAAAAACTGCTGACAGTGAGATCTGCGGATTGTCCAGAAGAACATGGACACTGTTTCTGGAAAGTGATGATTTCAAATGTCAAAACTAAATGCTTGTCATCTCCGATGTATCGGAGTGGAGGCAGAAATCTCAGAGACAGATCATAGAAAACAGCTGCTGTGACATCACTGATTACAGCCAGAAGATCTGTAGAGATCAATGCTGTTTGATTTAGTGTTGACCGGATGATGTAAAGGACCAAACCATTGTTTTAGCCTCCTTTACTAAATTAATATTTTTTCCCACTTTCCATGCGGCCATTTGTTTCCATTCATGTAAGTGCTTTCAGTACATTAAGAAATTTAACATGAAATTAGTTTAGTTTCAGTGATCCATCACAGTGAGCATCCTGTCAGCTTTTACTGCTGTCAAAGTTACATTTTTGCATTTAGTTGCATGGACTGACCAAAAAAACCCTCAAAACTTAGACAACAACAAAAGCAGACATGGTATACACTGTGACAGACTACTGAAAGCAAACAAAAGCAGTTCTGCAGTTTTATTTTTAATAGCAGAGAAATAACTGGAAACTAGTAGCTGTCATTTAAATAACAGTTCAGTCTAAATACTAGATCTAGTCATTATTTCCACTTACTTTGGTTGGATCGATAAACAGTAGTGAACCCTTTAAATGTCAGCTTTCTAACAAGATACTGCAGGGTAACAGTCAATGCTATAATAATGGCTGACTTTTCCATTGTGTAGTGCATTAACTGAAGTGCAGCAGCTCTCAGTCGATCTATTCTTGCATTAGTGGCCCGAGCCGGCGATGTCCGAGCAGATGTACTCCATCGGCTGTGGAAGCAAGAACACCTGCTCGGACATCGTTATGGAGTCAGATGTGCAGCATGCTTCAAAGTTTCAGCCCACAGACATCAGAGTGCAGCAGCAGTTTTATAATCTACGTGATCCAGTGTTCCTTTAGCCTTTTCAAATGTCAAAGACAGACAGAAATTGTGGTTCCTGCTGTGACTGTTATTAAAAGTGAAGACATTTACATAAATTACCAGGAAAGATAATTGGGCAGTAAAGGTTCAGTTCACCTAAGAAAAAAAAAAAGAAGCATCGAATTCATGCAGCCGACAAGCTGCAAACTGAATGTTTTAGGAGTGAAGAAAGTCTTTTTTAGCACCGACGGGAAACGCAGGGACATGGCTGAAAGAAGCTGAGTGGGAGTCGAGACCGAAACTCAGACAGACTGAAGTGAACATCAACAGCAAGCTGTTATAAAACACTGAGCTCTTATAGACAACATGTACAGTGTGACAGCATATCCTGTTGACTTGTCAGCCTTACAAAAGCGTTTACAAAGTGAGAAAGTAGCAGATTTGTGCTGAAAGTTAATTAAAGTGACTAAATGCCCTGTAGTCCAGGTGAATTGTAATGGTTCATATATATCTAGAGTTTTTATGCCCTCAACATTTTCAGAGATTCAGTCATTGCACAAACGGCTGTGGCAGCCATGTTTTCCTCTGAAATGTATTTACTGAACTGACCGTGAAAGAAGGTAAACTATGTATATCCCTATATGTTGAGTGTGGAGAGAAACGTAACAAATAGAAATATGCTAAAAGTCAAGTTTTCCAAGTTAAATTGAAATGTTGGTTCTTAAAAAGGGGCAGTTTCATTGTGTTCACACAATGTTTAAGACACTGATATAATGTGGTCATGTGAACAGTCAATATTTTCTTTACCGCCACCTCCCTCAACATTTGTGTCATGATCCAAGTCTGAAAATATTCAGGACACCAGAGGAAACGTTTCTGTTTCTGTACGAGCATTGTCTTCATTTCAAGTTTATGCGTAACAAGCAGTTTCTACTCTACAGATCTGTGTAACTAGCATGTGTGTGTTGTCTCCGGCCGTTATTGCGTCGCCGTGGGGCCGATGAGGACAAAGCAGCGGGGTTGTCAGGTCTGACGGGCTCAGAGGAAATCACCTGTCAGCGGGCAGGCTCATGTCATCAGACAGAAGCTGCTCACCTGGAAGGAGGAGGAGGACATGACTCAACTGTAGTGATTTTCCCTCATTATCTACACACATACTGAACTGTGTGGACAGCTGAGCATGTTGTGAGGTGATGGACACAATAAAAACACCTGGACAAGACTGATTTATTAGCATCATTTTACCTCTTTAGGTACTGTAGAAGTAACCCACCGACATGATTTTTTCAGTTATTAGAAGACAAATTGTTGACTGTATTTTCAGTTAAAGCAGCTTTAATCAATGTTTTTATAACAACAAAAGATCACATGATTACTTGTAAATAAAAAGGTGTCGCCAGTAGTTAGATGACGTCGGGTTGTGTCGTGGCAAAAGTTGAGTCTGGTTCAACTTTTTGCTGGACAACCGCTGCAGGTTTTTACTGAGCCATCTGTGGTGGCATCCCTGCTGCGTAAATGCCCTGCACTCATTCAAATGAATGGGAGGGCAGAGCTACTGTCAGTCTGAACTCCCCCTGAGTACTGCATTAATGTTTTACTTGATTCTGACCACCTGAGTGTTCTCCCTCATGATTTAAACATAACATTCCTTGACTTGATACAAACCTATCTGAACTACTTCTTTTGTCAACAATCAATTTATGTACTGTATTTCACCTGTGATATGTGTTGTCACACAACACGACAAACAAGCTTCAAGAAATGACAGAAATCCCGGTGCTGCCACAGTAGTGACGGCTTTATAATATAAGTTCATTACAAGTCACATTGTGCATGACGGGTCTGGTGCAATCTCGGTCACAGTCTGTGTTAAACTGTATGACATCAGTTTTGAGGCATTTCAGATTGTATGATGAATGCCTGATCAACCGTAGCACTATAATGTAAATAGACAAAAAAAGACAAAAAAAAGGATGCAAGCAGAAACATGCCATCAACTCCTGTTACCCATCTGCACCACTCTTGCATTTTAAAAATGTAGTAAAATAATAAACATGCTTTGGCCATGATGTTAGCACTTCTATGCATCAAAAAGCAAGTGTGAAGCTGGTTGTGGCCCAGGAAAAGAGGGAAACGTGAAGGCCAATTCAGCAAACCAAGTTTGAGCTAAATAGTTTTTTAGCAATAGCATTACGTTAGCTCACCAGTGTATTCAGTGTCATTTTATGTTTTAAAATGTTCTCATGTTGGTTGGTTTATAAATGTAGGTTGTAGCTGCAGTCACATTCTGGGATTTTAGTCCAAAATTTCTGACACTGTCAGAATTGTGACGCAGCTCGCCTTTGTTCACCCAAAACTCTAAATCAGCTGTCTATGGATCCAGGACCACCATTTTTTTTTAAATGACATTGTGTGTGTTGGTTACCTGTGCAAGGAGGAGTCTGGTTGTCATAGCGAGAGTTGTTGCTCTGCAGAGCCTCGTCCTCGGTGTCGCTGTCACTGCTCGTTGCTGCCACCAGGACAGATGGTGACTGGTCTATAAACAGGACAAGACAAGACGAGACCATCAGACCTGCGCAAACATTCCTTCGTGGAAATATACAGCTATTTCAAGTTTTGGAATAAAACAGATTTTGAATCAAAGTATCTTTTGTTTATCACAACAGGATTCAAACCCCCTGAGGGCAGAGTGGGCTCAGGATTGTTTTCCAGATTCCTCTTTTGGATTGATGTCAACAGTCATCAAGAAAAATTCAGTAATGGTGGAACAAAACATTTACTGCGTCTTGTTCTCTCCTATTCACACACATACAAAACATTTTTACAATTTTCTAAGCAGCAGAGATTTCTTCCTTAGGAGGCTAATGCTGCACATAATACACAAACAGGAAAACACACAAACTCCTGAGGGTGTCAGATAGAACGTAAACTGACCTTCATTTGAATGTGTCTGTGCAGAGGATCCCTCCAGCAAGGACTGATGGGAGTTTCCTGAGCTTTCTGAATCACAGTCCAACATGGCTGCCCTGTGGGGGGAAGAAATAGAAAGGTTATGACACGAGAGTTTTCTGTTGTAGTTCGAGGAACGCAGCTGTCTGGTGTAGATACATTTTTCTGTGAATCAAGAGACGCACCCTAGGGTCCTACTGCCACAGTTCTTGCTGGTAGTGATGTAGCTTGGTCCCCCCAAGGTGAAGATGTCATCTCTGGGCCCTGAGGCTCCATACAGCTGCTGCTCCACAGAGTACTGCTGCTTGGAGATGGACGCCTGCTCTGACGAGGAGCTGCCAAGAGACACAAGAGGGCCCTGGATGCCATCAGCCTTGAGCACCCCTGGAGCAGAGACAGAAGCAAAGTCACATGATGGAAAGACATGGGTCTTGTTCTGTTACTGCTGTTTTTTTAATTCAATCAAGATCGACATCACAAGGAGACTAAAAAGTTGGCAGTTGTTGTCGTTTCCAGATGCAGCAGGCAGCTGTTTTCAGCAAAAAAAAAAAAAAAATCTCAAAAAAAGATACTTGTATGCTACCTGCTCACCACCAAACAGCAGACAATGTTAGCAACTAACTAGTGAACACAGTCGAGCATTTTAGAGCTAAAGAACGAGATACTTTTCTCAGGAGCTGAAGGAGCCAAAAACCTGAGCTAAAAGGAGTCACTATCAGATCAGAAACATGAATCCAGACGAAGGATAATGTTAATTGTATGGATTTTTAAACAAGCAACTGTTTGCTAACTTAAATGGTAACATAAATACTGACCCTCTGTACCTCCAAGCCCCTCTTTAGGATGCAGACTGAGCTCCGTGGCGGCCTCTGCTCCTCTCAGGTCCTTCTCCATCTCCTCTGGACTCCTCCGCTTCACAACCTGAGAGCTGCTGCTATCCAGGACAGGAGACTTCCTGGCTGCACACAGAAAAAAAAAGACACACATACACAAATACAGTATGTAATTATCTCACAACCCAGGACCATATAACGGTGGAATTAAATGTCACAATCATTGGTTGTTGTGAGATGAAAATTTTTAAAAAAGATGATACTGACTCTGGTTGAGTCCTGTGAGCCTGATCTTTTGTACTGTCGTCTGAAAACAGTCATCAACGAGGTTTCAGCTTTTTTAGCTCAAGTTTATATTGAATTAAAATTATTTTTCTACCAGAGTATAAACTGGCCTTCAAAGCCACTCAAAACTGGAGTCTGGAAAACATCCACTGTGGACTAAGAACTGACTTTTCTTTCAAACCAATGATGGAAATGGTGTCAGGTTTGTTAGAGGTACAAAAATAACAAATACTGACCTTCAATTTTTCTTTGATAAAAGAGAAGAAGAAACATTTATTTTGGTTTCCACAGTAACATTTCCACCATCAGAGCCTAGTCATGTGAATTTTAATGTAAAATAGTTGCAGTCTTCGTCCATAGAAAGAAAGAAGATTATGAAACTTATGGAGGCTACCTCACATGGGGGTACCTACTGCAGGTAACAAGAGGATTTTCAGTTTGGGTGAAATTGTTTGTGTTCACCATTACTAGCATTGGCAGTGTAGCTGTGCTCACCAGGGCGGCAGGGCCTGGATCGGGCTGCAGCTGCTCTCCCCAGCAGGTCCAGCTCACTGGCCTTACAACAAGCTGACAGCTCTGGATCAGCGTGGTGAGAAGGCACATCCTCCACACTGAAGGCCCCTGATGGGCCAGGCCTGGGCTCTCCAGCCCCCCGAGCCTCCAGCACTTGACTCTTGACATCTGACATCTTGCTGCGGACCTCAGCCATCTGGGCCTTGAGGCGGATCAGGACCCCCGAGTCTGGAGCCGATCGTCGCACCACCTGAGGCCGCCGCTCTCGTTCTTTCCTGGAGTGAGGATTGGCTGGAAGAGACAAAAAACAGGAACGAGAAATGGAGGGAAATTGAGAACATTGTTTACTGTTTAGGCATTTAGCCTGGATACATACATATTTTTTCTGCATGATTTAACAGTAAGGAGGGTTTAAGTGTTTTGCTTGAAGACGTGTGGCTTTTAAAACTCAAATTACATCAAATGTCATAAAGTAAAGAAACCCATCAGTCGGTATTTAGTTATAAGATGGTCTCTCTAACCACGAACCATGCTGCCTCCTCGTTATAATCACCATCACATAAAACATAATTCTGTTTTTTCTACAGCTAATAAATTTGTGTAAAATTTAACATTTACTTCAATATGTCTTATAACTCTTTGTTTGGGTTTGAGTTTTTTCAAGTCTGTCTTAATATAATACATGCTAAAACAAAATGGAAATAAGTCTTTAGAGCTGCAATGATTAGTTGATTAATCAATCACCGAAAAGTCTGCAACTGTTTTGATAGTTCAATTGTTTAGGCCTTTTTTTTTTTTAAGGCAAAAATGCCAAAAATTTGATGGTTTCAGATTTGAGAGTTTGCTGCCTTTTCTTCTTACATTACAGAAAATGTAATATCTTTGGATTTTGGACTGTGTTTCAGACAAAATAAGACATTTGCTGATAACACACTGGACTCTAGGAAATTGTGACCTTTTTCACAGTTTTGATGTTTTATAGGCCAAAACGATCAATTGAAAAAAATATCAGAAGATTAAATCGACAATTAAAATAATCATAAGTTGCAGCCCTATAGGTCTATTCTCCCAGACTGAGACTACACTGTAAGAGACGAAGGACAAAATCCAAAGCCCTTGTTCCAGTTCAACAGAAACTAATATGAAGCTTAAGCAGTCTAAGTTAACTAAATCAAGTCATATCTTCTAAAATCATGGTCTGATTAGTACGAAATTCACTCTTTATTTCCTCGGCATGATGTTCCCTGCATTTTCTCTCTAACGTGATGGTTAAGGTGAAAAAAAGAAATGAGAAACCTCCGTCAGCTGTTGCTTCTGTCGCACTGTGATCATCCTAAAGGGATATTTTATTTTTATTTTGAGTGTTCTGAGTTTAGCTGGAGTGACTCGGTGTGTTTACAGACCTTGGCTGTGCAGGAGAGATACAGGAGGCCGAGGCTGAAGGCCCCACAGAGACTCCACGCTGCTGCGCTCCTTCAGATCCAGCAGCTGGATCAGGATGACGGGGTCGATCTCCAGGAGGCTGTTGCTCCCTGGACCAACAGCACCACCAGCAGCTGCTCCGCTACCGCCGGCGCTACGGCCAGCGGCAGCACTGCGATGTAACGAACGCACTGTGGAGCTGGATCCACCTGCAGATCAGGCAGAAGAGAGAGTTCAGATCAGTTATTTCTTTGTCATTTTATTCTTAGTCACTGTATATGCTGCTTTTAGTGGTACAACTACATTTTTTGAGCTGTATCACATGTTTTTAGTGACTATTTATGCCCCATTAATAATTATATACATGGAGAGATATAGTGTGGGTATTTGTTATTAATATTTATATTGTTGTTCATTTATTGTTGATGATTTTTTGTTCCCTTTTGCTTTGAATTTTATCACACTATTGTTCTTCTGCATTATGATGTAATGTTTACTTGTGGACTCCAGGAAGAGTAGTCGCTAATTGGCAGTGGCTGAAGAATCACAGTAGGGCTGCAACTAACGATTATTTTCATTTAGTCTATAAAATGTCAGAAAATAGTGAAAAATGCCAATTATAATTTCTTAGAGTCCATAGAGACGTCCTCGAATGTCTTGTTTTGTCTCATTAACAGTTCAAAATCCAAGGAAATTGAGTTTGCTATCATGACTAAAATGATTGTTAGATTTTCAAAATAGTTGCTGATTAATTTCTACCAATGGACTAATCGATTAATCAACTAATCGTTACCAATCTATTAATCCTTGGTCAAAGCATCTCTGAAAACAAATCAAACAAGATGTTGGAGGTGAAGACGGTGTTGAAATGGCTGATGTCTCATTAATATTGTGATATTGTGTTTCAGCCTGTAGCTTCACAGTTCATCAATCATAACGTCTAATAGATTATATATAATACAGATACAGACACTGATACAGAGCAGCTCTCTGGATATTTTAGTGGTGCACTCTCTCTACAACTGATGTCACTCATATCTCTGTTGAACAAAAGGTTTCATGTTTCTTTTTCTACCACAACCTCCCCTCATCTTTTACTCCTACTTTTCAGAAGTGGAACATTTTCCATGAAAACTGATGTGCACATACACACACACACAATGTTGTTGCTTTTTAATGGTAACGACATGGTGCTGATATCCTCGGTCAAAAATAAGTGATTTAAACTGAAACATGTGATACAGATTTATACTGACGTGATTTAAGATTTGTTTATTTTTGTATAATTTCTTTAAATCGATTTTCTGTTTGCAGATCTTAATTCTTTTGGGTTTTAAATCCACTAATAGTGAATTTTAAGCATTCAAGAATCTTTAAGCACAACAGAAATATTTATTTAATTTACAATGTGATATAATGTTTATCGATGTCAACTGAAAACACAAAAGGACTGAAATAAAACTTCATCTTTTGGCTGGCGGGATAATTTTCTGTTAATGTTTTCCAGACTAAAATTCTTTATTAAAAGCTTTCATGATTTCAACTGCCTTTGCAAGGTTAAACTATTTTTTTTTTTTTTTTTTTTTTTTTTTTTTAAATTGCATCAAAACAAAACACACAAGTCACTACACTGTGAAAGAATAAAACGAAATGTTTATCAACATGCATTTTCATATTATGCTCACTGGGTTTGGAAAATCTTACAAAATAAACTTCATCTGAAAACGCTGCCTTCATATCAGGCATTCAAGCTTCACATTAAAAAATGTTTCATGTGTAATTTAATTGTTTTAAATAGTCAAGTTTTATCACGCTCATATTTCTCAGATCCTGTTTTGTTGTGTTGTGTTTTTATGTAACTTTGTGACACCTATTTTACGCTGCCTTTTGGCCAGGTCTCCCTTGTAAAAGAAAGATGGAAAAAAAAAAAACAACCCAAAAAACAAAATTTTGCTCAGCTTGACTCTGATATCTAACAGAGTGAACACGCAGCCCCCCACACATGTACATACTGACACCAAGTGTTTCTATATCAGCACCCTGCGAGGGGCACAGTGCACCAACCATGACTCATCCTCTTCATGCCTTTCAACACCAACACAGTCAAACACACCGAGGGAGCTGCTCTGAGACCCACCATCATATCACCGTGTTCTCGCTTGTGCAGGTGTCCAACAACACAAATAGACGTGATTCTGTAAAATCTCGAGTAGTGGCTGAGGCTTTTATTTAGCTCGACTGAAGAGAGAACGACGCCTTTATCTGAGGCAGGCAGTTAAATATTTGATGTTTCCAGTTTTACAAATGTGAGGATTTGTTGCTTTTCCTTGGCTGTTGGTCGGGAGGGAAAAAAAGTTATTTGAAGACATCACATTGAGCTCTGAGAAACTGTGATGGACATTTTTTATTTCTGGTTTTATAGAACAAATGATTTACTGATTAATCAAAAAAAGATAATCAGCAGATTAAACAGTAATGAAAATAATTGTTAGTTTCAGCCCTACTGCTGTTCATTGTTAAAACAAACTCAAATTAAAACACTTCCAGCAGTTCAGGGAAATAAATCCCCTCAACTCCCTGAAAGATTTTATTTTAAAACCTGAAGAGTTTCTACCAGTTGGTTTGGGTGCCAACACAGTGGCAGGACGAACACCATCCAAACGGGGTAAACTCTCCCAAAAATGCTTCTAAATCCAAACATGTTATGTGTCGAGTACAGAAACACAAAATGGTAGAAAAACCGTTTCCGTTAAAATGGAAGTGGACTACAGGTTCATCTTGAATCTGAGAATCCATGAAAAAAAAGATTTACGCTTTCATGCGTCACGTTTCAGGATTAATGAGCCAAAATGTACATTAATCAACACTGATGGCACAAAAAGTTATTACTATTATAGTATTATAGTCCTTGTACTCTTGTTCTCATACAGGTATGTGCAGTCGCTGCATGATCATTAATTTAACGCTGGCAGACAAGGACGAGAGCAGGTGACAGAATTTATGTCACACAGACTGTTTTGATTATGTGGACTCATCATCATCATCATCATAATTTGAGCTTCATTGAGTTTCATTTCTCAGCCCACACATAAACTTTCTACCAAGCTGCACTGAAATCTGTTTGAGCTACAGTATCTGCTAGCAAACAAACAGACAGATCTCCTCTGCAGAGGTCAGCAAGAGAACCTCCTACACAACACGTGGCAGAATTTTCAATTGTGAGATTTGCAGAATAAATTTGCAGAATAAATTTCTGAATATTAGTGCATGAATTTTACCTGTAGCTCCAGCCAGATCATCAGGAAGCTCTCCTTCTTCTGTCTCCAGGTTCCCAATGAAGTCTACATCATTCTCTCCCGACCTGTGCAAACATCCAGCAAACAAAAAGTAACGTGTCTGGTAATTATGTACAGTGGAAAATTATTTTTCATTGCAGGTACTGTAGGTAGGTATGAAGCCTCATATTTCTGCACAGAATTATTTTGTCCCCCATCTCTAACAAAGTAATTGAATTAGGAAAGGATCATTTGGAGAGGAGGAATGATTACAGCCACCAGTGACTCTTTCAAGGTACATACTGTATTGGCATCCATCCTTTAATCCATGGGACAAACTACTAGAAACTTAGTGTCAAGGCCTCAGTATGCTTCAGAAAAAGTGCTTGTTGGCTTGTTTAACACCAACTAAAGCTCCCTTTCCAGCAGCAGAATCAGAAAGGGGGAACATCTGGCCAACAGCCTCTTAACACAGTGATGTGGAGGCCTGAAAGTAGGCTTGAAATTCTCTCTTTTATTCTTCACACAACTACTTGTTTCAAGCACTTTTTATGTGTGTTCAATACCATGAATGTCCTCAAGGAGAGACTGTTAAGTGTGCGTTGTTATCGACATTTGTACAATAAATCACCTTGAGAATACAAAGACACGTAAACTTGCCTTAGAGTGTCTTTATTCGGATACTGTATACTGGATCTCCAACAATATTTTACATTAGGAGAGGAATGTGAGGAATTCTACTCACATGGTTTCTTCATCTATGTCATTCTCCTCGGTGTTGCTGGTGGCGGTGGAGCTCCCTGAGGTGCTGCTGCCGTCCAGCGGGTTCACCTCCTCCTCTGTTAGGCAGTCCACCTCCAAGTCTCCATCAGACAGCTCCTGATCAACACAGAGACATGATCATGATCACACCACGCTCGTGCTTTGTAGCATTTCGTTTGGAGTTCAGTTTAAATATCCCGACAGTTAACTTGGATAGGGGCGTCTCAAGTTAATCCACAGGATGAGGGTCAGGGCAAATCAAGACTTTTTAAATAAAAATCATCAATGTCAGCCAAAAGTAAGATTAAATTGTTCATATATCCCATAAAAAGATCCCATTTCACTCAATTTAAAACATTGGAACTACTTCTCAACAGTTTTGGAAGTGATTGAACCAAGAACAGCTTGAACAAATAAACAGCAGCCGACAGTTTCAAACCACTGAGCTCAAAGCAAAACAATAAATATGAAACAACAGAAAAGACTTGAACAGGATATCCTTAAGTTTACATAAATCAACAATAAGTTCTGTGAAACCTTTTTATTGCCCCTACAGAGGAATAGTTTATGTTTCCCCCTCTTGCTTGCTCCATATGCACCAAGAATCAATAAGCTGTTGGTGCAGTTAAGTTAGAGAACACCTAATGAAATATTTCCATCCTTACATTAGAGTCGTCGTGTTGGGTCCTCTCCTCTTCTTCGCCTTTTTTAGTGTTGATCAAGGTGGTCTGGATGTCGTCGTCGCTCTTCACTGAGCGAGGGTCTCTTTCGGAGGCTGTGGTGCCCGCAGCGAGCCTCAGGTCAGGCGGTGAGGAGCTGCGTGACGTCTGACGCCGAAACAGTTCGATGGCCAATCGCTGAAAGCAAAAATATGATTCAGTCGGGAAGATTGATATGTCTGTTACAGCTAGATGCAAGGTTATTCAGACAACTCAAACAGACTGATCAGACTATGTAATAATCTCATATTTTTTTAAATACATTCATTATTTTCCCTTTAAGACTGTTGTACTTGAATATAAAAAAACAATAAATAGAATAAATAGTAAAATAAAAAATAGGATTTTCATGTTCCAAACCAGAATATCAGGTGTGAATGCCTTTTAAGATGTTTTTTTTGCCTTTATTGGACAGTGGGCAGTGAAGAGGCAGACAGGGAACAAGGGGAGTGAGAGATGACTATGACATGCAACAAAGGTCCCTTACTGTAATCGAATCTGGGACGTTGTGGTTATGTGGCATGTGCAGTAACCTTTCGGTTACCAGGACGCTCCCTATTGCCTCAAACTTAATAAATACTGAAATAGCAACAGTGGAGACGATGAGTGTGAACCCACGCTCAGTGGTTCCAGGTCAAGAGATAATTTCTAACCAAAGAGCCACTGAAAAAAAAAAAACAGGATCCAAACTGTGCAATAAAAATCTAAATAAATCCTTCCTTCTCTCTGCATGTTTTCTGTCTCCTCCACCTCCTCTGTCTGCTTTACAAGGTACAATTGTGGCACTTTTTTGTCTAAAAAATGGCTGTGTTATGCAAAAACATACACAAAACTTTTTTCATAGTCAAATAAACAGACACACATAATTATGGATGTGTTGCCTTAAAAATGTTTTTGTGTTTTTTACCTTAATCATAAACCAAGTCTTGACTCTAAAACTGAATTATTTACATTATGGGGACAAAAAAACAAGTTCCCTTCAGTTGCCACTGTAAAAAGGACGGCGAGTCCCCAAAATGTGACTGTGAAAACAGATTTACATCAATGAAAAAAGGAGCGTCTGTACACTGATTCCAAACTACAATGTAGTTTGTACATTTAAATACATTTGTAGTTTGAATACATTTTGTAACTTGGAGTCAGTGTACAGGCGCTCCTTTTTTCATAGATGCTGCTTTTTGAATAAAACTGCACCTGTGTAATGTGTGTAATATCCGTAATACCTGGTGCACACACACATACACACACACACATTCACACAGTACCTCTTTCAGGTTGTTGATCTGCTGGATGTAGCCGCTCTGGGCCGACTCCAGCTGGCTGATGTACCAGTACTGGTCTCTACATTTCTGGAAGAAGGTGGGTGATCGAACCTGGTAGCTGTGCAGCACATGCATGAAAACAAATGACACTGTGTTACTCTATGACAACAGACTTGCTATACTGATGGTTTCTATCATATCTGTGTGTGTGTGTGTGTGTGTGTGTGAGCTCACCGGAGCACCAGTGTGTCAGTCTGCATGTTCAGGTAGCCCTCGCTGGCCAGAAGGTCCAGTCTGAAGAAGCGGTTGTAGCCCCAGCATTCTCCGACCTCAAAGTCAGAGGCAAACTCCCGAATTATGTTTTTGGTTGGGTCACTGGAGGCCTGATGGACCATCTCCACGCGGTACTCGTACCTGAACAGAACCAAGACAACATCATTACACAAGAAAAAACATGTGAGAGAGTGTCAAGAGATGGTGTCCAGGAGTTTCAGATGTTATTATATTTTTAAAAATAAAAAAAATGTATCATATTTTTACTAGATGTGGTTTGTTTTTGAATTTAAAAAATTGACTGACTCTGAGCTTCTGTACAAACTCTTCAAGTTGTCAAAGAATTTAAAATCGGATCATTTAACGGAAACTGAACTATGAAGAGAAAGGAGAAATACAGAAAGAATTTGGTAGAGAAAGGTGAAGCTAGACAGCCAGGGAGAAGATAGCGAACAAAGGAAAGATTTACTAAAACTTAAGAACATTAACATTAAGAAATAAACATACTTTGATGTTTCAGGGAGTCCAGCAGACAGTTCCAGGAACACAGACAGGTAGTTTCCACGAACCACACCGTTGCCATCCTGAGAAAACACATAACAAGCGTAACTAACACAGAGACATGGCCGCTGGTTTTTAAGAACCTGACTTTACTGAACTATAAACCAGCAGTGTTTATGTTAAGAAGTAGGATGGTTGTATGATCCCACACAGAGTTTCTTAGTTCCTTTGGGCACTAACAACAACAAAATAATTATTTGGTTTTCAACTGCATACACAGATTTTTTAATAATAGCATGAAATCAACAAATAAACAATGGATTCACATTAAATTAAGTATTATATTGACAACAGAAAATGTTGAAAAAACCCCCCATTGTAATCAATTCCTATCCAAGCCCTGATGCCTACAGTCAGACTGAGTGTTGCCTGAAACTTTTTTAACTGATACATTAAAATCACTTGTTTGAAATTAGATTATGGAAATAAATTGTGATCAAAAGATGAAAAGCAATGCACCATAATGTCGATGCTACAGTTCATTCTGAACAGTGTAGCCAGGTGTGTAAATTGAAAACATACAGCGGACGGAGAAAATGTTTCAAACTCACTGGGTAGACTTTGAGCCTCCAGCAGAGCCCAGATATCTGTAGAGGAGGGCTGTAGACCGGGTCGGCCCGCTGCCTCAGGGTGCTACAGACACACAAACACATACTTAAATCAGACCTGATCTACGTTGTACATTTCAAATGCACATCTTAAAATTTGTGTTATAAGAGAAGTGATGAAAGATGCAGCTAAAGCAGCAGATTTATCAGAATATCATCTCTAAAAGTAAAGGTTTGATTAAAAAAAACAACTAATTTTACACATTAAACAAGTGGGACTCCTTTAGATTTTAATCATATTTATATTTCAGCCACTGAGATTAAGTGTAGACGCCCCTGATATGTTTAATGAGCACTAGTTCATACGAATGTCATCTGACTACATCTGAGGCCAAAAGTGTTCATAGCTGTTCTGAACGGACGCACTCAAAGGCGAGGTGAAAAGTGCTCTGCTCTCCTTGAATAACAAACTCTACACCTTTCAACTTTAAACACTGTCAGCTAAATGTAAAGATATTGTTTAAAACTTCACATCATTTACTAAAAGACGCACACAGTTGATGAGAATGTAAATTGGACTGAAACCAAAGACAGGATTTACCTGAAGTTGACCAGAACAAAAGTGCTGGAGTCATATGCAGGAACCAGCTCACTGAAAACACACAGAGGAAGGGTGATTACACACAAAACACACTGATCAAAGGTTTAGTTATGCATTTTTGTCACTGTCAGGCTATTCTCCTCTGTAGAAGTCATCCATAGGTGTAATTAACTAAACAAGTTAAACACAACTGATTATTTGAAGCAGCACCCTTTCCATTTATCAAGCATTAGTTGCAGCTCTACATCAAAGACTAGGCAATAAATTGTTGTCAATTAATTGCCATAATTACCATTTTTATAGCCTAAATGATTAATCAGTTAATCAAAACAAATCTGAAAAAGAATAATCTGATAATGATATTTTATTACATCCCTGTTGGACCACAAGACATAACTTGACTTCTAAACCACTACTAAAGCTGAGCAGTTTACCTGGTGAAGTCTGGAGGGACAGGAGTGGTGACGAAGGACTGCATGGGTTTCCGATGGACCTGCTGGAACATTAGCAGGATCTCTGGGCTCTTGGAGATCAGTTCACTCTTACTACAGGAGTGAAGCTGTTCAACACACACAAAACAGCAAAAATAATCATGTTGTGGCTACAAACATGCAGCTAAAACACAGATGATGGCATGTTGTTTTTGACCTGAATACAGTAGCTGTGTGGATCTCATCCACTGAAGCCTGTTTAATATGAATCTTGATATGAAATTAACAATCCAGTGCAATTTAATTCTACAAAGATAATATAAGTTTTGATTTTGTTTACAAGATAATATTTAAAGGGGACAAATCATGCACATTTCCAGGTCTGCATTTTTATTCTGGGGCTCTACTAAAATATTGTTGCATTATTCAGTTAAAAAAGCTCCTTTTTTTCTCTTATACTGGACCCTTATGCAGCCCGTCAGTTCAGCCTCTGTCTGAAACAAGCCATTTTAGTTCCTGTCTCTTTAAGGCCCCCCTCCCGATGAGCCAGCTCTTTTCTGATTGGCCAGCTTCCAGAAGCTGCATCACGGCCAACTTCCTCCAGCTCTGGAGGCTACGTAAACAAATAGCAGTCAGATTTCACTTATTTTTCTTCATTCTTTACTTGAAATGGAAACTTCTTAAATATATCCGTACATGTTCGAACCCAAATCCAATCTGAACTACGCGAAGGACGACACAAACAACCCGAGGAACAACCTGAGCAACAAAGGTGACAGAATGAACGGCTGTTTGTGGGTATGAGTGAACGATCTGACGTCATTATGAGAAGGAAGTAGAAGTAATGACAAATAACTTTGCAAACAAAGTGTTGAGAGCAGGCTGAAGCCCTGGCTTTTGACTTGCAGGGAGCATTTTACATACATTCACATCAAGTTTTGGTACTTTGTTTAACAGACATCTGACATCATAACAGTATAACAATCACAAACTCATGTTATATCCCCTTTAAGACAATTTAATGCAATGAAACACAACAAACTACTGCCTTTAACAAATACCACACTGGTGCCACAGTTTTGATATTACACAACTAAAAAGCTGATATGAAGCACAGCTAAATGAATGGAAGCTTTGAGCTGCTGTAGACAACCAACCTGATGCTCCACCTCCTGCAGGAGAGACTCCAGCAGCTCCGTCTCCTGGGTCAAGGACGTCTTCTGGCCTGGTGGGGAGGAGAGCGTTTCTATTTTCAGTGCACTTGTGCTGAATGTCAGCCCTGATGGAGGCTGGTGAGTGTGAGTGGGCGGGTGTGTTTGTGGGCGCTGAGTGCATGCATTCACTCAGTCCAGATAAATATTTTATATGTGTTTTACCCGTAACTCTATCATGAGCTCTATAAAAAAAAGGAGCTCCTGGCTGCTTTCAGACGGCACTCTGAATACTTTGTGAGGTTTAGGTCTTGACCTTTAGACTCATTGTAGTGCCAGTTAGGAGGTCTGGCACCAACAAAGATTCATTTAAACTTAAAAGTAGGGTTAACTGTAAACTTAGCCTTTGATTTAAAATTGTGTTGCACCATTTAAAGTTAAATCCTGGTGTATATGTAGTAAGTGTGAAAATATTGACAAAAAGATGACCCCTAAATGCAACCATCCCTACATGTAGTGCACTTTTCAGCTTCCAGGAGTGTCTTAGAAACTCAGAATCAAAACAACTGCTGACTGACAGCAACGTGTCGAGGAGTCCTACCCATGAGGGTGATGAGTTTGTTTTTCAGCTGGTTGTCCAGACGAGCGATCATCATTTCCACAGCGTTTCGGATCTCTCTGACCCTCTCGTCCTTCGCTCCCCTGACAGCCTCCACATTCCTCTCCTGACACACACACACACACACACACACACAAACACACAAACACACAAACACACAAACACACAAACACACACACATTAGCTGACCAAGAGCCATTTCAATGTTCAACTTAATTTAACAGACAGCTCTTAACTGAAATACCAACATGTTAGCGCCATCTAGTGGATGTAAGCAACACACACAAAAAAAACCTTTTAAACACTTCTGTAAAAATATTTTTTAAACTAATTTATCACTAATCACTAATTCATCACTAATCACTAAACTAACCACTAACTTCTTGTGTTTTCTAGTCCTCTATTTAGTTTCTTGATGCCCAAATAAGTGAAGTGCTGGTTGTATAATTGTTTATCTCCAGGACTTAAACATATGCTTACATTATACAAATACATACATTATAAGCATAGTTAGAAATAACATTTGGATGTGACTCTTTTTCACATTTAATTCCTATTGCTCGTGCTGTGCGTAAAGCATTTTGCTGGATATTCACGCTGTAAGCAGACATGAATAATGTGAAACTTTATGGAGGGCTGGCTGATTGTTTGATGATTATGATGATTATTATTTAATGATTATTCTCTTTTTGCTCACACAAAAAGAGAACAAATCCACACTGAAATAAAAAAAAAAACTATTTTATTAGGTTCATCTGATGTGAGTTCTCCTCTATAACATACTGTAAAATTGTCTCTTTAACTGTGTTTCATCTTTTACTGGACTGATTTTATTTCCAAGTGCATAAGAAATTTCTGAAATGCTTAATATGTTACAGTAGACCAAGAAATATATCTAATATTTCTCTATATACATTTAACCCACTGCTTTTGTTGCCCGTTATTGCGCTGACATTCAACTGAGATGCATTTGAAGTGTTACAGAAATACTACCGCATCTGATCCAGTAAAATTGCGTGCATTACTTTAAAGATCCCTTCCAGACATGTTTTAAGATGTATATAAAATGCTCTACTTTGAATAATAATTTGAGCTTGATATGGTTTTTCCACAAATTTCTTTGTTCAAATTCTTAAAATGACATCTATCTATAAATATGTAAATATATTTCATTTCAAAAGTTTAACTGTTGGACTCATGATGTCTCCAGCTTCACTGTAAAGTCTATTCTAAGTGTTTGTGCACTGGAGGTTTCAATGTGAAAACAGCCTTCTAGTGTCAAACTCTGCACAAATATCATTCTGCTCAGTGAAGCTCAAACTCTCAGCTGCAGCAACAAGATGAAAAACATCTTTTTGAGTGGGGGGGGACTTTGAGGAAAGTTACTCTGGGTGTTTTCATATTATCATCTTATTAAAATGAATAATGAGTGAAGACAGGGCCTATATTTATTATTTTGCTACCTTCTTGTACTGAGGAAATTTAATGGAAACCTGCCCACAGGACAGTTTGGCCAGAGGGTGGTGCTACAGAAGAGCTCACAAAGTGTCAAAAATGTAAAAGTCTCATCCTGTGAGGAGAGTGAATAAATGTCATGATCATTGGTCTTTTAGATTTGTGTATTTCTAATGTAAAAGAGAAAATTTTGCCCTCATGATGAAAGTTTCACCAAGTTGTTGTAGAAAATGTAGAGCACAGTCTTATATGTCACTTGTGTATCTGATCTGAAGTCCTCACCACTTCCTGCACCAGACTGATAAGCTCCATGAGACGGCGACGGAGCTTGCCGACCTCCTCCTTCACCTTGGTCACATGCTGCTCGTAGATCTCCACCAGAGGCTTGAAGGTGTGGCCGCCATGCTGGAGACAGCGGAGAGGGGAATACATTCAGTCACATGGAGGAGCATTAAACTACTCTTCACTTCATTCAAAAGAGGTTATGTATATATTAAATTATTATCATTTAAATCAATTTTCATTACAGATGTCACCCTACTCATTTTTTACTTACACTACGTGGTAAGATGTTTATTATAGGTTTATTATGGGTGTTTCTGATGTATGAGGCTTTCATGTAAAAATATAAGATGTGAAAAGTTACCATGCCTCCCCACAGAGCACACTGGTGACAGATGCATTTCTTACAGGTCCAACAGAAAACACTCAGCTTCTCATGATGGTTTTCACATCTGCAGAGGAAAAATCCAACAACAGGAAACCAACATGTCACACAGAAAGAAAAAGCTTTCTAGAGTTTTTTGGGGTTTTTTTTTTAAACTTGTCATTACCTAAATTTTACTTCAGTGTGTCAATATCAATATATAAACTCACAAAGTTTACAAAGGCAGGACGCAGAGGTGGATGATAATGAATATGGTCAAAGAGGGGCAAGAGGAAGGAGGACATGTGGAGTGATAGAGGAGAAGCAGGAGGAAAACAAGCGGTGTGATGAACATTAGGGCTGGAATACCAGGACTTAGGATCATGGTATATCCTGGGAAGTTTTTGCCAAAATCTGCTCCCGTTACCCGGTAAAATTACATGTGGGAAATCAGGATTTTTATCATGTCATATCATTAATGCTAATGAGGTTTAATGCTTATAATACTAACTGTTGCAGATATATTCTGACCTTGAAATTCCATTATTACAGTAAAATAATCAGATAATCTTCCAACTTGCAGCTTACAGACTAGCTACATGTTCAAATTTAGTTTCCAGGGAGGCCAACTTTCATGCTTCAGGCACAGTACTGTATCTCACACCACCCAAACAAATCTCATGTCAAATATGAGGAAGCAACAAAGCCTCTCCTTCATGAATAAGATGTATATACACTTCCTCTGCACATGTCTAGATGGTAAATCTAGATTTGCAAAACTCTCACAAGCTGCTTCAGAATATTCTTGTCTCACTGTTTTAAGATGTGACAACACTAAAGTTAAGGTGCGGTTAGGTTTAGGCATAAAAACCACTTGGTTAGGGAAAGATCATGGTTTGGGTTAAAATCATCATTTTAAACGTGGTGAAGTCACTACTTCCTTACAAATCTGGTGAGAGTTTTTGCAAAGTCCATTAAAATGTGACTTTTGATGTGATTTAGTTTGTATCAGGCAGATAAATGGCTGAGTTGTTCATAAGTCACTGACTGTAATTCAGGGTTTCGCAGAAACATCAATCTGTTTGTAGCCCACAGCTGTTTGTATGTAGGATTCTGTCCTTTCATTAAAAAAAACTGCAGCCATTAATCAGTGGCAGGATCTGTGCATCTTCAAATTCAGATTTATACACAGAGGCACAGTATCAGTAACTTCATCAGAGCTGTTTGGATACTTTGGTTTTTAGCGGGAGATGAAATGATTAGTTGTGTTTTTCCATCTCAAAGATTGTGCACTTTTAAAGGGAACTGTTTTTCTACTACAGTAAGACATAAACTAACAAATAAAGAAAAAACATCAGAACATTGGAATAAATATCCTCTTTTAAATTAAATATCCACAAGTCTGTGGTTAAAATCAGATTTTATTCTTGGAGAGAAATCCCGGAAAGATTTTGATATATTCTCTGCAAGTAATAATTTTAAAATCAACCCTAATGAAGGTGGAGGACACGCAGTGAAGGAGTAGCAGGAGATGCTCACTTGTCCTTGTCGTTGTCCTCGTGCTTGGTGAGGCTGCAGAGCTGCAGGGTGTCCAGCTGCTGGGTGACCTCCTCCGCCCAGCGACAGTTGACCAACTCCCTCAGCTGCAGCGGAGCCCTGCGTGTTACAGTACACACACACACACACACACACACTTTAATACCTTACATATCACACAACTTATAACATAACAAATGTTAAATGAAACACACTCCCATCATTATACTAATACAAGTTTTCTAAACATTGTTTGCATTTCCTACTTTAACGCAGGCAGAAACAACAGGTGTGTGTTTGGTAGATTATAAAACATAACATGACACATTTAAATACACAAGTTGCAAATATGGCTTTTTCAAAATTAGTACACCCTATATGCACACAATCATGTTTTTTACAACCGTGTTTTATTTTTGTTTTACAAAATAAGCCAAACTTTTACAATGCATCAGTGTTTTGTTGTCTTAACTTCAAGAACTCTCCCTCAATAAAATACAAATGAAAAGAAAAATGCGACATAAGAAAAACAATTAAGTGCAAAGAATATGACCAATTATTTTGAGCTAACTTTAAATACTTTCAAAACTTGGAAGTATCAGTCGAGTTGATAATGAAAAAGCACACAGATAATTTACATGACAGCTTACAGAGATATACTACTGTCTTCTGAAACATCACCTGAAATTGTATCCTAACAGGTATCCAGCAGCCACATGTGCACTATGTCTACTACTACTGTCTCTCGTTTAAATCTACGCTACTAAGTTATGGAAAAAAGGATACAAGAAGGACTCCTCCCATCCAGCTAATCATCTTTTTTTTAACTTCCTTCCTTCTTTGAAAAAAGTATCACAACCAGAGCAGCCAGGTGCTGAAACAGCACTTATTCAGAAGCTGTTTGCCTCCTTAATTCCTTTACACCAGTAGTGTTGGTATTATTCTTGCCCACAGGACACTGGAGTGGTAAAAATCAGTTGTTATAATGTGGGACTGACAGCATCCCTATCAGAACACTGTTTTTTTAAATTAATGGTACCCTTTTTTTGTTTTACTATGGTCACTGTTTGTTTTTATCAGTGTGGTCATGCTATGCCCTGAGGTTTCTAGTTTGGTTTTATGTGAACTCACCAGAGCAAATTCCTATAAACTACATTGAAATGACAAGAAAGTATCATCATCTTGAAAGATGTGACTGAATGTGATGTGTCATGTGTTACACTGCTGTAAAAATAATTTGCCCCATCACATTTTCTTTGCACCGTTTGAACATTAACAGACAGCGTGGAGGGTTCAGATGTGTGTTAGTAGCAGTGACTTACCGACAGTGTGGACACTGGGCTCTCTGCTCCGTCAACCAGCGCTGTCAAACAAGAGATTCCAGTTTAATGATCACTGCATCTATATATATATATATAAATTATAATATTTTTCTTTTGTCAATAAACCCCATGAAAAAAACATTTTGTTAGTTGATTTTGAGTCGATCCTACATACACTCTTCTGCTGCCATGAATACCAACTAGACTATCAAATTTGAATAAATCCACAACTGAAAATAGTCCCAAACAAATGCTCTATTTATTATGTTTGGGCAACATTTGAAAGACGTGTGTTTATCAGGCAGTGAAAGTTCACTGAAAGGACATAACTGAGTCACAATATCGGAAATGTAGGACCCATTTAGTCCCTAGTATGAGCCTGACTCATACTAGGGTCAGGATATCTTGACATCCGCTGTTTTGATTTTGACCTGTCTGAATGCTTTTCACAAACCTCTATTATGTTGACTTTGGCTCCAATTGATTGACCCTCTTCACATTATCAGACTGCACTTGCAGGCAACTTTTGAAGCTTTCCTTTGACCTGAAAAAATAGCCTTGAATCTGGCTTGTTCTCCCAGAACTGACTGAGAAATGCAGACAATCAAGATGTTTGCACAATTAACCAATTTTGTGTCTTAAAACCAGAATTTGCAACTAATATCAGAATATAGAGCGGTGCAGTGAGGAGAACATTTTCTGGTCCCTGCCTGGTGTAAATAGACTTACTCGTATGCAGCTGAAGCAGCAGAGTTTGGAGCAGTGCGGGCAGAGACGAGCATCCCTCAGTTTCTCCATACAGATGAAGCAGCGAAACACCTCTGCGATGCTCTGCACAGGGACAGAGGATAGATGACAGTTTGAGACTAAAGTCAGCCTCAGAAATGACCACAGAGTTGAATCAACACCACTCAGACACAGTGTCAACAAACATAGGTTTCACAAAGGTAAAAAGGTTTACTGCAGAGCTGCTGTACTGATATGTTGGATTGTACATTTGTACTTAATAAACTGACTGCAAAGTAAAACAAGTAAAATAATGTTGATTGCATTTATCAAACCAAATGGCTTCTGTTATTGTGGGTGTTCAATGAAGACATTAGACAACCTGTAATCTGTATTCACATTATAGCAGAAAAAGGAGGTTCTTGTGCTTCATGTGCAGCTTTGCTAACTTTTGAAACTTCTATAACAAATCAGGATCTATTCTGCTTAGAGAGGATGTTCTCAATCTCTTGCTAACTTTACAGTCTGGTTTTGGATAGTAAGTATTTGATATTGGGGTTGAAAATGTCACCTCTCTCAGACATATGCATTCAGTACCTGTGCCACACAGGTACGGAGTACCACAGCACTCTTTCAGGCTCAATCATTCAGCTGTTGTCTCACCAAACTGACTCTGTTCTCAACACCTGATACACTGTCCTGAGCTGCTGTCCTAATATTGGTGCCAAACATGAGGGAGGTAAATGATGAAAAATGATCTGACATGTGTGATACGTACCTCAACACTCTGTTCATCCATTTCAGCCAGTTTGAGCGCTTGATCTCAGGAACAAATCAAAGAAGTCGTAGCCAGTGGTCTAAAAAGAAAAGTAACATTAAAACACGCTAAGCTCAAATATTCCAGGATGCACAACACAACTCTGATGTTAAATTCCATGACTTTCCATAACAAACCAGAGAGCTTCTCTGGCCTAAAACAGCTGCTCCTCCTATTGTTTTCTAGGCTATCATTAAGATGACAACACAATGCACATATTTCAAACTAATCCTCACTTTCACCTGCATTACAATGAGATGATCCCCTTGGAAACAATGAAAAAAGACTCATGAATTACACAATATAGCCTGACCAATGCGGGATTCTTGAGGCCAATAACAATGTTGATGTTTGAGAGTTTAAAAAACCTGATAATGACATATTGGATGATATTCATTTTCTTTAAAACACCCCATAACATAAATAAACATTTTCCTTGTGGTTCCCTTCATTTTAAACAATAGCAACCATGAAATGTACAGGGCAGGACATTTTAAAGTTGAAAACAAGCTTGTCACTACTCCCTGGTAGTGACGATAGAGTGGTGACACTGTTTCAGTACATATCTTTGACACCTCTGTTTTTCAATTTGTTGTCAATTATCGGCTGACACATCTGCTGATATCAGTATATCTGTAATGAGCTAATATTGAGTGATACTAGAGCTGCAACAATTAGTCATTTAAACGATCTGCCGATCAACAGAAGATTCATCTGCAACTCTTAATAATCAATTCATCATTTCAGTCCTTTTTTCCAAGCAAAAATGCCAAACATTTGATGATAACAGGTTATCAAATGTGAGAATTTGCTGCTTTTCTTGGTTTTACATGATGGTAAACTAAATATCATTGGGGTTTGGACTATGGATTGGACAAAAAAAAAAAGACATCTAAGGACATCACCTTAGGGTCTGGGAAACTGGGATGGACATTTTTCAGTTTTTTTTATGTTTTATAGACCAAACGATTGAATCGAGAAAACAATTCAGGATTAATCAGTAATAAAAATAACTGTTAGTTGCAGCCTTAGACAATTAATTAGTTGGTCTATATTACACAGATCAAGTTTCAAGTCTCTACAAGTTCGTATCATACAGAAATAAACTGAAACCAACGACTGCTGCTTATAGCATCACCTCTAAAAACTTCTCTTCAGTTTTAACTATGCTTATACTTGTTTTGGTTTTATTTTTTTGTGTGCTCCCCTTTGCTTTATTCTGTGGTCTACCTAAATTTTTCCAATTAGTCTCATTATTTTAGCAAAACAAGGTTCTGATACACAAATCTGCTTTCAGTTTTTGGACTTTTTCTCTGATCTTTGATTTTTGCTGAAATATTGGGTCATTTGAACATTTATTGAAATGAAACCATGTGAGAAGTTTAGAGGGAAAAATCACTGTTTGGTGGAGCTGAACAACTCATAGACATCTGAAATGTTACCCCAACTACACACTGCTTTTTGTAAGACATCAAAAGCCAAAAAGGTTGGAAACCACTGGTTTCATCTTTAACAATGTGTTGTATTTTAAAAGCTTGTTATATTATCCATTGTGTCAAATCCTCGTCTGAAAAGTAACTAAAGCTGCCAAATAAATGTAGTGGAGTAGAAAGTACAATATTTCCCTCTGAAATGTAGTGGAGTGGAAGTGTAAAGTAGCATCAAATAGAAAAACTCAAATAAAGTATAAGTACCTCAAAATTGTACTTAAGTAAAGTACTTGAGTAAATGTAACGTTACTTTCAACCACTGTTAGCATGCTTTGTTGTAAAAAAGGTACAACATTTGTATGTCCCTTCAAGAAAAGCACAGATAATGTTACATGAAAAGCTACTAAATACAGTTTTCCTTATCAAAAGGTCGTGTGTGCTTGTAGTCGATGGTAGCCGACATAGAAAGGCCGAGCATCAGCAGCCATACTGACAGCTAACATGTCCCGGAGCAGACATGACAGGAGCTTTATGTTTACTGGGAAAGAGCGATGACTCTGTCTATCAACACACATGCGCCGGATAAACAGGAGCAACGCAAACAAACTACAGTAAATATGTAGCTGTTATGTAGAGATGTGAGGCTAGCTAGCTGGCTTCACTCACCTCCCAGAGACTCGGCTTGGTCAGTCCCACCTGATAAACTGGAAAAAAGGGCTAAATTATCTACATTATATATCCTAGCACACAGCAGGCGTTATCTCCGCTTGTTTAGCTAGCGTCAAACATCAGAAAATGCCCCGTTTCAGCTGTATCAACGCGGAAAAACACTAAAACGATCCACAAGAGATGAGAAAATGCCCTGAATTGAAGATGTAGCGGCGGGTAGCGCTGTCTGTCCCCTAGCAATATCCAATCAAATGGCTGCTTTTCTTCTTCACTTCTCTTTTTATTGTGTCGCGTTTCTCACACAACTCAATGTGCGCATGCGCCACCTGCTGGTCAGAGTGTTCTATACAAATCCTGAGCTCCGACAAAACTATTTGTCTTCTTGATGAAAGCTGAAGTTTGGACTTTTTACAGGGGCGGATTTAGTGATTTGGGAGCCCCAGGCAAACTCTGTCTTGCTTTGTTTTCACCCTCTTTCTAACTGGGAATGTTGGTATTGGCAGTGGTAGAAGAAGTAAAACTTTTTTCTTAAGTAAAACTATTAATGCCGCACAGTAAAAACACTGTAAAAGTCCTGCATTTTTCATTTAAAAAGTGAAGAGTGAAAGAGAAGTATTGTTAGCACAATTTACTTAAATGTACTTCGCTTGTGTTCAAAGTGGAGCTTTTAATTCTTATGGAATGCTGGATAGTTTAATCAATAATAATGCATCATATTTTATTGGTATATTTTGTGAGTAAAATCTGAATCTGCAACATAACCAGTAACATTTAGCTGTCAGGTAGTGGTACAATGTTTTCCTCTGAAGTGGAGGTATACAGTTCCTTATTTTTTAAGTGCTTTGGGGGCCTTTTGCAAGTTATTTTGGGTTACAATGAGTTAGAATAGTAACTTAATTAATAATAAATCTTTACCTGTTTGAGGCCCTTTTATTTGGGGGCACCAGGCAGTTGCCTTCCTTGCCTAATGGTAAAGTGCAGCCCTGTTTTTTTATACAAACTTTTGACTGGTATATACAGTTCCAGTCAAATGTATGTGTCCCAGCCTGGGTAATAGTAACAGCCACAGCCAGTCCAACAATCCCAGCAACAGCATAATCATGGACATGCCTCTGGTCAAATTGCTTTGAGTAAGTTCAAGGTGCTCATCAGTTAGACCAATCTCTGTGGTCCTCTCATTGGATGATTGAGGCATTTTATGATATAAAGTGTTGCGATGATGCCCATATACCTGATGAAGGTCGGACAGACTGAAATGTTGTAATCTAATAAATATTTCAGCAGTGAGACAGTGTGTGGGAGTTCTTCTTGTTGTTTTCAACTTTCCAAGTTTAAAATTGTAAACCAAAATGTGCAACAAAGGAAAGTTAAATGTCTGAGACTAAGTGATATCTTGAAAAAAAATCTTGATCTTTATTCATACATGTTGTGATTCAAGAGAGCTGATGTAAAGAACTTTAGACAACTGCCTTTGAGTCCCTTTAAATGTTAAATCATGTTAAAATTGTTTTAATTTTGTCTGTTACAGTTCTATCTATATTTGTTTTGTTTTAAATATTTAACTGTATCTTAAATTTATCTGTAAAGCACTTTGATCAACTTCTGTTGTTCTTATTGGTGCTCTATAAATAAATTTGACTTGACTTATGTTACTTTTGGACAAAATAGACCATTAACTTGATTTCCACAGTGAAGACATTTGACTTATTACTATTACTATTACTATTACTATTACTATTACTCTAACGAGTAACCAAAGCCTGCACATAACATTTTGCACCAATATACATACATGGCAGATGTAAAGATTGATTTCTGAATTTAAAGGATCAATATTGGATCTTTCACATGAAAACATTTTGATTGATTGATTTTTTTTGTACCCAGCCTCATAGAAAGGGGTCATTCTGCATAATGAGTACTTTTACTTTGAATACTTTCATTACATTTATATCATAATACTTCTGCAGCTTTATTATATACAGTTTTAAATGCATGATTTCTACTTGTAACTGAGTATTTGTAGTATTTCTATGTTAAGTAAAGGATCTGAGTACTTCTTCCACCAGTGTACTCTGTTCACTCTGCATCTTGTCCAATGAGGGCTGCATTATGATCCTACACCTCCCTGCTAATTGATCTAATAAAGATTTGAGTTAAGTGTACTCTGTTGCATTAGGTACTATGTGTTTTTTTACTCTTGATTTACTAATATATCACATCATTTTAAGAACATATTTATATTTTTTCCTCTGTCTGTATGCATTTGTACTTTTAATGAAGCGTTCATGTGATATTTATATGGACATTGTGTGACCACCATGATTAGGTATATCATCCTTACCAGTACAGTATATCGTTGATTATATCTTTCAGAGATGATGTATGACATGTCATCAGAGCACATCTAGTATACATACAGGTGTGTTCACACTCTCACACTTACCTAAGGAGGACCTCTGGCAGTTGAAACATTGTCATGTGCACACAGAATAAAAGAAGATCTGGGAAAAAGATAGCAGTGTGCTAATATTTTTTCATCCTTTTGTGCAGAGTTTTTTTTTTAGATTAGCACCTTCAAGGAATATATAGGGGTGTGAGTGCCTTCTGATGATTTTAACCCAATGTCACAAACACAATTCTTTTACTTTGCCATTATTTTTAAAAGAACACTAACATTTAGGAAATATGCTTGTTTATTGCTTAACTCTATCATGAACAAATATACAAAGCTGCCCACTATGATGACAGGACTTCTTGAGGTGCTGCATACATTCACTGCACTGTGGAGATCCATTAATACCAGAAAAAGGAAGAAAAAAAAAAAAACAGATAAAATGCTAGTAACAGCAAAAATAAAAGTTAAAACTGGGATACTAGGTCAAAATTTTGAAATTGAAAGTTAAAATGTTGACTTTTTAAGCCAGAATGATAATAAATCAAAATTTAGGCTTATCTTGTCCCGTCAACTTAAGAAAACAGCTGACAAAACCCCCCAAAAACTAGTAAACAAAACATGATTCTGCAAAATACAAAGAAAGTAAATGACAGTAAGAAACATATAAAATGAAAAGAAAACAAAGATATACATATATGAAATAAAAGAAAGAATTAAACATTATCAATTAAATATGATGACAACTTCTTTTTAAGGGGACACATGGCCATGTTTCTTTTTGTAAAAAGGAAGGTGAAAATAATCAACCTGTTTATTATTGAATCATTCTGACTTACTATCTCAAAATCAGTGGGAGCAAGTTTGGCAAGATGCCCCTCTCCCTCCATCACCAACACACGCACTGAGCTATCTCAGGTGGCGGGAATAATACAAACATCATCTTGTTATCACACGCATGCACACACACACACACACACACACACACACACACACACACACACACACACACACACACACACACACACACACACTGTAAAAGTGCAGTAACCTCATTGTTGTTTTATGCAAACAGTCTGAAGCTAGATAGGACAGCGCACTGAGGCATATGCAAATCAGGCAGTGCAGGGTGTACTGCAGAGGTGAACGTTTCTCCACTTAGGAAAATGCCGATGAGCAGCCGTGGATTTCCAAACTTTTTATTCCAACACTAGCTTCCTTTTGAATAATCAGGAGGACAGACGGCAGCTGGAGCAGCACAAACCTTTTACCTGAGGTGAGTCACTCCTCCAGCAGAGGCTCTTTAATGACTTTTTCCTTCATCATTTCATGTCTCGCCTGAGTTTTAATAGGAGTTTGTGTGCTTCTGTGCTTGCTTCAGATGACAGTGAGAGCCAGGCTGAGGTCTGGAAGTGCTTTATGAATATTATAACTAGCGATCACACAGGAGTGTGTACAGTTTGTGCGCTGTTGTGGAGGGGAGGGCGCATTAGAATAAACTCAAGATCATTTTCCTGGGTGGCCTGAGTGCTTCATTGTCCTGCCAAAGTTACAATCCTGTAGGAAAATCAGCTATATTTATCATTACAGATATTAAGATGAGCGCAGACACAGTGGAGCAGTCGGAGGCTGCAGCTGAACAGGCAGGTAAGAGTATTTCACCTTCTTCATAAAACCCCGCTGAATCACCTCAGCACACGGACAAGTTGAACAGATGTGACTCAGGATAAATCGCTTTTTATTCTGTCACTGCTACTCATGCTGGGGTTCCACAGAAAGAGTTTGTTTGTTGTCTTTACATTTAAAAGACTCTCATATTTTATCAGCCTGAACAAGAAGTGTGTATTATAAGAGGATTTAATTATTAATTGCCACTTTTAATGTAAGAAAAGATGTCTGGATTATCTAAGGAAAATGTCATTTAAAGCCATGTTCAGACACTTTTTCTCTCTCAGCTGTGAGAATATTTTTTTGATTCCATGTTTGATGTATTCCAGTTTAAACATCTTTAATCCAGCCTTTTATTTGAGTATAATGTCACTTTTTGAAGTTTTATCGCTGCTCAACAATCTTTAATGCTGTTATTCCCATTAGGTGTATTTAGTAAACGCAACTTTTTCTGACTTCACCAGACACAACATGCTTTAAAAGCAACAACTCATTCCTCATGCTGGTCCACATGATGCCCAATGTGTTACAAGTAAAATCTGCTGTTGTTTTGTGAGGAGCTGTGTGTGTGTGTGTGTGTGTGTGTGTGTGTGTGTGTGTGTGTGATCCAGGTATTCCTCATGTTGTGGGGGCTCACCTCCCTTATGGGGACAAAAAACAAGTCCCCTTAACGTAAATCATTAATTTTAGGGTGAAGACTTGGTTTAAAGTTAAGGTTAGTTTAGGGTTATGTTAAAGTTAGGGGTAGGCATGTGGTGGTTACGGTTAAGTTTGGGATAAGTCTCTGGGAAATGAAATGCGTGTGTGTGTGTGTTTGGTGGCAGTTGGTTGCTATACCAGGATGCACCAGAGGCTGTTTGCTGAGAAATGCAGCCTACCCGGGGGCTGAGGACAGCAACCAGAGTGCAAAACAAAACCAGGAACCAGCAAACAGAAAATGTGGAACTTTTATTTAGACAATAGCTGCACGCATGAGAGAAGTGAATGGCTGTTTTTCGTGGAAGTACTAAATGTCTATGTTTTTGTCAATATATGGTCATCGAGGCACTTTTTGTCAGTATGTGATCAGATGTGCTTTCATTCAGGTGCAACTCTCATCGTTAGTTAGTCATGCTTCATTTTTAGGAGGCTTAGCTGTATTGTTGTGGAAGGGTCGTTTCACCCAAATTCAAAATATATATATCCACACTAAAAATCATTGGGTTAAAGTTTTATCCAGTTTGGATCAATATAGCACCACCACAATACTTTGTTAGTGTTACCGAAAAAGCCACTCAGTGACCTGTATATGTTTTGAATCTCACATGTACATTGTTTTGTACAAAACAATGTATTTGTTTTATCTAAAGCTCAATTTTATTTGTTTTATTCATTTATTTAACAGGGACAATTGACTACCCCAGACTTGGCTAGAGAAAACTAAATTTCATCAGCAGTCCCTGAGCAGGCAAACTTTGTGTAACACTGGGTCAAAATAACAGATTGTTAAAGTTAAAGGTGCAGTGTGTAGGATTTAGTGGCATCTAGTGGTGAGGTTGCAGATTGCAACTAACTGAATACCCCTGCCCTCAAACCTCCCCTTCCAAGCATAAAGGAGAACCTACAATGGCCACAAAACTCGCAAAAAACGTGAAAGGCCCTCTCCACTGTAGAAACATGGTGGCGCAACATGGCGGGCTCTGTGGAAGAGATATAAAAGGCTCATTCTAAGGTAGCAAAAACACAATTCTTAATTTCAGTTTATTATACACTGATGAAAACATACTTATGAATATTATGTTCCATTTCTGGCAATAGATCCCCCTAAATCTTACACACTGGCCCTTTAACCCAATGTTGTATTATTGTTATATCTATCTATTAAAGGAAGGAATCGCTGTATGTCTGTATGTATGTCCTTCATATATCTCTTGACACGTTCATCCAATAGACTCCATACTTGGCAGGTGTATGGCTGTGAAACAAAGGGAGTGCAGTGTCAAATTTGGTGCAATTTGGACACACGATAGGTTTAATTTTAATAAACTTTGAATAAGCCAGCGATCAGCGAGCTGCTCCACTCTGTGCAGGGGCAGGATGGAGCTTCAGGGTGCTGCTGACTGACTCCATCATGTCAGGGAGAGACCAGAGACGAGGTGTAACACAAATCAGAGAAAACACACGACAACACTTTTACCTTGTGTCTAGACAGAAAGCGTAGCGTTAGCAGTATGTTTAGCAATTCAGCAGTGAGTGACTACACAGGAGGCGTTCAAGTACATTGTTGAGCGTAGGTCACCCCTGTTTTGGAAGCGCTCAGAGCCCAATACACAATGACTGTAGTTACGCGTGTAAAATGAAGCAAATACCTCCAGGAACAGTTAAAAACCAGTTTGTCTTATATGTTCTCAGAGTGTGGCAATTGTGAAGCGCTACTACAGACAAAGCACAAATCTTTGGAGCAAACATACCCACTCAAATCTGAACTGAAGCCACAGAAAATAGGAACAATCTAAGAACCCAATATGATCGATCCACTTTATTTTAGGATGCACATTATTTTATTTTTAAATGCAGCCTTTATTTTAGGCTAAAGAACATTTATTTACTATTAGAGCATTTATTATTCATAACATTTATGTATACAAAACAAACACTGGCTCTAGAGAGGGCTTTTCACATTTTTCACATTTCAAGGCCACCGTAGTTCTCCTACATGCATGGAAGGGGAGAGGGAGCACTATCATTTGGTTGCAATCTGCAACCTCACCGCTAGATGCAAGTAAATCCTACACATTGGTCCTTTAAATAATGCAGCAGTAATGCGTCTTTCCAATCAAGTGTCCATATTCCTCTGGATTATCCACAAACCTTCCCTTGCCTCCATTTAAACCTCTTTCTAAAGGAGAAGTAAAAAGTATAAAAACAGTTGGTGTTCTGTAGATTACCCAAAGTAACGGCAATATTGTCTCTGAAATTAAATTTTGCTGTTGAATTTAATGTAATTTTTTAGTAGCATGAGCACCACAAAGTCCATTCACCTCTACTGTATTTTTGTGGAGACTGAAATCTCAGAGACAGATCTCTCAGTGCTATCAGCATGGGTAGATAACACTAGAGGAAAATCAGATAATATGTTGTTATTGTTTTGTAATGTGGGTGAACAAAACCTTTAACTATTCAACTGTTAACATGTTATGAAACTAGTTGACACTTTCTCTGATCATTAAGATACTGTATTCCCACAAAGTATTGACTATAAGAAAAACATTCTGAATCTGTAGTGTTTATCTTTACAGCTGTGCAACTCACTTTGTGCAACCCTGTCACCTAGAAATAATGTATATCTACTACAATTTGTTCTGCTAAATACATCTAGGGTTAAACCTAATTGTTGCTTAATCATGATCAGTGGCAATGTTTTTTCAAATGGAGGAAGCGCTGCGCTTTTGTACTGCATGCAAGTCACAGGGAGGTTGTTGTGGTAGATGGTGGATATACAAAGTGCAGAACTTTGACTTTGACTTAGTTTTGTATCCTGAGTTTCATGCGTGAGTAGGTTTAGGAAACAGTACACTGTGTTGTACTTCCAGTTTTTACCATTATTTTAGCAAGACCATGATCGTTCCCTGGTGCCTATAGCCATTTATATATATATATATATTTTTTTTTCGTCATGATTTAGATGATTTGGTGTCATAATTGTCTGTTTAGCTTTACCTGGTATAGTTTTGTCGTTTTCCTGTTACTGAAAAACCTTTACTTTATGGAAAACCAGGCACTCAATAGATCAGAGTGACGGTTCATTTTAGATTGCACGGCCTGGTGAGTTTACGCACTGTCACTTTAGAACTCAGACAGATTGTTACAAACCAAATATTTATCTTTTCCCGACGTTAGAACAATTTCAAATTTTTAATAAAAAGTGTCAGCCCTAGCCTGAGGTGAAGCCTGATTCAGCTGATACTAGAGCGCTGTCCCTATATTGTCTGTTTGCAGGTTTTGAGTACGTGGCATAATCTGACTGGCAAAGGAACAAATTGAAATATACTTAAAGAATTTATCATGCAAAAGAAATCTGCTGTGCATTTCAGGTTGCAGTTGATGAACATTATTGTCCCACAATGTTAATTAATTGAGGACTATACTGATAATTGATTGTCTTGAGTCATTTTGTAAGAAAAAAGGGACACAAATGTATCTGTTTCTTTCTCAAATGTGAATATTTTCTGTTTTCTATGATACTGAATATTTTTGGGTTGTGGACTGTTGGTCGGCACAAGACATTTGAGGATGTCACTCTGGGTTTTAGTAAACAGCGGTCAACATTTTTCAAAATTTTATAGCTTAAGTTGATTAATGGAAAAAATAATCAACAGATTAATCGATAATAATCGTTAATTGCAGCCCCAGTGGAGAGATAGTTGCAGGCAGATCTCAGAAAGCAAGACAAGACATGCAGCTCTCTCTTCTGAAGTTTTTCACTATGTTTGGGGCATTTTATTCCTCTATTGGACATAAACAGGAGAGTGATAATAAGAAATATGAGGAGAGAGAGATGGAGGATGTCATACAACAAGGGGTCTGCACCTGAAACAGACAGTTCATGGTCGGTGTCTTTGTGAAGTTTAAAGATTATAGTGCAGATATAGACTGGAAATATGGAGCCAGGGACGTTATGGTTATATGGTGAGATTCTCTCACTTTGTGAAGTTTAAATAGCAGAGAAACATCACAGCTTTTAATTTCCTTTTGGGCACATATTTCATCATACCTGTTAGTACAAAATAGAAATTTATACTGATTTATTGTATACCAATTCCAAAAGTTATACTATGACACTTAGTATATAGCACATACAGTATACTAACAGTATCTGGTACAGAATTGGGACATAGCTTCAGTCTTCATGCTGCACAAATGTAATTTGGCATCATATTCAGCCCTCAAGACTAACTGGAGTCAAATAGATTACTGTGCCAAAGGGATGATATCATTCCACTTGTTCCCTGAGCAGTTTATAATAATTCACTTGTAGTCTGTTCACTCTTTAGTACATGATTTTAGGACTAACAGATAGAGACAAAACACTGGTTACAACCAATAATTTTTGCACTGCAGTGGATCGACTTTTTTTTAACGTACAGTAAATATGTGCTGTGTGTATATGTGTGTGTGTGTGTGTGTGTGTGTGTGTGTGTGTGTGATGCAGTCAGTCAAAGAGCCCTAAAAACAGGCGTCCTGAGCTCATAGGAGCTGATTTGCATGTCTTGGTCATTTCCATACTGGAAGTTTGGCTGTGAAGCTGGTTGTGCTGCCCTGCTGGGCCAGTGACATAGTGGGGCGGTGATGAGGTGAGGAGGGTGGGGGAAGGGTTGGGTTGGGGAGTGAGGGGGTTTATAGGTGTATTTGCATCGTGTGTCTCCAGCAGCTCACTGCCTCTCTCTCACACACACAGTCCCAAAGGCCCCATTTGACATTCAAATGATGCGAGCTTATCCAGCACACCTTTGAACTCTTCTCCTCTATCAGCTCTCTCTCTCTCTGTCCTCTCCTATGCTGCGTGCTGTACACATCACTTCTTGAAAAGACTTGTCAGAAGTGTGTTTTTTTGTAAACACAGCTATGTGTGTGAACAGTCAGCAGCCAGCACCATCAAAAACTGCTCAGCAAACTGCTGCAAAAATGTCAGTTTTACTTTTCAGCAGCAGTTTTTGTTCAATTTGATTTACTTTTTGAATAAAGTTAGATCAAATTCTACTCAAATGAGGTCATTGCAGCAGCAAAAAGAGAAATATTCAGTGGAGAAAAAACTGTGTAATACAAAATAATCATTGATATCATGTCTCACATATACATGTCAACAGTGTTTGAATGCTAACAGACTTGATATTTGTTATGATGTGATTTGTTCTGTGTCACTTTGAAGTTGAATGTTACAGAAACCACATTTTAAAACTCTGAATTTCTTTCTTTCTCTTGTCATTTAGAGCAAAACGGACTCGACTTCAATCGACAAGTGAGTAACAAAGTTCTTCATAACTTAGTGTTCAAATTCCTTTGAATGAGGATTTCATGAAAGAGGTCTCTGTCATCAGGAGGATTTGTTTGACATGTAGTAACCTTTTCCTGTTAGCTAACATACTTAGACATGGTAACATTTGTATCCAGATCAGTGGGTGAAACTGACACTTTCACTTTAAACACTTTCATGACATATTTTAAGGGAAAACTGATCTAACTCACATCTTAATCTTTCATGTAAACATTAAAAAAAAGATTTAGCAACATTAGTAACATGTTGCTACACCATCCCTCACAATCAGCGATTGTATGTGTGGTTTTTATTTGTTTTCCTTTTTAAACAACTGAAACTGCCATTAAATGTTGACTGGGAGAGACGTTGTGTGGGCTGCAGGAGCATCAAGAGAAAGCAAAGACTCAAAGGAACCACCAGGATCCTGTTATTAGAACGGAGATCTAACTGCTGCTGGATGTTAAATGATAAGGCAGATGTTATTCTACATTCTTCTTATTGTCAACAATTCTCATGAAAAGGCCAAAACCAACAATGTGTTAGTCTGTTTCTCAATACTTTCTACTACCCCAGCCTGTCTATGGCAGTCAGCCCTAAGCCCATTGGTTTATACTAAAGACAAATCTTTAAAAAGGGGTCACAAATATATATTCACATTTTCAAAAGAGGCTCAGTAATTTCCTAAAACAGCAAGGCACTGTAGTTTTTGCAAACCTTTCTCAAACAGGAGTGCATTTGTTGGGGACTATTTTCAGCTGTGCTCTTGTGCAGTGGCCCCAAACCTTTCAAAGCGAAACAATCAGCACTCATGAACCCTTGTTTGGGTTGCAAGCAGCTACAAAAGAGCGATGTTGTCCTCAAAGATTGATTCATTTGAACAGGTTTTAGAAGCCTGAAGTGGTAAAATTATCCAGTATTTTACGATAAAAAGCAAAGATGAAAGGATATTAAAAGTATTTCCAAATTTCTCAATCATCTCACAGCCCTTCAGTTTGGGAACCACTCTCGAGAGTATTTCCAGAGCAGCATTTTTGACTAAAATAACTAAATAAATAAACTAAATGTCATCCGGTGCAAGACTGATTTGTTTTTAATAGCTTTGGGACAATAATCGAGCTTTATGGCACAGAGGAATAAGATATACAACACCCTTTTTTGTTAGCAGGATCAATTTATTGTTGATTTTTCATAGGATTTGATGATAATAAGACACATGTAGAGTATCACCAGACTTCTTATATCCTTTCACAAACCTGAGTTGGAATATAAAGAGCCCAGAGCTGTGTGAATAATACTGAGTGTACTATCGGTATTATTGACTGTCACTTTACTCAAGACTTAAGGTTTAACAGACATTTAGACGGCTAACATCCTCAGGATAAACTACCTGCTCTACCCGCAGATGTCAATAATGACTACCATCTCTTTAAAAAACCTCAAATAGTTTGCAGCTATTTGGATACTTCTCCAAACACTCTTTTTGGCAGAGGAGGACCTTTCTTTCAGTGGTCATGTTTTCAGGAAGTGCAGTGGCTTTCGGGAGGAGGGGGGGGATTGGGGGGGGGGGTTATTTGCATACTGGCTTGCCCAAGGGAAGGGAGAGAGTCTATCACTCTTTGTATCATGTTTAGTGACCAAACTGGTCCTGGAGCGAGTATATATGAGTGTGTGCGTGTGTGCTGTCTCCCTACACAGCACACACACATAGTCAGACACATATAAACATGGACCCATTTGTCCGTGAAATTATGCACAGACACTGTTTCCCATCCTCTCAGTTTTACAAAACCAACTGATCCATTTTTCTTCTTTTATCTAACCGGAGTGTGCGCTGTTCGGTTGTGCTTTCCATGTCTTAGATAAAAACAGAGGATATCAACGACTCACCTCATTCAGCCTCCGCACTGAAGACATGTCACCTGACACAGGGCTCTCCGGTGCCTGGAGGTCAGCTGACTGGGGTAGGACATAGACTCACTCAATATCTGCATTTTAAATGTTATTTAAAGGGGAACTCCACTGATTTTGCACACAAAGATTCATGGTGATCATTCATTTATACTGAACAGTAAGCACTTACATAACTCAGTGATTTATTATTTGTAGGATTCTTACTTATTGTTTTTGTTTTTTATTTATCTATTTATTTATTTTTTACATATAGATTTAATGGCTGAGAGAGCCAGAGCCAGGACAGATGCATTTCATTGTTACCAAGTTCAACTTCATGACAATGAAGATGAACTTGGTAACACTTTATTTTAAAGGAAACATCCACAATTTTTCAAGATCGAAAATGTATTTAAAAGTTTATCTAACGTTTATATGAGGCTTCAGCAGTCTGAGTTAGTCAAATAAAGTGGATATCTTCCACAGTTACAGTCTTTTTAGTAAAAAAAATCCCTCTTTGTGTGCTGACGGACAGTGTTTTCCTGTTCAGCTGCAGTGGGAGGCTCATAACAGAGGAAGGGACTTTGGCATTAAAAAGACCGTAATGTTGAAAGATATCGACTTGATTTGACTAATTTGGAAGGCCGAAGCTTCATATTATCTTAAAACAAACTTTTAAATACACTTGTGCACAGAAGGAGGACTGTGGATTTGGTCCCCATCACTTACATTAGTGCATTATGAAGGGATCTTTTAATGGTCAGTATGAACTGGAGGAATGATTACAGCAAGAAAAAAACATGTTAATGTTCATATGGGTGCCTGACTGTTGTTTTAGGACAAATTTGAAAAACTGTGTATGTTGTGTTTGTTAATCTACAGTATTTAACAACAGTTATAGTGTCTCGTATAAAGACACATTTTATTTACAACAATGTTTTACTATATTGTCATTCATTATCTCTTTATACACCAGCCTCCACTTATGGCGCCAACAGGGGGAGTTATTGACATATACATTAAAAGACACTTATATCTACTGACAACTACATTTCAGTGTTATTAACCATGTATTAAATGTTTATATAGTGATTATTAATGCTGATTAAGGGGACTTAAAGTAAAGTGTTACCAGATCCATTTTCTCAGCAAGAGGAGTGCTACATAAACCAGTGAAAGCAGTTCTTTAAAGTCTTCTCTGGCTGATGATGACCCTGATGATGTCACGGTGATGTCATGAGGGTTACCTCAGTTTGGGCTTGGAGACTTGTACAAAATGTTAAACAAAAATCCTGCATCACACAGTGGAAATGTGGAGTGTGATAGATGTGGACATTGAACAGGCAGCTACAGACATTATAAAAATGCATTATGGGAAATGTAGGATTCAGTGATTCTGGAGTTTGATCTATTTTATGGGATAAAATAATATCTTGTAGCACTTAACATTCTAGCTTGGTAATAAATAGGTAATAGTGGGGTAATATTCTGATAACTAAGAGGTAATAATAAAGTAATATGGTAATAGCTTGATATTAACAATCGGTATACTACAGTAACCTACTAACAATAATAAGGTTATATCAGTGTAATATTTTGATTAAAAATGGTAATATGGTGACATTAATGGGGTAATAACCTGAATTAATGAAGTCATATAGGTTCATGTTTTCAAAATATTATGGTCTAAGGCCATGACATTATGTAGAAACAGGTAGTTTTGCATTTTGCAGCCCTGATTCAAGGTTATTGCACAGAAACTACACTAATATCACCTTATTATTGTTATTCTGTCTCTTACAATTACCCCAACTTTACTAAAGTACAGAATTCAATCGCTGCCATACGCCAAAATACTGAGAAGGAACCAAGAATCGGAAACAATCAGTCATCAGAACTTTGTTGAAATTGTTACTAAATTAAAATGTCCTTAAAATATGTGTTTTGTTCCAGGAGCTCACCTCTCTCCACACCATGCAGCAGCTGGTTCTGATGCCACCGTCTCACCTCTCGTCCCCTTCCCCCTTCCTGCTCTCCCAGAACCCCACCAGCCACCAAGGTAGAGTCTTAAACATCCACTGATGTTGTGAATGTGTATAAAATAATGCTATAGTCATTTGGAAAATGCCCATTTGATTAAAATGACCCATGGCATCTTAGATATATATATATATATATATATATATATATATATATATATATATATATATATATATGTAGATTTACTTATAGCAACATGAACTTCAGGGCTCAAGAGCTTAACAAAAACATCTACAATCTACATCTACAACAACTAGTTGTGTCCTGATTCAAAGTCTAGATCTTCATACTTAACTGGTCAACAAAAACTGGCACTGACAAATGTTGAAGTGACAAGACCTGTTGTCTTTAAAGAAGTAGTTCAATATTTTGGGAAATGTACTTATTGGTTCTTTTTGGGGGAGTTTGATGAGAGGATCAGTATGAATCTCATGTCTGTGTGTTATGTACAGAGCTGAAGTCAGGAGATTGTTAGCCTAGCTTAGCATAAAGACTAGAAGCAGAGGGAAACAATTAGCCTGGTGGTCTTCAAAGTTTAAAAATATGCCAACCAGCACCTCTAAAACTGATTATTTACCATGACACACCTTGTTTGTTTAATATACACACACAAACAGGAACATAAAAACTAGAATTTACGTGATTTGTCACTATTTCTTGACAAACAACAGTTTATCCATCAACCTAGGACTTCTGGCTCCGTCCAAAGTTAAAAAAATACACCAACCAACACCTCTAAAGCTCACTAATTAACATGCTGTGGTCAATTTAACTTGTACATAAGCACACATTTTTTAATTAAGTTTGAAGTTTTGGGTGAAGAGGCTCAAACTATTTTCTGACAAGCTTACCAAAGTCTTGCTGTCGTGAACAGATTAATCAATAATCTGCTGTTTTTTCTTTGCAGCCCTACTGCAGCAGAACCTGCTGTCCCTCCCTAGCCAGAGTCAAACTAGTCTCCTTCAGCATCAACCTGGACTGGCTCTGACTCCACAGGTAAATCAAGACCACTTCCTGCCTACACACCACACACACACGCACACACACACACACACACACACACACACACACACACACACACACACACACACACAGACACCTCAGTATAAAGTATAATACACCAAGAACAATGTGCAGGCAAAAGCAGGGAAGAAGAAGACTTTGAATTCACAAACATGGATGTAAAATACCCCAAAAATGAGCTTTTCATGTTTCCTGAGGAAGGAAATTCTCATCCTTCCGTTCATCACATTTGTTAGGCAAATAAACTGTGGTTAAGGTATAGTTAGCCAACAAACACACCTGGATACAGTTAGGAGAGAGTTTTTTTTTTGTTTTGTTTTTGTTTTGATATTAATAATGGATCACATAACATGTGAAAGGAGTTGCTTGTAGTGACAAACCACAGACTCTGTTTTTAGAGGAAAAGCTCTAAAAATCACCTGTAGGCTACCTGCTCAGCACCAAACAGCAGACAGACAAAGTTAACGACTAGCTGGTGAACATAGCAGAGCATTTGGCAGCTAAAGAGACAGATATTTTTCTCAGGAGTTTGTAGAGAGCAAAAACAGCTAAAAGAGAGTGAATATTGGATTTTTACTCACCAGGTGGACAGAAACATGACTCCAAATGTTTGCTAACATGTCAACTTAAAAGGTGTTGATATGACAGTGTTGTGTTTACAGCTTGTTTCTGCTGCCCCCAAGTGGCCAAAAATCAGTTAATGCAGGTTTAAAGATAAAATTAGGATACAAAATTGTACTATTGGTACAAATGGTACGAGTACAAACATTTACTTACTAAAAAGAGGGTTATACCTGCACAGGAACGTAGCCTACTCCAGTGACAAGCTTTTGTTCTGTCAGCGGTACAGCTCAGCTATTTGTAAGAGTGCAGCTAGCCATGTTGTCAGAAAGCAGCACTACTAGCCACAGAAGCAAGTTGGCTGCCAGTCAACAGCAGCACAGAAATATCTGCACAGAAACTACAATAATCTGGACATCTGGACAACTAAATGTTGAGTCTTGCAGTTAAATTATGGTCATTTTGTATTACAGGACAGTAAAAACCTCATTGCCTCTTTTATTTCAGTTGGAACCTGAAGATTTTTTCTGTGATGTATTTCTGATCCAGGCTATGAGTCGCTCTGGTCTGGCAGGACCGTCTATGGAGAACCACATGGACATGTCCCACCTGCAGATGCCCAAACACATGGCGGTACCACCACAGGAGGAACCCAGTGATCTGGAGGAACTGGAGCAGTTTGCTAAAGCATTCAAACAAAGACGCATCAAACTGGGCTTCACTCAGGTACTGAAGAGGATGAACCCCACTATCTTCTCCTTTAAGGACATTTACTTTCACACCTAAGAAGTCTTTGTATCTTCTATCTCTCAGGTCGTTCTATGAGGTCGTATTTATGGTTTGTTCTGGAGCCCTAAAAGAACTTGTCTGCAGTGCTCAGGGTTGTTTTTACATCTGCACGTTTTAGTCCGGTTACATCAAACTCTGGTTCATTTTTCCCCTCGGAGTGATTCGTTTTTGTAGGTGTGAACACAGTAATTGCACGCGGGTGCGGACCAAAACAACCGCACCGAGACCCTGTAGAGGAGATAGTTTTAGTCTGGTCCCAAATGAGCTCTGGAGCGGTTCCTTTGTGGTGGGAACATGGTCCCACTTCGATAGGACCCAACCACTAGGTGTATTCTGCAAGTTTGAGTAAAAAGGCTCCTGTAGCCTGGTGAGCTTTGCATAGTGGGATGCAGATGAGCTAATTTAGCAGTTGCTAACAATTAGCCGGAGATTGAATCGAGGTTGAACCTGGACTAGTGCAACGTAATATGTTGTATTTGGCCAGTGGACCTCCAGTTTATGTTCTTGCTCCCGCCCCAGACACATCTGACCAGTGAATGAAGTGAATGTTCTCACGTGGCTTGTAGGGCAGCATTTTGGCTCGTTTGGATTCTTTCTCCGTGTGAAAAGAAACGAACCAAGGGGAAAACGCAAGTTCTTCAACTCATCAACTGATTCGGACCGGAGCAAATAAACTATAGGTGTGAAAACACCAAATGATACTTCTGGTTTATCACAACTCTGTCTTAATTTTGTACTTTTTGGCTATCATTTCCATCAGTAATAATAACTCAAGCAGTCAGATGATCAGACAGGTTGGAAACAAATCATATTCGGAGGAGAAAACAAGTGTTAACAGTAAAATTATTACTCAAACTGTCTGTTGTAAACATCCTTTACAATTTACACACTGACCTACTACTTCAACTTTGATTTAATGTATTTACTGTAGTTGTGTTAACTGTTTTCCCATGCCACCAAGATTTCAGATGTGCTCCCCCTCAGTTTTCCTTCTAAATAAAGTGGTTTATATAATCTAGCTAAACTGCTGGCTTATTTTCAACCTGTCTCGTTGACTTGTTTAGACAACTTGTTGCCCCATTGGTCTTAGTTGTAGTGATGTCATTGATCTCAGCAATTATTTTGATGAACACAATGTTATCATAACTGAGATGATGACAAAAACTATGAAAATAAGACCAAAGTTGGCAATTACTAGATCTTGGTTTACATTGCACATCATATCACTAAATATCATCATATTTTGTACAAATACTGTCTTACACATTTGTTACTACTTTTTCTGAAAAAAATGTGAACCAATTAATCTTATTGAGATACACAAAAGATAGATACATTTTCACAGAAATCAAATTAAATTTTCATAACAAAGATATAGATGTAGGGATCTTATTTTGATCCTAAGACTAAAATTGCCCTAATGCATTATAAAATATGAGCATATAAGTTAATTCTTGAACTTTGGAAAAAAAACCTTTACTCAAAGTCCAACTCAAGCAAACACGAGATGTGGTTGAAAGCCCTGGAAAAAAACAATAAATTAACCTTAAGATTTCTTTTGTCAACTTAGGAATTATGTTTTGTGCCTGCATCTTCTTTGACTTTTGTATCAGAGAGTGATAATATTTAATGTTCTACATGTGTGTGTGTTTGTGCACTATCACAGGGAGATGTGGGCCTTGCGATGGGAAAACTGTATGGCAATGACTTCAGCCAGACCACAATCTCTCGCTTCGAGGCTCTCAACCTCAGCTTCAAAAACATGTGCAAACTCAAACCTCTGCTGGAGAAATGGCTGAGTGATGCAGGTACAACACAGTAACTGCTATTTTATTTTTTATTACCATTGTATTCTAGTTTGATATAAAAAGGGAGATGAACAAGCTATGAAACTGTAAAATCCAAAAAATTGTCTATTTGAAGAGGTGTTTTAAAACTTTTTTATTTTTTATTTTACATTAACTTAAAGCATTTTACATATTAGCATCTTACTAACTATCAATATCAGCTCTAAAATGATAATTCAGGTGTATGTATATTGTAATGATTTTCCTTCATCCATTACCACCATTCTTACCAGCTACATTAGCTTGTACTTGTACTTGCAACCTCTGTTGATAATAGGACTGACTGAGTTTTGCATTAGCAGGTGAGTGAGTTTAGTTAGTTTATATCCTCACAATAATCCCAATAATCCAACTGTATTTCTATATTTTGTTTATATGTAACTTTTTCTGTTAAAATTCTGAGCAGCAGGAAAGTATTGCTTCTTGCTTTGTTGTAAACATTTTTGAAAGTGTCTGGTTGAAATTAGGCAGCTAAAACCACCTTGTTGAAGGAATAGTTTGACACTTTGGGAAATATGATTATTTGCTTGCTTGCCAATAGTTAGATGAGAAGATTAATACCACTCTCATGTCTGTATGCTAACTATGAAACTTCAGCCAAAAGACGGTTAGCTTAGCTTAGCTTAGCTTAGCTTAAAGACTGGAAACAGACAGAAACAGCTAGCCTGGCTCTGTCCAAAGGCAAAAAAAACCCCTTCCTACCAGCACCTCTAAAGGTCACTAATTACAATGTTATATCTTGTTTGTTTAACTTGTACTTATGTATGGTACTACTTCCTGGAGTCTTAGCTGGTTGCCTGGCAACCTCAATGACAGCAATACTCCAGATTTTGTGGTACAGGTGAGGTAGGCAGGTTTCCTTACCTTTGGACAGAGCCAGTTACTGTTTCCCCATAGCCTTTATGCTAAACTTAGCTAACCGGCTGCTGGCTGTAGCTTGATATTTAATGTAATTACAGACATGAGAGTGGTATTGATTTTCTCATCTAACTTAGATGAAAATAGCACCAGCTTTGTGCGAAAAGCGCAGAAAGTGAATAAGTATATTGACCAAGATATCAAATCATTTCCTTAACCACTTTGATTAATAGCATAGGACAGAGGTCAGGATTTCAACTGCTTGTTGTGACTGAATGGGAATCGAACTACAGTCTGGCTAATGCTAACTGTTACCTGATTATTATTGCTGTTTAAAAGTGATGATAAATGTCTATGTAATATTTGTTTTTATGATAGAGAACTCACCTTCCGACTCGATGAACAACCCTATCGCTCTGCCGCCCCTGATGGAGGGCTACGGACGCAAACGGAAAAAGAGAACAAGCATTGAAACAAACATCAAGATGACTCTGGAGAAACGTTTCCTGGATGTGAGTACAAGATTGATTTGATATTAAACCAGTTCTTATTGTGAGCCTCTAGTTTCTTTTAAAACATTGTGACAACATCAAACAACATGATTTTAGTCATTGTGAGCACATTAGCATGCTGACGTTAGCATTAACTACAGCCTCACAGAGCAACTAGTGTGGCCATCTTTTTCATGTCAGAAAATTTCAAATTGTACACGTATTGGCTTTAAATGCATAAGTACAAAATTTTCCTTACTCATACATACATACAATATGTTCAAACCATTATTAATGTTGTTACAGACTCACAGAGCATTGTACAGTTCCTATTTGACAGTGAACTTTGTTCCTTGTTTACAAGCCATTTCTGAACTTAACCGTCCATATAGGAATACCTTAAAAATGGCTTAAATAAATATTTTCTCATTAGCTAAAACAGTCTATGATTTAAAATTCAGATTTCTCACGTTTTATTCACGTTATGTAATACAGATTTTGAGTCAGTATTTTGTATCTGTTCCAAAGTTGACAACTGAAAATGTCACAAACAAGGGACCACTATGATAGATAAATATCTTAGACACTGGGAGTGGTTATCCACTATCAACCTTAAAGTGTCTATAATCAATATACAATTGATCAAATTAAAATGTGCAATGTTAGAAGTGTCGCCTGTAGTGATGAATGTACAGACAATTATCAGCAGCTCTGCAGCTCTGTATGGAGCTTCAAAGCTTCTGTATTTCAGCTTATTATTTAGCTGTCCAGCTGTACCTTTACTGTTTTAGTTCACTCTCATTGATCTCATAACGTCATTTTCAGCCACAGCAGACAGCTGTTCACTGTACACTACCTGCTGCATTTAGCAGCTAAAGAACCAGATATACCCTGCAAAAACAGAGCTAAAACAGAGTGAATATTGTACTTATATTCACCAGGTGGACAGAAACACAACTTCAAATGAATAATAATGTTACTGTAACTGCTGGATGTGGAAATAAGGAAGTGTTTGTTAACAAGGTGATGATATGTTGTGTTCACAACTTGCTTCCGCTACCCCTGAGTGGCCAAAAAATCAGTTACTGCAAGTTTAGAGAGATTTCCCATGCTAACATTTGAAGGAGAAAATGAAATGACTGTTTTTTTTTTTGGTTTTCAGAACCCCAAGCCCAACTCCGAGGAGATAACCATGATCTCAGAGCAGCTGTCCATGGAGAAGGAGGTGGTTCGAGTTTGGTTCTGTAATCGGCGTCAGAAGGAGAAGAGGATCTACTGCCCAGTGGCTAGTTTACCAGTCAAATCACACAGCTACAGCTCCAGAATGGTTAGCCGCAACATAAGTCTATGAGTTACTCTTTAGGGAGATAATTGGAAATTCAAAAAAGACAGTTATGCAGTTTTTGCAAGTGATCAATGTTTCTTAGTAAACATGATAAAGGTTCTTACACACTAAAGATAAAGAAGTTCTAAATGATCCTTACATTATTCATGTTATGGAAGCTGAAGAGTAAACAGACCTTGAGGCATTAAACCATCATCAAGGTTATTAAATAAAAAAAAAATAAACAGACAATTTTCCATCCTTTAAAGTATGAGAGCTTTATTTTTTTTCCTTGAGCACAGTTTATGTCATTTTTAAAAATAAAAAACCTGTTGAAATCAGAATGTTTAATATGGAGATTTTTGGTTATAAAGCAACTATATTCCTCAGCTCTGATGTGAACTTGACTCTGTCTGATTCATTTTCACTCTGTTTCAGGCTTCAGCATCCAGATCCTACAGCCCTCTGGCTTCAGGCGGAGGCAAGTACTGTTTCCTACATTCAAGTACTGATCATGAGCGTTGGAAGAAGTATTCAGATAAATACCAATACAGCAATGTAAAAATACTTCATTACAAGTAAAAGTCCTGCTTGATAAATTATACTTAAGTAAAAGTACATAAGTATTAGCAGCAAAATGTAAAGTAAAAGTACTAATTTCATCCCTGTGACTGATGTATTATTATATATGACATCATTAGATTATTAATACTGAAGCATCAGTGTGTAAGCAGCATGTTACTGTCGGAGGTGGAGCTAGTTTGAAGTACTTTATATACAGTTAGCTAGTTTAGTCCAGTGGTTCCCAACCTAAGGGTCAGGCCCCTCCAAAGGGTCACCAGATAAATCTGAGGGGTTGTGAGATGATTAATGGGAGAGGAAAGAAGAAAAAGCAAAGTACTGATACATTAATCTGTTTTCAGTTTTTTGACTTTTTCTCTAATCTTTGATTTTTGGTGAAATATTGGATCATTTGAACATTTATTGAAATGAAAGCATGTGAGAAGTTTAGAGGGAAAAATCACCATTTGGTGGAGCTGTTAACAACTCATAGACATGTGAAATGTGACCCCGACTACACACTGCTTTTTGTAAGACTTCAAAAGCCAAAAAGGTTGGAAACCACTGGTTTCATCTTTAACAATGTGTTGTATTTTAAAAGCTTGTTATATTATCGATTATGTCAAATCTTCATCTGAAAAGTAACTAAAGCTGTCAAATAAATGTAGTGGAGTAGAAAGTACAATATTTCCCTCTGAAATGTAGTGGAGTGGAAGTATAAAGTAGCATAAAATGGAAATACTTAAGTGAAATTCAAGTACCTCAAAATTCTACTTAAGTACAGTACTTGAGTAAATGTATTTAGTTACTTTCCACCGCTGCCTATATCAGAATTCGATTTGACAACATCAGTTAGAGTGAAAGTTCATTCTTGACCTTGAAAACAACATAAGATGTTCCTACTATCACTATATAGCGTGAGTGCTACTGTACATGATCCATGTACACACCTGTATGTTGGTTTCTGTGTGTGTGTGCTTATTCAATAACGTGTTGACCTTTTTCCTTCCAGTTTCATCAAATTCCTCTCCAAACAGTGCAAGCCGTGAAGCTTCTCCTAACAGTCTGTCTACAGCCTCCGCCTCTTTAACATCTCAGGTCAACCCAGCTTCCTACAGCTCACCAGGGTATGAAACCTTCTTTTCTCTCACAGCCTTCATAATTACAAGAACATGAAGCCTTTCAACCAAAAACAAAACAAAAAAAAAGTCTGATTTTACTCGTTGCATTTAAAATGTGTTAACTGTATTTGTTAAAGGGAATAGTTTGTTAAAAAACAACAACAACAACATATATATACAAACACAAAGTTCCCTTACTTTTTCACATTAGAGAAGAAGCAAATTAAAGGACCAGTTTGTCGGATTTAGTGGCATCTAGCCAGTGTTTGGTTTGTCCGTTCTGGGCTACTGTAGAAACATGTCAGCCTCCGTGGAAGAGGACCCGCTCTCTATTAAGATATAAAGGGCTCATTCTAAGGTAACGAAAACACGATTCTTATTTTCAGGTGATTATACACTAATTAAAATATACTTATGAATATTATATTCCATTTCTAGCAAGTCTGTTCCACTAGATGCCGCTAAATTCTACACACTGCACCTTTAATACATCCATGATGTGTGTCACCTTGTTGAGGATGAAGGAAAGGAATAGTTCAATATTTTGGGAAAAACGCTTATTTGCTTTCTGGCGGAGATAGATGAGAAGACTGACACTACTTTCATACCTGTGTTTGTTAAATATGAAGCTAGTTAAGCACATTGATATTTTTACACTTCAGTTTTTGTGACAATTACACAAATTAGATATGAGTGGTATCGATCTTCTCCTCTAACTCTCAACAAGAAAGCAAGTAAGCGTATTTCCCAAAATGTCAAACTATTCCTGTAAGACTTAATCGCTGCATTAAGTAAAAATGTCTGTCTTTTATCTGTCCTAATCCTGTGATCCTCCCTTTGGCCTTTCAGGTCCTGGTACCGCACATGGAATGCTGCCGCGTATCATCACTGAGAAACATCAACTGAATTATATGAAGCTTTTGAAGATTTTGTTTGAGAAGGATGTACACTGAGGATGTGACTGAGTCACATAATATCCCTGTTACGAGGGTTATAATTATCACAGGCCAAACCTTAGACAAACTCGTAAGACACAACGGCAGCACAAGTGGAGGACTCTCACACACCACACTGCCGTCAACACTCATGCAAGTCCCAACTGCCTCGAGCTGTTTGATTTGTCTTCATGTGACGCTCTACTCTGCTTATATCTGCTACAAAGATGAAGAATTCACAGAAAAAACACACACAAGACAGATATCATGACCACGGGTGGGAATTCTCATGTTCGAGCTAAAAAGCTTATGCCTTGAATTTATAACTGTCAAGTCAACTGTCAACTGTCAAAATAATCTGCTTGAATGTAGAAGGATTCAGGTCAAGATTCATTAAGATTGTGCTATGAGCTTTTCCTTTAGAAGAGCAATGATCTCAGTTGTTGCTGTTATTACATGTTTTTATGTTGATAGAATAGTTAGTGTTGTGTTAGTGAATTTGATGCGATCCTACAATTTCATACTTCTGGCCTGTCTAAATAAATATGCAGTCAAAATGAGGGGGTTTCACAGACTTTTCATCTTAATTCTTTAAAGGATGATAAAAAAAAAACTCCTGCACATTGTGTCCTCTGTCTGTGTCTGTCGGGTGCAGGTGATACATCTGATAACAGCTTTTCTCATTGTTTTCAAGTTACTTTCCTCCAACTCACCCGTTGCAAAATCAGGTGTGCAGAGATTTTTTTTTTTTTTTTTACAATTTTACAATTTTACAATTCTTTAAAGGATCGTTTTCTTTATTACAACTTTGGTCTTATTATTGCAGTTTTGTCCATCATTCCTAACAGTTTCAATATTGTTGTACTGGGCAGGAGGAAAGAAACACGATCAGACAGCTTGTAAATAACAATTTTGCCAGATTCTAAACTTGAATTTGATGTCAAAGTGAAAATCAACACTCCTGAAATGTTTGTAAAAAATCCCTCATTGCCATCTAAACTAAAATTAATTAAATTAAAATTATTTGGTGAATTTTTGATGGTTATTCACCAACCGAGACTCGTATTAAAGCTCACACCGGTTTGGGAAAATAATATTGGAAATAATCCCTCTTTGTGTGCAACGTTACCAGAAGTGCAGCTGATCAAAGTCGAAGCAGTAAGTTGGTCTGTGATGGATGTTTACAACAGAACGTTCACCTTTGTTTCATCTTCCAAATAAGGTTGACTCACCTGGATTAGTTTACAAAGTGTTAGATCATATGACTGCTTGTGTTTATTACCTCGTCCAACTTGTTTTTAGCGATTTCACTGTGTTCCCTGATCTCATTATTAGTCTTATTACAATTTTTTTTTTTTAATTACTTATGTTTTTTTTGATAGAAATGATGGATGAAACTACAAAAACAAGACCCAAAATGTAATAAACTGGAATTATAACACACTGGTCTTTGAAGGCCCTGAAAAACAATTTTCTCTATTGGCTTCTTATTATCAGCAATGAAATTATACATGAACCAACAATATACAAAATGTTTTGCCAAATGTAGAACAGGTGTCGTCATTTCACATGAGAGATTGATGTATTGGTAATTTTGTCCTGAAGTGGGCGTAATTTGGCTCTAAAAAGTTGATGTCATGTGTTCAAATGGACCAATCAAAATCAAATCTGATCAAACCACACCTGCACGGTCCTGATGAAGAAAATTGGCTGGTTTTAGGTGTTAAACTCTTAATAAATACAAACTAAGGATGTTTTTTTCACAACCTGATTTAGTCAAAGAACATGAAAGAAATTTCATGTTGAAATACTTAAGATTTGAAACAAAGCTTTCAGATCATTTAAACAAATCCTTAGTGAATCTCTGCTTTAAGTTCATGTGTTGAAGTCTCAGTATGAAAGTCTAAAGTCATTTTTTTAACTGAATAACAGGGAGAAAAGTCTGCTGTCATAGCCGCCTCCTGGCTGCATCCTACTCTATCTGTGTCTTTTATGTGTCGTTATAGTCTACAGGTGATGAATCCTATGAATGAGGTCTTAAAAGAGGTTTTAGCTACGTTCAAAACACAAAATTTGCCCAGTGGCTCAAACCTGGAGAAGTTGAAAGCGCTTTAGCTTTGTGCAAATGTTCTCTTATGCTCCACCAACAATGCTTGTTTTGATTCCTTCCAGAAATATTTTACTCCAACTCAAAAATGCAAAAGCACTTCAGACAAATGTGGTACAAGCTGATTGTCACGATCAAAGGCTTCCCCGTTCGATATGATATCACTGTAACAAGCTACCAGGACTTGAATAAGAAAAACAATAAGGCATGGAAAACATTGTTTTGGAAATAAACTACTTTGTTGTGCACCTGTATAGTTGCAGCGGTCCAACAAGCACCCCATTTGAAGCATATGGAGGCCTTTAGTCAAGAAATGTTACAGTGTGTCTTCTGTCTGGTGGTTTCAAAGATAAATGAAATTTGGCAATTGTTCAAAACATGCTTCATGACGACGGCTGGAGTGTGTTTTCATTCATGTATTTTCATTTGATGTCTCAAATATGACTCTGCAGAGTGTTTGCTGTTCGAAACTCGCTGCTTGCTGCATTGTTTACTTTGTCTCTTGTTTCCTGTTGTTGGTCTGTGTGCTGTTTATCAGACACTCATATAAGTGCATGATGGCTTTTCTTTTTATATTGCCTTTTTTAAAATTAATTTCTACTTTGAGTGTCGATTGTGTATTTCATTTCATTTTAGAGAAGTGCCTTGCAGTGGCCAACCACTACAATTATGAATACAGCAGGTACTTTTTAAAGTAAAGAGTAAAGTGACGTTTTTACTGATGTAACTGAAGCTATTATGGCAAAGATGGAAAGTGGAAACAGTGCCATATAATCCTCTTGAGTCTCAGGGAATCAGTTCTCTTTACCTCTAACTCTCCAAGAACCCATGTTAACTTTGATTTACTGTCATTAAACAGATGATGGCCATGTCTGACACAAGTTTAGCTTTTTTTCTTTTTAATGAGTCAAATATAACTGCTGATACATAGTATAACCTCAGATTTTCACCATGAATAGCAAGAAAAACCAGAGGGAAATTGTGTCTTGCTTTAAAACTTGTTCTTTCTAAATGTTTTATCTTGATAAAATCTTTTCTTGGATTTTTTTTCATGTTCCTATGGGGTCAGTAGGTTGTTTTGTTTAACTCACATACAGTATATACTCAAGGTTCACACACAACTTTGCATGTAAATGTGGCTCCTACAAAACTTCCACCTCCTGTCAATGCTGCAGCACCTCCTACAGATGTGTGTGATCAAGGGTTCGATGAAGTTGAAACCTGGTGGACAATAAAAGCCATTTTCAGACACTAGTTTATTAGAGAATTTTGCTCCCTAACTTCTTGTTTCCCAAAATGTTAGACTGTACTCAGCCATGCTAGATAAACACTCTTCAAAGACTAAATGTCATAACATAAAACTGTACTGATCTGAAATGGTGTATACTGTGAGGATGCGGTAACCAAGGAGACAGAAAAAGACAAAATTAAGAAAATGCATAGTATGTACACTTTAATGATAAAAGAATATTAAAACAAACAAGTTAGAATGAGTAGATTAGTCATAAAAAAGTGTCGTCTTTATAAAGACATATTTCTCTGTTTTACAATAAGAAGAAGGCTTCAATCATCAGTTTAGTGCCTTGAATCTTCCACTGATGGCTCGGTCTCCATTCAGCCAAAATGGAAAGAGGTTGTCCACTGTAAGGTGAGGTCAGTTCTCTAAAACAACATTGTTTCCCTCATTGGTGAGTGGTTCCCAGCTTGTTGGTGTGTGTAATTCAGATTTCTTTGAACCTGGAATTAAAAGTTGAAAAATAAAAAAGTTACAGTTCATTTGTTAATGAATATTAGATATATATATTAGATATATATCCTGCTTATAATGTTCAGTTTTTGTTCAGAGCTGTTGATTTTATTTAATGGCCATTTTTGAATCTGTACTTAATGATACTATAAAGTTAATATCTTGTTGAGAGTTTCTGTCACAACACTGTCACATTATTTGAATAAATGCTCTTTTTTGGAAACACCTATTTGCTTTCTTGCCGAGAGTTAAGAGGAGACGATGGATACCACTCTCATGTAAAGTCAGTAATACAGAGACGAGACATGAGAGTGGTATCATTCTTCATCTCTCAGTCAGAAAATGAATAAGCATATTTTCCAAAATGTGATACTATTCCTTAAGTGAATTAATTCTAAGTTGCATACCTTAAAAGGACAAGGTCAGGAGCCCAAATGAACACTGACACATGTTTTTCTTGCTGTAATCATTCCTCCTGTTCATACTGACTATTAGAAGATCCTTAAATAATGCACTTATCTAAGTGATGGGGGACAAAATCAACTGTCCTCCTTTCAATCAAAAATGTATTTAAAAGTTCAATTAGTTGAACTGAAAGTTTCAGCCGTCCAAATTAATCAAGTCAATATCTTTCAAAGTTACTGTCTTTTTAGTGCCAAAATCCCTCTTTTTGTTGGTTACTATCCTTCAAATGAAGCTGAACAGGAACACACTGTACCATCCAGGTACACTTTATTTGACTAACTCAGACTGCTGAAATCTCATTTTATCTTCACATAATCTTTTAAATACATTTTTGCACAGAAGGAGGAATGCTGATGTTGTCCCCCATTTTTTAATGTATGTATGAAGAGGAGGAATGATCACAGCGAGCCAAACCTGTTTCAATGTTCATTTAGGCTCCTGGCTGTTGTTTTAAGACAAACTGGAAAAACTGAAAAAATTATGAACATGTCCTTTAAGTTCCCAATATGCTTCAAACAAAGTGTTGGTTTAATAGCATTTAAAACATTCTTTCTGATGGTGGAACTGGGGATGGGCATTGAGTATTGAGTATTTTTTTAACTTTTCAAAACCGGCAATCTGAACGGCATTCAATATTTTTATTGAAGTCATCCCACCCTTACTGGGAGTTTTAAACATTTGTAGTTTTTGTGATGGTGTGCTATTTTGGTCTGGTCCCAGAAGACAAATAGATCTAAATCTCCAAAGGACTTTGTGATTAAATGATGGTTAAGGTTGAAAACAATAGTCACAGTTTCTTCATCTTTGAGACGAGCGCTGGTCATACTCACCCTCTGACACGAGGGGCGCGTCCACACCAGCCCTGAGCTTCCTTATAAACGAGCCTGGACAAAAACTAAAGAGAAACAAACAACAGTTGTTACAAAACTACAGGAACATCATCATCAGTCAAGAGGATTCAATAATCCAATAAGCGACAAGCTATAAGCAATATATGACAAATAACGTTCTAGCTCTGCTGTGTTGTACTGTAAGAGACTAAAGAGTGATGTCAGTGAATAGATGAAGAGGTGTTTCTGACCAGGCAGGCCAAGACGTCGGCAGATATGAGCATGTAGAATACATTGTTCCAGCCGGTGGGAGAGATCACACCGGCAAGCAGAGGACCCAACGCAGCTCCTACAGAGAACATACAAACATTAAAGCACTGAAACCTGTTTCATCAAGTCGAGTAACATCAAAAAGTTTCAACCTTTTAGAGTTTTAAAGGCATTTGCCGCAAAACAAAATGTCCTCACTTCAAAAAATTAGAGCTGAATTACTTGATGATCTAAAGTGTCTGAACTAAAGTATTAATAATTTTTAGTTGGTCGATAAAATAAAGCAAATATCTTTAGATAGCCTTGTTATGTAGTTGTTTATTTAGTAGTTTTTTATTTTGTGCATTAGCTTTTTCTCCTCTCTTTATTGGTAAGAGTTACAACCTTTCTTGTGTTGTGCATAATTGTATTGTATCATATATAATTATTATAATTTAATGTTTTCTATTGTCTCACTTGCAAGGAGCTGTGTTATCTGTGTTCTACTTGTTAAAAACACTATTAAAAATACTGTTAACATTACTATAGTCATTTTCCATCTAAAGGTGCTTGACGGTTGTAATGTTCATATTTAACTCTGCATGTATGAAGGAAAAACTATTGGATGTTAAAAGCTGCATTTATTTCTTTATTTGTCCACTTGGGGGAAGCAGAACAAGATGAAGATTAAGTCCAATATTCACTCTCTTCCTAGTTCTGTTTTTTAGCTTTTTAGCTGCTAAATGCCCCACAATGTTCACCAGCTAGTTGATAACTTTGTCTGTTTGTTGTTAGGTGCTGGGCAGGTAGTGTGATCCTTAAAACCACAACAATGACCTAAAAAGACACTAAAACCCTCTATAAAGCTGCAGCAGAGTTGGTGATAATACTGATTTGATTCATTGTTAATATAAAAAAATTAGAGGAGGTTTAATGGAGTAATATAAAAGAAAATACCAACAAGAAGATGCTGGATCTCTACAACTCAGACACTTCATTACATACCTATTGAACCAGTCCCGTCAATAATTGCCGTCACTGTTGACAATGCCCTGGAGTTTCCTCTCAAACTCTCATGTGTTCCCTGTTGTAACAAAGACATCATGTAAGTAACGATGAGTGACTGTCAACACCCAAACAAGCAGGGAAATGAAGAGAAAGAAGAGAAGGGGAAGAAAAGAGGGCTAGAGAGGAAGAACAGGCAGAGATGGAGAAAACTAAACCAGTAGTTATTTTAACTGTGCATCTTTCTTTTTTCTGTCTGTTGCACTTAAAGGATTTGGCTGATGATTTTCTATGTTTTTCTTATTGTCAAGAAATCTCATGTGCAGAGTCAAACTAACTTACTTGATCCTACTTAAAAGTATTATGTGTGTGTCCAAAGTCTGACAGATCTTATTCCTCTGTGTTGTAGACCTCCATTGTTGCCCCAAAACTATTAAAAACACGTCAGTGAGCCACATTGCTGCACTCAGTGACATATTACTTTGTCCATGAAGACAGAGGTTACTGTAGCTTATTTAGAAATAGCTCCAAAGAGTAAAAACAGCGATACTTGTAGGGCCATTCATTGTTGGTTTGGCTCTGCACATGAGATTTGTTGATAATAAGAAAAATATAGAAAATCACCATCCAAATGTTTAACATGAAATTTTTCTGCAGTGGCCTACACAACCATAATCTAACTTTTACTTTGAGCAGGTTATTGACAAATTACATTTAGCTTACATTTAGCTAAGTAGCTTTTTCAATTTTCTTTTTGAGTATTTGAAACATCTTTGCACCACTGACACACATACCAGACCTTCCATATGTATCCATAAAATATATCTGTGCAAGTACAGTAAGAAATGGATATTTACTGTAATGAAAAGACGGTATTAGGTAAGCACTGCAGGGATGGATGGCAGGGACATTAAGCAGAGGGTTGGGTTTCCAATACTTCAGGTCTTACCAGGTCAGCAGATACAGCAGTTGTGATCAGGGCGTACGGTCCGTTCACCAGGCCTCCACACACAAGCAGCATAGCTACATACAGAAAAAAAATGCAAGTAAAGGATAAACCCACTTCGTATTCATAAAGACCCACATTGTACAAATAAGTAAACGAGTGTTCAGGTTTATTTCTGATTGCTAATGACTCATTCTCTACTTTTAAACAGGACCACTCTGTTTCAGTTTCTGTGATGTTTGGAGCAGTCAGAGTTGGCTCATTGTCTGCTTAACTTTTACTCAATAGTCCTTTAACTTTACTCCATATTTTTTTATATCGGGTCTTGATGGTGCAAACATGAGCATATGGAGAACCACTGATATAGGATAAAACAGTGGTGCCCACACTGGGTTAGTGGGTGGGTGGAGTAAAGTTAAAGGACTATTGAGTAAAAGTTAAGCAGACAATGAGCCAACTCTGACTGCTCCAAACATCACAGGTACAAAAACAAAGACAAGAAATGATGATGAGTCTTGATGAAGAATCTGCAGCTGCGGTCAATCAGTATGTCATAATACTATAAGTCACTTGAGCTAATTACTGAACTGACAGATCATGACCTTATCTCATCATGTGATCAATTTTCTTACAAGATGACTTCATCAACAATTAAATGTTAAATAATTCAAACAACAATCTAACAACTTGTGATCTGAGTTTACATTAGAACATTTTAACACTGAAATAAAACATTTTGGCTGCGGACAAGGCAAGAGTAGTAAAGAAGTCTCACCAACTGTAGTTCCAAGGCTCCTTTGTCCGATGTAATTATAGAGGAAAAGCTGCACCATGAACAAAAAACCCCCCCCAAAAAACATTAGCAGATATCAGACATTCAGCTTGATGTTCTCATAACAACTAACTGAGGACAGAAATCTACACTGTGGTGAAATATTATACTGTATCATCCCTCTGCCACATACTTTTCCTACTCTAGTGTAAAGTGCAATACTGTCAAAGAAGCTCCACACGAGTTTCAAACAAAATCACACAACATATCTTTACATTAATAATAACATGAAACTTTGTTTTTGACAGAATATTGTATCCTTCAGAAATTATACTACTCAACTGTAATTTAGCCTTTGAGATACAGAAAAAACAACATTTACACAAAATTACAAGATTATATTAATGAAAAATCCAGACTATACACAGCCAGTTTCAACTTCATAATGGCTTTTCACCCAACTCTACATATAAAATAATAAAAAATAACAGGAACACCTTCTGTTTTTGCTGTTTTAGGAAATCAATTTTTATGAATCAAACTATATATTTTAAGATTCACATCGTCAGTAGGAACAAATGGGCTCGGGGCTGAGAACCACAGACAGGACAGGGAAGTTGGAAATTATTGAGAGACTGACCAACAAATTGTTGCTTTTGGTCTTTTTATAGGAAACTTATAGAATAATGAGAGTCTAAACACATATAATTTATGTGGGATCAAGCCAAGGAGCAAGTGATGAAGAGGATGACCTGCTGTTATTAAATAATCTGATGTATGAGGTGACACTCACCATAGGGGCAGCAAGAAGCAACATGGCGCAGCAAGTTGTCGCTCTCCCACCAGTATAGTCAGACACGAGGCCCGCCATGATTCCTCCTATACACACAGCACACAATCAGTCAGATAAAATCTTCCTTGGGGCATTATGATGATGTCTGTTGGTTTTAAGACGTAGTAATTATCAACACTGCTGTTCTCCAGGATACTGCTGTGGTTTGGCTCTGAGCTTTAATTGCATAAGTTTCTATAGTTGTTGGCAGTTATGCTCAAGGGCATCTCAACAGTAACTGCAGAGTGAGTCTGACCATTCAAATCATCAGCCCTCCTTTGAAGTCTAGCTGTGTGACACCCTCCCAGCAAGTGATGAGATCTAAGCTTAAGACTGTCTAAGTCTAAGCAAATAAATGCTGTATGGATTTAAATCTTATAAGCAACTGAATACCTAATCATGAAATTGAATCTCTACTGAAAAGCAAATGTTTGACATGTCAGGAAATACACTTAGTCCCCTTCTGGCTGAGTTAGATGAGAAGATTGATACCACTCTAGCAGCTGTTTAACTTAGTATAAAGACTGGAAACAGGTGGAAACAGCTAGTCTGGCTCCCTCCAGCAGTAACAAAATCTGCCTCCCAGCACCTCTAAAGCTGACAGATTAACATAGTATATCTCTTTTGTTTAATCTGTACACAAACAAAAATGTAAAAATGACATGTTGCAGTTTTACGAGAAGTTATGTGCCAAACTATTTCTTGGCCAAGGCCATTAACTTCCTGGAGTCTCCACTGGTTACCTGGCAACTGTTCAGAGACAAATAACCCCTGGAAAAACAGCAAACTGATGTTTTTATTCTCCAGTTTTTGAACAGATGGTTTCAGTTCCTCTCTTTGAAAATTTTAGCAGTTTATTTCAAATTCAGATAGCAGGTTCAAATACAAAACATTGAAAAAAAATGATATTCAAGTTGCTCAAACTGTCAAATTCTGATCTAAAAATCTGGTTACTCAAATTGGATTGGTAAAATTCAATTCAAACTTCAACATCCGAGATACCAAGGTCTTATCAGTTTATGATTCAAGAAACAGAAGTTAAAATGAATCACTGGAAAACCTGCATGCTTGAAATTTCTACTTGAATTTGTGAACCAGCATATTTACAGTTAGGTATTCAATTGCTTATAAAATCTAATAGCTACCTTCCTTTGCTTCTATAGAGACTAACAATTAGCCTGCCAAGATTGTTGACTTCTATATGAGCTATTTGAGGGATCTCCTTCTACTTCTTCTTTCATCATAAACATGGTGGAAAATAAAATCTTGTCAGATTATGTGATATGATTTATCAGTCAAAGCTCAAATCTTACCCACGATTCCTCCTACATCAAATAGTGTCGACATGTCGCCAGCCTCCTTTGCCTCAAAATGTGCTGAAAATTAAAGAAAAACCCACATTAACTTAGCTTTAAATTATGTGGTTAAAACTCTATAATCTAAATACATACATAAATGTAAAAATAAAGCACGTGTTTAAATACTGACCAACATTTGAGATGTAGAGAGGAAGCCAGTACAGGAAAGTGTAGCTGACTAGCTTGGCGAACAGCAGGCAGAGAGAGAACTCCACCACTCCCTTTGACAAACACATAAAACCATGAAAACCACTGAAGAAGCCTTTCATCATCTCAAAATCTCATCATTATCAAAGTAATGTAATTCAAAATTCACTTTCCGAAACACACAGCCAGGGACATACGAAAAACTGTTCAACATGTGATTTTACATAACAGGAGTAGCGCTGGGCATTATTTGAAATGCTTTGATATGTCAAGATATCCCACACCTCCCTACAAGAAATCCATGAACACAATGTCAGCCTGAATGAATGAAGTCAAACAAAGTTTCAATTCTGAAAATTAGTCAACACATTACTGTAACTTTGAGCCATTGAGCCATTTGCCTCTACTTTGTTCAACTTGTGAAGTGTGTATTTTTTTGATTAAAGCATCTTTCAAATCCTGAAGACACAGTGTGATTTCTGACACCACCACTAGATGGTGCCACAGTAATACTTATCAAATCCTCCATGTAGTAGCTTTAGATCAACTTTCAAACTGTACATACAAATTTTGTACATTAAATGTAGATTCAATTTCATCAAATCCAGTTTCATTAACTTTTTTATAAATACAATTCTAAAATACGAAATATCGATTCAGTAATTCAGTACCTGCTGGCACAAATATCTGCTACACCCAGTACCTTCAAACACAACTGTACAAGCGTGTCATTTCCATGGTTAAAAACAGTTGTTTCCACTCACAGGTATACTGAGAGCCCCGCAGAAGCTAATGGCCTCAGCATGTTCCTCAACAATCTCCGGAGGCTCTGTGGTGATGGCACCGTTGACGGCGTGGGACGAGTTCTGCAGGAGAGGCTCCGTCTCGCTGCTCTCTTGATCACCCTAACACAAACACAAACACACATGCATGAGCTCAAGCAGTCCTGTTAGGGATGAATTAAAACAATGAATGTTTCTGTTTTCACTCACGTGGTGCTGAGGAGGAGTGCAGTTGACGTCTTCAGGTTCTGAAACACAGAGGAAAAGAAAGACTCAGAAATGTCCTTATACAGCAGTTGAGAATTTAAACACAATGCAAATGTAATTGTAAAAACAACACTATACAACATGTAAAAAAGACATATTTGGAGTATTTTCCCCTTGCTTTCAGTTTTTGACCTAAGCTAGGTTAAACATGTCCAGACCCGTCCCTCTACTGAGAGATTAAATTAATGATTGGTCTTCTATCTGACTCTGGGGAAAGACAGGGAACAAGTCTTTTTCCCCAAAATGTCACAATTCCTTTTTGGCACTGTGGAGTTGCCTCTCCTCTCCTGACTCTGACTTCATGAAGTAATCCAAAACCCTTTACAAGATTTAACTATGACAGAGTTTTGTGTGTGTGTGTGTGTGTGTGTGTGTCTCTCTGATGAACAGACACTGACTCTCAACCAGGAAGAAGAAGCACAGGATCCCGGTGGAGGCAATGATGAGGCCGGGCACGATGAAGGACATGCCCCACTCCGAGGAGACGTAGACACCTGCGATGAGGGAGCCCAAGATGTTTCCTACTGAGGTGTGAGAGTTCCACACACCCATGATGAACCCGCGCCTGAAGATCAAAACACAAACACACAACGGCTATGAATGATCTCTCCACACTGCTGCTTCTATTGTACATGAACGAGCCGTCAAGTTACTGCTTCAAAAATATGACTTTGGTTGGTAAAAGCTCTTAAATAGGCTTTCGCACATTTTATACCTTTTATATTCTGTATATTCTATATATCTGTATACTACAATATGTTCAGGGTTGCAAACTGACAGTCATGTTAAAGGAATAGTTCAATATTTTGGGATATATGCTTATTCACTTAATATATCAGAAACTACTAGCATGACTATGTCCAGAGTTCATAAATACATCTATTGACACCTCTGAAGCTCACAAATTAATAGTATCTCGCTTAATTTGTAGGCAAACCAAAATGTAAAAACTATTTGTTACAGTACATAACACCAAATAGCAGGTGCTGTAATTATTTCTTGAGTAACAATTTTTCTAGTACTTCTGTGCAGCATCTCGAGCTACAGCCCAGGTTGCCAGATGCGGTCGGTGAGCAGAAGATTTGGTTTTTGTCTCCGTACAGGCACAATGGTACCAAACCTAGTACCATGTGGTCAATGCGACCACAGCCGCTGCACTATTCTTCAACACGTAGTTGTTTTTACATATCTGTGTGAAAGTTTAACAAACAAGATACAACATGTTAGTGGGCTTTAGAGGTGTTGGAAGGTGTATCTGAACTTTGGACATAGCCATGGTTATATCAGGCAATATCAACATTTTCATCTTACTCTCAGAAAGAAAGGAACTAAGCTTATTCAACAAAATGTTGTGTGTCATGTAAAGCTTAAAAATATAAATGACTACAAATGACCATGATTTTTGCAACTTTTATATGTATTTCAGACCACAAATGTTTAAAAAAATCTGAAAAGAGTAGTAACCTGCTGCATTTTACAGCAACCAGGTTAATACAGTGTGAGTGTTTTCTTTTGATCAAGTAAACATAATCCATGACTACAGAAGAGGCACTGAAAAGGGTTGGACCAGACGGGTGTAATCTGTTTACGAGTAGTGTGCTCTACTTCAGTAAGAACCAGTTTGACTGGTTTCTGAGTTTCCATACATATTGAAAGTGCAGTTTACATTTAGGATGTGGAGTTCGGGTGAGTGGTCTGAAGTAAGTCAAAGCTTGTTTGGTTTCACTGTGCTGTCAAAACGTGACAAATGTGTGTGTGGTGTGTCAGCAGCATCTGATACTGCACAGTCAGCAGGACTACACCAGTACTGCAGTACTCACTTCCCCTTTCCAAACCAGTTGCCGACACAAGCCACCACTGCTGGCCAACCGGTGGTCTGCATCAGTCCGTTCATGACCTGCAGAGTGAAGCAAACAGAGAGGAGACCAGCCTATGTTAACTGACTTCATCACAGCCTCTTAACACTGGTGCAACCCTACAAACTGTGCATATAGAGGAGGGTGAGAGGACACCAGTGTGCAGTGCTGCTTAACATTCCCACACCACACGCCTGTAGTGCGTCATGTGATATGTGTGAGTAAAGCCTGACTAAGCCACCATGAGATCTCTACATTTTCAAAGGGGTGAGATGATAAATGAGGTCTGTACTGACCCATAGAGCCCAGCGTGATCAAACCTGTAAGGAGTTAATAATGTTGTTAATCAATACATTGAATAAGTGATGTCTTGATAGTTACATGTAGGTGCTTCAGTCTTTAATAACTTTCTTTTTTCAGGTGTCAGATGTTGGATTTTAGCCTTGCTTATGTCAAAGATGATTTTTTTGCTTACAAATGTCAAAATTATGGATCTTATAACATTATTATCATTGCACAATATTTCTAATCTCTCTCTTGTTTGCCATAGGTTGTGAATTTACTTGAGGAATTTGCTGGGAGGAGTCATGTGATGGTGGGAAGCTCACCTGACACTTAAGAGCTACAAAACAGCATTACATTCATCTAACTACAAACTATCTAACACGAAGTCTTCCAGCAGACTTTTGAACCAGTCAGATGTGGTTTTAACAGCATTTTCATACTCATGAATGGAAAAGAAAAGAAATACAAAATTATTTTTGTACAATCATTTTGTGTGGGAGCAATTATATGTGGTTGGGCACTAATGTTATATATACACGGCAGTAGGGAAACAGCTAGTTGATTAATCCTCAACTACTGAAATCAATTTCAGTCAATCGTTTAGGTCAATTTTATATAATTGTTTTATATAATTGTAATTGGGTTTTTTGCTGGTGGTCAGATAAAACAAGCAATTTGCAGGCGACATTTTAGGCTCTGGGAAATGTGATGGACATCTTTCACTATTTTCTGACTTTTTATATATTAAAAAACAAATACATAAAATAACCATTAGTGGCAGCCTTAATACCAAGGGAATAGACTCTTCCAGAATTAGTCCCTTCACGTTTCTGATGTAATCCGGCTTTTACACACCTACAATCTCTGCAGTGTGGGTGGCTTGAGTGTGATTCTCATCATAAATCACAGCAGCAATACAGTCTGATTTCAGTCTGATCAAAAAGAATTTCAACAAAAACTGAAGTGAAACAAAACTCTGCCTTTATACGACGCCTTGAGTTATAAAGGCCTCCACACTGGGACTAGCATTCATTTCCTATAAAGCCAAATGACCAGCTAAATCTAGCCTGTTTATGTTGCTATGGCTGAACGTTTTGTGGCGAGTCAGCTTGTCAGATATCTGTGCTTCCCTCTTTTCTCTCCTAATGTGATTTTGCTGTACACAGTAGTTCTGTCTGGAAAAATGGATGAGAGGTTGCAGAGACAGCAACCCATTAATAAGTCGCCTCCTGACTGTTTACAACCACAAAATAAAGTGGAAAACTTGGTTGTGTGCGCTGCAGCCTGTTATTTCTTTACCTGGATGACGGCATAGTACCCCAGTGAGTGAATTTTCCAATAGTAGCCGAGGCCAAACAGAGATGTGAACAATCCGCTCGACAGCATCCCAAAACTCAGGTAGTACCGCAGAGGCAGGCGCTCTCCAAATATCCCACTGTGAACACAAGGAATGGTTATGACTCAATATAGCACAAGCATTCAGACAAAAACATAATAAGGCCATCCAGCAGCTGCACTACGAACCTGAAAAACATGCCGATGGCATAGGCAACCAGGAAGGAGTTATCCAAGACCCCAAACAGTGTTTGATAGTTGTCCTGGTCTAGAGAGATGACACAGATAAAACTATTAGCTTTCTCTAGAACACTTTACAGTAAGAGCTGTGCAGCATCAAGGACGTAAGCCCTCATTTGCGTTTGCAGAAAGGTGTGACTAAGCTGGGGAATCACACTGGGAATTGAATCCAGGGTCTCTGCAGTGGTGGGACAGCTGTTGCTCTCAGCTAATTGTACTAAACAAAGACGTTTACTGAATTGTGATGGGTGTCTGGTCAGGACCTCAAGACTGGACTTGGGCTTACAAAACTTTGCTGAATGCTTTAGGTGTTAGGTCTATAGACACGAATTGATTATAATCCCTCAGTCCTATTCATTTCTGTGCCACAATGCCGGTGTGTGTGTGGCCTACAAGCCCCAACAGGAATATAACTGAATCAAGACGAACTAAAACAACTAACTCTCATTAGTTAACAGTGGTAGATGTTTCACACATGCTGAAGGAAAATCTCCCTGTACTACATGAGTGAAGGACAACAGCTTCTAGAAAACTTTTCAACACTTTTCAACACTAGTGTGCCTCAGCTAACATTAACATAATTAACCACCAGGTACCTTGATAAAAACAGACAACAGGATGCTAACTTAAACACACACTATCTTCATAACAGTTAACTAAACTCACTGTCTGTCATCTACGCACACATCAAGTAAGGTTTACCTTGATAGTACCTTTCTAAAAGACTGACTAGAGACAGGCCTTTTGACATGTCACAGTAGGAAAAGCACAGGTTTAAATAATAAAATGAATGATGGCTGAAATCTATTTAGCTGCTTCAGTTTCAGGGTCCTTATATTGTGCATACGGAGAACGCATTCATCATTAACGTTATTAGTAACACCTGTGCTTTTCCTACTATGAGAAGTCAAACGTTGCTATGGTAATTAACTGACTACTTGACGAGTACACCAAAGCCTTTTCTGCACTATATATTTGCTGATATAAAATTCCCAGTATCAAGATACGCTGATTTTATATTTATTACTTATTTTGATGATTTTTAATATAATTTAATATACTTCTTTTGGCCCTCAAAGGGCAATTTGAGGCAAGTGAGTTAGCAAACATAAGTACATAAAGACAATTCATCCACACACAAAAAACAATCTACTTTAAACAAATATCAAATCAGATTAAATTTACTCTCATAACACAATATATCAAAATATATTGTCCAGTGCTAGTCTGCATTATCTTCTAATGAGTGAAGTGTCCGAGTATGGATGGCAACAAGTGAAGGACTTACCAAAGGGTGCCCAGTCACACCAGGTGTCATTATTGGTTATGTTAAGGTCTGCCGGCCGAATGACTGTGGAACAGTTTCTGTGTAGTTCACTCTGAGTATCAGTGAAAAAAACATATAAGGAAGCAGATGAAACAACCCAGACAAAACTCTCACAGACACAACAGAATACAACACTAGATAGATTACAAGGAAACAAGGGAAAGCGCTAATTCATGTTTACATATTGATGTTATTATATAAAGGTTGCAGGAACTTGTGATTAGAATTTAAGTTTGTCTAGCTCTCTGAATAAGAAATCTGATTCACATTTTCTTCCATTCATTTATCTTTAATGAGGATAAGGGAAGATGAAGTTCAGCGCCTCAGTAGCACTTAACGAAAACAAAAGAGCAACAAGAGGACAAGACAGACATTTCCGTCTTTTTCGTGGCTTCCAAACTCACATGAAGGAGCTCTGTGTTTTAAGGGTAGCATTTGATCTATAAGCCAAACTTATCAAGTTCCTGCAAAAACCCTCAAACACCTCGTGTAGATAAAAATGAACTGAATAGATGCAGTCACCTTCACGATGCTGATAGGTTTCCGTGACAGATGGTAGGCAGTGTAGAAGAGGAAGGTGAGGAAAAGAATAAAGCTTCGATACCTGCAAAGGAGATATTAAAAAAACACGTGTTGCAGCAAACTCTTTCTGATACATAGGAATATTTCAATTAATTATAATATTGGTTATTCAGAATTATTTTTTCTTTATTTTGTACACTGCAAAAAGCAATAAGGACAAAATAATAAAAAAACAAGATCTTTTTTTTTTTAACTTTTGCTTGTTAATCTTTACGCTACAAGAGCCTTTATGTTAAATGAAAATTACTAAATGGGAAATGTGTGTTTGGGAAAAATGACATCATAATAAACCTAAACAAACACCTGCCAGCATTTCATGGTTCAATTGCGTTCATAATAAGGGGCGTTATCAAATGTACAGGTAAAAAGCAAGAATCAGCTAAATTAATATTAGTAACATGTTTACACCTAAATCGTATCAGCAGTGTAAGGTGGCATGTGTATAAACATCTTCCTGATGGTAACAAACTGTAATGGAGTGTAATAAACATATTAAGCTTTAATTACACAGTTTCTTTCAATATAAGGCAGTCCAATACACCACCACCTGTAACTTTGGCTTTAAAAATCAACACAGAGTTGATTCAGCTTCTCTCTGACAGAATATCGGCAAAACCTGAGCATTATAAACTTCACAAAAATAGGATTTATTTATTGCAGGGCTGTTGTATTGGATTGTATTAGACTGTACAGGTGGACCAAGCAAAAAGGTGACTCACACCCTGTTTGTTATGATAAGATAAGATAAAACTTTAATGTCCGTTCACACGAAAATTTGTGTTGTATCACATGCTCCATTCATGTATATGGCACACCCAAGTGTAATGACTCTACAGCGTCAGCCCTCTTTAACTCCTCATTATGTTGTTTTTTTTATCACATAGACTCAAGACATGGCACGGCACTGTGAGAAAGAGTTTCAATTAACATGAACTATGTATCACTCTTAAGTTTTAAAAGTATTCTGCGACAAACAGACGGCTAGAAAAGTGTGTAGATGTGTAAGAGCCCTGGAACAACATGCAGTCTTAGTATGAAAAATAAACTAAATGTATTAAAGTACATTTTCAGGTTTAGGAATACACTCAGTTAAGAGCATAAGATCTGCCATTGCAATCTCCACTAGTGCTGGAAAGATAAATCAATTAATCAATTAGTCATCAGACAATAAATCTGCAACTATTTTAATATTTGAGTAATCTTTTCAGTCAATTTTCCAGCAAAGCGACAAACATTTGACGGTTCCAGCTTCTTAAATGAGATGATTTGATGCTTTTTCCAATCAAATGTGATAATAAATCAAAGATATTTGGGTTTTTGAAGGATTGGTTGAACAAAAAAAGTTATTTAAAAGCATGACTTTAGGCTCTGAGAAAAAATATATTCTGATTTCTGACAGATTTTCTAATTTTATAATCGTTTAATGAAGAAAATAAGCAGTAAAAAAAAAGATAACGAGTTGCAGCTGCATCAAGAACTATCTCATAGTCTTATTATTCTGATTTACAAGATAACAAAACAATTATTTGGACAATAATAAAGTCACAATTAGAGAAAAATAATAACAATATTATAATTCATTCATACTTTTATGGGAATGGGCTTGCATACTAAACTGCTGGAGCATCAGGGTCGCTGTAATGTCACTGTTTTCGCACATCTTTAGCTAAAATAAGACTTGTGCCCACAGTTTCCCCCCCATTGTGAAGCGATACTAGAAGTTGAGATGCAATAATAAAATGCCCCTTGTCTTGTCAAATTCCTGAAATGCTGCGACGAGCATATCGACTCGTTAAAGGTCAAATCTGTGTCAATAAGGGAGGAAGCTCTGAACTGACATTCCTGTAAATGGAGTTTAACGTGGCTTCACATATTTATAGAATAATTACCATTAACTTACCCCCCTCAAAAAGCAGCAGTTATGAGTTTGTAACAGGAAGTGAGTTATACATAATTCGCTAATTACATAATGGATCGATTGATTCCCAGAATGCGTGTTTATCGATGTGCTTAGGCCAATCATTTACACAAGGAGATAAGTTAACACACATTAAGATCAGCTGCTCTCTTAACCCCAGTGACTGTAATGAGGCTCATTTTTTTTGGAAGTGTGGAGAACAATAGGAATAATGGAAACTTACCAACTATCTCGAGAAAAGGACGTGATAAGCCGTATGCCGGGAGCCTGGGACGACTTCATTTTCGATGAAAACGTGGTCAAACTTAACACAAACACACTCAAAATTTGGTTTCAGGCATGTCCTCGATGTGTATCAGACTTTTTTAGTAGCGAACTAGTTAGATGTATTAACAGGAGAAGGCAACCAACGGCTTATTAACGTTTAGTAACGGCTGCTGTGTGACCGTTAGTGTCACAGAAAGTTGGTTAGCACCGGGACAGAAAGAAACGCTTACTTGTTTTGTAGCACCGAGAGAAAACGGACTTTTAAGCCGGGAAAATATAGGTTAAAGTAGACGCTTGCTGCTATAGGAGTAAAGCAGCAGTCGTGTAGCTTCCTGGTGGGAGATACAGTCCGTAAACATCCAGCAGTTCTCCATACTGTGAAGCTGATTTTATATACGGCGGCCAAGAGAGCCAGCCTCCCTCTGTGAATCCGCGATAGACGGTAAGAGTAAAAAAATAAAAAATAAAAAAGCGTCCGTTATGAATGGAGAAGTGTTGTTATTATTAGCATTTCAGTTTATCCCACGAGATTTTCCAGACGGAGCCTCCCGATGACCACGTGATCATTTCCCTCTGACGTCACGGCGAACAGGAAGCAGCCAACAGCTGATAGCCCAGTGCATGGATGTATAAGAGCTGTGTCTTCTGTGGTTCTCAAATTGAGACTGTTAGATTTATCTTGAATAATATTATCTGTAACTTTGAGCTTCTACAAGAAAATGTGTATTTTTAAGGATCAACACTATATGATAATGAGCATTTTCTAATCAATCCCATATTTTTAAGTTTTACAATCATAAATGTAAATTTGCTGAAAACCTCACTTTCATGTTTTCAAGAAAGAAATGGAGTTACATATTAAGACAATAACTTAAGCAAAAAACAAGAGCTATTAAAACTGTGAGACTATACTCATGTTTTATTTTCTTTCATTAATCGTTTGTCTTTTTATTAGCTTATATGTATGTTTACTTATATATTTGTTTAAATACAATTGTTATTATTTTTATTATTGTATTGTTAAAACCTAAATGTCGGGACTCCTACAAAGGGTTGCAAGATAATTCTGAGCAGTCACAAGATCACCAACTTGATGGGAAGTATAGAAAACCATATTCTGCTGTAGCAAAGTATCAGTATATTCATTTTTCTTTGACTTTTCTTTTTCAAATGTATTATTTTATCATGCAGCAGATGGAATATTTTTTCACCCAGATGGTTAGAAGAGTCTTAGGATTATGGAAAAGTGGTAAATGTAAACAACCTTCTTGTGGCTTTTTCAAAGATTGACAGGTAATTATGGATGCTTAGAGCTGTGACTTGCATGTAATGGTAAACATGAGATGCCCAAACTGGGGCTGTAGGTTCATGCCATGTTCACATCATATGGGATAGAAGAGTATATCATCAGTTAAGTTTTAAATACATTAGTGTATGGCAATGTAGTATTCAATTACATTACCACAAAACAGTAAATTACATAATAGGTGACCTATCTCACTAAAAGGAGAGATGAGTGATTTTCATACCAGTGTAATGAACAGAGGAAACTTAACCCATAACTTTAAAAATCAGGTTTCAAATTTCAAATGAGCAAATGTTTCACACATTAAAACATTAAAATATGTAAATTTTGCTACAATGTAATCATTATGTAGTGTATGGCACCAGAGAGGGAATTAAAATTAATACAAATGGACTATAACCATTTAGAAAACAAATTTAGGTATCTCAACAGAGATTATTCACTTTGAAAAATAAACATGTTTTATGCATGAAGATACTATGACAGATTACACAGTAATTTAGAAATTAAAATACAATGTCACATGTAACACTTTTGGATAACACCAGTGGGTGTGTATGGGATGATATACTTAATTAACCTGTCAGAGATCAGTCTTTTTTATTATTATTTTTTTCAAATACAGCCCTGAAGAAAATTGACATGACCAGATCAGATCTTTACAACACGGTGAGCGATTACACAACAAACAGGTTCTCAAAAGCACATGTACACATGTATTGACTTCCCTGATGCTTTATTAATCATGTAAAAACCACTTCACTAATTACATATAGAGAGAAATCCATTAATTATACTTAAATAATGCCGGTAATAATAATAATAATGATATAACAGGTAAAGTACAGTGTGGTTTTATAAAATAGTCAAAATGTCAAATAGCATATAAAGGCTCAGTTTTCACAAATAGAACACAACAAAGAGTCTGCAGCTACACTGTGAGCCCTGTTAGGCTGTACTTAGGCACAGTGGTGCTTTGAGCTAAATGCTAATGCCAACATGTTGATGTTTAGCAGGTGTAACATTTACTGTGTTCACCATCTTTGTTTAGCATGTTAGTATGCTAACATTCGCTAATTAGTGCTGATGGTAATCTCATTAGTCGTGCAGGACTTTGATCATAAACCAAAGTATTGGACAAAGTGAAATTTTGACCTGATGATGTAGTGATCCTACACTACCAGAAAAGTCATTACAATTCACCCTGAAAGGAACATGAATGTCTGTACCAAATTTCATGGCAATCCAACAACATTTTAACAGATGTTTCACTCTTAACCACAAATGCAAAGGTTTTTGCAGATTCATCGTAGATGTTGAAATTCATCACTGGAGTGAAAACCTACTGACTTGATGACGGTGGTAGATGAAAAGTCAGTGTATCACCAGAGTCATTTGGATTCATCCTGAGGGGAACATGAATGTCTGTACAACATTTCACAGCAATCCATCCAGTAGTTGTTGAAATATTTTAGTCTGGAGGCTAAACATTTCCTGGACTGATCTCTGTAGAGGACAGACAGGGATACAACTTACTCTGTATTTCAAAAAATGTTGGATTGTTCCTTCAAAAACAGTGAGCAATGAGCCTGTTTCTACTGGACAACCTCCACTGCAGCTCATCATCTTCCTTTGTTAACAATCCAAACTCAGCATTGCTGAATGTAATGCCTGGGCATATGCTGTGGAAGAGACAAATATTTCTATTAACAGTGTTTATTAATGATCTCATTTATAGTTCAACTGAAGCTCAGTGGGAGTGTGTGTAGAGAGTGAGGCAGATGGCAGTAAGTACCTTTGGGATTGTTGTGGAAGACACAGTTGTTAGCACAGGTGTCGGGGTGGGAATCCCAGAAAGAGGACGCACAGCAGCAGAGAGGAGGGAGCTCTAGCTTCTCCTGAGACAGTCGCTCCTTCATCTGAGCTCTCAGAGCCTCAATGAACCTGCAGAGAGTTGAGTTGTTTATCAGTTTGTTTTATCAGGGCGGCTTCAGCTTCACTAAATCACTTTTTTAGAGTGCACATGCAGTTTGGTTTGTTTGGTCCAGACCAAGGCAAATAAATGATAAAGACTGAGCTATAAACTTTAAGTCATATGGACTGACATGTAACTCATTGATTGGACAGTTTTGGTGATGTCAGCCTGCATCAGCAGCGCTACATGGATCCAGAAAAGGAAATAATATTCTGAACCTGACATATTTATTTATCTTATCTGATGTTCATAAAGACCTCCTAAAGAAATAACCGATTATGAGGATTGTTAGTTGAGACTTTAACTTTCATATTGTACATAAACGATGACAAATGCATATAAACGGAACAAGAAAGACACATTTTGTACCTTAATATTATGGGTGTAGTTACTGTATGGTCGCCATATTTCACTCTTTTCCACCACCGAATGATTTATAATGACAGTTTTTTTTAAACAATTCCAGGAATTTTTGGACCTCTTCTCACATATAGTATGTTTACCAAATGGTCTTGTGCTAACAGCTCATTATCCGCAGATGATTTAATAGTAGTTCAGCTTTTGAATTCATGCTACTCTCACAGTCTTGTGGTCTGTTTTGACTTCATGCCACAAACAAACTGCACCACTTGGTTCTGGAAAGAGAGACCCTTCTTTTCAGGTACCAGCCTGACTGTTTAGTCTGCGCCTGAGTTCGACTGACAGCTTTCACACCAGCCCAAAACAACCGAATCAAACGGACAAACACAACAGAGTCTGATTAAACCGAACCAAACAGGTTTGATGTCAAAGCACCCTTGAAGTGCATCTTTCAAAGAGATGTTACAAACAAAATGTATTTTTCTCCTTTGTGTAAAACCTGTATTACCTCCTGTCTGATCATATTTTGCATCTACGCGATGGCAGTAACTACACCGCTACATTTTGGTGAATGAATCTCTGTGAATTACCTTGCAGCTACTTTCCCTTTCTCCTCTCTTTTTCTCCTCTCCAGTTCCACCACTCTCTCCTCCTCCTCAAGTTTCAGTCGCTCCAGAATCAGAAGCTCTCTCTCCTCCAGCTTCTGTTGGGCCTCCGCGAGCTGCCTCGCTCTCTCCAACTTTCTTTCTTCCTCCAGACGTATCTGTTCTTTCTCTGCTTTGATCCTTTGATGAAGACGGGGAAATTACAGGGGAGATTTTCATTTAGACCAAGGCTAAACAATCTGTAAGTATAATATGTTCAAAAACACAGATTGATTGCTTATCTAAAATATGGTTGAATTCATTATATATGCATCATTACTGTTTTACTTTTATTAATTTATAATGACTTCCTCTTTTTAAATGCATTTAAAATGGTTTAAATTGCATGCAAAATAATTAAATCTATTGGCGTTTCAATATTTTTTTCTACAGTGAATACTTCTTCTACTTCTACTACTGCTTCATGTACACATTTCAAAATAATCTCTCAAAGCCATGACTTTGATAAAACATTCAAAGCAATAAGAGGAAGTGATGCATGAGAAAATTCTGTGGTTGCGCCACCTTGCCGTCCTCTTCAGGTGTTTCCTGTGCTGTTTGTTCTCCTTCACTTGCTCTCTCTCGATGTTCATGAACAGCCGGCGGTGCATCAGGAACTGAGACTGACGCTGCAGAGAGAGACATGTAGTTTTTAACATGTAGCAAGACAGGGTTCAAACTGCTTACGGTCACTTCAGGAGTCAAAGGTTCATGCTCATGTGTGATGTCTACCTGTCTTTTCAGTTCCTCTTGGTCAGTCAGAGGCCACAGGACCTGTGGTTCTCTGAGGTTGGACTTGGAACCAGGATCAGGTTGTGATAGGTCCGTATCCCACAAGTCACGTCCACTCACCTGAAATATATAGAACAGAGTCAGTAGAGTTTGATGGATGACTAACCCCCTCAACTATATACTGTAGATACTAAGCTGCCAGCAACATAATTAATCAATAACTACAGCGCAGTCATGAAGTTTTAAATTCTAACATTTAAACACCACAAAATTACGTGCTGTGAACACATCAAATCCCAGTACATCTCCAATATATCATGAGTAGATTTGCTTTAATAAAGTACTACTAGTAAAGTAGTATAAGGGATAATGTATACAAGTCTGTAAAATGTGTCCTTTTTAAGATATTTTTTGTGTGCAAAGTACCAATTACTTTATTTTGTATCCTTTTTTTAAAAATATTTTGTCACTCTCATTAACAGCACAGGCCTGTGACTGATGATATTGTTGTATGATGCAATAAAAATAAGATAACCTAAAAACAAAACAAAACGGTGAAATGTGTTTATTTGTAAACACATAATAGTAATGCAATAACCATACTAATAATTCAAATGAGATGTTATATTTGCCACATTTATTATAATCCATGACTATGAAATATATGTTTTGAGGGATTTTTTGTCCTGAACTGTGGGGCTTGGAACTGTCAGTCCTTGTAGAGAAGTAATAATTTATGTCAGGTGGAGCTGCAAAAAATATTATTAATCTGACTTAAGTACAAATGTAAAACACAAAACAGCTGATTGTTTCCTTTACTGGCACATCTAAAATCATCACTGGTGCAACCAACTGATTCTAGAAGTTGCACAATAAATCATTATGACTGGAGATCACATTTAGGTTAAGGCCTAAAATCCTGTTTCCATTTCCTGGCTAAAACGACACGGGATGAAAAAATCTGCCTAAAGGTTATAGTGTAGATAGAAGAAGCCAGCCATAAACTGGACATGTTGTGAATCACAATGCCTAAGAGGGAAATGGAAGTTGACCAGATATATTTATCATTAACCGTGTACACTTCATACATGTCATCAGTCATAAGGGGAAGTGTAACAACACAATATACACTCTGGAATAATGGAACTTCCCCAGTTTCCCACCAGTATTTACACTGCCAGCTGCTTTATAACGCAGTGATGAGGTTTTAAATGTTTGGGTTTATAAATTGATGAGGGCCACTGTTAGACACTGTAGTTTAGGTTTTGTGATGGTTGTAACTACACATGTTAGCTAGGTATGTCATAAATATAAATGTCATGAGAATAGGTTGGACTACTCAGAAATGCCCTCATTTGGCCTTAAGTGGTACTACACAATTATGATTTTTTTAAGCATAATCTGCACAGACAGCTGTTTAAATCACACAAATATCCTGCTGTATATGTGTTTTGAACTTAGTAACGGTATCTACGTTGATTGATCAAGGCTCCCAGTCTGTCTGTGAGCTGCCTGTTTCATTACAGGCAGATTCCCCTCGCTTGCTACGATGGGCGAGGAAATAAAATCAATGAATCAATAAATACAAACAGTGTTGATTTCTTCCTGTGGAGCCGACATGAAAACTGTTATGGTTGAGTAAATTTCTGCTGTCAGTCAGCCTGGTGAAGGCAGTTTGTCCGTTCGCAGTTCTCTCAACTGCAACTGACTGACGGCTGCTTCTGTGGACAGAGACGCTGAACACAGGTCAGAGTTGGTGTGGATTAAAGGGATTGAACGCGTTGTTCACGTCTCGCTTACTATGTGGATTCTCAATGAGTGAGTTTGGGCTTTTAGGGAGGGGTGAGAGCGCACCGCTGTAAAGGAAAGGGGTGCACTGGATTTATAACACAAGACAAAATGAGACCATCATTGTGAAACAGAATGATTGTTTTATCTCGATTATCTTGTTTTCATAATCGTTGGAAGCCAAAATCATAAGTGAAAATAAAATTTGATTAATTGCTCAGCCCTAATGTGTCACCAGAGTCCCATAATGCTTTGGGAGATGTAAACAGGAAGTATAATGTGCCATAGAGCCCACCTACACTTGAGCCCTGTTTTTTCACCTATTGTTTGAGGATTATGAGGAGAGATCTGAAGTTACACAGAGTACCTATTTTTATATGATGTCAAAGCTAATTTTCTGAACATCTCAGAAAAATGTTTCTGTGTGTTCCCATTTGACTGAAATACGATTCTGAAGAGAAGGTGTGAAAGTTTGAGGCAAATTGTGTAAATCAGGTGGGGGGAAAAAACAAGAAAACTCCTTTTACTGCAAAAATTTAGATGCCTTTCACATCTGTTTAAACCGCTATATGGATACGTAGAATATGAATAAAAAATAATGTATTCAATGTATTCCATCTGAGACACAATGCAATTGCAGTGAAATTAATCTATTGGCTGAGATGGTCCCTGAAATGATGAGTAAATATGTACCTAAATAGGTATCATGCATCCTAAATGATTATGAGATAAAAAAAAAAACTTGAATGCAGAAAGCCATTAAAATGGCACACAGACCAAACCGTGATGAAAGGTGCTACTGCTGATGTTCTGCTGAACGAGGGGACATTCATGTTGACTGGTGAAGAGCAGATCTTCTCCCTCTTCCTCCTCCTCCTCCTCTTCCACTTCTTGCTCTGCTCTTGGCACATGAGATTCAGCTTTCTGTTTGGTGCAGAGGAAAATTATTTTATCAAAATTCTCAACGATTATAGGAACTAAAAAAGAGGAACAAGTGTGAGACACAGACACTCACATGTTTGCTTGGAGAGATGTTCCATTCGCCACCAGGAAGGTCTGACGTCATTTCCCCATGTGGGATCATCCGGCAGGCAGCCAGTCTGAGTCTGACCTGCCTCATACCTTCACTGGACTGGAAAATCATGTAAATAAATGTATCATTGTCACATTATTTTATCAGTCACACAAGGAAACAATGCAATCATACTGACAGCCAGGAGCAACACACTGTTTCCACACAACAAACTAATGAAGACAAGATGACCCAAATGGCCTTCTTCACATTACGAAGAGACAACAGAGGACATGTTTGAGACAGCAGTACAGACCTTTAAAGTCTTTCTGGATCCAAGATCGGTTCACAAATTTTCAAGTGAACACTGAAACTGGGTTTTGTTGCTGTGGATATCTGTCACATTTAGTCTTTTTAGCATTAAATTCCCTCTTTGTGTTTCCCTGTTGAGCTGCAGTGGAAGTATAGTAACAAAAAGAGGGACTTTGGCACTAAAAAGACTGTAACGTTGAAAGATATCAACTTGATTTGACTCATTTTGATGGCTGACTCTTCATATTAGCTTCAGATAAACTTTTAAAAACATTTTTGCATAGAAGGAGGCTGGTAGACACACTATGTAATGGAGACACTGTTTCTACATTGACTTTAAACTTTGACATTTCTGAGGCAAATTTGACAAGCATACATGATTGATGTACATGTCATCCCAAAACCGATGGCATTAATCTTTTCTCCCGTTCAGCCACAAGAGCATTAATGAGGTCAGCCACTGATGTTGGATGATAATGCCTGGCTCACAGTCGGTTGAGGTCAAGTTCTTCCATACCAAACTGGGGAAAACATTTCTTTATGGACCTCACTCTGTGTAAGTGGGCATTATCATGTTGAAACAGGAAAGAACATTCCCAAAACTGTTGCAAAGTTGGAAGCTCATTATTGTCAGAATATCACTGTGTGCTGTAACACTAAGGCGACGTTGGACACCTTTCCAACATTTGATTGTGTATCGCCATTTTTCAATCTTGACTCGACTATCTGTTACTTTTCATATGAACAACTGATTGAAACACTATTCAGACAGTCTGAAATTATGCTTCATTATCCCCATATTTTAACTATATTGTATCTTCCTCTTCTCTATAACAGCCGACCTTTCGCTTTGCCTTTGAATGTGCAGCCATTCGGAGCAGCTGTATACACTTTTGATTTCCGATGTGGTCAGACAGCACATTGTATGAGCTACTGTGGGTCTGATCGAGCAAAAACTGACTCTTGCTCCACTCCCACAAATGAAACTCTCAGCTCCTACAAGATTTCCCTTCATTGGAACTAACAGGTTTATCCCAAACCATAAAAAACAACACTAGACAAAAAGTACACAGTAGAATGTGTCCACATACTTTTGATCATTTAGTGTATATTGCGATATTGATTTCAGTCACATTGTTCCATTGTTGATCCAATTTTCTAATTTAAATATGTGGGGCACCAACAAACAAAACATGATATGACTTGGCTAAAATGAATAATTTATTATTCACTTATGTTGTGTAATCGTAACAAATCTCACCTCCTGGGGGCTCCTCTCCATCACCCTGGAAATGCGTTTTTCCTTCTGAGGAGAGGCAAACGTCAGCTTCTTGCCAGCAGAAACATGCTGGGTCCAGACATGATGCTGCTGCGGGATTCTCCGGTCAGGTTTCACCTGGACACACACAGTTTTACAATGAGTGTGTCAGTCATCAGGAGCAACAGCGGCAGCAGGCAACGAGAGGGCCCAGCAACCCTTTACTATCACCTTGATGAACATGTTCGTAAGATATGTACCTTTGCAGCAGCGGCTTCATGTAGAGCCAAAACAAGTAGCCAATTAATTGATTAATCAGTTGAACTATTTTGATAACTTATTACCTGACTCATTTATAAAGAAAAAATGCCTAACACTATTTGGTAAGATTTTCTTAATTGTGAAGATTTGTTGCTTTTCTCTGTAAATTGAATATCTCACAGTTTTAGATTTACAGTTTTAAAGAAATAGAGAATTGTGATATCTTTTTTCACAAATGTATGAAACTTTAAATAATTAATCACAGGAAATTGCTGATAAGGAAAATACTTGTTAGTTGCAGCCCTAGTTTCATGCAATACAATTATTATATTCAAATCATCCCTCTCCTTTGATCAGTTTCTTGTGCTTAACACTATCTCATTCATACTTCACCTTCAGTCAAAATAACGTTATTTTTACCACTGAGTCTGTTTTTTGAAGCTGCTGTCGCTTCTTGCTGACTTGTGCCACACGGTGGCGCACTTCATCTTGAAATCTTCGTAGGCTCTCTTCGTTCTCCCTCCTCTTCTCTGTCTGGATCTCATCAGTTAGCAAAGCCAGCTCCTGAGCAAAGACATGAGAAGACTGTTTGGACCACTTTAGATAAAGAGAGACCAATACTGCAACACATTTCAGCTCCCTGTGCAGATTGAGCAGCTTGTTTGCAGTTTTCCCCATTTTCCCTCAAGCCACTTTAAGGTTGTTAAAATCATCTTATGTCATGCTATATATGACAGTATTTGTGTATCACCTTGTTCCAAACCATCGTCTGAGATGTAAGATGTTTACAATGAGTGAAATATTCAAACTAAAGACTCTGTTTTTATGGCTGCATCATTCAATTGGTACCAGTCAAAAGTCAGGACACAAACTTTTGACTGGTACTGTGTGTAAAAGGATATATTTCTAAATCTTAAAAAAAAAAAAAACTCATTGGAAACTTAAAGAATAAGGCTCATGATATTCTATATTTTTGTCAGTGTCAACAAAACCCATGAAAAGATGATTTTGCAGTTATTAATTTTACACATACAGCACTGGAGTGAACAAAACAAGGATTAAACTTAGCAAAACTCATCCCTTATTATCAAAATATGCCGGCTGTCTGGTCTGGAGCTGCACCGATTAGTTGATTAATAGATTAGTTGTTGACTTTTAAATTAATCAGCAACTATTTTGATAATTGATTAATCATTTGGAGTCAGTTCTTAAGAATAAATGTCCAAATGATCTGATTCCAGCTACTCAGATGTGAATATTTTCTGTTTTTTTTAGACTGCTGTGACAGTAAACTGAACATCTTTGTGTTGTGGACTGTTGGGCGGGATAAAACAAGAAATTTGTCAAAGTCATCTTGGGTTTTGGGAAACATGTTTCACCAATTTTCTTACATCTTATGCCTAAATTTGGTGGCCTCTGGCACATTCTAATGCCACTATTTCATCTTATACACTGATCTTAGTGATTGCATATTTTAATGAGTTTGCCCACCTGAACATAAAGTGAATTATTGTAGAATAAGGCTTCTTATGCGTTTTATCCATAGACTGTATCCCAGTCTGTAAATAGCGATTAATATTTAAAACCACACCTATTCCTGACTGATCAGAACTTTTGTAATTAAAAATCTTTAATGACCTTATTTCTTATTCATTTATTAACATCTTCACTGTAAGGTTTATCAAGACATGCCACGATGATGTTTCATGTATTGTTTTACTAGAAACATAAATGTAATCTTACTCTAAACTCTAAAATAATAAATAAATAATAAAATATAATAATAATAATAATATATAATATAAATAATACAATATAAATAATAAAACATGTGAATATACTCAATCAACTGAACTTTTAATCATCATCATCTTCATCGATGGCGCCTTAATGCACGCGCTTACCGGGGATCAAGCCCTGATGATGTCATATATAATAACATATCAGTCAGAGGGACCAAACCACTACTTTAATACTTTAACTACATGAAGCTGATAGTACTTATGTAAGTTACTTTTACTGTAGTAGGGTTTTCATGCAGGACTTTTACTTGTAATGGAGTATTTTTACATTGTTGTATTAGTACTTTTACTTCAGTAACTGATCTGAGTACTTCTTCCAACGGTCGACAGGTTGATGTTGCTGCTCAGTCACTCACAGACGGATCCTCGAAGTCTTGTCCGCCCTCCACCCAGGCTCCCACCGCCACCACCGCCTGGTTCCTCTCGGCCAGCACCTTGTTGGATCCGGAGGGTCGGTGCTCCTTGGTCCGGGTGAGAGCAGCTTTCCTCCTGCCCTTCGTGGACGCTGTAACCCGGCTAGCACTCATCGGTAGCGTCGTTAAACGGCTCGTTACAGTGTTGCTAATTCACCGCTAAATATATCGTCTCGCTTCCAGTTTGGAGTGATAATAAATTCACGACAGCATTATTAACGACTGTATCAGCTCGATATGTTGCTTCGCTGCCTATATGGATGATAAGAAATGGAAAAACAGGAGAAAAATCTCTATTTATTTGTTGTGGACAGTAACACCAACAGGTTTGTTTGAGTTTCGCCGACTTATCTTCTTTTTGTTTCTGGAGTTTGACAAACGGCTCACTGTCGCATTACTGCTCCCTACTGGACAGGAGGAGACACTGCGAATAACCATTAAAGCCTATAAATATATATTTTTATTTCTTTCTGAAATGTATTGTTAATTAATGACAGCATTCATAAAGTGCTGTGCTTTGGCAATACTGTTTCTGGTTATGTTCATGCCAAAAAATCCCTTTAAATTTCTATTTGACAATGCAATTTGGTTCTTATTCTGTGTATTATTACAAAAAAGTGATAATAAGCAAGTAAAGTTTATTTAGGATAGCACCTTTCACAGAGCAAGGTCACAAAGTGCTTCACAAGAGTGAAATAGTTAAAAATAAGACCATAAAACAGCACAAAACAAACAAATAATAAGCAATAAAAGACTGCCATACTCAATACTACAAAAACAGGTTGAAAGTAGTTTGCCATCCCTTCAGGGGGGTTAATGAGGCTATAAAACAAATTAAGATGGAAAAAAAATGGCTCATAACTTAGACAACAGGTTGGGTGAATACTAGAGGATGTTTTTGCCCACTTGAGGAGTATTTATATTTAATATAGGTAGGAACATTTAATGAATTCCTTTGTTTCGTCTTAATGTTGAATGTACAACCATTATTTTTTTATGCGCACCTTGGACTTTCCTCTTTTTTTTGTTTTATTTCTGTTTATTTCTGTAATGTTGATCTTGATGTGTAGGTCTTGAATATAAAATTGTGATAAATTTGTGATTGTAATTGAGAGTATATGGGAGAAGCTGGGAGACAAATGTAATGTCCTGTGATGTTTTTGTAAAAAAGTAAAACAAACAAACAAAAAAAAGATTAGAAAAATTATGTCCCCCAGTGTGGTGGTGGGTTAATAAAAATATATTTTAAAAAAAAATTAAAAATATAATAAAACTTGACAATGCGAAAATGCATCGTGCCAAATGTGAAGGAAGGAATATAAATCATTTAATCCATCCATCCATAATTTTTAAAATAATTCTTTGTTTTAGCTTTTACTTTCTTTTTCTAGATTCATTGTTTCCACAATATCATCATCAGCTGACTGGAGATCAGTGGGAGCACGAACATAAACACAACTAAAATATACAGTATTTACGCTGATAAAATCATCATTTATATGCTGAATTTATCCTTGAATATCACTAACGGGCAACACATTTTCACTTGCAAGTGAAAAGGTGATTTCCTAAAACAGCAAGACACTGTAGTTTTTAACAAATGCTAATTAAACAAGAATAAATAATATACTTGGTCTGGACTATTTTCAGGTGCAGATGAAAACACATTTGTTGCTCTATGGAGTATTTATAATAGCAGGAAAGTGTAAATGGGATTTACTCAAAATTAACTATAGTTCATGGTAATAAACGAACATGTCTGGATGTTTGAATACACCAGTGTGACTCATTTAAGTGTTTTTAATAGTCTTTGGGCGATAATTCAACTCAAGCTGGCACAAAGGAATAAACTATATCAGGCTTTGGCAATACAGACAGTACGTGTTAGAAGGATCCATTCATTGTTTGTGGTTTTTTTTTTATAGTTTTCATGGGACTCATCCTCTGAAGATATTAGTCAGTCATATAAAAACAGTCCTGTGTGCAGTTTAATTTCAAAAAGAAACTGAAACAAATGTCAGTTTTGCAGGTATTTTTGACCAATGTATTGAGACAAATTCAAATTTTGACCTGCATGTGGTGCTAGAGACACAGGAAGGGGATCGAAAAAGTAATTACAACTCATCCTCTGGGCATCAATAATGTCTGGATCAAATTTCATGGCAGTCCTTCCATATTTTACTACATTTCATTCTAGACAAAAGTGATAAACTGACCCACCAAATCATAAAACGACTGACATTTAAACAAAGGTTTATTGAGTTTTATTATTTACCTAAGGCACCAAGAATGTCTGTACCAAATTTCATAGCAAATCATAATATTTTACAATATTTTACTCTTGGACAAAGCGACTGACAGACATTGGCATCGCTGGAAAAATTCATCTTTTATTCACGAAGCAGCGAGGATGTAAACAGATGACGTAATGTGAATTTCAAGTAGTTCCAAATGTGGCATTAAGTCATCGCTTGTATTTTTTAGCCACGTTAACCTTCCACATGAACCCTACTAGAATCTGTGTGTCCTTGTACATTAACTCACCTGACAACTTGCTAACCTGTAATTTTGTAAGGGCACACACATCTATGTAGAGAAAAGAGGGGAGACGTTCACAGAGGTATGATGTATGATGAAGGAGCGCCGTCGGCCTCTCAGTACACATTTGATTCATTCATTAATAAATTCCAAATTGTACAATGTCCTTCCTTTGGAAACTAATGGGGCACAGGCCCTCATCGTTGGACAGATGATAATATACATAAATCACAACACTACAAAGGTTTTCTTTACTTTTTTATTAAAAAAAGACAGTATTTTACTAAAGGAAAATAGAACTAGATTGCACAGCGAGCAACATTTTCAGATATAAAGATTACTCTGAATGTCGGTGCTTCTGACAAACTTGCGGAGGACGTCTGTGCTCGGAGACGGATCCAACTGAGGAGAGAAGTAGGAGAGTGAAATTTTACAATTCAGGAAAACAATTCATATGTATTTTAATAGCAGTTTAACATGCTCTCGTTTATTTTTACTCAGAGGACTCCCTGTCGTCATGTTGAGTGACGTTAAAATATGATTTAAACTCCTTTAACTTTGTTCAAAGTGCAATATAAATGTAATTTATTTTAATGATATTGAAGACACTAATGAATATTGCAATCATTCGCTGATAATGCTGTCTCCTCATCGACATTAACTGATACATAACAAGAAGTAATGGCCGCTTTCAGGCAGTTAGACAAATGTCTCCTTCACAAATTCATCTTTCAGTAGTTCTGGTGGAGTCTGCAGATGAGAGCAAGTGCACTCCATTTGAAATCTTCCACTCCCCTCGGACCCTGACCCTCGCTCATTAATGTAAGTTATAGTGCTATATAATATCAAATGCCAAGGGGAAGTGAAGGAGGGCATGACAAATGATTATTGAAACGCACTTAGCGTCAAAGTTTGTTGCAGTTGTGGCCGCAGCTCAGTCTGTGGTGACCAGTGTTGATCAGTAACACATTACTCCGTAACAGTAACATTACTGTAATGTAATTTCTTTTTTCAGTAACGAGTAGTGTAAGGGATTAAAATGTGAAATTCAGTGATTAAATTACAGTTACTGATCCGTTAATTTTACTGTTACTTGGTGGTCGGCGTTGTCGCTGTCTTAGTGGGATTAACGGAGGGTTGATATAAGTGTGGTCTCTGCGTTCAGCTGACAGATTACTGCTCCAGAGGAGGAGAAATGCAGCTCGTGGTAATTCCAAAGTTGTCTTATTCAAGATTCATTCAAGATTTAAGACACTTTACTGCCATTTGCACAGACACAAAGTACATGTATGTTGTGGTAAACTCACATTAAAAAAAAAATTACAATAAATTAAAGTTAACACATTTTTTTAAGAGTAGCAAAGGTCAGAGATATTTACATTCAAGAGTCACGTGACGCTAGTTTAGCTCAGAGTTGGAGGGTGTGTGAATCGTGCAGCTGAGGTTTGGACTTCTGCAGTGCTGTGTGCCGTCACTGAGGCTACGCTAACACTAGCTGTTGGATGGTCAGTAAATCCTTTCAAACTGTCTCCTGACTGCTTGTTAAACCACAAAGTCTCCTTTTTTATGTCTTCATGTGTTAAATACAAAAGACGTAGTGTGTGGATGTGGAGGGTTCTGAGTTGTTTAAAGGCAACTTTGACGGAGCTGACAGCCGAGTAACAAAAATAAAGTAATGAAAGTAAATTAACACTTTACTTTTGTATGAGTTAAATAATGTATTTACTTTTACAATGAGTAATGTGTAAACTTGCCCTACTCCGGTGATGTCACAGTGAGTGTTTTTCCCAATCAGCTGTCAACAGTTGGAGTAAGATCATCGACTGTGGTGCTGCCAGAAGTGCAACTCAGTGCTGACAAACTTTCAAGACGTTGGCCATTTGTGTGAATCCTTCATTTACTTTAGAAATCTGACAAATTTTAAACGAGAGGAACATCTGTTCTCTTCCCCTCTCTCACCACTCTGACCTTTCCAAAGCCCCCTCAGATATAAAAAGAAAAGCATCTCACCTGTATGGACTTGCCAAGCTTGGTTAGTGCAGGCTTGTAGGTCTCCATGGTGACAGAGTCAGGGCCGATGACATCACTGTAACACTGGTAAACAACAGTGGCGATGCGGTGAACCTGGCAGTGGTTCAGTACTGATGAAATAGCACAAAGAAGAAGAATGTAAGATTATTTTAGGACGGCGTAATGAAATAATCAGAATCGATGAAGATGGGACAGTTTGACATGATAAGTGTAACCCGTCAGTCTTCAGTGACACAGATTATTTCCTGATGCCACATGTGTTTGTTTGTTTTGACGGTCTCGTTTCGATGTCCTTAAGTGCCCTGGCACCAAAGTGACCAAATCAGGATGCAGGACTATGTGCTCAGTGAGTGGAGAGGGGCCTAATGGCACCACATTTCATTCATTTGGCAGAAGCTTTGTACAAAGTGACTTACATTTATTCCCCACTTCAGGTTCAGTGTCTCGCTTTAGGACACTTAAATATGTGGCGGTCCACGTAAAGGAGGTCGGGAGCAAAACTAGCAAAAATTGGATTTGTAGCTGACACAAGGGCTTAACACGAGTCCCCCCATATGACGCTTTCATCTTTACACTCTTCCATTTACTTTGTGATGATTCATTTGATATAAATAAAATAGTTGTTTCTCAGTTTCTATGCGGGATATATGTTGTGGTACCTTAACCAGCGTGCTGTGGTTGTGTAAAACATACCAGTGGTGGATGGGAAACTGTGAGCAAAGCAGTTTTCTACATGTTTATGCTTGTTGAACAGGGGGTCTTATAAAGTACTTATTGCACTTGGAGTAATGAGCACAGTTAACGTCAACTTGAGTAAAATGTTATCTTTCACTTCATCCCCTCTTTTTAGAAGTTGACTTATTTTGTGACTGAATATAAACCCTCGGTAGACTCAATAACATGCAACTGCATTATTTTACCTGATTCTATTATCACAGAAACAGTTATCTTTCTAAATAACATGTATTAAACAAGTCTTCTAGTTTAATTCATATAAATATAATCACAGTTTAAATTGCAGTAAGATATTTTCCTAAAATCTGTCCACTTTATAAAAATTAGCAAGCTGTGCTTAACTTGTCTACATAAACACATCAGCTAGAATCGCTAATTGTAACTCTACTTTACTGCAGACACCATTTGTGGGTGAAGTTTAGTGTGACTGCTTCCTTTCTAACCTGCAAGGACGAAGCTGCTGTTCTGCAGGAATACATTAAATCTCAGGAGGCATTTATGCTACTAAACATGCAGAGCAGTATGCGGCGGTACGAGGGAAAGGAGAGGAAAAAAAATACAGTTTTGTGCTTGTGTGTGTGTTTGAGGAGAGAGAAGAGATCAACCTGTCCAGTGACACCCAAGTCATCTGGAGGTGTAGTAGTACCTGCAGCTGGAATTCCAGTGATTATATTGGGTTGCTCCAGTGACTGGCAGACAGGCAGACCACTGAAAGCGCTAGTGTGGAGAGAGCGCAGGAAGGGTACAGAGCTGCTGGACAGATAGTCTGCCGCTTTGTAATCAGCCACAGAGCTGTCTGACAGCACAGTCACATTAAGCTCTCTGTACTGCAGACAGTCAAACACCTACAATAGAAAGAAAAACACAAAGTCAGACCAACACATCACTTTTACCATGTTGATCATCCTGAAATATACCTGCATGTTTGACTTTGACCACTGTAATCTCACAAAAAAGTAGGACAAAAATCTACTGTATATAACACAAAAATTAGTTTGTCTATGTGAGCGACACTAACAATCATGTTCAACAGACGTCAAGCTGATATATTCAAATGAAGTCCTCCTGTCACTAGATTGTTGTGCTTCATCAATGTCAGAAAACAATCCTGTGCATGGTTGTAAATCTGCTATCTGTTTGCAGGCTGAGGAAGGGCAGCTGCTCTAAACGCCTCTGCTTTCCAGAATAATTCAATCACAGTGCCATCAAACTGATTTAGTTGTATAAATGTACCTTTTCCGTCCACTGGAACAACTGGTCTTCTGCAATATAGCAGGTCAACTGGCATATCAAAACCTTCAAAAAGGAGGAATGTGAGAGACATTTTATGCAACATTTGTGTATTAAAAGTATTGTATATTTGTCTGACACAGAAGAGTTACTCAAAGATGGGAAGCAGTAATATACTGATGGGTGACAAATTAAAGGAAGAACCAACATATAGAGCTCAATTTTCAAGAACATTCCTGTGTGAATGGTGTGATTGGACATCAGTGGAGTGGAAACTTCACTTCATATTTATATAAAAAAGAAACAAAAACAAGACTAAGAGTCTTGAACATCATCTTTGCAGGTATTCGGTCATAAACTAATGAATTGGACAGTTTGACATTGTGACCTGCTGGCGGTGCTAGAGGCAACGTCAGAGGATCAACAAAGTTATTAGAATTCATCGTCGGGGAACCAATAATGTCTGGACCAAACTTCATGGCCTTCCTTCCCATAGTTGACTAAATTTCACTCTGGACTAAAGTGGTGAACTGACTCACCAAATCATTAATAATTAAGTAATTAAGATTGGTTCTGACAAACTTGCAGAGATGTCTGTGCTCGGAGACGGGACTGAGAGTGATGGATGACAAACTAAAGGAAGAACACATAGAGCTCTATTTTCACAGCAGCACTACGGCAAAGTATTGCTCCAACAGTTTGGTATTATCCTGACCTTGACATTGGCTTTGCCTGTCTGGTATTTTTGTGCCCAGTGTGGTGCACGAAAGGAGGCTAATTCAAATAAGGCAGCACAAAGAGAGGTGTTGAGATTTTGTTTTGTCAACGAGGGCAAACTAAATACTTAAAAGGAAATGAATCACAACGATGGAATCAAACTTAAAAATGTAAATAAATCATTTAATGCAACACTCTCCAACCAAAGGGGCGCCCTGGTGTGTAAGACGTGTACAATATGTACTATGACTGCAATATCCCTGATTCAATTATGGCCAGGGACCTTTGTTGCAGGTCACTCAACCTCTCTCGCCCTCCATTTTCTGTCACCTCTCTACTGTCCAATGTCATTACAGAAAAAAAACTTACAAAAACATGGTCTCTGACCTGTGTATGCATTTAAAACAGCATAAAAAATGTGTGTCACTGATCTGTGAATTGATGACCGTTACAGTATCTGTTCCCCACAGCAGCTTTTTACTGTATCAACCTTCACCTTCAGTTAATTAAATCCCTGCAGCCATCTGAAAGGCAGCAGAACAGATACTGCATGCGAGATAAATCTGGAGCTTCCTCAGCAGCGCGGTGCTATCACACACGGTCGTTCACTATGTTTATCTTGATTAAATCACGTGCAAATGACAACAGGCTGCTATAAAATCAGCACACACACACCTCCACTCACATCACACCGGTCGGTTGTAACTCAGTATTCTGACAGTTTATGTAAGAGTCGCCGGATTAGTGGTGGCTCATTAATCCTGCGTGTCACTGCCTCCTTTCCAACTTTTGTAGCAAAAGTGGTGTTTTATGTTTTATTCTTGAATTGCATTACGGTGCAAATGCTGCTGTATTACATCAGTTATGACAAGATGTGAACAATTACAAAGCAAGTAAAGGGGGATGATAACTGAAAAAGCACCGTATTGATGCTATCATACGAACAGCTTCAACCAAATATTATTGTTTGTATTATTACTTTCTATTTTTACCGGATATATCAGCATTTCTTATCTTTCTCCACTTATGTATTCAGGTTTTTCTTCAATTTGTCACCCATATGCAACTTGAAAACCAGGAGCAAACTCCTTAAAGTGAAACATTTGCTTTACAGCAGCACTGTCGCTGGCATTGATTTACAAGCAGACACATTTTGAAGTGATTCTCAGGTGTTTCTCCTCAGTGTGTCACTCACTGATGGGTTGTCCTTGTGTCTGTAGAAGACACATGCCGACTCCTCGTTGGTTTGCCCAGTTAGTGGCCGGCTCCTCTCGTTCCAAGCTGATGCGTGTCCCACCGCGTCCCAGTTTGCAGAGGTGAGAACATACACTGACAGAAACCCTGCAAAGAGACAGATCGTCTCAGTATTCAACAACAGCTCATGTGTGACAGGAGTTTTTTTTTCTTTTCACACTTCACTCATTTAACATGTCGACATTATTGGGTGCATGTATATACAGCATGTTCTACTTTAACGTTTTAATGAATTTGTGTTTCATATCCCACAGGCGATTCTAGGTTTTTATCAATGAGAGGGAACCAGCCTGGAGGATGAAAGATGATCTCTGTAGATACAAACAGAGCTCCCACATTAAAGTTATTGACCTTTTCTCACAGCGGACATTGAGACAGGTGTAAGTGCTATCATTAATTGCAGCCGGATGCATCGCATTTACAGCAGGTGTTCCAGTATCACAGGCCGTTGGTTTAACGACGAACCTAAATGGAGCTGTTGTTAGTGTTGCTGATAACAGCTGTGCTTCGTCTGCTGTGAGACAGATCTGAGTTTCTATAACTGTGCATCTACAAATTAAACCTCTGCGCCAACAGCGCTAATCATCACAAGAGAAAAACCAAAGGTGTCCTGACACACGGGAGAAAATCATAATAATAGACAGTTCCTCAAAATCAGATACATGAGGAAAAATATAAAACATAAAAACAGTTGAACAGCTCAAAGGAATAATTCGACATTTGGGTAAATACACTGTTTAACCTTTAACATGAACGGGAACATAAGAACAGTTACAGCACACGACTCCCCCTAAACCACAGATTCTTAATTTTACATTTCTGTTCACTTAAAAATGAGAAACAAGGTGTTAATTTTGTTCACTGACTTAAGGTTGCTATTTTTTTCTGTCTTCTGTTTGGTGCAGGCCCTGGACAAGTGGGTTTATTTATCACAATTAAGCTTACAGTTTCTTTGTCAATGCCATTAAACAATTCAATGTTTCTGATATCAGTTGCAGTACATTCAGTCATGCCGGGCAGCCGGTTCAGGTTTTAGAGCCACAGCAATTCCTGGACTCAAGTTATGTTACATAAAAATTATCACAATGAGTTTGACACAGCGAGGTATACTGATGTTAAGTTTTGGAAAAAGAGATCACTGGTATCGGATCAGTATTCTGTATTGGCAGATAATAGTACTGCAACTAACAGTTATTTTCATTAATCAGTTAATATATTTTCCTAGAGTCCAAAGTGATGTCTTCAAATGTCTTGTTTTGTACGGCCAACAGTCCAAAACCCAAAGATATCAGTTTACAATGATATGAAAACAGAGAAATGCATCAAATCTCCAAATTTGCAAAGCTGGAGCAAGCAAATATTTGCCATTTTTGGCAATATTTGCGTTTCCAAATGGTATTATTGTTTGCGCTGCTGTTGCAAAGACAACCAGATCGTTTTCCGTTTTCTTCAGAGCAAAGCTCCGTGAAGAAACGATCAACACAAGAAGCATGTTCACTGAAGAGCTAAATTGAAATTTTGTATTGCATTTGAGAAAAGGCAAAAGCTACTGTAATGATGTGCATCGCATAGTAATAACAGTTTGAGTAACGTTGCGTTGGGGTGGAGTAACTATGAAGATAGATGCAGATAGAAATTCTTTAGTATGTGTTGAGAAAAGTGAACTGGGATGGTAGCATGTTTATGTTTTTACAAAATGAAAGAAACTGCACAACGGTGATAACATATTTTCTGTCCGTTGATTTGCATATGAACATGTAGGTCAGTGTGACTGGATACTGATCCAGTATTTTAATTGCTGTAGGGCTCGTAGCTTAGCTAACTGATTTCTAGCTATGGTAGCTAAGAAAGCCCTCTAGAAATCAAAAGACAAGTTTATTTAATTAGCGCTGCAAATCTCAATATGAAGAGCTTTCGTTGATACTAATCTATGTTGGTATCGATTATGTGTCTAAATGTGTAGTTTATATCTGGTAAAAAGTGTGTTGCTTTGTAGAGATTATTATTTATTTAATTTAATTATTTATTTATCCTTTATTTAGCCAGGTCCCATTGAGATAAAAGATCTCTTCTTCCAGGGAGTCAAGACGGCAGCGTAAGCAGTTTCGCAACAATTTCACATGATAGAACACATAAAATACATAAAAGCTAAACAAGAGAAAGAGTAAAAGAAGAGAAAACATACAGGCCGTACCATCATTAACCATAACACAATCCACCTCAAGGCAATGTTATATAAAACAGCAACACATTTCCTTCAGGGCAGTTTGTAAAAGACTTTTTAAGGGTACAACAAAGGGAGTGCTTCTAAGTTAATGGTATTTTGCAGCTCATTCCATGCTACAAGGTGCATGAAAGGAGAAAGCAGTTTTACCAAGCTCTGAGTGCAGCCTGGGACCATTTAAAAGAATCCGATCAGAAAGGACCATCCCAAAGATTCATATAAAATGCAATGGTGAATGCGTGAGCCTGCACTTGTTATGAAATGTAATGCAGCATTATGTTGAAGAAATTGAGTTAATATCCAGCTTCCTCATTACTGAGCTTATCATCTTAAAAAGCCAATGTAATAATGTTCTTGGAAATTGACTGCCTTATTTCTGAGCAGTCGCTGGACTCTTATTTCCTCAAGGGGATCATTAAAAGCTCCATTTGATCTGTAATAATATCGGGTGTGCTCTTAGAAAGGCTCATAAGCATATAGAAGAGTTGTGACTCTCGGAAACTGCTGGCAGCAAGTCACTTACTGGCAGCGTTGTGTCCCACGGCGAGGACGAAGTCTGAACACTGCAGCTTGTTTCCGGACCTCAGCGACTCAGAGACTTCAGGACTCCAGTGCAGTTGAACCTCCCTGTTGAAAAGTGATGAAGTTTAGAAAAGGAGGAACAGCTTTGGAAAACACTTTATAATTAAAATTAGCACAGAACAACTATTATATCTTTGTGACTTTTAAAGGGCTGGTAATCGACACCAACTATCTGACCAGCTGCTGAGATTTATGCCTTGAGTTTTTACATACTAGCTTTGAAAATTATACACTTTCGAGAGCATCTGTACAGCACTCTGCAGACATGTGGGATGCAAGTACCTGCAGCTAGCTGAGAGGACAGACAAGCAGCGGAGATGTGGTACAAAATAATCTGGACTAAGAGACATTTTTGAGACTAACGCCATTACTACATCAGGTATTTCCATGTGGGCCTCTAGAGCAGATTTCAAACAAGATTTTTATGGTTTTATGTTGCAACTTTTCCTCATACTTTATTATTAACACAATCTTTGTCTACTCAAATAAATCTGTGTTGCCACAATAACCAGAACCCTCCCCTCAGAAGTGGTGTACATTTGCTCAAGTATTGCACTTAGGTACAATTTTTCATTATCAATTAATCTAATGATCATGTTCTTGATGAATCAGTTTTATATATAAAATAATTGTATATATAGTTTTTAAAATATATAAATTTTTGAAAAATGTTACGATGTCTAAGAGCCCAAGATGACGTCTTCAAAAGTCTTTTTTGTCTGATCAAGAGTCCAAAATACAAAAACATTCAGTTTACGATCATGTATGACATATAAAAGCTTCAAATACTCACATTTGAGAAACTGCAACCAGTAAATATTTGGTATTTTTCCTTAAAAAAAGGCCAAATGATTATTCTTTTATCAAAATAGCTGCCAATTAATCAACTAATTGTTGCAACTCCATACTTGTACTTTGAGTATTTTCATTTTATGCTACATTGTAATTCTGCTCTGCTACATTTCAGAGAGAAATGTTGTTCCTGCTCCACCACATTTATTTGACAGCTGTAAACAAGACTGGATTACCAAGAGGAGAAAGCAGGCAGATGCCGAAGGCGCCAGACACCCAGGGGCCCCCAAAAGCGCCAGGCTAACTGTGTAGCAACTGGTTAGTGGTAATGTTGTTTAGAAATATGTACCATTGCAGCACAATACCAACTGCCATGACTGATAACAGTGTGGCTACAAGGCTGTTTAAAGAATATTTTAGAGCTGCAACAATTAGTCAATTAAATGATTAGTCGATCAAAAGAAAATTAGTCATCAACTATTTTGAAAATGTCAAATATTTGCAGGTTTCAGCTCCTCAGATAAGAGGATTGGCTGCATGTTTTTATCATAAATGATAGTAAATTAAATAGTTTTTGGTTTTTGACTGTTGGTTGGATAAAACAAGCATCACTGAGGATATCACTTTTGGCTCTGGGAAGTTGTGATGGGGGATTTTCACTTCTTTTTGACATTTTATAGACTACATGATTAATAAATTAAAAAATAATAACAAACAAAATCAGCAAATGCATCAATAATGACAGTAATCTTTCATTGCAACCTTATAAACGTTTGTCAGGGTCTCCGATCAATACTTTGGTGATAAGTTTGACGTGTTTAGAGTTTCAGTGTGTAACTCAATGAAAGAAATGTTACTAAAATAAACTATCTAAAGTCTCCTTTCATGATTGATTGCCAACTATTTTGGTAATCAATTAATTGTTTTGAGGTTCTTTTTTTTAAGAAAAAAATCTCTGGTTACAGTTTCTCGAATGTGAATATTTTCTGGTTTCTTTAGTCCTCTATGACAGTAAACTGAACATCTTTGGGTTGTAGATTGTTGGTTGAGACAATACAAGACATTTGAGGACGTCACCTTGGGCTTTGGGAAACAGTGATTGACATTTTTCACCTTTTTCTCACATTTTATGAACCAAACAACTAATCGATTAATCAAAAAATAATTGACAGATTAATCAATGATGAAAATAATTGTTAGTTGCAGCCCTATAATACTCACTAAATCCTGCATTTACAGTTTCTTTTGAGTGAAGTTGTGCCTGTATATTACAAGATTCTGTACTTACAAAATCTCTGGCATTCACAGTATAATGTCTGGTATATTTAGATGGTAAACTAAATAGTATACAACTTAATAATACTAATGTGAGGAGGCTGCTGTGCTGTTATTATTACTGGTATTACTAGTACTAGCTGCCTTTTTTCATTGTTATTTCATGTGTCATGTTAGCTAGAGCTGACAGATGTTCACACAGGTGGTGGAAGAAGTATTCAGATCTGTTCATTACAAGTAAAAGTCCTGCATGAAAAATCCTAATTAAGTGAAAGTACATACATATTAGCAGCAACATGTATTAAAGTAGAAATACTAATTTGGTCCCTCTGACTAATATATTATTATATATGACATCATTAGATTATTAATACTGAAGCATCAGTGTTAGAGCAGCATGTTACTGTTGTAGCTGCTGGAGGTGGAGCTAGTTTCAACTACTTTATATACAGTTAGCTAGTTTAGTCCAGTGGTTCTCAACCTAGGGGTCGGGCCCCTCTAAAAGGTCACCACGAGGGGTCTTGAGATGATTAATGGTTTTGATACACAAATCTGTTTTCAATTTTTGGACTTTTTCCTCTTATCTTTGATTTTTGATAAAGTATTTGATCATTTATTGAAATGAAAGCATGTGAGAAGTTTAGAGGGAATAATCACTATTTGGTGGAGCTGTTAACAACTCATTGACATCTGAAATGTGACCCCGACTACACACTGCTTTTTGTAAGACGTCAAAAGCCAAAAAGGTTGGAAACCACTGGTTTCATCTTTAACAATGTGTTGTATTTTAAAAGCTTGTTATATTATCAATTGTGTCAAATCTTCATCTGACCAGTAACCAAAGCTGTCAAATAAATGAAGTGGAGTAGAAGTATAAAGTAACATAAAATGGAAAGTCCCTCAAATTTGTACATAAGTACAGTACTTGATAGAAATGCGAGGATGAAGGCCACATACATACTTACCTCTTCAAACTAATTTCACTGATTTACAGGAGTTTGATTTATTTATAAATACTGAAAATGTTCATGTTAAAGCTACAGTGAGGTTTCTATTCAGTGAATCTGAAACTAGCTTATAGTGAAGCTATAGTTTATTCTGCCACATGTATCGAAAGCGTGGTTTGACATTTATCAAGTGATGTAGTACAACTCGCTAGCGTGTATTTAGGAAGTAACATTAGTAATAACACTTCCATGCTTTCTGCCTAATCATTTTCAGTGTCCATGCTAGTTAGCTAACGTTATTTACCTCTTTTGCTCCAGTTCTCTACGGATTTGTTCATCTTCGTCGTTTTCATCAAGTTCCTCTTCGTCTTCCTCAACAGCCCGAGAATACACAGACAAAACTTCACCGAAAAACGTTGCCATAATCGCTGTGTTTCCAGAGCAAAACGAAAGTTTGGTTAGTAGTAGCTCGGTTCGGTAGACCAGCAGCTATGACACACTTCCGCCTGTCAGCTTCTTCTTCTTCTTCGTTGGTTTTTAGAGGCGGTTTGCATCCAAAATGTTGCATTACCGCCTTCTATTGAATTAAAAATAAGACTCAATTCTACTCAAAATTATTATACATAAAATTAAAATAAAGAAATAAATACAATTCTCCGCACCCGTGACATTTATGCGTGGACAAGGCTTAATCATACTTCATATTATCTTAAAGGATGGGTTCACACATTTTAAAGTCTGCCCGACAACAATATGAATGACACGAGTTGTCAGTCGCCTCCTGTCTATTTCTACATTTCAGCTCAGCAAGAAAACACTGTCCAGGTAAACACAAAGATGATTTTACACTAAAAATACTGTGACTTTAGATGACACCCACTTGATCTGTCTGATTCAGACTGTTGAAGCCTCATATTAGCTGTAGTTAACGATTATTTTCATTACCAATTAATCTGTAGATTATTTTCTCGATTGTTTGATCTACGAAACATCAAAAAGAAGTGAAAAGTGATGTCCTTAAATTGCTTGTTTCTTTGCAATTCATCCAACAGTCAAAAACTCCAAAATATTTAATTTACTATCATATATGATAAAAACATGCAGCCAATCCTCATATCTGAGAAGCTGGAACCACCAAAGATTTGGCATTTTTGCTTAAAAAACAATTAATCAACTAATTTTCCTTCAATCAACTAATTAATTGATTAATCAACTTATCACCAGAGCTCTAAGATCAATTGTAGAGTGCATTTTTGCACAGAAAGAGGAGTGTAGATTTTGTCCCTCATCACTTACAGTGGAGATACATGAGGCCAGTATTGACAGGAAGAATATTACAGAAATCAATATTTCAATGTACATACAGGCATATGAGTATTGTGTTAAACCAGACTTGAAAAAATGTGAACCTCCTCTTCAAGTATCTTTTCTGTGATAAAAAAAATCCCAACAAATCTGACTAAATATTTCAAATGCACAGAAATACCTTCAACTGAGCAGCTCAAACACGTTGTTGCACAAAGACAAGCCTAACACTAGTCGCTGCCTACAATCCCAGTAGGAACCTCAAAGCCCAGGGCTGCATGCATGAGTACTGCCTGTCCAACATATTTCTGCCTGAGCTGCTCACTTAAATCAATGAATGATTTAAGGCTGTGTCCCTCCAGTGGATTCACATGATGTATGGTTATACAATGCATAGGGGCGTGAATATGACTAACAATTAGCGTAAGAATGCTTGATGTGCTATATTTGGCCCTTGCGCCAATCATGGGTAAACTTGACATACCACATGACTCCACCAGCTTCTTAGTGGTAATACATAATTAACGTGAGTGGAAGGAAGCAGGAAAGCATAATTTCTAAAGGATGCTGGCAGATCATCTCCAGCTGTGTAGCTAGCTGGAAACATAAGCCAACTCATGTTAGGCCAAATTGGCCTCAAGTTGACTGCAGGACATCCATCCTTTCCATTGTGTCGTATAAGTCATTTTCCTGTAAGCTGTGCCCTGGGACATGAGGGACAAACATAAATGTGATGACATCAGCACAGCCATAAAAAATACCTCATTGTCACAGGAAAACATCTAGTGTTGGAAAGACAAATTGCATTGCAGGGCAAAGCCTGGAGTAGAATAGAAAGTAAGCTCTATTACCAGTGCAGTGTAATAATGTAGGAGGAGGCCATAAAGTAACAGCAGAGAGGTTTCCTGTCAGAAAATGGAGCAACATGCTAGGAGGAAGCTTCAGGCTGCTGTTAATATAATTGATAGTGGACAGAGGGAGGGAGAGTGGGTGGGATGTTCTGCAGCTTAACAAACACTAAAGCTGAGAGAGAAATGTCAACAAAAAGACAAAAAGGGGAATATCACGACATCACTGACCATTAAAATAGGACATTCAGAGGACAAAAACATCCAGGGTGAGCCTGTCTGTCTTTTCTTTGACCCAGCAGCACCACAACCTGAGGATGATGGTGTTAGTCTGTCTGTCCAACACTTTGGTCAAGAGCACTGAATCCCTCTTATTGGCTAGACTGCTGTGTCGGTTGGCAGTTGTGCACAGACATTTTGTGAGTACGTACATGCTCACACACACAAATGGTGTCCTTTAAAGGGGACTATATTTCCAGGTCTATATTTATATTCTGGGTTTCTACTGGAATATCTTTGCATGCCTTACAGTTCAAAAACTCCTTATTTATCTTATACTGGCTTTTTATGCAGCCCCTCAGTTCAGCCTCTGTCTGAAACAGGTCGTTTTAGCTCCTGTCTCTTTAAGGCCCCCATCCCAAGGAGCCCACTCTGTTCTGATTGGTTGGCTTCAGGAAACAAACAATAGTAGTCGGATTTCACTTCTTTTTCTCGTTCTTTACTCGAATTATAAACTTCTCAAATACATCTGTACATGATTGAGCCAAAATCCAATTCGAAATATGCGAGTACACAATGAGAACAACCCGAGGAACAACCTTAGCAACAAAGACTACGGAGCAGATGGATGTTTATGGGCTTGTGTGAAGAATCTAACGTCATGTTGAGGAGAAAGTAGAGGTAACTTTGCAACGGACCGTTCAGACATGGTTGGCTTTTGATTTGCAGGAAGCATTTTTACATATGTTCACTTCAAGTTTGGGAACTTTGACCATGTTTATCATCCAATATCATAACAGTATAAAAATAACAGAGTATCACAAAAAGCATATGTATATGCTATAAAAGGAATTTATTGATATTTTGGGAAAAATGCTTACTCGTTTTCTTGTCAAAAGTTTGATGAGAAGATCAATACCACTTTTGTGTGTGTGTACATTAAATATGAAGCTACAGACAGGAGATGGTTAGCTTAGCTTAGCATAAAGACTAGAACGGTGACAAAAAAACTATAGGAGGTCATGACAAAATTATTATAATGATTATGATAATAGAGCAACATTATCATTCATTTGGAGTTGTGTTTCTGTCCACCTGGTGAATTTAAGCCCAATATTCACTCTCTTTTAGCTCTGTTTTTGCTCTCAACCAACTCCTGAGGGAAATATCGGGCTCTTTAGCTGCTAAATGCTAGTTGCTAACTGTGTCTATTTGATGTTAGGTGCTGAGCAGGTAGTGTACAGTAAGTTTTTAGAGCTTTTTCTTTGAAAACAACTTCTTGCTGCGGCTGAATACAATACCATGAGAGTGGTGAGAGTGAACTGAAACAGTAAAGCTGCAGCCAGACAGCTAATCAATGAGCTGAAACTTGCTATAAAGCTCAGTATAGCCCCTCTCATTACATGTTGCCATTTGTTGCATTAGAAATATCAGTGATATATTTTTTTAATATCTGGGGGAAAGGTGAGTTCTAAGTTTCGATATAAAGGACTCAGTAGAGTCTGGCTGTCTGATGTCATCAGAGAGATTATTCTTGAGAATATTTACAGTAATTACATTTGTTTGTAATAATTTATATGCTGGATATACTGGATATTCACCCTCTTACAACAGAGATGAAATGATAATGCATCTATTTTGGGACTGTACCTATAGTCAAACATTTTGGTATGACCTTTAAACATAAAAGTAGATTCTCAACTCAATTTGTTTTATTTGGTATTTATGCTGATAAAAATGTCTGTCAGGAAATTGTATGTCATTAATCTTACTTCTTTAATAGCAAAATTTCATACACACTTTCATACACAGAAACTCAACCTTACTGCCTCTTCATTTCCTACTTAAATCCTACCTGGACACATTGAAATATGGCACAGACTCTGTAGCTGTGAAAACTAGACCCTTATGTAATGAATTAAAATTAATTTATTTTTGCCTTTCCCTTTTATTTCTTTATTGATGTAATATTATTTGTACACTACATCGATCATCCTGCCTTATTATTGTTGTTACCTGTTGTGAATCCCATTTTGTAAATAAAATTGTAATTATTGTGGGGTGTAATGGACACAGCAGTGTCTAGGGGCCACTAGCGGGGGTTTGGGCTTTAATTGGGGAGTGAATTTAGATCTCCCCAGTATTCAGATGAATTAAAACTTGAAAGGATAATTAAGAATATGCTTCGTGACAGCTGTGTTTACATTAACAGTTGTCATTGGGGGATGGAGGTTATCACGTACACTTGAAAGCAGGCAAACAGCCTCTAATAAACCACCAACAAATATTCACATACGCACAGGGGTAATTTAGAGTGTTCGTTCCAGCTGAGCTGCATATCTATGGACTGTGGGAGGAAAGTGGAGCCTGGAGGAATCTCACGCAGACACACAGAGAACATGCAAACCCCACACTGAGAGGATCAGTTGCTTAGGAACAGAATTGTTCATCAACTGTGGGTGTGATCACTTCAGAGCAAGGTGTGGGTTTTATTCATGTGAACTTATGTGTAAATGCGAGCAGGGCTCTGATAATGCTCATAGTGCCTGGAGGTGGGTGGAGAAGGTGATAATGTACCATCCACCAGCTGTGGAAAAGATCGATATAATGACCTCAGTGAGCAAACTGTGATGATTATATAAATTTAAGGTTTTAACAAATATATATAAACAACCCTTCTGGCTAAATAGATTTTTTTTCAGTCGGAAACTGTGTGGAAATATTAAGGTTGCAGAGATTCAGGCCTCCATTTACAGCATGTAAAAGCACACGGGACCTGTCATACTTAAATATGATGGTTTATCAAATTGACAACACTGAAAAAAGCTCCCAAAGCAGCTCTAAGAAATATGTTCTGTCCTCCTTCGCTGACTGTCAACCTGTCACTGACTTTACTTGATGGCTGTTCAGAACCACCTTACTGTATTTTACCTGGCCTGACTCTGTGTCTAAAATATAAAGATGTGTCACAGAGTGCTTGATGCCTGGACCAATCTACAGGAGATTTTCAGGGCTAATTTATTGCAAGAGAGGACTGGAGGTGTGATGTGAACTTGTGGCTGAATGCAAAGCAGGGTTGAGTAGCACTGCTGTATATTTTATCTGTGTAAGTGGTTAGCTATCCTTTGTGTGTGTGTGTGTGTGTGTGTGTGTGTGTGTGTAGTGTAGTGTAGATACATTTATTTTGCACTACATCTGAAATACTAAAATACTTTATCTATAAAATACATCTCTAATCTAAAACGCTGTAAATTGTATGTTGCAGCATTTTCGATAAATTTCTGTAAGGTAGTACAGTCCATGCAGTAAAGGAGTCAGTATGCTTCAAACAAAGTGCTTTTTGGATCATCTAACAGTGTTTGAACCCCATCTCCCTTCCTCTCCCATGTCAGAATTTATTGGAGCAGCATTCAAAACCAACAATCAGTAAAGCAGGCCTATATTACGCAGTAATTTTCCAGGTTAAAGGCATGGTCACATTGGCATGGTCTGTCCTTCGAATAGTCACTCTGTTTCCCCCTCCACTTCTGTTGAAGCCTATCTGATGAGAAAATTCAAATGTGCGTTTCCTGTTTGACTGGGTGGATTCTCTTGTTTGGCCAATAGAAACACTGCTGCAATGTGTTTGGAAATGGAGAAGTTATTCTTATTCTATTCTAGTGTTTCATAAACGTTTTTAGTACATGATCACATAACTAGACTACAAACTGCAGTGTGGCTCTCATACACTGTTTACAGTTAGTGATTGCTCTGATCAATATTTATTTATTAGCCTCATCAGAAATGTGACATTATGTCCTTTTTCGGCAGCCTGTGCAGGGAAATTTCATCGAACAGAGACGTAATGTGACCATTCCTTTACAGAGGTGAGAAAGTAGGCAGAGTTTAAACATCTCTCTCTAACTCTCAGACACCACGAGGCCACATCTACACCTGATATTAACATGTGATCTCTATCTGGATATATTATCTGGACAAGGACATCTGATCCATAAGCCTTAGGCATATGCGCTCTTGTTGTCTTGATTCTACCCACATTGTGATTGGATCTCAATATGCAAATTGGCTAGACAGGGCTGGTGGGCTTGTCAACAAGCACGGTGTGTCCCAGGTCAAGAGAAGCAATGCTCATTTTTTGCTACCAATACTACTTGTACATGTACTTGTAGCTTTTGCTGCACTTGCGAAAGCTAGCAGGGAGAGGTAGAGTTAACCTATCAACTTGCTAGGTGGATTTTCTTCTTGAATAAAAGGATAGGTTCATGATTTTTCATGTCTGTCTTAAAACAATATCCAGGTGTCCATAGGAACATTGAAACATTTCTCCTGTTCATACTGACCATTGGAAAATCCCAACATGCTGTCAATGTGATGGGGGGACAAAATCCATAGTTTTTCTTTTGAGCAAAAATATATTTCAAAGTTTATCTGCAGATGAGTTTTCAGCTAACCATATTAGTCAAATCAAGTTATCCTTGTAAATAAAAAGTCTTCTTAATACAAAATTTCCTCTTTGTGTTTCCCTGTTGAGCTGCAGTGGAAGGATTGTAACAAAAAGAGGAAAGTGTGTACTGAAAAGGCTGTTATCTTTGAATATATCAATTTAATTCGACTAACTCTAACTTCGACTGTTGAAGCCTCATATTAACTTCAGATAAACTTTTGAATGCATAAAATGAGGACTGTGGATTTTGTCCCCCATCACATACATTGTAAACACATTAAAATGGATCTCTTAATGGTCAGTACAAACAGGAGGGATGACCACAGCAAGCAAAACCCTATTTCAGTGTTCATTGAGGCATCTATTACTGTATTTAAGACAGACTTGTAAAATTGTGAACCTATCCTTTAAATCTGAACCGTTCTTAACATTATAAATATTATAATTTTTTCAGTTACTAAATAATGATTCCTCCTGTTTTGGCTAATCATGTTTTAAGTAGACCTAGAATGTGTATATGTTCAATCTCTACAGGCGAGGGGTCAAAATGGTTCATTTCAGGCTGTCATTATATGTCTCTATCCAGGCAAAATGCTAGAGTAATAATGATATTTTAATGATAACTATATTCTTTCAAGTAATTTACCCTCATTTACAAGAGAAATAAACCAGGGAGGGTTTCATTTTGAATGCAAAAATGTAAAATCCTCATGTAATAAATGCACACATGCTGTCATACATTTATGCCTGATGACAGCATCGTCATTAAGAAAAAAGAAAAAATCAATTTGTGGAGGAAATTTCCTCTCTGCATGCATACGAGTCTCATTCATTCTTTCCTAAAGCCATTTCTGTTGTGCACAAAAGCAAAGTTGGTGTGTGTCTCTTTGCGTGCATGCGTGTGAGTGTGTGTGTGTGCATGCTTGAGCGCACGTATGGTAAACTGGCTTTTGTGCAATTCATTAGAAATTCTGCTGACAGAGACTTGCAGTGAAAGCGGTGGTGTGCGCGTGGAGGGAATATCAAGAGGATTGCTCCTGCCTGGAGATGGCCTGCAGCTTTAAAGATATCGGCTCCTCCATGTGAAGACACATAATGTCACACTTACACGCACACACTGAGTGGACAGCAATGTGTACATCGATAAATGTTTAGCTTTCTCATTACAGTCAGATTAACCACAAGCTGCAGTCAGAGTAACACCATGGTGTTGGAAGAGAACAGTATGGCTTAATAATAGTCAGACACATAATGTACTGTGTCATTCAGAAATAGAAAAATGCAGTTTCAGTCATACTATGTTTATAATGAAGCTGTTAATGAACCATCTAAATCAGAGGAACCTTTACTGTGGATGTTTGAGGAACCATGTGGAGATCCATAAAACATTCAAAGCTGCTTTAATTAGTATTTGTATTCTTACAGTCAAATGACTGTGTGTATGTGAAAGATGTCACTCATTATGACGAACCCATGAATTATCCAACAAGTCCTCCAAATTAAACAACCAAATACCTCCTATCTGCAGTAATCAGCAGGACATCGTTGTTTGTCTGTACTTTCCAAAACTGTTACAAATCACTGTTAAAAAATAATGATGTTTAATGATGTTACACCACTGTGGTTAAGGTTTGGTTAGGTTTAGGCACAAAAAAACACTTGGTTAGGTTTAGGGAAAGATCATGGTTTGGGTTAAAATGATCACTTTGTTAGAGGGCTGGGATTGTGGAAAACAAGAAAAATGAGCTTTGGGATGGATCAGTGTGATGGTGGGGGCCCTCCTGTGCTTTAAAATTACTCAGTTCTGTCTCTGTCCTTTAAATTATTTGAATTCACGCCTCAAGAGCGAGCTGTATTAAGGCAGTAGGCTACCCGTTGCTACATCACACCATGAAGTCAGATCAAATATGCTATGAAACTTTAGCATGAGCCCATCCCCACCAAGCACTGCATTGAGTGCATACATGTCTTATGTTGTCGGAGTTTGCATTTCAGCCAGATGATAAGCAAAGGACACTGGAAGTATGTTATTGCTGGTTGTTCAGCATCTAAAACGTGTTTTCAGCTTTCCAGAGGATGGAAATTTATGTCAGGAATGGTTAAAATTCATTTTTGGAGACAATCTTCCGTCCGTTATTGGCAAGTGGTTGTGTGTGTCTTCTGCACATTTTACAGCCAAATGTCTGCTTACTGAGACTCAGTACCCTGCAAGATTTTCAATTTAAAGAAACATGGGGTGGGGGTTAAATTAGGTAACCTTCGTTATCATGGCTATAATAACAACCACAGGGTTAAAAAAAAACTGCCCTGACTTGCGATTAGAAAATGTGACCCTTGGGTTGGAAACAGGAAATGAATAACGATCTCCTGTGGCAAAGTACACTGTTGGGTTAATGCTTTTAACCAGCCCCCCCTCCTCCTCTTTCTCCTCCAAATTAGGAAAATTGTTGGCATATATAGACCTAATCTTAACTGTGCCACTGCTCCGGGTGATAATTATTATGGCCACTAGATGGCATCTGTCACTCAAACTTAATTATATGTCATTTAGGGCGACTGACATTACGACCCATTGTGTCGTTGTTCTTTGGAAGACAGTTTCAAATTGTCATCCAACTGCAGTTTCCCTCGGCTGTACAGAACGTTTTAGTGTCTTTCAGCTCATTATTCTGGTTTTACAACCTGCAACTTTACTGTTCTGGTTAATTCTCCCAGATCTCATCTGTGTTGTTTTCAGTGAAAAAAGCTCTAAAACTGCTACACTCCCTCCCCAGCACCAAACGACAGACAGACAAAGTTAGCAACTAGCTGCTAGCTAAAGAGGCAGATATTTCCCTCAGGAGGTGGTGCAGACCAGAACAGAGCTAAAAGGACAATAAATTAATGCTAATGTAGCTCTGTATCTGGATCTGTAAATAAGCAGCTGTTTTCTAACAAGTTTGCCATATCTTTAAATGTGATAATGCGTCAGTGTTGTGTGTGCAGCTTGCTTACGGTGCCCTCATGTCGCCAAAAAATCTGTTGTTGCAGGTTTAAAGCGAGCAATCAATATTTTTATATTCACAAATGATCAAATGATGTGATGCATGTGAAACGTGATGCTTGTCGTGATGACCTCACAACATGTCCTGATTAGTGAATTCAGACAACAGAAGGAGGAGGAAACAAATGTAGACAAACACACACGAGAGGCACGCAGGTAGGATGAAGGCAAATTTACTAAAGGAATGACCAGGAACAGGCTCACAAGTTGGTAATGGGATGGCAGAGTAAATCCAAGAGGACAGGATAGGAACAGGGAACAAATGGCTTGATACAAATGCTATGAACAACATTGTTAATCTGGCAAATGACTGGAGTAACTGGGCAGGTATAGATACTGTGGGCTAATGGAGTAATGAGGAGCAGGTGTGCAAGTGGGGGGAGACAGGGAGAGGAAAGATCCATAATTAGGGTAAAAAAACCCTCTAAAATCCACCATACATACCTGCTCAGCACACAAATCTATTGAGATCACCAGAATGCAATCAAAGGAAACTGTCAGTTTAGTTGATTTGGGTTTTTCACTCATCAACATCATTGAGTGAGAAAGGTTTGGTCTGGATAAAAAACTGGGTATGTGATTGGGGTGACTTTTCAGACTCAAGTTTGTTTGTTTTTTAAAAAAAGGGACTTTTTCAGTGGAATTCAATACAGATAAAGGTTTTGTGGAAGACTGACAAAAAGTAGGCAGGAATTGAACTTCTCTTTTATTCTATTTTTATTCATTCTTCACAAAACTGTTGCTTTTCATGTGTACCAGAATGCAACACCATGAATGCGTTTGAGGAGACGCTGTCTGGAAGTGTGCACTGTCATCCCCTTTTGTGCGATTAATTGCGTCAAGACTACAAAAGACTCATTTGTTTGAAGCATGCTGAGACATTGATAGAGACTCTCTAAAGGTTCAAGGGTTTCAATTACCCTGCCACAGCTGCAAACTAAAACACTACAAAATGCAGCTGCCTGTTCTGCCAGTTTTTTAAAGGATTTGGCTGGCTGAAATTAACACTGTAGTACAAACTCAAGAGGTTGTGATATGTAGCACAACTAGCTACACTGAACTACTCTCTAGAGACTGAAAACCTGATCACTGATATTAGTCTTTGGAGCCATTTCTAAACTAACAAACGTGACTGTAATCCTCAGGGGCAAAGGAACATGTCGCCCAGTGCAACAGTGTGGCTTGTTGATGTGTTTTTAATAGTTTTTGGAAACAATGGAGGTCTTCGGCACAGAGGAGTAAGATATATCAGGCTTTGGATACACACACAATACTTAAGTAGGATGAGTGCATTTCTGGTTTGACTCTGCACATGAGATTTGTTGACAATAAGAGAAATATATAAACTCGCCAGCCGTACCCTTTAATATGTTTTGGAGTTTATGTTGACCTCCTGAGCCCACTTTCATTATTTAAAAGTCATGAGTATGAGTAAAATGAGTAAGTGTGACGCTCTGTGGTTGTGCTGTTGTTGGGTTCCTGGTCTAATGTGGGTCATTTCGATCGGGACAACTGACTGAACCTGTATGAATATTAAAACAAGCGCTATAATTGCTCTCCGTTTAACAGCTCTCAAACATATGCCATAATTTAAACTGTGCATGAATAGTTGTATAAATCTTTCAGTATGCACTCATCTACAGTGAGTTCATCATCCAGGGACCTTCGCTCCCTCCAAGGACATTCATTTTTCATGCAGCCCTGCTGGCGATGTCCACGAGTACGACTGGGAAATTACTGTGAGAATCTTTGACCAGTCATGATCAGAATACTAACAGACACAGATGTCTTTATCTGATTAATGTAAAAAATCCCACTTTGATCTCTATAAATATGGAGAATACTCTACACATTATGCTGTATTGTCATCTACGTTGACTGAAGCATTATGCTGCTAAATTCTTTGAATTTGGAGATTACTCAGATAAAAATCTGAATAAAGACAAGTCTAAATTTTGAAATAAAGACACAGTCCCTTAATTTTTATAGCATCAAACAAGTGCACCTAAATTCTAAAAATTCACTGCTAATGTTTTCAGACTCACTTGTGAATAGCAAAAACACTATTTCAAACCAGAAATGATTGAATTCAGGCTCAAAATGATTAGATTTATGAAACTTGATCCATAAATTAAGACTTATAATATCCCAGATAAAAAGTTCTGAACTTATTTGCATTTTACACAACTGCAGTATAATAAATCACCCAGGAAATAAACTCAAGACATAAAATAAGGGAAAAAAACCCATCTGGATCAGAAAAAAAAAAACAGTTTAAGTAAAAATATGTAGTTTTAAATATACAGTACCAGTCAAAATTTTGGACACACTTTCCATTCACTTGAATGAAAAAGTGTGTCCTGGTCCTGTATTTCCATAACAATTCTCACATTTATCAAATTTCCTTTGTGCAGTGCATCATGGGATAATAATATCCATCAACACTCAAACATTAAGTGTTTTATTTCCTTTTTTAGAACACTTAATCCTACTGCTACACATACTCGAATTGTGCACATTATGAGATGCAGGTGATCTATGACACCATAAAACTTTGATAGAGATCAGTCGTAAAAACACAAAGTATATACAAAATAACATATTTTTTGTGTGGGAAAGCGGAGTCAGTGACACACAGTAGCTACTGTATATTTCCACAGTGTTTTAAAGCCTCAGCAGGTCAAGGTGTGGCCTCGTTCTATTGAAACGTCTTCTCATTTTGTTCTTTTTCACCCACACTTCTATATTTGGAGTCTGTGTCACACAGCCTGCAGTGATCTTCCAGTGCGGCAGGAGCTGAGCTCAGTTTGGTTCTGGTTTAAATTACTGTTTTTTAAAGGGACTATTTGTTAAAGATGAACTCTTCCTGCACCAAAAGTTAAGGCGAGCGTGCAACACAAATATGATTCATTGAGAAAACATCATTTCAAGCCTCTTTAGAACATTTATTTAATCCTACAGTGAATTTCATGACTGAACAAAATCTACGAAGATGATCAGGATGAAATAAAAGGAAACTGCCAGTTCAGTTGATTTGAGTTTTTCACTCATCAACATCATTGAGCAGGAAATGTTTGGTCTAGAAGAAAGCCTGGGTGATTTTTCAAAGTCAAGTCTTTAAAAATTAAGACTTTTCAGTGGAAATCAATAAATACAAAGGTTGTGTGGAAGACTGGCTTTAATAACTTTAATATTACAAAATATGTATATGTTATTGTATCAAACTGATGCAAATTATTCTTGAAGAGATCTTTTAGATGAATCCAATGGGTCCCTATACCCTTTTTTAACATATACATAAATGTACATGAATCTTACAAAATACATATTCCACAATGCATCTGAAACTATGTGCACACAGAGTAGAAGTGTAGGTGTCATTTCTAAAAATATGAGCTTTGTACCAACTTTTTTTTCCCAAGATGCAGTGAAAATGCAGCATACCTCCTACACTTACTTAGGCACATTAGACATTATTTAAACCCCCACATAATGAGGCATAAACGCTTCAAATCATGTAGGTTTGCAGCATTTGACTGACCACGCCCTCAGGAATACCAATAATTACCGTTCAGGGTCTTATATTGAAATAGTTTCTCCTCTGTGTTTATTTATTGTTTGATTCATGTGTGAATTAATACGAATTTAATATAGCGATTAAGGGGAACCACTCAGGGTTGGTAATACAAGGACTTCATTTGAGGGGAAAAAACAGCCCTGCCAGCTGACTGGTATACGGGACCTTTAATGCAGCTGCAGCTCTTCATTCAGATGCTGAGTGGAGCAGCAGATGACCGGAGGAGGGACGCTTTTCGAGGAAAACCAGACCACAGCTCTGCTCTAATCGCATTTTTTAAAAAACCACTTCCATGCCCACTGAAGGATTTCCCCGTTACTTATAGTATTTAGCTGTAGGAAATTGATGCTCTGGATGTAGACTGAGCGGATTGCGGCAATCAGAGCGTCCTGGATGATCGGAGCTCAGCAGCAGCATCACATTGTATGAAATGCGTCACCGCGATCCAGTTTTCCCATTTACACATATCGGCTCTCCACTCACGGACTGGTCCCTGTACTGACTATTTCATCAGGTAAGAATTGTCTTTTCTTTATTTAAATATAGGCTATAGAGGCCTGAGATTGAACATATAGGCCTAGATATTATTCTCTGCGTAAAGCTAACAATCTTGTCCGATACGAGCCTGCTGCGTGCAGAGCAGGAAAGGATGGCTTCTATTAGGCTAAATCTTCTAGGCCTGCACATTACAATAGATGATGTATTGTCCCGACTTCCACCCCATCTTACATTCATAACCGTTGTCCGTTTTAAAAATGATCAGCAGCCTATTCTTTATTATGGGATCGCAGGTTTATTCTAATATAGTGTGAAATTGAGCGCACCCCCATATTAATGGTTTCAGACTGGTTTTTATTAATGTAGTCTAGGCCAGTTAACAGGGTTTGGTGGGCGGGTTATAGATGGTCCTCTCTCTCTGGAGCTGAATGAGCGGGGTCTCATGTGTCGTCTTTTCGGTGCAGGTAACCACATGCGCGGGCCGGTGTCACCACGCTGAGCCCGGAGAGCACGAAGGGTACTGGGGTCAGAGAGACAAGAGTGGCCGGGAAAGGTGGACCGGATGACAGCCAGAACCTCTGAGGCGTCGGGACTGTCGGTGCCGCTGCACCGCTGTCACGGGGTTTTCCAGGCCAATAACGGCACCTGCGCGGAGCAGCTCAGCATCTTTCCGCCGTTCTCCTCCACCCTCGCGCTCCTCGTGCTGGTGGCCGTGCTCGTGGGGATCATCCTCGTTTCCCTGGCAACGTTCCACTTCCACAAGAGGAAGCTTCGGAACAGGAAGATCCAGCGCGCGCAGGAGGAATACGAGCGCGACAGTCGCAGCCCCGCGCGCGCCGGGGCGAGCGGGGAGCCCGCGAGGCCGTGCGTCATCGTCCGACCGGCGAGATGCGAGGAGAAGCTCTCGTGCCAGAGCGCAGAGAGCGGGGACGTCACCGAACCGGCGCTGCACGAGGCGGTTCCTCTTGACTGTTAACTCGGTGCAACTTCAGGGAATGAGACTGTGGAATAAACAGGAAAAGCAATAAGGCACAAAGAACTCCCACATCCATCTCTGCTGCTTGTAGATGACTTAGAAACAGTAGGAACATAGATGCAGAATACTGAGCAGAATAGTAGGCCTAGAGGTAACACTAGTACTACAGTGGCACATAGGTTAGCTATGTGGACACACACCTTAATACACTAGTATAAGCGGTAATTCCTTATGGATCTGTATAAAGTATTTGCCTGCTTTGACTTTTGGACCTCTCCCTCTTCCCCCGCCTAAAACGTTGTTTAAACGTGGAAGATGTTTAAACTTTAAATCCTCCCCGGGATGTGACACACGGTTGTGTTAAATTATTTAGAGTTGGTGACACAACACAGACCATAATGGCTCGCTGATCTTCCTTAGCATGTCCTCTGACACACTACCAGTAGTTAGACTATAATGGATGTTGTGGTGCTGTTAGGCAGTGCAAAGCTGCATATAGGCTATAGAAATGGCTTATTTGTTTGCGTAGTATTTTTCCTTCAATTAAGTGACTTAGCATATTTGCATAAAGTACTCTGTCCTCCAATGTCTGTTAGACATCTGTAGGTAGCTCTAGTTAGCCTGACAGGATGCAAGACTTTTTGCTGTAGTTATGCACATAAGAAATTTTCTTTCATGTGTCAGGTAGTAGGAGTTTTAGCGCTAATACAGTATTTTCATTTTTGAGTATTTATAATGTATTCTCTGACATGTAATAAATTGAGAATCCTTCCAACAGAGGGTCTCAGCTCAAGACAGTCTTACTTTGTTTTGTTTTTTGTTTTTTGGTCCTTCATATTGTATCATAGTGGGCCTAATAGAAATTCAGTGTCATTTATTATATGAATTCACTGTAAATGTATGCCATTATGAGAGCTGGAATGTTTTACAGTAACACCATCTTTCTGGAGTTCATGTAATCTGCCTTATCAAAGGAAAATATGTAATATTAAAAGTTTATAAATAAATGCTTAAAAGTTATGTTAATTCTTTGAATGTGTCAATAACCTTAAACACTTGTAGCCTGCTGATTATTGTCTAACAAACCTGAACGTTGTTACTTGGTGTCAAATGATAAAAATTCCCACCATTCACCCAGTATAATACAGTTGAGGTAACATTTCATAATATACAAATGTTTGGATGGATTTTCATTATGTTGCCCATCCCAGTAGACAAGCACAAATGACCTTCCCAAGGGACATCTGTAGAATTTGCACAGGGTCTCCTTCAAGGACCCTATAGCTACCAAAGAACCATATCACCGTATACACAATTATGGCATATAGGACCTTGTAAACTACACGTACTGTACAGTCATGTCCCTTGAATACAAAATCATATCCACTGCATATAGACCAAGGTCTACTGCATAAAGACCCTATCCATCTTTCACTGTGATTTATCGACATGAAGGTTATCCATAGTAGTAGTCTTAATCTCAACATATCCCTGTAATGGCACCACAGCATGTCTTATTGGAGGTCAGTGGAAGTGAATCAGCATCAGTCAGTCTATTGGACAGGTACCAGGACACCATGTTCCTAATTGTCTCCCAGCAAAAAAGGCCTGGGAATATGAAGAAGACTTTGGCAAGGCTCCAGCCCTGGAAGATACACTGAGAGCCTGCCTGTCTATCTTATCTCCTTGGCATAAGTGCAACAGAATGAAATGATTTATACTGGGAGGGAAATTGGAAGTAAGTCAATGAAAGATGACTAATACATTTTACATTTAAACATATGTTTCTCCCAGAACTATATATATATATATGTGTGTGTGTGTGTGTGTGTGTGTGTGTGTGTGTGTATTACAGATGGGTGACAAATTAAAGGCAAAACCAACATAGTACACAAGACAAGTGTCTTAGTAAGGTGTTGGGCCACCGCATCCTGCCAGAATAGCTTCATTGCATTGATTCTACACATCTCTGAACTCTACGGGAGGGATAAACACCATTGTTTGAAAAGATATTCCCTCATTTGGTGTTTTGATAATGGTGGTGGAGAGCGCTGTCTAACACGTTGGCCCAAAATCTCCCATAGATGTTCAATTGGGTTGAGATCTGGTGACTGCTATGGCCTTAACATATGATTCACATCATTTCCATACTTATCAAACCATTCAGTGACCCTTCATGCCTTGTGGATGGGGGCATTGGCATCCTGGAAGAGACCACTCTCATCAGGATAGAAATGTTTCATAATTGGATAAAGGTGATCATTCAGAACAACTTTGAACTGATTTGCAGTGACCCTTCCCTCTAAAGGGACAAGTGGACCCAAACCATGCCAGAAAAATGCCCCCACACCATAACAGAGCCACCAGATCCCCTCTCTGTAGAGGTTAAGCATTTAGGCCTGTTCCAGTTTTTCCTTTAGTTTGTCACCTGTCTGTATATCTACTAAATTACATTTTATTCAAAAGGGAGTGAAACACCTCTTCTAAATTACAGTATGGTAGGGTGAGGGATGAAGATCAAGATTCAAGAAACTTTATTGTCTGTCACATAATAACAGATATTCCCCTTTGACACGGCTCAATCAAATACAAAGGTAACAATAACAAAATAGAAACAGTAAAATTGTAAAAACAGCAAAATAAAACATCACAGTAAAATAAGTCATGAATGCTAACATCAATACTGTTAAAGGAAAATTCAGGTGTGAATATATCTGGATGTGCCTAGAGTGATTTATTTAGGGCAGAAATGGCTGAGGGTGAAGGACATTTTAAAGGTGTTCCTCTGACCACCTGACCTGTTGTCGGTGGCAAAGAATGGTTGTGAGAGACTAGGGATGGGTGGATGTCAATGGTGTATAGATGGGTGGTGGGCAGGGAGGTCGGTGGCTAAAAATGGATCGAGGTTAGTGGCTAGGAATGGATGGAAGTCAGAGGCTAGGAGTGGATGGAGGTCAGTGGCCAGGAATAGATAGAAGTCGTCAATGGCTAGGAATGGATGGAGGTAAATGACTAGGTATGGATGGGAATCAGTGGCTTGGAGTGGATGGAGGTCAATGGCTGGGAAAGGATGGGGGTGAGTGGCTAGGAATGTATAGAGGTCAATAGCTAGGAATGGATGGAGTTCAATGACTGGGAATGAAAGGGGGTCAGTGGCTAGGAATGGATGGAGGTCAATGACTAGGAATGGATGGAGGTAAATGACCAGGTATGGATGGGAATCAGTGGCTAGGAGTGGATGGAGGTCAGTGGCTGGGAATGGATGGGGGTCAGTGGCTAGGAATGGATGGAGGTCAATGTCTAGGAATGGATGGAAGTCAATGGCTGGTGTTGGATGGAGGTCAATGACTAGGAATGGATGGGAGTCAGTGGCTAGGAGTGGATGGAGGTCAGTGGCTGGGAATGGATGGGGGTCAGTGGCTAGGAATGGATGGAGGTCAATGTCTAGGAATGGATGGAAGTCAATGGCTGGTGTTGGATGGAGGTCAATGACTAGGAATGGATGGGAGTCAGTGGCTAGGAGTGGATGGAGGTCTATGGCTAGAAATCAACAAGGTCTGTGGCTAGGTACGGATAGTTGTCAGTGGAGGTCTGTTGTCAGTAATGGATTGAGATCTGAGGTTAGTGATTTCGAATGATGGAGGTCAGTAGCAGTCATTGACTAGGAATGGCTGAAGATCAGTGTCTAGTGGTGGATAGAGGTGGATGGTTAGAAATGAATGGGATGACAGAGGTGATTAGCTGGGGATAGATGAAGGTCTGCTGTTACTTATTGTCAGACATACAGGGCTGCATCGGAAAGAGAGAGACACAGAGAGAGACTTTTGTGTGATTTTAGTTTGCTCTGGGAATAGCCTAGTTATTGTGTATAGTCTAATTTAGAATTAATGAGGCCAGTTTTCAGGGCTTTGTTGTCCCAGGAGGTCTGCTCCTTAGTGCTGCAGATAGACTTGGTTGGACAGGGAGTGGATTATGTCCTCTGAGGCTGTTTATTATAGCAGGGTTGTTCTGTGTATTGTCTGAAGCTGAAGACAGCTAGTGTTCATTTAACTTAGAAATATTAGGGGCACATTGGACAATAAATGTAGTCTATTTTTCTCTGTGTAACTTTTGATTGTTTATCTGCTAGCAGCAGGGCCTATGGCAATGTTTGTTGGACAATTACAATTACTGGGATTGGTATAGATAGTCTGTGGTTCTCAAAATATAGTCTGTAATAGTTTTGATTACTCCTCGACCTTTGCTGTGGTGCCACCATCAGGCCAAAATTTCCATGTGTGCAGAAGAAATATCAAAATCCAACAGGGAGATTACTATAGAATTTTCTAAATATGTACAGTATGTTCCACAATGGATGGACCTTTTCCATTATGCACTGACCCTCAACCTAAAGTGCCATCTTTCCACACAAAATATCTCATAATCTAATAGGATAAGTTGCCATTAAATTTGATGACCATTCACACTCCCAAGAGAATAAACTCTTTATATTTATTGACCCTTGTGCCCTTTCCTCCTGTACTACCCTCAGGAAAAAGTTGACATTTTCAGCCCTGCTATTGGTAAGGCTCTAAGAGGTACAGCCACTAACTTCTTAAAGGCTTTATTTAAACGTTTTAACTGTGTCCATACCTTGGTTTTGTGTCATGGTTTGACTCGGTTCTGAAATTTTTTTTGAATGTAATCTGTTGAACACACACACTACTTTAAGTGTGTTTTTTTTTCAGTCTTCCAGACAGCCATAGGTTGGCAGTCCTTGTGGCATGGTTCACCTCTCAGTTCTATACAGTCTCTATGGTCAACACTTGCTTTGGAAATGGACAACATTATTATAAAATATACAGAATGAGTTTTGGAGACAGTGAGAATACACATTGAAAAACATGGGTATGGTCATTTAAAGATCCCCTCCAGAGATGTTTAAAGACCTATAAATAATATTCTGCTTTGTATAATCATTTGTGTCTGATATGGTTATTCTACAAAAAAATTTGGCAAATGGATTAAAAATTAACTTAAATTTAAGATTTAATCTATGCCTTCTCTGTCATTGAAAATACAGAATCTATGAATATGTAAATATTGTTGATTTCAAACATTTTCCTGCTGAACACAAGATGTTTCTTACTTCACCGTAAAGTCCATTCTCAATGTATGTGCACTGGAGACATCAGGTTTCCACATCACACTTGTGTAAGTTGCCAGTGATGGATGAAGTATTCAGATCTTTTACTTAAATAAATTACCAATACAGCAATGTACAAATACTCCATTACAAGTAAAAGTCCAGCATGATGCAAATTCCTACTTAAGTAAAAGTACATAAGTATTAGTAGCAAAATGTACTTAAAGTATTAAATTACTCATATCTTCCCTCTGACTGATATATTTTCATATATGACATCATTAGATTATTAATACTGAAGCATCAGTATGTAAGCGGCATGTTACTGGTGTAGCTGCTGGAGGTGGAGCTAGTTTGAACTACTCAATATACAGTTAGCTAGTTTAGTCCAGTGGTTCCCAACCTAGGGGTCGGGCCCCTCCAAAGGGTCACCAGATAAATCTGAGGGGTTGTGAGATGATTAATGGGAGAGGAAGGAAGAAAAAACAAAGTTCTGATACACAAATCTATTTTCAGTTTTTGGACTTTCTCTCTAATCTTTGATTTTTGGTGAAATATTGGATCATTTTAACATTTATTGAAATTAAACCATGTGAGAAGTTTAGAGGGAAAAATCACTATTTGGTGGAGCTGTTAACAACTCATAGACATCTGAAATGTGACCCAGACTACACACTGCTTTTTGTAAGACGTCAAAAGCCAAAAAGGTTGGAAACCACTGGTTTCATCTTTAACAATGTGTTGTATTTTAAAAGCTTGTTATATTATCCATTGTGTCAAATCCTCATCTAAAAAGTATCTAAAGCTGTCAAATATATGAAGTGTAGTGGAGTAGAAGTATTAAGTAGCATAAAATGGAATGTAATAAAGTACAAGCACCTCAAAATTGTACCTAAGTACAGTACTTGAGTAAATATATTTAATTACTTTCCACCACTGTAAGTTGCATATTAGACCATGATTGGTTTCCAAATTAAACTCAGATTTAAAGTGAGCACAGAAAAACTTTCCCCTCCAGAAGTTGAATGTGAAAACATCCTTCAAATGTCAAACTCTGCACCTATATCAGTCTGCACAGTGAAGCTCAAACATCCAACTGAAGGAACGAGATGAAAAACACATTTTTGACTGGAGGGAGACATTAAGATGTTTGTTTATATATATTTACATATGTTTCCATTTTCATAATCCAGTTGTTATTCCTGCTTTGCTTAGTTTACATGTGATTTAATTGCAAATCATTACAGGAACAGACAGATTTCCACAGCAGTTTTTCAACAGGAGAATCAGAATGGGTGTGCAGAGTTGGAGCTCCTTCGAGTTGTGGTAAAACTCATCTCAGGTTGTTCCTACAAGGCCTCACAAGTAAGCTATTGGGCACACTGATTAATGGGTTTCCTGTTGCACTCAATGTAAAACTAACACCCTGCCAGCAGCCTGCCAACCTACCTGCTGTGGAGCAGTGACAAAGGGCCACATTTGAACAAAAGCAAACATGGGTGAAGACATACAACTGGAAGCATAAACACTCCACAACTCACTGAATCATAGATAGGAACTCATTAAAAGTCCACATTTTACAGCATGAATCCACGAGAATCCAAATATTTCAGAAGGTGAAGGGATGGATTCAGTTACAGCTGTCTCACTGATGAGGCTTTGCCTTGGATTTTACAGCTCACTCTGACTATTCCTCTGAACTGCATTAGCAGATTGGTTCTGTGATCCATAGCTCAACTCAGAGTGATGACAAGTGGCAGTTCACTGTCAGGAAGAGAGGACACCACTGCTCCTATTCTCACCCCTGCTGTCAGGGTTCGAGGTGGATGATTTGTCACTACCACTGTCTGTTTATACGCTTCATTACTGCAGGTTCAGCTTGCAGCTGTGAAGGTTCAAACACCAAGAAAAGTACCTCACCTACTTCGAATGAAAAAGAGGGAATAACATATCAGAACTCTTTAGTTCTACCATTTGGTGCATACACAGTTGTTCAGCCCTGGTTCCAGTGATATTCACACCTAATTTAGACTGGGACGATGATTGACAAGGTAAATCATACACAACATTGAGAGATACAGAGTTTTTTTTAAAGAAGCTTGTTGATTTAAGTCATAGGGGTGACTGAAAGGGGGAGTTGATAAAGTAAAAATATTCATTTAAAAATTCCTGCTGTGACCCCTAAATGCCCCTTCTCACTGTGTGATTTTGGGCTGTGTGAGACAAAAGTTTTGTGTGAAATTCTTCGGTTGTCAATCCAAAATGGTGGTTCTAGATCATGTCCAACAATGACCGATTTGGAGCTTTGGTGACCAAAGACAGCATGAAGCAAAACTCTGAGTATAGGATAGATAGATTAAGGGATAGATTAAGGTTTTTACAAGTCTTGAAAAGATCCACAATTTTTCAAGTTTGTCTTAAAACAACAGTCAGGTGCCCAAATAAAGATTGAAACATGTTTTCCTCATGTTCATACTGACCATTAGAAGATCCCCTCTAAATGTACTTACAATGTAAGTCATGGGGGATAAAATCCACAGTCCTTGTTTTGAGCAAAAATGTATTTAAAAGTTTATCTTAAATGAATATGAGGCTTCAACTGTCCAAGTTAATCAAATGAAATGGATGTCTTCCACAGTTACAGTCTTTTTAGTAAAAATGTCCATCTTTGTATCTCAACATAGTGTTTTCCTGTTCAGCTGCAGTGGAAGGATGGTAACAAAAAGGGAGAATTTGGCACTGAAAAGGCAGTAACTTTGGGGATACATAAGATAGATAGAAGATAAAATATTGACTAATACTAATGTGCCAATATGTATGTATTGGCACATTGAAAAAATCTGAACTTATCCTTTAAGACCAAATTCTTATGTGACTGCTGCTATGACCCACGTCTACAAACAGACTAATCAGAATACGACATAAAATGACATAGAATACACTGGCCAGCATGAAATTACATAAATGCAGTTTTTAAAACCAAGTTTACAGGGAAAACACACTTATTCTCCTGAATACGTCCACGGCACACAAAACCAAAGTGATAGAGGTGAAGTGAAAAAGCAGTTTGTGTGACTTCGCTGTGTTTTCAAAACATATGAGCAGCACAAATGGATGACGCGAGCTGATGATGTGCCTCTGCTTTCATATACTTTTTTTTCTATTTATGTCGTAGTACAACAATTCACCACATATTCAGCTCACAATCTGCAGTCTGGCACAGATTGTGACCAAGATTTTATTAGTAGTACTCAAGGTTCACTGACAAGGTTTTTCTGGCACTTGCAACCACTTCTCATGGTCTTCTTCAGCAAACAGAGTTCGCTCGGTTGCCATCATTTAACCTTGAGTATGGAGTATCAGTCATATGATAAAAGGTGGTTGTACACAAGAGGATTGTTACGCATCTCTGGTCAAAGAGGGTCTTTAATGTCGAATATGAAAAGGCCTCCTTAATTGCTCTCCAGCAGTCAACTGACTCCTGGTTGATGACCTCTGAGCCCTTCTCAGTTGATGCTGTGACTGGTTTTCGTCTGGTGTTTGCAGATAGCTGATGCCATCTCTTTCCAGGGTTAATTCAGTCTTTTGTGCAGGGTCCTTGCTGTGTTTCTGATCCAGTGTCAACCACAGTTGTTGCCTGTGATGTCCAACACCAATCCAGATTTCCTCTCCGGGTGAAGTCTTGTCTTTGGGGTGGACCAGCAGAGATCTTAAGTTGTTAAATCATTTTCAAGATCAAGGACATTCACATCTCACACATAAAGACTCTTTAAAAATAGACAGGGCTCATGTGGTTAAAAGCTCTGGAAAAAGCGTGAGTCAAAATTATTTTTTGTGAAAGTAAAATACAGATAAACCTTAAAAAAAGAAGGAAAAAAAAGAGAAATCTTATCAAACTCATTTTTTTAATGAGTTAATATTTTAATGATTTTAATGAAAACTCATTATTTAATTCATTACACCTCCTGGCTCCCTCTCATTTGTCCTGATTGAACGTTTTTGTGTTTTAATATTCATCAGTATATGATTTGTGTATTCACACTACTTGGGCTTCTTCCAGTCATTTGGACTCCAAACAATCCAGCACTATGTACTTTGAGTACAGGACCAACCGACACACGTCATGTTTCTTGGATATAAAATGGTTCCTGTTGACACCCACTACTGAAGGCTGCAGCAGTAAAGAAGGGCTTTAAGTTGAGATTACTGATGGATGGGGCTGCTGCCTGCCTGACAGTCCTGTAGATTTATGGCAGCATGGCTTCATGTCCTGTATAGCAATCCATTTGTGGGACACTCCATCATTTTTCTGACAGCTGAATTAGGGTTCTGTGTGATCGCTCACCTTAGTTTATAGCACAAAGCGTTGCAACAACAAATCCTGTGCAAAGGCTGGTGGCATTTTCCTCATAAGAATGTTATGTAATTGCATGTCAGTCCATACATGTAACAGAGTTCAGACACATTCCCCTTAGATCTTCCAGAAAGGTCCAGTCCCAAAACAAATACACTTGGCAGGCCTATAAAACTAATTTTAGTTGATATGAAATTACATTTTTTGTTCACCCAATTACAAAAAACAAATTCTCACTCAAAGGAGAAGTCTGACTATATTTTATATTTGTCTTATTGTCAAAAAATCCCATGAAAAGACCAAAACCAACAGTGAATTGATCATACTAAAAAGTATTGCCTGGATAGCCGAAGCCTCATTTATCTTATTCCTCTGTGCCATTGACCACTCTTGTTGTCCAAAAACTATTAAAAACATGTAAATGAGCCACACTGTTGCATGATTGGCATCAATCTTCTCATCTAACTGGCAAGAGAGTCAATAAGATTTCCCAAAATGTCAAACTATTCCTTTAAACAGTTAATCGAATGAATGAAATACAGTACTGTGCAAAGGTTTTAGACATTTTAGATATTTAGATTCTTATCCATAATGCAACACCATCAGGGAGGCATCTGATGGGTCCCAAATTTATTCTGCAGCACGACAACAACCCCAAAACATACAACCAAAGTCACAAAGATCTATCTTCAGCAACAAGAAGAACGAGGAGTCCCGCAACAGATGGTTTGGCCCCCACAGAGCCCTGATCTCAACATCATGGAGTCAGTCTGGGATTACATGAAGAGACAGAAGCAGCTGGGACAGCCGAAATCCACAGAAGAACTGTGGCAAGTTCTCAAAGATCCCTGAAACAACCTATCTGCCAAGTACCTTGAAAAACTGGCATTATTATTTTAAGCATCCTGGCTCTACTTTTAGTGCCTAAAACTTTTGCACAGCTCTGTAAGTTAAAGCCAAATATTTGCACAGTTTGAGAGACTTTGGACTCATTCCTTCAGTATTTTAAAAATCCTGACGACAGCAGACATGTTATCAAGCTACTGTAAGATTAACAGCTTGAATGTCTCCATCAGAACAAGTGAAAATGAAGAGCATCATATTCACTGGGAAAACATCAAATGGTGTGAAGAAGTGATACTGAAAGGCAGAGCTTGATCCCACTTGTCAACAACATTTATAGTTTTATAATCTGTCTGTCGGTTGGATAAACCTCTGAGAACAGATTATAAATAGGAGCTTTGACTGGAAATTTTACATATCAGACGTTTCTTATTAATGTTGCATAACACGGCTGATGAAACTGTTCTGAAGTGGGAGTGAAGATGGATTTCAAGGAAGAGAAAAGAATTTATTGTTGTAGACATTTTTTCTAATCAATAGCAGTCACATGTTAGAAAAATAATCTTTCTTAATTCACTTCCAACACATCTAAAGTTTTCAATATGGAAATATCTCATACTGAAACATACCAAGATATCATCAGTCAGCAGCCATGTAAACTGCGTGGACAGTAGAAAAACTAACAGACGAAAACAGCCTCTTTAAAAGAAAATTAACAAAAGTTTCTTTGTGTCCATTTAAATAGCAAGCGTCCACTTTACATTTGCCCTCCTCCTCCTTTCTTCTGTTTGGGTTTCTTCTTCTTGGCTGGCTTGCTCTCAGACTGCGTCTTGCTCTTTTTGGCTGGGTTGGGATGTGAAGCCGTCGCACCATCGGCTGGTCGTTTCTGTTTCATTTTCTTGTCATTTTTCTTTTTGGCTTGTCCTTTCGCTGCTCCTGGTTTATTTGTGGAGGTCGAGTTGTCAGCTGCAGGTTCTAAAACAGGCTTGTTGCGCTTCTTCCGCTTTTTTGTTTCAGGTAGAAAGCCTTTCTTCTTCTTGGGAGCTGCCTGTTGGTCGGCTTCCTTGTCAGGCTTTACCTTTTCAACTTTGGGCTTCCTGTGAATGTGAACATCAAAACATGCAAAGTCAACATGATGGCTTTAACCCACCTTATCATACACAGAGCCCTGTGATAAATAACACCTGAGTGAAGCTCATGTTTGTAGAGATCATAAAGAAATAAGTGGATCACATTTCTCTGGTTTCAGCAACTATCACTACTTATTGGTTATATTATTTTGTCTAACAGTAATTAAACTGAAATCTGATTCACATATTTGAAGCAACACAGAAAGAAAAAAAAAAGGTTTTGAATCAAATCACGCAAAACTGAACTGAATCTCTGTTGATGAGGCGATTTACTCCCCTGAACTTGAAACTTTTCAGTTTTCAAAGCACAGTTTGTGGTGTTAAAACTCAAATATCTCTGTAAGTGTCCTTCAGTCAGTGTTGGTGCGTGACTGCTTGTGGCAAGAACTGTACACCCTGTGCTAATTGTTACTGGTGTAATGATAATACACTGGTGTTACTAGTAGAGCTATAAATCAACTGTACACTGCTGCAACAAAATGAGGATATATTGAGCGTGTTTACACGCTTAAGTAGTTTACTATCAGCTTTCTGCAGTAGTCTTGTTTCTTCAATGTCATGTAAATGACAGACCTGATTCATAAACCTGATTTATGTAATCAGAGTAGGGAACTGGAGAAACATGATTTCCCCAGGTAGATCCCTCCTGCAGAAATCAGATTTAATGACCATGTATACACGTAACTGGGTTTCTAATTGTCTTTTTACAAGCATGTGCACACAGACAAAAAAAGATAATCAGGAAGCAGCGTTATGTATCACTACACTTAAAATAAGTGAGCCATGTTTCCAAAATAATGAGGAAATCTGCTTACTGACGTGATGCATGAATATAAGGATTTACATTAACCTTGTTATTACCTTCATAACTTGGTTTCCTGATGTGCATGTAAACACACACAAGAATCACCTCTAGAAACAGACAATAACTCACATGACTCCAAAGTGTTTCATCACAGCCCAGTAGGTGTCTTCTAGCTTGCCGGTCTTCTTGAAGGTGATGATGCTGGTCAGGGACTGCAGGACATTCTGAAGGGGCTCCAGGTCTACAGACAGTTTCTACACCGTGCAGAAAGCAGAAGAAGAGACTGAGCACCTTGATCGAGACAACGTCGACAGTTTCCCCCTCACACTGACACTCCCAGCCCACCTACCTGCAGGTTAACGATCTTGACCAGGAACTGACAGAGCTCCAAGGTTTTCAACACTTTCTCCTTCACCACTTTGCTCTCAGTCTGACCGACCGCCTGAAGACACTGTGAGAAGAGAACAAAGACGACATCATCAGCTGATGATCCACCTCTGATTTGATAGATATGACACAGTTTGACTGATAATGTATTTACTAGAACTGATGAATACTACACTGGTTGTGAAGAGTGTCTTACTGGGCTGCAGCTATCCAATACGGCCACTAAACTACACCTTAGATGAGAGTTACAGACCTGCTAAGCAGTGTTTTTTTGGAGGGATGCACCAATCTGCTCAACTGGATTGATATTGGCGCCAAAACCAATCAAAGACCAACACATTAGACATAACTGATTCACATTAAATATTGTTTTCTGCTATGTTCATTTCCTGTAATGAGCTAATGATGCATAAGGAAAACAGCCCTGTGTTAAAACAATGCAAGGAGATGTGTTGGTGGAGGCATGCTGTTTAAAGTACCGGTGAGACAATTAAAATGAAATCCAGGAAGTCCAGTTGGAGCCTCAGTTTAACATGTTTAAAGGCTTATCAGATGCCAAAACAACAGTTTGTAATACTCAGCGAAGATTTTACAACTGGAAAGTTATCACGGCTGCAACAATTTTATCTTTTGTTGCGACGATCATGAGGTAAACAGTAGAATACGGTGTCCATGTCACAAAATAATAGGAGCTGTGAAAGTGAACCAAACAGTAAAGTTGTAGGTCGAACAGCTAAACAATGAGCTGAAAGATGCTATAAAGTGGAGAGCTAAGCGGAGCTGCAGAGTCGGGTGATAATTCTTCATCAGTACCAGCGACTCCTGTCCCATTATTATGTACACTCAATTCACACTGTGGCCTTGATGTAACACTCCTGACATAATTTTTAAATACCTTCCATAATTACAAACCTGTTGTAATATATGCAAGTTATTTTACTGAAGAGTTGTATAATGTTGTTTCCACAACAGCTGGACTGAGAACCACCTTGTTCAATAAATGTGTGCATAAAATTGTTGAGTTTCTGTAAAATCCAAATATTACTCAAACAACTAATCAAATTTCTTGACTTCCTGTGTGTAGATGCAGCTCATGCTCATTGTGATGAAACACAGGACTGTCTGTGTTGACTTACCGCTGCCAGCTGACCTGCGACCTTCGCACAGAGCTCTGTCCACTGATCGCCGCTCAACAGCTGCTGAACCTCCCTGCTCTGCATCGCCCGCAACACCAGCACACAAGCTTGACCCTACACACGAAAAACAACGTCCGTCAACAAGAAGTCGACTGTACACATGAACATAACAATAGAAAGAGCTCATAATAAACAAATATCTAGAATATGAGTGAATGAATACCGAGCAGCTGAGATGTTTATCAGAACTCTTACTGATAAACTGATGACTTAATACGACTCAGCTGCTGTGGTGGTTCAGAGAGTTAGAAATACTTTACAGAGATTTGTTGATATTATGGCACCATATTTTGTCCATAAAATAATGCTGTACTGTAATCAGGGCAGCATTAATATAACATGTTTAGAAATGTCATATCTACCTTTTCACTGTGTCTCTGGATTCTTTATTTCATCCAGGGTTGTTTCTTATTCCAGAAAAAAGATGACATTTGACTATTTAAATTGTTAAAAAGGGATTTTGTTTAAAAGACTGGGAGACTTTGGAATTGGTATAGAAATAATATTCATTTTAACCATGTTTTTTCTCCAACTTTTGCACTGGATGACATCTTCCTTTATAATCATGACCACACAAACACTGACGTTTATTTTTAGTCAATCACACATAAACCATCCTGCTGCTTTAATACTCACCAGAGCACCATATGTGTATTAATCCACCGCTGGCAATAATCCCAACAAATGCACCATTTACTTCTGTTTGAGTGACATTTGCTAAAAGCTACAGCGACAAGCTGTTTTATGAAATTACTGAGCCTTTTATTAAGATGAAACTACACATTTGTCACCCATTTTTAAAGATTTACATCTTCAGTAGGAAACAAAGGACTTGGGGCTGAGAGCCACAGACAGAGTTGGGAAATCAGAAAGCACAGGGAGATTAAAACTGGAGTTATGGTTCTCCGGGCTGCACGTAGGTGAAAGTGCACAGAGGTCGCTCATAGACATTTGTGTGGCCATTACTTTTGTATGTATCACTCCTCAGTGAGCCTCTGCATCCTACGATTACCCATAACATCCTCCTCTGCGTAGTTTCAGAGACGTTTACATGTATTTTTGGAGAAGCATAATTCCTGTTTAACACTAATATTAGTTTTGGTCTTTTTATGGGATTTGTTGACAATAAGATAAATACAGAATACTGCCAGTCTTAACTTCTAATACTCAAAAGCATGAGAGTTATGGAAACATTCCCACAAAGTATTTGGATGCTTGACATAAATTCAAAAGGGAGCCTTTCAGTGTTGTGTTTTTATTGTTTGGGTAATTATTTTGATAAATCAAGATCATGTTTTATGCAGCAGAGGCGACACAGGATCCAAACTCATGTACTAAATCAGAGACTAAAGGTTTATTCAGTGCTCTCCACCAATAATCGATTTAAAAGCTTCAGAGAGTCATCTGTATTGTTGTTCAATTTCCTCTTGAATGTTTGAGTTAAAGGACAGCTTTTTTTCAACATTTGTTTTCTGGCTATTTTTCTGCCTAAGCTGCCAATTGTATTCACATTGAAGCAGTCAGCAAATAAAATTAACATTTGGTTTTATTGTCTCTTCTTTTTCATCGCTCATTTGCCAGGAATTTGGCTACATAACCGTTCCTGAAGATGTAAAGGGTCCAAAATCTTTACCTGTTGATGTACTCTGACCCCAGATGTGATGTGCTGCACAGCTGTATCCAACAGGTTAACGCACAAAACCTGGAAATAACACAGGAGCTGCATTAAAAATTGCCCTCAGGGGATGTAACATCTGTCTCCATGGCGATGTGAACTAACATCTGTACTGTACTGGATGAGATGTGTAGAAGGACTCACAGGGAATCTGGTGAACAAGTCGGTGAACATCTGAGCGGTCAGAGGGCTCTTCCTCCGGCTCATGAAGGAGCTCAGAGCATTTCGGAAGATGGTGGAGACCCGATCCACATCCACGTTCCCCATGAACTTGAACTGCACACACGGGAACAAACACCATGAGAGACCAGAGAAAACACTGTCAGAGATCAGATGTTCTTTCATTACAAGTGTGAATGTGTGAAACTGTGTAAGTGTGATCAAAAGGAAGTGTTTTTCACGGAAGACATTTTGACATTTCACAGTAGACAGATGTAAATAATAAAATTAATGATGACTGAACTTCATTTAGCTTCACTTGAATAATGCAGAGCAATCGTCAATGTTATTAGCAACAGCTGTGCCTTTCCTACGTACAATGTCAAGTAAAAATGTCTGCTGTAAAAAAGGGCCCGTTGCTCTCAGTGATACTTCTCCAGTTAAATAAAGGTTTAAAAAATGAATCTAGATTAACAAGAGCATCGTTTCTGGAAAACATGTTGCTGTTGAATTTTAGAAATGTATTTTTTCAATGCTGTTGGCACCAGAAATGAACCTAGACGAATAAAAAACAAAACTATCTGTGTGGATAGATACCACTAGAGGTACGAGAGAAAATTATGATCATGTGAAGCTCAGTTTGCTCTGAGGGCAGCATCCTCCTGCAGACTATACAGATAACTGGACTTCTGGACTCTGTCTTAACGTATAGAATTTAAATGTATATACAGACTATTGTCATTCTTATTAATCTGTTGATTATTTTCTCAATACATAAGTTAATTGTTTATCAAAAAACGTCCAAAGACAACAACATCAAACTAAACATTTGACTCTGCTGAATAACTTCAGTTCCAAAATACTGTATATTATAAGCAACATCGCACTGGTAAAACATAAGACAATCACTAATAAACAGAAAGCACCCTGGAGACATGATCCAAGTGAACAGCTAAAGGAAAAGAGAAAGCAGAAAACCAAACTTTAAATACACTCTGCTATTACAAACAACAATACAATTTGCAAAACAAGGTTTTTTTTATCTCCAGCAAAATTGATTACTGCAATGGACTTCTGACAGGACTTCCTAAAAAGACCAAAACCAGTTCTGACCAAAACAAAAAGGAGAGCCCACATCGCCCCAGTCTCTCTACACTGGCTGCCAGTAAGTCACAGAATTGATTTTAAAGTCTTATTACTTATTTATAAATCTCTTTATGGCACTGGCGGTGAATATATGACTGATGTGCTTGAGCAATATAACCCTGCGAGACCTGTTAGATCACAGGAAGTGGACTTCTAGTGGTGCCTAGAGCAAAATCTAAACTAAAAAAAAGGAGAGGCCGCCGAGAGTCATTATGCAGCACAGGGAACGCCCCAACCCTCGCAGCTTTTAAATCCAGACTGAAAACCTTATTGGTCTCAAGCGCTTTTAACAAAATGCTCTTAAAAATCAAGGTCTTATTATTATTGTATTTTTAATATTTTTAATCTTTTAATTTTATTTATTTGTATTCTTTTACTCTTTTATTTTATTTCTTTACTATTTTTAATTTCTATATAGATTTAATTTCTTTTCCAATTGTGTTGTTTTAACTTTGAATTGTGAGACTTTAAACTCTTTGTAGAGCACTTTGAATCTGCCTCTGTGTATGAAACCTGCTTTATAAGTAAAACTGCTTTGCCTTGTTCTGTTTGACCGACGGCCCGAAACCCAAATATATTCATATATTTACTATCATAGAAAACTAAGAAAACCAGTAAATAGTCACAATTAAGCTGGCATTTTTGCTTAAAAACTAATGATTATCACAAGCTTCTTGATCAATTGTTTCAGCTTTTAAACAGACAAAAAAGGAAGCCAAGAAATCTGGCACTGACCTGGTAAAAATACACGACCAGAGCTGGAACTGATTTGGTGCAAAGCTGGACATGATATGGGAAATGCAATGGTAACACTTGTGTACTATGTAAATAATTAATTAATTGTCCCTCTGTCTAATGACCGACTTTAAGATCTAAACACTATTCTAGTGCTGTTTCGGCCACAGTGAGCATCTGTGCCTGCAACACTTTCACATACTTTCACATATTCGCCTCATTAGGCTACTAACTGCTCGATTCTTCTGATCACAACCGCACCGTCCAATGATCTAAACACAACACCCACTGCGATGACGTTGAGAGAAAAGAAATCAAACTGCGGATGAACACAGAGGTGAAAGATGAATCGGCGTGTGGCAAACATACGTCGTTCGCTGCAGCTCTGTCGGCTGTCGGCTCCTCTTTGGTCTCAGCGGGAGGAGCTCCTCGCAGCACTTTCACCACGTACAGAGAGGCACTGCAAAGACATTTCAACATCAGCAATGAACATCAAAAAAATCTCTTGCACACCTGAGTAGTCTTTGTGACAGATGCGTTGGTGGAGCAGCCACGTACTAAAAAGAAGAAGGGACACCTGCACACTGTCTTCACTTGCTCAATAAAGATCCTTTAATATATATACAACAATATATGATTTATTATATGATATATTCAGGTATATACCTGAAGAAGGTCTTTGACAAAACATTGTATATATTAAAGGATCTTTATTGAGCAAGTGAAGACAGTATGCATGTGTCCCTTCTTCCTTTTAACATCAGCAAAGAACACAAGAGGAAAAGGTTTTGGGTTATTCACAATAGACTCAAATTATGTGTAGGCTCGATCCCGACACATTACTTCCTGACCTAGAAGAGTCAGTGTGGATGTCTCAGAACAATGGAAAGCAAGAACAAGCATGTAAGTGAATCTCCAGTTGAGATTGTTTTGTCAAGAATGAGTAGTGTGTTTCTAATAGCGTACTGGCCCAAATATAAAGACATGCAGGAACATTTTCATGGAGGCTCCAAGTCAGATTCAGAAAATCCTCTTAAGGGCTCCCACATGTCAGAAATCAGTGGTTACAACTTGATGAACGCCACTTGTTCATGAGTATAGACTAGGTGTGCTATATAAGGCAGTATTTATTAACAAGATCACACATAAGAGTAAAAAAAAAAAAGTCCTGTTGTCAGAAATCAACAGATGAAAACAAATTTAGCAGTGTCTGTATGTCTGGTATCATCACTGAATCACAGTGCTGTGGCAGGAAAAAAAAGAACTGTTAGATGCCAAAAAACATCCAGCTAAAACAAAGCGTCCTATAAGTTGAATAAGTGTGGATGTAAAGGGATGTAACGTCAGAGAGATGGACGACAGAATAAATTCAATTACAGCTGATGTTACTGTGTCAGCTGTTATAACGGAGGACGTTCACTTAAACAGCAAACAGCAGCCTGCAGAAACACTCTGAGGCAGCTGTCACGATGGGAGTATTTTTCTAATAACTACTGAATTGTATAAAACGTCATACCAAAAAAACAGAAAAAAAAACCCCACTGTAGCCAAACCCCTCAGCATCTACACAATAACATATACCAATCAAATATATTTCCTTTGTGTGACAGCCTCTGTCATTTTCAGTGCTCCTGGGTCTACATTATTTAAAATGGCTCCTCCATTCTGTCTCTGCTTTCCTTCATAACATCACACATCCTGTCAATACTGCACCGACTTAAAGGACACAGATTAATTTATCAAGCTACTTCTGCTTTATTATAAATAAGTTGTTATTCAAAAATACTTGTGTGATCTCCCTTCTTGTCTAGCTCACAGAGCCTGTGCTGTGACATTTGTATCAGTATTTCCTTCTGTTGTACTTACCTACTGTATATATAACCTGCCTGCTTGCTCGCTAACAAATACACATATTTCATTTGACAGAAAAAAAATCTTAAGTTTCAATTGGCAGCTTTTGTTTCTGAGCCTTCAATTGCATCTCACAGTCATATATGTGATATTTTTAATTCTTTATATTCTCATTTTGTACGTTCTAGTGCTTAAATTGTCAGTCATGTTATGTGTGATGCCCTCTATTTGCTTTGTATTCATTTAAATCCTATTTTCTGTCTGTGTCCAAGAGTCATTTTCCCCACATGACTGACAAAGCTCATCTACTCTTCGTCACTCATGATATTCATGTATAATGTGGTGTGTGAGACTTATACATCATTTTCTATTCAGATCAGTCGTTAAACAGAAAGTTTTACCTGAAGTAATAGAGGCAGACCGAGGAGTCGGACAGTTTCTGGGTTTTAGTCATCAGCTTGTCCAGCAGGTCATGGAGCTCCCCCTGTCTGTCACCAGCAGTCCTGCAGTAAACCTTGGACCTACACAGCTGGTTCCTGAAAAAAAAAAAAAAAAGTCTGGTGAATTAAAACACTCAAACCGAACACCTAATCATGCTTCATACCAGACATGTCACCAAAAAATGAGGATGGAGACAGAAACAGATACAGTAAATCAGGACGGTCTACCTCTAAGGTGCGTTACCTGAAGATATCCGCAACTCTGCGGAGGAAGTCCTGCTCCTGTTGGTGGCTGTCGGAGCTCATTCCTTTGTCGATGATGGTGAGCAGAGGCTCCACCAAACCCAACACAAGTGGACTGCCTGCCTGCCGGGCCACGAACACCTCAATCAGGTCCAACACCTACAACATGTGGAATAGCCAAACAAAGGAGGGAGATAGCTTTAGAGTTGGTGGAGAGTGGATTTTCATGGTTTTGATGAAGCTAGGCTAGCAGTTTCCCCCTGCTTGTAGTCTTCTAGTCTAAGCTAAACATGTCCTAGACCTTAATACTGGACACAGATGGAAGTGTTCTCATCTGACTCTGGGTAAGACGGTAAACAAGCAGAAAAAGTGTGAGACTACTTCTTTACAAGACCACAGACTGAGAACAAGGTACCTTGATCTTAAAGTCTCGAACCAGCGTCTTCTCTTTCTGTATTTTGGTCTTTTCGTCCTTCTTGGCCTGGGTCTTTTTCTTCTGCTCTGAGAACAGCGCTGCCAGGCTCTTATCCAGCTCCATCATGGCTTCATCATCCATATCTTCATCACTGCTGCCGTCCTCCTCTGTGGCCTGAACATACAGCACAACAAAGGACAAGTCTTAACCTTTATGTAACTCTGCATTTGTACTGTAGAGGCTGTGTAAACTGTGGCCTTCATGCTACTGACTGACTAAATGAAAGAAATGTCATGATATTAATTTAAAAATGCATAGAAGCAGGTGGTACAGCTGCTCATGAATGGAAACTCAATTTATGTCGAGCTAAATTCATGAAATACTGTCCTGAAGAAATATAACATATAGGCTGAAGACTTGAAAACTAAGAGGTAAGACAGTGCTAGACATGAATGTATAATGTACATGTATAATTAATGTATAATCAAGACTAAAAGTCTGCAGCCATGCTAGCAACTAATATCAGTATGCTAACAATCTGTTTAGCAAGTATAAAGTTTAACAAGTTCACCAACTTAATTCAGTATGTCAGCGTGCAAACATTTAGTAATTAGCATTAAACATAAAGTACAGCTGAGGCTGATTGGACTAAGTGAAATTTTGACCTGATGATGGCGCTAAATTAAATGTTTAGGGTTTACCAAAGTTATTACAATTCATCTTTACAAGGACATGGATGTTTGTACCTAATTTCATTGTAATACATCCAACGGTTGTTGAGATATTTCAGTCTGGACCAAAGTGGTGGACAGACATTGCATATATATTCTAGCATCATGGCTCTAAGTCTTGTTTGTTTCCGTTCACAGAGCCCAAGACTTAAGCTGGATTTACAGCGAATCTATGGAGCGCAGACATGTAGCTGCCAGACCGACACTGTAGCTGATCCACATCAGGGCTGCAGTGTTTACAGAGAGACCACATGGAGACCAGCAGAACTGTGACTGGTCAGATTTGGCTGCTTTTGTTTTCTACCACAAGTTTTTTTATAGGGATAATACCTCAGTTTTTGTTTTTGTGTTTTTGATACACTTGTTGCGCTGTCCACAAAAAAAAAGAACGAACGTCGGTTTAAACAATCATTCATTTAAAACCGTGCACACAAACCACTGACACCAGGAGGTGCTGAGATCCTGAACACCCACCAGAGCATTCTGCTGCTGCAGGACCTTCATCAGCTCCAAACGGAAGTTTTGGTCCACCTCTCCTTCCTCGTCTATATCCTCCTCCTCTTCTTCTTCATCCTCTTCCTCCTCCTCTTCCATTGCTTCATCACCTTCATCTTCATCCTCATCAGAGCCATCATCTGATTCGTCAGACTTGTCAACCTGACAGAGTCACATGTTTTGAAGTTATCAGTATAAATGTTCATTCTTAAAACATAAAAAAAACAGTAATCAAACAAAAATAAAAGGAGAATCAGATGTGTCAGATGACACAAGATATTGATAAGTTGATAAGATGAGGTTATTGATGAGATGATAAAAGAAAGTAAGTTGTGTAAGAACTAACCTCCATCTCTTCATCCTCCTCATCGTCATCGTCCTCTGGTTTCTTCTGGGTTTTGTCGATATCGTCAGTGACGACCACAGCGGAGTTCTCCTCGTCATCCTTCTCAGAGTCCAGGACCTACACCGAGCCAAACACACCACCATTAAAATCACTTATAAAGCTAGAAGTGCAATACGAATGACTGAAGTGACTTTGAAAATCATTAGAGATTACTTATTTACTAAAGATGACAGAAAACGGTCTGAGCAGTTTGCAAACAAGAAATTGAACCATTCATTGAGTAACACTTGCTAAAAAATACACTGCTCAGCTATTTTAGGAAATGACTGAATCCTTTTTTAAAGATTAAACTAAATGTTTGTGACCTGTTTTTAAATATTTTTGTGTTTATTAAGAACTAATGAACTTCGGGCAGAGAGTCAGACAGTACTGAGAGACAGTGTTGTGTGTTTTTTGATTCAACTTCTTTAACTACGAATGTATCAGTGTAACTTTAATTTTTCTGATATTAAATCCAGCGTTTTGGGGTATTATTACTTCATCATTCATGCAGATTGTCATGACCTCTTCTGCTTATTCTATTTTTTGCACATTCTTGCCAATTTTCTCTGTCACTAATATTTCCTGTCATCCCACTCGCCCTGCAGTTAGTCACCCTTATTTTCCCACAATTCTCATTCCTCACCCACCAGTGCACCTGTTCCCCATTCCCTCATTATCTCCCCAGTATATATACCAGCCCATTCTCCTTAGTAATTTGCCAGTACTACCCAGTTTTAGCACTGCAGCACTCCTGTTTTTGTCCCAAGCCTGCCTCTGTTTGCCCACGCTGATTACCTGTTGTCAAACCCCGCTTTGATTCAAGTAATTAACTGTTTTGTTTCTAACTGCTCTGTTCTTGAGTCTTGCTTTGGAGTTCACATTCATGTGCTCAGACATGTGACTGATTCCTCAAATTTTTTGATCACTATTAGAAAGAAATCTGGTTTCAGTGTTTACACAAAGTTCTACCAAATCAATCCAACCAAATTAAAATGTATCTGTGTTTTATTATGTTATACTTATTATCACCTGACTGAAATTCTATATTTAGGTCACATGAAGAAGAAAGAAAATCATCTCCATGACAACCGAGAAAACTCGCTCTACTGACAAAGGCCACAAGAAAAAAACAACAAAGTGGACCTTATGATAAGAATTGTTTATCAAACTGTTAAATACATATTTTGAGCCAATCTGTTACTTTATAATGATGCTTACAGGTCTACAGATCAAACGTATCCACTTCTACTTGTAAAAACTGATTTACAAACAGTGACAGTTGGTGTCAAAATCCACTTCTTTACTGTTTTGACAATGAATGATCATTATGTGTGTTACTTACGTCTAAGATGGCGGTGAGGGCTGCTGCAGTAACGTGGGGGCAGATGGAAGAGAAGACGGTTTTGCAGACTTGTCTGATATGTCGACTTGGCTGGGACAGAAGGGACAACAAGATGTCCACCATCACCTCCACCCACTCAGGCTCCTCTTCCTGCTCTGTGGCTGAACCAGGAGAAACACACATTCATGTCATTTAAAGCTGTATGAATTGATTTTTTGGGGAGCTTGGGGGCACCAGAAAATACTATAAAGTTGTTATGGCAAATGTGTCAGCAAATAGTTGCCAATTTACACTTCTTTTAGCTCTGTTTTGGTCTCCACCAACTTCAGGAGGATATAACTGGCTCCTAAGCCATGAAAATACTCCACTATGTTCACCAGCTAGTTGCAAACTTTGTCAGTCTGTTGTTTGGTAGCGCACAGTGTGATTATCAGAGCTTTTCAGTGAAACAGCTGCCTGTTGCGTCTGCAAACAACACTAAGAAAGCTACGGGCTGTAAAACCATGATAATGAGCTGAAAGACACTAAAACGCTCCATTTGCTGAAAGAAGACAGTCTGTTTGTTCCTTTACGTCCACATTTTTGCTACTTACTTTTTATACACTTGATAGTTGTGTTGAAGGGTTTTTACGTCACTAGCAACAGTAAAATGTTCAAATGAAACTACCATCTATATCAAAACATTTCTAAAGTGGCAAGAGAGATCAGAATGACAAAAAAAAAAAAAAAAAAAACGCCCAGCTGTGACGGAATTAAAACAGATGGGAAAAAGGTTATTTGTCACATCTCAGTTGGTGGAGACAGGCTGCTCGTCTCCTCTACAAACACATTTTGTGATTTAGATCAGTAAAAATAAATCCTGTATCTTGCGGCTTTAAAGGAATACATCAACATATTTAAATTTCTGTTGCCTCACCTTGTTTCTTCTTTTTCTTCTTGGCCTTCTTCTCCTGGGCTTTGTCCACACAGCTCTGCAGGTCCTTCATGATGTCTACCAGCTCTTCAGGAGCCTTCACCACAAATACATTTAAAAATGTTCAGAAGAGACAATTATCCTCCTCTTTCTAAGAAGGCTTTCTTTTAATCAGCTCATTTTCATGCAATGTTTTGTTTCCAATGTTTTTTGTCGATGGAAACTAAAAACTAAACAATATTCTTTAAGAACACTAAAATAACATCAAGGCTACAATAATCCAGTAATAACGGTAACAGTATCATGGCTCTGGAGTTGAGACAGTATGCCGTACCTTGAAGAGGTGCATGCCGACCAACAGAAAGAGCTGCTGGAAAGCGCTCCACTCTGCAGTTTGGCCTTTCTTTGCTTTCTTCTTCAAGCTTGCCACTGACTCCAGCATGCTGGAAGAAAACACATGTAGAGCCACAGCTATCAAACATGTTCCTACCTCGTTAAACATCCATTCTGCACCTACAGACGTGGTACTCATCAAACAGATACACTGGTGTAGCTGTGGAGTGTAAAAAATAAGCTCATCAACACCTCTAATGTCATCTTATTTACATAATGTATGTCAATTGTTAAAACTGTGAGTGAACAGTAAGTGAGTTCAGTGTAATTATAATAAAGAAAGATGGCCAAATCTATGAAAATAAGATCCAAGTTATAATAATAATTTAAAATGATCCTTTAATGGATAAGAGGTAAAAAAAAGAAGCTGTAAACTACATTCATAAAAGAGACTGTAAAAAAAAGTTAAGCTGTATCCCGTCATCTTGATCCCGTTCTGATCCAGATTCTGAGTCCAGATTCTCTTGTCTTACCTGTCCCAGGCCTGTCTCTGCTCAGGGCTGAAGGGCTTGTTGCTCTGGACGTGTTTTGGCTGGTTGAGCAGGACTTGGGTGTACTGGACCAGGTGGTAGATCCACATGGTGCCATCGGCTGTTACACCCAGCGCCCGCTTTTGATTGACAGTTGCCCCCTCGGCCGAGTCCTCAGTGAGCGGCAGGTGGTGCATGGACAGGAGGAGTCTAGATGATGGACAGATAAAAGTCAGTCACAAGACACCTGAACAGCTTTCAGAGAAAACAGGTCGTTAGATTTGTGTTCCTTTCTGGTTTGTTAGTGCTGTTTTTCTGAAGATGTGAACAGGCCAGTTTCTAGATTTAAACGGATGGCATCAATTGTAGATTAATGTCAGACTGTTGAACTGTCATATCAGTCAAACTCTGTCTTTTTACACAATGAACGTAATTAATGAGCAGAGGCCACCAGTGATTAAAGCAGTTGGTGATCACAAAGGTACTGGGTTTGCTAAAGGGAGCTAAAAACACAAAAATTAAATAAACTGTAGTGACCAGAGGTGACTTTGAGTTACTACTGAAACAGAACCCAGAAGTTCATGTTTCACTTTTGATCTCTATCAAAACATCATTTCAATAAAAACGGACAAACTCTTCAACTACATTTTTTAAAATCTCTGGAGAATAGCTCTATTGTCGCATTCACATAGTTTCACACCAACTTCAAAGTCCTTCTTAGAAAGTTTTGATAAATCCGATTTGGCGCTTAATATGCAGAGCCTTAAAATCTAGCAAATAGGGATGCCTCATGTCAGCTGAAGTCTATCGTTTGTGGTGATTAAGTCCACTGATTAACTGTCTTGATTTGTTGATGACATCAATGCTTGCCAATCTGAAACATGGGAATCTTTCCCATCCTTCCCATATCAGAAGAGAGTGGAATAAGTTGGACAGAGGTCACTGAGTAGATCCTAGTTTACACTGCTTTACTAATTTCACAGACTGAGTAATAAACAACTATTGGCTGTAATCTGTGTATTTAACAGGCAGCTGTCTGAGATCATTAGAAAAGATTACAGCTCTCACCCAAAGAAAGAATTGACAAGCACTACTCTGGTTTTATCATCCAGTGGGACGGAAAGCTTCCCCGCTGTCTCTGGGATGTCTGCAGAAGGCTTCTTGGCGCTGAAGAAAGCGTGGAAAAAGACAAACCTGGAAAAGAAACAACACAACGACAGCTGATGGTTTCTCTTCATCAAACACTGAGCGGTTTACGTCACTCAACTAGATTCAGGTCTGACCTGGCCACATCCATGATGAGATCCTCCTGCTTCTTCACCTGGTGGTTGTCAATGATCGAGGAGAGCCGAGCAACAATCCACTTCCTCAGGCGGAATATGGAGTTCTCCTTTCTGAGGAAGGAAAGTAAACAATCAATACATTCTTCCATTTCAGGATCAGGACCAGGGTTGACAGGCAAACACGCTTTTAAATATACTACAGGTGTATGCACTCACTGTTCCTTCCCTTCCTGATTGTCTTTCTGCTTGCGAGTGCTGAAGTCCAGGAGCTTGTCCAGCTGAGGCTGCAGGAACATGGTTTTCAGCCACTCCACGTAGTTCTGCAGAGCTGCCGGCTGGAGGTGCTGCACCACCTTCCACACCGTCGGCACCACAGGGTAACCCTGGTTGGTCAGCGAGGAGAAGGCCACCATCACTGCCAGCTGTTTGTCGGAGTCCTGACAGTTCCGCAAGAAGTCCGACACATAGACATCCATCTCTGGGGCCAGCTTGAAGCGGTCCGGTTTCTGAGACAGAAAAATAATAGACGAAACCGAAATTATTCAGCTATCAATCAATCAAACTAATCATATGAATTAAGGAGCTTGTTGGGTTACTACTTAATGGTTGAATTTGGGGCAAAAAAGTCAAAAAAGCATTATAGAAAAACATGTTTTCACATACTTCTAGCGGTTTCTAGCCATGCAGAGCTACTGTGCAAACTCCCCATTGGGAGCAATTTGGGTTTCAGTGTCTTGCTCAAAGACACTTCAACACATAAACAGGAGAAGCTAAGTATCGAACCACCAACCCACTCACATTTGGTAACCAAAACAAAACAACTTTCTGCATGAAAAGTGATGGTGTGTTCTTTAAAGAATCACTTTTTGTTTCCTGACTTTCCATGCATTGCAGCTGCATCCATTGTACACTGGGGCTCACTGGATTTGGAAATCATTTTTTCCCACCACCTGCACATAACATCAACTCTCTTTGTTGTCGTGTGACGTAAACTGCTATAAATGACTTATATAAACACAACAGGCCATTTTATGAACAAAAAAACACAGATTGTATGCTTCCCCAGTTTACCTGGTGTTTACAGTCGACTTAGCGGGGCCACTAACCTGAGCAGACACCACGTGTTCCCCGTAGTGCATCATCACCTCTCCAGACAAAACCTCCTTCAGCTGGGCGACAGACAGGAGAGGCAGCGCACTGCCTAGCAGACGAAAGCTCAGGTAGCTGCACACAAACAGGACGACACCAGAGGAACATGTTAACTCAAACTAGGACTGAACAATATGACAAATAATGACTGACTGACTAAAGGAAAAAGATAAATTAATTAATAGAGCTCATGCAGATGCTTCCATACAGGGGAGTTGAACACCTATGGGAGATTATAAGATGAACAGTTCTAAGCTTTTTGTTTCTTTTCTTCTCAGAAGGCCTTTCGCCCTGTGAGGACTCACTGAGTTGGTCCCGGCTGCTCCTTGAACATGCCGTCAACGATGGCTTTATTCCAGAAGAGCTGGAAGCTGTCTTCCTTCAGAGAGAGCTTCAGGAGGTCCAAAACCACTGCTGGGAGTACGCACTCCTTCTTCACTGAGCGGGCTGCCATCTTCAACACCTCCGTCAGCCTGCCAGAGAACATCACATGCTGCTTAGCGTTTCCACACAGAAGCTGACAATTAGCAGAAACTGGTGCAAACATTTGTCATAATTTATGGATGTGCAAATTAGTGCAAGACCAATAATGATATCAATATTTGAGAGTTTTAAAACTGACATATTGGCAGATATTGATATTTAAAACAAATGTCCTTAACAGAAACATTTTTGTATATGTATTATGTAGTACAGTATGTCTTTTGTGTTCTATTTAATGAGGACATTGTTTCTAAAATGACCTCAGACATATTTTTGGTATTTCCTGTTATCTATAAACCAACATTAGAGCAAAAATTATGTACATGAACTGTAACTCAGCTAATGTTAACTAACCAGTACAATATGGTTAAAGATACAATAAACAGCATGAAGTAACGAGGTGTGTCTTTGTGTTGGTTGTCTTCCCATCATCTCCTAGAAATGTCAATAAAACTGTTTATTGCTTCTGAGTTTTTCTTTCACTTTAAATTCATCATTTTTATTCCCTGGTTCAAATAGTTCAAACACTCACTTTTGAACACAAATTGTTTAATTACAGATTAAACTTACAGCTGACTTAAGGGTGATCAGGTGAGCTCTGTGTAGTGTTGAACAGCTGCAACAGGATAAACCTGCACAGTGATTTTCCACCATAAAAACTGAAGTCTTTTCTATCAGTGATGTCACAGACAGAAATATGCATATCTAATTTCACACGTTTGATGTGTGAACCTGAGCTGTCAGCTGGGAGAAGCTGACAGCCTGCAGAGAGCTGGAGAGGAAAGGAGAGTGGAAATGTACAGAAAATAATAAAGTGGAGAAGTTACAGGTGAGAGTGTGAGAGGGAAAAACAGCGACAGCAAACCTAAAACGGAAACCCACCAGTGACGGAAAGTATACTTACTTGGGGATGTTGTCAGCGTTGATGATGGTTGAGGAGCCCAGCAGCTTCTTGAGTTTCTTGGGTTTAAGGGTTTGTGGGAAGCGCTGCAGTGCTACCAGCAGCAGCTGCAACTGCTCTGGAGTCCTGAAGGCTGATGCCAAGTCAGTCTGCAGGGCGCCCAGCAGAACCTCCTCAAACACCTCCTCTGGGATCTGATGGACGGGCCAATGTCATACACGTTAGTTTGAGATGATCACATCAGCAATCATTTCATATACTGTAAATTAATGTGTTTTTCAATTTAAAGTTCACTCTCAGATGAAGATTGTAAGTTCCACTGGTGATTTCATCAACCAATCATACTCTTACTCAGCTTTATAATAATATAATTTAATATAAAAGCTTTGTTGAATAAAATAATCTATAAAACTTTGATGAAATTAAGAATCTAAGTGAAAGGTAAAAGTAAAAATCTGTGTGTATGTATCATGGCTAGAGCGATATGGTCCCTGTATAATTAGAAGTTATAATTATATATAATTAGAAGAACAGAGCAGCTATGTCACCTCAGTGAGGATGTCCATCATGGTCTTAGTGGGCAGGTCCTTCAGGTGTTGTCTGTGCTGGCTGAGGCTCTGGAGGAGCTGCACACATCCCAGCACCACCTGCGGCTCCTGCAGAGACACAACGCCACGTTACACTGAAGCTCACACACACACAGTAACCTGTTTCATACACATTATAAATCCCACAATGATATCAGACCAGGGCTGTATTAAAAATTTAGCTGCTGGGCCCCTTAAGCCTCAATCGAGGTGTTTAACCTTTGTAGACTTATGTGATTTACAAATAAAGAGCTTTATTCCATTTTTGAGGAGACTGAAATGCTGTTTATCTACAGGACTACATATGGTGGACAGTGTGCATGTCCAACCCTAGTTGGGTACAGGTGCAGGGTGAAAAGCAGCAACAAAAGTAAAGGAGAGGCTGTCCGCACACTGCAGGCAGTGCAATATTTGCAAGCTTACAGGTTTTTATTGCAACATGATAACCAGTTTTAACATGAGCGCCATATTTCTACAGTTTACATCACGACAGTAGAGAGGGAGGATAAAATAATAGGCAATGTGATTTTAACACTTTTACATTTCTATCTCAGAGTTATAAACCACTGTGCAGTGTTTTGATTAGAGCTGCAATTATTTTTTTAAGGAAATAAATGCCAAATATTTGCTGGTTGTAGCTTCTCAAATGTGAGGATCTGGAACTGTGTCATACATAATAGAAAAAAAGGACTATTAATCAGACAAAATAAGACATTTAAAGGTGTCACCTTGGGATTTAAGAAATTATAATGGACATTTTTCACTACTTTCAAACATTTTACAGACAAAACCAATTAATCCCATCAAGTTTTGATGTTGGATAAAGCTTCAAACTCATGGATTTTTTTTTTTACTTAAACTGGACTTCAAACGCAACCCCTTATATTTTTTAACACTGAGTTAGAAAAATGAGATCACTGCACCCAACAACCCATCAATGTACATACAGCGCAACATGTGAATGTTGTATCAAGACAGACTTGAAAAAACTCTGAACTTATCCTTGAAAATGATGAGTCTTGGTGAGGCTACTTACTTTTGAGAGGCGGCCGGATTGATGAAGAGCGAGGGCGCCAAACAAGTTCCCAAACATAGCATTTCTGGCAAGTTTCTGAAAAACAAGAGAAGACCTTCACATTCACAGATCTCATTCATAAAGCTTTTGGAGCTGACAGAGAATACATCAAACACACCTTTTTCACTTTCTGCAAATTGTGCTTCTCTTTGATTCTGTCGAGTATACTCTGCAGGGAGACGTCTTCAAAGGCGCTCAAGACCTGAACAAAAAAAAAAACAAAAAACAAAAACAACTCATGTCATGTCAAATCCAAAACATTCATGATTTCATGCTCAGACTCAGATACCTAAACATATTTTTACTGATTAAAACTAAATTACAGAAATTCTTACTCGGTATGTGTAATAAGTCAAATGACAATATCTGACATATTTTAAAAGGTATTCTGACCAGAAAATTATGTTTGTAGATGCTGGAATTTATTGTTCATACTAGTCAGATAAGAGACACAGATGAACAAGTCATATCTCTTTTGTTTAATTCATACAAACATGTAAGTGTAATGTGGAGTTCATGCTATGTTGGATGGATGGGAAGGATTAGAAAGATTCCCACTTGTGAGTGTTCAGGTCATCTGGCAACTCAGGAAGGTTGTATGACAACTGTCATATGGAGGTTTAAATTACTATGCATTGACAAAATTAGATTATATCCATTAAAACTGAGTTTATTTACATTGAATGATGGACTTTGGTTAAGTGAGGCGTTCAAGTTTGCTTGGTTTTCTGGCACTTCTGTATTATTAATTGCCAAGTCCAAGTCTGTAAAGTATGTTAGAGCTTTCAGAATAATCCCAGTCTCTGTTTTCAGTAACTCCGATATGACATGAACGCCCACTTTCCCCAGCCGAAAAAAATAATCCCCTACATGAAGTCCCACCAGCTGTAAAATCACAACAGGACATTTTACAGTTGAAAAATAAACCTGTTGGTGCTCTCTGGTGGACAAATATCGTAACTGAGACACTGTTTCAAAATGATCTATCTTTCTTTTGCATTTCTGTCATTTCTTCTATCAACTAACATACTGTATATACACTAGTGATGTTAGGCTTGAAGCAGACAACTTGACAGATGTTTTCGATGCCTCACTTCACCACGCCAAAAAGACTTGACTTTATTGAACAACCTCACATCCACCATGACTTCTCTGCCGCTTGCTCTTTCCCAGGTAACGACACAGAAGTTGCCCCACGTACCGGAGCAGCGGTGCACAGAGACTCCCAAACGCTATTGATTTCCGAATGAATGGATATTTGGTGTTATTTTTGGCATTAAAAAATATTTTCTTGGCCTGGCGGGGGTTCTCGTTGTGTCATTATGGAGAAACATTGATTCAGTAAACGTTGAGTACAGTTAGACCCAGCAGTCTCCATTAGGTTGGGCGAGTTCAAAGCTGTGAAAACAACGGGGGTGTTTTAAATACACCCCCGTTAAATAATGTATTAATCCTGGAAAGCTGTTGATTTTCTCCTTATGAAAATAACACGGAGATTATTCGACCAGTGAGAATTTAGTCAGATGAGAGCATATCGACCAGCAGACTACAGCCCTAGATTACAGGTGTATATACTTGCTATTTCTATGTTCTTGTGTGCTAGAACGCAATAACATATATTTTTGTTGTTTGCGGCAGTAGGTTGTGCCGTAGGGTCGTTTTACTAAGATGTAGAGTAATGTGCAAATAAGTTTGGATCGGAACAAGTTTTTGACCTCGTACAATGTGTAACATGTTTAATGTGTACTTCGAGATAGCGGGTAATAATGTGTGTGTTACAGTTTGGAATACAACATCAAGTCCACATCAAGCATCCCTGCTTTCTGTGGATTTGCAGATTAAGTGGTCTAGGAACTTGGAAGATGGTAAAACGGCCACTATACCCCCATCACTAATAAACACCAGTACTGGTATTTCTGCAATAAACTCAATTTTGGCCTTGCCTGTATGTATTGGACGGGATCCATCAGACAGTAATTGAAAAATGTAATTTTTGTTGACTTGTATTTGTGAAAGTGAAGAATGATCTTCCACGCTAAAACCTGTAATTATGGGTAGTCAAGTTGTTTTTAGTCGTGTCCACTCACCTGTCCCAGAGCCAGGCTGAATCCAGGTCTCGCTGTTTCTCGTGTGTGCGCCAGTCCATCCACCAGCCTTTTAAAGGTGTATTCCAACTCATCTGCCTGCAGTTAACAGAGAGAGAGAGAGAGAAAACACCACAACATGACACACTGCTGCGGAGAGTCTCTTTTCTTTTGCTCATACTGGTTGTTGTGACATATAATTTCATTTAGGTAACGGAGTTCACAGTTCAGATAGTTTAGGAAATTTCAAGTTGATTATAATTTTTTTTTTTTGTTAGAAAAATCCTATACAGAGCACGTGTCAGCAGGATCAAAGATTCACTAGTTCAGACCGTTGTAACCACATTTACTAAGACGTCACTTTGATAATTAACATTTTCAAAAGGTAGAAAACAACAAATATTGGATTGGTTGATATTTACTTTCCTGTAATATTACCAGAAAAATACACCCAGTCTTTAAAACAGAAGTTGTTTGTGTGCCTAATGTAAATCTTGAGTGTTTAATTGAGTGTTCAATTGAGTGGTTAATTGAGTGGTTCATTGGTATATTGGCTCATTTACTTTGTCTCTAAGTTCACTCCAGAGAGCTCGATGGATATGTTCGGTATGTGTCATTCTGGCTGTATAGAGATTATGTCTGTAAATGAATATGTAAGTATGCTTTTTATATTTTGTGCCTTCATTGTAACTGTTCATTGACATATTTCAGTCTTATTGTTTATATCCTAGAGTGAGAATCAGGTATGTTTGTGGAATTTGAGTTAATTCTTTACTACAAACACATATAATCTCTCTAAGTTATCCGTCCACTTAACTCTCCTCTGAGACTAATTATACCAGTTTGTTGTATTGATAACCAGTACACAGAGTTTTATAAGGCTTTCAGTGTAACTAATTGATTGTGAATTGTGTGTTATATTATAGTTCATTTTACACAAATTTCCTGCAGTTACCACATTATCTATGTGGGTTAATTGTACAGTTTATCAGTTGTACTCTTATTGTTATGCATTGAATATAATATGTGACTTTGTCAGGAGTTGTCAGTTTACTCAATGATAGAATAGGGATCCCTTAAGGAAAAAGGTTGGGAACCACTGTTAGAGTTCATTATTTTGAGTATTTCTGTAATTCTCTGTTCTTCTAGAAAACCACAAACATTTACCAACAGTGTAAACATGTACGACTTTCAAGTAAAGTACAAGAAACCTTCTGAGGCGTATTCTTGTGTATTGTGACAGATACACCACAGTGATTGCACTTTGCATTGTTAAAGACTAAACTACTAGTAGTAAACTTGTCAAAAATCAGTGTGTAGTTGTATTTGTTTCCTTGTCATCATGTTTCAGGTGTCACCTAAAAGAAATTTCCCCTGTAAACTTCTCTGATGGTTTCAAGTAAATGACTGTTTGACTGTCTTCTTTTCCACAATAATTTTAAGATTAAAGAAAAGTTTGAGAAATTAATACAAATTTATGCAGCAGAAAAGCTTTTTTTTTTTTTTTTTTTAAATGTTTCCTACCCTTATTATCATCTCAACACCCCTCACATTAATCTCCACCTTGAGCAGTTACAACTGTGAAATGCTGCTTACACACTGATCAGTATTGATAATGTACTCTATTAAACATATTTAACATATCAGTCACTGGGGCTAATTCTCAGATGAACAAATACCTTTACTTGTACTACTTTAAGTATACTAAGTTACTGTCTCTTGTCTTGAGTTTGTGTTGTATTTATGCTTTGTATATGATTGTTGATTCTTACATTTTTGTTATATGTTTTACAGGGCACCACAAGAAATTACAGCTTTGCTCTCAACTGGTTTCCCCTGATATAATAAAGTCTTATTTATCTCTGATAATACTTCTGTACTTTAAAGGGTCTGAGTATTTCTTCTACCACTGACTTAATTTAACATTTCAGTGTCTGTAAGTCTAAGTTTCTCAGTGGCAGTGAGTCTGAGTCTGTCTCACCTGGTTGTTGGTTTTCAGGTATTGGATTAAGTTTTCTACTGCTTTCAACCGGACCTCCTGATCCGGTTTGGCCAAGTCCCAGAAGAAGTCGAGGAAGACGCGGTTCTGCTGCAGGATCCCGGCCGGCCGGACCGGCTGTGCTGCTTTTACTGAGAGCTCCTCCACCATCTCTACAGACATCTCCTCACAGCAACACAACTGCTGTCCATGCTGCTGCAGGGGGAAAACGTGCATCCGTGAACAGCAACTGTTTCCGGGTCAACGCGAACTGACAAATTACCGCCACCACCTGGTAGGAAGTGTGAATCGGGATCGGGAACTTGTTTTTCTTCTGTTTCTTTTCCCCTTTCTACTTTCTCTTCCTCTTTTTCTTTCTTTCTTTCTTTCTTTCTTTCTTTCTTTCTTTCTTTCTGCCTTTCTTTCTTTCTTCTTCTTCTTCTTCTCTTTCTTCTTCTTCTTTTGATTTTATTGGCGATTATGCATGATGTTTTCCAAGCCTCAATATTATATGTTAAACTAATTTGTTGGCACATAATAGTATCTTAGCCATACAAATACAATATCAATATCTTCTTATTGCCCGTTATTACTGAAGCAATTATACCTTCTATGGAGAGGTGGTAAGAGACGAATATGGAGGCGAGAGGGGCAAGTACACTTCATTTCTTTGCATGTACCATTAATTAATTGTCATGTAGCGGTGTCTGAATCCACCTCAGTCATGGGTTTGTTTTAAATACTATATATTTTAATATTGCTTTGACAGTGTTGAAAAAGTAGTCATTCCAGGCATATATTTATTTAATTATTTGCAAAAAATCGCCTTTTTATGACTTTGAGCCCCTGCCTCTCTAACATCCTCTGCACGTCCCGCTCCTTTACTTAAGTAAAAGTGCCAACACAGCAATGTAAAAATACTCTTTTACAAGTAAAAGTCCTCCATGAAAAATCCCACTGCAGTAAAACTATATAATTATTATCAGCTTGATGTAGTTAAAGTATTGCAGTAAAAGTAGTGGTTTGGTCCATCTGACTGATATATTATTATATATGACATCATTAGATTATTAATACTGAAGCATCAGTGTTAGAGCAGCATGTTACTGTTGTAGCTGCTGAAGGTGGAGCTAGTTTGAACTACTTTATATACAGTTAGCTAGTTTAGTCCAGTGGTTCCCAACCAAGGAGTCGGGCCCCTCCAAAGGGTCACCAGATAAATCTGAGGGGTCGTGAGATGATTAATGGGAGAGGAAAGAAGAAAAAACAAAGTTCTGATACACAAATCTGTTCTCAGTGTTTGGACTTTTTCTCTGATCTTTGGTCTTTTTGGTGAAATATTGGATCATTTGAACATTTATTGAAATGAAACCATGTGAGAAGTTTAGAGGGAAAAATCACTATTTGGTGGAGCTGTTAACAACTCATAGACATCTGAAATGTGACCCCGACTACACACTGCTTTTTGTAAGACGTCAAAAGTCAAAAAGGTTGGAAACCACTGGTTTCATCTTTAACAATGTGTTTGTCATATTATCCATTGTGTCAAATCTTCATCTGAAAAGTAATTAAAGCTGTCAAATAAATGTAGTGGAGTAGAAAGTACAATATTTCCCTCTCTCTCCTCTCCACTCCCTCTGAACCACCTTTACTGCCTCTGCATAAGATATACCCATGTTCACTCTTCACACACTATGTACACATCCACGATTAACACATTTCATCTCTGCCCCGTCCTCACATTTTCCATATTCATGATCACCGTCACACCTTCCACACTTTTGTGTCCCTTTACACCCTACTGCAATATATCCATATTTTTGGCATTTGAAACATCTCAACAGTGGCAGGACATACGGCTTACATTGTAAATCCCACTGTCACTTTATCAGGCAAAACCATCTTTTGGAAATCCAGCAACACTGATAAACTATCAACCCTCTCACCTTCCCTTCTTGCTTACAGACGTTTAATACCAATAACTTTACCACCTCTTATGCCTGACCTTAAATCCTCCAATTTTTCCTCCACTGGGATACCATATATAACACTCACAAAGGGCCCATCAACTGTCTTGGCTTTCTCCACCATTTCGTTGCACACCTCACTCAACCTCATCACTTTCTCTCTCTGCTCCTTGTCTTTACACTTAATTAACAAGCTGCCATCACCCAACACTTTCACTATCAAAATTTTGCCAATTTTCTCCTTCAACCCGCAAGTCAATGACACCAAACTAATATACCTTACATCATTTCCCTCCTTGAACCTCAAGATTAGTTTAAACCCCTCATTCTCAACAACCCTCCACAACGCAATGTAATATTGCATTATGGAAGATAAATTGCCATCCAATCATATAGAGCTGATACAGATAATTATAGTTATCCCTAAAATGTATGCACTTTATGGATGTTTTGCCCTCAGTATAGAATAGTTGTATTCTATGTAATTTGCTCTTAAATTCAATAAGACGTAATACAGTGAAAAATGTCAAGCATGTGATTAAAGAATTATGAACATCAGTGGAAGAGGAGGCAGAAGGAAGAACAGGGTAGTAACAGTATTTACAAAGTAATGAGTGCAAGCAGAGGAAGCAGCTCTTTAGTGAGTTAGTGGCTCTTAAAAGAGCCGTTGTGGTTGGTGGATCAGCAGACAGTTTAAGCTCTCTCTCCACGGATGCGGCGGGCCAGCTGGATGTCTTTGGGCATGATGGTGACCCTCTTGGCGTGGATGGCGCACAGGTTGGTGTCCTCGAACAGACCGACCAGGTAAGCCTCGCTGGCCTCCTGCAGAGCCATGACAGCGGAGCTCTGGAAGCGCAGGTCGGTCTTGAAGTCCTGAGCGATCTCCCTCACCAGGCGCTGGAAGGGCAGCTTGCGGATCAGCAGCTCAGTGGATTTCTGGTAACGACGGATCTCTCTCAGAGCCACGGTACCAGGCCTGTAACGATGGGGCTTCTTGACGCCGCCGGTGGCCGGGGCGCTCTTACGAGCAGCCTTGGTGGCCAGCTGCTTCCTGGGAGCTTTGCCTCCGGTGGATTTACGAGCGGTCTGCTTGGTTCTTGCCATCGCTTCTTCTTTCTCTGATCAGGAGAAAATAATACTGAGAAGAAGAGTCACGCTGCTCTTAAAGTGTCGGAGCGGCTGCGTAACTGTGACGCTGCTTCAGACCTCCGGGTCCTGATTGGTGAGCGGCTCCTCCCGGAGCTCAGCACCGCCTAGAGGAGCGACCCACCGCCTGAACCTCCGCTCCTTATTGGGGGAAAGCTTCATAGCGGGCTGCGCTGCTGGAGCCTCTTTTCTGGTTGGTCCGGCATCAACCGTCCCGCGCTCGCGGAAATATAAAGGAGGGTTTTCACCGGTTGAGTCATATTCTCTTTGAGATCAAACTCGAGAAGAACCCAAAAATGAGTGGCAGAGGAAAAACCGGAGGCAAAGCCCGCGCTAAGGCAAAGACCCGCTCCTCCAGGGCTGGGCTCCAGTTCCCCGTCGGTCGTGTTCACAGGCATCTGCGTAAAGGCAACTATGCTCAGCGTGTCGGTGCCGGAGCCCCCGTCTACCTGGCGGCTGTGCTGGAGTACCTGACCGCTGAGATCCTGGAGTTGGCTGGAAACGCTGCCCGCGACAACAAGAAGACCAGGATCATCCCCCGTCATCTGCAGCTGGCTGTCCGCAACGACGAGGAGCTTAACAAGCTGCTTGGCGGAGTGACCATCGCTCAGGGTGGCGTGCTGCCCAACATCCAGGCTGTCCTGCTGCCCAAGAAGACCGAGAAGCCCGCCAAGAAGTAAATCTGGACCTGGCTGACTGCTGAAAACAAACCAAAGGCTCTTTTAAGAGCCACACACTCCTGATAAAGAGCAAAAATCCTCGTCTCTGATGAAACTCTGTTGAAAATACAATCCATACATTATGTTGATGGCTAATGTCTCAAATATAAACATACACTCAAAACAAACAAATAAATAATGGTTGAATTAAATAATGTTGGTTGTGTTGCCAACAAGATCAGCAGTCAACGTTTAAAGTTATATAATCTAGTTTTAAGGTGTACACTTAACAATGGGAAGATTATATATTGGAATGAAATTTACACACATTGTTGGAAACTAATTATACTGGTGTAACATGGAGATTTGCTGACCAGCTCCAAAAAAGCCTCTTTAAGAGACACTCAGCTCTGAAACAGTGATTCTGATAAAAACTGGTAAAAGCTAGTCTAGGTCAAACAATGGTTCAGAAAGGAGGGTACTTGTAAGGTTAAATATTGCTGTAAAACATCAGGAGGAAATCATTTTGATGTGTTTTCAAATCACTTCATCAAATCTGTTCACCCAATTATGAAATTGTCATAATAGTAATACATTTGCAGTTCAATGTTGTCCTGAGTGATTTCCTGTATTTGATGCTGCTCGGTACTCATAGTAAATTATTTATCACTAAATAATACTGAGAGTATGAGATTGAAACAGAATGTCTGAGTTGATACCATATTAATAACTGCAGTAACTTATTTTTACACATGATAAATACAAAAGTCAGTTTTATCAATTAATGTAGCTTATAAAACACTATATGGTTGAAATATCTTCTAATTGGGATGATGCTCTTTAGATAAGTTGTGTGGCTCTTAAAAGAGCCTTTGATCAGGTTCACATGTTCAGATTGATGACAGCTCACTTCTTCTTGGGTGCTGCCTTCTTGGCTTTGGGCTTGGCCACCTTCTTTGCGGGAGCTTTCTTGGCTGCAGGAGCCTTTTTCACCACTTTCTTGGGACTCTTGGCGGCCTTCTTGGGGCTCTTGGCTGCTTTCTTGGCCGCTGCGGGCTTCTTGACCTTCTTGGGGGATTTCTTTGCGGCTGCTGTCTTCTTGGCTGCCGCTGTCTTGGGCTTCTTAGCTGCGGGTTTCTTGGGGCTCTTGGCGGGCTTCTTGGCTTTAGGAGCAGCTTTCTTTGCGGGCTTCTTGGCCTTAGTCTCAACCTTCTTGCTCATCTTGAACGAGCCGGAGGCGCCGGTCCCCTTGGTCTGGACCAGAGTCCCCTTGGCCACCAGGCTCTTGATGGCGGTCTTGACGCGGGCCTTGTTCTTCTCCACATCGTAGCCTCCGGCAGCCAGAGCCTTCTTCAGGGCGGCTGCAGACACGCCGCTCCGCTCCTTGGATGCGGCCACAGTTTTCACGATCAGCTCGCTGACGCTGGGGCCAGTCTTCTTCGGCTTGGAAACCTTCTTTTTGACGACTTTAGCCGGAGCGGCGGCTGCGGGAGCTGGAGCAACTTCTGCCATTATTTCCTCTGAGTTCAGATCCGACACGAAACAAACGGAGAGTCTGAGTTGACTGTTGGAGAGTCTGAGGCAGGAAGCTGTACTTAAACACACCATGAGAACCATGGAGACTCAGCCCAACTGCTGTCTTACTCCGTGCAGCGTCAAAGTCTGACACTTGTGTTTTCTCTTAGTGATAAAAGACTAAAAAATCAGTGTGGGACAAGTGTTGAAGGCTCACATAAAGGCAGCAGATAGCGGACTTGTGTCTCTTCATATTTAAGTCATGTAGAGCTCTGATGTTCTCTGTATTTTCTTTGTGGAGCGAACAAACCTCACCTGATCACCGCCGTGGACAGCGCTGCTCAGCGTCTTTTCTCTCTCATTTCTCTCCTAAAATACTATAAAATACATCCGAGCTTCACCAAAAGCAGTTTTTCAGCTGTCTCACATGTTTGTTCACAGACTCAAAGTAAAAACATCCATCTGTTGATCATCAGTTTGTAATAAAATGAAGCGATTCTGGTCGCAGCAAACACACTCCTGATACAGTTTAGCCAGACGTCCTGTCAGAGCTGCTCTATGGCTGTGGACATTTCTTCTCTTATTCTGAGGACTATTTTGAATAGAAATAATTTGCAACACTGTTCTCTGTGCTATTTGTGTGTATCATACTTCATATTAATGGTTATTAATTATTGTTAATGTACTAATTCATTAATACAGCCATCAATGACAGCTGTCTGTGGGAGTGTGGTCAAAGGTACATTGTTACACTGATTGAAGAAAATAACTACGGTTCAGTTTGTGTTTTGCCTCAGTATTTCAGTTACAATTATTTTATGTGTCCTGCTGATGGTAAAAGGGAAGACTTTCACTGACATTCAAGGTTATAATTTCCTTAAGATTATTTTAAAAATTCTGGCATTGATATCCATATAAAACCTTTCTTGGGGCCACTAGGCAAAATAACAAGGCCTCAGGCCCTTTAAGATTAAACAGAGGATATACATTAAGTGAATTTAAATGAAACAGCACTGCTGATATGTTGATATATGTCAAAAGATATTATATTTACATTTTGTTAACATGTAAACAATACAAATCATTTTAAAAATAGTGCAAAAGCTCATAACCTAAACCCCTTCTGACCTTATTTTTCCCCACTAATTATAAGTTTGAACAAGACATTAATATTTTTTCTTTCCCCTCTGCAATGTAGAAATGAGGTCAAAACTCATTTTTCCAGTTGGCTCACATGTTTGTTCACAGACTCAAAGTAAAAACATCCTTCTGTTGATCATCAGTTTATAATAAAATGAAGCGATTCTGGTCGCAGCAAACACACTGATGAAGCTCATGATGCAGTTTAGCCAGACTTCCTGTAAGGATTATTTTTAATAGAAATAATCTGCAACACTGTTCTCTGAAGTCAGTGCAACATGTGTGTATTACACTTCTTATTTATGTTTTTACTGTTAATGAACAAACACACTGACAAATAAATGACAGCACAGTAACATGGAACCAGTCAGTCTGTTATTATGTAAGAAGTAACAACTAGATTATTGCACCATCATTGTTGAATTGTAACATCGTTCGATGACTGTCTCGCCGCAATTTTTATTTACAGTTATTTTTCTGTGTATTCTGCTGGTGTTGACTTTCAATGAAATTCATATTAATGTCCTTCAAAACTCTGAGTACAAGAGTGTTTTACGGACTCTACCAAACTGAGACAAACTACCTGGCACTGTTTAATATGCATAATATATACTGTATATTTGCATATTCATGAAACATGTTTATTTTAAGAGGAAATGATAAAATAAAATAGTTTGAAGTGTTTCCTGAAACGCATTTTCCATTTGATTCATCATGTGAAAAGAAAAGGTTTTTCTTTCCCCCAGGTATAAATCATTTTATGAGACCCTCCCCCTCCGGAGACCCAGTAATTCATTTTTGTCCTCTCTAGCGGACATTAAGTTTTTGCTCATATTTCTCATACTATACATGACATATCATGTGGGGGGTATGACCTTGCATCTCAACGAAAATATAGCATTATAGTTCATGCCCTTTGTGGGTAATTATATGTACAAAATTATCACACTCATGACATTTATTTTCCTTCTCATCAATAGAAACAGTTCCTGGAAGTTCCCATTAATTAAGGTGCCCATGAATTCTCTTTAGCTATTATTTTCATGTATATATGACTCTAGGGTACACATTTACATAATATTCTACATCTAATTAGAAGTGTGAAAAGCATCATTGGCGTTTAGTGTTAAGTATTCTTATATGTACACATTTCAAGAATCTCATTTTCCTTATTTGTCAGCCATATTGTAAGGACAGCTTGATCTTCAGAGGGAGCGGGCGGCTCTAAGAGGAACCATTGGGTTGAAGCTCATTGGGCAGCAGAGATGTTTACTTGGAGCTGGTGTACTTGGTGACGGCCTTGGTGCCCTCAGACACGACGTGTTTGGCCAGCTCACCGCACAGCTGCAGGCAAAGGAGTTCATGATGCCCATGGCCTTTGAGGAGATACTGGTGTTGAGGTGGACCTGCTTCAGGACCTTGTACACGTAGATGGTGTAGCTCTCCTTCCTGCTCTTTATCTTCTTGCCTCCTTTGCCGGCAGTCTTGGTCTAGTGTTTTCTTGGAGCTCTCCTTGGGCGCTGACTTTGCTGGTTCAGGCATTTCGTTACTATGCAACTCAACAGCAATGAACATGTTAAACAGAACATTTGTTCTGTCTTCTTATCAGCTTGTCAGTCATAATCTGTAAAGCACTATACACTAGACGAAAGGTACTATGCAAATTTCATGTTACCATGAATTTCATTTCATCATTTCTGCAACTATCCATGCAATATTTCAGTAATATTAAAATACTAAAGCTGAGGGTCTGTTTTCAACCAACAGCGGGATGTTAACTGTCAGGTTAACTTGCCAAATATCGCAGAAAAAGACAAAATGGAGGGAAAAAATCAAAAAGGAAGAGATCACCCTGCTTAGGGAAAAACTACGTGGGCGAAGCTGCTGAGTTTGGCGCCGCCCAGCAAAGTTGCCGCCACCTGTCCTCTCTTACGTCCGCAGACACGCTTTAAATACAGAAGCTCAACTAAAATGTTTCATACTCGACTCTTAACTCGTCAGAGACAAGATCAGTAAAAATGAGCGGAAGAGGCAAGGGAGGTAAAGGACTCGGTAAAGGAGGCGCCAAGCGTCACCGTAAAGTCCTCCGTGATAACATCCAGGGAATCACTAAACCCGCCATCCGCCGTCTGGCTCGCCGCGGCGGAGTCAAGCGTATCTCCGGTCTGATCTACGAGGAGACTCGCGGTGTGCTGAAGGTGTTCCTGGAGAACGTGATCCGTGATGCCGTCACCTACACCGAGCACGCCAAGAGAAAGACCGTGACCGCCATGGACGTGGTTTACGCACTGAAGAGGCAGGGCCGCACCCTGTACGGCTTCGGAGGTTAAACCTGATCCTGACCCGTTGATACCGAAACACAAAGGCTCTTTTAAGAGCCGCCCACCTTCTCTAAGAGATGTCCTATGACTGATTAATAGACATATGTGATTATGTATGAACACATAACCTGTATGTAATGTTTCTTTCAACTTGTATTCATGCTCCAACTCATGTAAGAGCTTAATTGATGACCATTAACACAATTATTAATACTTTGTGTATATAACTATAGACTTAACTTTTTGGGTGACCAGGTTGTGAAAACACTCTGTCCTCTCAAAATAAATGTGAGGTGATTAACAGGGTTACAAAAGTTCTGCTACATGTGCATTTTTGGACTTTCCATTGATGCTTTTGTTGCAAGCAAAAAAATTGTAATCACTGGTTGAAACTATGAATTGTATTCCACAATTCATGTAAATGCACAATATTAACATGATGAACACAATAGTAGCATAAAAATAAAAACAATGTAAAGTACAATACTAGTGCATTTACTTTAATTTAGTTACTTCCAGTCACTGAGAATGGGGCTAGAAGTCATATATATATTCCAGAAGAATTATATAATTATCTTGTAATTATGAGGAATTATCTTTCATTACTACTATGCATAGCATAAAGAGAAATTGAGATATTTAATTACTGTTAGCTCTACGGTACATTTAACAAGAATATGGTATTTAACTTTGCTAATTAAAATAACATGCACATCGAGCCTGCACACCTGCATGTCATACAGCACCTTGCCTTGCCTCACCATTCACTGTGCATCATAATAGTTAAGTGCAATCATGGCAAAAAAAAAACAGAAAATCAGTTCAAATAACTTCACTATATATATACTGTATACATAAAAGTACTTCAAAATCTGTAATTAACACAAACACTGTGATTTAAAGGCAATTAAAAGCTTACAGCATCTGATTTTACCTGAATTGGTAATTAACAACTTCTTTATCTCAAACTCTACAAACAGAGAGAACAGAAAGATGATTTATCGCCTTCTTTTGTTGTAGTAAATTTCTCTTAACATTATTATTCCCCAATTTTTTGCTTTGCATGTCTTGTATTATGTGTTTCTGTGTCATATATTTTAAATAGTCGCTGACAATGTAGTATGACATGCTGCATGCTATTTTTTATTTATTTATTTTTAACTAACATTAATATTCTGTTCTTTCTTATTATTGCGTATTATTTATTGTATTGTTGTTCCAGGGACTACAAATGAAGAAGTTCCTCTTGGCTAACTGGCACATTTACAGCCATGACTATTAATATGCATTTTCATTGTTAAATAAGACGATGACTAAATAAATAAAAGTTATCGAGTTAATTCAATAATAATTTTACTAGTACACTGTACACCTACAAAAGTTATTTCATTTCTTGTAAATGCAGAAGGCTTCCTGTTTGTCAACTTAATGCATTTGTAGTTAATACAACCGTTACGGGTAAAATCCATTTTAATATAGATGGTGTTTCACAGAAATGTCTATTATAGGGAACATAAACAAATATAAACAGATACGTTGACATAAAAATTAGTTTTGACCTCATTTCTACATTACAGAGGGGTAAGAAAAAATATTAATGTCTTGTTAAAACTTATAATTAGTAGGAAAAAATAAGGTCAGAAGGGGTTTAGATTAGGAGCTTTTGCACTATTTTTAAAATGATTTGTATTGTTAACAAAAGGTAAATATAATATCTTTTGACATATATCAATATATCAGCAGTGCTGTTTCATTTAAATTCACTTAATGTATATCCTCTGTTTAATTTTAAAGGGCCTGAGGCCTTGTTATTTTGAGTAGTGGCCCCAAGAAAGGTTTCAACACTACCCTTTTTTTCTAATCAAAAGGTTTTATATGGATATCAATGCCAGAATTTTTAAAATAATCTTGAATCTTGAAAGTCTTTTACCATCAGCAGAACACATAAGATAACTGTAACTGAAATACTGAGGCAAAACACAAACTGAACCGTAGTTATTTTCTTCAATCAGTGTAACAATGTACCTTTGACCACACTCCCACAGACAGCTGTCATTGATGGCTGTATTAATGAATTAGTACATTAACAATAATTAATAACCATTAATATGAAGTATGATACACACAAATAGCACAGAGAACAGTGTTGCAGATTATTTCTATTAAAAATAGTCTTCAGAATAAGAGAAGAAATGTCCGCAGCCATAGAGCAGCTCTGACAGGACGTCTGGCTAAACTGTATCAGGAGTGTGTTTGCTGCGACCAGAATCGCTTCATTTTATTACAAACTGATGATCAACAGACGGATGTTTTTACTTTGATTCTGTGAACAAACATGTGAGACAGCTCGAAAACTGCTTTTGGTGAAGCTCCGATGTATTTTATAGTATTTTAGGAGAGAAATGAGAGAGAAAAGCGGCTGAGCAGCGCTGTCCACGGCGGTGATCAGGTGAGGTTTGTTCGCTCCACAAAGAAAAAGCAGAGAGCATCAGAGCTCTACATGACTTAAATATGAAGAGACACAAGTCCGCTATCTGCTGCCTTCATGTGAGCCTTCAACACTTGTCCCACACTGATTTTTTTAGTCTTTTATCACTAAGAGAAAACACAAGTGTCAGACATTGACGCTGCACGGAGTAAGACAGCAGTTGGGCTGAGTCTCCACGGTTCTCATGGTGTGTTTAAGTGCAGCTTCCTGCCTCAGACTCTCCAACAGTCAACTCAGACTCTCCGTTTGTTTCGTGTCGGATCTGAACTCAGAGGAAATAATGGCAGAAGTTGCTCCAGCTCCCGCCGCCGCCGCTCCGGCTAAAGTCGCGAAGAAGAAGGTCTCCAAGCCGAAGAAGACTGGCCCCAGCGTCAGCGAGCTGATCGTGAAAACTGTGGCCGCATCCAAGGAGCGGAGCGGCGTGTCTGCAGCCGCCCTGAAGAAGGCTCTGGCTGCCGGAGGCTACGATGTGGAGAAGAACAAGGCCCGCGTCAAGACCGCCATCAAGAGCCTGGTGGCCAAGGGGACTCTGGTCCAGACCAAGGGGACCGGCGCCTCCGGATCCTTCAAGATGAGCAAGAAGGTTGAGACTAAGGCCAAGAAGCCCGCAAAGAAAGCCGCTCCTAAAGTCAAGAAGCCCGCCAAGAGCCCCAAGAAACCCGCAGCTAAGAAGCCCAAGACAGCGGCAGCCAAGAAGACAGCAGCCGCAAAGAAATCCCCCAAGAAGGTCAAGAAGCCCGCAGCGGCCAAGAAAGCAGCCAAGAGCCCCAAGAAGGCCGCCAAGAGTCCCAAGAAGGTGGTGAAAAAGGCTCCTGCAGCCAAGAAAGCTCCCGCAAAGAAGGTGGCCAAGCCCAAAGCCAAGAAGGCAGCACCCAAGAAGAAGTGAGCTGTCATCAATCTGAACATGTGAACCTGATCAAAGGCTCTTTTAAGAGCCACACAATTTATCTGAAGAGCATCATCCCAATTAATACATGTGATATAAAGTACATTGATTAATACAATTGATATGTTTATTTCTCATGGGGTAAAATGGTAAGTGACTGCAGTTATTAATATGGCACCAATTTATAATCATATTCTGCTAACTTAACTGCTATCTCATACTCTCAGTATCATTTAGTGATAAATAGTTTACTCTGAGCAGCATCAAATACAGAAAATAACTCAGGATGACATTGTAAATATATTGTGACAAATTAATTATGATTAATATGTTAGATGAACAGATTACACCATAACAATAACTGATATGGAGACAAATCAAAATATTTCCTCTTGGTGTGTACAGCAATATTTAATCTTATTATGATCCATGACTGTACAAATACCATCTTTATAAATCATTGTTTGACCAAGCTTGACTTTGTACCTTTTACCAGTTTTTAAATCAGAATCACTGGTTACAGAGCTGAGTGTCTCTTAAAGAGGCTTTTTTGGAGCTGGTCAGCAAATCTTCAGATCAATGATGTGTATGAATTTCATACAGACTATAGACATTAAGTGAATTTTAAACCTGAGTAGTTATAATCTTTTAATAGTCTGATATTGTTAGCAATATAACAAACATCACCTAATATATCATTTTGTTGTGAATGCAGTTTATTTCTACATATTAACATTAATGCTAACAAGTTGTGTTTTCAACAGAGTATCAGAGACATGAGGATGTGTGCTCTTTATCAGGAGTGTGTGGCTCTTAAAAGAGCCTTTGGTTGGTTTTCCAGCAGTCAGCCAGGTCCAGATTTACTTCTTGGCGGGCTTCTCGGTCTTCTTGGGCAGCAGGACAGCCTGGATGTTGGGCAGCACGCCACCCTGAGCGATGGTCACTCCGCCAAGCAGCTTGTTAAGCTCCTCGTCGTTACGGACAGCCAGCTGCAGGTGACGGGGGATGATCCTGGTCTTCTTGTTGTCGCGAGCAGCGTTTCCAGCCAACTCCAGGATCTCAGCGGTCAGGTACTCCAGCACAGCCGCCAGGTAGACGGGGGCTCCGGCACCGACACGCTCGGCATAGTTGCCTTTGCGCAGCAGCCTGTGAACACGGCCGACGGGGAACTGAAGCCCGGCCCTGGAGGAGCGGGTCTTTGCCTTAGCGCGGGCTTTGCCTCCGGTTTTTCCTCTGCCACTCATTTTTAGGTTCTTCTCGAGTTTGATCTCAAAGAAAATATGAGTCAACCGGTGAAAATCCTCCTTTATATTTCCGCGTAGCGCGGGACGGTTGACGCCGGACCAACCAGAAAAGAGGCTCTAGCGGCGCAGCAGAGGGCGGCCCGCTATGAAGCTTTTCCCCCAATAAGGAGCGGAGGTTTAGGCGGTGGGTCGCTCCTCTAGGCGGTGCTGAGCTCCAGGAGGAGCCGCTCACCAATCAGGACCCGGAGGTCTGAAGCAGCGTCACAGTTACGCAGCCGCTCCGACACTTTAAGAGCAGCGTGACTCTTCTGCTCACTATTATTTTCTCCTGATCAGAGAAAGAAGAAGCGATGGCAAGAACCAAGCAGACCGCTCGTAAATCCACCGGAGGCAAAGCCCCCAGGAAGCAGCTGGCCACCAAGGCTGCCCGTAAGAGCGCCCCGGCCACCGGCGGTGTCAAGAAGCCCCATCGTTACAGGCCCGGTACCGTGGCTCTGAGAGAGATCCGTCGTTACCAGAAATCCACTGAGCTGCTGATCCGCAAGCTGCCCTTCCAGCGCCTGGTGAGGGAGATCGCTCAGGACTTCAAGACCGACCTGCGCTTCCAGAGCTCTGCTGTCATGGCTCTGCAGGAGGCCAGCGAGGCTTACCTGGTCGGTCTGTTCGAGGACACCAACCTGTGCGCCATCCACGCCAAGAGGGTCACCATCATGCCCAAAGACATCCAGCTGGCCCGCCGCATCCGTGGAGAGAGAGCTTAAACTGTCTGCTGATCCACCAACCACAACGGCTCTTTTAAGAGCCACTAACACTCACAGAGTAACATGTCCTGCTATTAGTTCATCATTTTATATTTGTACATCTATCATATTTTATTTGTGAGAATATTCAAAAACAATGTGTGTAATTCTCCTCTGAAATACATCCATTCAGAAGTATAAAATTATAGTAACATGTCATGGTTGAGAGAAAGATTGACATGTACAAGATTACTGGACTTAATGCACTTTGATCTTTTTGCACTTTACTGTTAATGTAAATTACTTTTTTTTTGTAAATTTTAATCATGAAATTCAATAGATTTTTTTTTTTTGTGACATACAAAATATAACTAAAGCTTATGTAACAGCCAAGTATACAGTGATAATATGTAGTATAATTACACAAAATCTGTGTAAATAGTTATAACTTGACATGCTATTCCTCCAGGGTCAATATGTGGAACGTTTGAGTCTCAGTTTCTGTCCACTTCTGTGAGTCTCCCCTATATATGATGTCTCCCACTTTAAACTCCTCCTTTTGTTGCTGTACTCCATGGGAGAGGTAAGTGACACTGGTCTTTCTGTTAAATTACGGTCATAAATGTACTTGTTAGCTTAAATTTATTGTGCAGTATGCTACCGTATTCCTATTTCATTTCATTTGTGCAGGAGCTCAAGTTACATATCACAATTGACTGGAGGATTATTTACTTCTGTAAGAATAAACGGTGATTGCCTCCAAAGATATGCTGGTTTTAGCCTCTTCATCAAAACACAACACAAACAACGCTAGATACCACCGATTACATTTATACTGTATAAAACATTTCAAAAAGTTAAAATTGAAAGTGCTCCTCAATCTATATATGTACATTTTCTTTAAATAAAAAAAAATCAAGATACTTGCTTGATTTTATTAATTTGATTATTGTACTGTGTTACCAATGCAAGTGGTCTAACAGATGTCATTTTCTAAATATAGTTTTGTGTCAGTTTTTATCCCCTTTCTTATTATTTAAGTTACTATTTTTTGCATTGCTTCAAACATTTCTGTGATCACTAACATCCACAGGAAGGGATTAGACACAATGTTGACATGGTGTTTATTTGACATATTTGATTGCACAGAAAACTCCTCTTGCTCTCTCATATTTTAAAAACTCACATATCAAAGTGTCATTTTTAGATGCATTTTATAGCTGACAGAAGCTGCTGTCTGGATTTCAGCTTGATATGACAATAGACTAAAAAAAATATGGATGCAGTCACCGTGGCGTCACCCATTGGTTTATGGACTGCAGTCTTGAAATTTCGAGTTTTGCGATTTGACCCTCGCCATCTTGGATTTGACCGTTGCCATGTTTGATTTATGGAGCCAGAAGTGACCATGTTTGGACGAGAGGGTGGAACTGACCATAGCACTAGCTGGGTTAGCACGGTGCATTTACAATCTATGGTTAACAGTGATAATGCTAATGCTAACACTAGCACTAATTTCCACTAGCGAAAAACAGGGCTAAAACCATTCAAACAAAATGTACTCACTCGAAAAACTGAACAGCCGACTCCTTAGAGGGTCTTTTATCACAACCAAATACTGACTTTATAAGGCAACAAATATTACAATTAACTTTCATTAACTTAAAACACACTGTGAAATAGCAGTAGCTACACCTATACTCTATGAATCTGGGGTTACGCGATGGTTACGTTACGTAATCAACGTTGTCACCATGGTAGCGACTTGTCAATCACAACTTAGCCACGCCCTAAAGCATACGCTGCTTTATCGTCTATTTCACTCTAAATGGGGCCATAATTTACTAAATGAACATCATGCTGTATTGAAGAAGACTTGAAACTAGTGATTGAGACCATGAACTCATTAGGAAACTGTTTACTGAGGTAATAAATCAAGTGAGAAGATCAAAGATGTGTATTAAACAACATATAATTATAATTAAAATATTTCGGCCTGTAAATCAAATTATTGAGGCAGAAATAAAAGTCACAGTCATTTAATCTCCATTTATTTTTTGTATATTAATTGCGTTGTAAAAATCAACATGGATTGTATTTCATGAAAACATTATGGTCAAAATATATAGTAAATCCGTATTAAGGTCAATGGACTCGTGTGAGTCTTAACCATAAACTGTATATAAAAATCTAATTGTAGATTATTGCCCACATTGACACACGCAAAAGTATGCAAATATAATCTGCCCCAGATTAATTTTGCAGATCATTTAAATACAGTAACAAAACCAGTGTTACCACTACACTAAAACCATATACCAGTAGATGAAGTCTATAAATACATGAGATTTGTTTTATTGAGCTCCACAATGCTGCGTCAGAACGTTCATCTCCATCATTGAAATGTGACACTAATTAACAGTTAATACTAGTCAATATTTAGTGTAATATTTAACGTTCTTCCTCCCAATAACCTTTATAGCAGCCACTGACAAATTCTCATATTGGGTGTAGTGTAAAGACTTAAAAACCCCTTGGTCCAACTATTTGTATATAATTTATCTATTCAACTTTAGTCAAAATGTTGATATCTTAGAATACAATCACAACACTTAACATTGAAGAAACCTGTAGACACATTTTGAAGGACTGATTACTCTCAGTTGAAGTTGTGGGTGGTCCTGAAAAGGACCTTTATGTTGTTGGTACAGACAGCGGATTTACTTGGAGCTGGTGTACTTGGTGACGGCCTTGGTGCCCTCAGACACGGCGTGTTTGGCCAGCTCACCGGGCAGCAGCAGACGGACGGCGGTCTGGATCTCCCTGGAGGTGATGGTGGAGCGCTTGTTGTAGTGAGCAAGGCGGGAAGCCTCACCGGCGATGCGCTCAAAGATGTCCCCCACAAAGGAGTTCATGATGCCCATGGCCTTGGAGGAGATGCCAGTGTCGGGGTGGACCTGCTTCAGCACTTTGTACACGTAGATGGCATAGCTCTCCTTGCGGGTCTTTCTCTTCTTCTTGCCGGTCTTGGTGGCTTTAGACACGGCCTTCTTGGAGCCTTTCTTCGGGGCTTTGACTGGATCAGGCATGGTTAGTCGTTGGATTTCCTCAAACGAATAATTATCACATTTCCAAACGGCCTCTATATATCCATCTGATGCAAATTCGACTGCGCCGTTGCTCGAACAGGATTGGTTGACTTCTTGTTAGCTAGACTGAGCATGCGCAACACAAACACCGTCCCAACCTCTGAAGAATGATCTGACCGCCTTTTTACTTACAAACCCACCTCATCTGAAGAGTGCCCACTGTTTATCATATAATATGCTGTACAAAAACCCATAACTATAGAGAAATAAACACATTGTATTTAGATTTAGTACCCCCTAAGCCGATCTGTTTTATTGATCTATGATAAAAATGAATAATAATAAAATCTATGGATAGATTTTATTTCATCAAGTTTTTGGTGCTGTTCTCTGTGGAATAACAGTACTTTCCAAAAATGATGTTAATATGAATTCTATTGATTCTCTTGTGCTGAACCCAGCTGACACATGAAGATCATGTAACCCCATTTATCATCTCAAAACACCTCAGATTTGTTTTGAGAAGTTTTCACAACCTAGTCACCTGAAAATAAAGCTTATTAATAACTTTTAATTATGTTCAAAGCACCAGTAAATGATTTGTCATTAATTAAGCCCTCAATTTCTTCATCTTTATGGTGAGTTGAGCATGAGCACAAGTAGAAAGAAACATTGAAATCATTATATACAAAAGCTATGTACACATATATGTAATCACTAACTTCTTTTGTAACTCCATAAATCATCTCAGATTTATTCTGAAAGAAAGGAGGGTGTTTTCAAAACCTGGTCACCTAAAAACTAAGCCTATTAATAGTTTGTAGTTATATACAGAAAGTGCCTAATGATTTAATTATTAATTAAGCCCTTAATTGCTTATACACTGAGTTAGAGCATAGACACAAAATTGCAAGAAATATTGAGATTATTAGAAGGGGACATCCTCGCTCACTTCAGCGTCATCTTGAGGAGACGACAACTACTCATGACGTATATCACCTCAACTGTTAAATATGTAGAAGTCAGCTCTCAGTATGTAGAACTTTTTAAGTAACAGTTTAAACTCTACAGTTCACACTTAAAATTCATTCATACAATTAATACTTTACATTGTTACTTAATAATTTCTACATAGTGATAGCTGGAAGGAAAACACCTGATAACTGCTCCAATTTTATCATTTGATTATAGATCTATAGCAGCGTCTGTCTGTCACAGAATAAGACACAAAACCCATTAATTTCTGAAAGAACAGAACCGACATAAAGGGACAATAGAAACAGCTGTAGCCTGCAGAATATGAATATGAACAAATAAAATGTTGCTTATTTAGTTTGTGAAAGTCTGACGTGCTTTTCAGGCTCAGGATGATCTTATAGGAGACATGCAGTTGTGCAGCGTCATATTTTCCTGAAGGAGCTGAGATGTCCTTAAACGGAGAAGAAGAAAGGAGAAGCCTCTTGGCTTATGAAGGAAAAAAAGTAACGAGAGTGTTTTTTATGATCTCATGATTCAGTCATTTTCATTTTATGAACAAATATGATCAACTGCTGTTTTGCTTTCATTCTTGCTCCACAAGTAGTTTTGCTGATCCACTGTATTACAACAACAGCCCGACTGCTTACTGTCCCATCAGACCAGCTGACCAATCAATAAACACATTGAATCAAAGGGGTGTTTTGCTGTCCGGTAAAAAAACTTCGGCATTAGATACACCTGTGGTTCCTTGTTCTAAGCTCCTCCAGGAGCCTCCTCTCTCCTCGCTCCTAGTCTCCTCAAGGTGCATTTAAAGGATTGGAAGATCCTCCATGATGGCGGAGTGAGATCGGTTTCCGGGTCATGGAGGAAAGAGGACACAAGGAAACACAGAATTAGCATAATGAAAGGTCAAATGTTGAGGCCAACCGCTTTATGTACCAGCAGGCATGAAAGAGCTTTTCTTTGTTTGAACAAATCAAGAATGGCAAGCCACAATGCTGAAAAGGATTGACTACACATTTTTCCAATGATTTAATGCACAAATGAAAAACATCTCCTTCGAGCCGGAGTTGAACCAGCGACCTAAGGATGACTATCGTTTTCCACCTACAGTCCTCCGCTCTACCAACTGAGCTATCGAAGGAAACGCATCCTGAACCATTGTTCAGGTTTTGCATGGGAACAAAAACTGATGTTTGATTGAATTCATTTTGGGAAAATTTCATCACTATGAGTTGAACATGGAAAACAACCACCTGTATTACATTCAATGTGTCTTTAAAAGGACAATACTCATCACAAACTTACTACCAATCTAGTTAAAGTCATTGAAGAACCACTACACATTGTGAACACAACCCCCCCGGGCTAGGTGATATCAATTTCGACATAGAGGTTGGCCAGGTGTTTACCACCTGACGTGGAAGGGCTTTTTTCAGTCCCAGAAGATGAACCCCATGTGCCTGAAAACCATTGCCTTGAATATTCTTCCAACACTAACAACGTACAAATGAAAAACAGCTCCTTCGAGCCGGAGTTGAACCAGCGACCTAAGGATAACTGCCTTTATCAACCTACAGTCCTCCGCTCTACCAACTGAGCTATCGAAGGTTGGGCCTCCCATAACATCGTTCAGGTTTTGCATCGGAACACAAAATGGTGTTTGACCAAATTTTGTTAGGCAAAACTTCACCATTATGAGCTGAACATGGAAACAGACAACTGTCTTAGCCTATATGAAAAAATTTCATGACAAACGTACTACCGATCTACTTAAATCCCTAGAACAACCACTACACACGGTCAACATGAGCTCTCCCCGGCTAGGTGCTACAACATAGCGCACCATCCGACGTTGAAGGGCTTATTTTAGTCAGAACAGATGAGGCAATGAACCCCACGTGCTGGAAACGCTTGCCTTGATACTCTTCCGATGTTAACAAGGAACAAACACTTCCTTCGAGGAAGAATTGAACCAGCGACTTAAGGATTTCTGCCATTATCAATCTACAGTCCTCTGCTCTCTGAACTGAGCTATCCAGTATATCGTGTACCTTTCTTCAGGTTTTGCATGGGTGCAGACATTGATGTCTAACCAAACTTTGTTTAGTAAGACCTCAACATTAGAACGCGTTAAACGTGACAAACAACCGTCCTTTTTTACCCTACATGTTTGCTTGAAGCAAGAATGTTTATGAGGAACAAACTGACTATTTACTTAAACTCACCACAAAACCACTAAAAATGTCTTCTTAGTTTGTCTAGCTTCTATAAGGTCCAACATTGAGGCCAAACACTTTATGTACCACCAGGCGTGGAAGAGCTTTTCTTTGTGTGAACAAATCAAGAACGGCAAGCCACAATGCTGAAAAGGATTGACTACATATTTTTCCAATGATTTAATGCACAAATGAAAAACATCTCCTTCGAGCTGGAGTTGAACCAGCGACCTAAGGATGACCACCGTTTTCCACCTACAGTCCTCCGCTCTACCAACTGAGCTATTGAAGGAAGCGCATCCTGAACCATTGTTCAGGTTTTGCATGGGAGCAGAAAATTAATTTTGGGAAAACTTCACCATTATGAGTTGAACATGGAAAGCAATCACCTGTATTACATTAAATGTGTCTTTAAAACAACATTAATCACAAACTACTACTACACATGGTGAACACGAGCCCTCCGGGCTAGGTGATATCAATTTCGACATAGAGGCCGGCAAGGCACTGCGCCACCTGACGTGGAAGAGCTTTTTTCACTCCCAGAAGATGAAGCAATGAACCCCATATGCCTGAAAACCATTGCCTTGAGTATTCTTCCAACACCAATAATTTACAAATGAAAAACACCTCCTTCGAGCCGGAGTTGAACCAGCGACCTAAGGATAACTGCCATTATCAACCTACAGTCCTCCGCTCTACCAACTGAGCTATCGAAGGGAGGATCTCCTGTACCATCGTTCAGGTTTTTCATGGGAACAAAAACTGGTGTTTGACCAAATTCTGTTTGGCAAAACTTCACCATTATGAGTTGAACATGGAAAACAACCACATGTATTACATTCAATGTGTCATTAAAAGGACAGTATTCATCACAAACTTACTACTAATCTACTTAATGTAATTGAAGAACCACTACACATTGTGAACATGACCTCCCCTGGGCTAGGTGATATCAATTTCGACATTGAGGTTGACCAGGTGTTCACCATCTGACGTGGAAGGGCTTTTTTCAGTCCCAGAAGATGAAGCAATGAACCCCATATGCCTGAAAACCATTGCCTTGAGTATTCTTCCAACACTAATAATTTACAAATGAAAAACACCTCCTTCGAGCCGGAGTTGAACCAGCGACCTAAGGATAACTGCTATTATCAACCTACAGTCCTCCGCTCTACCAACTGAGCTATCGAAGGGAGGATCTCCTGTACCATTGTTCAGGTTTTTCATGGGAACACAAACTGGTGTTTGACCAAATTTTGTTTGGCAAAACTTCGCCATTATGTGTTGAACATGGAAAACAGACAACTGTCTTACCCTATATGTTTGTTTAAATGAACAACATTCATGACAAATGTACCACCAATCTATTTAAAGTCCTTGAAGAACCACTACATATGGTCAGCATGAGCTCTCCTCAGCTAGGTGCTATAACATACTGCATGTACTGCACCACCATGTGAAAGGGCTTATTTTAGTTCAAACAGATGAAGTAATGAACCCCACGTGCCAGAAAACACTTGCTTTGATATTCTTCCATTGTTAAGGAACAAACACCTCCTTCAGGTGGAGTTGAACCAGCAACCTAAGGATTACTGCAACCTTACTCAACCTACAGTCCTCCGCTCTCCAAACAGAGCTATCGAGTATATCTTGTACCATTCTTCAGGTTTTGCATGGGTGCAGACTTTGATGTCTAAAACTTTACTTACTTTACTTAAACTCACCACAAAACCACTACAAATGTCATCTTAGTTTGTCTAGGTTCTATAAGGTCCAACGTTGAGGCCAACCACTTTATCAACTTTACCATCAAGTATGGAAGAGTTTTTCTGTCAGCCACAATGCTGAAAAGGATTAAATACACATTTTTCCAGTGATTTAATGCACAGATGAAAAATATCTCCTTCGAGCCGGAGTTGAACCAGCGACCTAAGGATGACTACCGTTTTCCACCTACAGTCCTCCGCTCTACCAACTGAGCTATCGAAGGGAGCACATTCTGACCCATTGCTCAAGTTTTGCATGGGAACAGAAACTGATGTGTGACCTAATTCATTTTGGGAAAACTTCACCATTATGAGTTGAACATGGAAAACAACCACCTGTATTACATTAAATGTGTCTTTAAAATGACAACAAAGATCACAAACTTACTACTAATCTAGTGAAAGTCATCGAAGAACCACTACGCATGGTCAACATTAGCTCTCCTCCGCTAGGTGCTATAATATACTGCTATGTAGTGCACCACCTGACATGGAAGGGCTTATTTTAGTCGGAACAGATGAAGCAATGAACCCCACATGCCTGAAAACGCGTGCCTTGATATTCTTCCATTATTATGGCACAATTGAGAAACTCCTAGCTGCCTGTAGCAGCATTATGGCTAACTGCAATGGGAAATATATCTGGGGCAGCTTGTTGGCTCAACTAACTGCCCTGTGCATATTCATCTGCGCACGCCAGTTTGTTTACATGTACTGAGGCTGAATTTCACTGTGGTTTGAGTGTAAATAAACTAAAAAAATCTATGTGCAATGGCAGATTATCCCATAGACTAGCTGCCTATAGCAGGATTACAGCTAACTGCAGATGGATCTAGAACCGGGGTAGCCTGTTCATCTGTGATTAGTATATGTCTGATGCTGTGGATAGCTCAACATCCGTTGGACCAGCAATCTAAGGATAAATTTCCATTTCCAACCTACAGTCCTCTGCTGTACCAACTGAGCTATTGAAGGGAGTATGTCCTGCACCATCGTTCAGGTTTTGCATGGGTACAGACGTTGATGTCTCACAGACATTGGTTTAGCAAGACCTCAACACTAAATTGCGTTAAACATCTCAACCAGCCACCTGTCTCACCCTATGTTCTAGCTGAACATAATTATATCCATGAAAGTACTAAATCCAACTTAAATCCACTGCAGATCATTATACACGGTTGCTCAGTTTATTTAGGTTCAATAAGGTCTAATGTTGAGGTCAAAAATAAAAAATGCAATATACTTTGACAGAAAATACAAACTCTACCTTACCATTCACTGTAGAATCAGGATCAAACAGGTTAAGGATTCATTTGATTGAAAAGTTAGAAAGTGACAGTTTATTGGATGGTTGGTTGCTAGGGGTGGGGGAGTTCAAGATAGTTCTCCCTCATTGCAGTTTAGCTACTGAGTTACAAGGCTGGAAGACCACAATGTCTTTGGGTAAAAAAGATGGATTGGGGGAAAGATGCAAAGATAGATGTTTGGTTGCGCTGGTACATTTTTAACAAAATTTTGTAATGCTGTGCATATTGCACCATTTACGATTTTAATTGGTTTTCATATTTTGGGTTTTTTTTGTGCAAAATCACTTCAGTGAATGTATGACTGTGCTACAAAGGCATTAGGCGCACTTCAGATGCCTTGGTGGCTGCCACACACACACACCATTCTCCAGTCACTTCATTGGACATCTGACCACCTGCACTGATGTTGACTGTGTAACTTAGTGTAATGCAGTAAACTGGAGGGATTTTGGCGTTAAATACAGTGTATTCCGTTTTTAAAATATTTAGTGTGTGATCTCATCAGTCATGTACGTGTTCCTGTGCCTAAACCAGTCCATACCAGTTGACTCTAGTAAAGTGGAAGTGTACCAAAGCACTTCTTGGCATCCACCTCCATGTCCAGTCACTTGAGAGCTTTTTTTCTTTTTTTGCACTGACTGCATTAACAGCTGTTGCAGCTGACAACCTCACAGACTTTCTTCTGATGTTAATACTGCTGTCATTCTCCACAGGAACAATATAAACATCAACATTCATGAGTGGTTTTACCATGGACTGTAAAAAATATGTCACCGTCATTTTGAAGCCTCGAGTTTAGCGATTTGACTGTTGCCATGTTTGATTTTTGGAGCCAGAAGTGACCATTGTATTGGACGAGATGGTGGAACTGACTATAGTGCTAGCTGCTAGCTCGGTTAGCACGGTGAATTTACAATCTATGGTTAACAGTGATAATGCTAATTTCCACTTGCGAAAAACAGGGCTAAGACTGTTAAAACAAAATGCACTCACCGGAAAAACTGAACAGCTGACTCCGTAGAGGTCCTTTTATCCAAACCAAACGCTTAGCAAGACTTTTTAAGGTGATTAAATGTTACAATTAACTGTCGTGAACTGAAAACACCCTGGGTACATCCCAAGTCTCTTATTTGATCTTTCCTCGCTCCTCGCTGAACCGGAAGTTGTTCAGGTCTGCCATTTTGACGGGCGTCCCGGTCCCAAGTCTCCTATTTCTTATTTCGAGTATCAAGGAGCGAGTAAACAGAAAGCAGCCTTCACACCGGCCGACACAACCACTTATTGGATATCAGTTATTGACTGGACGCTGCAGCTGATCGGACTGATCTGATACATCACAACATCACTGCAGTTTCATACCAGTGTGATCGAGACAGATAACATTAAATTTAAGTGTACCACTCCCAACTTTTATATTTTTTTTGGTTTTCTGATTCATCATCAAGTTAAAAAATATGTGTTAACTGTCCGTCTGATCAACAAAAGAACCATAAACAACTTTCTTCATTTAAGATTTGTCTTTTTCATGATCTTGCTGTTTCCCCCATGAACTGTTATTATGGATAAAGTTGAAGTCAGGGAGAGTCTATCTGCCAGCAAGAATCACAGTTTAAACACATTTATATTTTACATAATTTGTCAATTCAGTCACATGTGAGGCTGAAAATTCCTGAGCGTCAGGTTTGATATAAGTTACATAATTTCAATTTTCCCTGAACCATTTAGCCTAAGAAATAATTTCCAGTGTTCAAAATACTCTCTTATCATATTCTGGGTTATTAAATAATGAATTCACAATCAGAATATCAATAAATACAGACGCAAATAATAAACAGATAATATAAAGCATTCTGCCAGTTTCACATGCAATGGTTCATGTGCTCTAAACAGGACACAGTACACAGTATACATACAGAATGCGGGTTTTTATTTATGTGCAGGTGTTTATTGAACAGGTAACAGGCTACAAAGAGAACTGATAACGAGTATTGGTATTATCACAGTGCACATGTGTGAAGACACGAGCTCATCATCAAAAGTCCCTACAGCTGTTAAAGCCGACTGACAGTCTGTCAGTTTATTAAATATTCAAAGACGTGCATTAAACAACGTGTGAACTGACATTTGTGAGGGAACATTTACTCAACAAATGAAAATATTTCGGCCTGTAAATCAAATTATTGAGGCAGAAATTAAACTCACGGTCACTTATTCTCCGTTTATTTGTTGTATATTCATTGCGCTGCGAAAATCAACGTGGATTATTTTGATTATTTGTCGGGTGACCTCTGAAGTATTGCATGCAAACTTTATAGTATAACAGCAGCGACACCCTGTGGTTTAAATATTTAGTTCATTCGTATCAAGGTCAATGGACTCATGTGAGTCTTTTCACCATACTGTATATGAAGATATTATTGCTGATTTATTGCCCACATTGACACACGCAAAAGTGTACAAATATATCCAAAAATATGCCCCAGATTAATTTTGCAGAGCATTTAAATACAGTAACAAAACTGGTGTAACCATTACAATAAAACCATATACAGTAGATGAAGTATACAAATACATGAACATGACATGTTAAGATTTGTTTTATTGAGCTCCACATGGCTGCGTCAGAACATTCATCTCCATCATTAAAATGTGACATAACACAATGAAAAAAAAAAAAAAAGATAATTCTGAGTCAATATTTCGTGTAATATTTGTTTTTCCTCTCAATCTTTATAGCAGCTAATACCTCATTGATAAGTTATCATACCAAGTGTGGAGTAGAGACTAAAAACCTTTGGTCCAATTATTTGTATAGTTTGGTCAAACATTAAGCAACACGCTGATGTCTTAAAACACAACAATACTTATCAGTGGAGAGAACTACACACATTTAAAAAGGAGTAAGGCTCTCAGTTGAAGTTGTGGGTGGTCCTGAAAAGGACCTTTGTGTTGTTGGTACAGACAGCGGATTTACTTGGAGCTGGTGTACTTGGTGACGGCCTTGGTGCCCTCAGACACGGCGTGTTTGGCCAGCTCACCGGGCAGTAGCAGACGGACGGCGGTCTGGATCTCCCTGGAGGTGATGGTGGAGCGCTTGTTGTAGTGAGCAAGGCGGGAAGCCTCACCGGCGATGCGCTCAAAGATGTCCCCCACGAAGGAGTTCATGATGCCCATGGCCTTGGAAGAGATGCCGGTGTCGGGGTGGACCTGCTTCAGCACCTTGTACACGTAGATGGCATAGCTCTCCTTGCGGGTCTTTCTCTTCTTCTTGCCGGTCTTGGTGGCTTTAGACACGGCCTTCTTGGAGCCTTTCTTCGGGGCTTTGACTGGATCAGGCATGGTTGGTCGTTGAATTTCCTCTAACGAATAACTACTTCATTTCCAAACGGCCTCTATATATCCATCTGATGCAAATTTGACTGCGCCGTTGCTCGAATATGATTGGTTGACTTCTTGTTAGCTAGACTGAGCATGCGCAACACAAGATACCGTCCCAACCTCTGAAGAATGATTTGACCGCCTTTTTACTTATAAACCCACCTCATCTGAAGAGTGTCCACTGTTTATCATATAATATGCTGTAAAAAAAAAAAAAAACATAACTATAGAGAAATAAACACATATTTAGATTTAGTATCCTCTAAGATGATGTTTTATTGATCTATGATAAAAAATAATAATAAAACCTATGGATAGATTTTATTTCATCAAGTTTTTGGTGCTGTTCTCTGTGGAATAACAGTACTTTCCAAAAATGATGTTAATATGAATTCTATTGACTCTCCTGTGCTGAACCCAGCTGACACATGAAGATCATGTAACCCCATTTATCATCTCAAAACACCTCAGATTTGTTTTGAGAAGTTTTCACAACCTAGTCACCTGGAAATAAAGCTTATTAATAACTTTTAGTTATGTTCAAAGCACCAGTAAATGATTTGTCATTAATTAAGCCCTTAATTTCTTCATCTTTATGGTGAGTTGGAGCATGAGCACAAGTAGAAAGAAACACTGAAATTATATACAAAAGCTACATATATGTAATGACTAATTTCTTTTGTAACCCCATAAATCTCAGATTTATTCTGAAAGAAAGGAGGGTGTTTTCACAACCTAGTCACCTAAAAACTAAGCCTATTAATAGTTTGTAGTTATATACAGAAAGTGCCTAATGATTTTGGCCCTTAATTGCTTATGTACTGAGTTAGAGCATGAACATAAATTGCAGGAATAATTGTTATATACAAAGGCTTCAATTGTTAATAAATTGTAACAGGACATCTCTTAAGAGGAGGTGGGCGGCTCTTAAAAGAGCCTTTGTGTTTCGGTATCAGCGGGTCAGGGTCTGGTTTAACCTCCGAAGCCGTACAGGGTGCGGCCCTGCCTCTTCAGTGCGTACACCACGTCCATGGCGGTCACGGTCTTTCTCTTGGCGTGCTCGGTGTAGGTGACGGCATCACGGATCACGTTCTCCAGGAACACCTTCAGCACACCGCGAGTCTCCTCGTAGATCAGACCGGAGATACGCTTGACTCCACCGCGGCGAGCCAGACGGCGGATGGCGGGTTTGGTGATTCCCTGGATGTTATCACGGAGAACTTTACGGTGACGCTTGGCGCCTCCTTTACCGAGTCCTTTGCCTCCCTTGCCTCTTCCGCTCATTTTTACTGATCTTGTCTCTGACGAGTTAAGAGTCGAGTATGAAACATTTTAGCTGAGCTTCGCTACTTAAAGCGTGTCTGCGGACGTAAGAGAAGACAGGTGGCGGCAACTTTGCTGGGCGACGCCGAACTCAGCAGCTCCGCCTACGTAGTGTTTAAAACTGCATTACAAAACGTTGAGCCTTAATATTGTTGTCCTTTTATGAAAGCGGATTACTCACATAAAACATGATAAAACCTGACAATCTGACTGACAGACTGACTCTTCATATCGGTCTGAATGTGATAGTTTAACAACCGATGCAGCGTTTATGAAGTTTTTATGAACTGTTGAGTGTTGAATGGATTGGACTAGCTGACGTTAGCAGCTTTATTTCAGCTTTATTTCCAGATGATGCACCAGCTGATTTAAAATAGACATAATCTGAATAAAGCCGCCAGGAAACTCTATGCCTTCATCACAGCCCAGATCAAGGCCAATAATATAAATATATATATTTATATTTATTAATATATTTTTGTGTCTTCAGGTTTGTGTAAGATTTCTGGTAAAATACAGAGACTGTCCCACATTACTTGCCCTTTAATTGCACATGTTTGTTCTTTATAATTTCATCTAATATCTCGCGATGTGAGGAAGGAGGAATTTAATTCACCAAACGAGACGTCCTCGATTACTCCAGCGTCATCTTGCGGAGACAACTACTCATGACGCACATCACCTCAACTGTCAAATATGTAGAAGTCAGCTCTCAATATGTAGAACTTATTAAGTTCATAAACAGTTTAAACTCTAAAGTTTAAACTCAAAATTCATTCATACAATCAATTAATACTTTACACTGTTATTTAATAATTTCTACATAGTGATAGCTGGAAGGAAAACACCTGATAACTGCTCCAATTTTATCATTTGATTATAGATCTATAGCAGCGTCTGTCTGTCACAGAATAAAACACAAATAGACAGTTGAAATCCGTTAATTACTGAAAGAACAGAACTGACATAAGGGAGCAATAAAAACAGCTGTAGCCTGCAGAATATGAATATAAATAAAGAAAATATTGGTTATTTAGTTTGTGAAAGTCTGACGTGCTTTTCAGGCTCAGGGTGATTTTATAGGAGACATGCAGCTGTGCAGCGTCACATTTTTCTGAAGGAGCTGACACAGACTTAAACGGAGAAGAAGAAAGGAGAAGCCTTTTGGCTTATGAAGAAAAAGAAAGTTACAACAGTGTTTTTTGTGATTGATTCATGATTGAGGTAAGTTTTAATTTTATGAACAAATATGACTGACTGCTGTTTTGCTTTCATTCCTTCTCCACAGGTAGTTTTGCTGATCTGCTTTATTACAACAACAGCCCGCCTGTTTACTGTCCTGTCAGATCAGCTGACCAATCAATAAACACATCGAATCAAAAGGGTGTTGCCGTCTGGTAAAAAAACTTCAGCGTTAGATACACCTGTGGTTCCTTGCTCCAAGCTCCTCCAGGAGCCTCCTCGCTCCTCACTCCTAGTCTCCTCCAGGTGCATTTAAAGGATTGGAAGATCCTCCATGATGGCGGAGTGAGATCGGTTTCCGGGTCATGGAGGAAAGAGGACACAAGGAAACACAGAATTAGCGTAATGAAAGGTCAAATGTTGAGGCCAACCACTTTATGTACCAGCAGGCATGAAAGAGCTTTTCTTTGTTTGAACAAATCAAGAATGGCAAGCCAAAATGCTGAAAAGGATCGACATTTTTCCAATGATTTACCGCACATATGTCTGTTTAAATGAACAACATTCATGACAAATGTACTACCGATCTACTTAAAGCCCTAGAACAACCACTACACAACATGAGCTCTCCTTGGCTGGGTGCTACAACATAGCGCATCACCCGACGTTGAAGGGCTTATTTTAGTCAGAACAGATGAAGCAATGAACCCCACGTGCTGGAAACGCTTGCCTGGATATTCTTCCGATGTTAACAAGGAACAAACACTGTGGTGTATTTTCATTGAGAGTCGTGGTGTGCTAACAGACAATATTAAGCTATGCAGGGTGATTTTATAAACATTATAAGAAATAAGTGATAGTGTGTTGAATTCTTATTGATGATGTATATGTACTCTCACAAATAACAGAAGCAAGATATGGATACGGAAGTGTGGTAAAAGAATCATAAGTCAATCATAATTCATACACTGGATGAATTTGAGTGTGTTTGTATTACATGTCACTTTGCTTGGGTTTGCATTAAAGTATTCACCTTTTAAAGATACACTCTAGAGGAGATCAAGAAATAAGGGTGCAAAATGGAAAGAATAACATATAAAAAAAAATAAGGTAAGGAGACACGTTAGCAATACTGGTGTAAAATGATCCCCAACAGTTAAATAAAAAAAGGGACATAACTAGAGAGAACTGAATATGCATATCCAGTTCAGCCCAAAACCTATCTTGAAGAGTTTTGACCAACAACGAGTGACTAAGATAAATTACAATGGTGAAATTGGCTAAAGATAAAGAGGATGGACAATAAGTGTGACCTATGCAGACCCAAGGGTATAAAAACCTACGCCCCGAGGCCAGAACCCTCAGAGCGACCTGGTTCATCTTGTATGCACTGTTTGCTCTCCTTTTTTGCTGGCATTAAAGAACACTGTGCGGCTTGGACCCCTGACTACTGATTTTTGAAGAGTAGTTTTTTGACCTTGTGTTTTTCCAACTGCAATCCATCAATTTGACACGATAACACCTCCTTCCAGCCGGAGTTGAACCAGCGACTTAAGGATTTCTGCCATTATCAACCTACAGTACGCTGCTCTCTGAACTGAGCTATCCAGTATATCATATACCTTTCTTCAGGTTTTGCATGGGTGCAGACATTGATGTCTAACCAAACTTTGTTAAGTAAGACCTCAACATTAGAATGCGTTAAACATGACAAACAGCCGTCCCTTTTTCACCCTACATGTTTGCTTGAAGCAAGAATGTTTATGAGGAACAAACTGACTATTTACTTAAACTCACCACAAAACCACTAAAAATGTCTTCTTAGTTTATCTAGCTTCTATAAGGTCCAACATTGAGGCCAACCACTTTATGTACCACCCGGCGTGGAAGAGCTTTTCTTTGTGTGAACAAATCAAGAATGGCAAGCCACAATGCTGAAAAGGATTGACTACACATTTTTCCAATGATTTAATGCACAAATGAAAAACATCTCCTTCGAGCCGGAGTTGAACCAGTGACCTAAGGATAACTAACTTTTTCCACCTACAGTCCTCCGCTCTACCAACTGAGCTATCGAAGGGAGCGCATCCTGAACCATTGTTCAGGTTTTGCATGGGAACAAAAACTGATGTTTGAATTCATTTTGGGAAAATTTCATCACTATGAGTTGAACATAGAAAATAACTACCACATTAAGTGTGTCTTTAAAACAACAACATTCATCACAAACCTACTACTAATCTAGTCAAAGTCACTGAAGAACCACTACACGTGGTGAACATTACCTCCCCTGAACTAGGTGATATCAATTTTGACATAGAAGTGGGTCAGGTGTTTACCACCTGACGTGGAAGGGCTTTTTTCAGTCCCAGAAGATGAACCATGTGCCTGAAAACCATTGCCTTGAATATTCTTCCAACACTAACAACGTACAAATGAAAAACAGCTCCTTCGAGCCGGAGTTGAACCAGCGACCTAAGGATAACTGCCTTTATCAAACTACAGTCCTCCGCTCTACCAACTGAGCTATCGAAGGTTGGGCATTCCATAACATCGTTCAAGTTTTGCATCGGAACACAAAATGGTGTTTGACCAAATTTTGTTAGGCAAAACTTCACCATTATGAGCTGAACATGGAAAACAGACAACTGTCTTAGCCTATATGAACAAATTTCATGACAAACGTACTACCGATCTACTTAAATCCCTAGAACAACCACTACACACGGTCAACATGAGCTCTCCTCGGCTAGGTGCTACAACATAGTGCACCACCTGACGTTGAAGGGCTTATTTTAGTCAGAACAGATGAGGCAATGAACCCCACATGCTGGAAACACTTGCCTTGATACTCTTCCGCTGTTAACAAGGAACAAACACCTCCTTTGAGCCAGAGTTGAACCAACGACCTAAGGATTTCTGCCATTATCAACCTACAGCCCGCCGCTCTCTGAACTGAGCTATCCAGTATATTGTGTACCTTTCTTCAGGTTTTGCATGGGTGCAAACATTGATGTCTAACCAAACTTTGTTTAGTAAGACCTCAACATTGGAATGCGTTAAACATGACAAACAGCTGCCCCTTTTTCACCCTACATGTTTGCTTGAAGCAAGAATGTTTATGAGGAACAAACTGACTATTTACTTAAACTCACCACAAAACCACTAAAAATGTCTTCTTAGTTTGTCTAGCTTCTATAAGGTCCAACATTGAGGCCAACCACTTTATGTACCACCCGGCGTGGAAGAGCTTTTCTTTGTGTGAACAAATCAAGAACGGCAAGCCACAATGCTGAAAAGGATTGACTACACATTTTTCCAATGATTTAATGCACAAATGAAAAACATCTCCTTCGAGCCGGAGTTGAACCAGCAACCTAAGGATGACTAACGTTTTCCACCTACAGTCCTCCGCTCTACCAACTGAGCTATCGAAGGGAGCACATCCTGAACTGTTGTTCAGGTTTTGCATAGGAACAAAAACTGATGTTTGATTGAATTCATTTTGGGAAAATTTCCTCACTATGAATTGAACATGGAAAACAACCACCTGTATTACATTCAATGTGTCTTTAAAAGGACAATACTCATCACAAACTTACTACTAATCTAGTTAAAGTCATTGAAGAACCACTACACATTTTGAACACAACCCCCCCGGGCTAGGTGATATCAATTTCGACATAGAGGTTGGCCAGGTGTTCATCACCTGACGTGGAAGGGCTTTTTTCAGTCCCAGAAGATGAACCCCATGTGCCTGAAAACCATTGCCTTGAATATTCCTCCAACATTAACACGGTACAAATGAAAAACAGCTCCTTCGAGCCGGAGTTGAACCAGCGACCTAAGGATAACTGCCTTTATCAACCTACAGTCCTCCGCTCTACCAACTGAGCTATCGAAGGTTGGGCATCCCATAACATCGTTCAGGTTTTGCTTCAGAACACAAAATGGTGTTTGACCAAATTTTGTTAGGCAAAACTTCACCATTATGAGCTGAACATGGAAACAGACAACTGTCTTACCCTATATGAGCAAATTTCATGACAAACATACTACCGATCTACTTAAATCCCTAGAACAACCACTACACACGGTCAACATGAGCTTTCCTCGGCTAGGTGCTACAACATAGTGCACCACCTGACGTTGAAGGGCTTATTTTAGTCAGAACAGATGAGGCAATGAACCCCACATGCTGGAAACACTTGCCTTGATACTCTTCCGCTGTTAACAAGGAACAAACACCTCCTTTGAGCCAGAGTTGAACCAACGACCTAAGGATTTCTGCCATTATCAACCTACAGCCCGCCGCTCTCTGAACTGAGCTATCCAGTATATTGTGTACCTTTCTTCAGGTTTTGCATGGGTGCAAACATTGATGTCTAACCAAACTTTGTTTAGTAAGACCTCAACATTGGAATGCGTTAAACATGACAAACAGCTGCCCCTTTTTCACCCTACATGTTTGCTTGAAGCAAGAATGTTTATGAGGAACAAACTGACTATTTACTTAAACTCACCACAAAACCACTAAAAATGTCTTCTTAGTTTGTCTAGCTTCTATAAGGTCCAACATTGAGGCCAACCACTTTATGTACCACCCGGCGTGGAAGAGCTTTTCTTTGTGTGAACAAATCAAGAACGGCAAGCCACAATGCTGAAAAGGATTGACTACACATTTTTCCAATGATTTAATGCACAAATGAAAAACATCTCCTTCGAGCCGGAGTTGAACCAGCGACCTAAGGATGACTAACGTTTTCCACCTACAGTCCTCCGCTCTACCAACTGAGCTATCGAAGGGAGCACATCCTGAACTGTTGTTCAGGTTTTGCATAGGAACAAAAACTGATGTTTGATTGAATTCATTTTGGGAAAATTTCCTCACTATGAATTGAACATGGAAAACAACTACCACATTAAATGTGTCTTTAAAACAACAACATTCATCACAAACCTATTACTAATCTAGTTAAAGTCACTGAAGAACCACTACACATGGTGAACATGACCTCCCCTGGACTAGGTGATATCAATTTCGACATAGAAGTGGGTCAGGTGCTGCATCACCTGACGTGGAAGGGCTTTTTTCAGTCCCAGAAGATGAAGCAATGAACGCCACGTGCCTGAAAACCATTGCCTTGAATATTCTTCCAACATTAACACGGTACAAATGAAAAACACCTCCTTCGAGCCGGAGTTGAACCAGCGACCTAAGGATAACTGCCTTTATCAATCTACAGTCCTCCACTCTACCAACTAAGCTATCGAAGGGAGGACTTCTGACACTATCGTTCAGGTTTTGCATCGGAACACAGACTGGTGTTTGACCAAATTTTGTTCAGCAAAACTTCACCATTATGAGCTGAACATGGAAAACAGACAACTGTCACTAGGTGGTATAACATACTGCACCACCTGACATGGAAGGGCTTATTTTAGTCCAAACAGATGAAGCGATGAACCCCACATGCCTGTAAACGTTTGCCTTGATATTCTTCCATTATTAACATGGCACAATTGAAAAACTCCTAGCCGCCTGTAGCAGCATTATGGCTGCAAAAGGATATAGATCCGGGGTAGCAGGGTAAAATACAAACTCTACAGATAGATACAAACTCTAGATAGAAAAGTTAGATAGTGACAATTGATTGGATGGTTGGTTGCTAGGGGTGCAGGAGTTTGAGATAGTTCTTCACTTCGGTATGAAACTGCAGTGGTGTATCAGATCAGTCAGATCAGGTGCAGCATCCAATCAATAACTGATATCCAATAAGGGGGCGTGTCGGCTGGTAAAAGACTTCCATGAAGGCTGCTCTCATGTTTCCTTGCTCCTCGCTCCTCAGAGATCCCTCCTCGCTCCTCGCTCCTCCGAGCAAAATAAGAGACTTGGGACGCTCCTTTTCAGCAGCCTTTTCACCACTCAGGGGTTTTTGTTTTTGAAAGCAAATTGTTTTATTGGCATATAAAATTGCCCCCCACCCCTCGGATTTCATCAGGTGGGACAATGATATAGTTTGATGTGGTCACCAGCCGCCACTGATATATATATACACACACACACATACATATATACTTTCCTACTATATAAAATAATCTTTTTTTTAAAAAATGCCCTCAGGTTGTTTTTATGAACTGTTCATATTAAACAAAAACTTAAACTCCCAAGAATGAATACATAATGATTATTTAAGTTATTTTTATGGTATATTTTTACAAACCATGCTGCAGGCAAACAGTAATTAAATTATTGTGTGACAAAATAATCTCAACTCAAGGTCCACTTACTAGCTTTTTCAGAGCTACATGATTGTCCTTAAGAATATTAAAAACGAGCAAATGTGCGTGAATATTTCTCCCTCAAACAATTTACAAAGACATAAGTAGTTCTGTTCTGACTGAAGTAACGCATTTAAAGGTATCCTTTGACGTTTCTGACCACTAGTAACGCTACGGAACAATGTTTTTATGAGTGGATCCCCACTTTATTTACCTTGTGCATGCATATAATGACACATATACAGGTGAGACATGACCAGGTTTATCCTCTGAGTTTAATTTTACATTTCAGTGTGCTAATATTATTTATGTTTATCTGCAGTCATTCAGCTGATGAATGTTGAATTAAATCTGATAGAGAGCTGTCTGACAAGAAGTTATTTCACCTAATTATTAAAACTTTTTCTTATTTATCACTTCTGGCTTGTCTTTTTGATAGTCCTGCAACAAGCAGAAAACAGTCTGACATCAAATTAACAGATGAATGAATGACTGAATGATATTTATTGTCATTATACTCAGGTACAATGAGATTTCACATGGCTTCTCCTGATGTAGTTACAGTAAATAAATAAAAGCAGTAAAGCAGCAGTATAAGTTGTTCATTTTCCTCTGTTCATTACACAAACTATTGCACAAACTGTCTGTTGGTCAGTTTGATAGTGTTAAGAAGAACTTATTTGCTATTTTATGCACTATTTCAATGTTATTTTTGTGTCAGATTAAATTACTATTAAGATAAATGTAAAATGTTATTGAAAATTAAAGGAAAAAATCCAGAAAATGTATATCACTCAAAAAGCAATAAGAAAGATTATGATGATTCTCTGTGGTCTAAACAAAAAAAAAAGACTCATTCATTTTCATTTTTTTAATGTTTATTTTTATGGACTTATTGTGGACATTATTATTGTTATTGTTGTTTTTATGATTACGTTTGTCATTATTATGACATAATGGCTCATTGGCTCCTAATTGCTCATCAGCAGCAGCTCCTGACCCAGCCCAAGCTCTCTAAGAAGACGAGGAAAAACTCCCCAAAATCCTGCGGCCAGAGGGAAAATGGGAAGAAACCTCGGGAAAGGCAATTCAAAGAGAGATCCCCTCTCCTCAGATGACTGGGGGTGCTACAGGAACTACAAGTGGGAAAAAAGTAAAAGTATTAATGTAAAATGTCCAAAATAACGAGCCGAATTAGATGATTCCAATTAAAAACGGTCCAGCCGCACTCGTCCACATCCGCCTTCCTGTCAAAGAGAAAACAGTGCTAGTGGTATTCATGTAATGAGCGGCCGTAAGTGAAAACAAATCTTGATTGATGATGACTGATGATTTTAAATGTTTGTAGGTCTGTGTGTAGTGTCAGTTTATCTGAGCCATGGGTGGTGCTGTAGTTGCTCAAGTGTGGGTCGCCGCTCGGGAACTTTGGTCAGACAATTCTGCAAGAAATCCTGGCATTCTGGAGAGAAAGAAGGAGAAGAAAGATGAAGGCAACAGCTTCAGCGATCCATCAAAATGTGAACTAAAATAAACAGAATTATGTCATGTTTGCCTATAAGCATGTTTTTCATACCATTGGACAGCTTGTTGCTGATTTTTAGCTTGTTGCCCAGGAACTCTCTGGTCTCAAATGATGATTTCCTGTGCAGAATTTCATACAGGACTACTCCCAGCTGCCAAACTGTTGTGGGGCCGGCACGGTAGACACAACAACTGTACCACTCCGGGGGGATGTGACATGAGGTACCTGAAATACACAGACATAATAAAGACTGTGAGGATGAGGAGGCGGAGAGGCTTTCTTTAAATGCAAAAGTCACCGATTGGTAAATTAGTGAAGAATGGGAGTGGTACCCAGACATCATACCGTAAAAGATGCGGTATGACGATCCTCTCTTAACGAAGCAGCTCAAGCCAAAGTCAATGAGACGGACACGTGGGACATCGGCGCCAGTCTCGATCAGGATGTTTTCCGTCTTGATGTCTCGGTGAAAGATGTTTTTATCCTGAAGTTCTACTGTAGCGTCCAGCAGCTGTTTCAATATGATCTGAGGAAGAGATAGAGAGAGAGATGAGGGGAGAGGGAGTGTTTGAAAAAACATCAGAGGATCTGCCAACATGGCCTGAACTTGCACACAAACACATATTCACCAGGATCCTCCAGTTACTTACCTTGGCCTCCTCCTCTTCCAGGCGTCCTCCGTTGATCTCATTGTATGTGAAGAGGTCTACAGAGGGGATTGGTCTCTCCAGGACCAATATGAGCTCCTCGTCCAGATCATACCAGTCCAGCAGGGACACAGCTGATTCAGTCATTCCGAGTTTTAACATCACGGCGACCTCCACAGAGAGCTGGTTCCCATTCTTATCCTGAAACATCAAAACAAATAGAAGGTTAAGGGAAAGAAGCTCCATAAATACTCATAAATAATCCATAATGCATTTAGTTCAGTCCAAGAAATGTTGGTGTTGCTCACTTACCACTTGTTTGCAGAACACTTTATCGTTTGGGACGTGTTTAATGGCTACCTACAAGACACAAACAGGTATTTGGTTAACACTTTCTGAACATACTGTGTTGGGCTGTGTTCAGACCAACATGAAATATTAGCCCTGTGTAAAAAAAAAATGCAGCAAAACAATGCACGTTAAACATGAGAATGTGTATGTAACACTTACTGGTAAATTATCTGCTTTGCGGTAGCCGGCAAACACAGATCCACAGCCTCCTTCACCGAGCTGGTTCCCCTGTTCATATTTGGCCTCAAATTTTGCTAAACAGTGACAGAGACATTTTGTTTTAGTTCAGTTGTTAGGAACATTAATTCATTTCATGTTACTTAAAGCCTTCAATAATCTATCGACCAACCTCTGCAGGCTTCTACTGAGGAAGTGAAGTCTTCCTTGATCTCTTCTTTGGTCTCTTTCAAGTCAACACTCCTAATCTTCTCCCTGGTTGGTCCTTCTCCATCAGCAGTGGCTCCCCTCTTAACGCCTCTTGGGGCCAGAGATGTACTGCACCCCTCTAATAGGCTGCTGCTGCTCTCTACAGATGAGAAACACCCAGAGTAATATTAGATTGTTGATGATGATAAAAAAAAGTACAGGGTTGGAGTTGAGATTTAGATATCCTCGCTTAGCATAAAGATTTGAGGCAGGGGGAACAGTTACCCTGGCTCTGTCCAAAGTGGAAAAAATATGCCTACCAGCACCTCTAAAATTGACGCATTTAAAAACACATTTCACAGTTTTATTTGTTCAAGTTTATATATACTATAGATTTTTGACTTAAAAACCAACAGTTTGTGTGTGTTTTGTGGATTATTCATTGCATTTAGGGTGCTGTTTTTGCAAAGAGATGTTGCTTTTTTTATTTTTAAATATAATTTGTTAATGCTGTGAGCACCAAAAATGGAATTTTATTTTTCACCTCCATTGTAGTGGGGTGAAGGGAAAAAATCTCAGAGACAGATATCTTAAAACCTTAACAAATAAAACCACAATATCTGCAATAATAGATACCACTAGATGAAAGTGGGATTTTTTTTCTTTGTAATCTGGGTTAACTGTTTAAGACTGAGCTGATCCTAATGCCCCAGTTGATGGACATGTCAGTGTTTTCTGTAATAATTAATCCTGATGATATACACTTCCATCTGTAATTTCACATGGTGAACCTACCTCTTCGAGTGTCCGTTGAGGAGGATGTGGACTTACCTCTTTTCACACCAACACCTTCTTCTGAGGTGTTACAAGGCTTGGCTTTAGAGACCCTTTTCCTCTTTTTGGGGGTCTCCTTGTCAGGACTGGCCTTTCCTTTCCTGGCCCTGGTCCTGCCATCCTTTGCAGCCTGTGGACTTTGTTGTGTCTGGCTGCTATTAATCTCTGCAAATGAGAAAACAGTGGAATATTAATTTGTTGTGAATTTTTGTCTCTAATTGTATAAAGTAATCTTTTTTTTTTTTAATTAAGACACAGTTCAGACTCAGATCCCAGATACCTTGTCAAGGTGAGAAAAAGGGCTCAGCAACAGGAATCTGAGAAATTAGTGCCAACTGATAAATGATGTAAATTAGTATAAATAAGTGATTGCCAGTTTTTCTCACTTACTTCTTCTCCTAACAGCTGGAGATTGACAAGGTTTTGCAGAGTCTTTGTTCATGACGGCGTTTAAACAAGTTTTTAACACGATAACGTTGATGCAACGAGCGAATGTCGATCCAACGATTCAGTATCTGACAGTTTGTCCCGTGTTCTGAGGGTTTGATGAACAGAACACGGAATGTTGTGTCATGTTCTGTTATGACTTCACGTCTGTGACATCACACAGAATGCGTTTGATCAAAATGGCTGCCGAATATTGAATAAGATAAACTGTGTATGTGAGGCATTTAATCAGGCATAATATTTATTTATATATAAGACTATAATGATGATTAACATTCTTTAAGTTTTAGTTAAAAATATTAAAAGTCAAAAACATTAGTATATACATATCATACACATATTACACATACACATAAATAAATAAATAAATTTTATATATATATATATATATATATAGAGAGAGAGAGAGAGAGAGAGAGAGGAGAAAGAGCAGTGTGTGAAGTGGTGGTGGTGGGGGGGGTGCAATTGGTGGAGGTGGAGTGGGGGACAGAGGAGGACAGGTGCCTGCTGTCCTCCGCAGGGCGGGATCTCTTCCATTGGACTCAATGTATTTCATTTTTTTTCATGCTAATCTGTGATTGGCCATGACACGTAAAATGACGCTCCAAGGGAGGCTGTCCTCCCTTACCAATCAACAACCAGAATGCAATATTGACATCGAGTTGGTCCAATGATAGGTTCCAGATTTCATCTTCAATTCTCTCCACTGTAAGGCAGAGTCGCAGCAGTAGATAGATCCTTGCGTTAGCCAACGCTACAGTTAGCTTGTTGTAGCAGCCTGAAGGCCTCTTTATAAATCCATGGAAGGACTGTTAAGGACTGTTGTTAAGCTAACGGGAGAAATTATCTGGTCTGTGCAGTGCAGCAGCAGCAGGACGCTGCCGTGGAGGCTGGAGAGAGAAGCAACCGCAGAAACAACCAGGAGAGTTAGCTTGTTTGTCATTGTTGCTAATGATATCAGACTGGTTAACCAGCAGCCACAAAGTTCTGTTAACCAACAAACAAGATGACCAACAGTCACAAATGGACGTTATGACATGAATACATCATCTCCATGAAAGAAAGAAGACGTCAGATAACGTGAGTCAGATACAGCTTCTCTCTCTCTCTGTCTCTTTGGTAGCTAATTTCATCTCTGATGGTTAAATTTCTCTGTGTGGCTTTTTTGTGTTTTTTAACTGATGTTAGCGGTGAATGTTTGTTATCATCGAGTTTTGATGATGGGACAGAGGCTGTTTCATTCACTGTTCAAAAGAGGAAGGTTTCATGCCTCATATTGCTATAACTGAGCATTGACTATTTTATATATTTTATTTTATTTTATTTAAACGTTGGACATCTTAAATGTTGTTTTCATTTAAGACCATGGGCAAAAGTTCCTTGCTGTCTCTGGCTGTAAGTGTGTCACAGAATAAATGGAAAACGAAGATTTATTTGTCTCCCCTCTTTTTTTTCTCTGATCCTAATAATGATCTGATCCGTGACTCAAATCCGCGATACGATCCGAACAATGAGTTTTGTGTTCATGTTAACACCCCTAGTGTTAACATATCAGCTTTGTAGACTATATTTTGTATATCGTACACATAAATAAGAGTGTGTAAGTCATGTATTTGATACATGCATTAATACTTTCTGATGTGAACCTACACTTTTAGATCTGTGAATGTTTTTTAGTGTTCAATCTTTCTAGTATTCAGCACTGATCTGAACCTGTATCACGTCATAAGCTTTGTGCTACTTTATATATTTCTGTATACTAAGAAAATACACAACATATCACATGTAAATCATGTGATATGTTTTCTGTTTTTGATGAGAACATAAATTTGTTGTCACAATAAAACAGTACTATAAATTTGAATTTCACTTTGTTGGTAAAATGACACATTTGAACCACTCCATGGCTAAAATGAGCACTTCTTTGTTTAGAGACATTGGGTGCATCCCAAGTCTCTTAAATTGCATCCACGTTTCCCTTGCGTCTTTTCCTTGCGTCTTAGTCCCTCCCACCGTGGATGCAAGGAGAGACGCAAGGAAACCAAGCGAGGAGAGAGGAAACGAGGAAATTTGTTTTAAGAGACACGAGACGTCCTCTCCTCTGAAGCGTCATGTGAAGCGACGTCCATTTCTGATGACGGCGACAGCTGATCACAGCTGGATTAGCTGTCAGTCGGCTTTAACAGCTGTAGAAACCATTTCTACTCGCAGAATGCGTTTATACTATTTATTGATCATTTCCATCTGTATTTTTTGATAACCCTGATAGTGAATTCATCATTCAATAATCCAGAACATGATCAGGGTGTCTTCTGAACACTGGAAAATATGTATTTCACTAAATGTTTCATGGAAATGATGTAACTCATATCAAACCCGACACTCAGGAGTTTTCAGCCTCACGTGACTGAATGGAAATGACGATAAATGATGTAAAATATAAATGTGTTTAACTGTTATTATGGATAAAGTTAAAGTCAGGAAGAGTCTGCCTGTCAGCAAGAAACAGTTTAATGGAGGAAATAACATCATGAAAAAAAATCTTTCTAATAAATGAAGAAAGTTGTTTATGGTTCTTTTGTTGATCAGACCGACAATTTACAGATTTTAATTATATGATGAATATATACATAAACATAAAACGTTGGAATGATACACTTAAATTTAATCTGTAATCTGTCTCCACTTCGATATGAAACTGCAGTGATGTATCAGATCAGTCAGATCAGGTGCAGCGTCCAATCAATAACTGATATCCAGTAAGGGGGCGTGTCGGCCGGTAAAAGACTTCCATGAAGGCTGCTCTCGTGTTTCCTCGCTCCTCGCCCCTCGGAGCAAAATAAGAGACTTGGGACGCTCGTCAAAATGGCACACCAGGAACAACTTCCGGTTCAGCGAAGAGCGAGGAAAACTCAAATGAGAGACTTGAGATACACCCAGAGTGTTTTCAGCTCATGGAAGTTGATTGTAACATTTTGTCGCCTTAAAAAGTCTTGTTCAACGTTTGGTTGTGATAAAAGAACCTATAAGGAGTGGGCTGTTCAGTTTCCCCGGTGAGTACATTTTGTTTTAATGGTTTTAGCTCTGTTTTTCGCAAGTGGAAATTAGCATTTGCATTATCACTGTTAACCATAGATTGTAAATGCACCGTGCTAACCGAGCTTGCAGCTAGCGCTATAGTCAGCTCCACCATCTCGTCCAATACGATGGTCACTTCTGGCTCCAAAAATCAAACATGGCGACGGTCAAATCGCTAAACTCGAGGCTTCAAAACATGTATGGGTAAAGAGACTTTTTTTCTCTTTATACACTACGGCAGTTCGCAAACTTTATGATGTTCATATTGTTCCTGTGGAGAATGACAGCAGTATTAACATCGGAAGAAAGTTTGCGAGGTTGTCAGCTGCAACAGCTGTTAATGCAGTCAGTGAAAAAAAAAGCCACCAAGGCATCTCCAGTGCACTCTATGCACCTAATAACTCTGTAGCACAGTCGTATGTTCACTGAAGTGATTTTGCACAGAAAAAAAAAAAACAATTAAAATCGTAAATGATGCAATATGCATAACATTACAAGATTTTGTTAAAAATGTACCAGTGCAACCAAACATCCATCTTTGCATCTCTCCTCCAATCCATCCTTTTTACCCCATGAAATTGAGGTCTTCACGCATTGTATCTCAGTAGCTAAACTGTGATAGGGGAGAACTATCTCAAACTCCTGCACCCCTAGCAACCAACCATCCAATCAATTGTCACTATCTAACTTTTCTATCTATGTAGAGTTTGTATTTTACCGTGCTACCCTGGATCTATATCCCTTTGCAGTCAGCCATAATGCTGCTACAGGCGGCTAGGAGTTTTTCAATTGTGCCATGTTAATAATGGAAGAATATTAAGGCAAGCATTGTCAGGCATGTGGGGTTCGTTGCGTCATCTGTTCGGACCAAATTAAGCCCTTCTACGTCAGGTGGTGCAGTATGTTAAAGCACCTAGTGTTGTTCATTTAAACAAACATATAGGGTAAGACAGTTGTCTGTTTTCCATGTTAAGCATATAATGGTGAAGTTTAGCTGAACAAAATTTGGTCAAAATTTGTGTTCTGATGCAAAACCTGAACGATGTTACAGGACGCCCAACCTTCGATAGCTCAGTTGGTAGAGCGGAGGACTGTAGGTTAATAAAGGCAGTTATCCTTAGGTCGCTGGTTCAACTCCGGCTCGAAGGAGATGTTTTTCATTTGTGCATTGTTAGTGTTGGAAGAATACTCAAGGCAATGGTTTTCAGGCACGTGGGGTTCATTGCCTCATCTTCTACGACTGAAAAAAGCCCTTCCACGTCAGGTGATGCAGCACCTGACCCACTTCTATGTCAAAATTGATATCACCTAGTTCAGGGGAGGTCATGTTCACCACGTGTAGTGGTTCTTCAGTGACTTTAACTAGATTAGTAGTAGGTTTGTGATGAATGTTGTTGTTTTAAAGACACATTTAATGTGGTAGTTATTTTCTATGTTCAATTCATAGTGATGAAATTTTCCCAAAATGAATTCAACCAAACCTCAGTTTTTCTTCCCATGCAAAACCTGAACAATGGTTCAGGATGCGCTCCCTTCGATAGCTCAGTTGGTAGAGCGGAGGACTGTAGGTGGAAAACGTTAGTCATCCTTAGGTCGCTGGTTCAACTCCGGCTCGAAGGAGATGTTTTTCATTTGTGCATTAAATCATTGGAAAAATGTGTGGTCAATCCTTTTCAGCATTGTGGCTTGCCATTCTTGATTTGTTCACACACAGAAAAGCTCTTCCACGCCTGGTGGTACATAAAGTGGTTGGCCTCAATGTTGGACCTTATAGAAGTTAGACAAACTAAGAGGACATTTTTAGTGGTTTGGTGGTGAGTTTAAGTAAACAGTTTGTTCTTCATAAACGTTCTTGCTTCAAGCAAACATGTAGGGTGAAAAAGGGACGGCTGTTTGTCATGTTTAACGCATTCAAATGTTGAGGTCTTACTAAACAAAGTTTGGTTAGCCATCAATGTCTGCACCCATGCAAAACCTGAAGAAAGGTAGGCTACATGCTATACTGGATAGCTCAGTTCAGAGAGCAGAGGACTGTAGGTTGATAATGGCAGTAATCCTTAGGTTGCTAATTCAACTCCGGCTGGAAGGAGGTGTTTGTTCCTTGTTAACATCAGAAGAAAATCAAGGCAAGCGTTTCCAGCACGTGGAGTTCATTGCTTCATCTGTTCGGACTAAAATAAACCCTTCAACGTCGGGTGGTGCACTATGTTGTTGCACCTAGTCGAGGAGAGCTCATGTTGACCGTGTGTAGTGGTTGGTCAGGGGCTTTAGGTAGATTGGTAGTACGTTTGTCATGAATGTTGCTCATTTAATCAAACATATAGGCTAAGACAGTTGTCTGTTTTCCATGTTCAGCTCATAATGGTGAAGTTTTGCCTAACAAAATTTGGTCAAACACCATTTTGTGTTCTGAAGCAAAACCTGAACGATGTTACAGGAGGCCCAACCTTCGATAGCTCAGTTGGTAGAGCGGAGGACTGTAGGTTGATAAAGGTAGTTATCCTTAGGTCGCTGGTTCAACTCCGGCTCGAAGGAGGTGTTTTTCATTTGTAAATTATTAGTGTTGGAAGAATACTCAAGGCAATGGTTTTCAGGCATATGGGGTTCATTGCTTCATCTTCTGGGACTGAAAAAAGCTCTTCCACGTCAGGTGGTGAACACCTGGCCAACCTCAATGTCGAAATTGATATCACCTAGCCCAGGGGAGGTCATGTTCACAATGTGTAGTGGTTCTCCAATGACATTAAGTAGATTAGAAGTAAGTTTGTGATGAATATTGTCCTTTTAAAGACACATTGAATGTAGCTAATACATGTGGTTGTTTTCCATGTTCAACTCATAATGGTGAAGTTTTGCCAAACAGAATTTGGTCAAACACCATTTTGTGTTCCCATGAAAAACCTGAACGATGGTACAGGAGGTCCTCCCTTCGATAGCTCAGTTGGTAGAGCGGAGGACTGTAGGTTGATAATGGCAGTTATCCTTAGGTCGCTGGTTCAACTCCGGCTCGAAGGAGGTGTTTTTCATTTGTAAATTATTAGTGTTGGAAGAATACTCAAGGCAATGGTTTTCAGGCATATGGGGTTCATTGCTTCATCTTCTGGGACTGAAAAAAGCCCTTCCACGTCAGGTGGTGAACACCTGGCCAACCTCAATGTCGAAATTGATATCACCTAGCCCAGGGGAGGTCATGTTCACAATGTGTAGTGGTTCTTCAATGACATTAAGTAGATTAGAAGTAAGTTTGTGATTAATATATTCCTTTTAAAGACACATTGAATGTAGCTAATACATGTGGTTGTTTTCCATGTTCAACTCATAATGGTGAAGTTTTGCCAAACAGAATTTGGTCAAACACCAGTTTGTGTTCCCATGAAAAACCTGAACGATGGTACAGGAGATCCTCCCTTCGATAGCTCAGTTGGTAGAGCGGAGGACTGTAGGTTGATAATGGCAGTTATCCTTAGGTCACTTGTTTAACTCCGGCTCGAAGGAGATGTTTTTCATTTGTACATTGTTAGTGTTGGAAGAATATTCAAGGCAATGGCTTTCAGGCACATGGGGTTCATTGCCTCATTTTCTACGACTGAAAAAAGCCCTTCCACGTCAGGTGGTGAACACCTGACCCACTTCTATGTCAAAATTGATATCACCTAGTTCAGGGGAGGTCATGTTCACCACGTGTAGTGGTTCTTCAGTGACTTTAACTATATTAGTAGTAGGTTTGTGATGGATGTTGTTGTTTTAAAGACACATTTAATGTGGTAGTTGTTTTCTATGTTCAACTCATAGTGATGAAATTTTCCCAAAATGAATTCAAACATCAGTTTTTGATCCCATGCAAAACCTGAACGATGGTACAGGAGATCCTCCCTTCGATAGCTCAGTTGGTAGAGCGGAGGACTGTAGGTTGATAATGGCAGTTATCCTTAGGTCACTTGTTTAACTCCGGCTCGAAGGAGATGTTTTTCATTTGTACATTGTTAGTGTTGGAAGAATATTCAAGGCAATGGTTTTCAGGCACATGGGGTTCATTGCCTCATCTTCTACGACTGAAAAAAGCCCTTCCACGTCAGGTGGTGAACACCTGACCCACTTCTATGTCAAAATTGATATCACCTAGTTCAGGGGAGGTCATGTTCACCACGTGTAGTGGTTCTTCAGTGACTTTAACTATATTAGTAGTAGGTTTGTGATGGATGTTGTTGTTTTAAAGACACATTTAATGTGGTAGTTGTTTTCTATGTTCAACTCATAGTGATGAAATTTTCCCAAAATGAATTCAAACATCAGTTTTTGATCCCATGCAAAACCTGAACAATGGTTCCGGATGCATTCCCTTCGATAGCTCAGTTGGTAGAGCGGAGGACTGTAGGTGGAAAACGTTAGTCATCCTTAGGTCGCTGGTTCAACTCTGGCTCGAAGGAGATGTTTTTCATTTGTGCATTAAATCATTGGAAAAATGTGTGGTCAATCCTTTTCAGCATTGTGGCTTGCCATTCTTGATTTGTTCACACACAGAAAAGCTCTTCCACGCCTGGTGGTACATAAAGTGATTGGCCTCAATGTTGGACCTTATAGAAGTTAGACAAACTAAGAAGACATTTTTACTGGTTTGGTGGTGAGTTTAAGTAAATAGTTAGTTTGTTCCTCATAAACGTTCTTGCTTCAAGCAAACATGTAGGGTGAAAAAGGGACGGCTGTTTATCATGTTTAACGCATTCAAATGTTGAGGTCTTACTAAACAAAGTTTGGTTAGACATCGATGTCTGCACCCATGCAAAACCTGAAGAAAGGGTGGTGCACTATGTTGTTGCACCTAGTCGAGGAGAACTCATGTTGACCATGTGTAGTGGTTGTTTAAGGGCTTTAAGTAGATCAGTAGTACATTTGTCATGAATGTTGTTCATTTAATCAAACATATAGGCTAAGACAGTTGTCTGTTTTCTATGTTCAGCTCATAATGGTGAAGTTTTGCCTAACAAAATTTGGTCAAACACCATTTTGTGTTCTGAAGCAAAACCTGAACGATGTTACAGGAGGCCCAACCTTCGATAGCTCAGTTGGTAGAGCAGAGGACTGTAGGTTAATAAAGGCAGTTATCCTTAGGTCGCTGGTTCAACTCTGGCTCGAAGGAGATGTTTTTCATTTGTACATTGTTAGTGTTGGAAGAATATTCAAGGCAATGGTTTTCAGGCACATGGAGTTCATCTTCTGGGACTGAAAAAAGCCCTTCCACATCAGGTGGTAAACACCTGGCCAACCTCTATGTCGAAATTGATATCACCTAGCCCGGGGGGGTTGTGTTCACAATGTGTAGTGGTTCTTCAATGACTTTAACTAGATTAGTAGTAAGTTTGTGATGAGTATTGTCCTTTTAAAGACACATTGGATGTAATACAGGTGGTTGTTTTCCATGGTCAATTCATAATGATGAAATTTTCCCAAAATGAATTCAACCAGACATCAGTTTTTGTTCCCATGCAAAACCTGAACAATGGTTCAGGATGCGCTCCCTTCGATAGCTCAGTTGGTAGAGCGGAGGACTGTAGGTGGAAAACGTTAGTTATCCTTAGGTCGCTGGTTCAACTCCGGCTCGAAGGAGATGTTTTTCATTTGTGCATTAAATCATTGGAAAAATGTGTAGTCAATCCTTTTCAGCATTATGGCTTTCTTTGTTCAAACAAAGAAAAGCTCTTTCATGCCTGGTGGTACATAAAGTGGTTGGCCTCAATTTTGGACCTTATAGAAGTTAGACAAACTAAGAGGACATTTTTAGTGATTTGGTGGTGAGTTTAAGTAAATAGTTAGTTTGTTCCTCATAAACGTTCTTGCTTCAAGCAAACATGTAGGGTGAAAAAGGGATGGCTGTTTGTCATGTTTAACGCATTCAAATGTTGAGGTCTTACTAAACAAAGTTTGGTTAGCCATCAATGTCTGCACCCATGCAAAACCTGAAGAAAGGTGCATGCTATACTGGATAGCTCAGTTTTGAGAGCAGAGGACTGTAGGTTGATAATGGCAGTAATTCTTAGGTTGCTGGTTCAACTCCGGCTGGAAGGAGGTGTTTGTTCCTTGTTAACATCAGAAGAAAATCAAGGCAAGTGTTTCCAGCACGTGGAGTTCATTGCTTCATCTGTTCGGACTAAAATAAACCCTTCAACGTCAGGTGGTGCACTATGTTGTAGCACCTAGTCAAGGAGAGCTCATGTTGACCATGTGTAGTGGTGTTCAAGGGCTTTAAGTAGGTCGATAGTACATTTGTCATGAATGTTGTTCACTTAAACAAACATATAGGGTAAGACAATTGTCTTTTTTCCCTTTTTTTTTTAAAGGTCTTTATTGAATTTCACATAATTAAGATTTACAAGAACAACAACAATTTACATTAACAATAAAGTGCAACCAGTGCCAAAGTGCAAAAACATCAATAAAGTGCGAAAAGTTCCAGTATTCTTATATAAAGTGCTGTCAGTTCATAAGTCCAGTATGTTCCAGGGGGAAGTGCTAAGATTTGTCCGTAGTTTTCCTCCTCTGGAAGTCAGTATCAGTTTAACTACGGTGTCACTGTCGATCACAGCCTCTTGTATTATCATGACCATCTGGTTTTCCACAATTTTGAAAATACAACCCAAATAATTAATTATATTAGTTCAGTATGCTTAGATGGCAGTTTATCATCAACAATACAATACATAACAGAATTGTAACATAAATTAAAATTTACACCAACAGCTTTCAGTTTGTCCCAGACTTCCTGAGCTCTGTAACAGTTCATTAAGAGATACTGTTGGGTCTCATCATCAGTCTCATCATCATTGAAAATGATCATTTTTTTAGTAACATAACAACTCCAAGACACAACAGCGCTAACAGGAAGTCTTCCCACAGATATCAGCCACCGGACATGTCTAATGTCATCAGCATATGCGATAGCTGTGACCTTGTGCGCATGTCCTACCAATGTTCCCATAATACAACAATCTTCATTCATTTGTTTAATTAATGGGCTGATTGCTAGAACATATAGAGCAGCGCTCAAAGGACAGCCCTGCTTTACACCTCTCTCCACTTCAAAAGACTCAGTTAAAACACCATTTACATTGACATGAACACTTGATTTAAAATATAGACATCTTACCATATGATTAACGCCTTCAGGAAAGCCGTTTGCATTCATCACGGCCCAGAGATTATCTGGAAATGTAGTCTAAGGCTTTTTCTTGATCTAGTCCAATAATATAAAAACCTTTTGTGTCTTCAGGTTTATGTAAGATTTTTCTTAAAGTGCAGAGATTATCCCACATCACCCGACCCTTAATTGCACAAGTTTATTCATTTTCTTTAATGTCATCTAATATATAATTCTGTTCATGACTATCTTGGCAAATATTTTATCAGTATTCATGATAGTAAGGCCATATTCAGACCAAATCAGGCGGTGCGGCATTCAGCCGCAGGGTCGAGTGGAGCGGCTGTCCCGTCTTTTTTAAAATGAGTCGATAGCTGACTACAAACCACGTGTAGTGATTCGTCAATGATTAGTAGTAAGTTTGTAATAAGTGTTGTCGTTTTAAAGACACATTTAATGTAATACAGGTGGTTGTTTTCCATGTTCAACTGATAATGGTGAAGTTTTCCCAAAATGAATTTGGTCACACATCAGTTTCTGTTTGCATGCAAAACCTGAACGATGGTTCAGGATGCGCTCCCTTCGATAGCTCAGTTGGTAGAGCGGAGGACTGTAGGTGGAAAACGGTAGTCATCCTTAGGTCGCTGGTTCAACTCCGGCTCGAAGGAGATTTCATTTGTGTGCTAAATCATTAGAAAAATGTCAATCCTTTTCAGCGTTTTGGCTTGCCATTCTTGATTTGTTCAAACAAAGAAAAGCTTTTTCACGCCTGCTGGTACATAAAGTGGTTGGCCTCAACATTTGACCTTTCATTACGCTAATTCTGTGTTTCCTCGTGTCCTCTTTCCTCCATGACCCGGAAACCGATCTCACTCCGCCATCATGGAGGATCTTCCAATCCTTTAAATGCACCTGAGGAGCAAGGGGAGAGGAGGCTCCAGGAGGAGCTTAGAGCTTAGAGCTTAGAGCAAGGAACCGCAGGTGTATCTAAACTAAGTTTTTTTTTTACCGGACGGCAACACCCTTTTGATTCGATGTGTTTATTGATTGGTCAGCTGATCTGACAGGACAGTAAACAGGTGGGCTGTTGTTGTAATAAAGCAGATCAGCAAAACTACCTGTGGAGAAGGAATGAAAGCAAAACAGCAGTCAGTCATATTTGTTCATAAAATTAAAACTTACTCAATCATGAATCAATCACAAAAAACACTGTTGTAACTTTCTTTTTCTTCATAAGCCAAAAGGCTTCTCCTTTCTTCTTCTCCGTTAAGTACGTGTCAGCTCCTTCAGGAAAATATGACGCTGCACAGCTGCATGTCTCCTATAAAATCACCCTGAGCCTGAAAAGCACATCAGACTTTCACAAACTAAATAACCAACATTTTCTTTATTTATATTCATATTCTGCAGGCTACAGCTGTTTTTATTGCTCCCTTATGTCAGTTCTGTTCTTTCAGTAATTAACGGATTTAAACTGTCTATTTTTGTCTTATTCTGTGACAGACAGACGCTGATCTATAATCAAATGATAAAATTGGAGCAGTTATTAGGTGTTTTCCTTCCAGCTATCACTATGTAGAAATTATTAAGTAACAGTGTAAAGTATTAATTGATTGTATGAATGAATTTTGAGTTAAAACTTTAGAGTTTAAACTGTTTATGAACTTAATAAGTTCTACATATTGAGAGCTGACTTCTACATATTTAACAGTTGAGGCGATGTGCGTCATGAGTAGTTGTCTCCGCAAGATGACGCTGGAGTAAGCGAGGACGTCTCGTTTGGTGAATTAAATTCCTCCTTCCTCACATCACCCTCTCTCATCCTCGTTGGGAGGAGCTAAGACGCGAGGAAGAGACGCAAGTGAGGGAATCGAGGAGACACGTTAGCGTAAAGAAAAGCACCCATTATATAAAAGCAAAGAATATGGGAGGGGGGGCTGGGAGCTATATAGTTTGGTACCAGATTGAAAATAGTTTTTGTTAAAAATGTCTCTGCCGCCATCTCCAGAAATGCTCTCTGGGTTGGAGATCTCTCAATGTGGAGAAGGAGGAGAGGGAGAGCCAGACATGGTAAGATAAGATAATTATGAATAGATGTAATGAGATATTAGATGAAATTATAAAGAACAAACATGTGCAATTAAAGGGCAAGTAATGTGGGACAGTCTCTGTATTTTACCAGAAATCTTACACAAACCTGAAGACACAAAGATATATGAATAAATATAAATATATATATTTATATTATTGGCCTTGATCTGGGCTGTGATGGAGGCATAGAGTTTCCTGACGGCTTTATTCAGATGATGTCTATTTTAAATCAGCTGGTGCATCATCTGGAAATAAAGCTGAAATAAAGCTGCTAACGTCAGCTAGTCCGATCCATTCAACACTCAACAGTTCATAAAAACTTCATAAACGCTGCATCGGTTGTTAAACTATCACATTCAGACCGATATGAAGAGTCAGTCTGTCAGTCAGATTGTCAGGTTTTATCATGTTTTATGTGAGTAATCCGCTTTCATAAAAGGACAACAATATTAAGGCTCAACGTTTTGTAATGCAGTTTTAAACACTACGTAGGCGGAGCTGCTGAGTTCGGCGTCGCCCAGCAAAGTTGCCGCCACCCGTCCTCTCTTACGTCCGCAGACACGCTTTAAGTAGCGAAGCTCAGTTAAAATGTCTCATACTCGACTCTTAACTCGTCAGAGACAAGATCAGTAAAAATGAGCGGAAGAGGCAAGGGAGGCAAAGGACTCGGTAAAGGAGGCGCCAAGCGTCACCGTAAAGTTCTCCGTGATAACATCCAGGGAATCACCAAACCCGCCATCCGCCGTCTGGCTCGCCGCGGTGGAGTCAAGCGTATCTCCGGTCTGATCTACGAGGAGACTCGCGGTGTGCTGAAGGTGTTCCTGGAGAACGTGATCCGTGATGCCGTCACCTACACCGAGCACGCCAAGAGAAAGACCGTGACCGCCATGGACGTGGTGTACGCACTGAAGAGGCAGGGCCGCACCCTGTACGGCTTCGGAGGTTAAACCAGATCCTGACCCGCTAATATCGAAACACAAAGGCTCTTTTAAGAGCCGCCCACCTCATCAAAGAGATGTCCTGTTACAATGTATTAACAAATGAAGCCTTTGTATATAATTTCAATGCTTCTTGCAACTTCTGTCTATGCTCTGACTCGGTACATAAGCAATTAAGGGCTTTATTAATAAGCAAATCATTTGGCACTTTCTGTATATAACTATAAACTATTAATAGGCTTAATTTTTAGGTGACCAGGTTGTGAAAACACTCTCCTTTCTTTCAGAATAAATCTGAGATGATTTATGGGGTTACAAAAAAAAATTAGTCATTACATATATGTAGCTTTTGTATGTAATTTCAATGTTTCTTTCAATTTGTGCTCATGCTTGGTGAGTTGAGCACCATAAAGATGAAGAAATTAAGGGCTTAATTAATGACAAATCATTTACTGGTGCTTTGAACATAGCTAAAAGTTATTAATAAGCTTTATTTTCAGGTGACTAGGTTGTGAAAACTTCTCAAAACAAATCTGAGGTGTTTTGAGATGATAAATGGGGTTACATGATCTTCATGTGTCAGCTGGGTTCAGCACAGGAGAATCAATAGAATTCATATTAACATCATTTTTGGAAAGTACTGTTATTCCACAGAGAACAGCACCAAAAACTTGATGAAATAAAATCTATCCATAGGTTTTATTATTATTAATTTTTATCATAGATCAGTAAAACAGATCATCTTAGAGGATACTAAATCTAAATACAATGTGTTTATTTCTCTATAGTTATGGGTTTTTGTACAGCATATTATATAATAAACAGTGGACACTTTTCAGATGAGGTGGGTTTATAAGTAAAAAGGCGGTCAGATCGTTCTTCAGAGGTTGGGACGGTGTTTGTGTTGCGCATGCTCAGTCTAGCTAACAAGAAATCAACCAATCCTGTTCGAGCAACGGCGCAGTCGAATTTGCATCAGATGGATATATAGAGGCCGTTTGGAGGCGTAATAATTATTCGTTTGAGGAAATCCAACGACTAACCATGCCTGATCCAGTGAAAGCCCCGAAGAAAGGCTCCAAGAAGGCCGTGTCTAAAGCCACCAAGACCGGCAAGAAGAAGAGAAAGACCCGCAAGGAGAGCTATGCCATCTACGTGTACAAAGTGCTGAAGCAGGTCCACCCCGATACCGGCATCTCCTCCAAGGCCATGGGCATCATGAACTCTTTCGTGGGGGACATCTTTGAGCGCATCGCCGGTGAGGCTTCCCGCCTTGCTCACTACAACAAGCGCTCCACCATCACCTCCAGGGAGATCCAGACCGCCGTCCGTCTGCTGCTGCCCGGTGAGCTGGCCAAACACGCCGTGTCTGAGGGCACCAAGGCCGTCACCAAGTACACCAGCTCCAAGTAAACCCGCTGTCTGTACCAACAACACAAAGGTCCTTTTCAGGACCACCCACAACTTCAACTGAGAGCTTTACTCCTTCTAAATGTGTTCAATTTTCTCCACTGATAAGTATTGTTGTATTTTAAGATATCAGCGTTTTGTTTAATGTTTGACTAAACTGTAAACAAATAGTTGGACCAAAAGTTTTTAGTCTCTACTCCACACTTGGTATGATTTGTTACACTAAATATTGACTTTTTTTTTTCTTCATTGCTAGTGTGACATGTCAAATTTTAATGATGGGAGATGAATGTTTTGGTGTAACCATGTGGAGCTCAATAAAACAAATCTTAACATGTCATGTTTTTATAGATTACTGGTATGGTTTTAGTGTAGTGGTAACACTGGCTTTGTTACTGTATTTAAATGATCTGCAAAATTAATCTGGGGCAGATTTTAGGTTATATTTGCATACATTTGTGTGTGTCAATGTGGGCAATAAATCTGTAATTAGATCTTTTATACGGTATATGGTGAAAAGACTCACAGGCGTCCATTGGACTAAATACTGATGCACTATATATTTTGACCACAAGGTATCGCTGCTGTTATACTATAAAGTTTGCATGCAATACTTCAGAGGTGACCTAACAAAGAATCTAAATAATCTACGTTGACTTTCACAACGCAATGAATATACAACAAATGAATGGAGGCTAATTTCTGCCTCAATAATTCAATTTACAGGCTGAAATATTTTCATATAAGCAGCAAATGTCAGCTTATAGGTTTAATACACATCTAAAAATATATAATAAAATCACAATACTATATAAAGTGATGTTTGGTTCAGACTGAGCATACAGTCACAGCACACCTGTGGAGTCAAATAATGTGAAGACTATAACAAAGATACAAGGTGTAAAGTTTTTTGATCAGATCGTATCAAGCTGAAGACCAGACGGCAGCTTCTGTCAGCTAGAAAATGCATCTAGAGAATTACACTTTGTGAGTTTTCAAAATAACGAGACAGCAAGAGGAGCCGTCTGTGAAATCAAATATGTCAAACAGTTATGGCAACATTACTGTGGATGTTAATGATCAGAGAAATGTTTGAAACAATCCAAAAAATAGAAAATAAACTTAAGAAACACGAGAGAAGAAAAACTGAGACAAAACTATATTTGAAAATGGACATCTGTTAGACCACTTGCACCAGTTACACAGTAAAATAATCAAATCAATAAGATCAGGCAAGTATATATGTTTTTTTTATTTTAAAAAATATGTACCGTATCTGCTTTTTACTGCATAAGATTTGTTTAGATTTTGTTTTAATATTTATTATCAGTCCAAGCAGTTGGTATTTCTGCCATTTTGTTCTTTTGTTTCATAAATGCTGAAATATTTGCCTGAACGTGACCAAAATACATTTTCAAATATTCTTCATATCAATACAAGAAAAGATTTCAACTGTTGACTTTCTAGATTTAAGGGTTTTTTTTGTTTGTTACTGAGAAAAAAACAAAACAAAACAAACACGCTTGTTCAAATGGTTGTTGGTTGTGTTACCAACATAATCAGAAATCAACATTTAATAGAAGATAATCTAGTCATTATGTGTAGAAATCATGCTTATAATATAAGAATGGCCAGTCTATACATTAGCCTACATGACATTTAGACATCATTTTGAAACTAATTATACTAGTTAATAATTATAACAAATAATAATTATTAACCTGGAGATTTGCTGACCAGCCCCAAAAAGCCCCAAAAAACAACTGCCCTCCTTTCTATTCTCATTCATATCATTGTGTCATTTTATACCTTTTACCAGTCATAATAAACACATTAAGAGGAAATCTTTTTGATTTTCCAAATCAGTTATTTTACCAGGATATCTGATTAAACATCATAATACATTTACAGTTCAATGTCAATGTCACCCTGAGTGATTTTCTGTATTTGATGCTGCTCAGTTCAGACCATGTTAATAACTGCAGTCACCATTTTTTACACATAACCGCCTAATAAAGGAGCTCCCTCTCCTGCCAAACGGGGGTCATGCAAATAATTATTAATCAATAACATAATTACATTAAAAAGTCAGTTTTATCAATTAATGTACCTTATGAAACTGGGATCATGTGACCAAATTGTACAATGAAACTGTTAAAGTGAGATAGTACTGGGCAACAGTAATTCTACTAATTGAATAGATGCACACCTACAGCTGAAGGACTAGTAATGCTGATATTATCTACACTTTATATCATAATCTCTCTGGATCAATTTTTCAACCATGACTAAAACATTGCACTTTGAATTGATTCACTTCAGAAGGGAATTACACACAGATGTCTTTAAATATTCTCACTAATAAAACATGATATACGAATATAAAATAAGTTAATAGGACATGCTGCTCTATCAGAGGGTGATGTGGCTCTTAAAAGAGCCGTTGTGGTTGGTGGATCAGCAGACAGTTTAAGCTCTCTCTCCACGGATGCGGCGGGCCAGCTGGATGTCTTTGGGCATGATGGTGACCCTCTTGGCGTGGATGGCGCACAGGTTGGTGTCCTCGAACAGACCGACCAGGTAAGCCTCGCTGGCCTCCTGCAGAGCCATGACAGCGGAGCTCTGGAAGCGCAGGTCGGTCTTGAAGTCCTGAGCGATCTCCCTCACCAGGCGCTGGAAGGGCAGCTTGCGGATCAGCAGCTCGGTGGACTTCTGGTAACGACGGATCTCTCTCAGAGCCACGGTACCGGGCCTGTAACGGTGGGGCTTCTTGACGCCGCCGGTGGCCGGGGCGCTCTTACGGGCAGCCTTGGTGGCCAGCTGCTTTCTGGGGGCTTTGCCTCCGGTGGATTTACGGGCGGTCTGCTTTGTTCTTGCCATTTTTCTCTGTTGTTCTTCTGTTTCAACGGAAACACAATGAATGCCGCCTGTCTGTGAGTTGCGTCTTTATAAAGGAGCTGCCGGAGTCGCGGCGCCGCTCATTGGTCCAGGCCGGGAGGAGCGCGCGCTCAGCTCATCTACTATTGGACAAGAAATTCAAAGTAAACCCCGCCCCCACACCAGCTGACTAACGGCTCCGGAAGAAAGAAGAAAACAAAGAAGACAAGTTTATATTTATGACAAGAGTTCAGTAATTTCTGCTCATATACAATTATATGTTCACATCCTTTATTTACTTTTTTCACTAAAGTCGAGCGGCCTCATTTATAAAACAGTCCTTAGCCTTATACCACAAATGTACGTGCACTCAAAAACCGGGAAGGGCGAGCACCAAAAAATAATCAGATTTATAAAACTGTGCGCACATTATGATCCAGACCGCCGTCCGCCTGCTGCTGCCCGGTGAGCTGGCCAAACACGCTGTGTCTGAAGGCACCGAGACCGTTACCAAGTACACCAGCTCCAAGTAAACCTGCTGTTAATGGCAACAACTCAAAGGTCCTTTTCAGGACCACCCACGCCTTCACCTGAGAGTTTAAGTCCTGTTTAATATGTGAAGTTCAAGTTTCTTCTTACGGCTTCCTCTTACTTGCTGCAGAGGTGTTAAATTTTTCGTCATTTACAGTCCAAATAAAGCCGCTGTTGTCCTACTCAGTTTACTAATATTATGGGATGTTGCCCTCAACATTTAATACAAACACATCATATATATATATGTTTATGTTCCTGCTAGTCAATATGAGAAACATGAGGAACAGATGCAGGCTGTATTTCTCATTTGACTTCTGGGATTAAACTCACATAATTATGAACCCTTTTTGACGGTTAATATGGGTTGAAGTAAATGTTAGGCATATGTTTATATAGTATATCTTATTTGGGGAAAAGTCGTTGCTGACATTAACAAATATGAAATACAACAACTGCAAAGCACAACGTTTAAAACCAACCAAGTCAAGTCAGTTTCCGCACAAACTACGGTGATTTATTACAGAGAAATACGTGAGTCAGGAACATGTGATCCCGGGTTATAAACATGTGAGTTAGTCAGATTATTCATATCCGGGTCTGAGGTCAGGTAACTTCATAAAAGTATTGATCCTCCCCGTCGGGGAATCGAACCCCGGTCTTCCGCGTGACAGGCGGAGATACTGTCCACTATACTAACGAGGAAAGCTGCATTAAAGGGCAGTTCTGAATAATTTAAAGTTTCCCCGGAATGGGAATGTTGGCGCTATTTGTTAGTCTGGTTGTTATTTGATTTAGAATTTGTATTGTCTGACGACTGTAGATATTAACTTTATCTAGATCAGATTCTGAGAGTATTTTTTGTTGATAATTGTTTGTTTTGTTTAATAATTTGCTTGTTTAGCATATAGTATTATTGTTAATTGTTTTTATTTTGTTTTGTAAATTGGCTAACACTGTGGGCTCCTAAGGTTATACAGGTAGGTAGAGCATGACAGGCAGCAGGAAATCATTATACTATTAAGGTTGTAGTAAATAATATTCAGAGAGGGAGAAATTAAGAAATATGATACATGAGACAAGGCAGGAATTAAGTTTAAAATCAATACTGAACACAGGACAGGGCTTCAGGGAAATTAGAAGGGAGTTGAAAGGTTATATAATACAGGGAAATAGGGTGTGATTTATTTTTTTGTCATTTGTGCTTTGTTTAGGTTTTTTTAAATTGTTTTTTTGTTTGCACTTTTAAAGTTGGTTTGCGATCCGCCAATAAACAAGAAGAAGTTTTTGAGGAATAAACATTATGAAACACAAAACTTTGCATGGACACTGGACTTCTTTAGTCTGCGTACATCTTGTTCCCATGGTGCACAAGTGGCTCTTTGATTGTAAGTCTGATTGTGATTCTTGACAAATGGCCGCTACAGTAGTTGTTGTGAAATTGTGGGTCAAACTAAGTTTGCGCTCTCCACCTTGTAGTAGTAGTTCACACTGTAATTACTGTGGCAAAATGGGGGAAAAAAAGGTTTTCAATGTTGTTCTTCATTGGGAAAAATATTAAATTATTTTGTGCTTAAATTATTTTCTCCAGTCTATGAACATGTAATTGACTTTTTCAGTTTAAGTGTTATTTGAAGAAGAACAAAGAATAAATATAAATGTAGTTATTTATACCAGAATACTGAATATTAACCCAAATGATCATAAAATGTGAAAACATCAGTGTTGTTAAAAGACGGCTTTCACCGAATTATAAATCAGAACTTTGTCTCCCTTTATTGAAAATGGGAACATTGATGAAATAATAATTTTATTTACAAAGACTAAAACTCCATAATGGAGTTTTCTGATTTTTTCAGGTGTCTTGTTTAACTTGTTTAACTGACTTTACTGTTACAAAAAAAATGATCATCAATTATAAAATAATCATCTGTGGTTTTGTCACCTCATCTTGAGGTTATGAGGCTATTTTCTCCCATGTTTAATAAAAAAAATAGTTGAATTTAATAACACAGAGTCTAAAAAAAAGAAAAATCTACATCTGCCTTTAAAGAAATCAATTATATGTAACTTAAATAATAAGATATAAAATGCACTTCAGGTTCCCAGAGAAAGAAAATACAAATACAGTAGAAACAATGTTTTACATCACGTTTAAATATCAAATAAAAATGTTATTAATCAGATTTACTTCAGGGAGGAGCTGATCACATCGTGTTGCAGACACACTGAAGCTAATTACATTGATCAGTAAGTTATGTTCCTGTACATCAGAACAATTATTGTAATCTTTAAAAGATGATTATTTACTGTCAAATTGTGTTTTCAGTCTCGTTCATCTTCAATCTAACATTTAGTTGAGACTGTTTCAAAAGCTCATCTAGTGACGGTCATTGCAAGTTTAGGCTATAAATGCTGGTATTTGGTGTTAGTTCATGCTAAAAAAAAAAAAAAACAAGATATATAACATAATTGGTTGATCATATCAACCAAACAAGACCCGACTTGATAAATATTCTCAGAATTTCACTGTTGAATACATGTGTGCATGTTTGGTGAATTTAAAAACTTTTAATTAATCTTTCATTGGCTGTGAGATGTCTCCAGGCAAACTGTGTTTATTCTTATGTATTTATATATTGCGACAACAAGAAAGGTTTATTGTAAAATGACATGTTGGCAGCAACAGGCTGCACTGTAAAAAGAAAACGTTATTTCACAGAAATTTACTGTATTATTATCAGTTTTTTTTTCTACATTAAGTGTAAATGCCATAAAAACACAGTAAACTATTTTTATTAAAAATGTGTAAATTAATATAATGGAATATTATAGTTTTTTAACAGGATTTTTCAATTACTTAATGGTCTTGAATGTTACATTACATTGAATTCTATGTAAAAATACAAATAATACACATCCTATTACTGAATGTGAAATTCAGGCAACTTTCTGTTTTTTTTTACTTTAAATTTAATGTAAAAAAAAAAAGTAAAAAAAGTAAAAACACTTACCGTCAAATATTGGTAAAAAAAAAAAAAACCCTTTAGTTATTCTACAAAGAATTTTTTTTTTTTAAATACAGATATTTACTGTAGACATTATCTGCATTTTTACAGTCCAACTATTGTAAAATAGAAACAAAAAATATATAAAATATTGCTAGAATGCTGAATAAATGTATAAATGTGCACAAAAAAATGGAAAACATTGAAGAAATACTTTAAAATTACCTAATTTAAATAAAGGCCTGTTTTATACAGTATTCTTTTGTAAATTCATAGAATTATCCAATTTATGCTTAAGGCCGCCCAATCAAGGCACAGATTACCAGATGTAAAACACAAAAAAATTACGTAAAATTATATTCAAATTATCCTCCTTGAACACCCATTAAAGGTATCTTGAGAGCTTTAGGCTTAATTGTATGTGATTGTCTCATCTATTTACAGTAAATTCCTGGTAAATACTGGTTTTATACAGTACAAAAAATAGGATCATGTGAAAATGGCATACAAAAACATAAGTTCAATAATCATTACTTCATATAAACATTATTTGAAAGTAATTACATGCAACTGTCTACAGACTTTTCCAATTAATGTATGAGATTTACTGTATATAAATAGTATTTGACAGTAATTACAAGCACTTATCCAACATATCCATCTGACACTCTTCTTCAGAGGCATATTTCTTATATATTGTGTGTACACTGCCATCATTCTTCATAACCTGCCACTTATAGTGTGCTTGAGGCTACAGAGAGCTATTGTATTTAGGTCTTGATGCACAACATATTGTTGTTGAGGCTACATATCAAATCAAATGATGATAAAAATGTATGTTTGTTGTATCCTATGTTCCATCCTAATGCTGAGGAAAGCCTAGGGCTGAAACCCTTTTTTGCTGCTGTGCATCATTAAAAAAGTGATATACACTTATTTGTGAGGGCTGACAACTTCTTTTGTTTTGTTTTTTTTGTGAGATGCTGCCATGACAGTGTTTTTTGTTATCATACATATTGACATGTGCAACACATGCTTATTTTAAAAAAGATAAGTAATTTCATTTCAAATTATTTAGGCTGTAAATTCACCTTAAAATATTGGAGGCTGTCTCCCAATACATTTTTTTTTTAGACCACAACTTGAAATTGCATATGTAGCATCCATGCATTTTTTCCCTGTGAAGGTGTCATTTGTAGATCTAGTTTGTCTTCTCTAAACATTAAGACCCAAAGTGAGTCGGTCAGTCCATTTTCAACAAAATTCAAGGCCCTCATTGCAGTCCTACTGTTCCCTCTAATCATTAGGTCACTCAAACTTTTCTACAGGTCATAGGAAACAAGAGCAAAAAGCAGAGATACTATAAGGTGAATAAAGAGGGACCTCAATATGAGTAAAGCTTTACAATGGCTTACTTTTTTTTTTTTTAGCAATAGGTGAGAGATGTGTGAAAGACTGGGATTTGATGCTAGGACTCAACAGTTCAAGCAAGGCTTGAACTTTGATAATATGGGTGAAGTGATGTAAGACCTTAAAATAGTTGAAAAAACATATAAATGTAAACATAGAAAATGTCTCTATAGTCTCTGGCTTCAAACAGATCAAGAAAATGTGAGCAGATTCAAATGAATGTTGTACAATCATTGGATGAATCAGGCTGTGGGGAGATGATCTGACCAATGATATTGTTTGAGTTCTGGGGGTGGGTCCTCCCGGCGTGATTCATCCAATGACTGCATAACATTCAATTGTTTGCATTTTCGCGCACTTTGTTGATCTCTGCCTGAAGCGCAGAGACTACAGAGAGAAAATTTCTCTGGATTAAGTAACACAAGTCATTTCCCAAGACTGTTGATTTGAAGATGATGATTCACATTCAGCTCTCAGTAAAGGTAAGGTAATCATTTTCTTTTTCTCCATAATATGAAGTTTCGTATAAAGAGAGATATAAACTGAACTTGTAATGAGTTGAGCTAACACCAAGGGCAGCAGAAAGGGAAAGTGAGATAGTAGCATTCAACGCTAGCTACAACTTGACATAACTAAAGCATTGATGTTGCATAAGTGCCAGAATTTTAAAATGTATGTGGAGTCAGCAGTGCTAACGTTAGCATTTGCTTTTTGTATGCATTAAGTAATGTTAAGTCTGTGTGGCTTCAGATAACATGCGTTATGCCAGTCCTAATGAAGCTATTAAAGTTAGCCCTGAATCAGAATCTCACATTAGTCATAGTAACGTTAAATAAATTACATTTGTCAGTTGACCATTTACATGTTTCAGCTCCTATTCTGCCCTGCAAACATTAAATAAAAGGCTGTGGCAAGTTGTGACCTGAGAAAGACTTTAAGTAACAGCTAGTATGCTAGTGTTAATAGGTTTAGCCAGTTAGCGTGATAAGTTACTAATGTTATTTATTAAAGAAACATCAAACCGCCCAGCTGCTCGTATTTACTGCTAGTAAATACGTTACCAGTAACCTGCTGTCTACCGACTAAGTTAGTGTTGGTGTGAAGAACATACAATGAAACACAATGCAGTAAGATTTACAGTGTGGTAGTGAAATGAGTGTGGTGTGTGTAAAGTGCTGTGTAAGTGTGTGTGTGTGTGTGTGTGTGTGTGTGTGTGTGTGTGTGTGTACTGAGCAGACAGGCAATTAGTGTTAATTTTTCATAAGCCTGGTTGTCTGGTGGAAAACCATCTCGGAGCCTGCTGGTCAGGGCTTTGAGGCTGCGGTACCATTTACCAGATGGCAGAAGCTGAAACAATCCGTAGTTAGGGTTAGAAATACAGTTGTAATACACTTGGAAAATAATAGAACACCTCAATATATGTATGTTGTAATGTAATGTTAGTATATCAATGTGTCACAAATTTATTGATAAAATAAGTATTTTGATCATGATAATTATATAGCCTCTTCCTGAGTTGTTTTGCATCGCTGGCATGGTTTTCCCAGGCACAGCTTTCACATACGGCCTGCATGGTTATTGGAAGGTTCTGGGTCTCAACATCCCCATGGTCATACCCAGCCTCACCACCCTGCAGGAGGGCGTTCTCAGCCAGGGGAAAGCCAAGTGGAGTTTAAGGAACTGCCTCTGGGTGTTACACTGCATGACCCAGGCCTACTATCTGTTTACCAGGTGTGTGCACTAGCTCACTCATTATATAGACCTTCTGGTTTTTGTACATTCAGAACTCCATGTATTAATGTGAAATGTCTGTAGATATATTGGGGAGTTGCTTGCAATTACTGTCAAATAATGTTTATATAAAGTAAACCCTATATATTAATGGGAAAAGCCTGTAAATATATTGGAGAGTTGATTTTAATTACTGTCAAAAATGTTTATATAATGTATACTCCATACATTTATGGCAAAAGCCTGAAAATATATTGGAGAGCTGCTTGTAATTACTGTTAAATAATGTTTATATAAAGTTGACCTCATACATTAATGGGGAAATGTATGTAAGATATATTTGATAGTTGCTTTTAAATACTATCAAATAATGTTAGTAAAGAAATGATTATTAAAATTATGTTTTTGTAAACTATTATCACATGATTATCACATATCTTATTTTTTGTACAGTATAAAACCAACATTTACCAGGGATCTACTGTAAATAGATTGGATAATCACATAAAATAAAAGCTTAAAGCTCTCAAGATACCATTAATGGTTGTTAAAGGAGGGTAATTTGAATGTAATTTTACATCATTTTTCTGTGTTTTACATCCAGAATCTGTACTTTGATGGGGAGTTCATGTGGATGGATTGGATAATCCTATGAATTTACCAAAGATTACTGTATGAAAACAAGAGTCTTCATTTAAATTAGGTAATTTTAAGGTAGTTCTGCAATCTTTTTCATTTTTTGTGCAGATTTATACATTTGTTTAACATTCTAGCAATGTTTTATAGAGATAAAGAAATTTTCTTTTTATTTACAATGGTTGGACTGTAAAAATGTAGACAATGTCCAAAGTAAATATCCGTATTTTTAAAATAAATCTCTGTAGAATAACTAAAGGTTTTTTTTACTGTTATTTGACGGTAAGTGTTTGGCAACTTTTGCTGCCAGACTTTTTACCTTTTTTTTTTTTTTTTTTTTTTACAGTGTGCCTAGTGTTTCTAGACAAACTGAAGCAGATATCACAACTTCCTGAAGACAAACACGTTATTTTATTTCAATCTTCAATCTGATGATTACTATAAAAGTGTGTTTTCAGTCCCGTTCATGTTCAATCTAACATTTAGTGGAGACAGGAAGTCTTTTCCAGCGGATCCATCAGTGACCGTCTGTGTAACCGAGCTGAGCCACCGACAGTAACCGTGTGTTTACCTCCACCGAAAACGTGTCTGATTAAAAACTAATAAATCACATCACTACACTGGTTTCGGGTTTATTGTGTCCTCTGACCTCTCTTCTTACTAGAACACCACTGTCACATTTAATACAAACCACTTTAAGACGTTTTAGGAGACGATTTGTGAAGAAAACTCGCTGCGCTCCGCACAAAGTAACGGTGTATCAGCGAGGTTTGAAGCCTCCCAGAAAGAAATAAATGAGTCCTGGACGCCAAAAATGAGCTCAGTCTGAAGGGAGGAACGTTTCCTCATTGCTACGATAACAAAAGTGTTTTAAAACGTTGGTTTTCTGTGTGTTTTACCCCCAAAATGTGGAGGAGAAAACACAAGTTTCGTCAGATTTGAGGCGGCAGGCAGAGCGGCTCTGAGTGTTGCTTCTCCACGGTTCTCATGTGCTTTATAAGTCCCGCCTTGTGCCCTTTGAACGGACAGACTGTCCGCGAGACAAGCAAGAGACTACACACTCAAAGATGGCAGAAGAAGTACCCGCAGCGGCCCCGGCGAAAGCCGCGCCGAAAGCCCCGAAGAAGAAGAGCGCTCCCCGGCCCAAGAAGGACGGACCCAGCCTCAATAAGCTGATCATCGGCGCTGTGGCGGAGTCCAAGGAGCGGAAAGGGCTGTCGGTGGCGGCGCTCAAGAAGATTCTGGCTACCAAAGGCGTCGATGTCGTGAAGGCCAATAAACGTATCAACACTACGGTCACGAAGCTGGTAACTAAAGGTACTTTGACCCAGACTAAAGGGACAGGGGCCTCCGGCTCCTTCAAGCTCGCCAAGGAGACCAAACCCGCCAAGCCGGTCAAGAAAGTGGTGAAGAAGAAAGCCGCTCCTAAAGCCAAGAAACCTGCAGCCAAGAAACCCGCAGCCAAGAAGCCCAAGACAGCGGCAGCCAAGAAGACAGCAGCCGCTAAGAAATCCCCCAAGAAGGTTAAGAAGCCCGCAGCGGCCAAGAAAGCAGCCAAGAGCCCCAAGAAGGCCGCCAAGAGCCCCAAGAAAGTGGCTAAGAAGGCTCCTGCAGCTAAGAAAGCTCCTGCAAAGAAGGTGGCCAAACCCAAACCCAAAGCCAAGAAGGCAGCACCCAAGAAGAAGTGAGCTGTCATCAGTCTCATCATCTGAACCTGATCAAAGGCTCTTTTAAGAGCCACACAACTTATCTAAAGAGCAGCATCCTGATTATAATATGTGTAAATATGTAGTGTTTTCTCATTCACTATATTAGTTGAAAAACTTAATTTTGTTTTTTTTTATGTTTAAAAATGGTCTCTACAGTTAGTAATCAACTCATAGTCTATTCATACATATTTTACGTTTATATCATTTTTATTGACACATATAAATCACAATCCATCTTCAACCTGTACCCCCAAACACTAGGGAAGAAGAATACAAGTAAGGTAAGCAAGAAAAGTTCATCCCAACCACATTTCAAGGACACAAAAGCAAATAACAGCACATATTATCCACAAGTGACTTTCAATCACAGCCTAACAAAAATAGCACCAAAAGGCTCTTTTAAGAGACACCACATCTGCAAAACTGCATCTCCTGCTCATCTCTCCTTAACTCACTGCATCATTAATTTCTCACATATTATACTGTTTATACAATAACTACAGCTTTATAACTGTCAAGTGATCTTTATCAAAACTGAGAGAATTAATCAGTAACAATATAATGTTCTACAAACCTTTTTACGTTTGATACTACATTTAACCTCCACTCACTTTTTAATATTTTGTGATGGTGATACATTGTTATATTAAATCTATAAATGTCTTTTTTTTCTTTGGTGAAGATCTATAGAAAGATAGAAAAGACAAAATACAAACAACAAGAACAAGTAACAGACAATAACTACGATAAGACAAATATTAACTTTGGTTTAGACCATAATCTCTTATTGACTATACAGATGTTGTTCCCATTGCTGTAATATCAAGCAGAAAATATTGTGTTTTGTGCAGGATTATATATATATATAAACATATTAGTAATAATATGTTCATTTATAGTTGTAAAAACATTGTTTACAAAGTGCTTAACATTGTCTGCACATTCATAGACTAAACACGCACCAAAGGGTTAACTTCATCTGATCATTAAAACAAACCAAAAGTCCTTTTAAGGGCATTTTTTTTCCTTTTTAGCATGTGAAATAACAGCAAATAATAATACTCCTATGCACATTATTGAGGAAATGATCACTAATTTAACTTATCAGCCATAGTGATGAAAAATAGCAAAGAGTAGTTCAACCAGTACAAATCAAATTATATAACAATTATAAGAAACTATCTTTCATTACTACTATGCACAGCATAAAGAGAAACTGACATGTATAACAACTATTAGCTCTATGGTAGATTTAACAAAAACATGGTATTTAACTTTATTAATAAAGATAACATGCACACCGAGCCTTCATTGGTAACATCTGCATGTCATACAGCTCCTTGTCTCACCATTCACTGTGCATCATAATAGTTTAGTGCAATTATGGCAAAAAACAGCAAATCAGTTCCAATAACTTCACTATATATATTGTATACATAAAAGTACTTCAAAATATGTAACTAACACAAACATTGTGATTTAAAGGCAACTAAAAACTTACAGCATCTGCTTTTATTAACAACTTCTTTATCTCAAACTCTACAAACAGAAGAAACAGAAAGATGATTTATCACCTAATTTTGTTACGCACACAATGAGAATACCACAAACAAAATTAGGCAACTTAAATCTCAAAGCAAAGAGGTACCCAATAAATGTCAACTTCTGATAAATACACTTCCAGGTAAGAGATAAAGACATGACAGAAGAGCAGCATGATTGACAAAACACGAAGTGATGTAAGGAAACGTTTTACTTTGTTGTGAATATCAAATAATATAATAATATAAATGCGCACATCATTTTTCAGTCTAGCGTGAAATTAAAAGGTGATTGATGACTATATTAATCTCATGGTTTATAAAGTTTGATTTTAGTCATGCAAGTGTTGTTATATGATGAATGGTTATTTTAGTTTGACTATTACAAGTTGATGTTCAATTCAGTCACAGTGATTTTCGTATCTTATAAACTGTTTTTAGCTTTTCATGTCCGTGCCTCTCTTTTGCATGTTTCATGTTAGTGTCTAACTTTCTATGAATATTATTATTCCCTAATTTTTTGCTTTGCATGTCTTGTATTATGTATTTTTTGTGTCACATATTTTAAATAGGAGCTGACAATGTAGTATAATGTGCTACATGCTATTTTTAAACTAATATTAATATTCCATTCTCTTTTAATATTGCTTATTATTTGTTCAATTTGTTCATATATTGTTTTGTTCCAGGGACAACAAATGAAAAATGTCCTCTTGACTAGCTGGCACATTTACAGCCATGTCTATCAATATGCATTTTCATTGTTAAAGAGCATTTTGCAGGTTGTTTTTTTTTTTTTGCTGGATTTACAGTTAACGTATCATGAAAATTATCCTGTGAATGATTAATGTATGATTTTATTAGTTTAAGAGACATAAAGGCAGAAATTAAGACAGAAAGGTTAACATTTTGAGCAGCGCCCTTAAAACTAGCTTTTTTTTCCCAACAGCGCGTCATATTACGTTACATAAGGGAGTCGCTTTCTCGTCCCAGCTGCAGTACACTGTGCGGTACTAAGTACTAATGAGTCTGAGCCGTCGTCATTCAGTAATTTTTTTTTTTTTTTTTTTTTTTAGTTTTTTGCTAGTTTTGTTTTGCATTTTATATTTTTTCAACATCGTGAATAATTGCGTTTGTGCAGCACAAATTCCAGCCTCTGAGGACCTGAAGTCCACTTTCCTCGCAGGAAAAGCAGCAGCTAGTTTTCGTGTCTGGCTGAGTTTTATGCAGGTTGAAGGCTTCACTGTCTTCACTGCTGCTTCTGTGACGGGAGAACACGGTTGTGTGCGGGCTCATTTTAGACAGGAGGGTTACGTGATTTGTGATATTATGAAGTTCAGGATGGGATGTTGAAGCCAGGACTGTGTGAGGCTGATAGCTGGTGCGGTTCCTCCAGTAAACACAGCTGCCTCATCAGCTCCGCCTTCAGCAGCAGCTCAGCGCCGACCGGAGAGACTCAGCTCCACGAAGACATGAACTGTTCTGGTAAGTCCTTGTTTCTTATGTTTTTAACTTCCAAATCAGTCAGCATGTTGGCTTGAACTGAGAAGTAACGTCTGATGTGTGTTTATTGTTGTTAGGCAGCGTAATTAACCTGTAAAACCACCAGCTGATGATGAGGGATAATGCTAACGTTAGCTAACACTGTTAGCATTGACACGCATGACATTAATTATTGACTTCTGTCATCTAACGCAGGATCCTGGTATCTAGTTTCATAGGTTGGTGACTTTCTGTTTGCTCAGCTAAAACATTTGTAATCTTAACTCTCAGGTAGTGTTATGTAGCTGTGCTGTGAGGTTTTGGGAGATGCTGCAGTAATGAGTGGTGGTGTCTCTGAGGTTTCTCTCATATCTAACATTAGCTGCATTTGTTCTATATCACACAGTTATTAATGATTGACCTGCAGCATAATAGTGCATATATGACGTTGCACTGTTATGTAAAATAAAAGTTCCTCTCAAAAAGGAGATATGCAGGTAGTTTCAAGCTTTCTGTGTAACTTTTAAATCATCCTCAGGAGCAGGTAAAGGTGTCAGGAAACAGCTGATTAATACCAGGTGTGTCAGTGTTCCTCCATATGTGATACCTATCCAGATGTGGTACTTAGCAGTTCTGCACATGCAATCTAAGGATGATGGTGAGCAATATCTTAAAAATCATTTTTTCATTGCGCTTTTTGATATGTAAGTGCGTTTTATTTGCATATACACACTGGCTTTGATGCAGAATGTAGAAATTAGATTATAATGGCGTGCAGCATATTTAATAAAGTCATTCGGCCAGTTTTATGGAAAATACTCTACTATGGTTTTGCACTATGCTAGCATTTTTTGACAAGGCTGCAGAAATTGTCAGAACACCAGCTGATTGCTCAGCAGCATCTGATGACGTCTCAAAATCATGTAAACAACTTCAGTTCCTTTGATATCCTGCATCTTTTTTAAATAGTGTTGTGTCCAGAAGGAACAAACCACTTCTTTAATGCCTGGCATGTAGGTAAAAGTTTGTATTCTGATATTTGTAGTTTAGTTTAAGTCAGCTGTTTTTTATGTCTAACATTTTCTTTCCAACATAGTGTTTCTGTTCTGAAACAGGTCCAAGGAGGCTTTGGATGCAGGCATGTGGAGGCCAGCCATCATCAACCACCTGTACTGGACTGTACTGGCTTCCACTCCTAAAAGAGATTCAGATGTGATGGAGGCCAAGTGGCAAAGCAAAGTGAACCATGCCTGCATTTCCCTGCTGCTCACATCCACCTCTGGGGGGAGAAGCACCAAACAAAGGAGCGGCCAAAACCAGGTACACGATACTGTGTACAATATGAGGCTGAATATGATCAGAGGTCTAATCTTCAGTGGTGCTGGTTCATGCTTTATCTGTACTGGTTCCAATGTGTTCCAGCCAGAAAATAATCTGCGGGAGAATGTCCTTAACTATCAATATACAATGCTATGAATCACTTTTGTTATTTTGTAAAGACAACACACCAAAGTTGATATTGAAGTACATCACATTCTGCAGCTCCATCATGTATGAATAAATAATATTTGTAAATAAATCTTATAAAATATTTTTTTATGCAGAGTCTACAGGAGCCTTTAAACTGGAGAGCGTAGCTACCAGAACAGCACTGGCGAAGGATGTTCGGATGTACCAAAGCACGCTGGCTTCTCCTTTCTTGAGATGTACAGCAGGTGACTATTGTGTGATCTTTTAAGAATTAGTGCCACTAAAAATCCAGTTTAAGAAAGCAACCCTGCCCTCATTGATATAAATGGGATGGAGAAATAAAAGAAACATCGCTCAGTATAAAGAATTACTGTTCAACAGCACCACAAACTGCATCCTCTAAAATGGCCATAAAGCTGAATCTAAAACAGTTTCAACTTATGACCCGCATCATCTGCTGCCTCTTCTACAGGCTTCTCCTGGCAGCACTGCACGACAACTATAATAGTAGCTGAGAGGTAACGAGCACCAGTGAAGGAGAGGTGTGTTCTACAGTTTGCTACACAAGGTTCTGCAAAGGTTCCCGGATAGTTCACCCCATCAAGGCGAAGCTGTTGTACAGTTAGCGATTTCAGTCATTTAATATAACTTATTATTTGAGTCAGTGGCACTATTTAAAAAAAAAAAAAAAAAAAAAAAAAAAAAAAGATCTTTATTGTATTAATTATCATATCACTGAATGTGATCTAAATATTTTTATCTCCTCCAGCATATGCAAAAACCCTGATGGAGTCTCTGAAGGAGGACTACTCCATGTCACCAAAGACTCTACGAGAGAGCAGCGCTGCCCTGTCCACCACTGCACCAGAGTCGCTTTCCAGATTCTGTCAGCAGACTACCAAACACGAGGCAGGCGGCCTGTAAGCTTCACAGCCTTGACGGTTTAACACAAGACTTTAGTGAGAAACCCAACACAGGTGTGGTGGTTCTCAGTTTGCAGTTATATATTATTATAAGTCAGATTAATTCTACAATTCATACTCGTATTTACTTTTTTTCCCCAAAGATCTTTATTGAATTTCACATAATTAAAATTTACAAGAACAAAATAATTTACATTAACAATAAAGTGCATCCAGTGCCAAAGTGCAAAAACATGAATAAAGTGCAAAAAATCCAGTAATTTTATATAAAGTGCTGTCAGTTCATAAGTCCAGTATGTTCCAGGGGAGGTGCTGAGACTGAGTCACTGTCAATCACAGTCTGTTGTATTATCATGGCACATCTGGTTTTCCACAATTTTGAACATACAACACAAATAATTAATTGTATCAGTTCAGTATGTTTAGATGGCAGTTCATCATCAACAATACAATACATAACAGATTTATAACATAAATTAAAGTTTACACCAACAGCTTTCAGTTTGTCCCAGACTTCCTGAGCTCTGTAACAGTCCATTAATAGATGCTGCTGTGTCTCATCATCATTGCAAAAGATCATTGGACATTTTTTTTGTGGTAACATAACAGCTCTAACAGGAAGTCTCCCCACAGATATCAGCCACCGGACATGTCTAATGCTCTGACAGATTCTTAAATTTTAGATTTTTTATCACCTCTGTGACTCATTAGTATTTATTTTTTATAATTTATAAATCCACCATATTGAAAATAATTTATATTAATAAATGGCCATCCGCCGCCCACCAAGAGCCGGGTTTTGCTTGGGGTTTCTACCCATTAAAGGGGAGTTTTTCCTTAATGCTGTCGCCAAGTGCTGCTCATGGGGGAATTGTTGGGTCTCTGTAAATTCAAGAGAACTGTCTATGTGAAAAGCGCCCTGAGATGACCATAAATGTTTGAGATCCGTCCAGACACATCACTTAAAGACTTACATTCAGTATGTTTGTATGTCAGATTCTAGTCAAAAATAGATGTAATATATTCCATACCAGTGTTTTATAGGTTAGTGGTTTAAATCACTTATTGATCAGTTTGATGGTGTAATAACTTCCAAGTTAGTATTTTAATTTTGGTGGTGGGATTAAATCTTTGTTTACATCTGTATTGCATAATGTGTTTATTTTACTCAATGCAGTTGGAGCATATTAGGATGCACTAATAGTTTTTTTATTTATCTGATGCCTGCAGGCCTGGCCAGTAATGCTCTTAACTGCATGAAACGCTTTAATACATCCAAACACTTTGTTGTTCTTGGGATAATTAATTATCACCTAAATGAGGCCATTGAAACTCTTCGTAATGTCTTCCGTTATTCTATTAAAAACTTACATTAGAAACATATCTCTGTCTTCATCTGCCTCTCTCTCTGTGCTGTGCGGCAGCGCCGTGAACGTAATGAGGAGTTAAATCAGACACTGCGACATATAACTGACCTAACAAACTGATCTTTGTGCATTAGTGTGTATTGTGAGTAAGTATCTTGCCAGCAAACAATCACTACTAAAGCTGCTACTGTCTGAAATGTGATAGCAAACGCTACAACAATGTGAGGTGAAACAGTTCAGTGTTACGTGCCGCTAAAACTCTATTAGTGAAACATTAATAGAAAGTACGATACACATAAATAGTACCGACTTCAGAGAACAGTGCTGCAGATTATTTCTATTAACAATAGTCCTCGGAATAAGAGAAGAAATGTTCGCAGCCACAGAGCAGCTCTGACAGGAAGTCTGGCTAAACTGCATCAGGAGCCTCATCAGTGTGTTTGCTGCGACCAGAATCGCTTCATTTTATTAGAAACTGATGATCAACAGAAGGATGTTTTTACTTTGACTCTGTGAACAAACATGTGAGACAGCTGGAAAACTGCTTTTGGTGAAGCTCGGATGTATTTTACAGCATTTTAGGAGAGAAATGAGAGAGAAAAGACGCTGAGCAGCGCTGTCCACGGCGGTGATCAGGTGAGGTTTGTTCGCTCCTCAAAGAAAATGCAGAGAACATCAGAGCTCTACATGACTGAAATATGAAGAGACACAAGTCCGCTATCTGCTGCCTTCACTGTAAGCCTTCAACACTCGTCTCACACTGATTTTTAAGTCTTTTATCACTAAGAGAAAACACAAGTGTCAGACATTGACGCCGCACAGAGTAAGGCAGCAGCATGACTGAGTCTCCACGGTTCTCATGGTGTGTTTAAGTGCAGCCTCCTGCCTCAGACTCTCCAACAGTCAACTCAGACTCTCCGTTTGTTTCGTGTCGGATCTGAACTCAGAGGAAATAATGGCAGAAGTTGCTCCAGCTCCCGCAGCCGCCGCTCCGGCTAAAGTCGTCAAGAAGAAGGTCTCCAAGCCGAAGAAGACTGGCCCCAGCGTCAGCGAGCTGATCGTGAAAACTGTGGCCGCATCCAAGGAGCGGAGCGGCGTGTCTGCAGCCGCCCTGAAGAAGGCTCTGGCTGCCGGAGGCTACGATGTGGAGAAGAACAAGGCCCGCGTCAAGACCGCCATCAAGAGCCTGGTGGCCAAGGGGACTCTGGTTCAGACCAAGGGGACCGGCGCCTCCGGATCCTTCAAGATGAGCAAGAAGGCTGAGACCAAGGCCAAGAAGCCCGCAAAGAAAGCTGCTCCTAAAGTCAAGAAGCCCGCCAAGAGCCCCAAGAAACCCGCAGCTAAGAAGCCCAAGACAGCGGCAGCCAAGAAGACAGCAGCCGCAAAGAAATCCCCCAAGAAGGTCAAGAAGCCCGCAGCGGCCAAGAAAGCAGCCAAGAGCCCCAAGAAGGCCGCCAAGAGTCCCAAGAAGGTGGTGAAAAAGGCCCCTGCAGCCAAGAAAGCTCCTGCAAAGAAGGTGGCCAAGCCCAAAGCCAAGAAGGCAGCACCCAAGAAGAAGTGAGCTGTCATCAGTCTGAACATGTGAACCTGATCAAAGGCTCTTTTAAGAGCCACACACTTTATCTAAAGAGCATCATCCCAATTAGAATATATTCTATAAACTACGTTAATTGATAAAATTAATTTGTTAAATTACTGAGTTAAAATAGTAACTGCAGTTATTAAGATTTTATCAATTTATAGTCATATTCTGTGAATTTAATCTCGTACTCTCAGTACCATTTAGTGACAAATAGTTTACTCTACATTTTCTTATAAATGTCAGTTGTTTTTTTTTTTAAATCCAGTATAAAGTGTCAACATGTTCTGCAATGAGCAGCAACAGAAACAGAAAATAACTCAGGGCGACATTGTAAATATGTTGTTGTGAAAATAAATGTATTGTGACAATTAAAGTATGATTAATATGTTGGATGAAGATAACACCGTAACAATAACTGAAATTGAGACACACCAAAATGTTTTCCTCTTGATGTGATATTTAACTTGACTGTACAACCTACCCTCCTTTCTGAATCTTACCAGTTTTTATCAGAATTACTGTTTCTCTTAAAGAGACTTTTTTGGAGCTGGTTTAAGTTTAACATTACCTAATATCAGTCACTGTTTTGAATGCAGTTTGAATATTTTGTGTATATCATGAACAGTATTAAGTACTAGGTAATGTTTTAATGACAGTATCATGAGGATGTTTGTTCTTTATCAGGAGTGTGTGGCTCTTAAAAGAGCCGTTGTATTGTTTAGAGGAGCCGGTTCCGTGTTTACTTCTTAGCGGGCTTCTCGGTCTTCTTGGGCAGCAGCACAGCCTGGATGTTGGGCAGCACGCCACCCTGAGCGATGGTCACTCCGCCAAGCAGCTTGTTAAGCTCCTCGTCGTTGCGGACAGCCAGCTGCAGGTGACGGGGGATGATCCTGGTCTTCTTGTTGTCGCGGGCAGCGTTTCCAGCCAACTCCAGGATCTCAGCGGTCAGGTACTCCAGCACAGCCGCCAGGTAGACGGGGGCTCCGGCACCGACACGCTCGGCATAGTTGCCTTTGCGCAGCAGCCTGTGAACACGGCCGACGGGGAACTGAAGCCCGGCCCTGGAGGAGCGGGTCTTTGCCTTAGCGCGGGCTTTGCCTCCGGTTTTTCCTCTGCCACTCATTTCTAAGTTCTTCTCGAGTTTGATCTCAAAGAAAATATGAGTCAACCGGTGAAAACCCTACTTTATATGTCCGCGTAGCGCGGGACGGTTGACGCCGGACCAACCAGAAAAGAGGCTCCAGCGGCGCAGCAGAGGGCGGCCCGCTATGAAGCTTTTCCCCCAATAAGGAGCGGAGGTTTAGGCGGTGGGTCGCTCCTCTAGGCGGTGCTGAGCTCCGGGAGGAGCCGCTCACCAATCAGGACCAGGAGGTCTGAAGCAGCGTCACAGTTACGCAGCCGCTCCGACACTTTAAGAGCAGCATGACTCTTCTTCTCTGTATTATTTTCTCCTGATCAGAGAAAGAAGAAGCGATGGCAAGAACCAAGCAGACTGCTCGTAAATCTACCGGAGGCAAAGCCCCCAGAAAGCAGCTGGCCACCAAGGCTGCCCGTAAGAGCGCCCCGGCCACCGGCGGCGTCAAGAAGCCCCATCGTTACAGGCCCGGTACCGTGGCTCTGAGAGAGATCCGTCGTTACCAGAAATCCACTGAGCTGCTGATCCGCAAGCTGCCCTTCCAGCGCCTGGTGAGGGAGATCGCTCAGGACTTCAAGACCGACCTGCGCTTCCAGAGCTCCGCTGTCATGGCTCTGCAGGAGGCCAGCGAGGCTTACCTGGTCGGCCTGTTCGAGGACACCAACCTGTGCGCCATCCACGCCAAGAGGGTCACCATCATGCCCAAAGACATCCAGCTGGCCCGCCGCATCCGTGGAGAGAGAGCTTAAACTGTCTGCTGCTCCACCAACCACAACGGCTCTTTTAAGAGCCACTAATTCACTAACAGAACAACACGTCCTACTGATATTACTCTTATTACATTTGTGTTTAATCATCTCATCATATTACAGTGAGATTGTCTTAATACATAACCAGAGCTATGATGAGACTAAACTTCTGTTGGTGGCTGCTTGGATAAGTGTGTAAAGAGCTGTAAACATTAACAGTCTCTGGTAAAATAACCCAAGTAGGCTCTCAATGAGAAGTAATTCATAATAGTTACACACTCATATCTGTACAACCTGTCATGTAGTAGAAGCAACATGGTCCTTAACTATATATATATATAGATACATAAATTTAACCTCAGATTTCAGCCCAAATATCACTCATTATCCACAGGATAACCAAACATCCAGACACATGTAATATTGTGGTAAATCAAGTCCTGTTGATTAATGTTCAGGTTTTAGCTGCTAAATCATATATTTATTTGAAATCACTGTATAGTCTAATGAAAAACACTTTCCTGCAGGATCAAAGGTAGAACAAAATTGCATAACTGTCCCAATATTTATATATTCTGTCCCAGATTTCATTCTGCAGTTTAAAATGCATTATGGACAGAATCACACTCATAGAGATGGCTACAGTGAATTATATATAGCATAAGTAGATATTACCTAAAATACACAGTAACATGCAAGCTGTACTCAGATTTAAGAATCATCACAACACTAAAACACAGAATTGTGTCAAGCTGCATATACATATACTGTTATATATAGTTATGAATTTCTGAAAATATTTTCATATTAGAAGATGCTGGAATTTTAAATGATGAAAGAGTACATGTCATGTTTTGTGAAAATTGGACACTTTTTTTATTTTATATAGAATATAAATATATATATATATATATATATATATACTGTCTTGGTATCAAACAAATGACTGTATTCACAGTTCTTCGGAAAAGGCGGTTTGTATAAATGAGTAAAGCTGTACATAACAAGCTTCACGATTTATCTGCTCTTTCTGAATATCAGTTCCTTGGATTTCAGATGTGCTTTACAGGTGCTCAGATAGAAGGAAACAGAGTAAACCTGAAATATGGAGCCATGATGACACAGAATTTTGTTAATATCTTTGTTATTGTGTTACTTTTGCTTGCAGTTCTTTCCAGAGCCTCATTTTAACCATTTCATTGGTCAGAGGATATTCTGCATAAAGCTGAATGTGAATTAAGTTCAGTGAAAATCTGTAGCTTCGTCACTCTGATGAGAAAGCTCCTGCTTATTTAGTGTTTATAGCTTCAGTATTTGAAACTGTGATTTGTTGTATATAATTAAGTGTAGAAATGATGTGAATATCAACATTAATAGTTCTTCAGCTGTCAGTGTGAAGCTCGCTGTTAATTGATTGTTTCAAATAACAGTTTCATTGTATAGATGAAATGTTATTCTGCTCAAATACATTTTCACAATAAAATGAGTTAAATGCAAATTCAGAAAAACTGTGGTGACAGATGGTCTTCTCATTAACACAAATTATCTTTTTACTTTGACAAGTTTGCATTATTCATTTCTAGTTTACATTGTAGGTTTTGTGATGTGCTATTGTGTGTAGCTTTTTATTTCATATAACGTGTTATGTGCTTTGTACTGTTTGTTATTGTGCTATTTTAATTGTAAGGGACTGCGGATGACAATTGGCTTGAAGCTAAGTCTGGTAGTGTATTTATGTTAAAAAAAAAAAAAAAAAAAAAAAAAAAAACTATACTGTCCCAATAGATAGAGTACACAAAAAACAGCTCCTCGTCACTGAAGAGGCAACAACTTTTACGTTTTCAGACTAAAATTAATGTATATAATTATGAGCCAGCAGTTGATGGAACATGATCTTTAGATGTCGGTTGTGGCTCTTAAAAGAGCCGTTGTGTTGTTTAGAGGAGCCGGTTTACTTCTTGGCGGGCTTCTCGGTCTTCTTAGGCAGCAGGACGGCCTGGATGTTGGGCAGCACGCCGCCCTGAGCGATGGTAACTCCGCCGAGCAGCTTGTTAAGCTCCTCGTCGTTGCGGACAGCCAGCTGCAGGTGACGGGGGATGATCCTGGTCTTCTTGTTGTCGCGGGCAGCGTTTCCAGCCAACTCCAGGATCTCAGCGGTCAGGTACTCCAGCACAGCCGCCAGGTAGACGGGGGCTCCGGCACCGACACGCTCGGCATAGTTGCCTTTGCGCAGCAGCCTGTGAACACGGCCGACTGGGAACTGAAGCCCGGCCCTGGAGGAGCGGGTCTTTGCCTTTGCTCTGGCCTTACCGGCACCCTTTCCACGTCCAGACATTTTTCTTCCTTATCTTCGAGAAAATAGAGAATAAGTTTATGTACAATGAGAACCGGCTATATAAAGCAGCCAGCGCTCGCTCATTGGTCAGAGTGAACGTTAATATAATCGCCCAATCAGAGAAAAGCTCCTGTCTCGTGTCTACAAGGCTTCCGCTTTGTAGGGGATTTCAAAATAAAGCGCAAAATTTAATTGTAATACTTTCAATCTGCTTTTAAATAAGGTTATATAATCTGTATATTTAGAAGAGATACAGTATATCACACGTAGCCTAAACACAATAAAGATAAAATCACTTAAACTGCATCATGGACCTCCTGCTCCAGGCCCTGTGTTAATGGTCACAGTGTGAAAGCATTAACAGGCTGTAGTAGATGAAGCTCTCACACCCTGAATTCTGTGAACTACTTCAGGAGGCAAACTTAATCTTTCCAAGCGCTCCCGTTCAGCGGCCAAACTCATACATGCTGGCCTCTCACCAGAAAGTGTAGGATCGAGCCGTCCAGCTGGGAGATTCAACCAATCACATCTTACGCATCCAAAATCGGCCAAATCACAACCGCAATAGAACATTTCTCTAAACAAGTCATCAATAAATTGTATAACACTTACAGTATATAATAGTGATGTCACCATACTAGAATTACCACTGAAGTTTCACTACTCTCAATACCGGATTTGATACCACAGTAAAACCACAAATTCCATCCAGGATGCACTCCTTTATTTAAACAATTTATAAACATTAACAATTGGACAGAAACTGTGTGTTTCATTATGTAGGCATGCTAGCTGCATTAGAGTAAGAGTTACAAATAAAATATTAACCTGTCACCTTCAAATAGAAAGCAGCCCCCCCCGCCAAAAAAAGTAATATCAACTCAGCAATTGTATGAATTGTGATGCTGTAACAATAAATACAATTGTGCAAATGTGTGCTCTCATTTTGGTTGCACATATGAATGAGCACTTAAACAGACTCTGGCTACATTAGGATTACAGTTAGAGTGATGTGTTGTAGTTTAGCTGTCTAGTGTTTAGAAGACCTAGACTGGGATCTGAAGACCACCAGGAGTCCTTGAGAAAACTGCGTTACTGAAAATATCTTGTTGTATAGCATAACAGGACAACTTTATTATTTTCCATACAGCTAATATAGTTTAACAATATCAGGATATCGCTTAGAGAAGGTGGGCGGCTCTTAAAAGAGCCTTTGTTTCGGTATCAGCGGGTCAGGATCAGGTTTAACCTCCGAAGCCGTACAAGGTGCGGCCCTGCCTCTTGAGCGCGTAAACCACGTCCATGGCGGTCACGGTCTTCCTCTTCGCGTGCTCGGTGTAGGTGACGGCATCACGGATCACGTTCTCCAGGAACACCTTCAGCACACCGCGGGTCTCCTCGTAGATCAGACCGGAGATACGCTTGACTCCACCGCGGCGAGCCAGACGGCGGATGGCGGGTTTGGTGATTCCCTGGATGTTATCACGGAGGACTTTGCGGTGACGCTTGGCGCCTCCTTTACCGAGTCCTTTACCTCCCTTGCCTCTTCCACTCATTTTCAATGATCTTCTCTCAAACGAGTTAAGTCGAATATGAATCGCGCTCTCAGAGCTTCTGTATTTAAAGCGTGTCTGCGGACGTAAGAGAGGACAGGCAGCGCGAGCTCTGCTGGGAGGTGCCAAACTCTGTGATGCCGTCTACGTGTTTTCTAAACTGCTGGCAGTCAGTATTGTTGTGTGTTTTAATGAAGCTGTTTTCTTACTTTTATGTATGTATAATTTATCTCTGTGCAAAACATAAAGTATATTTAAAAAGTGAAAGCAAACACCTTGCTAACATTGTAATTTATGCTCATTATTTATTATTGTTGATGATGTATTATTATGCTGATGAAGATTGATGATTGTATTATGACTGTTATTGTTAATTATGTATTTTATTGAAATTGTTCTCTTTACTTTTATGTATTTTTTCCGTGCAAAAACTTAATAAAGTATATTTAAAAAGTTAAAGATGAAAAACTTAAATTAACTTCAACAAATCTGCTGTGCACATTAATGTTGATGAACTACACAAAGTGACTGAAGCGAGAAGAAATCACCACTTTTTTGACTTTTTAAAAACTCACATTAGTAGGTTGAGTTTCTAAGTCGTTTACTTTTGTAGCAATCTGCCCATCCCTCAAAATAAAGCAATTAAATAAATGTATTATTATTATTATACACTATCAAACAAGAATCAGTTAAAATGGAAATTTCCCTTTTATTACTGAATTAAGGCATTGTAAAGTAGAAATTAAAGGCTCATTTTAATGGTTTTTGGTTTAAAAAAGCCTTATACAGTGCAAATAATTCATTAAATTTATTCCAGTCCATTAATTATCCCCTTGAAGTACCAGTGTGTGGGATTTAGTGGCATCTAGTGGTGAGGTTGCAGATTGCAACAAACTGAAGCTGCAGCCCAAAAAGCATTTTCCCCATAGACCACTGTTGTTATACAGACGTCTGTAAAACTGTTGACAGGACACTTTGAACTGCAGACAAGATCAATTATAACTCTTTCTATTATGAATTTTTTTATCCATGGAGCTTTTATATTTGTAAAACTTTCCTCAAGCCGAGAAAAGTGATTTAAAAATGTGTGACATCATCACAATGTAAAGTCTGTGGGCCAAGCGGGAACTGGCGGGCAGGACCAGCAGTTGACATTCAGTGGAACACAATGTGGAAGCAAACCCAGAAGCTTGAAACTTTTTTGGCCTATGCGCCAGCTGAGCAATTCTCATTGGATTGAATGGACACCATTTTTGATCCGGTACTCTGCTCATATACTACATCCATGCCTGGCACATACACCAAAAAATAGTTTTTAGCTTCTGGGTTTACATCTGCGATGTGCAAGTGACCACTAGGGAAAAATGGCTGCAAGGCTGAGTGACGGAGCCCTATCCAGCTCCACTGGACCCACTCCATATGTAGATATAAAGGGCTCATTCTAAGATAACAAAAACAAAACATTTTTTTAATCAGATGATTATATACTAATTAAAACATACTTATGAATATTATATTCCATTTCCGCCAAGTCAGTTCCACTACTAAATTCTTTACACTGCACCTTTAACTTTATTTCTATCCATTAATTATCCCTTTAAAAACTCATTAATACATTCCTTAATTCCATCATTATTGATGGGTAAATTATCGAAATTTATTAGCGGTTTATTAATAATTTATTTGAGAGAAGCTGGATGAATAAATTTAGGTGTTTGGTGGTAATAACTCCAACATGGTGGGTGGCGGTAATGTCCCTTAACGTTTGTCGCTACTCGTCATTAAAGAGAAGAAGCAGAAGAAGAAGAAGAAGAAGCAGCAGAAGAAGCAGAAGAAGAAGAAGAAGAAGAAGGATGGCAACATGCTAAAATCATGGCTAACACTTGTGTATCTCTATAAACATGCACAAGTTTTAAAGCTTTCCGCGCCATGTTGCTACGGTGAGTCATGTTCACTTAAAATCAACCGATCCTTACCCGACGGCTCGTATTTGGTTTGTATTTATGTTTATTTACCTTGCTGGCTAATGTTAATGGGTGTGGTCTGCTGGGTAACGTTAGCCGTGTTAGCATGTGGCTGCTGACAAAGACACTGAACGCCTCACACATAAAATATACACATTGATATAAAAATTGCTGATTTAGTTTCTTTACTGACGTTTGTACGGTGTTGTAAGCGTCTGCCGTTTATCAACTGACTGGCGTTTTTTAGCAGTTCGGTTACGTTGCTGTGACGTTTTAATGCCAAACTTCATTCAAAAAAGTGTAAACTTTACGTTTACGAGAATATACAAACACCCAAAGTGTGATTTAAATGCTTTCTCTGAATCAGCAATAGTGTCTCTTAAATTCGGCATACACACTACACACAGCAGCACAAGTTTAAACTGATATTTAACCTAAACATATGGTCTGCTTGTCACTTGTGTCCACAGTTTCTATCCACTAAAATAACACACCACATGTGGGAATTATTAAGCAGAGAGAACCTGTTTAAAATATGTTAAAAACAAATGGTGTACTACATGTTGATCATTTATTTACAATTTGATTGGACGTTGGTCAGCAGCCTCTTCCCTGTTGCCATTTATGCAAAATTAATATATTGACAAACTTTACTTTTCACATCCCTCATATAATATGTCAACAAACTGGATTTAACAACCTCCACTGTCACATAAATGAATCACATATGTTACATGTCACATTTAATTTTTGCTCTTGTCACCTTCATATATTTCTTCAAGTTTTACATCTCATTTCAAAACTATTGTTATTACATTTTGTAAGTAGATTTAACATTTAATTTTCATATCACTTTGTTTATTATTATTACTACCTTACTTTTGTACTATTTTATTCTGTGTTGCGTTTGTAGGAGCAAAGACATATTAGGTAAATAGTCTACACTTTTTGGGCTTTATAAGTTCTGTATGTAGAGTTTTATTTTCACTCCCTGATCTTTCCTCAGCATCATATTAATGAACTGATGTTTAAGTTGGGAGCACTGGTTTACACATTGACTCACCAGTAAACTGTTATTTTATCAGGACTGATGGCAAAGTGATGTCTCATATGTTCCACTAATTTATTATGTGGAAAATCCATCGTATCCTCCCTTCCTAGCCTAATGTTAACTGCATGACCTTAGGTGCATGCCTTTTCTCTTCATGTTTGTCTGTGACTGTCTCTACACCGTCAACTACCGAAAAAAAAATTCAAAATGTCAAATTCAACATCATCAACAATGACCTTTTAGGGGTTTTTGCTCTGTCGTCAATTTAGCTGCAGTTTAAGGTTTAAAATAGGTTGAAACCTGCGTTGTCTCCAGTATAATCTTCACCTGTGGTTTAGTTTAAACCCAGCTGCTGTGTCCTGTATGAGTCACCTAAATGCCACCAGAGGTCATCATAGACTTGTTTAAGTCAGATATGAGCTTCATCCATTCACATGTTATCCACATTCACAAAGTAAATCAACACAAGATAATTTTGATATTGGTTCTGGTATAAAATATTTATTCTGCTGTAGATGTGCCAGCAGATATACTGAGCAGCTCTAACTCCACTTTTGACTCTGTCTTCTCTTCAGCTTAATATGGATGAAGTGAACTTGGTCTCTCTTGCTGTCGGGAGATGTGTGGACGCCTGCGGTCTGCTGCTGGACCTGTTTGTCAGGACGTTCAGCTGGCTGCTTCGCTTCCTGTCCAGCGTGGGCGGTTCCCTCCACAGCACACTGGTCGCCCTGAGCGGCTCCACTCTGGTTGAATACTGTAACTTTGCTCTTTTCCCCTTCCTCACCGCCACGGAGGCCGTCTCCAGCGCCACCCACGGAGCCCTGCACACCCTGGAGGGCTGGCTGCAGACGCTGGGAGGAGTGTTTGAGAGTTTCAAGATGGTGGGACACCTCTCCTGCCACGTGGCGTGGCGCACCAAAGATTTGCTGCACCGTGGGCTGATTTCAGCGAGCTGCATCCTGCGACAGACGTGCGAAGGCGTCTGCATCGCGCTCAGCCTCGTCCTCTATCTCGTCAACACTGTGGTCAACATCGTCCTCATCGGCACACAGAACTGTCTGTCTGTGCTGGCGGGCGCCTGGGACGCCGTGGCGGGCCCTGTGCATAGAGTTGTGGAGCTGGCTCTGACTCTGCTGACCTTCCTGTACAGCTGTCTGGTTGGTTTCTCCGTGCTGCTGTGGACACCCTGCCAGCTGCTGCTGGACTTCCTGGGAGCACTGTGCCGCGTCTTCATCACCGTCTTCATGGTTGACACGCACGGCCTGCTCATCACAGCGGCCATCGTCTCACTGGCTCTGCTGTTACTGAACCCCAGGCTTCCTGTCCTTGCTGGACGGCTGAGCCGCCACTTGGTCAACGCTCTGCCGGGAACACGTGGCGTACAGATGACCATTCGTAGGATGTACGCAGTGATAGTAGAACCGGCTCTGGCCTATCAGGCAGTCCACACCCGGGCTGCACAGGAAGTGAGTCGGATGAGGTTCCCAAACACAGACACAGGTGCTTTTATCATCCCCACTGCGGCCGACCTGCCGCCAGCGAATGAGCTGAGCCAGCCGGACTCTCTGCAGCGCCACGCTCTGCAGGACAGCGAGTCAGTGAGCGGCGAGGCCAGGGACAGCAGCAGGACAATTGCGTCCCCGCCGAGCTCGGCTCCAGAGAATGGAGGCGGCCCTCCGACTGACGGCGAGCTGCTCAGCCTGCTGAAGGAGCAGGAGGAGAGGAAGAAGTGTGTCATCTGTCAGGACTTGAGTAAGACGGTGCTGCTGCTGCCCTGCCGTCACCTCTGTCTCTGCCGGCACTGCGCCGACATCCTGACTCAACGCCGACCCGTCACGCAGCGCTGCTGTCCGCTCTGCCGGCAGCCAATCACACAGACCATGGACGTCTTCCTCTGACAGTTGTAGGCCCTGAATGACTCCAAACTGCAAGATTCAAGAGAAAATGCCTTCTGGCACTATTGTTGCTTTTTCTGTACTCTAAGAATTTACTTAAAAATTGAGCTGGATGTCGAACTTCATACTTTGAGCACCAATAACATGAGTGTTAACTATTGAGAGCTGCTTGGTCAGATGATGATGTGCATCAGGAAGCTTTTCTACTGTAACTTCAGACTTTATTTTATTTGGGGAAAGTTCTGTGTTGAACTCTTGTGCAGTGAGAAAGAAGAAGGTTAAAACATGTTTATATACCCCAAAAGAATTGAAAAGTATGGTTTTAGTATCAGAACCGGAACTTGTATCAGTGTTGGCACTGATATTGAAAACTACAAATTTTCACACGATACTCAGCTGTAAGTAGACGTCATATACAAGTATGTGTATGACGTGAAGACTTCCAACAACTGCATGATCATTAAAATGAACAGAAAATGCAAACAAAAGTTTATTTAAAATGTTGAGTAGATATGAATAAGTAGAGCAATTAAATTGTTAAAATGAATATATTTTGATAACAAATTAATCAGAGTAATAAAAAAAAACATACTCAGTATACTCAATACTCAATATTTCCAGCTTCTGTGAGGATTTTCAGCTTTTTGTCTGTTTTCTATATTATAAATGAAATCCATAGGAGTGTTTAACCTGTTATCTCACAGTGTGAACGGTCAGTTTGGGTTCTGCTAACTTAGATATTTTTCAGTATCTTTGGAAATGTATTAACTTAATGATCCATCAGTTGATCAAAAAATGAATACCTTAAAGTCGGATGCAACCCTAATTTTAAGGGAGAAGTTTTTCAACTGTTGTGGAAAATATTCATGTCAAATAGCGATAAAGTTAAATTATCAGAGGACAGAAAAAGTAATGATAGAAAATGTCAGTTGTGTGTTTTTAAACAGGCTTTTCACACCTGTCGGCCCAAACTAACACACTGGAAACGTTAAATACTGGAAACACATTCGGATATAATGAGTGAGTTTGTTTCCACTTTTATCTGTGTAACTCTTCATACCAGTCAGTATTAAAGTACAGCTCGTTATTTTTTTTTCCTTTTCAGTTATAACGTGTTGATGAATGAATTCCTGATTTCCAGGAGTTTGTTGTTTTCTCCCACTTTTAAGTTTCTGTTGATGGGAGCACAGTTCGCGCCGTCGACACAACCATCAACTGAAAACTGAAAATCATTTTTCAACCAATCTGCTTCTACAGGAAAACGAGTGAATCAGTGAAAATGAACAAAAGCCAAAAGCAACAAGCTTGAGATGTCAAACCAACAGCTGTGAGACACAAGCTGAAACAACTGATTGATCAATAGATGAGTCACTTCGGAGAAAATTAGTGTGAAACAATTTTGATAATTGATAAATCAACCCCTTTTTTTTTTTAAGCAAAAATTTGCTGGTCCCAGCCTCTCAAATGCAAATATTTCCTGTTTTCTAGTCTTCTATGATGGTAAATTAATTTTTTTTGTGTGTGTGTTTTGGACCAAAAACAAAACAAGAAACTGTAATTTAATATTTCAGCCCATGTTTTAGGAAATTATGTTTTCACCATTTTCTTCAATAATTGATTGTTAGGTCTACAAAATATCAGAAAATTAATCAACAGTGAAAATAATCACTATTTCCCACAGTATTGTCTTTTTTCAGAAACAGTTTACAATTATTGATGTTTGCCTTTTTAAAACACTGATGTGTATTGCACTGGTTTCTCTTTTTTATTCTTAGTAGCAAACATACATAACTATCTGTGCAGCCTGGTGTTTAGACTTAAAACCTGAAAATATTCAAATATTTATCTTATGTAAGTTTGCCACCAACTGAAACACCAAAACAGAGAAGCTCTTAAATCTCTTAATATGTAAGAAGTGTGGAAGTTTCATAATGACTGAACTCACTGGCTGCTTATTATTAACACATCTGTGCCAAAGACTCAGAGCTACAATTGTTGTTGAACTCGTGTAAAAATGTATTTTTCTTTTTTTATTTATTTTTTTGGATATTTTATTTAAAAAAAATATAAAGACTGTTAAATATGTTAAAGACTGAATATCTGCTGTGAATGTTTTGCTTTAATGGATTTTATCATTTTTTAATAAACAGTTTTAATTCCTGTAAATCTTTTAGCACACTGCCACGGATTAAAAAATATTTTTAATTTTGGATTTATTTATTTTCTCTTTTCTTGGTACAAAAACCTTATTAAGTCCGTTTAAAGCTATATTTCTTGATTTTTTTTGTCATGCTTCCAAATACACAAATGTCCTCAACAGCTCAAAAGCTATGCACAACATATTCATATCAATATTTAGTCACAATGTGATCATATGTAGTATCGTCCAGCCCTACAAATAAGACATAATATTCAAATTTTGTTACTGGAAATTATGTCTCAGTAATTAAAGGACAGGCTCATAATTATTCAAGTGTGTCTTAAACCATGGCACCATGGAGACATTCTTGAAATACACTGCAGTGCAAACGCTGTTGTGTAACATTAATACTAAACTATGGGACCATTTATGAGGTGAGATACATTAGAACTATGGCTGAAATAGTGTCCGTCAGATAGACTCAAACGGCTTCACCATATATATTTATTATATACAGTATATATATTTATATATTAATATATATATATATATTTTTTTTTTTTTTTTTTTTTTGAGTAACTAACTGATGAAAAAACATACTACATCTGTCTTTGTCTGCAGATTTGTGGTGATGTGTGTTCATGTCGTGGTGCTCTGAACCATCCAAATATTTCCTGAAGAAAAGCTTTCCATTTGTTGAGCTTTCACTAACACGCTTCACTGTGATTGGCTCAGTTGTTTCAGAACTATTTGAGCAGTGATGTGACTGGCTAAGAGTATATTTATCACCACATCTTTCAAACTATATTCATTTTCACCTGGTCCTCTTGCACTTTGTATTGCTGCACATACATGAACCAAAATAGCAGGTGCACATGGAGATGTCCACATGGTCCATGTGCCCAAGACCTTCCACACTGTGTGGTTGAAATAGAGCCCCCAGTCTCTAAGTGTTTTCAAATATCATTCTATGAACCAAAGTCTAACATACTCCAGTTTTTCCCATAATATTAAGTTGCATTTGAATTTCTGCTTTCAATATGTTGATATATAAATTTGAGGCAACAACAATAAAGAAATGTCCACAAAAAACATTGCAATTATTTTTTTATGCTTTAATTCAAATGACAGAGAATCAGGAAAATTAATCATAAACAGTGTTTCTAGATAATCAGATTACAATTAAGATCAATTAAGATCAATTAAGATTAGTTAAAGACAACAAAAACATGCATTATAAAGGTGATAAAGAGGAACTGTTTCCCTCTCACATGGCGAAAAGCAGATGACCACTGAAGGTGCAATAGCGATTGTGATCGTCGTACATCTTTGTGTTAGCGTACATACGCACAAACACATGATCTCCAACCTCCAGGATCAGTGTGGCACCATTAGAGGTACTTGCATAATAGGACGTCTGTTTCGCATATGCGCTAAAAACATGATCTTGATTCTTCACCAACACAGCAGCTGTAGGATGATGATTATCTACATATCCACCTATGTAGAACTCAAAGTGGTAGGCTCCTCTCACCGGTGCAGTGAAAATACCTGTGAGACATTTTGGAGATTTTGTTATTTTAAATGGAAATATTGCAACATCTGTCAGTCAGGTTGACAGCAACACTGCCGAAAAGCGAAATTTATTTATAATTATTTATATTAAGTATTTGAGTTCAGGTACCTGAGTTTGAGTTGTAGGCACGTCCGATGTTTGTGGCGACATATTTGAAGACCAGAGTAGTGTCTCTTCTAAAAGGTCCGACCATTTTTGAACCTTCAGCTAACAGAGCGGCTGAGAAAGCCACCTGTCGGGCTGAGAGAGAGAGATGGATGTAAATTATTTTTTTATACTGTCCCCCATTTTAGGTAGTTTTTTTAAAATTGTGAGCATATGTTAAGAACAAAAAATGTCTTAACTTCTCCAAACAAACACATTTATATCTAGTGAAAATAAGGTTTGACAGTTAAATTGATCATTAGTGTGTAAACCAAAAACTGTTGTGATTGCAAAAATGTCTTTTAATTAACTTTCTAGAGATCAAAAGCTAATTACTTAGTTATTACTGACAGTTGTTTTGTTTTTTATCTGCAAAGAGAAAACAGAAATTTCTCTCCCTCTGTAACAAGATAATTAGCTCTTGATCATCAGGTGATATGATGGAATAGAATTATTGCAACTACATACAGTTTTCTACAGAGCCGCGGAGTTGTTATTAAAAAGAAAAAAATGTACTCTTGACTTAATGTCATTTTATATATTTTCCCTCCTCTCTTGTAGAGGGCAACTAACTTCACATTTAGTCAGCTGAAAGTTTGTATAAGACAACAAAGAAGTTATCCTGTTAAATACGTCTACAGAATAAATCTGTGCACACAAATGACTAATTTAAGAGGACAGATACAGTAGTCTATAGAGATGATCAGAGCCATGATGATTTCTACACAATACCTTGTAGCTGTTGCTTCACGTTGTCCACTTCAGTCTTCTGCTTGTCCTGCTCAGTCTTCAGTTTGTCCAGTTCTTTCAGCTTTTCTGCCTGTGCTGAAAAATAAAATAACATTGTGAGATTGATTTTATATTGGCCCGAATATAAGATGACCCTTATTATAAAACAGCCCCCGTTTTCCAACAGCTTTCTTTTTTAAAAAAGACTTCCCACTGAGCAGACGACATCTGTGGACATACAAAACAGGTTGATATCACATCCCTCCATTTAGGCCATAATCTGGACGTGACTACCAGAATTAGTTGTGTGGGAGCTGTGAAGCAGATAACTATCTATTAATTTAAATATTTCTTAAATTCAACATTCCATGGTGACCAAATTCAGCAAAATTGTACAGATGGGGATGCTGAATAAGTGTGTGGTATTTGATACAATTTCACCTGTAGGTACCACTACAAAATTTTGAATAATAACTGCTGTAGCAGAAATTTGCAACAACAGTAGCAATAGCAGCAGTGGCAGCGGCTGCGTCTGGCGGTTTGCAGCTCCCACACGCAATTTCTTTAGAAATTGCAGAATTTTCTAGTTGATAAATGACATTGAGAAAAGACGTTCGGCCAGGCCAATTTCTGGATGTCTACTGATGAACAGAATTAGTTGAGATTAGATGTTCTGACAAGCTATAATCTGGACGTCCATTGTAGTCCACAAGTAGTGTAATAATAACAATGAGAAAAGATACTCAGCCAGGCCAACTTCTTGACATCTACTGATGAACAGTTAGTTAGGTGAGTCAGTTGAGAAAAGACGTTTGATCAGTCCATAACCTGGACATCCACTGACAACCAGAAGTAGTTGATAAATTACATTGAAGAAATACCAAAGAAAAGATGCCTGATTCGGCATGTGCATGTAACTTAACATCATTGCAGCACGCAGGAGGTGATTACATATGAATCTTCATTGGTAGTAGTTCATGTTATTTTCCATTGCCAGAAATTTTTTCCCAATTCCCTCAATTTAACCCAAAAAGAGCACCTAAAACATCACAAATTATATCACAGTTTTTGAGAAAAACTGCTGCAAAATACATTTTTGGAAGCAATAATTACAAAAAAAACTCAAAAATTCAGAAGAAATTGGAAACTTTAGTTTTGTTCTTTTTTTCAGAAAAAAGGATTGAAAGAAGTATTGATACTTGTTCAAACTTAATTTTCAGAGAAAATATCATCTTATACTAGGGTCATTACTGTATTTGTGTAATGAAATTTTCTTGAACTCTTTGAGAACAACAAAAAACATCAAAATGTTTTTGACATAATACCGTACCTTCATTATCTTTTTGTAATTGCCTCATCTCCACCTTCTGTGCAGCCAATGAGGCGGTCATCTCAGCGATCTCCATTCTCACACTGACAGTTTACGCAGTTGAACTGTCATCTACAAACCTGTGTGACATTTATACCATGTGGCATAGAGAGGTATGAAGATTTTCAGCATTGATTACATGGTTTACTTTTTTTTTCCTGATAAAGAACAGGACTAGCCAGGTTTGAAGTTGGATGGATCAACTAGCTCACCCATGATTATCTGAGTCATCTGAAATTTTTCCTTGACTATTTCCTCATTCCACGAAAAACAAAACATACTGACAAGTTTCACGTCATATATGGTGCTGACATTAACAGATAATTACAGTTTTATTCTCACAAGAGTACTTTTCCATTTTCTTGAAATCTTACAACTGACTAGATTTACACTGCCATTTAAAGCCCTGCTTCTGGGCAATAATAAATTCCACATTATTTATAATTAAATTATTTATTTAGAGTAAGGAATCAAAGATGTTTTAACACATAAAATTACTCGGCTTTTAACCGACCTTTGCGTCTGATATGTTTTTTCTACAAGATACAAGATTATAGTCATTTATGATCTCAAGTTTCCACATAAAACATGTCAGTTGTATTTTAGTCCATGACCAGACAAGACTGGCTTTCAAACTACGGACGGGTGACAAATTAAAGGAAAAGCCAACATAAAGTGTCTTAATAAGGTGTTGGGCCACCATGTGCTGCCAGAACAACTTCAATACATCTTGGCATTGATTCTACAGTATCTGAACTCTACTGGAGGGATGAACAGCATTCTTCATAAAGATATTCCCTCATTTGGTGTTTTGATGATGGTGCTGGAGAGCGTTGTCTAACACGTCGGTCCAAAATCTCCCGTTGGTGTTGAGCTGGGTTGAGATCTGGTGACTGTGAAGGTCATAGCATATGATTCACATCATTTACATATTCATCAAATCATTCAGTGACCCCTCGTGTCCTGTGAATTGGGGCATTGTCATCCTGGAAGAGACCACTCCTATCAGGATAGAAATGATTCATCATAGGATAAAGGTGATCACTCAGAACAACTTTGTATTGATTTGCAGTGATCCTTCCCTCTAAGGGGACAAGTGGACCCAAACCATGCCAGCAAAATGCCCCCCAACAGAGCAACCAGATCCCCTCATTGTAGGGGTCAAACATTCAGACCTGTACTGGTTTTTCCTTTCATTTGTCACCTGCCTGTAGTTGGAATATCAAAAATCAGGTTTGTCAGTTCATGCTTTAAAATGGGGTTGAAGGTGAGCACAGAGAAACTTTTTCCTTCCAGTAGATAAATGTGAGAACAGTCTTCCAGTGTCAAAGTTTGTACATACATCATTGTGCACAAGGAAGTGCAAACATCAGAGTGAAGAAACAAGCAAAAGACATTCTTGAGAGGAGGGGAATTTTAACTAGTATGCAACAGAAAAAAATGGAACAGCTTCCTGTATCTATTTCCTGTGAGCACATTGATGAACATCTGAGACGGAAAATTGATAAAATGGACCAGTTATGCGGGCCAAATCTGGGATAGAAAAAGTCTCCAGGGGTGTGTAAATAGTAGCTTATGCATTCTGTCAGAAGCCTACTGGACATGCTTATATGCCTAGGCATCTTTGCAGACTGGTTTCTTCCCTTATCGATAATTAAAGTGATTGCTTGCTTGCTTTTCTTTATTTGCACAAAATTATCAGTTACACAAAGAGAAAATCATGTTTAAATATAATGACTGTGGATCCTTGTGTTGTAAGATTATTAATAAATGTGGTATGTTGCTTATGGAACAAGATGTAAGAAGTACATCTTTATCTTAATTGCAACAACAATAAAGAAATGTCCACAAAAAGTATTGCAATTATCTTTTTATGCTTTAATTCAAAACATAATCAGGAAAATGAATCATAAACAGTGTTTCAAGATAATCAGATTACATTTAAGATCAGTTAAGTGCAAGATTGGCTAAAGACAACAAAAACATGCATCATAAAGGTGATGAAAAACAGGGATTGTTTCCCTCTCACATGGCGAAAAGCAGATGACCACTGAAGGTGCAATGGTGACCGGGACCGTCATATATCCTTACGTCAGCATTCAAACGGATCTCCAACCTCCAGGATCAGTGTGCCACCATTAGAGGTACTCCCATAATGTGACGTCTGTTTCTCAAATGCGCTAAAAACATGATCTTGATTCTTCACCAACACAGCAGCTGTAGGATGATGATTATCTACATATCCACCTATGTAGAACTCAAAGTGGTAGGCTCCTCTCACCGGTGCAGTGAAAATACCTGTGAGACATTTGGGGGCTTTTTGTTATTTTAAATGGAAATGTTGCAACATCTGTCAGTCAGGTTGACATCAACATTGCCAAGCAGCTACTAGAGCGGCTGAGAAAGCCACCTGCCGGGCTGAGAGAGAGAGAGAACAATGTGAAGTATTATTTTCATGCTGTCCACTATTTATGTAGTTTTTAACATTACGAGCATCTGTTAAGAACAAAACTTGGAACAAGTCTTAAACAAACACATTTATCTGAAATGTATCTCAAACATTTATCTTGAGTGAAAATAATGTTTGACAGTTAAATCGATCATTAGTGCGTAAGCCAAAAAACTGCCATGATTACAACAATGTTATTTAATTAACTTTCTAGAGATCAAAAGTTAATTATTTCGTTATAACAGACAGCAAAGTTGTTTTGAAATTGTTCTCCCTAGATAATCACATAATTAGCTCTTGATTTTTAGGTGACAGGATGAAATAAAATTATTGCAACTACAGTTTTCTACAGAGCCAGAGAGTTATCATTGGAAAATAATACTAATAATTATTTGTGCTCTTGATTTAATAACATTTTATATATTTTGCCTCCTCTTCTCTTGGAGAGGGCAGCTGACTTCACATTTACTAACTTCAAATCACTAATTTCAGAGGACAGATACAGTAGTCTATAGAGATGATCAGAGCCATGATGATTTCCACACAATACCTTGCAGCTGTTGCTTCTGCTTGTCCGCTTCAGTCTGCAGCTTGTCCAGTTCTTTCAGCTTTTCTGTCTGTGCTGAAAATAAAATAATGTTGTAAGTTTGATTTTATATTGGCCCGAATATAAAATGACCTTGATTATAAAACAACCCTCATTTTCCAACAGCTGTTTTTGGAAAAAAAAAACTTGATGATACAACACACTTTTACACTTGTCCTTTTGGGAAAATTTCTCTGAGATATTAATCCAAGCAAAAGCATCCTTGAAGCCTTTTTTTTTTTGTAAAAGTGAAATACTTACATTAAAGCAGACAGTAAATCCCACGTTTACGCATCTTGTCTATCAGTCACACACTTACAAGATCTCCTGTCAGGCTCTTGGAAGCAGTCAAATTTATTTTCTCTGACAGTTAATTTTCAGACTGTCTTTTTGAGCTCTTCATCATCTGTGACAGCAGTAATTCTTGGCTGCTTGACATATTTCAGTCTAAAGTCTGTTTCTGCAGTAAAGACGTCAGAAGATGCTTTGAACTTGTTTTTGGTCTTCATGAATTTATTTACTCTGCGGCGGAAAAATTACACTACACGAGCTTTCAGGATCTCCTGCAGGATAAACTTAGCTAACGAAAAAACACAAACTCTAAGAGACACACTAACACATTTGAAAACACTCACCAGTCTACAAACAACCTCCATTCAACAGTCATATCTAATGTTGTGAACACGTAATCATTTACTCCTCAAATATGAGACGACACTATTAAACCCAACAAATTTCAAGTTAGTTTTCTTTTGCTTTCAATTTTTCCCAATTCCCTCAACTTTACCACAGAGAGAGCACATAAAACATCACGAATTGTATTGCAGTTTTTGAGAGAAGCCACTGCAAAATGCATTTTTGGCTGCAATAATTACAAGAAAACTCAGTGTATTCCTGGAGGGATTGAAAAGTTTAGTTTTGTTCCTTTTTTTCATAAAAAAAAAGTATTGAAAGAAAGATTAATACTTTTTCAAATGTAATTCTCAGAGAAAAATATCATATAGGACCATTACCAATGTGTAATAAAATCTTTAACAACAACACAAAACTAACAAAAAGTGACAAAATGTTTTTGACATAATACTTATCTTTTTGTAAGTGTCTCATCTCCACCTTCTGTTCAGCCAATGAGGCGGTCATCTCTATCAGCACAGCATGGATGTGATACGGAATAGGCTCGTAAGGCCGGTTTTCACTCAGTTTATTATCTGCTGTCTTCGTAATTGGATCTGTGGAGACAGAGCAGACCAGCAACAACAGCGGGAAAAACACAGAGATCTTCATTCTCACACTGACAGTTTCCGCAGTTGAACTGAAAACTACCAACCTGTGCGACCTTTCTATCGCGCAGTATAAAAAGGCATGAAGGTCAGGGTGGTGGCTGGACGTCACAGATATGTGCACAAAGTACAATCATACCTCACAGACTTAAAATGATTAAGTTACTTTGATTACATGGTTTAATATTTCTTTCCTGTTAAGAACAAGACTAGCCAGGTGTGAACTTGGACGGATCAACTAGCTCACCCATGAAATTGACGTTTTCATGGTCCATCAAATTGTTCTTTGAATATTTCCTCATTCCCCGAAAACAAAACATACTGGTCTTATATAACCCCGACGCTCTAAACCCTAACCCCCAACCTTTGGGCCTGTTATGGAAGGGCCAGCTGTGATGCAGAGTGAACATGGGGCCTAATCTGGATGTGAAAAAACATTCATGAGGGAACACAGGGCTGACCCCCAACAGGTTTCACGTCATACATGTTGCCGACATCGGAACGAGGAAATCACAGCTTGAGTTCCATTTTCTTGAAATCTTACAACTTTGACTGGAGTTACACTTTAATTAAAAAGCCCTGCTTCTAGGCAATAATAAACTCCACATTATTAATAGTTCAATAGTTTATTTAGAGTGAAAAATCTGTATATATTCTTGATGGTTTTATATGCATTTAAAGCACATTCTGTTTGCTGCCTAACAAATTAAAGATGTTTTAACACGTAAAGTTACTCTGCTTTGAATATTTATTTGTGTCTGATATATTTTTTTTTTCTATGAGACACAAGATTATAATCATGTATGGTCTCAAGTTTCTACATCACACACGTGAAAGTTGCATTTTAGACCTTGACCAGACACGACTGGCTTCCAAACTAGTTGGAATATCTGAAAATCAGGCTTGTAAGTTCACTCCTTAAACTGAGGTTTAAGGTGAGCACGGAGAAACATTTGAAGTTTGAAGTTTGCACGTACATCAATCTGCACAAGGAAGTGCAAACATAAGAGTGAAGAAACAAGCAAAACACATTCTTTAGCGGAGGGGAATTTTAACTTCTCTAGTGTACAATAGAATAAAATAGAACACCTCCCTGTATTTATTTAATGTTGTCACATTAATAAGCACCTTAGATTGAAAGTTACTTAAATGGATCAGTTATGTGGGCCAAATCTATCAACATGACAAGCACAAGTGCAGTCTGACAACACCTGCAAGATGCCATTCTAGCACGACAAAGATCATGCTGCTTACACGTGTACAACACAATAACCCAGTATCACGGCACGACTTTCAAACTGATGTATTTCGATTGGAAGTATCTTTCATGCCTGCACCACGTTTTTTTGTTTTGTTTTGTTTTTTTGTCAGTCGGGACTTGGGAGCACTTAATTACTTTGATTACATGGTTAGGTATTTTTTTCCTGTTAAGAACAGGACTAGCCAGGTTTGAACTTGGATGGATCAACTAGCACACCCATGAAATTGATGTTTTTATGGTCCATCAAATTGTTCTTTGAATATTTCCTCATTCCCCGAAAACAAAACATACTGACAAATTATCTAACCCTGACGCTCTAAACCCTAACGCATCCTTAAAGCATCCTCACTTCACTTTTAGTGCCTAAAACTTTTGCACAGTATTGTGTATATATACACACACACACACACACACACAAGGTGAGCTACGAGAAACGTTCCAACTCACCTTCAGTAGATGAATGTGAAAACAGAATTCCTAGCATCAAACTCTGCACATACATTCTTCTACACAGGGAAGTTGCAAGCAGCGTTGAACGGGCCCTCGTGCCTTCGCGCACATCAGGCTGCGGTGCAATCGAAGGGCTTCTGTTACAGGCATGTAGATGTTTTCAGACCCGGGCTGTTCTCAGACAGTGCAAGAAGGAGATAAACATCACTTCCTTTGTCCACTATTTTGCCTGCTGCTGGGGCTGCTTTGCTGAAATTTTGTAGGGGGTGCTATTCAGCCAGTTTGCATCACTGATGGAATATTGTCATGTAGACATGTTCAGGCCGGGAGTCTTATCAAACATGTAAAGTTTGTTGCAGACTGGAGCATTTACAATAAAGTTATAGCAACTTCCTCTGTCATGGCAAAACATCAAATCTCAGTGGTGTGAGAAGAGAATTTTCTGCAGGGTGAGACATGTCTGTCTTGCTCACACCTGTGTCATCAAAACGATGCAAGTTTTGGGCCCATTCACTTGAATTTCAATTAGTAAATTGAAAACTATTGATGAGTTTGTGTGCAAAACAAATACATTTCCTAATTTTCATCAAGTCTATTTTTAGAAAAGTAAAGACCTTTAACCCACATGACCTGGTCAAAGTTTGATGGAAATGTGTTCTGTCAGGTGTGTAGAGACAATAAGTAACTGCAGCAAATACTCATATATTTGAATGGAGAGTGTGAGCGAAGCGCTAGGTGCTTGGGCCCTAATAAAGGAAAAACTGCAGTACAGAGCAACAAATTTTTGATTTCATTTTTCTGCAGCACTTTATCACTAAACTGTCACTGTCATAGGTCACCCCCACTACTGAATTATACATATAAGACTCATAATTATTGTAAAATAAAGGATAATAACACCAAACTTCATACAAATTTTGTATATAGTGTATTGTATGTATATAGACCTTTCTGCTGTATCCTACAAAAATGAACCACCCCCCACACCCACCCCACCTCCTATTCTCTGTCTCTCCCTCTCAGCTGGAGAGGAGAATGTCACTTTTCTTCTTGTGAAATCTCCTCATAAATCCAATGACTTTGGCCAAATCTTACATTAAAAATCACATTTTTTATTAGGAAATTTCGTCACGAATCTATTGATACAGGTTTGAAAGTAGTCAGACTCATAGTTTAGATGTCAGTGTGGTGTATTTTCATTAAATGTCATTGGTGTGCCTCAAGACAATATTAAGCTATGCAGATTGATTTTATAAGTTTATAAGCAATAAGGGCTAGTGTGATACAATTTGTATTGGTGTAGTTATAATCTCATGAACCATATTTAATCACACTGTACGTATAGAGGCACGGTAGAAGAATCATAATCATACACTGGAGAAATTTGAGTGTGTTTGTATTACATGTCACTTTGCTTGGGTCTGCATTAAAGTCTTCACCTTTTAAAAAAAATACCCTCTGGAAGAGATCAAGAAATAAGGGTGTAAAATGACTAGAATAACTTATAAAAAATAAAAGGCCAGAAGACAACTTGGCAATAATGGTGTAAAATGATTCCCAATACTTATATAAAAATTGTATATAATCAGGTAGAATTGAATATGCCAGCACATATCCTCAAACAGCTCAAAACCTGTTTTGAAGAGTTTTGACCAACAACGAGTGACGGAGATAAAAGTAACAGAATAATTGGTCAAAAATTAGGGAGGGTGGATGATAAGGTGTGACCTATGCTGACCCAAGGGAATAAAAACTACGCCCCGAAGGAAAAACCTTCAGAGCGATTTGGTTCGTTGTAAATGTGCTAATTGCTCCCCTTGGGTCCCCGGCATTACAGAACACTTTGCTGCTTGGACCTCTGACTCCCTTTTTATTTTCAAAAGATAGTTTTTTGATCTGGTACATTTTTCTGCAACAATCTGATACAATATCAGAAGCCTCTGTTTGACACAAAGTCCATGCCTCCCCCATTCTTTCACATTGTAAGGGGTACATGTGATGTGATGTGGCACTGCAACTTTCAGGGCTTATAAAATCCAAACCGTTCGAGTTATTACAAAGTTTTTAACAACTTTATTTCAGCACAGTGTCATAAGTCATGTATTTAAGTTTGAAGCCGATACCATTAACGCCCTCAGAGGAGATAGCATTTGTTCGAGGGCCAAAATTGAGACAAAGTCTTATATTGACAGGCTATATCAGCGTATGATTTGTAGGTCTTGATGAGACGAATAAGTCGGTTTTGGTTTGATGTCTCCATGACATTCCCATCTATCCTAAATAATCCCCTCATGTGTTTAGTTTCCTGTTACCACATCGATAATTGTCTTTGAGCATCTTTAAATCTGTCAACGACAGGCACAATTGTCTGACAGAACCTGTATGATGACATTCTAGCAGGACAAAGTTCATGTTGCTTACAGCTGTAGGATTTCAGTCACTAAGTACTGTGGCAATGAGCAGCAGATTTAACCTGACACTAGTTGATGGCAGCCATGACAGACAGTCTTTCACATTTAAACCGTTTTAATGCTGTTCATCTTTCTTTTTGAGTTAACTCATTTCACTGAGCAGGAAACTCACAGGGGCAAAAACTAAAAGTTTGGTTATTTAATGTGGTCTGGAGGATAGGAAGCATCTGCTTTTCCATACCGCCCTTCCCATGTACTGTGACAGACAGATCTGTATGCAGAATATGCCAGTATGTACAGTAAATCAAGTTATAAAAGAAGTTACTGAATCCAAGTACATATCAATGAGCAAAACATGTTTTTCAGTGGAGGGGAACTTCTCTGATTGAGTTTAGATTGACAGTGGAGACGCTGCTGTTGCCATTGTAAAAAAAGGCTCAGCAGTGTCTCTACTATCAACAAGCACAAAACTCCTTTGAACAAGATCCAAAGAAGTAGATAGAGACAGGAATGGGTAGAATATTAATTTTTTATTCCTCTTTTGTTGAAAATATCTTCTTTTTCATTTGTCCTTTGGTAAAAGGTCAAGAACTGGTTGCAAGATTTTATTAACCTCAGCTTTAGAACTATTAGAAAATTTATATATTTATATACAGTAACAGTAGTCAAAAGTTTGGACACACATTTGAATGAGGAAGCTGTTGTTATTTTTTGGAGCCATTTCTAAACGAGCTACGGTATCCACTGTCTTCAGTGGCAAAGGAACATGTCACCCAGTGCAGCGGTGTGACTCACTGATATGTTTTTAATAACAACGGAGAAATAAGATATATCAGTCTTTGGATACACACATAATACTTGTTAGTAGATCAGTTCATTGTTGGTTTGGCTCCAAACATAAGATTTGTTGACAATAAGAAAAACATAGAAAATCACCAGCCTTATACTAGTTTTCAGTCAGCAGAGGTTAGGCCAAAATTTGGGTGTATTATCTAAAATGAGTTCATAATAGATGACAAAAACTTGCTTACCTTGAAGCTTTGGACCATCAGACACAGTCTTCATCAACAGATGGAGTCTGCTTCATTGTAATAGACTGTAGATGTTCAAACTTTCCATTATTCAGGCACTTTAGGGACTTCTTGTCCAACTTGGCAGTTGATGAAACAAACATGATGAAAAAATGATTCAAAATAAAGAAGATGAAGAGAGTGTAATGTGGTCAAAAGCTCTGGAATGAAACGAGTAAATATGGACCTTGAGTTGGGATTGTTTTGTCAACTGCTGTTTTGAAGTTTAAGGATAAACTGTCAAGCTGAAGTCCAGATGAAGTGTTGTTACTCCATTTAAAACTGTAAAAACGTTTCCAAGAAAACAACCAAATGTCCTCAAATACAGTGAAATATTTGTGTGTGGTGGCCATTGGTAGGATATGTTGCTCCTGATGTTCGTACTCTCTAAATTCAGTCTGTTCATTTTCCAGCAGTCAGGTTCCACTTCCCCTATGCAAGTGTGGCCTTGCTCCTCTTCCTCTTGGCTCTGTTGGTTTGCTTCATCCTTTTATTCAAGAAACCAACCAATCAGAATGTTAATGGAGGTGAGACAGAACGGTTCAAAGGGTCAGTTCGTCCAGCTAATGTCAACCAAACAATGACATGTCCCTCCAGCCGGCAAAAAGGACTTTTAAGAGACAGATATCTCAAAACTTCAGCACATAAACCTGAAACTGTAAAATATTGTACACCTTTTTTGTTCAAAGTATGTATGTTTGTAAATCACTGAAAATATCAATAATTCATAGCTTTAAAACATTTAAGAATGGTTTATTGTTGACAAACGTGTGAATTCCCCAGATCCGCATTTTCAACTGGTTTTCTCTGCTTGTCTCTACATTTATATTACTTTTAATAAAACATGCTCAGTGTTCACAGATGAAGAGACAGACTCCAGAGGGTTTACAAGTCAAAACACTTCAAAATTCAATTTGGATTTTACAGCTCAGCGATAGAAGTGGTTAAGATGGAGGTTTTTTGTCAGTGACTGGCAGCTGATCTGGTTTTTGGGAGATTTGTGGCGTAACTGCGACGAGACACCTTCAGACTTCACTCTTCACACTAATTCTGAGAATTTCTCAGAAACACTTTTTGTTTTGCGTCCTCCTCCGTCACAGACAGTTTGTCATGGAGACACTCTGTCACGGTTAGTTGAGTTTTCCCTTTCAGTGACAAACAAGCTGCAACAAGAGCTCCGTCAGCACCCATTAAGCCCTCTTTGTATTAGTGTTGGGAGCAGTTAGTTAATGCACTGTAGTTCTGTTTTCTTACACAAAAAGAAATGGAAACAAGTAGTGAAAGGAGTCAAATAGCTGAAGTTTGTAGCCACATGTGCGCCCCCGTGTGGGTGTAATGATCATTACACACCAGAAAACAAAACTGTTGGTGAATAAAAAAATAAAAAACAACTACTTTTAGATCCTTAAACCAGAGGAAAGGCCATATTGTTACATATATTAAAAGGGTCAATATGTGCACAGATCAATGCACATTAAAGGATAAAACTGATGTTATTTTATATTTTTCTTATTGTTAATAAATCCCATCAAAAGACCAAAACCAACAATGTGTTAGTCCGTCTCTCAATACGTTCTTAATTCCCCTCCCCTGTCTGTGGTACTAAAAATAGTTGGTGGGAACTATTTTCAGTTGCGGACTAGTACACATTCGGTGATCTAGTGAGCATTTCAGGCAGTTGCTTGAAAATGTATTGAAGTAATTATTTGATTATTAAAATAGTTGCTGATTCATCTTCTGTCAATCAACTAATTGTTGCAGCTCTACATGAAACAAAGTGTCATATTTCCATCACGTTTTCCATCGTTTGAGCTTTGACTGCTGCTCTTTTAATGATTAATCATCTCATTGTGTCCTCTCCCTCTGCGAATGATTTAATGGCTTTTGACAATTTCTGGAAATTCATATAAATTTTATTGGGAATCTGTTTCTGTTTCCACAAATATGTCAAAAACAGTTTTATCATCTTATAAAAAAAACCTTGAAAATCTGCACAGTAGCTGCAGTATCATTTTAGTTTATATTTCCTCACACAAAAAGTGACGAGGATTCAACTGTCAGTCGGACTTTCAGCTGAGTTCAGTAACTGCTGAGCTCAGCAGGCTGATTGGTGATCAATATTTGTCAGTGAGAGGTGATCAGATCATGTCGGCTCATTAGCTCAGTTTGTTTTACTAAGTGCTGTAAAGTGTTTGAGGCGGAGAGGCAGTCAATCAGAAGTAAAGTGTGTCACCTAATGTCTGCTGACACACACACACACACACACACACACACACACACACACACACACACACACACATACACACACACACATACACACAGAGCAAGGAGCTTGTCCAGGTGGAGGTGATGGAGTATAAAGAGAGAGGAGGCCCTCTGCTCTGCCTCACACATCCAGCTCTCAGCAACTGCTCCTCCTTTTCATCAGAGAGTCTCCTTATCCATCTCTCCCTTCTCCTCCAGCTCTCCAGGTGAGCAACTTCTCCTCTTTCTACAACTCCACATCCTCCTCTTCCTCTGACTTTACAGGTGAGCCACTCTCTCTCCTTCTATATCTACTCCTCCATCACCTCCTCCAACTCTCCTCTTCCTCCATTACTCGTCTATCTCCACCTCTTTCTCCTGTATCCGCATCTCTCCTGATGACTCTACAGGTGGGTTGTTCTCCACTATCCTTCACCATTCTTTCGATCAATCACCTCCTCGTCCAAATTTACAGATGAGCTATTTCTCCTCTTTCTCCACTTCTCCTCTTTCTGCACCTTCATCTCCTCCACTTCTCATTCTCCTGTATTTGCATCTCGTTGTCCGACTCTACAGGTGAGATGCTTTTCCTTCTCCTCAACTTTTCTATCCATCACCTCCTTGCTTGACTCTAATTAAACTGTTCTCCTCCTCTCCCTCTATTACTCCTCTAGCTACACCTCCATCTCCTCTATCTCTACAGGTGAGATACTTTTCCTTTTCTTCCACTGCTCTTCCATCTCCTCCTCTCTCTACAGCTCCACACCCTCCTCTTCCTCCAGCTTTACAGGTGAGCTGCTCTTCTCCTTTTACTCCTCTATCCACACCTTTGTCTCCTCCTGTAACTCCACAGATTTGTCCTCCTCCTTTTACTCCACTACTTCTCTATCTTCACCACCATATTCTCCTCTTCCTCTTCCATCTCCATCAGCTCAATAGATGAGCCTCTCATCCTTTTACTCCTGTTTAATCTTCCTTTTTGTTCCTTCCCTCCTTTCTCACTCCATTTTACTTCTCTCCTTCTCATCCTCTATATTGTCTCATTTTTTTCTTCCTCTTCTCCTTTTTTTCCTGCACATGAATGTTATTTAACAATTTACATTCATTATTTTTCATCATTTATCATTCTTATACATATTTTTTTACTTGAACATTACACTCGGGTAAATTATTCCAACTATTTCTCATATTTATTTTTGTCTTTTCATCATATATAGTGTTCAAATACAGTTTTTTTTACACTTTTATTTTGTTATGTGTTATCACTGATAATTATCAACAGCACTGTTTTTAATTAATTTACTTTTCCCCTCAAATCCTCTACATGACATTGATTTATGACAGAAGTTTAATGTTTCTTATTACATTAGCAGTATTTGTGCTGTAGCTGCAGTAGAAGTAGTTAAGTACAGCTACATCACTAGCAGTTTTTAGTTGTACTGTCTAAAAATATAAAACATATTTGTGTGTTCAGGTCTCCTGCAGCATGGCGGCACTGTGGCTCCAGTCTGTCTCTCTGCTGGTCTTACTGATCGTATCGTGGCCGGGCTCCCAGGCCGTCGCCCCCCCGCAGCACCTGTGTGGCTCTCACCTGGTCGACGCCCTCTACCTGGTCTGCGGTGACAGAGGCTTCTTCTACAACCCCAAGAGAGACGTCGACCCCCTGCTGGGTGAGACCAACACCAAAAAAAACCCCACACAGCAAATCACTACACAAAAACAAAGAGGCCAACTGAGAAACAGAGAAACACCTGAACTAATCCTTTAAGTTGATGAGTGATCACAGAGAAAGATTACATACATATTCCATGTTATGTTACATGTTACATATGAAGCGAGAGATACATGAATAATTAACACAGGGTAGCGCTTGGAGATATGGCCAAGACATCTTTTTTCAAGCTTGCGGTCGATTTTTGCAAAATGCCGGAGTGAAACATCATAATTTTTTTGGACAACTGTGCAAGAATAATAAAAGAGCCGCACCACGTGCAAGACTGTTATCGTTATATATGAAACAAAGGTTATCCCACAGCTACTGACCTCAGTGCCAGATGCTTCAACTAAGTAGAGCACATGTAGTTTAATAATCAGTTTCAGCACAGAGCAGAAAGGTCCACTCACTAATCGATCTGTCGCTGTTTGTGTTTCTTTACAAAACATCAGTCTGATATGTGCAGACTGCTGCTAGCTAGCGTTAGCTACCTGGCAGGTAGAGACAAACTGAACAAGTAGAATCTGGAATCTGTTCAGTTTCTGTTAACCAGAGATGATAGCTCATCAACAAACACAAACTGAGAGCACAGATCAGTGTGCAGAGTCATTTTCGGTCTGTCCTTCCCGTAGATGTGACTGACAAATTCACTGATTCATATCCAGAGACACCTGGAGTCACTACAGTCCTGTAACCTGCAGCAGGTGAACATGTAGTGAAACTGATCACGTCACAGTTTATGGGATTGTTGTGACTCAAAGCTGCTAATGTAGAAAATAGCATCTATGTTACTTTTTGAGTAAACCTTTTTGTGCATATTGTAATAACTCGATTTTCACAATTTAGACATTTTATAAATCATGCAAAAACAAAAAAATTGAATTAATCAAATTAATTTGATATATATCGCCCAGCCTTAAGACGGGGACACTAGATTAAAACTTGGAAAATGTATTTTTCATTTCATTGTGTTTTTAAACTCTCTGAACATGAATCCAAAGGTCATGCAACCTCACTCCGAGCTGTGTGTAAAGCCTGATCATCTTTATATCGGGATGATGACTTCTCTCTGAGCGTCTGTGTGTTTGTCCAATCAGGTTTCCTCCCTCCAAAGGCGGGCGGAGCTGCGGTGGGTGGTGATAACGAGGTGGCCGAGTTCGCCTTCAAGGACCAGATGGAGATGATGGTGAAGCGAGGCATCGTGGAGCAGTGCTGCCACAAGCCCTGCAACATCTTCGACCTGCAGAACTACTGCAACTGAACCGCCTGGTTTAGCCTAGCTTAGCTTCTCGGCGGCTAACTTAGCCTGAACCCACGCACCAACCCCCCCTCCTCGCTATCATCAGAAGAGCGGCAGTGCTGCCCACTCTCTGAAAACTGCTGTCAAATGAAGCGCTGAGAAAGAAATGAAATTATTTTTCCTAGAAAATAAAGTTTTGTGAATTGAGAAACTATCAGACACGTTTCTTGATGTGGAGACTTTTTTTATTTTCTTTCTTTATTGTCATAAGTTTAGAGCTGCAACCAATGATTACTCACAATTAATCATGTTGTCGATTAAATGTCAGAAAGAAATGAAAAGGATCAGTTATGATTTTTCAGAGTCCAAGCAGACGTCCTCAAATTGCTTTTTTTTTGTTCGACCAACCTTCAAAACTTAACATATTTTCAGTTAACTATCATGCATGACGAAGAAAAGAAGCAAATTATCCCATTTGAGCTGCTAGAAGTAGAGAATTCAATTAATTTGCTGACAATCATTTAAACAGAGACTAGTTGTCTCAGCTCAAGTCAAAATAAATGCACTTTATATTATTCGTGAACCAAATTTAAAGCTTTGAAAACTTGGTTTTAAATCTTACAACTGTGTTTTTTTTTGTTTGTTTGTTTGTTTTGTTTTGTTTTTAAAAAATCATAATTGCCAGCATTTCATTCAAAGCAAATTTTAAATGGATGCTAAAAGTAAAGCAAACAGTTTCTACACATTTTCAAAGATATATTGATAATATAGTGATAATTGCGTATATGCCCTATCCAATCAAAGAAGCTTCACACATAAAGTACATTTATAAAATGAATTTATAATACATACATTTTTTAAAAAATAAAGATGTAAACATATTCATGAAATAAATGTTTACTTGTGTCTGTGCGAATTTTTACAAATCCACAGGATTCATTAATATCATTTTTATATTTCTATAGATGCAAAAATTACTTCTTTATTTTCTTCTTTAATAAAGACTTAATCACAACTAATTTCTATTTAATCACAACCAAGTGTAAAATGGGTGGTAAAAGGAAACATAAGATAGAAAAAAATTAGGACAGTAAAGAAAAAATAATAACAATAAAAATTCTACATATTTTCAAAATTATAGTGATAATTACCTTTTTTTTGTTTTGTTTTTATGTAATTTTAGAGTGTATCAAATATGTATCAACCCAAAAAAGGTTGTCTTCCTTTGTCTTTGATTGAGCCACATATATATGATGAAGTTTAACTGAGTGTCGTTATGTTTTATAGACAGTCTGGTCACACCTGGTGATGAGTCATAAACGCTGCGATGTATTTCCCCTCATCTGCCACGAGGGGGCAGTAATCTCATTCAGAATCGGAGAACTTTGACAGACCCCGTACAAGTGAGATTTTGCTTGACTGAAAATGTTTTCAAACGGTTTTTGTCGCTTTTACAAGAGAAAATGCTTCAGTGATGAAGTTTAACTGAGTGCTTTGGTAAATGTACGTTTTAATCCTCCCGACTACATACTGCTTTTTGTAAGGCGTCAAAAGCCAAAAAGGTTGGAAACCACTGGTTTCATCTTTAACAATGTGTTGTATTTTAAAAGCTTGTTATATTATCCATTGTGTCAAATCTTCATCTGAAAAGTAACTAAATCTGTCAAATAAATGTAGTGGAGTAGAAAGTACAATATTTCCCTCTGAAATGTAGTGGAGTGAAATAAAGTAGTATAAAATGGAAATACTCAAGTACAAGTACCTCAAAATTGTACTTGAGTACAGTACTTGAGTTAATGTACTTAGTTTCCAACACTGGTTCTGACGGTCTTTTAAAGTTAATATATTTTCGGTCTAAACCGAGTTTCTGTACGTCTCTTCACCTGTAGTGCTCCTGTCTGTCCCGGTGGGGGCGGGGAAGGTGATGCACCTGCTGTGTGACCTGCTTCTCCCGGCGGGGCGGGGTCAGGTGTCTGTTGTTTACGCCGTCTTCTCTTTGCTCTGCTGTGTCTCAGTCGGTCTTGTCGTCAGTTTGATCTATTCCGATCGAAGTGAGAATCATTTAAATGCTCAGAGTTTATCTACATTTAACAAAATCGTTGTTTGTGGTCACAACCGGTCCTGATGTCCCGGAAAAACGCGCAGTTCGGTCTGTAGACAATTTGGGGATTTATTATTTGACTCCGTACTTCCCGGTCGGTGCTGAGTTTCTGCGGATTGTAGCCACAACAAAGAGCCACAATGAGAGATGTTTACCTGAACAATGAGACGTGCAGGAACGGTAAGAACACATTGTCTTTTGATGATAATAATAGTAAAATAATTACTAATCATAATAAATAGGAAAAACAAACGATGTGTATATATTTTCCCATTTATCTCGTGTTTCCTCATCAAATAGACACTTACTGTATATGCAGTGGTGGAAGAAGTATTAAGATCTTTTATTTAAGTAAAAAACATTAATACTGTAGTCTAAAAGTACTCAGTTACAAGTTAAACTCCTGAATTCAAAACTTTACTGAAGTAAAAGTATAGAAGTATTTTCAGGAAAATGTACTTGAAGTATCAAAAGTGAATACTCATTATGTAAACTTATTTATATTATTATAGTATATTATATTGTTTGTTTTTATCACTAACAGATACATGTAAGAGCATTTTAACGCTATAGTTCATCAATGTGGAGCCAATTTTCGATATTTTGGTAGATTAATAGTAATAGTATTGCATCATATCATATAAGTGTATCACATATTTTTTAATAATAATACTAATAATAAGACACTTTATTTACATAGCACCTTTCACACACTAATGCAGCTCAAAGTGTAAAACAAAGAAGAAGAGAACAGACTATTTAAACAACAGTTAGATTATTTAAAACAATTGTATTGGAGTAGAAATACAAAGTAGGATAAAATGAGAATACTCAAGTAAAGTACAATTACTTGAGTAAATGTACTTAGCTACATTCCACTGCTGCATATATGGAGTAACATTTGTGCTGCAAAAGATTTTTAAACAAGGAAAAAGATTGTGATTTTGAGAGTGATAGCTTAATGCTAAATGCAAATTCCTCTCTATGTGAATATCCCTGTAGGACTCAATCCGTCTGTATAACACAATCCTAGGTTATTAACCATAGACTGTAAAAAAATAACGGACGGAGCTTCCATGGCGTCACCCATTGGTTTATGGACTCCCGGTTGGAAGCCTTGAGTTAGCATTTTGACCGACGCCATCTTGGACTTTTGGAGCCAGAAGTGACCATATTTGGACGAGAGGGCGGAGTTGACCTTAACGCTAGCAGCCAGCTTGGTTACCATGGTGCATTTACAGTGTATGGTTAATGGTTTAAAGAAGTACTTACCGGAAAAACCGAACATCGACTCCTTAGAGGATCTTTTAGTACAACTAAACACTGAACAAGACTTTTTTAGGCGACTAAAATGTTACAGTTAACTTTCATGAACTCAAAACACACTGTGAAATAGCAGCAGCTACTTCTATACTCTGTGAATCTGGGGTTACGCCATGGTTACGTTGCGTAATCAACGTTGTCGTCATGGTAGTGACTTGTCAATCATAAAGTAGCCATGCCCTAAAGCATACACTGCTTTATCATCTATTTTATTCGAAATGGGACCATAATTTCCAAAATGAACATCATGCTGTACTGAAAAAGAATTGAAACTAGCGATTGAGATGATAAATTCATTAGGAAACTGTTTACTGGGGTAATAGATAGAGTGAGAAGTAGGGTCATTTTCTTATAGACTTCTATACAATCAGACTTTTTTTGTGTGAAGTCGCCCCCTGCTGGCCATTGGTTTAAGTCATTTCCACATTGGCTTCACTTTTAAGACCCGGAGCTACCCACTTGTTATAAACTACAGCAACTAAATATTATTTTAATTTTTGAGTTATAGTTTAGTCTATGGTTTGTAAAAAGAGACTGTGATGGTTAATGTCGGCTGAATTACTTCAACAGTTAATCAGTTATTTAAATAGCTGCTGTTCATCATGAATTGATTAATCAACTACTTACTTCAGTTCCAATTGAGATAATGTAGGACAAACATCTCTATTAAAAAGCTTAAAATATCTTAATATATCTTTATCTTCTTACACATAACTCTCAATACAACAGATGCCTTAAATGACTCAATTAAATGTTTCAGTTTTATATGAGTTTGTTAAAGGAGTCTCACCTGTTGCTTAAAATGTAGAAAATTTACTTTTTAGAGCCTTAAAAATCATGAATGTGAGAGCAGACAGAAAAACATAAACAACATTTAGGATGTCTTTTTCTATGTTATGAAGAGCTTAAATGTCTGAGACATTATTCTTGTAATTGATGGATCATTCCGGTCATTTTCTCAGGCGAAAAATACATTTGATGGCTCTGTGGTCTCAAATGTGAAAATATGCTTTATTTGTTGGTCTTAAATTATATTAAATTGAATATTTTACGTTTTTTGACTGTTTATGAGGCAAAACAAGAGATTTGAAGACGTCACCTTATGCTCTAGAACACTGATTTCAGATGTTATTATGAGAAACTTTATTCTCCATATTAGTTAAATTATATGCAGACTAATCTCACATTTTTGCATGTTAAGCTGACACTGCACTGATGTATAGACTGTATTTTCCCTGTAATTAGTAACAAATTGCACACTTCTTTCCAGCAAACTATGCAGAAATTATTCAGAAATTAATCAACCAAAATGAATCTGAGGAGTTTCTGTATAAACACGTTGTGATAAAAGAGTTTAAAAGGTTTTTATGGTATTTCAGCTTGTTCACTTGATATTAAAGTGTTTACTACATCTGAAGTAGAAACTAGAGCTGAAACGATTAGACAGAAGATGAATCTGCATCTAGTTTGATAATTGAATAATTGTTTTAGTCACTTTTACAGCAAAACACTAAATATTTGCTGGTAGCAGCTTCTGGAATGTGAGGATTTCAAGCTTTTCTGTGTCGTACATGATAGTAAACTGAATGTCTTTGGATTTTGGACTGTTGATGAGATAAAAACAAGACATTTGAAGACGTCACCATGAGCTCTAAGAAATTATAACAGGCATTTTTCACTATTGTCTGACATTTTACAGACAAAACCATTAATCAAGTAAATGAGAAAAGAATCGGCAGATTACTCAATAATGAAGATAATCGTTAGTTGCAGCCCTAGTGAAACATTATTTTTGGTCTTCTCATTAAGAGTTATCCTAACTGCTGCTCAGTGACTGTTATCATAGCCTGTGTGCGCTGAGGCTTCATTGTTGACAGTGTAAATATTGAACTGCTCTGCCTGCTTATGCCAGTGCTCCTCATCTCATGTTACTCTAAACAGCACAGTGGTCAAACCAGTATTACACAACTGTGTGCCAGTGACACAAACCAAATGTTTAAATGGGTTCAGAGGGAACAGAAAACACTCTGCAAACTCTAACATTGAAAGAGGCTTCAGGTTTCTCTCACGCTGTCAAAGAGGACATGTTCTAAACATTTCCAGCTCTATATTTATATTCTGAGGCTCTACTGGAATATCTTTGCATGATTTACAGTTAAAAACTCCTTATTTATCTTCTACTGGTCCTTTATGCAGCCCCTCAGTTCAGCCTCCGTCTGAAACAGGCTGTTTTAGCTCCTGTCTCTTTAAGACCCGCCTCCTGATGAGCCCACTCTGTTCTGATTGGTCAGCTTCAGGAAGCTGCATTATGGATGGATTCGTAGTTATCACATTATGAAAGTTTTGCAAGATCAGGTCCTGTGATAAACAGATATCTAAATCAGCTTAACAGTCATACTGTCAGCTTTTTCTTGCAGTGATTTCTGAAATATTTGTGAATTCCACCTTAACATGACCCTTTTTCATAGAGCAGGATACAAATAAACAGCACAAAAAAGACAAATCAAAGGCTTATATCAAAGCAAAGGTTTATATCGAAGGCACCCTGGTAGCGCTACGAACCGTATAACTGTTAATCTCTACACTGTAAATTTTCAAATAAACACAAAAATGATTTTAAAAAAGGTTTAGATCTACTGCAGCATGAATTAGTTGAAGTAGAATCAATTAGTTGTTTCATCTTTAAAATGTCAGAAAACGGTGAAAAATGTTGTTTCCTGTTTCCCAAAACCCAATATGTCTTGTTTTGTTCACAACCCAAAGATATTCAGTTTACTGTCATAGGAGACAAAATAAATAAGAAAATATTCATATTTGAGAAGCTGGAATCAGAGAATTTGGACATTTTCTTTCTTAAAAAAATGACTAAACGATTAATCAGTTATCAAAATAGTTGTTTATTAATTTAATAGTTGATGACTAATGGATAAATCAACTAATCGTTGCAGCCCTAAACTTAATTAAGTGTGTAAGAGTAAACAGGAAACATTAAGTAACGGTTTAAACAACAGTCTCAAAGTATCAAAGCTAACTGGTTGATGCTCCGTCTCTCTGCAGGGTCGGGAGTGAGGTTGTGGTGCGGCTCTCAGTCCGCTGTGTGTTTGGTCACCGGAGATCAAACACTCGTCTACACATCCATCACACACTTGAGCAATGGCACTCAACTGACAGGTATACACTCAAACACACACACACACACACCTCTTACATACCTGTGTGAGTAGGCAAGAGGTTTGTTTGTTAAGGGTTAAAACTCTTTGTGTACGACTAATGCAGTGTGTAAACATCCTTGTTTAAGGATCATATAGGGTTTTATTTAAGTCTCTCTGTGTTTATTGAGGAGGCTGGAATGTGCAACTGAAATAATTACAGACTTTGACACTAATCCATTAAAACTGAGGAATGACTGGATTATTTTAAAGACAATAACTACGTTTTTATATTTAAAGATAATTATAAGGATAGAAAATACATGATAATGATATTAGGGTTGCAACTAAGAATTGTTATTATTATCAATTCATCGGACTGTACTTTCTCTATTAATTGATTAATTATTTGGTCTATAAGTTGGAACCAGTAAATGTTGGTGCTATTGCTTAAAATATGACTTAAACGATTATCAAAATAGTTGTGGATTAATTTCTGTTGATTGGTCTGTTGAATAATCACTTCAGCTCTAAATGATATATCAGCAGAAATGGATGTAAACTACAACTTGACTGGTTGGCAGAGGCAGACAACCACAGGGTGGCATTTCTGATTCTCTCTGCTGACATTACATATGCATTGGTAAAAATATATCTATGATACGCTAATATTGGCTGATAGTATCAGCATGGTTGGGCTCACAAGCTCACATTTTGCAGGTTACGGATTCACTCCAAGGGGTATTAATATTATTAGATCTTTTCCACTGCTGGAACTTAACAGCTCTAACAAGTTCTGCTTTTGTTGTCATTGTTTTTGTTCCTGGATCAAAATTTCCAGAAGGTAAGTTCCAGGTACTCTTAGGGGGTTGTAATGCTAATTTGCAACATGGCAGTTAATAACATAAGACGTGTGTTTAGCTCAACACTGCAGGGAAGTGTGTTTCAATATATACACTCCCTCCTAATGTTATGATAATAGGGTGGACAAAATATTAGGAACACTTTTCAGTCCACCAACCATAATAAAAATAAGATAAAATAAAAAGAAAATATGATACAAAGAGTGTGTACTTCAGTCAGGTAATTTGAGACTTACTAAGCAAAAACTCAGAAAGTATTTCACCATGTGTACACATTCTGTAAATCGGTGCCTAGGTCTGTGAAGCCAAAAGCAAACAGAACCTCCCTTTTCCCAACAGACAAAGACTCACTACTGGTCATGATTAACTGAAATAAGCCTCTTTCAGTTTACCCCAGAATGTCTTTCCACAGGTTTAAACTCACTGAGGGTTTTATCTGTGTCTGATTAATGATCTAGTACCTGCAAAATGAATGACATTCCCATCAGCCTCAGCTATACTTCTTTTTTAGTGCAAATGTTAGCATGTTAACACGCTAAACTAAGATGGTAAACATTATACCCGATAAGCACAATAACATTTTAAGTGTGAGCATGTTACCATTTAGCTCAATTATAACCTCACTGAGCAGCTAGTAAAGTCTCCAGTAGTGAGCTATATGTATCAAACATTACACCACTCTATCTGTGTTTTCTACAGCACTTTTTCCCCAAACAGAACATAAAAATGGTGTCTCCTTTTTAATGCTCACTATCTGAAATGGTGTCAGCTTTTGAATGACCTATATCCTATATAAGGTTTAGATAAGATAAGATATACTTAACTGTCCCCTTAATGAAATTTTCCTTTCCTCAGCATTTGGTTCAAGCTGATGTCATAAGAAGGTCAAGTTCAAGGGTTGTCAAGTTCATGCTGTGGAAAAATACCATATAAGAACAACAGCATGACAAGAGTAAAAAACAACATGATTTTGACAAGAAACACTGAAAATACATTTAAAAAAACAGTTGACAGGACCTTTTAAAAGTAAGATAAAATGGTGAAATAGTCATGCAGATTCAACAAAGAATTAAACAAGATCAAAGAAAGTATCCGGTGGTAACATGAGAGATCTGTATTACACAAACAATATAATGTATGTAGCCTGATAAGAAGGAACGTGATTTAAAATCTGAGAAAGAGCCAGAAGACTACACGTTATCTGGATCACTTTTCCACCAGTACAAATCTAGATGAGTTTTCTGTCACCAGTTGTGTGTATACAAAGAGAATAACCTTTTACAATAATGATGTTTTAGTTTTTGCCATGGAGGAAGAAAAAAAAATCTTTTGTTAACAAGAGTTTACTTCCTCAGTACAAACAATGCAGTCAGGAAGAAGAAGAGCGACATGTTGTTTTGTTGAGTCTGCAGTAGATTGAATTTCAAATGAGGTTAACAATACTGAAGCCTTTTTTATACATAGTTCCCCAATTACAGAGGACAGACAGTGATTAGACCAGTGAATATAAATAATATAAGTTGAACTATTTTGTGGAAAGAAATTAATTTTTTTGTGTGTTTTTATAAGTCTTAAAACATGTCTGGAGGAAATCTGAAAGTAATTCTCATTTCCCAGCTTGTCAGTTGTGAGGACTTTCTGCTTTTATTTGTCTTTTTTGATGGTAAACTGAACGTTTTGGAATGTTGGTCAAACAAAACAAGACATTTCATATCACCTTGGGTTTTCAGAAATTGTGACGGGCCTTTTTATTACACTTTTCTTACATTTTCTAGACCAATCAATGGTTTAATTAATTAAAAAGTAATCATGGCTGGTGGTTTTATATATAAATATCACAAAATGGAGAAAAATGTTGACCAGTTTCCCAAGTGGACGTCCTCCAATGTCTTGTTTTGTCCTAATCAAGAGTCCACAACCTTAAGATACTCAGTTTACTGTCATAGAAGATTAAAGAAACCAGAAAATATTCATATTGAAGAAGCTGAACTAGAGAACTTTAGTATTTGTTCTTTTATAAAATGACTCAGAGCAATTATTAGATTATCAAAATAGTTTGTGATTAATTTTCCATTGACTATTGACAAACTGATTACTCAACTAATTGTTGCAGCTTTAATATTCATAGATTCTGGGTTTTTCAATTAAGGAGAAGGAGTAGGTGTCATTTTAAGAATTTTTGTCCACATAATTGAACATTTTTTGAGTATTTTTATGTCTTAAAACATGTCATGTCGATGATATCAAATGTTCAGAAATTGCAATGGGCCTTTTTCACTATTTTCTTAAATTGTATAGACCAATTAATCAGTTAAGAAAGTAATTTGCATACCAATCGATAATGTAAATAATTGTCAGTTGCAGTCCTAGTTGGCAAGAGTCTACTAGTCCAAACATAACTGAAAGGTCAACATTTACTCATTACTGTTGTGGTACACATCATCTTTTATATCCAGCAACACATGCAAACTAAAATCAGTGTTTCATAACTGCACTATTTCCACATTTGAAGAATATTAACATGTCCACAAACAGGACTCACTGGAGTGAGTTACTTACACAATCCTATTGTTTAGTATCTTGTTATCATGAAAACTCATTTAGTAAATTCCTGAGTGTTTTTTTTTTTTTTCCAGATCTGATAAAGTTAATGAACACAAAGACTGCAGGTACACACCCTCATAAACACACTGACTGCATGTTTCTCTGCAGGTGTTCAGACAGTCAGCGCCTACAACCAGTGGCTGGGTCTGACTCTGGCCCTGCTGTCCGCCTTCCTGATTGGTGGGAGCGTCATTCTCAAGAAGAAAGCTCTCCTCCGATTGGCCAGCAGGGGACACACTAGAGCAGGTAAGCAGAGCTTCAGGAGATGGTTGAAATCCTTTTCTGATGTTATTTTTTTAATACTACTACTTACTTTTTATGTATTTCTTTTTGGAGGAGTGTGGATTGGTGTATGTTTGTATTTTTTAATGAAGTAACCTAGGAGACAAGGAGAAAATAAAGTTCATGAGAGCACCAAACGTTGATTCATCCACCGCTGAAAATAGTCCTCAACAAATACACTTTTACTCTTGTTTTTAAGCTAAAAACTACAGTGACCAGATGGAAATTACTGAGGCTTTTTCTAGATTTTAAACTAAATATTTGTGAGGTATTTTTAAAGATTTACATCCTCAGTAGAAAGACACAGTATAGAAGTCGATTGCTTTCTTTAAAGTAGTTCTGGTGAAGATTTGGACAATTTGGCGTCATTTTGATGGTGACAGTCACTTATTATGCGATACGGCAGCTTTATGTTGTTGGTGATTTCAGGAGCATGTCGACATCAGACATATAAATAATTATACTAATAGTAATACATTTGGATACAGTGATTATGTGTTGTAGTCTATTGTATGTAGTCATCTGCAGCTTACAAGGACTGTGGATTTTTGTTTTATCACTTCCATTGTAAGTGCATTATGAAGGGATCTTCTAATGGTCAGTATGAACAGGAGGAATGATTACAGCGAGAAAAATATGTTTCACTGCTCATTTAGGCTCCTGACTGTTGTTTTAAGACACATTTGAAAAACTGTGAACCTGAGAGGTGTCACAGAAATTGAAACATAGGAGATGAAACATTCAGGTTTCCTTCAGGAAACAGTTAAGCCGAGTTGATAAGCCGCCCACATCCTGACAGAGCTTATCTCACCATCAGTTTACTCAGCAGATGATGACCTAAATAATTGCTTTCTGATTTAGCACCTCAGTTCTCTATCTCTGAAAGTAAATGTCATATTTCATAAAAAGTACATTTATTGCAGAGGTTGACTTTGCTTCAGGTGAGACGGTCTAACCCCTGCTATAAGATACTGGAGGAAACCCTTGACATGATCATTGGTGAAAAGATAATGCAACTGTTTTTTGTTCTGATCACAAAATCTTAAATATTATCTGCAGGATGTTATAAGTCTCTGCGAGTTGATTTTCACTTTCAAGGAAATAAACTTAAACAAATGTCTGCCTGGAAGGAAGGAAATCAATCTCTAAAATTCATTGGAGGAGAAACAGTCAACAGGGATGTGAAGAGGATTTGTTTTCAGTTCACTAAAGCATGTAAAAACATTAGTATGGCCCTTTAACACAAGAATAATAAAGTGGTGAGACAGACATGGAGAGAAAGAAAGAGATTTGGACTCTTGATTTCAGCCTTTTTGTGTTATGAAACAACTGGTCAAACATGGAGTTGCGAGAACAAACAAGTTTCTATCGATTAACTTTTTCGCTTAAAGGTCAAATGACAAATACAGGAAACTACAGAAGGCCTTCGACACTACTGATGACTCTTTTAGGATCGTTGTTTCAGGATCAAATCTTACTTATGTGATTTTCAGATGTTTTTGTAATGTTCATATTTAGAGCTGCAATGATTAGTCAATGAGTTTAATTGACAGTTTTATTTTTAAATTAATCTGCAACTATTTTGATAATCGATTAATCACTTTAGTCAGTTTTTAAGCAAAAAAGCCAAAACTTTGCTGTATTTAACTTTTCAAATGTGATGTTTCAATGCTTTTCTTTGTCATACATGACAGTAAACAGAATATCTTTGGGTTTTCATTATCAATTAATCTGTCAGTTCTTCTCTTGATTAATCAATTAGTTGTTTGGTCAATAAAATGTCAGAATAATGGTAAAAAAATGTGATTCACTGTTTCCCAAAACCCAAGATGACGTCCTCAAATGTCTTGTTTTGTCTACAAGCCAAAGATATTCTCTGACATTTTATAGACAAAATGATCAATCGAGAAAGTAATGGGCAGATTAATCAATTATGAAAATAATCGTCATTGCAGCCCTACTCATATTTAAGTCCATTATCCTGAGATAATGATTTAACTATTTTATAATCTTAATCTATCGAAGTGTTATCTCATCATTAGAATTTAACTATCTCTTTACTAGAAGATAAGTTAGAAATTTCCTGTCACTTAATAAGATAATAAGATGGTGTGATGCCTTTATGTGTAAAATGACTGTATGTGTGTTTGTAGGTGATGGAGGTCATGGCTACCTGAAGGACTGGCTCTGGTGGGGAGGCCTGTTAACCAGTAAGAGTTATTTCTTTAATCTGCATTTCTGTGAGTGAAACTAGAATATAATCTGACATTTTAGGAAATGTCCTAGTTTTCTATTTTATCAATAGTCAGATGAGAAGATGGGTATTAGTTTAATCTCTGCCTGCCCAGTGCAGTGATTAGGACGTCTTCAGCCTAGTTTAAAGCATTTTATTCTTCAGTGTGGTCATGTGGTATGGACATGTGAGTGGCTAGAATAAACAGAAACTGCAGAGCATGGTAAATTTAGCTAGCAAAATTATAGGAAAGCCAAGCGATAAATATGAACTAAATAAAGAGTAAAGCTTCCCAGATCATTAATGACCCTTCCCACCCTCCGCACTCACACTTTGAGCTTTTACCCTCAGGGATGCGCTATAGACAAGTTACTGTACTGTATTTTCTATTGTGTTTTTGCATTTTAACTATTCTCTACTGTACTTATGTATTTTGAATAACCACTGTATTGTCAGTTGTCCTGTTCAGTGTCATTTTTTGGTGCTGCGTAGTGAAAGCAAAGATAATTTTCCACAGTGTGGACAATAAAGTTTGTTCCTTCTTTCCATCTAGTTACATAATTAGGCCAAAATTAAGTCATAAATTATTTGTTAAATACTTTGGTTTATGATCAAATATCTGCAAGGTGAATGACATTCCCATCAGCCACAGCTGTACTTTGTGTTGTGCTATTTAACAAATGTTAGCATGCTAAATTTGGTTGTAAAAATTACAATGTTAACAATGTACTGGTAAACATCAGTACAGCCTCACAGAGCTGCTAGCGTGACTGTAGACTGTCAGTCTGGTTTAACTGATATGGTTCTTCACTGCTGGTGAGGACATGTATAATGCAGTTTAGCCTTTCAGTTAGTTCCTACAACGTTTTCCTGCAACCACAATCACACGCGAGAAAAACAACATCATCAACTCAAGTGGCAGTGTCGAATAGCACTTTTATAAGACCTCTGACCTGGTGTCAGCTTTACAGTGGAAACCAGAACAGTCAGGCAGAATAGACTCAGCAGTGAGACGTCTTGTCCCAGAAAGAGATTTGTTGTCACAGCCGGAACATAAACAAGCTAAATGCTAACATGAGCATGTTAACTTGATCACAAGGACAATGCTAACATGCTGGTGTTTAGTTATAATGGTCAAGTATAATGATTATCATGTTTACCATTCTCTCTCTCTGCAGTGGGAGCAGGAGAGGCCTGTAACTTCGCCGCCTACATGTTTGCTCCAGCCACGCTGGTGACTCCACTGGGCGCCCTGAGTGTCCTCATCAGGTAGCCGTAGATCTCTAATTAATTGAACTGTTCAGATACTTTACTCAGGAGCAGATGAAATGACTTGCGGTCTGTGTGTTTCAGTGCAGTTCTGTCCTCCTACCTGTTGGGGGAGGTGTTAAACGTGGTGGGGAAGCTGGGCTGTCTGCTGTGCGTGTTGGGAAGCATCCTGCTGGTTATCCACGCCCCACAGGAACAGGAAGTGACATCACTACAAGACATGACCAATAAGCTGTTGGAGCCTGGTGAGAGAAAAAAAATGTTGTCAGCTTCACATTGCAGAGAAATATAAAATAAAAACTGTCAGAAAGAGACGAGAAAACTAAAACTTTTTAATGTTTAATGTAACTTCAGATCAAACATCTAAATTTAACCTTTTTCCTCTTTTTCTTTGTCTTTTCCTCACAAAGTACAGCATAAATTAGCTTTGCAGGTCTGTTTCTGTTTTGTTTTTTCCCCACATGAGTATCTATAAATAAGTTTATATGCAACTGTTTTTTTGCACATTTTCAATTTGTAAAAAAGATAAAACTGGAAAATGGCAGAAATTCAAAAAAAGTTAAAATATTGCAAAAAGGTTTTTATTTGTATCTGAGGTGTAACAGTAGCTGTGTGGATAAAAAGCAAATGTAAACAGACCGAGTGAATAAATGATGATGTACATGAATCATGTGACCTAAACGTCACTGAAGAGCTGAAAACATCAGGTCTGTGTGGAGCGATGATGATGAGACTGTAACCTTCCTCACATCAATACATGAAACAAACAGAAATGTCATATTTCCATCATGTTTTCCGTCGTTTGTTTCCTGGTTTGATGGGGGTAAAGTTGGGTTCACAATTTTTCAAGTATATCTTAAAACAACAGTCAGGTGTCCATATGAACAGTGAAAGAGGTTTTCCTCGATGTGATCATTCCTCTTGTTCACACTGGCTATTAAAAGATCCTTCAAATGTGCTTTCAATGTAAGTGATGGAGGCCAAAATGGATGTGAAGCTTATATGAGGCTTCAGCAGTCTGAGTTAGTCATATCAAGTGGATATCTGACACATTTACAGTCTTTTTAGCATCAAATTCCCTCTTTGAGCTGCAGGTGGAAGTGTAGTAACAAAAAGAGGAACTTTGGCACTAAAAAGACTGTAACATTGAAAGATATCTACTTGATTTGACTCATTTGGACGCTGAAGCTTCATATTAGCTTCAGATAAACTTTTAAATTCATTTTTGTACAGAAGGAGGACTGTGGATTTTGTCCTCCATCACTTCCATTGTAAGTGCATTATGAAGGGATCTTCTAATGGTCAGTATGAACAGGAGGAATGATTACAGCAAGAAAAACAGGTTTCACTGTTCATTTGAGCTCCTGACTGTTGTTTTAAGACAGACTTGAATAATTGTGAACCCTCCTTTAATTTAAACCTGGCCAACACAGCTGGATTACTGTTGAACATTCACAAAGAACAACAACTGAAATATGAGTCCGGCTCTTTGTCTACAACATGATAGTGAAACAAGCACAGACAGAGTCAGAGAGACACCTGATCTGCCCTCAAAAAGCTCTTTTATAAATACTTTGTGCTCCATAAAAAGAAATTTTCTTAGAAGAGGAACACAGATTCATGTTTTTATTTCCATTAAAGATGGTTTTATTCTTCATGTGCGTTTACGGTAATAACTGCGTGTTGTTTATTTGTGTCAGGTTTCCTTGTGTACATGTCGGGGGTGTTGGTGCTGTGTGCCATCCTCGTGTTGTATTTCTCTCCTCGGTTCGGCCGCTCCAACATCCTCATCTACATCAGCATCTGCTCACTGCTGGGAGCCTTCACCGTCTCCTCCGTGAAGGGCCTCGCCATCGCCATCCAAACCGGTGAGACAGACAGAACGCGTCCACATGTTGTTATACTCATTTTAAATTTGCACAGTAAAAATAAAAACTGAATATTCAACGCCCAGAATTTAAAACAAAAGCAAAAAATATTGGGAAGTTAAGATGTGGAACAAATGTGAAGCTCTAATTTCTGCTTTTTCTTTTCTTTTCCTGACACTAACTGATCCAGTCCGCCTGAACAGACAAAAACAAAGAATAAAAAAACAGTGTCTGACAATAAAAATACACAATATGCAAAATTATTTTCTTCTCCTAAACCTCAGATTTTTTTTTCTGTGAGGTTTTCTTGTTCCAAGTCAGATTCAACAAACTAATGTTACAAAATTTGTTGTAAATATCTGGTTTCAGCCTGTTGAATTTCACCTGTTCATTGTTTTTTAAATGTTCTTTATTGAACAGAACAACAATACATTTCAAATAATGAACCCTGCCAGGAGATACAGACATGTATTATGTTTTTTAAAGCTTTTGTATTATGTGAAATAGAAATATACCAGTGTAAATATTAATTTAATTTCAAAAGCAGGTAAACACGGGAATTAAGACTTATTTATATAATAGTTTGTATCAACATTTTAAGTAACTTTGACGTGTGAAACCAAAAATCATGTTTTCAGATTTGAGAGTAAAGTTTGGTAATAAGTATATAAAAATATTAAAATATTTCCAGAATATGTGACTAACTTTGCAATGCCAAAACAAGTGAGTTGTTACAGAAGGTACAGTTTGTAAGTGCAAAGTTCCCAAATTTTTATGATGTTTGGCGGGAAAACATTTTTATGACTTTTCTTTAACTCACCTGTTAATGAGGAAGCTGAACGTTCATCGACGCCCCAAAAATGTCCATATAAGGCGACCTGTTCCGCTTTATTCACAAAACTGTTCCCAAAAAGAATGAAAATAAGAATTTGAGGTCGCTGCTGTCAGAAACCAGCAGACACATCGATTGAAGCTGAGAAGCGCTGCACTGACACAGAAATAAAGAGGAAACGCTTTGACATGAAGTTAGATGCCAAAAAAAAACATCTTTCTAAAGCAAAGCGCTTTGGGACTAATATGAGAGGCGTCATGTGACCGTCACACAGATATTAGAGGAGAGAATTTTACAGCCTACAGTAGCTGATGTCACACTGTCAGCTGCAACACAACATGATGCTGGACAGGAACAGGAGGAATAATTACAACAAGATAAACATGTTTCAATGTTCATTTTGGCTCCTGACTGTTGGTTTAAGACAGACTTGAATAATTGTGAACTCGTCCTTTAAGCAAAAACACTAAACAATGGAATACAGTCAACACAAAACTCAAGTAATCACAAATAATATAAATATTACAATAAAAATGTCAAACAGATTCTAAGAGAAAGGAGCTGTACAGAGTTTAAAATGAAAATATTTGCCAGCTTTTATTTTGCACTTCCCAACAGGAAACGGTCTACACGGAAGTGAATTTAAAGTTTGTTATCAGCATTGATTATCTTCTCTTTTCTTTTCTTCTCTCTCCGTCTCTCAGTGTTATATGATGTGTCTGTGCTCGCTAGTCCTCTCACCTGGATCCTGCTGCTCACTCTCATCGTCTCCATAGTAACACAGGTAAGCTGGGATGTTCTTTTTATCCTGTTTTTGAAATGTCTCTTTTTAATCCGTCAGAGAACATCTCCCTCACCTGTGTGTGTGTCTGCCTGCAGGTGAACTACCTTAACAAGTCTCTGGACACCTTCAACACCCTGCTGGTCTACCCCATCTACTACGTGCTCTTCACCTCTGTAGTTCTGTCCACCTCCATCATCCTCTTCCAGGAGTGGAGGAGCATGGCGGTGGTGGACATCGTCACGACGCTGGGATCCTTCCTGGTCATCGTGGTGGGCGTGGCCATGCTGCACCTGTTCAAAGAGCTGCAGGTAGGTGACATCACCTCCACATTGATGTGTTTTTTTTTTTTAGCTCCACTCAGAGTTCCTGATTACACAAGATGGTCATACTTTCCTTCAGACTGATATATGTCGATAATTATTAAATCGATTGGAAATATGGTTCATGGATCTCAGAGGATGACGCATGAAGAGTTTTGTGATCCTCTGACTTTTCCTCTGGCACCACCTACAGGCCAAAATGTCGACCTACTTTGACATTAATGATAAATTACATTAAAACATCAACACTTTACTTTCAATACTCCTATTTATCATTAATAATTAGTTAACAAACAGTTAATAAATGATTTACAACTCACTATAATGTAGTTGTTAGCAGATATAAGAGTTTATTAATGTATCAGTCAACAACTATAACTCCTAAAATGTATACAGGAAGTAGGTAGGAGTATTCCAAAATGTGTCTGACTGCTGAACACTGACCAAATATTTGATGCCAGCTTTGAGCACTTAACAAAAAACAAATTCTCTGATTAGATAGTTCCTAATATCAAGAATTTCCCGTTTTACCTTAAAACTGTTTTATAAACCAATTTCATTCTGGATAAATTAAAAAAAAATAAACACACACATTGTCTGTACAACGTCGGCCTCCCAATAAACAGTGCTGAAATAAAACTGGCCCCTGTTTTTAGACTCTTAGTCTTGTTAAATTCCTCAAAAAAGTTAAGTATTGGCACCAAAAGCTGAAACAATATTTAGTCCTAACAGTATAAGCTTGTTGAAATGCTAAATGTGAGCATTTTAGCGTTAGCATTAAGCTCAAAGCTGTGATCAGATAGTAATTTATGTAATTTTTCTGTTAAAGCTGGGACGTTATTTAGCATATATTGTCTGTCCATATAACAGTATTTTTTTTTGTAACTGTCATATTGTGGTACACTATAGTCAAAAGTATGTAGACTTGTATTATTTGGTGTCCACATACTTTTGGCCATATATTGTATCATAGTTCACAGATCAAAGCAGCATTAATCTGTATTGTTTACAAGTTTTACAGCTACAAAGTGCAGCATTAGATCATTTTTTAGAGGCAACGTAAGAAAAGCTGTTGACGTTTTGCAGATGACGATGGCTCAGCTGACCAATCAGCTGTCTCAGCCTGTGGAGAGGGAGGAGCCTGCAGACGAGGTCTCAGCCAATGAACGCGCAGGAGGAGAAGAGCGAGGAAGGAGGAATAAAAAGGAGGATAAATACGGACTGATGGACAACATGGTGATAGAGAGTCTTCCTCCTATGAGGGAGGAAGGACCGAGAGTCTTCATCATCAGCTGAAACAGGACGGAGACGCAGGTTTGTGTTTCCTGTCTGGACCGCTCGGTCACTGATACTGTTGTGCACTTTTTTAAAGATCGGGGCCTCTGGTTTGACGGCATTTCAGTTTTGTTTTGTTTTGTTTTTTTTTGTTTTTTAAATGCTTTATTGAACAATAGATTTATAAACAAAGCAAGTCAACCATGGTATTAACAACCTGGACATGTGTCTGAGTAGTAAGAGAAAACAAAAATCTAACATAAAATAAAACTATAAAAAGTAAGAAAATAAATTGAAATATATAAATTGTAAATAATACAACATAAACAATACAATAAATAAAATTAAAAAGATATAAATTTATAAATTCACATAAATCAATTTAAATTAAAAGTTAGTTCATTAAGCGTCTATTAATTTCATTCCAGTTCACCGTTAAGGTCCATCAGCTTTCACACAAAACAAATCACATTTACTTGAATGTATCCTACAGAAATTTAAGGAAAACACTGATTCCACATTTACACTCAGTCACATCAGGCGTCAACTAACAATTGTTTTCATTATCAAATAATCTGTTGATTATTTTCTCGATTAGTTGTTTGGTCTGAAAAAGGTCAGAAAATGGTGAAATATGTCGATCATTTTTTTCCCAAAGCACAAGATGATGTCTTTAAATGTCTCGTTTTGTCACAACCAACAGTCCACAACCCAAATATATTCAGTTTACTCTCATAGAGACTAAAGAAACCAGAAAATATTCACATTTAAGAAGTTGGAATCAGAGAATTTGGAAATTTTCCTCTGAAAAAATGACTCAAAATGATTAATCAATTATCAAAATAGTGGGCAGCTGATCAGTTAATCGCTGCAGCTCTAGTTGTTTGTTAGCTCGCTGCTGTTGCCAGCTGTTAATCGTTGTAATTTAACTGCTTAAATGCAGAAATTGTTCTTCTTCAGGTGTTTTTGTCAGTTACCAAACTGGCCTCTGGACTGATTTATGATCTGACCAAAGGAAAGACGTATGTGGCTGAGTGTAAAGTGTATTAAAACACATCTGGGTTTTCTCCAGATATGAGACACTTTAAATGACAAGTGTAAATGGAGCCACTGGATCCATCATATGAAAAATAAGTCCTCGCTACACCTTCAGATTGCTTTATTTATTGTTTAATTTCCCCCTGAAGGTGGCGACTGGACAGTGTCAAAACTGTCATTTCATTCACTATCAATTACTTGAAGCCTTCATTTTGTTTTTATTTTACCTTTATTTAACCAGGAAGTCTCTTGTAGGGCTGTCGCTTTTTAGTCAAAATTCAAGCTTTTGTTCGAACGTGGAGAAAAATTAAATATTCCAAATGTAATGACCTGTATGAATTCAAAATTTACAGTCCATAAGCACATAAGACTGTTTGAAGTAGTTTGCCATCTGATCCAGCAGAGGAGCTGATCAGCTTGACCTATCGCAGCTCTGTGAGCCGTCAGTAACTAACTAACTCATAAATGACAGTGGAGAAGGACAGTAGTGATCTGATAATCACAACACCAAAGCATCTGAGAAGCTGTTTGTGGAAGTATTTTGGGTGCAAAATTACCAACAAAGAAAAGGCTGTTTGCCAACTTTGTGAAAAACAGCTGATTTACTCTAAAACGACAACAAATCCGAGGACTTAGCAGCTTGTTTCACCACACGAGTGACAACATCGGCTCCACAACCTCGTCTGACACAGTGCAACGTCCGGACACGTAGTACAGCGGTATGACAACACACAGGGAACAGCGAGATGCTCAGAAACTGACGGATCATTGGCCATATATATGCTGACAGTCGCAGCACGTTGTATCTGAGGCATCTTACAATATATGAGTTGAGTTTGAATTAATTCGAACAAATTACTTGTTGGTTTGAATTTGTTCAAACTTGACTTTTTGATAAAGCGACAGCCCGAGTCTCTTGAGATACATTATCTCTTTTACAAGACTGAACTGACCTCCTTTATTTTAAATTTTTTTATTGTCAACAAATCCCACAAAAAGAGCAAAGTCAACAACAGTCAGTCTGACTTCCATGATACATGAGATCACTTCTTACTGTATCTAGATATATAAATACTCATCATCTCAGCTGATAAGTCGTCTGATAGTGTGGAGCCTTTTTACTATAGCTGCAGACTAGAGATGCCACCTGAAACTAGCTGTGAATAAGTAATAACACGCAGTATTTTTAGGTCACACACACACACACACACACACAGAGGGAGCAGCAGTGTAACATGAGAGCAGAGACCTCAGCAGAAACACTGAAACTGTCTTAAGTGTCGTTACATTTCACTCGAGTCGACGACGACGGTGTTCAGGGCAGTCAGAGGTTTTCAAAGTCTTAACGCCACGGGCCCTGAGACGACTACGACGCCCCCCCAAACACCCCCTGACCAGTGTCCAATATTGATAAGAGTCACGATATTTGTTCAGTGTTCACATGGGATTTGTTGACAATAAGACTTCTGCTTTAAAGAAGCAAATACAAAACAAAGAGCACTATGTTCACTTTAATTATCATTTCAAGTCCTTCCTAATATTCACACGTATCCCTATATTCACTTCCAGCATACAGTATATGGTGACTTAAACATTTTATTAATTCATATTATTTATGAATTAAAGATATTTCTTTTCACTTAGTGTTGTATTTCTACTGAGTGAATTTATCCAACTTCATCAGTTTTTTTTATGTGCATGTTTTTATTTTCTGTTGTAGAGCCTCAGCAGTGAGTGAGTGAAGTATTTTTCTTATATTTTATATGTTTATTGCACTAATGAAACAGAGGATTTAACAGACAATAGCTGTCAAACTAGAGGCCCATAAATCAAACAGACCTGTAAGTGTGATGTTGCTGAAGGAAAAAAAAAAAGAATCGTTTCAGGGATTCAACCTTGTTTTTAGAAGATCAGACTTTGGTTCACTGCTTTCTGTGGTGCCGGGAAATAAGAGCAGAGTGAGACGTCTTTGCTTCCTCCTGAGTCTTCTTCTGGTTGTAAACTTGTGTTTAGATTGATAACGTACTCCTCTCTGCTGATGGTTGGAGTCTATGAAGCAGCCAGACTACAACACACATACATACCGTTAATCATTCAGTGTACATGGAAACCTCAAGGGGAAATATGTCTTGCAGCCAGTTGAAACGCGTCACACATACAACTGCACATAAAACATAACAAAAGACATAAAATGAAATGGTAAAACTTGACAAAACCAGTTTATTTCTTCTTCCTAAAGGGGTTTTTTAATGAGCTGATCAGATTTTTAAAGTTGTTTTGTTTTTTGTTTTTTCTAAAAGTTTCATTAAACAGTCAAAATAACACATTTGACTTCCAAATCAGCAGATTATCACTAAGTGTGTGGCACAAATATTTGTTTAAGATTGTGTCCTAATGCTGAAAACTGATGACACGTCCTACAGAGAACTCTTTTATTCTCTCCTCTTTCAGTTGAAGCTGCTGATGTGATTGTTCTGTTTCAAGCAGACCAATCAGAAAGCTGTTATAACGATGTCGGTCAGTCAACCGCCCTCTAAACCGAAATTAGGTTCAGACATCCACTGTCCTTAGATCCTCTGATTTTTCCTCTGGTGTCAACATGAAGTCAAAATTTTCACTCATCTTGTTAAATATCTCAACATCTACCAGATAGATTACAATTCAAACCTTCATGTTCCCCTCAGGATGAATTGTTAACAACAACTTTTCATCTAGCGCATTAGCTTGCTATTTTTTATCAGTAGGTCGTGTAACATGTGACGCATTTGTCACCTAAATCGAGTCTCATTTCTCTCCATATTAGTTTAGTTTTGATACATTCTTCACACAACTACTTCTGTCACTTCCTGCAGCTGAAGACTTTTCACATTTTTGTGAACAACACAGTGAAACAACATTCGAGGAGAGACCGTCTGCAAACGTGCGACGTGTCTCACTCCTCTCTAGTAACAGGAAGTTGTTGAGAGGACAGCTAACAGCGCTAGCAGCACTGGAGGAGATATTATTATTTTCACACAGCTAGCAAACCAAAGAAAACAGATTAAATATTATACATCTGCTGTTTGACAAAATAATATTAACTCTATTTCTAGTCCACTTGCTAGCTTTTTCTGGAGCTTTCAACCACAAACCAATACTTTTGTTTGCAGAAAAAAAAAACTTTTGGCCACATAGAGCATGTAAATATATATATATATATACATCACTTAAAATAATAAACATATATATATTTTTACACTCCAGCTTTATTTCAAGAGACTTTTCCTTCAACCCTGGAGAAACTGCAACCCCGATGAGTTTCATACACTGACTGATGATCAATGGTGTGTGTGTGTGTGTGTGAGTGTGTGTGTGTGTGTCTGCAGCTGAAGACTCTTCTGTTTATGAAGCACAGAGGAACAAATTAACCAAACTAATTAGTCTGTGTGTGTGAACCGCAGATTCTCTGTGTTCTGATACACAAACTGACGAGCTGCTTAAAGGAACATAACACTGTTTTATCGTGTTTTAGCAGATTCACCACATATCACGTGTACTTTACATTAAGACCCAACATTTTCCACTATCACAGTGTTTTCCACAGCATTTTTACATGGTACTTGTGTATCAAAGCTTGTGTAATCAATCAACAGAAGGTCCACTGAGCTTCATTTTTTCAAACTAACTGGCAGAAAAAGCAGACATGACCCCACTGATTTAAGCTGCTTGTACTTTGATTATTCAAATGAACTCAAACCAAATGCTGCCTGGAAAGGAGGAAACAAAAACAACACTGTATGTGTTATGTTTTGTAAAATGGTTGGTTTATGCAAAGTATGTGTGATTTGAAGTTAAACTGCTAAAACAAAGTGTAAAAAAACAAACTCTGGTTTAGTTTTATTTATAGTTGTCTGATCTTGTTCTCAACGATGTCTTTATGTTGCAAATCATTTCAATAAAGAACTGTGACCAGATTCTCAAAGCTGTTGAAGTGTTTTATTGCTGTTTATTCTGTTGCTTCGGTCTTTTTTGACATTTTTGTTTTTAATTGTGAACGAATCGTTTGATTAACACTAAAACGTGTTCGCAGCCTCACAGAGTTTCTAACATGACTGTAATATTTCAGTACATGTGAATAATAGTGTCTGAGCTGATAAATATGAACGAAGAAAACAAAACGATCAGTGGTGGAAAGTAACTAAGTACATTTACTCAAGTACTGTACTTAAGTACAATTTTGAGGTACTTGTACTTAACTTGAGTATTTCCATGTGACGCTACTTTTAAATATTGTACTTTCTACTCCACTACATTTATTTGACAGCTTTAGTTACTTTTCAGATGAAGATTTGACACAATGGATAATATAACAAGCTTTTAAAATACAACACATTGTTAAAGATGAAACCAGTGGTTTCCAACCTTTTTGTCTTTTGACGTCTTACAAAAAGCAGTGTGTAGTCGGGGTCACATTTCACATGTCTATGAGTTGTTAACAGCTCCACCAAATAGTGATTTTTCCCTCTAAACTTCTCACATGCTTTCATTTCAATAAATGTTCAAATGATCCAATATTTCACCAAAAATCAAAGATTAGAGAAAAAGTCCAAAAACTGAAAACAGATTTGTGTATCAGAACTTTGTTTTTTCTTCTTTCCTCTCCCATTAATCATCTCACGACCCCTCAGATTTATCTGCTGACCCTTTGGAGGGGCCTGACCCCTAGGTTGGGAACCACTGGACTAAACTAGCTAACTGTATATAAAGTAGTGTAAACTAGCTCCACCTCCAGCAGCTACAACAGTAACATGCTGCTCTAACACTGATGCTTCACTATTAATAATCTAATGATGTCATATATAATAATATATCAGTCAGAGGGACCAAACCACTACTTTTACTGCAATACTTTAACTACATCAAGCTCATAATACTTATGTACTTTTACTGCAATAATTTAACTACATCAAGCTCATAATACTTATGTACTTTTACTGCAATAATTTAACTACATCAAGCTCATAATACTTATGTACTTTTACTGCAATAATTTAACTACATCAAGCTCATAATACTTACTAATACTAGGAGTTTACGTTGCTGCATTTGTACTTTTACTCAAGTAAAGGATCTGAATACTTTTTCCACTGCTGTCATTGATTAAATGTTTCATAAACAGAATTTTCAGCAGTAGTTTTGTCGTACTTGAAAGTGTTTTTTCTTCCATACGATGCTGTTCTCTCTGCTTGGTGACCAGCATTCGTCATCACACACTGTTCTGGTTCTGCTGCTTCTCCTGAGGGAAAACACACACTGACAGACATCAGCAACCTCAGCGGACTAATTATTCAGCAGCAGAATCATCAGGAGACCAAATGATGAGTGTCAGACAGAAAACTCAACAACCTGCAGTGAGTCAGATAGATAAATAGATAGATAGCTCTCCTCAAACTTTCACTTCTACACTGATACTGCCAAAGAATTTGAATTTCAAACCAGAGTAACATCTAGCGCTACAGCCTGAGCTCATCAAACGCCACGTCCACAGCTCATTAACAACTAAAGTACTCAGCGAGTGAACAAACAAATCGAGTTAATCGACATGAACAGGAAATACAAATACTGATCATGTTCTGTGAGTTATGAGCATTAAGTTTTTAGTCACAAGAGAAATTGTTTCACTTGTTGTCGCTTCTTTTCCAGGTAACATCCACTGTGGTTCATTTTGCTCCCGGTTGAATATTGATAAATGGATATTAAATAATTAAAACACTGATTACAGCCATGATTATATTCTCTAGTACTGACAAAACCTTACGGTCACTTTGCTGTTAACAAAATAATACTTCAAAGAATAATACCATGGAGTATGACTGTCACTTCTGACACAAAGTCTCATATTTATTTAGTTATTGCGTGTTAATTCTAGAAAAGAACAAAAATAAACTCATCAGATTTAACGAAAACAACATCTGTGCAAAAACAAAAACCCCAACAGTTTAATTCTGAAAATGTTCAACCTTCATGGTAACATTTCACTTTCAGTCAGACTATTTAGCATTTATAAGCAGCATACAAACCGTCAATCACACTATAATGTAGTTGTAAGCAGTAATTAAGTTGTAAGTTAACGTGACTTAAACCTTAGTGGCAGAAAAATGGATCAATCAACTAAATGAAAATTATTAATTCATTTAAGTTCAATGAAGTTTTTGCTCACCCATTATGAGACAGTGAGCTGCTACTGTAGCTGCAGTAATGATTGTATTTGCTGACTGTACCTGTATAATTCACTAATAAACCCACTTTTACTTTATGGATGTAAACGTAGGCAAGATGACATATTTAAGATTTTTGTCAATTAAATTTAAGACTTAATGATACCTTCTAAGGCCTTCCTTTGCCTGGAAACTGAATTCAATGCCTTTTCAGACTTTTCAAGACCTACAGATACCTTGATTTGAAAATTTGCACCTGTGCTTTTCCTACTTCTTATTCCAAAAAGCCCCAAGTTTCTTCTATTTTCTGTCAGCGCTTGATGTTCTCTAGATGTCCACTTGGTGTCACTGTGACACAGGACATCATCCACTGACAGCACAGGTGGGTATTGGGTTCCTTCCAATGAACATTACCATTAATACACTGCATTTACAAAAAAAAATATTAGACTCTCAGATGCCAGATGTTGAGCTGCTGCTCCTTAAAACACACTTCAGATAACTTAAATCCTCCACCATGTCTTCACCTCCTGCTGTGTGGTAATTGGGATTCAGAAATTCAATAAATGGGAATGTATTTTACCAGGATTCATCTCATCTGACCTGAATATTGGATTTGCATTCAGTGCACGTTGTTCATAAGGAATCCCAGCATCCCCCAGTTAGTCCTCTGGTCAGCCATGAATAACAGAAAATATGTTTTCAGGGCAGCTGAGTCGTGACTCTAAAATCATCACATCTACATGAAATCAGCAGGTCATGAACTTCAGTGATAATGATGATTGCATCTTTCTGTCTGGATGTCTCTATAGCTTATTCCTCTGTGTCATAGAGCTCCATTGTTGTCCTTCATTACTATGAACACACGGTACTTTATCTGGCCCCACATACATTCCTGCAGCCGGAAATACTCACTAATAGAAATGAGTTCCAATCGTCCGTTCCACTTTGGTTATTGTCTAGGGCTTTCAACTAACGATTATTTTCATTATCGATTATTTTCTCGATTTATCGGTCAATTATTTGGTCTATAAAGTGACAGAAAATAGTGAGAAAACAGTTCAACGTGACATCTTCGAATGACAAGTGATAGCAAAGCTCAAAAATATTGTTTCTATTGTTTGTTAGATCCTCTGCTAAGATAGAAAAACAGAAAAGCAGCAAATCCTCAACCTGGAGAAGCTGCAACCACAAAACATTTTTGCTTGAAAAATGAATACACAATTATTCGATTATCTTAATAGTTGCTAATTAATTTTCTGTCGATTCACTAATCGTTGCAGCTCTATTCTGGTTCCTGGTCTGCAAAATATCCTGATTCCTTAAAGGATTTGGCTGCTGATATTCCATATTTCTCTCGTTGTTGTAGACCTCCGTTATTGTCCAAAACTATGAAGTCACACCGCTGCATGTAGTAGTAGAAATAACTATAGTGGATTGATGAGATGGTGTCTTGTATGGCATTAGAAAAAAATTACATATATACTGCGAAACAAACAGGAAATAAGGCACCCCTTGGTACAATTTCTTAAAAGGGAAGAAACAGGAGTTATACTGGTTCCTAAGAGAGAAAATTAATGTATAGAGACATGTATAAGTCGGTCCCCCTTGAAATATTGTATTTCCATCAACAGTCTAGTAAACTCTGCCCCGGCTACTGTTTGTGTCACCCCTGCAGAGGACTGTGAGAAGTTCCTAAAATATTTTGTTGAAAAGATAGAAAACATCAAAGCATCAATTACTCCTGCTGGCTCACTCCTACCTTCACCTGACTCCTCGCCCTCCATCACGCTGCTGGATGAGTTTACTCCCATCACCCTCAGGGATCTGGTCTACTTGTAAGTTTGATATTCTCCCTTCCAAGTTGTTCAAAGAGGTCTCTCGGCTTCTTAGCATTGTGAACGAGTCTCTCCTATCTGGCCTGGTCCTGAACTATTTTAAAAAGGCCTTTATCCAGCCTCTCCTTAAGAAACCTGGTCTAGATCCAACACTCCCTCATAACTACTGTCCCCTGTCCAAATCTGGTGTGTAGCTCTGGGTCAGAAGGCTTCCTTTTATTGCTCATCCAATGTGTAGCAGTCAGTGAATACTGTTTCAATTATCTGACTACGCGACCTATAAAAATAATAACTGTTTACCATATGATGACGATGATGATAGGTCAGATTTTTTTAGTGGCAGTGCATTTCACAAAGGCCAGATTGTGAGCAGCGAGCAGCTGTTCAGCCTACTACTAGAAGCCTACTGCCCACTAGCTAGCTGCTTTTAATGTAGGTTAGGATAAAAACCGTGGCGAAACAAAACAGTCACAAAAAGACATCGTGAGGAGCAGGAGGAACAGAATGCAGCTCAACTTCAGCCTCATTTTCAACCCAGACGACTCCTCCTGCACCAGTTTCTCCTCAAAAAGTGCCAAGTAGTAACGACACGTAGGCCTACATGGCTGCTAATTCAACCTTTTTTTCCGTCAGCAGCAGCAACAAACTGTACTGTTGAAAGATTCTTTTCAACTGTCAGTCGGATAAAAACTGGCATCAGGGCATCAGTGATGACATACAGAGTGAACTCTTTGTCCCTAAATAATTTCAGTGCTGAACACCAACAAGCCCCGTCGTCTCCTGCTGTAATCATCAAACATAAGCTAATGTACAATTTCAGACTGTAGGAGCCTATTGCCTATTTCAATAATATTGTTTATTTGGTATAGTTTTGTTGGGTGTATGATGATGTTGCTGCGTCTGCCATCTGTGTGTGTGTGTGTGTGTGTGTGTGTGTGTGTGGTTTATGTGGCCAGGCTATGTTCAAGTGTCCTTTTTAACATTACTGAGCATGTTGGTGTCGCTGTACCTCTATGATACGCTTGATTAATGATGCTGTTGCGTCTGTCCCGCTGTGTATGTGTGTGTGTGTGTGTGTGTGTGTGTGTTTGTGTGTGTGTGTGTGTGTGTGTGTGTGTGTGTGTGTGTGTGTGAATATGTATCCGCCGTGCCAGGCTATGCAATGCTGTTAATGATCATTTTGGTGCTTGTAACATTAGCTCTAATGATGTATAAGGCTTATATGATTAATAGTGGTGCATTCAGGCAAGTATAGTTGTAATGGCCTATTTTGGTTAACATATGTGTTGTTTCAGAACCTATTATGTATAATTGATCTCGGATGGACTGGGCGAACCTGATTTTCTCTGTGCCCACCCACACTACAGTACTACTACACTACTTATCCAAATCACCTTTGGTTTCAAAAACTGTTGAAAAGGTGGTTGCTAAGCAACTTTTAGACATAATAGAAGGAAACAATATATTTGACAAATTCCAGTCTGGCTTCTGAATGAACCACGGTACAGAAACAGCCCCTCTCAGAGTAACAAATTACATTATATTTTTATTTTTTTCAAAATTATTAATACACAATGTCAAAGGAAAACATACACATACATGTACAAGGAAAATGTTACCAGTACCACCACCAGCAACAACAACATATTAGAAAAGAAGTTAGGTTCATATCCATATTCATACAACCAAACCCATATATACATACGTATACGGGTATACATATAGTTATATCTATACACAAACATATACACATCGCATATACTTGCGCACACGTATTCATATACATATCCACATACTCGCACTCCACTTCATAATCATTTACTCGATTATACAGCCAAAAAATGAAACATATTTACAGCCCTTTAACCTTTATCAACATTTCAATGTTATTTTATTTATCTCTTTTTATTCTCTTTCTTCTTTCCTCTTTTTAACTCAGCATCCCACCCACATTCAAAAATTAAATTCTATTCTTTATTTCGATTAACATCTTTTTCAAAAAAACGACTGATACTTCAAAAACATTTTGAAACATTCAGTGTTTAATCGCTTTCTTTTTGTAGCTTTAAATATATCTGGTCTTTTCCTTCTTCATCATCCCTTAAATCACAAGATTTATAAATAACATTTATATAATCAAAGGCTCATCCTTAATCAAAATATTTCTATTGTACTGCACTTGGCTTCGGATTTCATAACAGGATTCTGGTTGATGATGTTGGTACTGAAACCAGCTGACTATGACTTCTTCCAAAAAACCTGATAAATATGGAAATGACTTTGTCTTTAATATCGTGAACTGAGAAGCAGTTAACTGAAGGTGAGGATCGAGGTAACGTTCTTTATGGGACAGAGGATGAATGCACATCAGTAACTTTTAAAATAAATGTAGGTGTGATGGATGCTTTTAATGCAAAGTTGAGTGCTTTAAGGTTTAACAGTTTAAGTCCACCATGTCTGTAATCATTATATAGATAAGCTCTTTTTATCTTGTCTGGTTTACCACCCCATAAAAACCTGAACATATCCTGTTTATATTTGTTAAACAGCTCTTCTCCTGAGGAAGGTAATGACATGAGATTATAGATAAACTGAGGGATTACTAAAGAGTTTATCACTGTTATTTTTCTATATACAGTGTTTCCCCTGGGTTGAGTGGTTTGACCTGACGGGGGAGATTAGCAGGCAGCTTCACATTTCTCCATTTTCTATTTATCTGTTAAGCGTTGTCAGGTTAGGCTAATCCATTATTGCTAACTTCAGAGCTAACCCCTTCACTTTTCCAGCAGTTAGGGAAACAACAGACGTGATTTATCATAGTCTTGACAAGCTGCAGCATTTATTAACTGACACACTGTAGTCTGTACTGTACATTTACTGCCAGACTAACAATTTACTGCTAACCTTTTCCTCAGCTCTGCTCTCATTCACCGTCATTGTTCTGCCACTCGCTCTCTTGCTTAACCACTCGCTCGCTTACGCTCTGCCCTATTCCTTAAAAGGAGTTACGCTACCTGGTGTTTCCTAGGCAACGACACAGATGTTAACCAAGCGGCAATCTCCTGGGCTTTAAAATGGAGCCAATGTGGAAGTGCCAAAAACTGCAGTTACCCGAATGGCCACTTGATGCTCCAAAAGCGAGTCAATCCCCATAGACCCCCATGTTAAAATGCCAAACTTTACAGCAGAAATAAACATGTTTACAGCCTGGTACAAAAAATGGTTTTGGTCTCTGTCGCTGATTTCCTCTTTCATGACAACTGTACGGGGGGTGAATTTTTTTATAACTCACCCATTTAAATTTTATTAAGCCGTAAAGTTATGCATAATGAAGGACATGGCTGCTTTGAGTGACAGGTCCGCCAGCCGCTAGGTGGCTTGTTTCAGCCATTCGGCCCGCCTCTTTGCCCATTTTTGATTGGCTGGGAGTTAGGCAGCGTCATGCACTACCAAGATGGCGACGGCCAGAACCGCTCACTTTGAGCTTCAAAACCGCTCTTCAGAAACCAACGGGTGACGTCACGTCCATATGTCGATATTTTTATACAGTCAATGATGTTAACTCACGTTTGAAATAGCGCTGCTCAGAGGCTGCAAAAACGCCATTGATTTGTGGATGAATGGATATCGGACATTATTTTTGACATTTAAAAAATTAAATAAATAAATTATTTTGGCCTGGCGGGGGTTTTCATTGAACTGGTGGCCCGCCAGGCCTGTACTACTATAGGGAAACACTGATATAAAATTAAATTAGTCATTCTCCAAACTTCTAATTTTCTGTCATAGCTTTCTACCAAAGTTTTCCTTTGTAACTTATTCTATGTTTCTAGGGATATGTATACCAAGACATCTACTGGGCCAAATGACATCCTTATGAGTGAGGACTCTGGTAATCTCACTGTTCTCACTCTGCTGGACTTGAGTGCAGCCTTCAATACAGTTGATCATATAATTCTCCTCAACAGACTCAGGAACTGGGTAGGCGTAGCTGGAACTTCTCTTAACTGGTTTTCATCTTACTCATCAAACAGAATATTCAAAGTCACTGTTGACAACAGAAGCTCTTCAACTGCTCTCATGTCATGTGGGGTCCCACAGGGCTCAGTCCTTGGCCCTATATTGATCAGTTTGTATCTGTTGCCCCAATGTTCAAGTTATTCATCATCTCACCCCTGTGTCCTACCATTGTTACGCCGATGACTCCCATTTGTATGTCTTATTTAGCACTGAAAAACATAACAATCTGGATTCTCTGCACTGCTTCCTTGCTGCTATTAAGGACTGGATGGTTTCCTACTTCCTGCAACTGAACACTGAAGACTGATGTCCTAGTTATTGGTCCTGATCATACTTCTAACAGTGTATGTTACAGTGTAAGTGGAGCTGAGAGCCACAGAGTAGAGAGTGAGAAAGTATTGAGAGATGAACTGACACATTGTTGGTTTTTGGTCTTTTCGTGGGATTTGTTGAGAATAACAAACAAATAGAATAACAAAAGACGTATTCTTTAACATGTAGGCCATTAGTAATTTTCATGAAATTTAGTCTGAAATGTGCAGTGTGCAAGATTCTGACACAGGTTTCTCTCTGTGATGTTCACCACCATGCAGCTCCTCCTATCATCTCTGCAGCCCAATAATTAGAGTTACTCATCACATGATGATAATAATAATCACAGCTCTATCTGCTGCTACTGATAAGGACTCTCCGCTGTAACAAGTCACCGTAAACCAAAAGCCATAATTACATTTTGCACGCTTTGATTGGCTTTCGTTAATTCCCTGACAACCAATCATGTCTGGGTTGCTCAACTTGCGCCCATGTTTGATGGTCATTTTAAACCCCCATAATCCTCTCTGAGAGGTTGAACTGGCTGCCTCGCAAACACAAAAAGCTTATTTTTTTCTCTCGTTCCTGCGTCAGTCTGACAGCTTCAGCGTCATTTGTGCACTTTTCCTCTTATCTAACAGTTTTCAACAGATGTTCCTCCATAATTCCTCCATAAATCACCCGTCTCCCTCCAGAACTTGTCATGATGTCATGTCATGCGTGATTTTCTTATCCCTCAACACAAGCCCGAGCTTCATCATGCTTCTCTGTGAGTTTGTGTGTGTTCGTATGCATGCACGTCCTGTTTTATATATGTGTTTGTATGTAAGCATTAATGTGATTATATAAGTGTGTGTTTTGATGATATGATTTCTGGTCTACTGTGTCCTCCCACACAGAGAAGAAAACAGACTGTCTATATGTTTTTTATTGTCAACAAATCTCATGTTTGGAGCCAAACCAACAATGAACTGATCTTCTAACAAGTATTTTGAGTGTATCCAAAGCCTCATATATCTTATTCCTCTGTGCTGCAGACCTCCATTGTTGTCCAAAAACTATTAAAAACACGTTAGTGAGCCACACTGCTGCACTGAGTGACATGTTCCAAGAGTTTGGTTACATTAGTTTGTTTAGAAATGGCTTCAAAGACTAATCTACTAAAAGCGATCACGTTTTCACTCTCCAGAGAGTAGTTCTGTGTAAGGCAGATGCCTCTAAGTATGTGCAAGAATGCGGTTCTGTTTACAGCTTCACTAGCTTGTTGTGCTACATATCACAACCTCCTGACTTTGTGCTACGTTGTAAATTTCTCAAAGAACTTCAATACAAAGTCAACAGGTCAAAGTTTTCTTATGCTGCGTTATATTTCAACTGAATTTATTAAATGAAATCTTCCAAAGCTGTGAAAACAAAAATTCATTTACCTCCACTGTGTACAGGTGGAGGCAGAAATCTCAATTATTGTTATGACGAAACCAACTTTAAAGCAAAACTATCTGCATGGAGAGAAGATGCCACTGAAGGTGAGAGACAAAATGTTTTCTTGTATATACATTTTGCAACCCTGTCTCTCATAAATTCTGTTTATATACAACTAAATTGCTTTTCCAATTATATTGCATTTACAAAAGTAATCACTATCTGTATGATGTTCACATGCAATGTTTTTTTTTCAAATGTATGAAGCTACATTTATATATCACACTGACGTTGTAGGGAGGAGGTCAGGGTGGATGGTGGAGGTACAAAACGCCAGACATTGACACCAGAGTGTAGAGAGTTAGACAACAAAAACACTTGTGTTAAACCAAGACAGAGTCTCACAGGCTTCCCAGGGCGAACCTTATGGGGGAAATATAAATGTTATTTTTTTACATGTTATCTGGCAGTGGTTTGCATCTCCAAGGTATTTTCATGACTGCACGGGTGTTTACTATCTACCCAGGATGAGAACATCTTTGCCCAGGGCAAAACCTGCGTTGAAACACCAGTATTTTCCACAAACTATGACCAGCTTTCAGAAGCAGAACTACAACCATGGCACTGTTCTCTTCTTCGCTGTACAAGCTGTGTGCCACGTCCACTGTAGAAATACTGGATTTAAATGTCGGTTTCATCCAAAGATGTTCTCACGTTCCTTAGCGAAGTGCTGCAAATGCCTAAATATAACCATAGAAATGTTACTACCGCTGGATATTGTACTGCAAGATTGAATATTTGGATGGGAAACAAGAGAAAACACAATATTACATTTCCAAATGTATTTGCTGTTGCAATTTAATAGAGTTGCAACAATTAGTCAATTAATTGATTGACAGAAAAAATTAATCGGCAACCATTTTTATAATCGTTTTATAATCCTGTTTCTTACAGGAAAGTGGTAAATTAAACATATTTGGGACTGTTGGTCAGACAAAACAAGTCATCTGATGACATCACTTCAAATCACCTGCAGATCAGTTCATCGGATCATAATCTCCCTAGGATGACGACGGAAGTTGTCGGGCTGCTAGCAGCTGAGATGACCAGCTGATCTCACCTGGTCAGTGGTTCCGAAAAACCTCCGAAAATGTTGCAGCAGATTCACAAACAGGCGTTATTTGGATAAAATGACCACATATTGGGAATCTACATGATTACTTTCTCATCTGAAAAAAATATTAAAACTTAATAAGTGACATATCAACAGTTCTACAGTGAAAATTACAACAGCTTTTAGTGTGGCGTATCCCTGTCATTGCGGAGTCTGAAGAGATGCAATGCATTTTGGGATAGTTCATTCTGTCAAGCCTTTGGTCATATGGAAGTGGGCGTGATTTCATCTAAACTGGGTTGAAAAACATTAGACACATCTGAGGTGGTGGATTGAGAGGCTGTTATGTGTCAGTAAACGGCCGGCTACGAGGCTGATAGAGCCTCTCATGGAGGGAGATGGAGGAGGGAATGAGGAGTTTCTCTGGGGTGTGCTGTGTTATTTTTAATTGAAAACCCACCTTTCATTAATCAGATTCCTTTAGATCTCTCTCCTATAACCCCGGGCTGTTAACTCTGACGCAGTAGGTTGATGACGATGGAGATGAAGAGTTTGGGGGGGGGGGGATTAAATGGATTTTTTAAATTATTATTGTTAAAAAGATTTTTTTTTCTTTGAGGTATGAACACAGCATCAGCAAGTTTCAGTGTAAAACTTGTAAAATGTACAAATGACTGCCACTCCAGCTAGCCAAGGAGCTAACAAGCTAACTAGAGAACTAAACAACATAATTATTTTAAAAATGCAAACTTAAAATTAATTCTTTGCAATGATTAGTCGATCAACAGAAAATCCTTATAATCAAATAATCATTTTAGACAGTCTTTAAGCAAAAATACCAAATATTTGCAGTTGCAGCTTATCAAATGTGAAAATTTGATTCCATGTTTTCCATGTTTTGAACTGTTGATCTGACAAAAGGAGATATCTGAAGTGGCTTTGGCTCTAATAAATTAAAACAAGCGTTTTCACTATTTTCTCGTGTTTTATACACTGCATTTTATTCCCCAAAGTGCTTACATACGTCACATGTCACAATTTTCTTAAAAGACGAATAAATACGTGCACATCAACGATGAGATCAACAACAGGAGCAGAAATTACTGAAACACAGACTTTTATCCAGATAAATATGACTGAATGCAGATATAAATTGTTTTGTCTCCACAGATGGTAAATATATATTGATGGAGACTGTGGTGTTGGTTTATTGACTTCAAACAAGACAAAACTATAAAAAGTGATCAAATAAACATTAGCATTGTTAAATGCTTCACTACTTTTTCACACTTTGCTAATGTCAAAACGGCAACGCTAACATGAGTTTAAAGCATCATTATTAAAGTTATATTTGTTAAATGTTCCACTCTCAGTCTGGACTTTCTGTAGTTAGTTACTGTCCTGTTACCTTCTCATCCTGAGTTCAAAACACAGTGAATCTAAACTTGTTGACTTTTAAACATTTGTGTTATGTTTCCTCTTACTCACATTCTTCTTTTTAACAAAATAAAGTTTCTCAGAGTGCTAGAAACCCTTCAGCTCATTTCCACTTGTTTCATTTCAAACTTCTCTATATTTCCTCCAGTAAAGAATGGTCTGGTGTTTTTTTCGGTGGCCCCTCAGGGAACAGGTCCTCCTCCTCCTCGCTGTTTCTATGAGGGTGAGCAGCGGAAGGTAATGGACCACAAACTCCTAATCAGGGCCTTTTCTGGGGCTAATTGTCGGCTTTGTTTCGACCCCGTCTGTCTCCGTCCTCCCTCACAGCCGGGGGAGTAATGAGGTGTTGCGTGATATGATGTCCCCCTCAGGACACCAAACTGTTCAATGAAAGGTCCTGAGAGCTTGGAAAAGAGCGAAAGCTAATGGAGAGAAACAAGGACAAAAAGACAGAGAAAGAAGAGAGAGAGGAAAGAGGAAAAAATAAGTGCCATAAACACAAAGGTGATAAAGGTGTTTGTGCAGGAAGGAGAAGTTGGAAATTGGAAAGATGGATGGTGAAAATGAAGATGTTGCACCAAGAAACAGATCGATAAAGCAAAGAAATAAAAAGAAGAAAAGGTGAAAGAACCATAAGGGACTGAGCTGGAGACTGGAGGGGAAACAGGCGAAGACAAAGATGTTCATTTTATTGAACTTCGCAGTACGTTAGTACAATTTTGAGGTACTTGTACTTTACTTGAGTATTTCAATTTGATGCTACTTTATACTTCCACTCCACTACATTTCAGAGGGAAATATTGTACTTTCTACTCCACTACATTTATTTGACAGCTTTACTTACTTTTCAGATGAAGAGTTGACACAATGGATAATACAAGAACCAACTTTTTTTCTTTAACCTTTATTTATTCATGGAAGTTCCACTGAGAGGAAACTTCTCTTTTTGCAGGAACAGTCTGATCACATTCACACCTGTCAGCTGGTAGTCAAGGGCACCTCAGTGGTGGTAAAGAGGGAGGGGTTGAGAGCTGCTTTTCACTTTCCCCACTGAGATTTATCCTGCCAGTCTGGGGATTGAACCAACGACCTTCCAGTCACAAGCTCGCTTCTCTAACCTTTAGGCCACCACTGCTCTTCTTGGCTTTTGACATCCTGTAAATAGCAGTGTGTAGTCGATGTGTAGTAGTAATTATTGTAAAGGATTAAAACTATCAAATAAAGATTATTTAGAAAAAGATTCATTCTTGGTGTTTGTTTGCACCACTAAAAGTCAAATACAAATGGTATATAAGGCTAATGATGCTGCTGTAGGAACTGTACATAAATTTCTAACATTGACAATAATCCAGACAATGAAAGTGTGAAAAAAAAAGGCAAAGAAATCTTCCTACTGACCTTGAAGGACTTAAGTTTCCTGAGGAGTAGTCTGTCTGTCATCACATTTCAGAGAACAAATTTCACATTTCTCAAACTCAGGCGTATTGATCGTGTCATCCTTCCCGCAGGCTGATTTCCTTCAGTAATGTCTGCTGAAGTGACGGCAGGTTAAGCTGAAATTATCATTTGAATACCAGAGAGATTTCTCTGTTTCTCCACTCAGCATAGATTTCCCTGCCAGTTGTCTCTAAAGTAGATTTTGGGGTGTCACTAATCAGAAAACCTCCTGCTGTCTAACTTAAATGTATTTTTATATTTACCAACGTTTGAGCAACAGTCACAACTTTTCTTTCAGAGCTTGACGTCTTTTACTGAGAAACTTTTACAGAGACTCAATCACCACGTTACATCTGTCTGTGGATATTTCTGTAAACTGCATTTCTGCACCCAAAAACTATATTTTCTGTCAGATAATTAAACCAGAGAGAGTCTAAATGACACTCCTTCATCTGACAGCTGTACTGGCCTGTAAAGGAGATTTTTTACCATCAATAGACCGGAGATAAAGCGCCTCATGTTGAGCTGAAAATGGGAGACAAAATCTGATTTAACCCCCCATCTGGTGTCTCCCTGTGGCTTCAGAGCATCATTAGCAATTATTTTATAATGTTCTATAAAACAACAGATGAGGGAAATATACAGATGTCATCAACACCACAGTTGCAGGAATGGAAATCCAACTTTAGAAATATAAACTTGTTTTTCATTGACCAAAAGAAGCCAAAGTTCTTAAACGCACAACATGTAATTTCAGCCGCTAGGGGTCTCAATCAAAACACTAACAAAAGACGGAGTGTGATGACGGTGTGAAGTAGCAAGGGATCATGGGAGTTGTTGTCTTTGTTGTTAAATAACCAGCTTCACTGGGATAGGATTACTCCAGTGTTCATCATTCGGGATGTTTTTACCCGCAGAGGTCTCCTCCTCTCCAGAACAAACGGACCCGGAGATTACAGGTAAAAACACTGAATAAAGCTGTTTAACCTAAAATATCAGTGTTTCTCTGACGATGTACGGCGACCACCGGACGTCCGGTACAGGCTGTTAGCCGAGCTGCTGCTAACACTTGTTCGGTTTATTTCTCTTATAACTTTAGATCCAGATGTTCGGTCGGTTTCTCCCGGGAGCCGAATTATCCGCAGAGGTCTCCTCCTCTCCAGAACAAACGGACACACAGATTAAAATCGTTAAAAATACTAATTAAAGCTGTTTCACCTAAAAAATCAATATTTCTCTGACGATGTTCGGCGACCACCGGACTTCCTGGAGGGGCTGTTAGCCGAGCTGCTGCTAACGTTTGTCCAGTTTATTTCTCTGATAACTTAAGATCCAGACGTCCAACGACTAAAATCCTTCTTTCGGCTAAAATATATAGTTAAAATTTATCATGAAAATGTGGCTTAAAACTGAATAAAAGTCAATTTATAACAGTTACTGTGGAACAACCACAACGCCAATGTATTATCTTGTATGTGTATAAGTTACTCTTTGGTAGACGCCATTGTAGCGGACAAACACAGCGCCGCCGTTTGCATCTTGTGCGTGTTTACTCTTTGGTAGAGGAGGTATGACGCCATCGACAGGCGACCGAATGAAACGGTCCGTTACTTTGATTCAATTACAGATTTCTCTGGGTTTGAAAATACACAACTCAACAACATATATAACATAGGTCTAGTTGTTTTTAGACATTTTAATGTGGAATAATTACATATTATACCTTTAAATGTTGTATAAACACAAGCAGCCATACAGGAACTTCAAAAATTGGCTAAACTTGTGTTTCAATCAGGAACTATTAATTCTAATTAATGCTGCAGACACATTGATCATACAAACAACACGAATGACTAAATGTTGAATCTGCAAAACATTCACTGTCACCATATTTCATTCATTTATTTATTTTTTAACATTTGATGTTTAAGTCGAGGGAACTCAAAGCACTTGGTCAATGTTTGAGAAAGATTGTTCTCTTGTTTAAATACTGAAATGACTGTTGACATGAAGCATGACACGGGACCAAAAAGTCCTCACAACAACAATTTTCTGCGCCTCGAAAACTATTACAAAAATGAATCATACAAACATTATCTGATCTAGCGCTTCTATGGTTAAACCTGCATTAACTGATGTTTTTATCCTCTAGTTTTCATCAGAAACAAGTAGTGAACACTTGTTCACACTGACATATTATCAGATTTTAAGCTGATATGTTGAACTTGTTAGCCAACAGTTGCTTATTTCCACATCCAGCAGTTACGGAGCAACATTATCATTCATTTGGAGTCATGTTTCTGTCCACCTGGTGAATGTAAGTCCAATATTCACTCTCTTTTAGTTCTGTTTTTGCTCTCTACCAACTCCTGAGGGAAATATCTGGCTCTTTAGCTGCTAAATGCTCCACTATGTTCACCAGCTAGTCTACAGCTAACTGTGTCTGTTTGTCGTTTGATGCTGAGCAGGTAGTGTACAGTGACTTTTTAGAGCTTTTTCTCTGAAAACAGCTGCCTGCTGTGACCCAAAACGACGCTATGAGAGCGCTGAGAGTGAACCAGAACAGTAAAGTTGCAGCTGAACAGATAAACAATGAGCTGAAACTCACTATAAAGCTCCGTAAAGCCGAGAGGAGCTGCAGAGTCACTGATAATTCTCTGTAGATTCATCACTACGAGCCACAACCAACACATTACACACTGACAGTTCAGACTGTGGAGTTATAAAAAATATCAATTATAGCTGCTTTAAGGTTTGGGTAGAGAACGTGCAGGTCCATTAAAATTAAAACCCAATTTCTGCTATCTTGCCTTCACCACTCTGCAACTTCAACAGATGACAGATGGTAGAAGACGGGATGTGAACTGTGACACTTTTAGGACTTCTCATCCATGTCAGCTTAACTGTTCAACTTAGAAGACAAAATGGATGAGAAGTCATTAAAGAATAATGGAAAGTTCAAACATACATTTTCATCACAACTGAGCAAAATTCACTGAGAGAGTAAATGATAGGATTCATCTTTAAGGGACCACAAATGTCTGCAAAACTAAAGAAAGGACAAAAGCGGAGATCATGTTAAGAGTTTTTATTAAATAGATTAACTGATCTGAACAGAATCAACAAAATCAAAATAATTATAAACTCATAAATCAGTTCAAAAGACAAACAGGTGTAGCTCGGCACGTATCATTCATATCATACAAATGTGAACATATTATTCCTGATATTTGTTCAGTTCAAGAGTATAAAAAGTTCTACTGTGGTGCTGCTGCGTCATGTGTTCAGTCCAGAAAACACTGAGGAGAAAATACCCAGAAACATGTGACCGACCTGAACTTAAACACAACGGCAGCAGCTGTTTGATCCAAACTTTAAACATGATCAGTGGAGTTTCAAAGTGTTGAGCTTTGTTTTTTTTCAATCATGTAAAGTACAAGGCAGAGCAGATTTCCATTAACCAGTAAATTCCACTCAAAAAAAACAAAAAAAAACCTCATGTTCAAGCAACATAAACGACATGACGTCTTTTCTGCAGCTCCAGTGACATTTTGTGAGCAGAAAACATGTTTGAGGGATCTAAAACAGTAAAGGGTAGATGTCAGGATTGACACTTTCTAAATATACTTAAACTTTGTCACTGAACTGACCTCAACATGTTGACGTCTGCTGTCCGAGAAGACGGAGGAAATGAAGGTCACTGAATCGCGTGTGATCACAGCGACATTTAGTGGTTTATTTTTAACACAACTCACTGCAACTTTAACAAGACTAAGGGCGTTTTCAGACCTGTGCTTCTTAGTCCAGTTGAATGGGAATCTGGTTGGTTTTCCTCCTCGGTACAATTCATTTGTGCAGATCTGAACTCAGCAATCGTACTCGGAGGTGGTCTTGATCTGGTCACAAACGAACTTTGTAGCTGTTTGTTTGTGGAGGTAACGTGATCCGACCTCCATCTGACCGACTACAACGGCTCCCGTAACCCGACGCTGATGAGTGAAATTAACAGTTGCTAGCAACTAGCTGGAGAATGAATCGAGGTCTGAAAAAAGTAGGTCCTGAAGAAGCTCCTGTCTGCCCAAATATCAAGAAGACAATGGTTGTCGGCTCAGGTCGGACCCAAACTTGCAGCCTTGTAGTCGGTCAGATGGAGGTTGGATCACGTTCCCACCACAAACAAATCGCTCCAGAATTGGTTTGTGACACTTCCTGTAAAGGGTCTCTGTGCAGTTGTTGTGTTCAGATCTGCACAAACAAATCCTACCAATGAATGAACCAGAAACCAACCAGAGTCCCATTCAACCGGACTAAAAAGCACAGGTCTGAAAAACGCCTTTAAGAGTCTACAGCACCTTGATGTTCACCAAGCTGCTAATTAGCACGACACATAACGTACAGCTGAGGCTGATGGAAATGTCATTAGTTTGGCAGGTATTTGGGAATAATTTGAGAAGCAAATGTTTAATGTTTTTGCTTAAAAAAAATGACTAAAACAATTAATCAATTAGCAAAACAGTTGCTGATTAATTTTCTTTTGATCAAATAATCAATTCATCGACTAATCATTGCAGCTCTACTTGACATTCTTTTTAGGATCGGGTCTAATTATCCTCTGGTCTATTCAGATTCACATTTCTCTTTTTAGAAAAATAACTTACCCACATTGGGTTCAGGTGTTTTCATACAGGAGGTCTCAGATCAGTTACAACATTTTGAAGCCATTAAAACCTCCAACGCCAACATGACATCATCGTACAATCTGAGCCAAAACATATACTTTCAGTGGAGAAAGTGGAGAAATGCAGCATGTTATGTGACTCATCTCTCTCTCTTCATACTTGACGTGTTGTCGTGGAGGCAGCTCACTGATCAGCTGTTATCATCTTTCTCCTCAGCTTTTTCATCACCAAGTGTTGATCTGTGTTCTATAGTAAAAAGGTTTAAAAGGTTGACATGCTCGAACTCTTGACTTCTCAACCGTCTCTGGTATGAAAGTGGCGTTTTGCGTGAACGTGACAAAGCTGAACTGGAGGAGGAGGACGTGAGGAAAAGAAGAAAAAGAGGAAGAAGAGCAGGTGCATGAAGTCAATCTTTCAGAAGTTTAAAAAAATGAATCCCTCCTCTGTTTTTTTCTCCTCGCGGGCTCGATTATTGCAGAAGAGTTTAGTAGAAAAAACACTGAATAAAGAACTTCAGTTTGACAGGTTTGGAGAGTTTGTTAAGACCAGTCGATTCAGCTCAGGTGTGTTGAGATGTGTTCAGGTGCACTCTGTTCATCAGAGATCTGTTATATCCAGTGCAGTCACAGTGAACATGAACACTCCACCTTCTGCCTGCCTGACAAACGTCTTCTGTTGTTTCCTTTTCTCTCCTTCTCTTTTGCCTCTTTTTCTTTCATGTTCTTTCTTTTTGTTCCCTCGCACTTCTGCTCTCTCCTTCCCATCGTATTTCCTCTCCTTTCATCTTTCCTTCTTCCCTCTTTTTCCTTTTTTTTCAGTTAAACTACCTCCATTCTTCTCTTACCTTCCATCACTCCTTTCCTTTATTCTCTCCTCCTTTCATCCTTCCTCTTTCTTCTTTCCTATCCCCTCCATCTTTTCCTCTGGCTCATGTCTTCCCCTCGCCTCCTTCCTCTCTCCTTTCCTTCCCTAACGACAGACTGACAGGTAGACAGACAGGAGCGCTCCGTCCAATCAGGAGTCTCTGCTGTGATCACATGCCGGTGGAGGACAGTCCCAGGCCGGCAGCTTTGCTCATGCAGGGTAAACCCTGAGCTCTGGCTTTTGGGAAGTCATGCGCCACCACGCGGCCGTTCTCTCCGAGCCCCGACGCACCTCCGCCTCCTAAACCGCCCGCCGCTGCCCCGCCACCTCCGCCAGCCATCCCGCCGAGGCTGCTGCTCATCATGGCGGCGTCGATTAGCTCCTGCAACACAGAGAAGAGAAGGAGCCTGTTTAACAATGTAAAATCACATCGATTAACACACAGAGAAGTTTGGTAGATCCTGGGAGGGAGTTTTGAGGATTTAAGGGATGTTTGTAGGAGTCAGGTGTAAAAATCCATCTCACCTGACTCCTACATTCCTTGTTGATCTTTATTTAGCAGGAAAATCTGTTTCAAGCTGTCTCAGTCAAAAATAAACCTCTCATCTTCCTCAAATTTAGCTTCTCTGCACTTTTCTGTCTCTTCAGAGCATCTTGATGGATTTCCTGTTGAAACCTAAAAGAATCGAAAATTGACATTTGAACAAGACTAAAAGAGTTTTCAGTCATGCTAGTAGCTCTGTGAGGCACGACAGTCCATCCAATAGAGATGTGAAGTGGGAGGAGCTGCTGTATATTCTCATTTCAAACGATCTCAATATTACTGAGGCAGAAACACAGGACTCTCCTGGATAATGTAACAATCCTATAGGTTTATATTATCACCACCAATTTCAATTATTTAAACCGTCCCATTGTTGAGAAATCAGGTTTTTCTCTTTCATTTTGGGAAACGGATGAAAATACTACAATACCCATGAGCCTCGGCTGCTGCTATGTAGAAGAAGCCAGTCAGAGCAGTAATTAATTCAAGTTGTTGTTGAAGTTGTAAACAAAACACGTTACTGAAGTCACTTAAAATCAGTTTTCTCAACTCTGTAATCTTTAGCTTCTGCCGTTCATGACAGAACGTGACAGAGTTTTAAGCTCTGTGATTGGATGTTTCTTGCTGAAATGCACCTTGGGAGCTGTAGTTAGCTTCTTCTTCTTGTCAAAGAACCAGATATTTTCTAACACAGTTTTGTTCTGATGATTAAACCAGGAGTTTAATGCTGATCCGAGCCAAAGAAGAGCTTCAACAGTGAGTCATGTAAAGTTGTCCAAGAGAAAAATATATTGCACTTTTACTTCTGAATATCTCGCTTCACAACAACTGCCATCCATAAAGCCAAACCACTGTGGCTGAGTGACTGAAAATATAAAATAACACCAGCCTTATCCTTTACCTTTAGGAACTAAAACCTCTTGGTTCAGGTCATTAAAATATGACTGTTGTGTTTATAAGAAGCCAAAGATAAGTGCTGTCATTGTCCATCTGTAACCTCTGCAGATTCACTGCCAATAAAAATACACTGTTTTGGCATTGAACTTGTTTTCTGGAAAGCATAGTGTCAAATAAGTGTATACTGTTTGTGTGTGTGTGTGTGTGTGTGCGTGTGTGTGGTCGCACCGTCGTGTAGGAGGGTGATAACATATCGGTAAGATGAAAGAAAAAGAAATTACCTCACTGCAAAAATGTTAAGTGTCATCAATATTTTACTCACTCGTGCCACCCAGCATGCACTGGGTGTTTCACGATGTCAGGTCTTCTAATCATACATTCCTTCATCTGTGTGTGTGTGTGTGTGTGTGTATGTGTGTGTGTGTGTGTGTGTGTAGTTATCAGCAGTAGTAATAACAGTAAAAGTTGTTTTTGTGTAGCACAGTAACTCTCTCTGTTTGTGCTTTCAGTGAAACTAATGATGTGGATCTGCAGTTAATATCCTTTATCGGGCCTCTGAGGCTCTGACTCTCCCTCGCTGTTCGCCGGCTGACATCAACAGTCGTCAGGCAGATGTTACAAATAAATCCCAGGTTGATTCACTTATTGGAGCACCTCGGAGTAAGCACTCCCACAACGCAACAACAAAGTCAAACGCCAACTCCCTCCTGCTTTCACCTCATCGGCAGGAAGTCAGCAGCTTACAATCCACCTCATTCAACCTGCAGACACTGTAAACACAGGGACGGCATCTCTCTCTCTCTCTCTCTCTCTTTATGTCTTTCTTTTGTCTCTCGTCCATCTCTCTCACTTTAATCGAGGGTTTATTTCGTCATGGCAGGTCGACATGTTGTCAAAACACAATACGACAGCATCTATCTCTGCACTAAGTCTATTAATGCTGCTGCTGCCTGCAGGCTAAACAGTCACCTGTTAAAACATCAGACAGCAGATTTGTGATGTCCTGAATGACAAATATCTCTTATAAGAGGCAACATGTGCCTGATGAAAATATAAACTTTTCTCTCTGCAATATTTTTTTTTTAATCTGAACAACATTCTGTTAATGTTTTCTTTTTATTCCCAGAAGCACCTGAAACTAAATTTAACCACCTGTTATTTGTCATACGACGCAAGTACAAGAGGAATCACATGACATGACAAGTATCGTACTGCATGTCATAATGGAAAACAAAGGGATCATCATTTAGTGTGTGTCTCATTGATGTGTTTATAATAGTTTTTGGACAACAGCGGAGGTCTACAGCTCAGAGGAATAAGATATATCAGGCTTTGGATACTTGTTAGTAGGATGAGTTCATTATTAGATTGCTGACTGTTAGTATGATTTTATCTGACCCTATGTACTTCACTGATTTTGGATGTTGGACGTGTGACAGAAACATTCCCTAGTCTGCATGACACCGTAATATGGTATAGCCCTTCGGGGGGGCCTTTTAGATACAAACAAGGGATCCATGGTCAAGTTTGGAACTGTTCCAGATGTGGGTATGTTGTGACACATAATATGTTGTGAGATAGCTGTCAATCACTTGATGGACGGCTCCCAACTGAGGTAGTGCCCCTGGAAAACATGTTATTCATCTGATAAGATACAGATGTGTAACCCTATATAAGCTGTGCATCGACAGTGGTACATTGCCCAGACCATCTTTGTATATGGAATGGACCCGATGGCCATCGTCTAATAAACGTCTACAAAACAAGAACAGCTCTTCCTTTGAACGATATCATCACACATCCTTCCTTTCACTGACGGTAAGAAAAATACAGAAAATCACCAGAATTATCCTTTAAGATCACAAGATGTGAATCATATCAGTGTGTTCAGATTTGAGTGAGTTATCTGAGTTTGCTTATTGATGCGATTTGCATCGGGTGCAAAGGGTTAAAATGTCTGCAGCAAAGCAAAGATTCTCCTCTGCTTCAGTGTTACAAGTGAACATGTTGCAGCATGCATGGCTGAGTATCAATAATGTATCAGAAGGGAATGTATCGTGGTGTATTGATTATTCGTCCCATGTGTGTTGCGCTGCTCCTCCGGGTGAAAACATCTACCTCCGCAGCAGGTAACAGCAGCGTAACTCGGCTCTGCTCGTCCCTCCATCTGCTCCGACTGATGAAATCCTCCTCACATGTTGTGCCACCGCCGCCTTCAGCGAGGTTTTCAAGTCTTCACTTTGTGCTCATGTGAGGAGAATAACAAAAGTCCAGCAGAGATGAGAGTAACAGACTGATGGAGAAAATGGCTCTAATGACTTGTTTGTTCCTTTTGAGAAGCCCATCAAAGTCTCGCTATAAACCGGCACAGTCTGTAATGAGGCGACCGCAGTTTCATCACACACAGACGCCGGCGATAAAGAGGAGCTGGAGAGCAGAGTGTCAGAGAAGCAGAGTTTGGCTGATGCACTTTCAAATGACAGTAAAAGTGTCTGCTGCCCTGTGGCTGCTGTTAGTCTGCTCGATAAAGAACTGCTTTAAACACAGAGCTACTTAAAAGACAAAGTCCTGATGCACATGATTATGACTGAAATGAAATGATGTACATTTAGTTCTCCAGTCAACCAGAAATATTTGACATGTGAGCAGAAAATAAACTGTCATGACGGTCGCAATAGAAACTCTAACCGGTTGAATTTTTCTTCATTTATTGAGAATTTAAAGTAATAGATCAACATTTTGGGAAATACACGCATTCACTTTCTTGTCAAGAGTTAGAGTAAAAGATTAATAGCCCTCTCATGTCTGTACAGTAAATACAAAGCTACAGCCAGCTGCCAGTTAGTCCAGTTTAGCATAAAGACTGGAAACGAGGGGAAACAGCTAGTCTGACTCTGCCCAAAGGAAACAGAGTCCTCCTGTCAGCACCTCTAAGCTCGCTGATTATATCTTGTTTGTTTAATCTACAAAAACTGAAGTGTAAAAATGACAATTTCCAGTTTTACGGGGGACAGCATCTTCCTGGATTCCTCATCGGTTGCCAGGCAACAGCTCTTCCACAAGATATAGTCCGCTACATAAGCCCTTCATTAAACTGTGAATTGTCATTTTTACACTTTGGTTGTTGTGTGGATCTAGCAAATGAGACAAAACATGTTGATCAGTGAGCTTTAGAAGTACTGCTACGTGGATTTTGTTACCGTTGGACGGGCACAGGCTAACTGTTCCCCTCAGTTTCCAGTCTTTATGCTAAGCTAGGCTAACCAGCTGCTTTTCCCAAAATGTTGAACTTCTCCTTTAAAATGTGAGTTAACACTAAATCGTCCTTTTAGAGGTATTAGAGTGGAGATGTAAACTCTATTAACTTCAGAAAAAATATTACTCTTGTATGAAACATAATGTTGAGCTTTGAGGACAATGAGCGGAGCCGCTATTGTACATCAGCCACAGATTTATTGAGTGAGGCCATTATCTAAACTGTCATTTAGTAAGTAAATTAATGAGACTAGATAAGCCAGGTTTCTTTCTCAGCAGGTGATTGATTGATCACATTGTACCTTTGTCGCAGTAATTAATCAGAGCTGCTCACCGCCTCCACAAACCAAACCCTGATATGTACAATAGCTGAAAAGTCAGAGGATCACCAAAGTCAATAGGATTCATCCTCTGGGGACCTTGAACGTCTACACAAGATTTCATAACAATCCATCTAATAGTTGAGATACATCAGTCTGGACTAAAGCAGTAGACCAGTCGACAAACACTGACATCCATAGAGTTGAGCTGCTAGTATGACTAAAAATGATTTGAAACATCAAAACTCAGAATAAGTTTATTAAAATATGAGCAGATTAAAATTAAAGTGACAGACATTATAATTCATTTAAATTAATTACCTGTTAGCTGTAATAAACTTTTAACAACCAACCTGCTTGTGTTTATGATGTTATTAAGTGCAGACAGAAAATTACTCTGTAAATATTTTGATAATTAATTAATCGTTGAACTCATTTTTCAAGCAAAATTCCCCAAATTAACAGGTTATGGCTTCTCAAAAGTGGATATTTGCTGCTTTTCTTTCTCATATATGACAGTAAACTGAATATCTTCATGTTTTCCACTGTTGGTCACACAAAACAAGACATTTTGAATACATCTCCCTAAATTGCAGGAAATTATAACAGCATTTTTTACTGTTTCCTGAAAATTCATAGACTCTACTGTATAATTAATCGATAATGAGAAAAACTGTTAGTTGTAGCCTTAATTTTATATTAATGTTTTGAATCCAAAGTGAACACGGTGTGAAGTATTTATGATATTTAAACTCTAACAGTAGTATTTCAGAAACATTTGATGCAGTATTACAATACCACTAACAGAGATACTTTTGGCCATAGCATGAAAATTTGATGCTGTTGCGTCGAGTATGTTTTAATTTATTAATGTGCATTACTACAGTAATATTATACACAGATGCAGTGGTGGAAGAGGTACTCAGATCCTTTACTTAAGTAAAAGTACCAACATACAGCACAGTAAAAATACTCCATTACAAGTAAAAGTCCTGCATGAAAAATCCTTCTACGGTAAAAGTACATAAGTATTATGAGCTTGATGTAGTTAAAGTATTGCAGTAAAAGTACATAAGTATTATGAGCTTGATGTAGTTCAAGTATTGCAGTAAAAGTACATAAGTATTATGAGCTTGATGTAGTTAAAGTATTGCAGTAAAAGTACATAAGTATTATGAGCTTGATGTAGTTAAAGTATTGCAGTAAAAGTACATCAGTATTATGAGCTTGATGTAGTTAAAGTATTGCAGTAAAAGTACATAAGTATTATGAGCTTGATGTAGTTAAAGTATTGCAGTAAAAGTACATAAGTATTATGAGTTTGATGTAGTTAAAGTATTGCAGTAAAAGTAGTGGTTTGGTCCCTCTGACTGATATATTATTATATATGACATCATTAGATTATTAATAGTGAAGCATCAGTGTTAGAGCAGCATGTTACTGTTGTAGCTGCTGGAGGTGGAGCTAGTTTACACTACTTTATATACAGTTAACTACTTTAGTCCAGTGGTTCCCAACCTAGGGGTCAAGGCCCCTCCAAAGGGTCAGCAGATAAATCTGAGGGGTGGTGAGATGATTAATGGGAGAGGAAAGAAGAAAAAACAAAGTTCTGATACACAAATCTGTTTTCAGTTTTTGGACTTTTTCTCTAATCTTTGATTTTTGCTGAAATATTGGATCATTTGAACATCTATTGAAATGAAAGCATGTGAGAAGTTTAGATAGAAAAATCACTATTTGGTGGAGCTGTTAACAACTCATAGACATGTGAAATGTGACCCCGACTACACACTGCTTTTTGTAAGACGTCAAAAGACAAAAAGGTTGGAAACCACTGGTTTCATCTTTAACAATGTGTTGTATTTTAAAAGCTTGTTATATTATCCATTGTGTCAAATCTTCATCTGAAAAGTAACTAAAGCTGTCAAATAAATGTAGTGGAGTAGAAAGTACAATATTTAAAAGTAGCGTCACATGGAAATACTCAAGTAAAGTACAAGTACCTCAAAATTGTACTTAAGTACAGTACTTGAGTAAATGTACTTAGTTACTTTCCACCGCTGCATAGACTCAGATCAAACTGGACTCACCTTCATCCTTCTGGACTCGATCCGGGATTTGTAGCAGAACTCGACCAGAGCCACGAGCATGGCCAGCCCCAGCCCACCAATCAGAATATAAAACACTCCCGCCACGTTGCTCAGACTGAGCGCGCTCGTCTTGTCCTGTCAGCGCAGAGAAGGGAGGTTAGGGACAACCAATCGTAGTGCAGATAGTCATGACATCACCACAGTTACAACTCTAGTTTCAATAACTATCTTTCTGACTAAGATGACATTTTTCAACTTTTAAAGGCCGTGATAGAAGGCAACTTTCTAAATGACTGTGAAATAAATATTTAGCAAACAACTTTAAATTAAAAACATTTTTTACAGTCAATTATCTTTCTCATGATCATTTAAAGGGACACTCCACTGATTTACCAAGATCAGTTTAATCATCATGAGGAGTTTTACCGCCCATGTCAAAACAGTTGTGTTACAGAGTTGCAAAGTTTGAGGAGCTACATCAGAAGTAACAACAGTTCTCTCTCTTCTACAGTTTGGATCAACATTAAACTCTCCTGGTTAAATAATCAGAACAAGAGATGAACAACAGCGTTAGAAAATGTCTATTTGATAAAAAGGTCAAAGGTTATGAGCCTGTGGACATAAAAACCTTGGTTTCTGACTTTTAATTTTATTCCATTTTTTTTTTTTTTTTATTATTGTTTGTTGTAACTTTGGTTTTGAAAACTGCTATTCAAATTAACTTTATTGTTATTGTTGTTACTAAATTTCTGTTTTATTTGCCACTAACGGCGGGTGGAAGCTAAAGATTACGATGTTGAGAAAACGAATCATACAAAATACAGCTTAAATTAATTTGCGATTGAATTCTGGGTGAATTCAGTAACTTTTCTGACGTTAAATTTGATTTGCAGTTCTGACTGGCTTCGTCTCCATAGAAATGGCAGCAGAGGCTCATGGGAATTGTAGTATTCAAAGCTGTTTAGAGTTTCTCTGTTCAGAAATATTAAGGACATCAGTTAAAGAAAAAGTTTAAAATGGGAATAGAGTATGGGGAAAAACACTCAGCAGCTCCAGAAGTGTTAATTAACGATTAATGATGCTATCCAGTTGCATTATGGGAAATGTAGTATAGATTATTTTCGGAGCTGAACCAAAAGTCCAGCTGCATCAGTTTCTTTCATTTATTTTATTGTTGTTTTTTTTGTCTCTTGTGAGTCCCCCAACTTTATGGAAGTGCAGTACAAAATCAGTGAAGTAGCCCTTTAATTTTCATCTCCTACTGAAGGTAAAATTACCTTCTCCATTGCCTCAAATCACAGCCTTTGTGGATTCATATTTATACATCCGTCACATGCAACTTCATGCACAGAAATGCAAACAGAAGGAGGGAAAACAAAGAAAAAATGTCTCTTTATTAAAAGAGTTGTTAATGTTAATTTATTTGCTTTATAAAAAAAATAATCTCAAAAATAATCTCCAAAATTCACATTTAATGTCAACTCAACTTGTACAAAAAGAAAAAAAAAATGCGAAAAGAGAAAAGAATTTTAATAAAAGGGGGATTTTGATTGGTTGGTAAGCTCCTGTTTCTCATCACATCACTGGTTGTGTGCTCTTCTGTCACATGCATCACTTGGTTTTAGTGGGCGGGACTTTGTTGTCTCATCCAATAGCATGCAGCCTGTCAAAAAACAAAACAAACCAAAAAAAAAAAAAAAACAACACGAACAAACAGCACTCGTAGTGTGCGAGGACTCGCTTCAACAGGAAGTGATGTGAAGTTCGGCAAAACCTATCAGTGTGCTTTCCTCTCCAAACTGTCATGTTAACCTCAGCCAATCAGCTTCTGTGAAATGATACTAAACACTTTAAATACACTGTAAAGTGTAAATTAAGGTAAAGTTTTATTTTTTATTACTAAATCTAAAGGTTGGGGGTTAGGTTTAGGTGAGGACTCTGTACATTTAAGAGATGTTTGTATTAATGCATCTCTCTTGTTTATACATTTGTATTTTTCTTGTTAATTTTCCATTTTTTTAATATGACTGATTTTGGAACATTGTGATTATTAGGCTTTTTTTCCATAATATTTGTAAATTGAAAAAAGCTCAGGCTGTATTCACTAAACATCCTAAGGCTGCTAACTGGTTGAGTGAGGAGAAAATCCTAGAAATGAGGAGCGTGTTACTCCTTAAGGACTCCTACGTTTGTGGGCTGAGAGTATTTCACAAAGCATTTAAGCACTAAAAGTAACTCCAAAGTCTGAGAGAAGTTAGAGGAAGTCCAGAGGACTAAGTCACTAAGACCTGCTCACCAGGTAATGGGCCTCCTTGCATCAGGATTTTGGAAAAATCTAACAATAATGAACTTTGCAGAGCATTTTTTGATTGCAGGTGAGGTGATAAGGATTCAATCAGTGTACCAAAATATTAAACCAATACAATACCATCGGCAATGATGCTTTACACAACTCTCCACCAGCGTCATGATCACACCAGCATTTCAAACAGTGTTTTGAACGGCAATCAATTGAAATTGTCAGCAAAATCTTCAAATTAAGTTAATCTGATTATCGACGTGCTGCATGTAGATGAAGATTTTACAGTTAACATGTTTCTACAATGTTTGTACAATAGATGTTTCATCCAGTTTTTGATGTAACCTGACTTCTCCTTGTGATCTGGCGTCTTGTGTGAACGTTCTCGATAAAAAAACAATGAGTTTTTTGGTGGCAGTTCAGTGTGAGTGGAAGAAATTAAAAAGACAAAGATGCATTTTAAAGGTTTATTTGCATTAGTGTGGACATGACCCGACCACACTAAAATAAACTAAACTGAATTACTGCAGTTTGATATTAAGACTGTGTTTTCTCCTCACTGCCACACTGACGACAGACTGATGAACGTTTCCTCCCATTTGTTAGTCACGGTTTGTTACTCAGCGAATTCAGAGGAAACAGGAGGTACATGACAGATTGGAGACAAAAACATCATCACGTTTGTGTGTGTGTGTGTGTGTGTGTGTGTGTGTGTGGGAGGGGAGGAAGGGGATAAAGTAGCTTCAATTTCTTTAAGTGTTGGTTAGCAGCCATAAACAGAAAGAGAGAGAAAGGGAGTGAGACAGCAAAAGAGAGAGAGAGAGAGAGAGAGGAGAATATATGTGCAGTTTTGAAAATCTGACTTTTTACATCTAGGGTTTATGTAAAAGAATCTGGCTTTTAATCTGGAGCTTCTCCTCCGAGCCAGACTTTGCATATTGATGCAGAGCAGATCTTCCTCTCTTTAAAAATTTGCCTGAAATTGTGTCTTTTAAAAAAAAAAACTCCAGGACACCGTACAACCACCCAGAGAGACTAAAAATAAAAATGTAAATGTGGCAGCCGAAGGCAGTCAGGATGTGCGATTAAAAGTGATGTAAAAAGTCACATTTTTCAGCAGAGTGACTCGTCTGTCTGTCTGTGGCTGCTTCCTGTGAACTGTGCTGACCACAGATATTCTGGAGAACAGAGGGAAGGCTGAGCAGAAAAAATCCTCTGAAGAAATCTGATCTGGAGACATGAAAACCCATTATCTCTAAAAAGTCTGCTTTGTCAGAATCAGCTAAAGCCCGGCTCATTTCCCCATCAATTTGCATAAATGTGTCTGACCATACGCAGAACTTTTGTGGGAAGTTCACATAATATACTCAACACAGCCTGTCAGTTGAGTCATGAGGTTTTCACATGCCAGCAAAATATTTAAATATGCTCATGTTTTATTGATCCATCCTTCAGCTCTTCAGAACGGTCAGCTGAGCAGCAGTGTTACACTCTAAAAACAAAAAGTTTTTCAATAAACCAAAAAATAATTTCCTGACTGTAAACAGAAGCAGATATATTTGAACCAGCGGGTGACAAATCTGAACTTGTATATCAAGATTTGACATCTTGTTTTGAAGTTAAAAGAATAGTTTTACATTTTGGGAAATACATTTGTTTTCTTGCTGAGAGTTTGATTAAAAGATCGATAATAATGCTAAATATGAAGCTCCAGCTGCACTGGAAACAGAGGTAAACAGCTAGCATGGTTCGGTCCAACCAGCACCTCTAAAATTGAAACACATTATATCTCGTTTGTTTAATCCGTACAAAAGCCAAAGTGTACAAGTTGTAGTTTTATATATCACAAGATCTCTAACAGGGTCATGCCCTTTGCAATGGGTTCACAACAAAGGCCCATACTCACATAGAGTTACATCCAGGTAACTACTTGTCCGACTAAGGGAGAAGTCAAAGTTTACAGGGTAATATCGTCATTTTAAAAGCAACAAAGAAAAAAACTTGGCACCAAATGAAGTGCCCATTATAGAAGTTTTCTACCACATTACTTACTATACAGAAAACTGATATCTGCAAAAAACGTTTTATTTTCAGAGTGTACCTGCTGATGTTTGGGGTTTTGTGGTGTGGGGTTAATGAGGAAGTGGGGGTGGGGTAAATCAACACATGACCTTGGGACCAGGCCAAGCGACCTCAAGAACTGACCTTTCTGCCGGAGTCCTTGTGTCCACACTCCCCTTTGTCATACCACCACTTGTTTTTCAACTTGTCTAAGACGGCTTGTTCATTGAGCTTCAGTACTGCTAGGTTTACTGGGATTCTTCAAAGAACCATAGGAGGAAGGGAGGGGGAGGGGGGTTGGAAATAACATAAATAACATTATGCACCTCCATGTTATCTTATGTTATTGTTCAGCTGCATAGCAACAGGGCTGCGGTGGCTGTAGCAGCATCAGCAGCAGTGGCAGCAACGATTTTTAGAAAAACTGGCATTAGCGCTACAGAGAACACCTCAACAACAGAAAGGAAAACAAAAACAAAGAGAAAACAGGCACAATCACACATAAAACTGTTTTGAAAATTATCAGAGTCAAAGTGATATGCATTAATACTCCATCTAGCTTGGTTTGGCCTGACTCCCTACGTGCGAGATGTGTATTACTATATCACTTTGGGTAACCGGCAAGAGCTGAAAACACTCCGGGATCTTTGGGTTTATTGAGCAAAACTGCTTCACAAAGATAGAGTCTGCTATCCAAAAAATAGAAAACATATAAACTGTATTCTGTGGTGGAGGGAGGTTTAACTTTTTGGGGACTGGGGTCAACACTGTCCATAAAATAAAAGTAACTGACTCCAGAGGTAAAATGACCAGAGTGGGTATTTTACTAAGCAAGATAACTGGATAATCCTGGTTTACTGTCAGGTATCTTGGCTTAATTTTCCTCAGTTGGTTTACAGTGATTGCCTTCATGAATAATCTTGGGTTATCCTGTGCTGTACATATACCTGTTTTCGTGGAAATTGAACCTTGAACCTTAATCGACACATTTTGTGGATCATCTTGAAAAACGTTAACTGCTCATAACGACCTCTACCGAAGCTTCTGCATCAACTGAAAATAACGCTGGTGAGACAGATACACTACTTACTGGTAAGGAAAACCTAAATAAATTAGCCTTTTCTCAAACCACCAGTGTTTTTACATCAGTTTTCTGTCTTCAGATATGTTCGAAAAACAAGTCTACATGATAAATAATACATCATAGATTTTAATCCATAATCAAGAAGAATACATGATAAATCGTGTTTCAGATATAAGCTCCATCTTTCTCTCTTTTTATCTGTCTCACGCTACTTTTAGATAAAGTTTAGTTGCATGTAATAATTGTGAAATCTGGATTAAATTAGCGTGCTTTCTGCATGCTCCGGTAGCCTACTCTCTCCCTTCATTTCCTGTCATATCTACAATGTCCCTATAACAACACATAAAATGCCCCAAAAAATATATTTAAAAAAATTAGCCTTCTGCCTCCAGTAAAACTGAATGAACTCTGTACTAGAGCTAATAATGAGTCGTTTGTTGTCATGAAATAGACTTTTAACATGTTTTCGTAAAATACCCCCTGGATCAACAAGGACATAGAGTGAATAATTTCATATCACCTCCTATTCCAGAGGTGAAACCAGTGTTACTACAATAGTGAAAGACACCCAAACAGTAGATTCTATTATAGTTTCAGAGCTGCCATCCAGAGTGTTTTACGCTTGGTATTTAAGTTATGGGTTGTTGCCAGTTACCCCGGTGTGCCATTGCCTGTCGTTACCCGTTGGGGTTACGGTGATCTGACCTTGGAGTCCCCTCCCCCGGTGCCGCACTCTCCCTTGTCATACCACCATCTGTTTTTCAATTTGTCCAACAGGCCCTGCTCGTTCAGTTTTAACACTGCCAAGTTAACAGGGTTTCTACGGGGATGATAGCAACAATAAGGGATAGAAGGGAACTAGGTGTTAATGAGCAGAGGACTGCCTTAGTGAATATAGCAACATCATAGCATGAATCTACTTATGATAGGGATGTTATTATTGGTGTAATCATAAAATGAATGGTTCATTAAAGGACAGGTTCACTGCTCTTCAACCCAGACTTTCTTGAAATGTTGTTTCCCATCATTTAAAGTTGTGCATATCAAAACACATGCTTTAGTTTGAGAAATGTACCACTGCTGCACCTTTTCACAGGTTTAAACACTGTTGAATTCCATAACATTTTAGCCTTTCAAAGATCTAATTTTCACAACACATCTAATTTTCAAAAGCACAAATCTTACAGACAAAAGCAGGGTAACAAACCATGCTTCGATTCTTGCCTCCACTCTACATGTAACCAAAAGAAAGACCCAAGAAAATCCCGGTTTGTGAGCAAAGGTGACTCTCCTCCTAATGTGTTAAGCTTCCAGAGGAATCCTTGTTGCTTCTGAGATTCTTTGAAAAGAGCAGAGCCTTTTCCACCAAATCTAACTGTATAACCATTTGCTATTAATGGCTGATTCCTTGGAGTATCTCTAACTGAAAAAGATCCCAGAACAGTGACCAGGGTCAGTTCCTGGAACAAGTTTGGGGTGGTGCTCACAGGTGAGTACCTAGTGGTCAAGCTTGTAGTCAGGAAACAGCCTGAAAAAGCATATTGGAGCCATTACTCGATGGTCTCACCACCAACAAAGTGAAGGGCAATGCCCAAGGAGTAGGTTCAAGAAAGATTTGGACATTATGCACCTTGGCAGTGATGACTGAATCTCGGATCATCACCTCTCTCAGGGTGAAGGAGCAGAACCTACTCCATGAAGTTAAGAGGTACCAGGCAGATATAGTTTTGGAATCAAACTGCTCCACAGGGGTTTGTCTCGATCATTGTTCGACCTTTGGCCTAAAGTGCCCTGGCCTGAGGACCTCTGACTAGATAGTGGGGAATGATAATGGGGAATGAGATTGCGGATACAATCGGCAAGGATGAAGTGTGTCAAGATGCTGGCTGTTGTCGCTGTATGTGATAATGGGAAAAATTAACCAGTGCCTCACACTCAGAGGAGCCAGTTGAGGAGTCGAGGATGCTTGAAGGAATTTCTCTTGGACGTCTTCCTTTGGGTATGTCCCAAGCATGACAGAGTGGGAGGACATCCAGGTGTACAGCTTGGACATACTGGAGACTACATTTCCCGACAGGCCTAGGAGCACTTCTAGGAGTTGCTGGAGGGTTTTGCTGGGGAGAAAGACTTTGGGGCTTCTGCTGCGTGACATCATATCAGAGTTATCGAAATTATAAGATTCTGACTTGTTTACAATAGTAATGCCAACTTCATTTGTGGCAATTAAAACCAAATTCAATGGATATATAGTTATGCTGTCGGTGTCCAGTATTTTTTTCATCACTCGACCAACTGTGTAATCACACAACCATCCTGACTTGTCTGATGAGCGCTTGTAAGTCGTCAACATGGGAATCTCTCCCATCTCTACCATCCATCCCATTTGACTTGACCTCCCTCTCCTCTTGGCAGTAAAAGGATGGACATATTGATGGAAAAATTGCTTCTCTGGTTTGTGAGGAGCCCAGTGATCAACAGCAGCAGAACCAAAACCAAAACTGTCTAGGAGAAGCTACTATGCAAAAATTCAAATGACAGAAAACAACATTTTTACATCCTCTGGGTTGAAAAACTGCAAATGTATCCTATTACTTCATTTCCATTCATTACCTGATAAATAAAGCAGGAACAACAGTCAAATGTTTGGACATGAATAGCACGTGGAATATAAAATATCAGGTTTGGGTTCAAACTAATGAGGGGAAGCAGGTGGCAAAACGTCTTTTACACTTTCAATTTCATGCCATCTAAGTTGCATGTTGTTCCCCTTTACATAACAGTGATGATCAAAGCTAAAGAGTGGCGGAAAGCTGCAGTGAAGTTTCTACGGATGAATCAATGAAATGATCAGTTTTGTGTTAACGAGTTCAGTTTTAAGGTGCAATAACAAAAATCAATGTAATGATAGCAACAGCAACAGAAGAGTTTTGTTCTAAAGTGCATTGTGCATATAAAAAATGTACAATAAAGAAATATTAATTTAAACAATTCAATGTAAAACATAAAATGGTCCAGTTGAACTGTGCAAAAATAAAAAATTTGCATGTGAAAATTCAGCTACATTGTTTGATTAATCAAGTTGCAATTGCAATTTTAAGAAAATCAAGAACAAAATGTTATGACATAGAGATTTCTGTTATTTTACAAATTAAATGGCATTGTATTTCTTTATGTAATCAAAGTTGCCATTAAACTTTGGTCAGAAAGGTGTTTGTCCATAATACTGCACTATTCCTCAACTATCAACAACCAAATTATGGAAATATTATCCCAATCCAGCCACAGCCAGATAATAGAAATGCTACAAAGCCATTTGTTATTAATCGATGGCCAATAAATTTGCAGTATTTACATTTGGCCTGCTTCTGGCTTATCTCACCTGGCCTAGAAGTCGATATTGTATAACACTCATTCTAAAAGTCACTATTTTGACATTCAGAAACTGCAATCAATCAATCAGACACCTTGAAAAGATGGACATTGTAATGTCATTTTGGAACAATACTCTCCAAATGATCCAGTCAGAACAGTTCATCAAAAGTCTTAGCAACAGTGAGAGGAAAGCAGATGCTGGTTGATGGAGTTTAATCAGAGGAAACAATGAAATGAAGCAGCTGACTTGATATTGTCAGTTGTTAGTATTGAGAACCAGTCAACCCAGAGTCAGAGTATAAACTCCATGTTTATAACACAGATGATGCCAAAATTTGCCCTTATTCTTCATGGTTTCTTAACATCAGGTATGCTATATAAGAGTACAATCAACAACAGTAAAACTGTGTCAAATTGATGTTGCTTTCAAATGAAACTAATATTTTTCATGTGCAAAGGTGATTATACAATACATCCAACATTCAAATGGTTTTACTCAACAGTGTTGCTAGGCAACTGATCACAAAAAGGGACACCCTTCTTGTTCTTTTTTCAAAAATGGCGAATGATTTTATGTTTTCTGCATTTGCAATTCCACGCACAGAATCAAGTAAACAACAAGACAGACAACAGAGGTGAATAACTTTCATGGCTGTTCTGCTTTCAAAATTCACGAACTGTAGAGATATCAGCAATTCTCAATTATTAATTTGCTCTGCACAAACCTAAAACCATTTTCCCATGAAAGCAGAAAGTCAAGCCAATTTACTGGGCTCTGTTTTGCTTTCTGTGTAACAGATTGATATACTTAGGGCCTTCACACACACGCTTTCCAGAAATTGAACATTTTATAACATAAAAGAACATACAAATTATTACATTCAGCATGTACTAATCTCATCTTTGGAGTAATTTCCTTTCTCTGACTCTGGGTTGGCTGTAAAATGCTAATGTGAAGCTGAAAGAATGAGAATGATGTTCTCTTTCAGAACATCTGATAAAAACATGGACAAAGTCTGAAACAAAGAAAAGGAAATAACATGACTTTCAACTGCTGCTGTCAGGTAAAAATAAAATCCCACAAACTTGCAAACAGGTTTCTGTATTTTTATCACGTTTTTTTTTTAGCTTTTAGAGGTAGTTATTCTGTGTCCAGTAAAACCAATTCAATATTCAACACCTATATCAAACCAACAAGCATTTTGATGCTGAATACAAATTAACAGAATAGTGTACAAATACATTAAACCTACGTTTCCTTCTGCCAAATGTAACCCATTTGATCAAACTCAATAATAAACCGAAAAATCAATAACTATACATATCCTGAGAAAGACCCAGGCGTTGGTAAATAGCTCATGGGACATTATTAGGTGGTTGCAAAGTGATTGTTGTTACTGTACCATTGGTGGTATTGCTGTTCTGGTTGGTTACCAAAGAATGGCCAGGTGGTTACTAGATGGATCTTTGGGGCCTGATTGATAAGGTGAGTCCAGGTGGTTGTTAGGTGGTGACTATGGTTGCCTGGGTGGTTGCTAAGTGGTTACTACATAGTTGTTATTGGGCTCAGAGTTAGATGGAGCTAGATGCTTTTTTTGATGTTCCAGTCGGCTGCTGGGACATTACTAGGTGATTGCTAGGGTGTTTGAAATGGTTGCTAGCATGGTGATAGGTGCTTGTTACAGTTTATGATGTGGTTACTATGGTGATTATGGGTGGTTTTTAGGGCATGCTGCATGGGTTGCCAGGGTGTACAGAAATTCATATAGTGTATTTTGTTATTGTTCGGGGTGTCATACTCCTTTGTTTCTATGAATATTAGTCTTATTAGTTTATCAATTAAATAAACAACAACTAACATGTTAATGAGGCTCAACAAAGTCTAGTTGTTTTTAGTACGCGGTTTTACCTGGCAGCAGCAGTGCTCTTTCACATATAGACATGTAGATAGACAGACAGACAGATAGATGTGGGTGTTAGCGACATTGTCAGTATTCTGGTGATTGTGGAGGCAGAGAGACAGGCAGGTTGGCAATCAGACAGGCAGAGGAAATGACAGCAGACAGGTAAACGAACCAACAGGGCAGGGACAGACAGACAGACAGACAGACAGAAAAACACAAATATTGACAAGATAAACAAAAGAGAGAGAGAGACAAGACAGACAGAGAGACAGATTAAGAGACTGACGATCAGACAGACAGACAGACTGACAGACTGACACAGACAGACAGTAAACAAGTCTAAAACCCAAAACTGGCCGACTGTCCTGTGAGGGTTGGGGTTGTTTTGTAGGGTTTAGATATTCCAATCATAGATACAGTTTGTCATCATCTCTAAAACCTGATAGTGCTCTGGTACCATCAGCCAAGGACCACAAACATTATTTTTTTAAGAAAATGTCCTGTGGGTCTAACTTGGAATCCACATAGGAAGTGAGACGCGAGCAGTGCGTTCTATCTGTTCAATCCACACCGACTCCAACCTGCGTTCAGCGTCTTTGTCCACAGAACCGGCCGTGTGTCAGCAGTAGCTCCTGACCAGCGGCCGGCTAACCTGCCTTCACCGAGCTGACTGACAGCATAAATTTACTGAACCAAAACAGTTTTCATGTTGGCTCCATGGGAAGAAATCAACAGTGTTTGTATTTATTGATTTATTGATTTTATTTCCCGGCCCGGCCCACCGTAGCACGTGAGGGGAATCTGCCTGTAATGAAACAGGCGAGCTCACAGACAGACTGGGAGCCTTGATCAACCAATGTAGATACCGTTAATAAACAAAACACATATACAGCAGGATATTTGAGTGATTTAAACAGCTGTCTGTGCAGATTACGCTTCACTAAATGTGACAGAAACAGTCTCGGAGCGTAAAAAAACAGAGGGTGTCTCCGTGAGATGCGCTTCACTTGCACGTGTCTTGGAGTCAGTGTGGATTGATACATTTAATAAAACGGAAGCATATCTGTTCCGTGAGACGTGCGAGTGATGGACGTCAAAAAATGCTTCTACAAACGCTTTCTATGTGAACTGGCCTTAATTGTTACAGTACTTTGTGCTCTGCAGAGGTGAGGCCAAGTCATTGTTTTTCAAGTTGCAGGTAAGTCTCAGTTTCACAGTAAAGTCCCAAATCAAGTCATAATCTCTAAACTTTGGGTTTCAAGTCCGTTACAAGTCATGAGGCATTCTGCACCCCATTTAATGCCATTTTGATACGTAGGCATGAAGACGTAAATGCTTTCTCATCTTCATTTTATCTACACAGCCTTAAGAGAGACACTAAAGAGTACAACAAAGACCTAAAACTAAGTTGTGGTTGCACATGATATGAGATGTAGGTTGTTTTCAAGACAAAATTAACTAAATTAGCTAAATAATAAACAAAAATAAGCAGCAGTTTATGTGTTTTCCATGTCAGGTCATTACAAGCTCTTATCTCACTGTACCGTGTCCATTTCCTTTCTCTTGTACCTAAAAGAATTTAAAAACTGAAAAAACTGCACTTCCTGTAGGTCATATCTGTCTTGTGTCTGAAGATATCGCTGCTCCAGCCAAGTAGCTTCAGGTCTTTGAAGCTATAAGGCTCAAGTCCAAGTTTCATCAAGAGTCACTGGTGTCAAGGTCAAGTCCTTTTGATTTTATCTAGTTTGAAATCACCAAACTCATGACTGGTCCAAACCTCTGCACCAGAACATCGGCATCTTCCCTCCATGAAATGGTTAAAAATGTGTATTTAGTTTGGTTTATGTGACCAATGCCAGTGTTTTGATTAAATGCTGAATATTTCCTGCTGAAAACTATATATTTTTTAATTTTTTTTATTAATTTAAAACCAAGAGAACTGAATTCATGAAAGAATATGTGTATTTAAAAAAAAACACCACAGTTTGCACTTGTGAGTATTTATCATTTAAAATGTGTAAAGTCTTGATCAGTGGCAGCGGGTGATGAAAGGGATCAACTGAAGCTGTTAAATTCATAAATTCATATCGATATCGCTGCTCTGATTGGTCTAATTTCCCACAAAAACAGACAAAACAGGACACCAACATTAACCCCACACTGACCGTCCCCTGTCCAGAGATTCAGAGTGTACCTGAGGGGCGATCCTTTGGGTGTGGCCACTCCGTAGCCTTTCGAGTCCAGGTTGCCTCCTACTTTCATGGTGTCGCAGGGCTTCCTCTGCTCGATGTACTCGTTCATGGAGGACTCCAGCAGGTAGGCGTACTTCCCCTTCGACTTTCTGACTCGGATCACGCCCTCGTTGGTGTTCTTAACGAACACAGACGGGTCTGCGCTCCGCATGTACGACCACATTTTCTCGAAAACTGCAATCTTTGACCGCTAAAAGTTGGAGGAGATAGTAAAGACAAAATAATTATAAGGGTATTATACAGTACTGTATGTTACTGAGCATGAAAGGACAACCTTTTTACTGCTTTTTACTTTGAGCCCTGATTACCTTTCAAGAGTTATATAATGCCGGCAAAAATATAATGTGGTGAAATAAAAGGAATGCTTTGACAGGCCTAGCTTAGTATAAAGACTAGAAGCAGGGGGAAACTTCTGGCTTAGCTTTATCAAAATGGAAAAAAAACAATAATAATAATGATATATATCTATAGTATATTTGTATAAGATGATAGCATATACGTATTTTCTCAGACAAAAAGTATATAGTGTATATAAATAGTAGATATAGTAGTATTATAATGTCATTCATCTGTTTATAGAGCAGCAAACTGTGGGTGTCCACAGAAATACATGAATTGACACTTCTATCTGCTAACAACTACATTATATTGTGTTATAAACCATTTATTAACTGTGTACATACTGATTATACTAAACAGGTTTAGATTCAACCTGTTTTGGACTCTTTTTGATTGAAGAAAGTCAAAGAACGCAGCACTTTTTTTCCATCTATCCCAGAATAACAGCGTGTTCTATCAGACCTCCAACGCAGCGCAGATTGGAATGAATCTGGTTTATTAAAAAGTAAGAAGAACAATGTGTCCTCACCCTGAAGAACTCTTTCGTGGAGCCTCCGTCCAGGGTCCCGTAGGCGATCTCTGTCTGCTTGGCCAGGTCCTCTGCACTCTCTATGGGCGACACCATCCTCTCCACAGTGAGGAAGGCTGCCAGGTTAGCTGTATAGGAGGAGATGATGATGAGGGTGAAAAACCACCAAACTCCTCCCACGATTCGACCTGAGAGAGACCTGCAGAGAACAGGAAGGGACGA